>NC_143252.1:97676266-100090433 GCF_984573655.1 Nuphar pumila | reverse complement strand
CGATTTTCCATTTAAGTTCTTTTGTTCCCTAGGTATAATTAAGTCTATTAGTTTAGAAAGTAGCATCCATTGAAGTTGGCGATTTTTGGAGAAGGGAGGTAATTAAAGTAATTGAAAATTGGAAAGCTTTTGGAAAAAGGATATTCTTCAAAAATCGTGTGAGGCATTTAAGGAAAATTTGAATTTTGAATGTGTATTAAAGAAGGAGTTACTCCTTAACTTTGGAAAGTGTTTTGCACTTAAACCAAAATTCCAATCTAGGTTACACGATTTCCATAGAGCATTAAAAGCATTTTAATTCCATCTTGAAAAGCAAAAAGCGTGGATTTCTAGATTGGTCTTTTCAGATTTCCAAAAAGGTATTAAAGGCAATTAAGGAGTGTAACTCCCTCTTTAAATGGGGCGATTTTTGAGAACCCAAAGCATTTCAAAGTTTGAATATTGGTAATTATTACATTCCTTTTTCCAACCTCCTCCATTAAAATCGTGAACTTTGGATTAATTGTAGCTTAATTAGGAGGTTACTACTTTAGTCTAGACCTAACCTAGTCAAACCGAGCCTAGGTCGAGTCAACCCCTAGTCTACACCCCCTTTGAGTCTAGTCAAAACCTAGCCTAGCCCAAGTCAAAGCCTAAACCGCACTTAGGTCAAGTCTAAGACCAAAGCCCAAACTTAGTCTAAACCTAGTGGAGTCAACCTTAACCTAAGTTAGGTCAACCTAGTCTACCTAACTTATCTAAGTCAACCCTAGTTGAGTCAAACTTAGTTCAAGCCTACTTAAACCGAGTTCACCCTAGTCTTGCTAAACCTACATCCAAAACCCAATCTTGGTCAAACCTAGTCAAAGACCTAACTCGGGTCAAAACTTAGTCTAAACCTAGTGAGTCAACCGAGCTTACCTTAGCCCATTCGAGCCTAGTCAAACCCTAAGCTGGGTCCAACTTAGTTTAGCCTAAGTCAATTCGAACCTAGTTGACTAAGGTAACTCAAAACCGAATCCAATTAGTGAGTCCACCTTAGCTCGAACCTATCTCTTTCAACCTAGTCAAACCGAGCCTACCTAATCCCATCCGAGTGCATCCAAACCCAAACTGAACCTACTCAAGTCGAAACCGATCCTAGATCGAGTCAACCAAGTGAATCCTAACCTTAGCCTTCGTTCTTTAGTTAAGTAAGTCATTTTTTATTATTTCCTTTGATTTCTATATTAATTAGTTTATTTATCTAATTTAGTTTTAGTATAGAAGTGTGTGTACGTATAGCGTATTTATTCAGTATGTATGAAAGGTGTTTTGTTGTGTTTTGAATGATAGTTAGATATTAGTTAACTTAGTGGTTAGATTGCATTTTATTATTTAGCATAGTTGCATTTCCATTGTGAGTTAACTTAGTTCTAGTCATAAATTGCTTGTAGGTTTTGTGCGTCGTGCATTTAGTATTTTCCTAATTATCATCTGCATATACACTGTTATACAGTGTCATTTAGATTGCATTAGGTGTAGATTGCATTTGATAGTGTTTCCATAGGTTCATAAAGTGAATAGTGCACTCAAATAAAAACCAGATTTTTGCCCTGTCGAAACAGAATTATTTTCTGATCAAAAACTCTGTGTTTTCCAAATTTATTTTTTCTATTCACTGTATTGACGTGTTATTTAACTGCAGACCAAATTTCAGCTCATTCGGAGTTGATTTGGTCTGATTTTTAAGCGTTTTGTGAAAACCGCTTTTTCTGGATTTTAAATTACAGGACTGGCGATATCCTGATTTTTCCCAGATTTGAAACGCTTATATCTGGAGTTCCAGATACTTTTTTTTAATTCTGTAAAAACTGTCATTTTGTTTAATCTGTCAGTTGCAGAACAGAACAAATTTCGGGAAAATCGGACCTTGTTTGCCCTATCAAACAGTGGTTTTCCGATAACCTGTCAGATTGCTAGTTTACACTAGTTAGGGGCAGTTTCGTAATTTTCTTAGTTTCGGCATTTTAGACTTGTTTTCAGTAGTTTCTGTATTTTAGAAGTTGCATAATCATCATACAGCATTAGTAGAAGTAATTTGGTTAATTTTAGAATTAATTTAGTATGTTATTTAATTTTTGTTTGATAAATAGCATTTGTTTATTATTTTCGTAGAATTAGACATAGTTTTAATTGTTGTTTGCATCATTAAAATAGAAAACTAACTTTGTATTTTTCTGCATTTTTTAGGTTGAAAAGCATATTTAGTTTCCAGGGTTAGTATACAAGTGAAAAGATTCTCTAAGTGGCGAAAAGACAGAATTACCCTTGGCGTGGAGCAGAAGACTAAATGCTTGTCTATTGTTCTTTTAGTGCTTAATTGTAGTTGTATTCACTTTATAATTGTAGATTGTCATTTGATATTAATAAATTAAATTTTCTAGAATTATAGTGATTAATTCCTGTTCCCTGAGGATCGACCCGTACTTACCACTTTGTGGAAAGTCGGTTTTTATATTTTTGGTTGACGATTTTCCAAAGTTTTATTGAAAATAACTGTTTTAAAAAGAGCATTCCAAAATATCAACCAAATTTTGGCGCCGTTGCCGGGGAACGGCGAATTAATTACTTTATTTCTTAGAGTTTAATTTATTATTATTTTGTTTTAGTTAGTTAATTAGTTGTTTTCTTTTTAGTTAGTAGGATTAGTAAGTGAATATAGGATTAACATAGTTAGTAAATATAGGATTCACATATTGTTCTTTTTAGGATTTACTTAATTATCATTCTGCAAGGAGCGATTAGACAGGTGGGTTTTAGAAAAACATAGTTTGTGATTTCCTGTATTTATTTGTTTTAGCATTTTAGAATAGTTTACTTTGTTATTTAATTATTTAGTATAGAATTCTGACATAGCTATATAGCATATTTGTTTGTTTTTAGTTACTGTTATTTGCTTATTTACATTTTAGTATCTGTGCTAGTTTAATTTTTTTTAGTTAGGTCGTTTGCTTACATCTGGTCTTAGTACCAGTGTATGCAGGGTCGACGAGGTCTAGGAACCCCATTACACCCATTTGTTGACAACCCAGAGAGAATTTTACATTCTCATCGAAGTTCGGCAACAATGGCTGACATGGATCCTCCACCTCCACCCCCAGTTCTTTCACGCCCTCTGCGGGAATACTTCATTCCCACAGACTATGTTCAGGCATCCTGCATTCGGAGACCCGATGTAGGAGCGCCACATTATGAGATTAAGGCCAGCATTATTCAAATGCTTCCATCCTTTTATGGCCTTAGTCATGAGGATCCCTACCGACACTTAGATGAATTCCTCGAAATCTGTTCTACTGTTAAGATACAGAATTTCGATGATGATGCGTTGAGGTTGACTCTATTCCCTTTTTCATTGAAGGACAAAGCCAAGTATTGGCTAAAGTCCTTAGATTCTGTAGAAATAGAGTCCTGGGATCAGTTGCAACAGGAGTTTCTTCGGAAATACTTTCCCATTGGTCGCACGAACCAATATCGTAGAGCCATCACTAGCTTTTCAGAGCTAGATGGTGAGCGCTTTCATGAGACCTGGGAGAGAATGAAGGATCTCCTCAGGAAATGCCCCCATCATCAGGTGCCGAAATGGCAACTGGTGCAGAGTTTCTATGATGGATTGTCTGACAAGAATCGTCAGATGATCGACTCTGCATGCGGTGGGACATTCATGCTGAAGAGCGAGGACGAAGCATGGAGGCTATTTGATACATTGGCCGAGAATTCACTCCACCATGCTTCGAGCTCTCATTCTGATAGAGCCACACCCAGCATTCAGAAGAAAGCTGGCGTTCTTGAGATTGGTCCATCTACTGCACTACAGTGTAAAGTAGACATGATTGCTCAGAAGCTGGACCAGCTTCTCTCAGGACCATCCACTACACAGCAGGTGTGTACTCTTTGTGCCAGTCCGGCACACGAGATCACTGAGTGCCCTTCAGCAGCTCAGTACCCTGAATTTGTTCAAGAACAAGTTCAGGCAGCTCAGGGTTACGTCAGACCGCCAAATAACCCATTTTCATCGACATATAATCCGGGTTGGCGTAACCATCCCAATTTTTCATGGAAGAATCCACAGTCTTCTATACAGATGCCTTCTTCCTCTCAGCCAGTTCGGCAGCCATCTTTTACTCAGCCATTTCAAAGACCGAACTATGCTCAGTCTTCTTCTTCTTCAGTTCCTTCCCCGATTCAGCAGGAGTCTGCCCCGCAGACATCTTTTGAGGAGAGACTTCTCCAGGCATTCCAAGAGGTGAAAACCTCTAATCAGAACGCCTTCGAGAAGTGTAGCCAGATTTTGAGCTCACATACGCAGTCCATTGCGAAGTTAGAGTCGCAAATGGGACAGTTAGCTGAGGCTATTAGTAGGAGACCCGAGGGTACATTGCCGAGTCAGGCTGTCATGAACCCGAAGGGTAAGGACCAGATGACTGGAGGCCTATTTCATACTAAGACACAGCAGCAGGCTAAATCAGTTATGGCCTTGAGGAGTGGACGTGAGTATCACGTTGAGAGTAGAGAGAAGATAGAGGAGCCAGAGACCATTGTTTCACCTACGTCGGCTCAATCATCATCCCCATCCCCATCATCACCTTCATCATCTTTATCCTCAGAGAAGAAGAAGGATAGGAGTGAGCCTTCTCGCAAAGAGGAGGAGCCAGCAGAGTATATCCCCCCACCACCCTATCCCAAAGCATTAGAGTCTCCTGGTTATAGAGGGAAGCAAGGTGCGAAGATCCAGGACATGCTTGATATCTTCAAGCATGTACAGATCAACCTACCTTTGCTCGATGCTATTCAGCAGGTGCCGGCTTATGCCAAATTTCTGAAGGAGCTATGTACGCAAAAGAGGAAATCCAGAGAGCGAGTTCCTAACAGGGTCCATCTGACTGAGCAGGTGAGTTCAGTACTTCAGCATCAGACACCACCCAAGCTCAAGGACCCTGGAGCACCTATCATTGCTTGTACTATAGGGAACATCCGGATAGAACGCGCATTGCTCGATCTTGGAGCAAGCGTGAACATTCTGCCCGGATATTTCTTTGATTCTTTCGGGTTAGGGGAGATGAGATCGACTCCGATTACACTTCAACTGGCAGATCGTTCCGTCAAGGTACCGAGAGGTGTCTTGGAGGACGTGCTAGTTAAAGTGGATGACTTTTATTTTCCAGTCGATTTCATTATCCTTGATATGGAAGGAGTAGACAGCCAGCACCAGACTCCGATTATTTTAGGCAGACCATTCTTGGCGACTGCCAATGCGTGCATCAATTGTAGAACTGGAGCCATGGATCTCTCATTTGGCAATAGGAAGATAAAACTGAATATTTTCAATGCCGCGATGGGACCAGCAAGAGACATGGACTGCTTTCATGTAGACATTGCACAGGAGTTAGTGGAGGAGCAGCCCGAGTTGTACATTACTGAGGATTCTTTAGATTTGTACCATATAGAGAAGAATAGCGGTTTAGATAGTGTAGATGTGTCTAGAGTGTCGTCGGAGAGACCACCTTGGGGAGCAGTCAGGGAACCCCTTCCACCACTTGCGGAGACCCCCGCCAAATCGTCGATCGAGTCGCCTCCGAAACTTGAGTTGAAACCCTTACCGGATTCACTCAAGTATGCATATCTCGGAGATGATGAGACTCTGCCTGTGATCATCTCGTCCTTGCTCATTGAAGAGCAGGAACAGAGATTGCTGACTATTCTTCGGGAGCACAAGGCAGCGATTGGATGGGGAGTTGCTGATCTAAAGGGGATTGATCCTTCATTCTGCATGCATAGGATCCATTGTAATGAGGAAATCAAGCCATTTAGGGATATGCAGAGAAGGCTAAATCCCAACATGAAGGAAGTGGTGAAGAAAGAAGTGGTGAAGTGGTTGGATGCCGGAATCATTTATCCTATTTCTGATAGTCAGTGGGTCAGTCCGATTCAAGTTGTGCCGAAGAAGTCAGGACTCACTGTGGTTGAGAATGAGAAGGGTGAGAGAATTCCGATGAGGACCACTACAGGATGGCGAGTCTGCATCGATTATAGGAAGTTGAATGTGGCAACTAGGAAAGATCATTTCCCATTGCCATTTATTGATCAGATCTTAGAGCGACTCGCAGGACAGAGCTACTACTGCTTTCTAGACGGATATTCAGGATACAATCAGGTAGCTGTCCATCCTGACGACCAAGAGAAGACCACGTTTACATGTCCTTATGGCACCTTCGCATTTAGACGTATGCCTTTTGGGCTCTGTAATGCCCCGGCTACTTTTCAGAGGTGCATGCTTGCTATCTTCTCGGACATGATTGATGATGTGATGGAAGTTTTTATGGACGACTTTTCAGTGTATGGCTCTTCTTTTGAAGATTGCCTCCATAAACTTGCTCGAGTACTGAGTAGGTGTGTGGAGACCAATCTCGTCCTGAGTTGGGAAAAGAGCCATTTTATGGTCCAGGAGGGGATTGTGTTAGGACACATTGTGTCCAAGCATGGTATTGAGGTTGACAGAGCAAAGGTGGAATCCATTTCTCGTTTGACTCCACCCACCTCTGTGAGGCAGATTCGATCATTTTTAGCGCATGCGGGATTTTACAGGCGGTTCATAAAAGATTTCAGCAAAATCTCTCGACCGCTTTGCACGTTATTGGAGAAAGACCAGCCCTTTGTTTTCGGTGAGGATTGTATGAAGGCCTTTGAGATTCTCAAAGAGGCCTTGATTACTGCACCTATTTTGAGACCTCCAGATTGGACTCTCCCATTTGAGATTATGTGCGATGCTTCTGATTATGCTATGGGGGCCATTCTAGGACAACGCATTGATAGGAAGCCCTATGTGATCTACTATGCGAGTAGAACTCTGTCTGATGCACAGATGAATTATACTACGACAGAGAAGGAACTACTTGCGGTAGTTTTCGCATTGGATAAATTTAGGTCCTATTTACTCGGTTCGAAGGTGGTTGTCTATTCTGATCATTCTGCATTGAAATATTTGTTGAATAAGAAAGACACCAAACCGAGATTGATTAGTTGGGTCCTACTACTACAGGAGTTTGATCTCGAGATTCGAGATAAGAAAGGAAGCGAGAATGTAGTAGCAGACCATCTTTCCAGACTGATCGTGGAGACCACGCAGGATCAGAGACCGATCAGTGATTCTTTCCCCGACGAGCAGATCATGTCAGTCAGTACATCGCAGTTACCCTGGTTAGCAGATATTGTGAACTATCTGGTTTCGAGGCAGATACCTGAGCATTGGAACAAGAATGAGCGTGAGAGGTTCCTATCTCAGGTGAGGCACTATTATTGGGATGAACCGGAGTTGTTCAAATACTGTGCAGATCAGATCATTAGGAGATGCGTTCCGGAGGAGGAATACCAATCCATTTTGAATTTTTCCCATTCGTTAGCCTGTGGAGGGCATTTTAGTAGTAGGAAGACGGCTGCAAAGGTTTTGCAGTCAGGATTTTATTGGCCCACACTCCACAGGGACGCTCATGAGTTCTGTAGGCGATGCCTGCGATGTCAGCAGATTGGAAACATGTCCAAGAGGGACATGATGCCCTTGCTACCGATTTTGATAGTCGAAATTTTTGATGTTTGGGGCATTGATTTCATGGGACCATTTCCGCCCTCATTCGGAAATTTATATATTCTGGTGGCGGTTGATTATGTGTCCAAGTGGGTCGAGGCTGTGGCCACCAAGACCAATGATCACAGAGTAGTGCTTAAGTTCATTAAGCACAACATTTTCAGTCGTTTTGGAGTGCCACGTGCGATGATTAGCGATGGTGGCAAGCATTTTAGGAATGTTCAGATAGCTTCTCTGCTGAGAAGATATTCTGTCAATCATAGATTCACCACTCCATATCATCCGCAGACTAGTGGACAGGTTGAAGTGTCCAATAGGGAGATTAAGCGAATTTTAGAAAAGACAGTTCGTCCGGACCGCAAGGATTGGTCCCAGCGCTTAGATGATGCACTTTGGGCATATAGAACTGCATTCAAGACTCCCATTGGCATGTCTCCGTATCGCCTTGTATTCGGGAAAGCATGCCATCTTCCTGTCGAGCTAGAGCATAGAGCGTACTGGGCTATAAAGAGATTGAATTTTGACCTCACCCAGGCTGGCAAAGAGAGAGCACTGCAGCTCTCAGAATTAGAGGAACTCAGGAATGATGCATATGAGAATGCCAAATTATACAAGGCTCGCACAAAAGCATTTCATGATAAGCATATTGTCAGAAAAGTGTTTGAGCCAGATCAGAAAGTGTGGCTATACAATTCTCGTTTACATTTATTCCCAGGGAAGTTAAGATCGAGATGGACAGGTCCATACATTGTAAAAGAAGTATTTCCCCATGGAGCAGTGACATTATTCGATCCTATGACCCAAGGTACATTCAAAGTAAATGGGCAAAGACTGAAGCCATTCATTTCAGATGCCTTACAGGATGGTGAGTGTGAGATAGTGCATCTCACGAAGGCATGAAGATTCGACCAGAGGGATGTATGATATGTACATTATTTATTTTTCATTTCAGAGTTTTTTTTTATTTAGTATTTCATTTCACATGTGCTAATTTGTGTTTTGATGTATGCAGGATGAACTTAACAATTAGTGTATCAATTACCAGGTACAGAGAAGAGTTTTCAAAGAATTCAAGAATCAGAGGAAAATCAACTTCAAAAGCTCAGAGCAAATCAGGTTGTATCTATCCTTTCTCCCATATTTTTGTTAGTGTCTTTTAGTGTGCATTTGCATTACATTTTTATTCATTTTGTATGCCACTAGAGACAGTGTCATTCAAGCATGGGGGGGTGGTTTAGATGCATGCACACAAAAATACACAAAAATTTTTTTGTATGACTGGTAATCAAAGTAGGCATTTAAGAACAAAGTGTAGCATATATGATTGTTTTTGGCATAATCTAACAGTTTAAAAATTTTTAAGCCCCATAAATTTTTTTTCTGAACTGAATCAAATATAGTAGTTGTTTATGAGATAATTCAAAGAAAAGATAGTATTTGATTGTTAGAAAATGTTGAATCACTTTTGTATAAGTATGCACAGTATGTTTTGAGGAAGAAATAAGCAATGGAAAGATGTGTTTGAAAAATGAGTTTAAAAGAATAGAGCTACGTTTAGTTGTTGATGTATTCGTGAATCCTAGTAGTGGAACTCAGACACGAGATGAAGTGTTTGAGTGTCTTAACGAAAAGGATAACGAAGGAGATCATCTTCTTGTCTAAGTCTATATTTGTGGCCTTTGCAGTTCGAGTAAGTAGAATCTGAAGGGTGTTTTACACCTGGTGCCCCAAAGCCAACTGACTTGGGAGCCACCGGTTCGAAAGCTTGTTACATGGACTGCATAGAAAGCCTAAGAGATAGAGACATTGCACATGACAAGAGGAAGACTATACGTAAACTATTAGAATAGAAGGTCTAGTGACTCGAGCAATTAAGTCCGAGGGATACTCTGTATCTAGTGCCCTAAGGTCGGCCGACTTGGGAGTCACTGACCCAAAGCTCGCTACACGGGTCACGAAAACTGACTATTCGAAATAGTGCTCATATGAGAAGAATGCGCAAGAGATCAAAAGTTGAAAATGAAAGAAAAAGAATGTGCTGAATGAGAAAATTTTCATTGCTTAAGTATATGTGCATTACTGTGCAGAAAATATACAAGTGAGAATAAATGAGTAAAACATGAGAATACTTGATTTTCGGAGAAAAATCATGAACTAGCTACAATATTAGAAAAGTGAAGGAAAAGAATTTTTACTGTGGAGGCATGAGATTTTTAAACTTGTTTTGAGAATGTCAATTACATGAAATATTTGTTACAACTGCATTCTTAAGAGCCTAATATTTTTGAAAGATCATCCTTGCATTTTATTGATGTTTGTGGGTAGCATCGCTGCAAACCCTCACGAGACCTTACTCGTCCACTAGTGTAAGCTAGGGGTTTAAAGGGCTTGTTGCATACGCTAAATGCAACCGTGATTCCTACGAAAGTGAGGTAGTATTATGCATTCATGCTTAGCATTTCTTGTCTTCAGTGCATATCATGATTAGGGTTTGTTAAGGGACTAACAAACATTCAAGCATGGGGGTATTTGATGATGCATGAAATGCACATCATGTAAACAAGTTTTTCATGCGTTTTGTATCAAGTTTAAGGTTTTAAACCCATGTTTAGATGTGTTTTGATAGTAAGGGGCTATGGTTCGAATTTCAGAAAAATCAGAGTTAAAATGAGAGAGTTATGGCTATTTCAGTGTTTGGGCACGGATTTCGAGGTGGATCGGATCCATATCCGACCCAATTAGGTCAATTGGACCTTGGATCAACTCTTAGAAAGCCCAAAACCCAACCCACACACCTATCCATACTCATTTCAAAAAGTTTTTCTAAAAACCCCCCAGAAAGTGGCGCCTAGCAATATTTTATTTTTTAACACTCTTTCTGAAAAATGTCAAAACTATAAATAGTTTTTTTTCAAGAACCCTAGGCGTCTTTGGCTGTGTTTGGACGCCCCCTACAGTGACTCTACAGCAGCAGCTCCTTCCTCTCCATCTTCCCCAAGTGTTGGCCATTGAAGATCGACCTATGCTTGATTTTCAAGCATATTTTCAAGCTTTCTTTGGTTTCTTTTCATTTCTTTCTTATTCCTTGCTGTCTTTTCACCATTTTTCTGTACTTTTGCAGGTGTAGCAGAGGTGGAGACCATTAACCTTGGGCGGGAGTGCGCAACACACCACCAAGGTGAGCCGGCCCTACCTCCATCCGGCTTTCTACACCCTCCGATCGCGAATCGGCTCACATTCCATCACCGGTGGATCTCCAACGTGTAGCAGCTGCAATAGGTGCCGTTTTTGGTGAAGTACAGCATCCTTGAACTGTAGAAGACGTCTACCTCCAGCCACGGTCCGCTCTTCTTCATCCCCCCGGTCGTCGGATCTTCCAAAAGGTAGGTCTTCTTCTTCCTTCTCTTCTAGATAAAACCGATTTGTGTGTGTGGTTTTTGTTTTGTTATTTTCTGTATGTTTCTTGTTTTTCTTTTTATTTCAACCTTAGAATAGCATTCGTGCATAGGCCAGCACGTTAGCTTAGGTTTATTTATTTGATTGATTCATTGGAATCGAGTTTTTATTGATTTTTCATCTTTTTTATAAAAATCGGCTAGATCTTCATCTAGCCGATTCTTCAAGTTTGTCATAAGTGTTCTTGATATTGTTTTACAGAAAATCCAATAAAAAAAGTGTTCATTTTGATTTACTTTATTCGGTTTTTGTGTGGGTTGTATTTGGTTTTAATTAAAAAAAAAATAAATCCAAAATCGACTAGACTTATTCTAGCCGATTCTTGATTTTTACAAAAATATTTTTCTGTTTTGATATTTTTGTTTTGTCCAGCATGTGTATTGTGTTGTTTTGCTGAAAATCCTATTCCAAAAAGTTTATTTTAATTCATTTTGATTGTGGGTGCTGCTTGTCTTGTTTTGATTGTATTTTTGAAAAAGAAAAAAAATTTCGGCTAGAGATATTCTAGCCGATCTTTGTATTTTTGTTAAATGTTTGTGTTGATGTTGGTGAATCGTGTAGTTGCTGTGTGTTTTAGGTGTTAACAGCAGTATATAGTTGTGTTAGTCATTTCATTGTTTTAGGATTGATGTAATTAGTTGTTTTAATCAATTTTTCGTTTTTGTGTTTTGAGTCTATTGTTGAAAATTATAAAAATCAAGTTTTCTTTTTTTTTCATGTTTTTAATTCCAGCATAGTGCTGTTCTTGTTAGCCTTGGTGTAATTAGGAGTCCTTTGTATTATTCTCTAATTTAGTTTTATCAAATTAGTGGTTATTTAGTTTTATTGCTTTTTGTTAATTTATAATTTTAGTTTTTTTTATTTTCGTGTGGTTCTTCTTCTTCCCCAAGGTGGGGCGGCAGCCATTAGAGCTCCCCTGGAGCTCTTGGTCGATTTTTTTTAGCAAGTCTTAATGGTCATTAGTTGAGTTAGGAAGGTGTCTAGGTTCAATGTATTAGGTCTTTCTTTTTTTTAGCCGTTTTTAGGGTTGCATTTAGGTAAGTTTTGGAATTAGGTTAGCATTAACTCCTAGGAAATCGATTTTCCATTTAAGTTCTTTTGTTCCCTAGGTATAATTAAGTCTATTAGTTTAGAAAGTAGCATCCATTGAAGTTGGCGATTTTTGGAGAAGGGAGGTAATTAAAGTAATTGAAAATTGGAAAGCTTTTGGAAAAAGGATATTCTTCAAAAATCGTGTGAGGCATTTAAGGAAAATTTGAATTTTGAATGTGTATTAAAGAAGGAGTTACTCCTTAACTTTGGAAAGTGTTTTGCACTTAAACCAAAATTCCAATCTAGGTTACACGATTTCCATAGAGCATTAAAAGCATTTTAATTCCATCTTGAAAAGCAAAAAGCGTGGATTTCTAGATTGGTCTTTTCAGATTTCCAAAAAGGTATTAAAGGCAATTAAGGAGTGTAACTCCCTCTTTAAATGGGGCGATTTTTGAGAACCCAAAGCATTTCAAAGTTTGAATATTGGTAATTATTACATTCCTTTTTCCAACCTCCTCCATTAAAATCGTGAACTTTGGATTAATTGTAGCTTAATTAGGAGGTTACTACTTTAGTCTAGACCTAACCTAGTCAAACCGAGCCTAGGTCGAGTCAACCCCTAGTCTACACCCCCTTTGAGTCTAGTCAAAACCTAGCCTAGCCCAAGTCAAAGCCTAAACCGCACTTAGGTCAAGTCTAAGACCAAAGCCCAAACTTAGTCTAAACCTAGTGGAGTCAACCTTAACCTAAGTTAGGTCAACCTAGTCTACCTAACTTATCTAAGTCAACCCTAGTTGAGTCAAACTTAGTTCAAGCCTACTTAAACCGAGTTCACCCTAGTCTTGCTAAACCTACATCCAAAACCCAATCTTGGTCAAACCTAGTCAAAGACCTAACTCGGGTCAAAACTTAGTCTAAACCTAGTGAGTCAACCGAGCTTACCTTAGCCCATTCGAGCCTAGTCAAACCCTAAGCTGGGTCCAACTTAGTTTAGCCTAAGTCAATTCGAACCTAGTTGACTAAGGTAACTCAAAACCGAATCCAATTAGTGAGTCCACCTTAGCTCGAACCTATCTCTTTCAACCTAGTCAAACCGAGCCTACCTAATCCCATCCGAGTGCATCCAAACCCAAACTGAACCTACTCAAGTCGAAACCGATCCTAGATCGAGTCAACCAAGTGAATCCTAACCTTAGCCTTCGTTCTTTAGTTAAGTAAGTCATTTTTTATTATTTCCTTTGATTTCTATATTAATTAGTTTATTTATCTAATTTAGTTTTAGTATAGAAGTGTGTGTACGTATAGCGTATTTATTCAGTATGTATGAAAGGTGTTTTGTTGTGTTTTGAATGATAGTTAGATATTAGTTAACTTAGTGGTTAGATTGCATTTTATTATTTAGCATAGTTGCATTTCCATTGTGAGTTAACTTAGTTCTAGTCATAAATTGCTTGTAGGTTTTGTGCGTCGTGCATTTAGTATTTTCCTAATTATCATCTGCATATACACTGTTATACAGTGTCATTTAGATTGCATTAGGTGTAGATTGCATTTGATAGTGTTTCCATAGGTTCATAAAGTGAATAGTGCACTCAAATAAAAACCAGATTTTTGCCCTGTCGAAACAGAATTATTTTCTGATCAAAAACTCTGTGTTTTCCAAATTTATTTTTTCTATTCACTGTATTGACGTGTTATTTAACTGCAGACCAAATTTCAGCTCATTCGGAGTTGATTTGGTCTGATTTTTAAGCGTTTTGTGAAAACCGCTTTTTCTGGATTTTAAATTACAGGACTGGCGATATCCTGATTTTTCCCAGATTTGAAACGCTTATATCTGGAGTTCCAGATACTTTTTTTTAATTCTGTAAAAACTGTCATTTTGTTTAATCTGTCAGTTGCAGAACAGAACAAATTTCGGGAAAATCGGACCTCGTTTGCCCTATCAAACAGTGGTTTTCCGATAACCTGTCAGATTGCTAGTTTACACTAGTTAGGGGCAGTTTCGTAATTTTCTTAGTTTCGGCATTTTAGACTTGTTTTCAGTAGTTTCTGTATTTTAGAAGTTGCATAATCATCATACAGCATTAGTAGAAGTAATTTGGTTAATTTTAGAATTAATTTAGTATGTTATTTAATTTTTGTTTGATAAATAGCATTTGTTTATTATTTTCGTAGAATTAGACATAGTTTTAATTGTTGTTTGCATCATTAAAATAGAAAACTAACTTTGTATTTTTCTGCATTTTTTAGGTTGAAAAGCATATTTAGTTTCCAGGGTTAGTATACAAGTGAAAAGATTCTCTAAGTGGCGAAAAGACAGAATTACCCTTGGCGTGGAGCAGAAGACTAAATGCTTGTCTATTGTTCTTTTAGTGCTTAATTGTAGTTGTATTCACTTTATAATTGTAGATTGTCATTTGATATTAATAAATTAAATTTTCTAGAATTATAGTGATTAATTCCTGTTCCCTGAGGATCGACCCGTACTTACCACTTTGTGGAAAGTCGGTTTTTATATTTTTGGTTGACGATTTTCCAAAGTTTTATTGAAAATAACTGTTTTAAAAAGAGCATTCCAAAATATCAACCACCCTCTTTAAAGAAATATTTTTTATAAGAAGAAGACAAAAACATAAAATCGACTACATAAGAAAAACAAATAAAATATGTTTTTGAAAAGACTTTAGTTATCTTCTTTAATGAAATGTTTCTTAATACAAGAAGAAGACAAAAACATAAATCGGCTACACAAAAGAAAAACAAATAAAATATATTTTTGAAAGGACTCTAGTTACTTTTTCTCATAACCATAGAATGTCGACTTACTTGAAGTCATCATTCTTTTTACAAAGCATTAAATGTCTCCTGTAACAAATCCTTGTTAATATCCTTCTCAAAGAATGTCGACCTTCTTTTGGTCCTTATTCTCTCTGGAGACTTTGAAAAACACAACATAAAGAAAACACTTGACATGACTATGTACAAATAAATATCTCAAAACACTCATAGTACTTACACTCATTTAAAGCAAAGAAGTACTAATGTACCTCAAATCATTAATTAGAAAAAAGACAAAACTACAACCCAACGTTCAATGTACTATTGTAAGAAATAGACTTTTTACATAAAATATGTATTACCTAAAATAATACAACGACTAGTGTACCCTCTATTTTACTCTTATGGAAAAAGGCATTCTCGAACTTCTCTAAAAGATATTTTTGAAATGACATAACATTTCTTATTTCAAAAAGTTACAATTCCAAAATGTAACGACTACTTTTTAAAGGCTATATAAACACACTCAAATAAACTATTCAAACGTGTGGAATGGAATAGACGTGTGAGCTTACAAAGAGAAAAATTTCTATTCGTGATTTGAAAAGAGAGCCTTGAAAAAGAAAGAGAAAAAGAAAAAGAAAGAAAAGAGAAAAAGTCAAGTCCAGCTCTTGGACAAAGAGTATCCTCTCAGTGACAAACAGATCATTCTGAGAATCCTTCATTTGTGCATTCATATCATTCTGAAGGTTCTATAGGAAGTATTATAACTCGGTTATTCACTGTATTCCTTCTTTGTTTAAAGAAGTAGACCTCTGTGAAAGAGGGTGTTGCCCTTCTCTGTTGAGAGAAGAAGACCTCTTGGGAAGAGGGTGTGCCCCTTCTCTGTTGAGAGAAGAAGACCTCTTGGGAAGAGGGTGTTGTACTATTTATCCGGTGACTCGGATGTTATAGTGGAAATCTCAAGTGGTTTGCTTGGGGACTGGATGTAGGTCTGGATACTGACCGAACCAGTATAACTTCTGTGTTTTATGTGTTGTGCCTTATTGCTTAATTATTTTTATTTTATCGATCATTATCAAATTTCACTATTCACCCCCCTCTAGTGGAATTTCATTTGGTATCAGAGCAGGTTTGCTGGTTTCGACGTAACAAGTCTTCCAGCACATATGACATCTACCTCTTATGCTCGTGATATTAAAGGTCAACACGCATCTCGTCCTCCTTTCTTCAATGGCTCCAACTATGGATATTGGAAGTGCAGAATGGCTATCTTTCTCAAATCCATAGACTTTGCTGTATGGAAAATTGTTGAGCTTCCATACACATCTCCATCCGCAGACTATAACTTATGGTCTGATGAAGAAAAGAAAATGGCAAACCTAAATGCAAAGGCTATGAATGCCTTATATTGTGCCATTGATCAGAATGAATTCAACAGAATATCTATATGTGAATCTGCATATGACATTTGGCATTCTTTGGAGGTTATTCATGAAGGAACCAACAAAATAAAAGAAGCCAAAATCTCATCTCTAGTTAGAAAATATGAGTTGTTCAAAATGAACAAAGATGAACCCATCACAGAGATGTTTACCAGATTCACCAATATCACCAATGATCTGAAATCTCTGGGTGTAACATATTCCCAGACTGAAAAGGTAAAGAAAATCTTGAGATCTCTCACAACTGATTGGGAGAAAAAGACTACTGCTATTGAAGAAGCTCAAGATTTATCTAAGCTTACATTGGACGACTTAATAGGCAATCTTATGGCCTATGAAGTCCACATGAAAGAAAGAAGGGAAGAAGAGCAACCAGTAAAAAAAACTCTAGCTTTCCCAGCCCTATCTGAGGATGAAGACTCAGATAAAGAATCAGAAATTGCGCTGCTTACCAGAAAATTCCAGCGCTTCATGAGAAGGAACCGGCTTCCAAACAGGCACAAGGAAAGAAAAGATCTTAAAGAAGATCCCATGTGCTTTCAGTGTAATAAGCCAGGCCACTTAAAACGTGACTGTCCCCTTCTCAAAAGAAAGTCCAAAACAGAGGAACCAAAGAAGAGGTTCTTCAAGAAAAAGGCTCTGCATGCTCAATGGGATGATTCAGAACCATCCACTAGTGAAGAGTCAAGTGATGATGAAGCCGAAACTGCAAATATTTGCTTCATGGCAAACGAAAGTTCGGTAAGTGAAATCTCTGATTTTTCCTTTGAAGAACTTCTAGATGCTTTTCAAGAACTATTTGAAGAATCTAGAAAATTGAGTTTCAAAAATAAAGTTTTGAAATCTGAAAATTTAAAGCTTTCTCAAGAGAATGAAAAACTCAGCAGTGAAAATTCTGAGTTGAAAAAGAAAAATCTTATGCTTACATCTGAAATTTCTTCTACTAGCTCCAAAACTAAAAATATGCAAGTAGAATCTTCAGAGCTAAAAAGTAAAACTGAGAACCTCATGAAAACGGTTTTCAAGTTTACTAAAGGTAAAGAGAACTTGGATAAACTCTTATCCTTTCAGAAGGTCTCTTTTTACAAGAATGGTATTGGCTATTTTCATTTCAAAAAACCTTCTTGTATGAATCAAAAGACCACGTTTGTGAAAAGTTCATCTGAACCAAATAAGGAGTATTATAATGATAATCTTTCTAACTCCCCTAAAGATATAGACAAACCCAAATCCAAATGGATATGGGTTCCAAAGTCTAACAAAAAAGGACCCGATTGGGTACCAAAAAGGAGATTTACTTAATGTTTTGCAGGCTCCAAAAAAGAAGAACAGATGGATACTAGATAGTGGATGTTCAAAGCACATGACAGGACATCCAGACCTTTTTGCTGTTCTTCATCATAAAGAAGGAGGAACTGTCACCTTTGGAGATAACAACAAAGGTTTGATAATTGGTATTGGAAATATTGGTAACATAGATAAACCTCTTATCAAAGACGTTCTTCTTGTTAAAGGCTTAAAACATAACCTACTAAGTATCAGTCAAATGTGTGACACAGGTTATAATGTGAGCTTTAATCATGATGCATGCCTCATAGCTGACTCCAATGAAAACATCATCTTAAAAGGTATAAGAAAGAATAATATATATGAACTATACCTAGAAAACATCACAGAACATTGCCTCATAGCTAATAATGACACTCAACATCTATGGCACATGAGAATGGGTCATGTCAATTCTAAATATATGTCTAAACTAGCTAAAGATAAGTTAGTACGTGGGTTACCCAACATATCTTTTAAAAAGGATTATTTTTGTGATGCATGTCAATTAGGAAAATTGTCAAAATCTTCTTTCAAATCAAAAAATGTCATTTCAAGTAAAAGACCTTTAGAGCTTCTCCACCTAGACCTTTTTGGTCCTTCTAGGGTAGCTAGCCTTAATCATAATAGATATGCTTTTGTCATTGTAGATGATTACTCAAGATTTACTTGGGTAATATTTTTGAAAAACAAAAGTGACACGTTTTGTCAGTTTGAAATCTTATGTAAAAAATTACAAAACGAAAAATCTTGTTCTATTGTTAAAATCCGTAGTGACCATGGAGGAGAATTTGAAAATGAACTCTTTGAAAATTTTTGTAACTTGCATGGTATTTCTCATAACTTTGCCTTTCCTAGAGCTGCACCTCAAAATGGTGTAGTAGAAAGAAAGAATAGAACCTTTTTGGGCAGAAGCTGTTAATACTGCATGCTACATAACAAATAGAGTTCTCATTAGACCCTTATTAAATAAAACTCCCTATGAACTATTCTATGACAGAACTCCAAGAATAGACTATTTCAAAGTCTTTGGATGTAAATGCTTTATCCTAAACACAAAAGATAGCCTGGATAAGTTTGATGCTAAATCTGTTGAAGGCATATTCTTAGGATACTCAAGTCATAGTAAAGCATACAGAGTTTTCAATAAGAGTCATAATACTATTAAAGAATCTATGCATGTTAGTTTTTGTGAATCTATTGATCAATCTGTTCATATACAAACTAATGATGATGATGTTGAAAGTACAGATTTATTTTTAGATAACACAGCTAAGTCTAATGAAGATGATCATCAAAAAACCTTTGTCGATATCAAAGATCATCCTCAAAAGCAGATTTTGGGAGAACTAACAAAGGGGGTTCAAACTAGAGCTCAGCTAGAACGGATTGCAAACATGGCATTCATTTCTCAACTTGAACCAAAGAAGATTGATGAAGCCATCATTGATGAGTTCTGGATGCTATCCATGACTGAAGAACTGAATCAATTCCAAAGAAATGACGTTTGGGATCTTGTACCTAGACCCAAGGATCATCCAATCATTGGGACAAGATGGATCTTCAGAAACAAGCTAGACGAAACAGGTAATGTTATAAGAAACAAGGCCAGACTAGTAGCTCAAGGATACAACCAGGAGGAAGGTATTGATTTTGATGAAACATTTGCTCCTGTTGCTAGACTTGAATCTATTAGAATGCTTTTAGCATATGCAAGCTATATGGATTTCAAATTATATCAAATGGATGTTAAAAGTGCTTTCTTAAATGGTTTTATAAATGAAGAAGTTTATGTAAAACAACCTCCAGGATTTGAAAATGAACAATACCCAGATCATGTTTTTAAACTCAAACGTGCTTTATATGGTTTAAAACAAGCACCTCGTGCTTGGTACGAAAGACTTAAAACCTTTTTATTAAAAACTAGTTTTTCTGTTGGCAAAGCAGATTCTACACTATTTATCAAAGTAGTGAATAATCATACCCTAATTGTTCAAATTTATGTCGACGACATCATCTTTGGATCTTCTAACAACACTCTCTGTGAAGATTTTTCTAAGTCCATGCAGAAGGAATTCGAAATGAGTATGATGGGAGAACTCACCTACTTTCTTGGACTGCATATTAAGCAAACCAAGGATGGAGTTTTCATCAATCAATCTAAGTATGCTCGTGAACTTCTGAAGAGGTTCAACATGAACTCAACTGCTTCAAAATCTACTCCTATGAGCACTACTACTGTGTTGGACAAAGATGAAGATGGTAAGTCTGTTGATACAAAGGTATACCGAGGTATGATAGGATCACTTCTTTATTTAACTGCTAGCCGTCCAGATATAATGTTTAGTGTTTGCTTGTGTGCTAGATTTCAATCAAATCCAAAAGAATCACATCTTAAAGCTGTAAAAAGAATAATGAGATATTTAAAAGATACAGTTGATTTTGGATTATTCTATTCAAAATCCTCTACATTTGATCTAATCTCATACAGCGATGCTGACTTTGCTGGAAGTAAATCTGACAGAAAAAGCACAAGTGGAACATGTCACATGCTATCATGGTTCAGTAAGAAACAAAACTGTGTATCCTTATCAACTACTGAAGCCGAATACATTGTTGCTAGCCTAGCCTGTACACAAGTCATCTGGATGAAACAAACTTTAAAAGATTTTGGTTTAAATTTTGAAAATACAACTATTTTCTGTGATAATACGAGTGCTATCAACCTATCTAAGAATCCTATTTTACACTCACGAACTAAGCACATTCAAATAAGACACCACTTCTTAAGAGAACAAGTCTTAAACAACATAATTAAACTAGAATTCATACCCACTAATCAACAGTTAGCAGACATATTCACTAAACTATTAAAACATGAAGACTTCACACGAATTAGAAGAGAACTAGGAATATGTAAACTAAGTGACTTATAAATTAATCACACTTATTATAATACCTCTTATAAGTTTTGTTTAAATCTTAAATAGCTTTCCTTTTTATCGATTTTTTTCAAACTAAGTTTCCATATTCACGTGCTCTTCATATTCTTATAAGACACATTCTTTATGTCTTTCAACTTGTCATATTTCAAGTACACATCCATTATGACTCCTTGTCCTATCTCCTTTCTCTCATATCCATAAAAAAAAAAAAAACTAATTATATTAAAAGCTATCATAACAATGTTCACATCACTCAACTCCTTTATTATTTTTGTCCTTTTATGAAAACTTTTCTTACGATAAATTGTTTCACCTCTCTACTTAGTTTATGAGAACTCATACTTTTCATTAGTTAGAATCGAGTGACTCTTTTTGGTCCTTTTACCTTTTTCTAAAAGATCTAGTTGCTATATTCTCACGTAAATTGTTTTTACTATATCATTTGTTATATCATAGCCCGACAAACTATCTATTATCATCTCTCTCATATACAAATTGAGCCTCCATTCTTGTCAATTCGTGTTTAAAACTTAACCTTATTATCTAATAACTATAAACTTCCTCAAATCGAGTTTCTTTAAGAATATAAACAATAATTCATATCAATCATAACATTATGTCTTTCATCAATCATTTTTTATTACTTCTTTATCCTACACAAAAATCCATATATGTCATCTCATTTCTCTCTATGCCAACTCACAATTATTACTCTTCACTCATAAATATTTCTTTGCCTCCTCATTTCATCTCTCGAATACATTTTATATATATATATATATATATATATATATATATATATATATATATATATATATATATATATATATATATATTTTAATCCGACTCCTCCATGTCTATTCTTATTTTTAATCTATCATTTATCAATTCTTATATACTTTTGACTCTTTCTCCTTTTTGTCTCATCAGCTCTCTTACCACTAGTCAAAGTCAAATTGTGTCCTTCTCATATCTACGTATACTCATAAAAATTACAAATATGAAAACACATTAATCATGAAACATTTTTTAAGGCACTCTTTTCCTTAAAATGTCATATCTTTCAAAGTACACATCACATGATCACCCTATGACCTATTTCCATAAAAACTATTTCTATATTAAATAGGCAATCATGACTTTTCTTTCCATCCGTGACCTTGCCTCTCTCTTATTGTATATCTCACTAAAATCGAGAATCATTAAAGTCTTGTCTCCAAGCAAACCTTTATTTATTCTAACTCTACTTTATGTCATATCTAAATCAAGTAAATGTTGTCCTTTATCACCTTTCTCTCCTCTCTACATATCCATATCATCTTTTTATGTCCTTAACTCTCCATTCACGAATTTAGAATCCCTCCACATAGAGTAAAAAGTTGCTTGTTTTATTAGGCCATTATTTTCAAGATCAATCATTTTTTTTGGTTCAACATGACACCCCATACTCTATTAATGGCTTCTCTCACTAGTCGATAAACTCACCCATAGTAAAATCTATATATTTCAATAACTATGTCCTCCTCAATCTAATATAATACACTATCCTCAAACATTGATTTGATTTGTCATTCACAAGTCTCTTAACTTACTACTCACGGATTTCCTTATTTGACTAAATTCTAAAAATCACTCACTTCTAAATGTCATTCAAAACATATCTAAATTATTGTCATTCTTCTATTTAATGGATTGGTTCATACCTTACCAATTCCACTCGTATCTATCAATTCTCCTACACACTATTACCCTCTTCAAACTCGCTCTCCTTAGTTCTTTTTTTTAAACTCTTGCAATGGCCTCTTCCTCCTCCAACAATATGATTACAGCAGCCGATCTAAGGTATCCAGATTTGTTTCACACTTACAACTCACTATGCTCTCGCCCCATTCATGAAGGTAAATTGGTCAACTTTGACGACTTCATGCTCTTTGACTTAGACACCTATCTCCCTGAACTCAAACCTCTAATAGGATCTTCATCCCCAGCTGCCTATTATCCCGAACTAGTCCGACTGTTTTATACCAACTTCTCTACTGATCATGAACAGACCTCAATCACCAGCAAAGTCCGAGGACAGCTGATGATTTTCGATGCTTCCGACCTAGGTAGAATTCTAAACCTACCTACCACCGGTACCGACCTTAACACCATAGTACCAATCGACCGATCGGTACTTCGAAAAATACTTCTCTGCACCAACTGCTACCAACTTCCGTGGCACATGAGGAATCTCCAACCTCATGCTCAGCTACTTGCCCAGATTCTTCTCCACAACATCTATCCCAAGCTTCTCCGCCAGGGATTAGTTCCTCGAAAAATCTCACTTCTTATCTACGCAATCTTTTCTTCTCTTCCGATAAATTGGTCATCCATTCTTTTCGACCTCTTTATTCGTTATCAGATATTCGAGCCTCTTCTTTTTGGGTGTTTCATAACTCCCATTCTCAAATACTTCCAAGTACCACTTCACAACGAAGTCATCCTCCGTCCCTCTCAAGTTCTCGATGGTACCACCTTCAATCTAAGGTCCCTGCACATGCCCGGCTCTGATGAAGCAGATCCAATATCCTCCTTCAATTACTTTTCTGCTATGATGGATATCGAGCAAACTCAGGATCGAATCCTTCGTAATCAAGCCCTGTTGCAGCAGACTCGCAAGCGGAATCGTGCCAACCGACCACATTCACCTTCGAGATAAACTCTTTTTTTTTATCTGTAATAACTTTTAAATTACTTTTATACTTTCGGTCTGTAATATTTTTTTTACTCTGATCCCTCCTTTTTGTCCATGACAAAGGGGGAGAAAACCTGTCTCCATTATTGGAGAAATATTCTCTTTAAACATTATTTCAAACTTTTTTATCATATTATTATTTCTATGCATAATGTCTTTTTGACAGGGGGAGCATATTTTGTCATCATCAAAAAGGGGGAGAATGTTGAGAAATTCGGTTTTGATGTCACATAATATGATACACTGTTTCATTTGATTTTATATGATATGATAATATGTTCTCTTGAAATAATGTTATATTATGACTGAATATGTTTTGCCATAAATCTAACGAGTATTTGATGCAAGGATATCTCACCCAATAAGGATGGAGACTTCTTGTTCAAGTACAACAATGGTGCAATCATACTCCTTGAAGAAAAAGCTTGATGAGCCATGCTTTCCTAAAGTTCAAATGAAGAGATCGGCTACCTCAAGATGAAGATTTTTCTCTTCTTTAGAGTCATATGTAACAGAACCTTCAGGAACTTGCATATTGCATATTACATACTCATTCGTAATCACTATATCATAAAAGTATACGATAGTTTCAAAAAGCTCCTTTTTGAAAACTAATAATTGTACCTTCTTACAACCCTTCATGAAAAAGATACTTTGTCATATAATAATTGTACCTTATACTATATACAAGACAACATAAAAAAAAAAAAAGGAATGTAGGAAAAAGACAAAAACATAACATCGACTACATGGAGAAAAACAAATATAATATGTTTTTGAAAAGACTTTAGTTTCCCTCTTTAAAGAAATATTTTTTATAAAATCGACTACATAAGAAAAACAAATAAAATATGTTTTTGAAAAGACTTTAGTTATCTTCTTTAATGAAATGTTTCTTAATACAAGAAGAAGACAAAAACATAAATCGGCTACACAAAAGAAAAACAAATAAAATATATTTTTGAAAGGACTCTAGTTACTTTTTCTCATAACCATAGAATGTCGACTTACTTGAAGTCATCATTCTCTTTACAAAGCATTAAATGCCTCCTGTAACAAATCCTTGTTAATATCCTTCTCAAAGAATGTCGACCTTCTTTTGGTCCTTATTCTCTCTGGAGACTTTGAAAAACACAACATAAAGAAAACACTTGACATGACTATGTACAAATAAATATCTCAAAACACTCATAGTACTTACACTCATTTAAAGCAAAGAAGTACTAATGTACCTCAAATCATTAATTAGAAAAAAGACAAAACTACAACCCAACGTTCAATGTACTATTGTAAGAAATAGACTTTTTACATAAAATATGTATTACCTAAAATAATACAACGACTAGTGTACCCTCTATTTTACTCTTATGGAAAAAGGCATTCTCGAACTTCTCTAAAAGATATTTTTGAAATGACATAACATTTCTTATTTCAAAAAGTTACAATTCCAAAATGTAACGACTACTTTTTAAAGGCTATATAAACACACTCAAATAAACTATTCAAACATGTGGAATGGAATAGACGTGTGAGTTTACAAAGAGAAAAATTTCTATTCGTGATTTGAAAAGAGAGCCTTGAAAAAGAAAGAGAAAAAGAAAAAGAAAGAAAAGAGAAAAAGTCAAGTCCAGCTCTTGGACAAAGAGTATCCTCTCAGTGACAAACAGATCATTCTGAGAATCCTTCATTTGTGCATTCATATCATTCTGAAGGTTCTATAGGAAGTATTGTAACTCTGTTATTCACTGTATTCCTTCTTTGTTTAAAGAAGTAGACCTCTGTGAAAGAGGGTGTTGCCCTTCTCTGTTGAGAGAAGAAGACCTCTTGGGAAGAGGGTGTGCCCCTTCTCTGTTGAGAGAAGAAGACCTCTTGGGAAGAGGGTGTTGTACTATTTATCCGGTGACTCGGATGTTATAGTGGAAATCTCAAGTGGTTTGCTTGGGGACTGGATGTAGGTCTGGATACTGACCGAACCAGTATAACTTCTGTGTTTTATGTGTTGTGCCTTATTGCTTAATTATTTTTATTTTATCGATCATTATCAAATTTCACTATTCACCCCCCCTCTAGTGGAATTTCACGGCATACCACTTGGCAGCTATCCCCTCCAAACTGCGGGGGAAACATAAGAAGAGAGCGTGGTTATCTTCGCTGAACTTAGCACATTCTGCGAAAACATTGCCAAATGGGCCTTGGGATCGTTGATTCCGTCGAACTTAATGAATTTTCTGGGGAGGTTCTCCAAATTGTTATCCCCTTCTAATCTGAGGTAGAAATCTTGCCTGGTATATGATTTCTTCCCTTTGTCTCGGATTTGCAGATCCTTGACTATCTTTGTCAATGCTTGGATCGGATCCTCTGCGGGGGGGCCGTACTTGGGTTTGCTCACTGGCACAGGCTCTTCAACTGTCCTCTTAGGCTGTCGCAGATGCTTCGGGATATACATCATTTGCTCTTCTTCTTCAGAGTCCTCTTCAGTTGATTCTGAGTTCTTAGAGGTACTGTCACGCTGGATCTTCTGCTTACTGATCTTGACAGGCTTTTTCATGGGCTTCTTCTTAATTTTATTTTTAGTTGCTGCTTTCTTTGGACCAGCCTTAGCCTGCTCCGCCATCATTTTTGACATCATTTTCTGGAATACTCTGTATATGGCAGGATCAACATCACTTTCTTCCCCTGAGTTGTGTCCCCTGGATGATCTGGGAGAATTCATTTCTTCTTTCTCGCTGTCACTGTGTTGTTGAACAGTCTACTTACCAGCTCTAGTCTGAACCATCTTGAGATGCCAAAATTTTCCTGCAAAATACGGGAATGGTTAGAGTATGGAAGAAACTTTTTGAAAACCATAATTTTTGAGAAAAAAGAATGAAGGATTTTGGTAGACAATTTTAAGAGATTATCCCATTACACGGGATTGGGTCATCACAAGACTTGTGATAATTGTGTTATTTTTATGATAACGGAGAAATGTGCCTTGTTACCTAGGCGAGGTCGTTAACCATGATAAAAGATATTAAAGAGAAGTAGGAAGAATGTCTCATTTACCTGGGATGAGGTCATCACCAGAATTATGACTATTTATAAAACAAAATAAAAGAATAAAATTTGGCCCAAAAGGTAAATTTTATTGATAGTAATATTCAAAGACAAAGAGAGGGTGGGCAGACAGTTTGTCACCACTCTTGATATTCAGAAGATACATTTGATCTGAGAAATACAGATAGACAAATGAAGGAATCCCAAGTATATTTGGTGACATGGTATGCCCCAGACCACTGATCCGACTGCAGATTGAATTCTGTCATGTTTCCTGTCGGGAAGCGGACGTTGGCATGAACCTGCTGCTGCGAAAACTGCCCGAGACATCTTTCTGGCTGATAATCAACACAGAAGAAGGGACCAAGCAATCTGTAGTGCTTGCCGCGAGCATAAGTGTAACGAGGGATCGATTCCTTTCTGTCGAAGAAGTCCCAAACAATCTCCTTCTGATGCAGTTTCTCGATCAAGGCTCGATACTGAATGGCAGACTTCGGTTGCTTACTGCTGAATTCGAAGGACATGGCCTTTGATGGAACATGTCACAGGAACCACGACTGCAGGGCATAAGTGCATCCTTCCACTAAAATGGTTTCTCCAAGGGCGAAACAGGCCAAGCCTCGGTAAAGGAAGGCTAAAGTGGCCATAGAGACTGAAAGCTGACGGGTCTGCTTGCTTCCCCATCTTCGAAAGAGTTGGGCAACTCTGACATCTATGAAATTCTGGCCATCTTGGAAGAAAGCTAGTACCACTGTGCATATGATCATGGCATGCTGAATTCTATCTTTCGCTGCTCGAGACAAGGTGTCAACCTCTTTGTAAGCTCTGTACTTGCGATAGAGTCCGAACAAGTCAATGAACTGATTCCCATCAATCTCTGTGAGAGGCCAGGATCTGCTTCCTGTTGCTCTAGCTAAGGCTTCTCGAACATCTATTCCTTTGATGTTGAACAAGAAGTGCTGCTCGACAAGATCATCTGGTTGACCAACTGGTTCGGGCAATCCCATGATATCATTGAATTCGTCTATCAGTAGAGTCATCTCTCCCCATGGAAACCAAAATATGCAGGTAAGTGGATCCCACCGTTCTGCCATAGCCTGAATCAGACTTTCATTGATGGTTCACTTGCCTACTGCCGATGCCATCTCCAATCCATAGTCATCCAAGTGGTCTGGGAACATACGCGAGAAGGTGGCGAACCAAGAATAATACCACCGAGGAAAGAAAGGATGAGACTGGATGACCCGATGATCCGGAGATCCATCCTGTATTTGATAGAAGACATGATCTCTGGGAAAGACATCATCGAGAGAATTGGATGCCATCGAAATGATACTGGGGCAAAGAAAAAATGAGGAGAATTAGATAGAATGCAAGACTTATGGATAGACTCTTAAAGAATAGATACAAACCTGGAAATTTTTGAAAGATCGAAGAAATTTTAAACGAATTTTCCAGGGTTTTTAAAGAAGATTTGATCTAAAAAGAGAAAAGAAATGTAGGTAGAGGAAAATATACACCTGGGGTTTCTGAAAGTAAAGGGGAAATTTTGAATAATACACCCAGGTTTTTGAAAGGGTTTGATACACATATATATAAGAAAATAAGGGAAATATCGCATAATCAAAGCTGCACAAACAAGGATACGCACACAGCACTCCCTAAAGGCTGACTCTAAATGCAATATTTGAAATGGCTTTGTAGGACCTTAATCCTAACTCTAAGGTTTTAGATCATCTGATTCCAATCAAGATATGCCGATATACCCAAGCTGAAGCTCGAAGTACATGGTATAGAAATATTTCTCTGGTTCTAAGGTAATGGCTTCCCAACATCCTTGAGCACCTATTGATATACCTTGGACTATGGTTCTTAGGTACGTGGTAGGGGGCGCAAACCCAAATAGGTGGCCCAGTTGTGAGGCTCTCTTTCGAACTATGGTTCGGTGAGACATCCTAGCAACGTGAAGACCGGGACAATATAGGTAGGGATGTTTTCAAAAACATGTTCAACATGAAAGAAATCAGATGTCTCTAATGCAAGTCCTAAAGAGATAGATCTTAAATGAATAGAAGCATACACTTGCATACATTGTTTGCATTCAATCCCTAGAATTGAGGAGAGTTGTGTTTCAGACCTAAGTCTAATGTGAACATGGAATAGTCTCCTCAATATGGTCCTACCAAACCATACTTAGATCCTATATGCTTTTATGTCAGCTTAGGACAGAGTCTAGGCTCCTAAGGTTTGCATGAAAATGAAGCTGACATTCGAAGAATAAAGACTTTAGATAATATTAGAGCAAAGCAAAGGCATAGATCCAACCAAACGAAGAAAGGTCCCATCTCGGTCGCCAAAACTGTGATCATCGCAAAAAATTTCCTCTCGTTCATTTTTTCCTTTCTCTTCGCTTTTCTAACCTCTGTTCCCCTTTTTTGAAGGAGAATAAAAGTCAAAAAAGAAGAGAGAAAAGAAAGAAGAGAGAGAGGAAATTTTTTGTGAAGGTCTCACTTGACCTTAATTTTGAAAAATATTTAAGAAAATAACTCGCCTCCGTTTTAAAATATTTTATGGGAAAATTGGGAGATGGGATTCGCTCGTCGGTATGAGGTTCGACCGTTCCTGGCGCCTTTACCAGGGGTAATCGAACCAAGGGTCGAATTTATGCCTTTTTGCTTTGCTAAAAGAGTATCTAAGAATTTATTCTAAGTCTAAATGCACAAAGAATCATGCTTGTGCAATGCAAGGATGTATGCTTTTTTTGAAAAATGATTTAGAAATCTCCAAGTGTTTCAGAGATGAATTTGATAATAGACTGAAGAAATGGTTTCTAACTTAGAACTTTGAGATAGATCAGGAAAGATATTTTGAAGTTCTAAGTCTTCAGAGTTTGGGAGAATAAATCTTGACTTTTAAGAAGAATGTTTTGAAGCTGAGATAATAGAAAGGAAGTTTCAAAATTTTAGAATTTGACTTTGAATTTGAATGAATTTAGGAGAGAAAATGAAATTTGAAATGGAATTGAATTCCAGTTTTGAAGTTTGAAATCAAGGTGAGATTTGAAAAATCCAAATAGAATTGAGAAACGAAATTGGTTTTTGGAATTTTGGGAATCAAGATAAACTTGAATTTCGAAATCTGAAATGAAATGGAATTGGATTTTGAAAGTTGGAATTGAGAATAGAATTTGATTTGAAATCTGGAATTCAAGATGGAATTTTTAATCCAAAGTTTAGATCCTAAATAGAATTGAGATCTGGAATGAAATTGGATTCAGGATTTAGAATCCTAAATGGGAATTGGATTTGAAATCTGAGATCCAATAATGGAATTTGGATTTGAAATCTGAGATCCAATAATGGAATTTGGATCTGAAGTCTGCGATCCAAGATGAAGTTGGATTTTGAATCCTAAATTGGATTTTGGATATGAAGTCTGAGATCCAAGATGAAATTGGATTCTGGATCCTAAATGGATTTTGGATCTGAAGTCTGAGATCCAAGATAGAGTTGGATTCTGAATCCTAAATGCATTTTGGATCTGAAGTCTGAGATCCAAAAGTGGAGATTGCATTTGGAAATCTGGATCCGAGTTTGGGATTGGATTCTAACTTGGGATTTGGATTTTGAAAGTCCAAGTAGGACTTTTGAAGATGGGTCTGGGTTTTGAAAACCCAGATTGAATTTAAAATTTTAAGAAGAGTCAAATTTTTTAGATTCAAAATCAATCTCAAACTTTGATTTTTGAATTTGAAGATAAGAAAATAAATTGGATTTTTGAATCAGAAGATGAATCAGAAATTTCAAAGTTAATTGAACTTTGAAATTTGATTTCAATTAGATTTTGATGTGTGGGATATACAAAAGGAATTTCAAAGTCGAATTGGACTTCGAATTGAAAGTTAGAATCTCAGGATGGTATTTTGAATTTACAGAAGTTTGAAAATTGATTTGAGAAGTGAAGAAGATATCTGAAGGAAATCACTTGGGTTTTTTAAAAAGGATTTTGAAAATATGATGCAATTCTATCCTATATGATGAATGAATCTAAAGAATATGAAATTGGATTCGAAAAGCCTATTTCATTCTTTAAATGTATTGAAATAAGATTGAAAATATAATACGCCCCTGACTATGGTCATTGAATGTATTATATAATAATCATATTTAAATTCATATGAAGAATGAAACATATTTTGGTGCTTTTATAGAGTTTAAAATGAAATTAACTCTCAATATATCCTGACTATGACCATTGATATATATTTTGAGTTAATTTTAATTTAAACCCTGATAAAAGAAGAAAATATTTTGAAATATGATGATTTTTGAAAGAGACCCAGTGTGGATCCAGTGTTATTCCATAAAAGATGAAAATCCTAAGTTTTGTTTACATCCTGACTATGGCCATTGATATGAATCATCAACTTAGGATTTAATCACCTCTTATAAAATGGTGCACGTGCCATTCGTGTTCCCATTTGTGAATTTTTTAAAGTAAAAGAAAAAAATGATATGAAAACAAATAATTTATAATGCTTATTCATTCTAATCTAATGCAGAAAAGATGATGTTCTCATTAAGACCTAACTTATTACAACATTTAAAATTGGAATTACAACTCCCAAGTAATGACATTTTCCACATGTTCCATGCAAAACACTTTAGTTAGTATGAAAATAGAAAAGGATTGCACATATCATATGGATTTTCAAAGATGCCGATGGTAAAAGGCTCATATACCAAGATATTCATGATGGAAAGATGGAAAATGAAATATGTATATATATATATATACATGCATATATATATGTATATCCATATAGATAGGTATATATATATGTGTATATGTACATATACATATATAGGGCATATATAATGGCTTATGAAATAGGAGATGTGGTAAGGAGATAGGCTGTGAAGACAATAGGTGAAGTGGGCTTTCGAATGATGTTGATATACCGGTAATGAAATGTATGCACAGGCTGATGTGTTACATAGCATAAAATGGAGTGCAGTAAATATGATGAGATGAGGAACATGAACTTAATCATGAAGGTTAAATGGAAAATAAACACTAATGGCAGCTTAAATCCCTGAATATATATTGGTTCCTCTTGTTCGATTTTATATGGAAAAATCGACCTCAATAGATGAAATTTACACAATAAATTGAACCCTGCAATCAGTTTATCACGATAAGGTAAATCTATGAATTACTCTTAGTAGTAGACCAATTTGCAGCAAATAGATCTCTGTGAATTGGTCTTTTGCAATTAATAATATTTATGAATGGATCTCAATGGCATTAGTGAGTCTATTTCAGCAGCATTAACGGATTAACTCCAGTCAGCATATCCAGGTGTTTGTGCAGTGACATGTTATGCAATGTATGGTGAAGAGGATATCGGGTGATGCTGTGTAGTGTTAGGTATAAATGATGTTGTAAGTGCCATGAGTGGTGGAGAAGATATTGCTGTAAATGTGATGAAGTGATAAGATCAAGCAGCAGGTGGCTGCTTATGTACAAACACTTAACCCTGTGATGTGCTGTGGGAGGTAATAGCGTGAACAACAGTAGGTGAAGCTGTGTGGTAGTAAAAGTGCTGGATGGTTATGACAACGTATGGATGCTAAGGTAAAATGCCTAAAACAAATTAAGAGTGCAAAAATTGATGGTGGGATAGCAGCATTGTGGTAAACATGATGAGGTGGTGTCGTATGCTGTGCAAAGTGGAAGTGAGGAATGCCGATGGTGTGATAAAAGTGCAGGTGCATGCAGGGAATGTGATAGGGATGGAGGTATAACAGAGGGTGTACAGGTGGTAGATGTAGTGAGAAAGCTACTATAAGGTGCATCCAAGGAGGATGTGCTGAGTCAAAATGAGCAGTTGAATGTGATGATTAAAAGGGAAACAAATGTAAATGGATGAAACAAGGGGAGATGGGGATAATGTGAGTAGAGCTTAAAGGTGTTGTGTACAGTAGTGTTGATGGTGATTATAGGTGGAATGTCTATGTTGAATGATAAGATGCAAATGGAAGTCAACATACATAGGGAGCAATAATGAAGATGCAGAGGATCCACATGTTAAATGATGAAATGAGCTTTTAGGAGCATTACAGAATATGCAAAAAATGTGAGTAATGAAATGCAACCTAACGAGATGAAATAGAGGAATGAAAGGAAGTACCTGAAATAGATACAAAAGTTATAGGTAAATCTAAACGTGAGGCAGAAGCTACAGGGGAGAAGACTATAAAACAGGTAATCAGATTAATTAACACAGAGATTAGAAAAAAAAGAGGAAACCGTAAGATCAAATGAAGATTTTTGCAGACCCATTTGTCCAGCGAACCCATGATTAGAGGCCGGATCTCAAAGCCACTCTGATCTGAATTTTAGATCACTAACTGCTGCAAAAGGCTGCTGGTATGGGACGATGTTCATATATTGGAGCAAGGCTTTAAACATCACAAAATGTAAAAAAAAAAGAAAACGCTAAAACGGAACAAAGACGATGCTCTACACATGAACGTAACAAAACAAAATGGTAATAATGATGATCAAAGTAACAGAAATGGGTTAGGAATTAAAATAAAATAAAAATGAAAGAAAAAGAAAGAAAAATGAAAAAAAGAGAGGAAGGTATAGCAGAAATCAACGATGAGATGATAAAAAAAATGGTGACAGGAAAGCAAGTAGCAAGAGGAATGGGTTTAAAAAAAAAGAAAAGAAATGACATATTATGAATATACTGGGTGAGATGCTACAAGAACATTAACTGATATGCAATAAACATATCAACTGATATGTTGTAAGCATATCTCCAGACCTATGGTGCAGAAATGAGATGGAAGTAACAATGAGTGGATCCCAGGGAAGTGTTTTAGAATGGTTATGGAAACCCAGGATCTCCATCAACGCAGGAGGATCTTAATGACCAGACCCCAAAATGTGACATAGTGTGATTTACGCAGGACAAAAATTATGCAATTGCTGTAAAAAAAACTGATGCTTATGGGGATATAGACGAATGACACATATCTAAAGTGCTAAATTTTGATAAGGCAATGCTAATGTTTAACCGCAACCAAAGAATTGATGAAGATGCTAATGTGCAAATATGTATAGTAATGAAGATACGGAGAGTAGCGAATGAGATAGGTGCTGCAAATTTAGGTGATATGGCTGTGTAATGCTAAGTGCCACAAAGGAGGTTTTGGGGGTGCCAGAACAATGCGTGTGAGGTACAAGAGATGGCTTTACATAATCAGCACACGTGAGACGTGAAAAAATTTTGAATACTCTTATAACCCACGATCAATATAAAGGAAGAAGTAAACAGGGTAAGATGAAAGAACTGCCTCTGAGTAGGGAAAATCATAATAAACAAGACTAATGAACAACATCAATTAATGAAACAGCTTGAAATAATGGAAATGCGACTGCAGGTAGCAAGTTTCAATGACTGAGACAATATACAGCAGATGGATGATGAAACAGAACACAACTATAATAGTAAAAGAAAAAGAAAAATGCCAGCAATAAAATCTAAAGCAATGAAGTGAAGCACACACAACAATTTCTAACGACTACAAAACATATTATAGACAAGAGAAATCAACACTGATATACCCTCAAAATGCAGACCGCACAGATGCCTCTGAGCGCGTGTTGCCTTGAGGATTGATGCAACGGAGGATTAGATATCAGAATTAGAAATGAAGAGGATTATAGATAAAAGAAAGTGCAATAATTCATACCTTCCTAAGAAAATAGAATGAAGATTTCAAAGAGAGCCTATCAAATTCCATGGGTCATTGTTTAGACGTCACACGACTCACCGGGAAATGGATATTCAATATCCAGTTATACCTCATCTGGATGTCAACAACAGACCACTACCAGAGAATTTCATAGAGAATTAATCTGAAATTCAGATAAGACCCAAAGAAGTATTGAATCTAATAGTATGACCAAAAGCAAATTGTAAAACAGAGGAATAAAATAATGATACGAAAGAAATATCGGAATTGAAAGATTTCGTTTTATATTGCAAAGGAGGGGAAGTGGATGATGCTAAACAACAATCCAACTTCCCCACAAGTGCGTTAATGGGGCCAGAATGAAAGGGGAAAAACCGGTATAAGAGCTTTGAGAGATGGAAGAAGACTTACCAAAATGCTTGCAGAGATTTGTCGAATTGAGTCTTTCTCTCCTTGGCGGGAGTTCTCTGCTACTGAAGAGAAGTCTGCTTGTGGGGATCCAGAGAAGAAGAATCGATCGTTGTTGAATGAGTGATGGCCGACTGTGGATGAGATCCACAGATAATGGATGCCCGATGGAAGGAATCGAGGTATGCTGAAGGAGGATTGTTGCGTGAGAGTTGATATTGCTTATAGATGATGGATACCAGAGAAAAAAAATGGATGATCCTCTCGTTTTCTCGTTGGCCTTCCTTTATAGAGAAAAGGAGAAGCCTTGAGAAAGAAGGTTTCTGTTGCAGATCAATGGTTCGAGTGAGAGGCCAGTGATCAGAGGGTGGAGGGCTCAATGGAGGCTTCCAGAGGTGGTTTGTTGAGGATGGAAGGAGGAGATGAAGGGAGTTTGTTAAGGATTGACGATGGAGAGCCATCTTGCGAACATGAGCTCGATGGAAGCTTTCAGAGGAGGAAATGCGCGGGAGAGGGGTTGTTACATATTTTTAAATTTTCCAAAAAGAGGATCCCTTTACAATGATTTTTCAAAAAGTGGTTTTTAAGGAATTTTTTTAGTGAAACCAATTTTTGAAAGATTTAAAAACCACTTGTTCCTTGCATAGTTTTTTTTTCTGATTTTTTTTGGCTTTTGTGTTGTTTTTCTGTATTTTTGGAATAAAATTCTAAAATTTATGAGAAAATAAAGATTTAAGACTAATTTTTTTGTATTTTTGCAAAATATTTACAGAGAGGTTTTCTGAGAATTCAAGGCTATTCTTTTGAAAAATTCTACAGAAAGTGAGTTTGTGTCCGGAACTTGAGGAAATATTCGAGGTTTAAAACTTCGAATCGAGAAATACAGAGTTGTGGATCCAATAGGATACCGGATGGACTGTCTGAACCTTTCAGAATTTATTTTTGGTATTTTGAAATTTTAATTTGAAAATTTGGATAACGAGGCTCAGATTTGGGTTTTTGACACTAGATCCGGATCCGAAATCGAATTGGATATATCAATATGGGATTTAATCCAGAAAATATGAAGAATAACTAAAATTTAGTTTTGAAATTGCTTTGATTTTCTCAAAAGATGGAGCCAGGGGAAAAAAGAACATTTTTACAAAACTTTAAAAATTTTGGGGTGTTCACAAGCACAGCGACAATGAGGTGGAAGGAATGGACTCTCCTAAATCAATCAGAGGACAGAGTCAGAACAAGGGAGATGATATTGATCCTGCTATGTATGGTCTATTTAAGAAGATGATGGCCAGGATGATGTCGGAGCAAGCCGAAGCCAGTCTAAAAAAGGAAGTTCCTAAGATCAAACTGAAGAATAAGGTCATGAAAAAGCAAGTCAGGATCGTCAGAAAGAAAGTTCAGCCAGACAGTACTTCTGAAGATACATAATCAGCAGAAGAAGAGTCAGAAGAGGAAGAGCAGTTTGTCTTCAGTCAGAATCCTCCACGACAATTCGTAAAGATCACTAAAGAGCCCGAATCTGTGAACAAGCCTATGTATGGGACTCCAGCTGAGGATCCGATGCGCGAGCGGTTGAGGGAAATGACTCGAGCAATCAAAGATATTCAGGCCAAAAGTAAGGGCAAGCAGACCTATACTGACGAAGATTTCTACGATGACTTTGACGGAGATGATCATCTGGAGAATCTTCCTCACAAATTCCTCAAATTTGATGGAACAGGCAATCCAAAAGCTCATTTGGCCACGTTCTATGCGAAATGCAGCCGTTTCAGGAAAGATAACAGGGCGTTGTTCATTTGCTTCCTGCGCAACTTGGAAGGAACAACAACCAGATGGTATGCAGACCACATCAACCCTATCAAACTATAAGAGTTTGATAAAGTAGTGAACTTGTTCATCGAGCGCTTCATGTTCAATGTTGAGGCATCGCCCACTCTCAACCATTTGTACAATTTAAAGTAGAATGAGAATGAGAGAGGAGGATAATTCATCCACAGGTGGAGAAACACCTCTAACAAAATGAAGGTTCTCATCCCAGAGGAGCATGCCTTGCAAATCATCCTCAATAATTTTTTCCAACCTCTGAAGAATCTCATCTCCACGTCTCCTGCCAAATCCTTCATCAAGTTAATTGAGCGAGCAGAATGGCTCGAAACAGGGCTAGACAATGGCCTTTATGAAAGTTACTCGTTCGTTCGAAGTAACCCTGAGCAGAAGAAGAAGGTACATTTTGCTTATTCCGCAGATATTTCAGGCAGTAGCAGCGGTGCAAGCGGCAAGAAAAACAAGAACCACAACAAAGGCTCGGGAAGCTCTAAGGCTGAGAGAACGAACTCTGCAGCCCAGAAAGGGAAGTTCATTAAGTCGCAGCCTGTTTAGCCAGTGCCACAACCTGAAGAAAAACAACAAATGAAACCAAAGCACGATGGCTGGAGTTATGACAGAGAGTTCACGGCTCTAGAACAATCCCGCGAGGATATCCTCGAATATATGTTATCAAAAGGGATGATCAAACTCCCTAAGGTAGCTGATCCTCCAGTTGTTATGGGTAAATGGATGGAAAAAATCTGCAAATTCCACTAAACTGTAGGACATGACACGGAGCATTGTTTTGTCCTCAAGAATATCATGCAGAATTGTATCGACAAGAATTTGTTGATCGAGGATGAGGACGAAGAGCAGCCTGAGATCTTGTTTAAACCTTTCCCCAAGCATTCAGCTTTAGTTATTTTAGAGCAAATAGTTTTTCTTCAGGACAGTATTCAGTCATGTTCCAGCTAAGACATCCACGATCAGCATCAGGTCCTAGTGTTGCGTCAGGCACAGTCTTCCACCAAGAGGGTGGATATTACTTCAATTCTCAGCAACAAGAAACCAGTCAGTGAGCCAACAAAAGTGACAGCAGAGGTTGCCAAGTAGATTCCCAGGTTTCTGAAGCGCTTCATCAAGTCAGCTTCAAAGAAGGGTAAAATATCGAAATCAGTTCATAAATTGATCATAGCTCTATCAAACATCTCCATCCTGGATTTGACCCATGCTTCTTTTGAACATAAGCATACACTGAATGATCTACTAAGAAAGATCAAGGTCAAGCCGAGCACAACTCCACAGGACATGGCGCAGATAGTCAACCAAGCCATGACAAACACACCAATAACTTTCTCAGATGAGGATTTGCCAAAGCCTCATACTTTTCACAATAATGCTCTTTACATAGTAGTGCGGACCAGGGGCATGACTATCCCTCATGTGCTATTTGACGGAGGCAGCAGCCTCAACATCTGTCCAGAGATGACAGCCAAGGCCTTAGGCTTAAAGGAAGAGGAATATACTCCCGACCCGATAACAATCTATGGCTTCGACAACCATGGGCAAACAACTAAGGGAAAGGTCTTCCTTGAAATCTTCATCAATTATTTTGTGCACACTATGTTGTTCCATGTGGTGAATGTGTCACCCACGTACAATCTTTTTTTGGGGCGCACTTGGATTTATAATGCCAATGTCGTTCCCTCCACTCTTCACCAATGCATAAAGTGGTCAAAGGGAGGCATGATCACTATGATTTTGGGAGAAGATCCGGAGGAAAGACTCCCGCAGCCGATGATTCCCCGTCCTACTTTCACCGCCGACATCCCGAGCATCTGGGAAGTTGATGAGATCAATTTGAGTGACAGTCTAGATATGCTGAAGCTAAAGGAAGTCCAGCCAACGGAGAATGTCGCAGCAGTGGTTCAGTGGCAGGGACCTCATTTCTTCAAACTGGGAGGATGCCTCAATCACGCTTCTCTCAAGGATCATCCTTTTTTCCCTCCGTTCAAAAATGCCAAGAAGGGATTTGATCTTCTAATGAAGCATGGCTACCAACTCTTCAGGGGACTTGGTAAGAATGAGGACGGCATCCTAGAGCCAATCATACCCGCTTGGCATATCCCTGGTATAGGTTTGGGTTTTATGTGTCAGTCATCAGGCAAGCACACTACCTTCATCAAAGGAGCAGAATGAGGAAGATAATGCCATTGTTTTCTGCTTTCTTTTCTCGTCATCTTATAGGGACAACTCAGTCCCAATTTTTCTTTCTTTGGCAAAATCTCCTGTAAATATTGAGCTGATGTTCTCAACTTTTATTCTATCAATGAAATTTTGATCTTTTCTCTTCATATCTTAGCGTACATGATTCTTTGCTTATATTTTTGTCTATGTCATCATTCTTTGTTTCTGTACAAAAGGCTATTTTTGAATTGCTTACTTTTCCTCAAAAACCTTCTTTGCGCTTTTTAGGATTGCCAAATCATGGCTCCTAAATTACTCAAAAGGCTTGTTATCAACCCTAATATTTCTCAAAATAACTTCAAACCGGCCGGAATTTGTAAAGCAAAGGCAGCGGCAGGGGTCAGCAAGATGGCAGAACAGATTGAAGAGCTAGCCGAGTTTGACTCAGCGATTCAAGAGTTGCCAAAATTTGTCAGTATTCAGAAGCAAGATGAGCCATCATCTTTGGTTCAGGATCCAACAGAGGATGTCAATATTGGTTCAGAAGATGATCCAAAAATCCTAAAGATTGGCTCTAGCTTAAGTCCAGATGAGAAGGAAAGACTCATCCATTTTCTCAAACAACATCAAGAAGTCTTCTCTTGGACTTATATGGATATGTCAGGCTTGGATCCCAAGCTAGTCGAACATCGTCTTGTGTTGAAGCTAGACTTTAAGCCAATCAAGCAGAAGCTAAGGAAAATGGATCCCCGAGTAGCACCGTAAGTTAAAGAAGGACTTGAGGAGTTGTTAAAGGCAGGATTCATCCACGCCATTGATTATCTAGACTGGTTGGTGAACATCGTAGCAGTTCCCAAAAAGAATGGCAAAGTCTGAATCTGCATTGATTTCAGTGATCTCAACAAGGCTACCCTAAATGATGATTATCCACTCCCCAATATCGATCTTTTGATCGACAGCACGGTGGGCCACGCCATGTTTTCCTTTATGGATAGATACTCAAGCTACAACCATATCAAATTGGTCGCTCGTGACCAGTCAAAAACTTCTTTTACCACGCCTTGGGGTACATTTTGCTACACAGTCATGCTGTTTGGGCTTAAAAATGCTGGGGCAACCTATCAAAGAGCGATGATAGTTATTTTTCATGACCAGATGCATAAAAACATGGATGCCTATGTGGATGACATCCTGGTCAAGTCGAAAGAAGGGGAGGATCATCTTGATGCTCTCGGCCAAGTCTTTGAAAGACTCATTCTCTTCAAGCTGAGACTCAATCTGCAGAAGTGTGTCTTCAGAGTGGAGTCAGGCAAACTGCTTGGCTTTATGATCAGCAAGAAAGGAATAGAGGTGGATCCAGCTAAGGCAAAAGTGATCATTGATATGCTGTCTCCTACCAATCTCAGAGAGCTGAGGAGCCTTCAAGGGCGCATTCAGTCGATTCGGAGCTTGATCTCCAATTTGGCTATAAGATGCAAGCCCTTCAATCACTTGTTGAGAAAAGAAGTGAAATTTGAATGGAGATCAGAATGTCAGCTTTCATTTGAGTGCATCAAGCAGTATCTCCTCAATCCACCCGTTCTAAATCCAACAGAGTTGGGAAAAGCACTTCTCTTGCACATTTTCGTCAACCAGAATGCTTGTGGTGGATTTCTTGCACAGTATGAGGAAGGCAGCTAGATAAAACATGCCATCTACTACGTGAGCAAGACTTTCATCGATTACGAGAAGAAATATTCTCAAATGGAAAAGACATGCCTAGCCATAGTATGGATGTGTCAGAAGCTGAGACATTATCTGCTGGCCTCGGAAATCAAAATTCTGTCAAGGCTCAATCCTCTCAAGTACATCCTTGAGCAACCTTTCCTTACTGGACGAATTGTGAAGTGGCAAGTCCTCCTGATGCAGTACGACTTAGAGTATGTATCTTAGAAGTCAGTCAAAGGTCAATCTATTGCAGATCAGTTGACAGATTTCTCGCTGACAGAAGTGATCAAGGCAGAAGATGATTTTCCCAATGATCGCATCTGCAACATTCAGGAATCTCCAGTTTGGACCCTATTCTTTGATGGGGCCAAGAATATATCTGGTATAGGGATTGGGATCTTGTTAATCACTCCCGAAAAGGAGATGATCCCTTATTCCCTTAAGCTCAGCTTTCAATGTACTCACAACATGGCCAAGTATGAAGCTCTAATACAAGGCCTCAAGATTTTGCAAGACTTCAATGTCAAAAGGGTACATGCCTTCGGTGATTCATTGCTTATGGTCAGCTAAGTTAATGTTGAATGGCAAGTCAAAGATCATAAATTGATCCCCTATCAGAAGATTGTCTTAGCTCTTATAGGCAACTTTGAAGAATTTCAGCTCAATCATGTCAAGAGGGAATACAACCATATAGCAGATGGTCTAGCATGTTTGGGTTCTATTTTGTCATTTAAAGACAGTGAATCCTCCCATTCTTTTAAAATTGGCAGACTTGATCAACTTACCTTCGTTCCAGTTGAACAAGTGAACTAAGCCACTCAGAAAGAGAAGCCTTGGTACCAAGACATCAAAAACTTTATTAAAACTGGTAAATTTCCACTGGAGATGCCAAGAAAGGAGCAACGTGCGATCCAGCATATGTTCGCCCGCTATTTCATCCTTGCAAATACTCTCTACCACCATGGGTTCAGTTTTGCGTACGCCAGATGCTTAGACAGGAACGAAGCCATAGAAGTTGTCCAAGAGGCACTGTGACGCCCCAAACCACGACCTTGTAAAAACCTTTGGTTTTTGAGCAAATTTTTTTTTGAAGGGTATACAGAGTGAAAGCAACCAACGGAAGTACGTGAGGGAAAACAGGGGTAAAAAAAAGGCCGCAAGTCTGAGCGAGCCACAGTGAGAAAACCAAACCACAAGACAAGTAAAGTACTTTTCATTTCCACAATATTTACAATGATACAAAAAGGAGACTAAGTACAAAAAGGAACAGTCTTTTAAAAGGAGAAGAACAACCCCTCAAACCCCCAAAACCAGAAAGAGCCAGGATCTGGTGCAAAGTGTGGGTCTCAAGGCTCCTGCTGTGTATCGTCGCATCGCGCTACATCTACTCATCACCTGCATCCCCATGAAACGGGGTCAGTACTCTTGCGAGCTGGTGAGACAAACCATCCATACATCATCATTTTTATGGAAAAGCAGAGGGTAAACAACATGCTAAGCAACAAGCTACAACTAGCATGATAGAACAGTAAGAAACATTTAAATAAAGTACAAGTGCGTGTCAGGTAGGTGCACGTGCTACAAGACTGTAAAACTACAAAGTAAGAAACAGTGCCACAACTGAAACAGAGCAGGAACAAACCCACAAAGTGTAGCAACTAAACAAAAGTACAAGCAGTGCTAGAATAAAACAAGTAACCAACTACGGTATGTTAGTCTGTTTGGTTAGTACTTATGTTCTTCTAATTACACGTTTGGGCACGTGAAGGAAACCTCGCATTCTGTAAGACATGCACCTGGTGTTTGTTATTTAATTTCTAATGTGATAACCGAGGATGCTACAAATCGAGTCAAAACCACCAGCGGGCAGCACGCTACTAGGAGAAACCTTTCGCAGGGGCAATGAATTGCAATCCGTAATACTGCAATAGCAGAGGTCCCTGAAGAGGGCAAACCTCGACCTCCCTAACTCCGAGTGACTGGAGGTCAGAGGGCACATCGTCTCCTCAAAAGAACAGGTCATAGTAACGACATGTCACTCGGGGTTGTACCATTCACCCTCTCCCTGGGTGACCAAATTGTGAATGGGGCACGGTAGGTTTATCTTATTTAGGCCCATACTTCAAGTCGTACCTCTCTCTCGAGGTAGTTGTGCCTCGTGGTTCCCGTGGGGTACGCAAACGAGGACTTGGCCTGCCCATTCATGTGCTCAGCCTCACACGGCCACCATGAGCACATCATCTGTGAGGACGATAATATATCATTTTCATTTTATGCCTAGGGTGACACAATACGTGAGCACACTCTCACGAACCCGGGCCATTGCTCGTAGACTCCAACCGAGTCTCAAAACCTGAACTGATCAAAAGTGTCATACCATACTGTGTTTTCAGTTCCTTTCAAGTGTATGTCCCGTCGAGTGTAGAGCACGCCTCTAGTGCGTCGTATAACCATCGATATAGGAGTTTGAGCCAAACAAATACATACTCGATGTAAACACCCCAAATTTTCCTCATCCATGCTCAAACAACCCTCCTCGTGCAGTGCCAACCCTGGTAGGTCAATATAGGAGTCAAACCCCGGGTCTATGTTAGAAAATCACCATTTTACCCATTTTTATTAGGAAAATTACCATTTTACCCCTAAGTCATCCTGGACCTCAGTCAGTCGGAGTCAACCAAGCTTATTGGTTAGTTTAGAATAGTTAAAATATCAGTCATTTCAAGCTCATCTGAGCTCATGATGAACAAACCATTTTCATTTCTGACCATTCCTGCCAAAATGGGATCATTTTTTTTGGAAATGAGCTCATTTCTCACTCAAACCCAAGCCAACTGTCTCTGAGTCAGTCATTCCCAGTCAACCATACTCCTTAGAGTCTAGCTTGAGCTCATCAGAAGTTCAAGCGCTCCAATTTTAGTTGAAAACCATTTCCAAGAGTCTAGGAGCCCATTTTAGCTCGTTTCAGCTCTTTTAGCTGAAATTGAGTTCAGTTCAGCCAGTTTAGCTAGTATTCGAGCTTCAATTTTAGTTCATGTCAGTATTACTGATCTTTGTTTTAGCTTAAACCCAGCTTTGGTCCGTAATTCACTTCACTCCAGTTACCATTCCGTACCATTTTTCTAAAAATGACAGTAATTCTTGAAAATTTAGTCGGAGAGTCCAGTTGAGTCAGTATCTTGTCAGTTCAGTCGAGTTCTGAAACTCAAAAACCCAGCTCAATCCAGTTCATTTCATTCAATTCAGCTCAAACCCTAATTTCCAGTGTCACTCTGGCTCAGTAGGGCCTGAAAACCATTTCTCGAACCATTTTGCAAATTTTGTCAATTTAAACACTTTTTGAACTGGTACAACTGCCAATCGGGGTTTAAAATCCAAAAATTTTCATTCAGGGTCTGCATTTCGCATAGCATTTCATATCATTCTTTATCATTTCATATCATTTCTCACCATTTCATAGCATTTCATCACATTTCATTTCATTTTCGAACTCCAAAACTCCAGTTTTATAAATTTCAATCCAGTTTGAGTTTTAAAAGTTTTCAGAAATCAATTTCAAACCCTGGGTTTCCAAAATTAACATTTTTACCCCCGGGAGTCTAAATTTGGAAATATTTTCTCGAGGAAAACAATCCAGATTTTTTTCAAACTCAAATTTTCAAATTCGACACTGGATTTGCTTCGCAACGAGGTATTAAACTTCAAAATTCGAGCTCGTTTCAAAAACTGTCAAAAATAGCTCATTTAGTCCAAAATTTTCTAAAAAAGACTATTTTACCCCTCTAATTGTCAAAATGAATTTCAAATTTAGAAAGTGAGCCCACTCTGAAAACTCCTTCATTTTTATTTAAAAAAAAAAAAAATTATCTTTTGCTTTCTTTCGTTCTTTTTTATTTTTGTTATTTTTTTGTGAAAGGTGGGACCCACTAAGGGGTCAACCAAGCCTCCAGCCCCATTTCTTTCTTCCTTCCTTTTCTTTATTCCCTTCCTTTGCTTCTTCTTCTTTCTTTTCTTTCCTTCTTCCTTCCTTTCTTCTTTTCTTCTTTTCTTTCTTTCCTTCTTCCCTTTCTTCTTTCCCTTCTTCAGCCCATTCACGTGCTTTTCTTTCCTTCTCATTAGCTTTTCATTAAAAACCTTAGCCCTAATTCATTAAAGCCTAAGTTTTGGGTTTAAAAAAAGAAAGAAAAAGAGAGAAAGGGGAGATACACGGCTGCCTCTCTCTCTCTTTCATATCTCTCTCTCCTCTCCTTCTTACCCTATCTTGCTCTTTCTCTCCCTCATACAACAACAACTCTTCTCTCTCACCTTCACCATCATCTTCAGCCTCCCACCTTGGAGCACCCTCTTCCAGCCTCTCCATAGTAGGCAACAACTTCTTCCACAGCCGCCATATCCTTCCACCAAGGCAGCAAGAGCTCCTCCATCGATTCAGCATCAACCACCTCCAAGCTACTTCAGTCGGCGCCCCTTGAAGCTTCCTTCCTGCAGCATCAACCTTGAAACAGCACCTTTGGCCTCCTTGGTAGCATATCCCTTCAGCCAATCTGAGGTAAGAGTTCCATATCATTAATATTTGTTCGTTTTGAATATATGATATTCTAATCAAAGTGCTACCGTGTGAGGTGATCCATCCGATAAATGGATCGGATCCCTCTCACCTATAGCCTAAATCAAATAAATCGTATATTCCCCTGATCATTTTTATTTTTGTTATAGTTTTTACGTTTTTAAGCATCATATCTGGATTTACAGCACTTTTTTTTATTTATTTCATATACTTAGGCAAGTCTTATTAAGGTTCTACTATTGTTTCGTGAATTTCAATATGCGCACTCAATCGAAATGTTATTTCATGCAGATATTTGTGCTTATAAATCTTGGAAATTTACTGATGATCGTGTATGCTTGTTCCTGATTCTTTTCAAAAAACCCAAATCAAATCAGGTTTTGAACCCTCCAGAATTTCCAAATTCTGTTTTAGCAGATTTGTCAGCCTAAGATCCCCTAAATGGGAGATTCAAATGCTCTTTTAAAAATCATAGTAGATTCATAGTGGAATCTACTAATTTTCTGAAAATTTTGATATCTTTATAAATAGATTTGACCTCTGTTAAAAAACCATTTTCTCAGACCCTTGGGAAAACCTCAATTTCTCTTTCTCAGGGTATAGACCGACCTTAATATGATGAGTTTGTTCAATCTATGAGTTGTCTGTCAAAACTTTCAACACAAAAGTTGTTTCTAACCCATTTCTATGTCATTTTACAAAATTTGGGAATTTTTAGGATTGTCCAAGTATTTTTCCCAAAATTATCTTTTCTGTCTGACAGATTCCAATATCCAGAAATTCCAGAGATCAAGGTCTCTGATAACAGTGTGCCCATTTCCAAAACGTAACTCAAATCCCAATGATGTGAAAATATGAAATTTTCTCTATATGTCATGGACATTTTACCATAATTTCAGCCATTTTCCATCTGTTTGCTATTTTTCCCACATTTTCTCCCGAAACATGTCTGTTTGCCCTAAATCCTAGAGTTGCCGGATTCCGATCCAACTTGCCGGAGTTGTACAGATCCGAACATAGGTCAAAACAAAAATATGTAAGAGAAAAAAATCTTTGACTAACTGTCCTCTGTCGCCCCATAAAATTTGGGAAATTTTTATGGAAGTTTGATATCCTAAATCCCATTTAGAATCAACATTTTAGGCAAAATTTTGATCTTTTAGGATTTTTAGCTATTTTCCATATTAAGAAAATAACAAAAAAAATAAATTTTCGATTCTATTATGTTTCTAGGTTATTATAGGTGTCCATGCCAAATTTGGCTCAATTCCAAGTTCATTTGCTTTATATGTTAGTTTAGCTTTAAATTCAGAGGCGAAAATCAAGTTAAATTTGATATTTTATGATATTTTCCTCATTTTAGGGTTTTTATCATGTAAATAAGCATGTCATGTCATATAAGAGTTAATTTCAATGTCATTTTCATTTCAGTTTCCCATTTTTGCAAAATTTATTTCAAAAAACTCTGGTTTCAAGGCCATAGTCTTGTTATCAGGGGTATTTTGGTCATTTTAACCTAAATTTCGAAATTTCAATTATTAATTCCATAAATTTTCATGCATATCATCATATTTCATCATATTGTGTTTGATTTATTTTATTTGATCTTCAAAATTCCAAATTTTACAAAAATTCTTTCAGAAAACCCTAATTTCAAGGTCATCAGGGGCATTTTGGTCATTTTTACCCCAATTTCGAATTTCCAAGTTTATTTTTAAAATTTATTCATTATTTCTCATGTTTATATCAAAGGGGGTATGAATCTGGGTTTATATCTGAATAATATCTGATAATTTCCAATATTTTCGGATAAATTCAGAAAAACCTACATTTTTGTGCTAACATTGTTTTCTAGTTTTGCAGGAACATCCAAGAAGAAGGCTTAGCTTTTATTCTTTTATTTCAATTCAATGTAATATCAAGTTATAATAATTTGGAATAAGAGTTACTTTTCAGTTTAGAATAGGATTGCATTGCATATAGTTTAATTTCTGAAAAATTTGATATATGATGTATGTTGCATATGTACATTTTCCAAAATCACTATGGTTGACACGAATGACACGTGCACAAGCTCTTATGGAGTTTATAAACTTGGTGAAATTTGTATTTTTGGCCATAGTCAGAATACGAATGAAACCTAGATTTATGATCTTCATATTAGCCACATTCAGCCTACACTCTTAGGCTAACTTCAAAAATGCACTGCATTTCTCAAAACTCAAAAAGGTTTTCCCAATTCCTCAATGAAATTCCCTTTCAAATTCATTCATTCATTCAATTTGCATCATTTTCAAAATCATTTCCCAATTCCATTTTAGAAAAATCAGTTTTCTCAAAAAAAAATTTCCAAGTCTTTCTGAAGATTTGATTTTCTCAGAATCCTAAGTTTTCACATGAGAGTTCAAAGTATTTTTCAAGTTCAAATTATGATTTTCCAAGATTTCCACATTCTCAATTCTAAGTTTCCAATCTCAAAATCAATTTTCTCAGATTTCTTATTTTCTTGAGATATCATTTTCCATTTCAAAAGTCATTTTCCAATAAACTTCCTGATTTTCTCAGAATTCTCAAATCTATTTCCTCAGAAAAGCAATCTAAATCTCAAAATCAATTTTCCAAAGTTCAAGTTTTCCTGAGAAATCATTTTCCAATGCAAATTTCTTATTTCTAATAAATTTTAATGAGTTTCCCAGGAATTCTAATTTCAAGCACTTTTACAATTATTTTCCAAGTACATTTCAATTTTCCAAGCAAACATCATTCTTTGAAAACTTGCATTTGTTCAAAATTCTATAGCACATGCTTGATTCTCTGTGCATTCTAGGAAACTAGAGCACAATTTAGATAATTTAACTTAGTCAAAGCGCACATTTGATCATTGGTTCAATTACCCCTGGTAAAGGCGCCAGGAACAGTTGAACCGCATACAGATAGGCGGATCCCATTCTATGAAATTTTTCCACAAATTTTCAAAACGGAGGTGAGTAATTTTCAAAATCATTTTCAAAACTTTGGTCGAGTTTGACTCGCATAATCATTTCTTCTCACTCTCATAGAGGGAGGGAGGAAAAATTTTGCGATGATAACAGGTTTGGCGACCGTGATGGGACATGTCTTCGTCTAATCAATTGTGTGCTTGACTTAGTTCAATTTTTTGAATCATGTTCTATGAACTGACAGCTTTATTTTCTGATATCATGTGAACCTAAGAGCCTAGACTTGAACCCAGCTGACATGGATTGCATGTAGACTAGGCATGGTTTGGTAGGACCATATTGAGGAGAATTATGCATGCTCATATAGACTTAGGTTTGAAATACAACACTCCTCAGTCTAGGATTTGTATGAAAACAATGTTTGCTTCTTCAAAAAATTTCAGAATTTCTATCTCTTTAGGTTTTAGAGCTCTTTGTTTGCTTGCATGCGCTCATGTTTTCAAAAACCACCCCTCCTATGTCTACTCAGTCTTCACGTTGCTCGACTCTCTTCCAGAACCATAGTTTGGGACAGAGCCTCACAACTGGGCCACTTATTTGGGCTAACGCCCCCTGCCACGTACCAAGGGCCATAGTCCAACGTATATCGGCAGGTGCTCAAGGATGTTGGGAAAACACAAGCCTAGAACAAGAGATGAATTTTTATGCCATGTACATCGAGCCTCGGCTCGAGTATATCGGCATAGCATGATTGGACACAGCTGATCTAAACCTAGAGTCAGGATTAGGATCCTAAAGCTCTTTCAAAATTGATGCATTTAGAGTCAGCTTCTTAGGGATTGTTGTATGTGCATAATTGTTTGTGATTGAATGTATGATATTTATTTTCATCTTATTTTTCCAAAATACCGGATAATTTTCCAAAATACCTCATTTTCCATCTTTTGTGAAATATCTTCTTTTTCTCAAAAACCCTGGACGATTTTTCCAAACTATCCACTTTTTTTTCAAAACTCCAGATGATTTTCCATTCTTTCATTCCTCTGGACTTCGAAGTTTCAGTATTTTACTTTATCCTACCTGCAATTTCCAAAATTCTTATATTTTTCCAAAATCTAATTTCAAATTCCGTGCCTTTCAGTCCAATGGCATCCATTCAGCTAGACTCTATTTTTCTTGAGGGTCACATCTCCTACGAGGTGCGACAAAGTCTTCTCGAGCATCGAGCTCTTAGCACCGGACCCTTCTTCCCCCGGTGGTACTATGTTTGGTTCAAAAACTTTTCTCGTATGTTTTCGGACCACCTTAGCGATTGCGGGTTAGAACTGGCATCCACAGTGGCAAAATTGGCAGTCAATGGCAATCTGATCCATGCACTGGCAGAGCGATGGAATCCGCGCACTTGTACATTTTGGTTCCCATGGGTCGAGATGACCCTGTTGATGGACGAATTCTCAGAGATCATGGGATTGTCCGAGCCATCCGGTCAGCCTAGAGATCCATTGGAACAACAGTTCTTGATCAATGTCAAGGGTTTAGATCCTAAAGATGTTGTGGCTTGCATGACAGGACATAAGTCTTGGCCACTGATTGAAGAAAATGGAAACGAATATGTGAGCCTGATCGAGATCTACCGACAGTATGGGGAATTCACAAAAGTCAGCTCGCTATCTAGAACAGCTCAAGAGAGAATTCAGCATGCGATGGTTATGTGCACTGTGGGACTCACTTTCTTTCCAGACAGACAAAATTATGTGGATGTCAAAATAGTACAACTTCTAAGGAGATGGGGAAGTCAACAGACCAGCCGTCTCTCGATAGCCATGGCCTCCACCAGAGTTTCCTTTGGCTTCACCTCGCTCAGGCATAGTTCACCATCTTTCAGGTCCCGACAGGCATGCTCCCACTCGAACCCTTCTCAGAAGATCAAGGTCGGTCGGCAGTGCACCCCCGAAGGGGATCTTGCCACTCAGCTTCCTTTCATCTTCCGGGTTTCCACACCCGTTGACTCGCACACATGTCAGACTCCTTGGTCCGTGTTTCAAGATGGGCCAGATGGGGAGCCCGCAGGCCGGTGCCACAGCACGCGGTGCTGCGAACAGCCCGCCACAAGGGTGCGTGTCGTGCATCCTCAGTCGCGGCGATGATGGTCCACGAGCGTAACAACCGCCCAGTCTTCGGCCACCACCGCAACCCACACTAATCCACACCTCGAGCCGATCGACGGACCAGCTGAGAGTCGTTTCGCATACGACCGAGGTGCATCGTCGGCCCCCATCCGCTTCCCTCCCGACAATTTCAAGCACTCTTTGACTCTCTTTTCAAAGTCCTTTTCATCTTTCCCTCGCGGTACTTGTTTGCTATCGGTCTCCCGCCCGTATTTAGCCTACCGCACTTGCTTTTCTATACAAAGGATTGACTCGTTTCACGCTTGGAGAGTCCATCTTAGTCGAGGGATGCACTTCAGTCTTGGTTTCTTCAGCATGTGCCAACCAGTGCTAGTTCATTCAGATAAAATGGCAAGGAGCTCCTTCCAGTTGCACGATATCGGTTCCTGATTGATCATCTGCAGAAAGAAGAAATGGTATGGGACTATTTTGATCGAGAGTTATCACCTCCTATATACACCTATGTATATGGCAAGAGATTGAAGTTGCTTGGTCCATTCTTCTGCGCTTATTATCATCCAGAATAGTGTGTCCGACAGTTTTCTCAGAGACAGAAGCGCATAGAGATGCGGCTACTATCAAGAGTCGTGCCAGAATTTGACCTTACATCATCACAGTGGTCTGGAACATACCATTCTGCCAGATATAGCTGAGACTCTTTTGTTACTCTTTCACTTTTTCTCGGTCCTTGTGTCTCTACTAATTATAAAGAGTGGTGGCAAATTGTCTGTCTGCCCCCTCTTTCCCAAGTTTATTATTGATGCAATCATGTTTTCCCTTCAATGAATAAAAATCTTGCAAATTCTTCAATTCTTAGTTTGACGACCTCGCCTAGGTAACAAGGCATAATTTTCAGTTTTTTATTTTCTTTGCAAAGGAATGAAAACGCAATTGTCGTAATCTCAGCGACGACTCAATCCCTAGTAATGGGATATTCTTTCAAATTGTCTACCAAAATTCTCAGCAAATATTTTCTTCCAATTAAAATCTCTTTTAAAAGCCTAACCATCAATTTTGCCCTGCAGAGAGCATTCATTATATTTAAATGGTTCATACAAGGTCAGGAAAGAAAACTGCATCAGTCGAAGGCATTGCATATTCAACAGCTTCAGAAGAAGAAATGAATTCCCCGCGTTCAAGCAGAAATCAATGGCAGTAGGTTGAGGATGATATTGATCCCCAAATGTATGCCATGTTCAAAAAGATGATAAGCAAGATGCTGGCAGAGCAAGATGCTGGCAGAGCAAGCTGAAGATAGTGCAGAGCAAACCCAAGTCAAGAAAAAGGCAAAAGGTCGGGCAGTTAAGAAGGCCTCGAAGGTAGCCAAGAAGCCTGTTCAAAATGCTTATACAACTAATGAGGAAGAATCAGTAGAAGGCACAGATGAAGAAATTGAAACTGAGCAGGTACTTCGCAAGTCTACCCAGAGGCAGGGGTTAGCCCATAAATTCAAAGATCAGTCTATCAGTGATTCTGACCAACCACAGTTCAGAGATATGGTTAGGATAGTTCAAGATCTGCAGGCCTGCGACAAAGGCAAGAAAGTCTTCACCAGCGAAGACTTCTATGATGGTTTAGACGGGGATGATAATATCAAGAATCGCCTCAGAAATTTTATCAAATTTGATGGTTTTGGCGACCCCAAGGCACATCTGGCTATATTCTTCACTGAATGTGCCAAATTTAAGCGAGATAATTGAGCTCTTTTCCTTTGTTTCTCTCGCAGTGTAGAGGGAACCACAGCTAAGTGGTATTCAGAACATGTGAATCTGATTGAGCTGAAAGAATTTGACAAAGTAGTGAATATGTTCATTGAAAGATTCTTGTTCAATATCGAGGTGCTACCAACCCTCAATCATCTCTACAATATGAAGCAGAAAGAGGATGAAAAGGCTAGAGACTTTATTCACAAATGGAGATCCACTTGCAATCAAATGAAGGATCCGATATCGGAAGGGCATGCATTGTCGATCATCCTGAATAATTTCTCCCAACCTTTGAGAGGTCTGATCTCTACTTCTCCAGCGTGAATTTTCATCGAATTAATAGAATGAGCCGAATGGCTCAAAATGAGAATAGAAAATGGTGTATATGAGATCCTCACGCTCTCGAAAAATAGCGCAGATGCCAAAGGAAAGGTATGATCCACTTGCGCAATCAACACCACAGGCCAAGGTAATAGCAGTGATGTGAAAAGCAAAAGGGGGAATGCCCTCAAGCATGATGACAAGTCTTTTGGCTCCCCGCAGAAACCAAGCACTCGAGAGAAGATAAAACATGACGGTTGGGGTTATGAGTGTAAATTCACTTCTTTAGATCAGCCACTTGAGGAAGTTCTCGAATACCTGCTCGAAAAAGATTTGATCAAACTTTCAAGGGTTGTCGATCCTCCAGTTGCCCTAGGGAAATGGAAAGATCATTTCTGCAAGTTCTACCAAACAATGAGGCATGATACTGAGCGTTGCTTCATCCTCAAGAACATTATTCAAGACTGCATCAACAAAAAGCTCCTTGTGGTAGATGAAAAGGATACTAGTCAGTCGTCTTGATCGAGCTTTTCCTTAATCACTCAAAAAAAAAAAGCTGACAATACCAGCTTCTTCCCATTTTCCATCTTGCTTTTATTATTTTGAAGGGATGATGTAAATCCCGTTTATTTTTCATTGATTTGTCACCTTTTCTTCAGTGCATCAATAAAACTATCAATTTTCTTCACGAGCTTGATGCCACCTTTTTATCCTCCTTCTCTGCAAAATGTTCTTTCATGAGGAATGACCCTCTTCAGAGTCCCTCCTGAATCGATCAAAAGTCAGTTACTTTGTTACTTTCAAAGAGCATTCTTCGAACATCAATTTTCTTTATTTTATCCAAAGTGTGTTTCTTCTTATTATACTGGGGCATTATTTTGAAAATTGTCTGCAAAACGTCTTGTATGCAGGCAGGATCACACAAATCTCTCATTTTGCACGCATGTGCAATCATTTACATCCATTGCATTCATTTGCATTTGCATGCATTCATTCGCATTCATGTGCATTCATCTGCATTAATTTGCATTTGCATCAAGTTTCCCCTTCAGGTTAAGGGATAAACCTGAACTAACCCATTCAGGATAAGATATAAATCCTAAGACCTCGACAAAGTCGTCCAAAAGTCATCGCAAAGATGAAGATTGAAAATCTCCCATCATGACCAACAAACACTTTTCAAAACATCATTTTTTTTTAATTTGACCTACGAGTCAAGTCCTTTATCAAAACCATTTTTGTCAATCTTGTCAAAACCAATTTTTGAATTGGTCCTTCTAAACCCAGTTTAACACCTGGTCATTCTAAACCCAGTCTAGCACCTGGTCCTTCCAAACCCGATTTAGCATCGGTGCTTCCTAAAGTCCAATCTTCGAATTGGTCCTTCTAAACCCAGTTTAGCACCTGGTCCTTCCAAACCCAGTTTAACACCTGGTCCTTCTAAACCCAGTTTAGCACCTAGTCCTTCCAAACCCAGTTTAACACTTGGTCCTTCTAAACCCAGTTTAACACCTAGTCCTTCTGAACCCAGTCTAGCACCTGGTCCTTCCAAAACCCAATTTAGCATCGGTCCTTTTCAAAGTCCAAACTTTGAATTGGTCCTTCTAAACCCAGTTTAGCACCTGGTCCTTCTAAAACCTGATTTAGCATCAGTCCTTCCCAAAGTCCAATCTTTGAATTGGTTCTTCTAAACCCAGTTTAGCACCTAGTCCTTCCAAATCCGGTTTAGCACTGGTCCTTCTCCAAAACCAATCTTCGAATTGGTCCTTCCAAAACCCGATTTAGCATCGGTCCTTCCCAAAAACCAATCTTCAAATTGGTCCTTCCAAACCCGGTTTAGCACTGGTCCTTCCCAAAAACCAATCTTCGAATTGGTCCTTCCAAATCCGGTTTAGCACTAGTCCTTCCCAAATCCAATCCTCAAATTGGTCCATTTACAAAATCTAACCTCGCATTTGTTATTTTACAAGTTCCTATATGCGTATTGGTCATTCTTTCAAATTCAATCTTTATATTAGTTCCAATTCCCAATTTTGACCTCTGGGTCACCCAATTTCTGACTTCGAGTTTTGACCTTCAGGTCAACCAACTTCCAATTTCCAATTTCCAATTTCTAAATTCAAAATTCCCATTTCCAAATTTCCAATCTCCAATTTTCAAATTCCAATTTCGACCTTTTGGTTACTCAATACCAATTTCAGTCATTTTCTCTTGCGAGAGACCCTTTTTACAGGAAGAGTTTGAGGGAGCTCGTTATTTTTGCATGTTATCCTTTGTTCACCTCCTCTTCAGGGAAGAGAGGAGTAATTTCTATTTCTCATTTCTGAATCTTCTTCTTTGTGGAAAGGAGAAGAAATTTTTTGTCATGGATGCGTTGAGTCACGCTTCAAATGCTCATTTTCACAAAGGATTTTAAGAACATTTTGTCAATTTGTCGTCAAATACTTGTTGATTTCAAAATCTTTATTGCATAAAATAATTACCTTAGAATACCTTTAGTATTACTTCTGAAAGGACAAAGCTTTCGCGAAAAAGGATTCAAAATTCAAAATCTTTCTATTGGCCAACCAAAAGGATGAAGAATAGATCCTTGATATGGCCAACAATAAAAATTCAATATTGTTGCAAAGCCATAAGTGATCGGTATTGATCACAGTCAATGGCACATTTTTAAAGATCATTCTTGGAAAATAAGGCAGTCAAAATATCCTGGGAGACACAGAAAAATTCATTCAATTTTCATATCTCCTCAATCGTTTAAACTGCAATTAAATATCTACAAAAGGGATCTCTTAATTGTCGTCAAGTTGAAGACGAATTATGCGAGTTAGACCCCTGGGGCCAAAGAAGATTTGGATCATCTCCAAGATGAAAGAGTTTGTGATGGATCCTTCCAGGGAAAGTTCAGATCACCGTCAAGCTGAAGGCCACTGCGATGAGCCTCCCAACAAACCCTAAAGGATATTTAATTTCTGCTATCACCAAGAGATTTCCAATCAATGAGCCAATAACCGTCAATATAATCCTTGAGAGAAAAGAACGATCAGAACATCTTTGAGATGAAAAAGTTTGTGACGTACCCTTCTCAAAAAAAAAAAAGAGAGAGAAAAGTTAGGACATCTCCAAAATGAAAGATGATGTAATCCCCAAAAACCCAAGAGAGCTCTAATTCTGCCAATAAAAAAAAAGGTGGGCAGAAAGATCATCATGAGAAAAGAATCCCAAGATATGAAACTGCCAAATTTGTCAAGAATCCTCTTTAATTTTGTGAAATTCTATTATCAATATTCTTTCACCAATTGCTTTCACAATATCAAGAATACTCTCTTTTTTGTTCATATCAGGGAAATTGATAGTTGATGATGCATGAAATTTACATCATTTTAATATTATATTCATGCATTTTTATGTGATTTTAAGGTTTAGAACCCGTGATTGGATGTATTTTGATATAAATAAGTCTTGGTCCGAATTTCAATCAAATCGGAGTTAAATTGAGTGAGATATTGCAATTTTAGTGTTTGTGCATGGATTTCAAGGTAATTCGGATCAAGATCCGACCCAAATAGATCATCTTGGGTCTTGGATCAGTTCTTAAACATCACAATCCAACTCACATGTGATCCAGAACCCATTTATAAAATGTTTTCAGAAAACCCCCTTCAAAAGAGGCGCATAGCAATTGTTTTTATTTTAAACCTCTTTTTGAAATTGTGAAAATTTCAGCTCAAAGTTTAAATACATTTTTCTGAAAACCCTAAGATGTTTTTGCCTAGGGATTTGTGCCCAGCTGAAGCTCTCTTCCTCCTCCACGCCTCCCTCTTCACGCCATCTTCTTCCTTTCCCATTTCCACGATTTTCTAAGCTTTCTTCCCCTCTTCCTCTTATGCGCTCCATTTTCTACATCCCTCATCTTCTTCCTCTTCATATTGCCTTCATTGGTTAACGTGTTCTTGCTGTTTTTGCAGGTTTTGCAGATCAAAGAGGTGCTATTCTTAGCTGGTGCACCGTCTACTCCACTAGGAAGGATCGGCTCTACCTCTCCGGTCTTCTTCTCCACCCGAGCATGGCTCGGTTTACCTTCCACCCCTCGGCACCTCTATTGGGTATAGATTGTGCAACCGTAGCAGCCACGTTGCCATGAAAGCAGCCCCTAAATGAGTTCAGCAGCATGAACCCTGAGCATCAGCCGCTCTTTCTATCCCCACCTTCGTCGGATCGCCCTTGAGGTAGGTCTTTTCTTCCTCTCTTCTTTTAGGTAAAATTGAGTCCACCTATAGCGCGTCTCTTTACTCTCAAACCTTTCTTATTTTCAGTTTCTTTTGATAGTAAAACCACTGCCATTATTGGGTCATTTTATGTGTTTGAATTTCGAGTATGGTATTAGGTTAGGCGTCGGTCCCTTGCCATAGTTCATTTTTGTCAAAGTTCACAAATCGGCTAGATCTAATCTAGCCGGTTTTATTGTTTTATTTGTTTTCATTTTTCTGATTTTTTCTTGGCATTTAGCAAGTTAAAAGTGTGTGTTTTGTACATCTAAGATTGCATTTGAGTTTAGTTATAGGGTTTAATAGTGGTCGTATCGGGTGTCTCGTACCATAGTGAAGATCGGCTAAGCCTAGTTTAACCGATTGTGGTGTAAGTCTAGCATACTTTCTGTTATTGTAAGACCCGCAATTTTTCAGAAAATATCTGAATAAAATTCATGAGGCATTTACCGGTAAAAATGGCATTTTTCTCAGAATGCGAAACGAATCAATTCCTACGAGCCAGTTACACTTAGGATATTCGTCGAATCGCGAATATATGCTCAAACACTCTAGAAGCCATAACTTCCTATCTGAACAAAATCAAAGGATTCCTGCGATCCAACTTTCTTAGTGGCATCAATACGAAGATAATGGCGTACTCAGAATTTTTCGGAAAAAAATCGCCGAAAACCTGAAATTCTTGCGGGACCCACAGAAATATGGGTGGGACCCATAGAAATATTTCTCAGAAAATATTCTAGAAGATTCTAGAATATTCCAGCACCTTCCAGAGCCTTCCAGCTCCTTCCAGCACCTTCCATGGAAGGGATTCTCAGAAAAGCCCAAGGGTAAAGAGGGGATTCTGAAACTTGGGGCCCAAGTTTCAGAACCTATAAATAGAGGACCCCCCCCTCCTTTAGAAAATCGCCAACCACTCTCTCTCTCCTCCTTTTCCAAACCTCCCCTACCTAGCCTAGCCCACCTGACCTGGTCTGAGCCTGCCTAACTTAGCCTGAGCCTGCTTGACCTGGTCTGAGCCTGCCTGACCTGGTCCTAACCCACCTGACCTAGGTCTGAACCTACTTGACCTAAGTCTGAACCCAGTTGACTTGACTTGAACCTGGTTTGGTTCAAAGTCAAAGTCCAAGTCCTTTTTCGTCCGAAGTTCGAAGTTGATCCTTTTTCGAAGTCGAGCCTCGTTCGAAGCGTTTAAAGCAATCGGAGTCGTTTCTTCCTTAAATTGAAGTAAGTTCGCTTCATTAAACCATCTCTCTCAAGTATTTGATTGTTTGTATATAGCATATACTTTCTGAAGTAGTATCTTGTTTTAGTTCTTGGTTGAGCCCTCTAGGACGCTTCGGTGTTCACGCGCTCGCCTCGTAACTACTGTCGGATATATATGTTCGAATATGCAGTATATGCGTTCTTCAAAATAGTATCTCACCCTAGTTCTTGGTTGAGCCCTCTAGGACACTTCGGTATTCAATCGCTCGCCTCGTAACTATCGTTGGATACAGATCTAGGTGTATATCTGCTGATACTGCCGACGCGTCTTATATCGCACAGGCCATGTAATTTACCTTTGCCGTCGCGTCGTATGATGCCAAGGCTCCTTGCTTTCTGTACTTTCGATTACTGCACTTCCGATTATGCATTTACTTACGCCGTCGCGTCGAACGATGCCAAGGCTCCTGCTTTCTGCAATGTATTTACTTACGCCGTCGCGTCGAACGATGCCAAGGCTCCTGTTTTGTTATATATGTAGAATATTTCGTTCAGTTACACACCCTGAACAATAGTATATGCATTTCCTTTACGCCGCCGCTGTATAAAGCACAGGCTTCTGCTTATATTACATATATGGCGCGTAAGTGAGCGTTCAAACAGAGATCAACTCCAAAATCGCCCATGCGATTCCCTTACCGCTCCTCGTACAAGATTCTGCTTGACGAATGAAGCCCCTATTGGAAAGGCTTCGCCTTTTGGCAAAATGCTCTTTACGTAAAGACTAAATCAATTACGTATGGCCTGGCTATGGCCCAAGGTTCCTACAACCTTGATGGATGCAAACTACGCACAACGGTGCGCATCCATTTCCCGAGTTAAGCATAGCGATTTCCCACCAAAGAGGGGAGATGCCGCTGAAACGGATAAAAGAAATGCACACTTTCTCCGTAAAAGAGAGGAAGTGCTGCTGAAATTCCTGAAGGAGCTAAGAATGGCTCAGAAAGAACGTAGCAGAAGTGCTACCCAGTTATGGAACGCCTTCTACGATGTAGAAGGGTTCGTCGCACCACTGCCGGTAGAGCAGAGAAGGTGTTGACAGAATGGTTGGCAGAAGAGCTGCCAAAACCAGTTAAGTGGCACAATGATGTCCTTTGTGGGAACGATGTCAGAATGACTCGTCTCCCTGACACCTGCAAGGGCATCATACTTGCAAGAGCCGTTGCGCCAAAGTAGTGGTAGCGCCTTGACAAGGTCCTGAGCTCGTTGCGTAAAAATACGCCGAGTAGCCGATCCGTAGAGATCGAGTCATGTGCATGCTCATTAAGAATTATCAGACAGCCAGACTCGTAAGGGCCGCTGAGCCGGAGTGTGTTGTTTCCACCAAAAGAGGTGAAGTGCTCGTCATAGCCGAAGTGCCGAGAGCAGAGTTAAGCATGCATATGAATAAAAACCTTTGTTCCACGGTGAAAGCCGTGTGGTTGATTGGGGTCGGGTACATACTTCTCAAAGTCTGCCCTATAGGCATGCAATGTTCGTCAAGTAATTGTAAGACCGGCAGGCCCCTTTCAGAATTTCTCACCGAGGAAGACGGTGATGGCGCATCCTTGAGTGACATATATTTCACCCGAACCTGATAGAGTTCATTGATGGCCTTCGTCACTCAGAGGTATGGAGGTCGTGGTTATCCTTAAATATCTAAGGATTGAACCCAACTACTGCAGTAGCAGAATGCATTCGGATACCTAGTAAGGATCTCTTCCGGTATGCTGTACCGTCCTACTAGGGGGATGGGGTCAACAGGCCTCTGGGGTATCTAAAATACATAGAATAATCAACCCCCAGATCGTCGCGTTGTCGCCCAGATATGAGTCCCCTAAGCCCAGGGGGAGGTGCAATTATCGAAACAAAGCATTAGCTTAGGTACAGCGCTACTTTGAATGTATGAGTGGATGACGTATTGAGTCAGTCATGCATAACCTTTGTGAAGGTGTCATGGTCGATATACTACTGGACCGATTGGGAAAGAACCCCATTGATATCCGTACGACTAAGTGAAGCTCGGAGAGCTGTCCTTAGATTCGTAGGATACGGATGTGCCAAGCATAAAGGCTTGAGCTAGACATCCATTCGTGACTCTGAGGAAGTCAAGGCTAAGTCGTAGAGACTTGAGAGGTTATTCTAACTCACAGCCCTGAAGAGGCTTATGCGAAGTCATGACGACTTGCGTGGATGTTCAACTCATAGCCCTGATGAGGCTTGTGCGATATACGCTAAGTCATGGAGGCTTGAGCGTCGTATTACGAACTGCGACCCTGAGTGGTCTATGCATTTACTTGAGTTGAATAGATAGGTGTTTGCCTACTTACCAAACCATCAGTGGTTCTGACCCCGTTTAATGGGGATTTCAGGTGTTGAACCTGCGTGGCGATATGCGGAGCAAGGCGGCATCAAGTTCCAGGGTTTCTCTAGACAGAGTTGTACTGCTTCCTTTTTATTGAACCTTCGCTGCTTTTCTAAGCAGTAGTGTTGTAATAAACATGTGCTTTCGATAAAATGGAACACTTTGGTGGTCAATGAGTTGCTTGGCCACATACCTGCAACGTGCTCGGAGTTTTCTAAAACTGACGAATCATTATCGTCTTATTCCACTGCTAAAAGCTTTTCTAAGTTCCGCTGCAAAGAAAAAAAAAAAGAAATCCATGAAAATTTTAACTTAGCTTTGTTTTGAAAATCCAGGGCGTTACAGAATTGGTATCAGAGCAAGAGTCTGAGAAACCTGATTCGAGATCCGACTTGTCCACTATATCGCACTGTAAGTATATTTTATACTTCTTGTTCTGATCTGGGTGCATCTTTGTATAGATGGCAACTCACGACTCCCGAGGATACTGCTATCGTTGCGGGATCATGCACGATGAGTGGGTATGCCCATATGAAGTCCAAGACTGTCAATATTGTGGCGAAGAAGGGCATTCCGTCAACGAATGCCAAATGAAGCATACCGCCGATATGGGTCGGCGGGGATCGCTTGGTCTTAGGGATGAGACCTCGCATGTTAGTGGGCCACATTACTCCAGTAGAAGGAGTAGCCGTACTCCAGCAACTTCTGATGAACTACCATCTCTGGTAGGATTTGACTTGAACTTCCTTGAGGGATTTGGTCAATCGCAAGGCTATCAACAGGCATCATGTACGCCTAGCTTGCACAGTTGGGAGGAGGGATGCAACAACTCCTTCTATAATCCCATTATGATTTCAGATTCCTCGAATCAAAGTACTATTATATGGGGGAACAGAGCGGCTACACCAACGCCGAGTCTGAATGGCCAGGAAGAGGGATACAACCTATATCATCCCGTTATGGTCTCGGATTCTCTGAGCCATGATGCCACTGAATGGGCAAGTGGACCGGCATCACTGATCTATCCACAAGAGTCGCTTGAGAGTGCGGAAGTGCCGCCCAAGCCAAAGCTAGTTGTGCCTGCACCAAGGCAATGTGGAAGTAAACGATACTTCGGGTTCTTTGGGTCAAGAAAGAAATCCAGTTCCTAGAAGAGACTGGTAGTGTTTTGGAGTCAATAGACTCATGTACCTAGTTTCTCAATGCCTAAAAGTCTGCCAGTGCGGCATGACGTTTTGTTTAAGGCGATGCTTGTGTAAATGTGATGTATATTAAGTAAATAAAACTTTGCTTCGATATATACATTGTGAAACTAAAACACGTTGTTTGTATGTGGTAGATAAATGGCTCCTACGACGAGGAGAACCATACCAAGCGAGGAGTCCCATACTCAAGGATTTCTGCTGGAAACACTCAACAATTTGGTTACTGCCATTCGAGAAACAAGGCCAGAACCAGTCGCACCTCGAAGCGAAAACCTTGGTGGAATAACCTATGAAAAATTCCTCAAGCTCGATCCACCAGTCTTCGCTGGTAGAGCCGATCCTGAACTGGCAGAAAGTTGGGTCGAAGAGACCGAACGTGCCTTCCTGGTGCTGGGAGTACCAGAAGAAAAGAAGGCCAACTTTGGCACGTACAGGCTGAAAGACAACGCACGAAAGTGGTGGGATACCACTAAGATTATCCAGTTCTCGGAAGTTGAAGTCATTCCTTGGACTGACTTCCGGAGAGCTTTCATGGATAATTACTTTCCATTACACTCCAGAAACAAGAAGAAGATGGAGTTTCTGGAATTGGAGCAGGGTGGCATGAATCTGATTGACTATACCACCAAATTTCAAAATCTTGAACGGTACTGCTCCCGGTTATTTGAGACCGACCAAGAAAGGGCCGACAAGTACATCAATGGACTGCGAGAAGGGCTAAGGTCACGGGTTATCACCAGCATGCCCCAAACGTTTCAAATGGCTGTGGCAGCAGCTTCAAAAATACAAGTGGATTGGGAGCGATCAAAAGTGATCATAGCAAAAAGGCCCATAGTTGATGGTGGGAACAAGAAGAGAATGTTTCCAAGTGGCCAGGGTTCACGACAACCCTTTCAGAAGAAAAGGTTCCAAGGTGGGAACAACACTCAACAAGTTGTAAGGCCAAGGCAGAACATGGCTCCAAACAACCTGCAGTCCAACCCAAACTGCCCAAAATGCCATGTTAATCACGCAAGAGGACCATGTCCACGTGACACAGGTGGATGCTTCTACTCTGGCAAAGTGGGCCACATTGCAAGACAATGCAGGAAGAAGCTTATTGATGAGCAGAGGAGGAATGCCGGATCTGTCGGACCCTCTCAACAAGTACCACAACGAACACAAGTCCAACGACCCCCACCTAGAGTAGAACAAAGGCCTGCTGCAGGTCGTGTATACGCTGTAACGACTGAACAAGTCGAAACCGGTGACCTCATTGAAGGCACCGTACCTGTTAATGGACATGCAGCTTACGTCTTGTTTGATTGTGGTGCTACTCATACGTTTATCTCCGACGATTTCACCGAACAACTCCACGCCTCGGTGCAACCGATTGATAAAATGATCGAAGTATATAACCCGTTGGGTTCACGCACCAAATGTATCCGGTGTGTGAAAAATTTGGATATTGAGATAGCATGGCAACACTTGCCTACTGACGCCATCCTGATCGATATGATACAGTACGATGTCATTCTGGGAATGAATTGGTTGGCTCAGAATAATGCCAAGATTCTGTGCCACGAGGGCAGAGTGATTCTATCTCGACCCGGCTTACCTAAGATGGAATACCGGTTATCCAAACCAGTTCCACAAAAAAGGCTCATATCAGCACTTAAGGTACAAAAATACCTTAGGAAGGGTTGTGTGGCCTTCCTGTTGAGTCTCTCGGCGGAAAAATCCAACGACCAACCCCTTGAGAGTTTGGAAGTAGTGCGGGAGTTTCCTGATCTGTTTCCTGAGGAATTGCCAGGACTTCCGCCACTTCGTGAGGTTGAATTTGGAATTCAATCCTTACCTGGAACACCGCCAATATCCAAAGCCCCTTATCGTATGGCACCAGCTGAACTCAGTGAGTTGAAGTGTCAGTTGGAAGAACTGATGGAACAAGGGTTCATCCGACCAAGTATGTCACCATGGGGAGCCCCGGTACTATTTGTAAAGAAGAAGGATGGATCCCTTCGGTTATGCATCGATTATCGGATGCTTAACCAGGCAACCATTAAAAATAAGTACCCGTTGCCTCGGATTTAGGACTTATTCGATCAGCTCAGAACAGCGAGAGTGTTCTCCAAGATCGACCTCAGGTCTGGATACCATCAGCTCAGAGTTAAGGAGGAGGATATACCTAAGACTGCCTTCAGAACGAGATATGACCATTATGAGTTCGTAGTAATGCCCTTCGGACTTACAAATGCGCCTGCTGTCTTTATGGACCTGATGAACCGAGTGTTCAAACCATACTTAGACACTTTTGTCATCGTCTTCATTGATGACATTCTCGTGTATTCAGAGAATGAGGAACAACACAAGGAGCACTTGAGAATCGTCTTGAAAACCCTTCAAGATAATCAGTTATATGCCAAGTTTTCAAAATGTGAATTCTGGCTAGACAAAGTAATGTTCCTTGGCCATGTGATCTCAAAAGATGGAATCACAGTAGATCCTGCGAAGGTCGAAGTTGTGATAGACTGGAAGCAGCCAGAAAATATCACTGAGGTCCGCAGCTTCCTTGGACTTGCCGGATATTATCGGAAGTTCATACAGGACTTCTCCCGAATCGTCGTACCAATGACGAAATTACTGAAAAAGGGAGTCAAGTTTGAATGGACTGACCAGTGTAAGGAATGCTTTGAGGTTCTCAAACAGAGGCTTACCACTGCCCCTGTCCTTACCTTACCTTCTGGTCAGAGAGGCTTCATTGCTTATACCGATGCCTCGGGAACGGGTCTGGGTTGTGTATTGATGCAGCATGGCAAAGTAATCGCCTATGCATCCCGTCAGTTAAGAATTCATGAGAAAAACTATCCAACCCACGATCTGGAGCTTGCCGCGGTAGTGTTTGCGCTTAAAATCTGGCGACACTACCTGTATGGAGAGAAATTTGAGGTCATGTCGGACCATAAAAGCCTAAAATACCTCTTTTCTCAAAAAGAACTCAATATGCGGCAACGGCGATGGCTGGAATTCCTCAAAGACTATGAATTCACGCTTTCCTATCACCCTGGAAAGGCGAATGTTGTAGCAGATGCCCTTAGTCGCAAGACTGTTGGCACTCTGGCCAGCCTCACCGGACAATAGAAGCTGATGGAGGATTTTGTCAGTTGGAAGCCATTCCTGGCTGACCCAGGAAAGATTCGATTGTCATGCCTGACAATCCATATCGAGATCCTCGATCGCATTGTAGCCGAACACTTCAAGGACCCCCAGTACTTGGAATTAAAAGCTCGTGCCGAAAGAGATGACACTTTCTTCCATTTAAAAGAAGATGGAGGAATATGGATGGAAGAAAGGCTTTGGGTCCCAAATAACCGTGAGCTAAGACAGGAAGTACTCCAGGAGGCTCATAACAGCAAATACACCATTCACCCTGGAGGTACGAAAATGTTTCGTGACTTACAGAGAAAGTACTGGTGGAGGGGTATGAAACGGGATGTGGCTACATTTGTCTCAAGGTGTTTAATCTGCCAGCAAGTAAAAATTGAGCATCAACGACCTGGTGGAAAAATGCAACGGATCGAGATTCCAGAATGGAAATGGGAGGGCATTACGATGGATTTCATCGTTGGATTGCCTCGGTCCAAGAGACAACATGACTCAATATGGGTGATCGTAGACAGACTCACCAAGTCTGCTCACTTCCTGCCAATCAACACTCGATACTCAACTGAACGATTGGCGGAGATCTACATTCGGGAAATCGTTAGACTCCATGGAGTGCCGATTTCGATCATGTCCGATCGTGACCCGAAATTTACCTCTCACTTTTGGGAGCAGCTTCAAAGAGCCCTGGGGACGAAACTCAAGTTCAGTACAACATTCCATCCCCAAACAGATGGGCAATCAGAACGAACCATACAGACTCTCGAAGATATGCTAAGAGCCTGTATGCTAGAATAGAAAGGTGATTGGGATTCCCACCTAGCGTTGGCTGAATTTGCTTATAATAATAGCCACCACGCTAGCATTGGGATGGCACTGTATGAAGCCTTGTACGGGCGACCCTGTAGATCACCAATCCATTGGGGTGAAGTGGGTGAGCGAACCTTGGACTCGCCCATAGTGTTGCAGCATTATACTGAGCAGGTCCACATGATCAGGAAGAAGCTACTGACTGCTCAGAGTCGACAGAAGAGCTACGCTGATCAGCGGCGTAGGGAACTCACTTTTGCGGTTGGAGATAAGGTTTTTATCAAGGTCTCCCCAACCAAGAGTGTGTTTCGTTTCGGAAAGAAGGGGAAGCTCAGCCCCAGATTCGTTGGTCCCTTCGAGGTTTTGAGCCGGATAGGAGAGACCGCCTACAGAGTAGCATTGCCACCGCAGTATACACAGATACACAATGTATTTCATGTGTCAATGCTTAGAAAATACGTTCACGACACTTCCCACGTCATCCAACATGAAGATATTGACATCCAAGAGGATATGACGGTGGAAGAAAGGCCAGTAGAGATCATGGACCGACGGGAGCAAGTGCTAAGGACAAAGGTCATTCCACTTGTCAAAGTAAGATGGCAACATCACAGAGTCGATGATTGCACTTGGGAGCCCGAATCGGATATGCGGGATAAATATCCTGAACTCTTCACCTTGTACTCTTAGCTGAATTTCGCGGACGAAATTCCTTTAAGGGGGTAATGATGTAAGACCCGCAATTTTTCAGAAAATATCTGAATAAAATTCATGAGGCATTTACCGGTAAAAATGGCATTTTTCTCAGAATGCGAAACGAATCAATTCCTGCGAGCCAGTTACACTTAGGATATTCGTCGAATCGCGAATATATGCTCAAACACTCTGAAAGCCATAACTTCCTATCTGAACAAAATCAAAAGATTCCTGCGAGCCAACTTTCTTAGTGGCATCAATACGAAGATAATGGCGTACTCAGAATTTTTCGGAAAAAAATCGCCGAAAACCCGAAATTCTTGCGGGACCCACAGAAATATGGGTGGGACCCATAGAAATATTTCTCAGAAAATATTCTAGAAGATTCTAGAATATTCCAGCACCTTCCAGCACCTTCCAGCACCTTCCAGAGCCTTCCAGCTCCTTCCAGCACCTTCCATGGAAGGGATTCTCAGAAAAGCCCAAGGGTAAAGAGGGGATTCTGAAACTTGGGGCCCAAGTTTCAGAACCTATAAATAGAGGACCCCCCCCTCCTTTAGAAAATCGCCAACCACTCTCTCTCTCCTCCTTTTCCAAACCTCCCCTACCTAGCCTAGCCCACCTGAGCCCACCTGACCTGGTCTAAGCCTGCCTAACTTAGCCTGAGCCTGCTTGACCTGGTCTGAGCCTGCCTGACCTGGTCCTAACCCACCTGACCTAGGTCTGAACCTACTTGACCTAAGTCTGAACCCAGTTGACTTGACTTGAACCTGGTTTGGTTCAAAGTCAAAGTCCAAGTCCTTTTTCGTCCGAAGTTCGAAGTTGATCCTTTTTCGAAGTCGAGCCTCGTTCGAAGCGTTTGAAGCAATCGGAGTCGTTTCTTCCTTAAATTGAAGTAAGTTCGCTTCATTAAACCATCTCTCTCAAGTATTTGATTGTTTGTATATAGCATATACTTTCTGAAGTAGTATTTTGCTTTAGTTCTTGGTTGAGCCCTCTAGGACGCTTCGGTGTTCACGCACTCGCCTCGTAACTATCGTCGGATATATATGTTCGAATACGCAGTATATGCGTTCTTCAAAATAGTATCTCACCCTAGTTCTTGGTTGAGCCCTCTAGGACACTTCGGTGTTCACTCGCTCGCCTCGTAACTATCGTTGGATACAGATCTAGGTGTATATCTGCTGATACTGCCGATGCGTCTTATATCGCACAGGTCATGTAATTTACCTTTGCCGTCGCATCGTATGATGCCAAGGCTCCCTGCTTTCTGTACTTTCGATTACTGCACTTCCGATTATGCATTTACTTACGCCGTCGCATCGAACGATGCCAAGGCTCCTGCTTTCTGCAATGTATTTACTTACGCCGTCGCGTCGAACGTTGCCAAGGCTTCTGTTTTGTTATATATGTAGAATATTTCTTTCAGTTATACACCCTGAACAATAGTATATGTATTTCTTTACGCCGCCGCTGTATAAAGCACAGGCTTCTGCTTATACTACATATATAGCGCATAAATGAGCGTTCAAATGGAGATCAAACTCCAAATCGCCAATGCGATTCCCTGACCGCTCCTCGTTCAAGATTCTGCTTGACGAATGAAGCCCCTATTGGAAAGGCTTTACTTTTTGGCAAAATGCTCTTTACGTAAAAACTAAGTCAATTACGTATGGCCTGGCTATGGCCCAGGGTTCCTGCAACCTTGATGGATGCAAAGTACGCACAACGGTGCACATCCATTTCCCCGAATTAAGCGTGTCGATTTCCTACCAAAGAGGGGAGATGCCGCTGAAATGGATAAAAGAAACGCACGCTTTCTCCGTAAAAGAGAGAAAGTGCTGCTGAAATTCCTGAAGGAGCTAAGAATGACTCAGAAAGAACGTAGCAGAAGTGCTACCCAGTTATGGAACGCCTTCTACGATGTAGAAGGGTTCGTCGCACCACTGCCGGTAGAGCAGAGAAGGTGTTGACAGAATGGTTGGCAGAAGAGCTGCCAAAACCAGTTAAGTGGCACAATGATGTCCTTTGTGGGAACGATGTCAGAATGACTCGTCTCCCTGACACCTACAAGGGCATCATAATTGTAAGAGCCGTTGCGCCAAAGTAGTGGTAGCGCCTTGACAAGGTCCTGAGCTCGTTGCGTAAAAATACGCCGAGTAGCCGATCCGTAGAGATCGAGTCATGTGCATGCTCATTAAGAATTATCAGACAGCCAGACTCGTAAGGGCCGCTGAGCCGGAGTGTGTTGTTTCCACCGAAAGAGGTGAAGTGCTCGTCAAGGCCGAAGTGCCGAGAGCAGAGTTAAGCATGCATATGAATAAAAACCTTTGTTCCACGGTGAAAGTCGTGTGGTTGATTGGGGTCGGGTACATACTTCTCAAAGGCTGCCCTATAGGCATACAATGTTCGTCAAGTAATTGTAAGACCGGCAGACCCCTTTCAGAATTTCTCACCGAGGAAGACGGTGATGGCGCAGCCTTGAGTGACATATATTTCACCCGAACCTGATAGAGTTCATTGATGGCCTTCGTCACTCAGAGGTATGGAGGTCGTGGTTATCCTTAAATATCTAAGGATTGAACCCAACTACTGCAGTAGCAGAATGCATTCGGATACCTAGTAAGGATCTCTTCCGGTATGCTGTACCGTCCTACTAGGGGGATGGGGTCAACAGGCCTCTGGGTATCTAAAATACATAGAATAATCAACCCCCAGATCGTCGCGTTGTCGCCCAGATATGAGTCCCCTAAGCCCAGGGGGAGGTGCAATTATCGAAATAAAGCATTAGCTTAGGTACAACGCTACTTTGAATGTATGAGTGGATGACGTTGTTGAGTCAGTCCTGCATAACCTTTGTGAAGGTGTCATGGTCGATATACTACTGGACCGATTGGGAAAGAACCCCATTGATATCCGTACGACTAAGTGAAGCTCGGAGAGCTGTCCTTAGATTCGTAGGATACGGATGTGCCAAGCATAAAGGCTTGAGCTAGACATCCATTCGTGACTCTGAGGAAGTCAAGGCTAAGTCGTAGAGACTTGAGAGGTTATTCTAACTCACAGCCCTGAAGAGGCTTATGCGAAGTCATGACGACTTGCGTGGATGTTCAACTCATAGCCCTGATGAGGCTTGTGCGATATACGCTAAGTCATGGAGGCTTGAGCGTCGTATTACGAACTGCGACCCTGAGTGGTCTATGCATTTACTTGAGTTGAATAGATAGGTGTTTGCCTACTTACCAGACCATCAGTGGTTCTGACCCCGTTTAATGGGGATTTCAGGTGTTGAACCTGCGTGGCGATATGCGGAGCAAGGCGGCATCAAGTTCCAGGGTTTCTCTAGACAGAGTTGTACTGCTTCCTTTTTATTGAACCTTCACTGATTTTCTAAGCAGTAGTGTTGTAATAAACATGTGCTTTCGATAAAATGGAACACTTTGGTGGTCAATGAGTTGCTTGGCCACATACCTGCAACGTGCTCGGAGTTTTCTAAAACCGACGACTCATTATCGTCTTATTCCGCTGCTAAAAGCTTTTCTAAGTTCCGCTGCAAAGAAAAAAAAAAAAAAAGAAATCCATAAAAATTTTAACTTAGCTTTGTTTTGAAAATCCGGGGCGTTACAGTTATTTTCTGTAGGTAGCAGCATGATAAATAGATGTTGTGTGTAGTCTGGAGTTAGGTTTAGTCATAGGTCAATCAAAGTAAAATTAGATTTTATTTTTTGTGGTTCTATTCATTTAAATTTGAGTTTTATTTTTGCGTGTTAGAGTGGTCGTCTTCTCCAAAGAGAGGGCTGCCATTAGAGGTCCAGCAAGGTCTGAGTTGTCGTTTTGGTAGGTCATTAGAGTATAGGAAAAATTATGGTAAGAGTCTAGATTCAATGTATGTGTGTTTAGGTAAGTAGTGCTCTATTTTAATTACATTAGGATTATTTTATTTGTTTCTTTAGTAAGATTTCACGTTTTGTGTTGTGTTTTCCAAGGGAGCCCATGTATTTAGTTGTCCAGGTACAAAAGTGGCGAGTTTGGTGTTTGGTGGGTTACTAATAATTCGTGAGGGTATAATTTGGAAAGTATTGACTTTTCTTTGAAGAGGTCAATCTGGAGGATTTGTTGAACGGCTAATTAAGTAAGGATTCAATTTTGGAATTCCTTACTTAATTCTTGTGATTACTTGCTGTGAACACCCCAAATTTTTCAAAATCTTTTAAATATTCCCCTTTTGCCCCTAAATTCATTTTTTGAGCAAATGGGTCATTTCAAATCTAAATTCCAGTTCATTTCTCAAGTCTTATTGAAATCAAATTCATTTCATATGTTTAAATTGATTTCGGATTTGGATCCATTGTCCAGATCCAAATCTGAATCTCCTTATCTAAATTTTAAAATAAAATTATAGAAAATACCAAAAATAGCCTTTAAATAGCTCGGATAGTCTATTCGACATCCGTTTGGATCCATCACATTGAATTTCTCGATTCGAGTGTCAAAACTCGAACATTTTCTCAAAACCTGGGTCCAAACCCATTCTTCTGAAGAAATTTTCCCGAAATGGTCTAAAATTCTCAGAAAAATACTTTTTTAAATATTTCTCAGAAAAATACAAAAATTTAGTGTTTAAAACTTTGTTTCTTTTAAAATCTTAGTTTTCTATACAAAAAAAATGGAAAAGCAATATGAAAATAAAAAATTGAGGAAAAGCAAATAGTTTTTAAAACTTGGAAATGGAAATTTTGCCAAAAACCTCATTTTGAGCCATTTTATAAAAATCTTAAAAAAAAGGGGAATCCTTCTTTTGGAAATTTGAGAAAGGGGAAACGGCCACCTCCCGCACGATCCTCCCTCTCATTCCTACCCTCCATCTTCAACAACTTCTTCTTCTCTGGGCCTTCCATCTTCAACCAATCTCCCACACAAACTCTCGATTTCCCCTTTAAGAAGAAACCTCTCAGGCTCTTCAATGGATCCATCTCCTACCCCTCCATTCACGCTCATTTCCTCTGCCCCTCTTCCTCCTCTCCCGGATCAGAAGGCCTGCAATTCAGTCGTATCAAGAAAAGGGGAACACATTTCGGTAGCCTTTCTCAGGTCTGAATCCTCCCAAGAAGCCGAGATCTCCATCAAAACACCAATCAGAAGGGCTCAGGCCATACGGTATGTAACGCCCCGGATTTCCAAAACAAAGCTAAGTTAAAATTTTCATGAATTTCTTTTTTTTTTCTTTGCAGCGGAATTTAGAAAAGCTTTTAGCAGCGGAATCAGACGATAATGAGTCGTCAGTTTTAGAAAACTCCGAGCACGTTGCAGGTATGTGGCCAAACAACTCATTGACCACCAAAGTGTTCCATTTTATCGAAAGCACCTGTTTATTACAACACTACTGCTTAGAAAAGCAGTGAAGGTTCAATAAAAGGAAGCAGTACAACTCTGTCTAGAGAAACTCTGGAACTCGATGCCGCCTTGCTCCGCATATCGCCACGCAGGTACAACACCTGAAATCCCCATGAAACGGGGTCAGAACCACTGATGGTCTGGTAAGCATGCAGTCATACATCCATTCAACTCAAGTATGATAATGACCACTCAGGGTCGCAATACGCAATAACGACGCTCAAGCCTCCAAGACTTAGCGTATATCGCAAGAGCCTCCGCAGGGCTATGAGTTGAACATCCGCTCAAGTCTTCATGACTTAGAGCAAGCCTTTTCAGAGCTGTGATTTGAATAACCGCTTAAGTCTCCACGACTTAGCCATGACCTCTTTCGGGTCTCAAGTGATGTCTAGCTCAAGTCTTCATACTTGGCACATCCGTATCCCACGCATCTAAGGACAACTCCTCGAGCTTCGCTTAGTCGTGCGGATACAACACGAGTCTTTGCCCAGTCGGTCCAGTAGTATACCGAACATGACACCTTCACAAAGGTTATGCAGGACTGACTCAACACGTCATCCACTCATACATTCAAAGCATCGCTGTATCTAGAACTAATGCATTGTTTGATAATTAACCGCTCCCGCCTTTGGTACGCAGGTAGAGCTATTGTCCGGGCATCAACGCGACGTTCTCGAGGTTGATTATTCTATGTATTTTAGATACCCCAGAGGCCTGTTGACCCTATCCATAGTAGGGCAGTGTGTTTCAACTGGGAAAACCCTACTAGGCCCATATTCGGATGCATCCTCTACTTGCAGTAGTTGGGTTCAATCCTTAGATCTTAAGGATAATCACGACCCCAAAACCCATGAGTGACTGAGGCCATCGTGGACTCTATCAGGTCCAAAGTAAAATACATGTCACTCAAGGTTGTACCATCACTGTCATTCCACAGTGAGCATAATTCCTGAAGGGGTCTGCCAGTCTTACAATTACTTAGACAGAATCTGCATGCCATTTAGGCAGCCCGTGCTTTCAGCACTACGAGAGTGTGTACCCGACCCCATTCAGTCCGTCCCAACACAGTCATTACTGAGGGGGTACCCCTAACACGATTTTCAACCGCGGGGTATGTGCGACCTTAAGTGTTATTCATATAGATGCAGAACACCGCTCTTGGCACTTCGGCCACCACGAGCATCACACCTCTTTGGGTGGAAACAACACACTCTGGCTCTTCGGCCCTTACGAGTCTGGTTGTGTAACCGTTCTCAATGAGCATGCATATGACTCGATCTAAATAGATCGGCTACTCGGCGTATTTTTACGCGACGAGTACAAACCTAGCCAAGGCGCAACCTCTACTCCGGCTCAGCGGCCCTTACGAGCAAGGTGCCCTTGTAGGCACATGGATACGAGTCGATCTGGCATTGTTCCATCAATGGACATCATTATGCCGTTCCATTGGTTCCGGCAGCTCTTCTGCCGACCATTTCGTCAGCACCTCCCCTGCTCTATCGGCAGCGGTGCGACGAACCCTTCTACGTTTATAGAAGGCAATACATGAACCGGTTAGCACTCTGCTATATGTCAGAGTATCCAGCTACATTCTTTCTGAGCTATTCTTAGCTTCTTCAGAAATTTCAGCAGCACTTCCTCTCTTTTACGGAGAAAGCGTGCGTTTCTTTTATCCATTTCAGCGGCATCTCCCCTCTTTGGTAGGAAATCGCCACGCTTAATTCGGGGAAATGGATGCGCACCGTTGTGCGTACTTTGCATCCATCAAGGTTGCAGGAACCCTGGGCCATAGCCAGGCCATACGTAATTGACTTAGTTTTTACGTAAAGAGTATTTTGCCAAAAAGTGAAGCCTTTCCAATAAGGCTTCATTCGTCAAGCAGAATCTTGAACGAGGAGCGGTCAGGGAATCGCATTGGCGATTTGGAGTTTGATCTCCATTTGAACGCTCATTTATGCGCTATATATATAGTATAAGCAGAAGCCTGTGCTTTATACAGCGGCGGCGTAAAGAAATGCATATATTATTGTTCAGGGTGTGTAACTGAATGAAATATTCTACATATATAACAAACCAGAAGCCTTGGCATCGTTCGACGCGGCGGCGTAAGTAAATACATTGCAGAAAGCAGGAGCCTTGGGATCGTTCGACGCGACTGCGTAAATAAATGCATAATCGGAGGTGCAGTAATCGGAAGTGTAGAAAACAGGGAGCCTTGGCATCATACGACGCGACGGCAAAGGTAAATTACATAGCTTGTGCGATATAAGACGTGTCGGCGGAATCAGCAGATATACACCTAGATCCGTATCCAACGATAGTTACGAGACGAGCGGGTGAACACCGAAGTGTTCTGAAGGGCTCAACCAAGAACTAGGGCAAGATACCATTTTCAAAACGCATATACTGCGTATTTGAACATAGATATATCCGACGATAGTTCCGAGACGAGCGGGTGAACACCGAAGTGTCCAAAAAGGGCTATGTTATCGTCGCGAAATTTTTCCCCCCCGTCTTCCCTTCCTTGCGGAAGAGAAAAAGAGAGAAACGCTTTCGCGCTTCAAACTTGACCGGATTTTGGAAATGGTTTTGAAATACTCGCCTCCGTTTTGAAAATTGCGGGAAAATTCATGGCTTGGGGCTCGACCTGTCGGTACGAGGTTCGACCGTTCCTGCCGCCTTTAACAGGGGTAATCGAACCAAGGACCAAAATTATGCTTGACTTAGTGAAATTATCAAAGTTATGTTCTATCCTAAATGCGCAGAGAATTCAGGCATGTGCTATGAGATTTTGGAAAATGCAGCTTGGGAAAACATGATGTATGCTTGGAAAATATTTGGAGTTGAAAAGATTTTCTCAGGAAAAAGCTGAAAGTCAATTTCTGAGGAAACTCAGATGAAAAAGATTTGAAATCTCAGGAAAGTTCATAAAGACTTGGGAAAATTATGAATGGTTGAAAATCCTGAGAAAATGGAAGTGATTCTTGAGAAAAGATGAACTTTCTGAAAAGGGAAACACTTCTTAGGAAAACTTGGACTTTGAGAGTTTTCTTAGGAAAATGATGGAAGATTTATAGGAAAGCTCATTGGAGAAGGAAATTCAAAACTTGGGGAATCAAAATCCTGGGAATTTTACCTTTTGAAGTACTTGGAAATCGATTTTGGATCTTGGAGAAAGATTGAAAAACTCTTTTGAATCTCTTAGAAAAATATCATTTTCGAGGGAAAACTTGTCTTTGGAAAACCGATTTTAAGAAATCCTTAGAGTTTCTTGAGAAACCGATAAACTATGAAAACTTGACTTTGGGAAAATCAACTTAAGAGTTTCTTGAGAAATCGATTTTTTTGAGAATGAATTTTTCTTGAGAAAATGATTTCATGATGCAAATGACATGAGTGAATGAATGCCCTTTGAAAAGATTTTTTGAGGAATTGGTTGGAAAATGTGCATTAAGTCCAAATAAATCCTTCACATATTCTGACTGTGGCCATGAATATGTTCAGAACTTAGTTGATTTGATGCACATGATTTTTGAAAACTTTGGAAATATGATGTGCATTTTAAGATAGCCTAAGAGTGTAGGCTTAATGTGACTAGTAGAAAGATGACAGATCTGGGTCTCGTCCATATTCCGACTAGGGCCGTAAATATGGATCCCACCGAGTCCATCAACTCCCTAAGAGTTGGTGCACGTGCCATTCGTGAACATCCATAGTGATTTTGAAATAAAATGCATGAATCATATAATCAGGATATTGCATAAATTTAAACTATATGATATGCATCCTAATCTAAGCAGGAAATTAACTCTCTTATTCCAAAATTTACATTATTACATCACTTAAATAAAGGAAATAAAAAAAATTTGCAGACTTCAGCTCCTTCTTTTGATTGTTCCTGCCAAACTTGAAATTGGGTTAGCTCAAATATGTGGGTTTTTCCAAGATTTTCCAATAATAATATGAAATTATTGGATTTAATTGGATATAAACCCTATTCTCATGCTTTCTTGATATTTGAAATGATGTAAATGCAGAAAATTCAGTGGAAAATAGTTTGAAATTCGAAATGGTGGTCAAAATGACCAAAATACCCCTAATTATAAAGTTATACCTTTAAAATCAGGGTTTTTGAAGGAAATTTTGATAAAATTGAGATTTTGAAATTCAAATTGAAACAAATGATGATGAAATGCAGTATGAGACATTATGACATGCTGCGTAACACATTAGAACTATAAAATCAGAATTTGGCATTTTGCAATTTATCCAAAATAATGAATTTCGCTTGTTTTTCACTTGGATAGGGTCCTGCGGGACCCTGTTTTGGTATTATGGCTAATCCGAACCTCAAATGGATTCTAAATTGCACCAAATTCGGTATGAAGCATCTACTTACTCTGATAAACAACCTAGAATGCTAAAAATTATGAAATGATATGATTTAAATGCTAAAATTCAAAGAAAGTCCTAAAATGGTGGGTTTTGCCTATGGATCCGAACCAAATGCAATGCCTAATATGATAACACAAGCTTTACACCATGGAAACTTCTGATATTTTTCAGACTGCTAAAAGACCCAAAATGGAACATTTTTGGTTTTTACATCCTCGGGATTTGAGCCATGGTGAGTTCAATAACAGGGATTTAGTTCTGACAGAGGTAAAAATCACACTAATCTGATGTAAAATGATAAAAAAATATAAAAAGCCATGGAAATTTATGAAATTAATCCGAGCTATGAACGACACCTACATGAACAACTTTTATGTTTATGACTTCGGCATTTGATCAACGTAAACATAGATAAAAATATAACTATTCCTGCCTAAACTAACAGAACAGACAAATGTAGCAAAACAGGGGACTGACAAGAAAAATCCGAAGCAGGGGTCAACACTGTTCTAAAAATTACAGGCTTTCAGATGAAAACATAGGACATCTCGGAAACCACTTTAACTTTTTACAGTTTCGGATTTGGAGCAACACACAAAGAGAAACCATAGCCCTAAGTCGATCCAAGATTTCAGAGGCCCAAATTAGGCTCTGACACGTGTCCCAAACTCTCGGATTTTTGTCAGATATACAAAAACATCAAAAAAATCTGAAAAAAACATATTAAAAACTATCAATTCTCCCGAGTTCAGAACATTTTTCAGATCGAAAATTGGATCTCCCATGAGGGATATCTCGATTTTACAAGTCGGCAAATGATTTTCAAAACGCATCCCGGGTAACAGAACCCGACTTGCCATTTTGAATGTTTACTGCAGTAAACAAATTCAAATGCCTCCGAATTTTTGGCAAAAATTTCAGGGACACCTAAGGGCGCATTCCGTGATTTTTTTGGGATTTTTAATAAAAAATAAATGCATGAAATGACGTGTGTACTGACTGACAAAAACAAAGACCTACTGAAAATAAGCAGAATTGAAATAAATGCTAAATTAATCCTAATTAATTCATGAAATATGCTAAATTAATGAAATAAAATGCAAATTAAATCTAGTTAACTACATGCATGTTAAAAATCATCAAGGAAGCATAATGAAACATTTTTATGTATGTCGTTTTATGAGAATAGCTCAATCCATCCCTCGGATGAACTCTTTCTTCAAACGACCCCCGATTCGAATTATGGAATCCAATCAATGGGAAAAGAAGTGCACCTTGTTTCGTTATGCAGCGTAGGAGCTCTTGAAAGGGGCGGCTATCACGAGCTTCCTTCGTCCTTCGCTCTGAGCTTCGGATGGTCCACCAAAATCGAGCTATGTTTGAATCAGATTGGCCACGGCACGAACTTTACTCCACCTTCTTCAATGTGCCAAAGGGGGCACGATTTCCACAGTTCAAAATCCGATTTTAGGAAAGCTAGGTCGGATTTTCCAAGTTCACAAGAGCTAAAAAAAAAATGATCTCCAAAGATGCCCTCCCTCTCTTGGGCGTGGAGCCTTGTTTTTATAGATTTTCTGAAAATTTTTGAATTTCAAACAGGCTCAATCTGAGCCCTCCATGTGGCGCCATCTCAGGGGGTGCCATCTGGGGGTTTGAAATTCAAATTTGGCTTTTGCAGGGAGCCCTCAGGTGGCGCCACCTCATGGTGCTATTTTGATTTTGAGAAAAATAAAAAAAATGGAAATTTTGTGGGTGAGACACCTCAGCAGGGGGAATTTGGAATTTTTCAAAAGTTTGCTTGATTCTCTCTGCAGGGAACTCCCAGAAGGCGCCACCTCAGAGGGTGTTCCCTTGGAATTTGAAATTCAAACTCACCTTTTGTAGGGAGTCCTTAGGTGGCGCCACCTCATGGTGGGCTACTTTTTTTAAAAATAAAATAAAAAATCAAAATGGAGCCAAGTGGAGTCCTGGAATGGTGCCACCTCAAAAGGTGTTTGACACATGTCAGAAGGTCAGGGCAGTGGGCTCAGAAGGCGCCACCTCAGAGGAATTTGAATTTTGCCTTTTCTGGTGAGAGGAGATCTGGACATGTGGCAGTCCAGGACGGTTCCAAGTGTCAGCCTGCTGGAGAGGTTCTTCAGATGGCGCCACCTCAGAAGGAGAATTCGAATTTCAAATGGAGGTTGGCCCTAGAGGAATGGAGGATGGACATGTGGCGCCACCTCAGGGTGGCTCCTACAATGCCATGTGGCAAGAGGGATAGGCAAGGGACATGTGGCATCCTTAGAGGCCATCTGGAAAAATCAGAGCTCTGGATTTGCGCCACCTAGGCCTTGTTTGAAATTTTGAATGGTTTGCTTTTTCTGAAGAAAGCCAGGAGTGACATGTGTCTCCTACTTTTCTGAAAGAAGTAGGGAGAAGACATGTGTCTTCTACTTTTTCTGAAAGAAGCAGAGAATGACACGTGGCAGAGGGGAGAGAAGGTGGGCCAGGCCATGTGGCACCATCTCAGACAACCTGGAAAAGGTAGAATTTCAGGATTTGCGCCACCTATGAGGAGTTTTGAACTTTTGAATTCTAGTTTTTCTGAAGAAAGCAGAAAACAACACATGGCGTCTACTTTTTCTGAGGAAATGAGAGCTTGCCACGTGTCCTCTGCAGGAGACACTCCAGATGGCGCCACCTCAGAGGAGACAAGCCTACCTTTTCTGTAGGAATTTAGGAGTGACACATGTCTCCTACTTTTTTGAGAAAAGTAGGGAGAGACATGTGTCAGGCTACTTTTCTAGAAGGAGGGAGAGGTTGACACGTGTCCTCTGCAGGAGACACACTTCAAGTGGCGCCACCTCAGAGGAGACAAGCTCCACTTTTTCTAGACAGGACAACCTATGACACTTGGCATCTCTTGGTAGTCTTGGAATGACACATGGCGCAGGATGGATAGGGTGACACATGGCAGATAAAATGGGATGACATGTGGCGGCTTCTTAGGGTAGCCCCACACTGACATTTGGCATGTAGATGAGAGGAGAGAGAAAGGACAAGTGGCACCAATCCAGGAGACAAGGCTCCTATATTTTTGGGTTTTTTCAAAATTCAAATTTTTCAAAAGAAAAGCTTGTGTGACACCACCTTAGTGTGGGTCCCACATTGCTTCTTTATTGAAATAAGGATAAAACCACAACTTCTTTTTTTGGAATTTTCATAAAATCTGGACTAATGGGCAAAACAGGAATTTTGGAAAGAGTTGGCCCTTGTAGGGCGATTTTGTAAAAGAAAGATATTTGAAATTGTCAAAAAGGGAAAAATCTGAGGTGAAGTGACTGAAATCCATATTAAAAACTATCCAGATCGTTTTCCTGAGAAAATATTTTGACATTCAGAGTCCTGGGGGTAAAATGGGAAGAATTGATAATTTTGAAGACCCAGGGTTTTGAAATCAATTTTGAAAAGAGTTGAAATTCTAATCTGGATTGAAAATTTTGAAATCAAGAGTTCTGGACCTCGAAATGACATGTTGTGCAGTGCAGTGATTTGAAATGCTCATGCAATGAGATGCAATGTCATGTCTTATGCAATAGAATCTTGAACCAAGACTTGGAGCTGTCTGTCTCCTGTCAGGAATAAATTTTTGAACATCTGAGTTAAAATTAGAGAAATTTTGAGAGTTTCAGATGAAATTTAGACTTTTGCAAGGTCCGGGCTCAGAAAATGACCATTTTGCCCTCCAGCGATTTCAGAGGCTCGATGATGATGCTTGGTGGAAATGTTTGGGGAGGTGAGTGAAAATTTGGGGTGTTTACAGATGCCCCTCTTTGCTACTAAGCCGGCTCATGGCCGAGCTTAGTGGCAAAGAAAAACACACCAAATTTGGGCTATACATAAAAAAATGCCCCAGTTAGAAGGATCTGACTGGGTGTGAAGAAATTAGCCCGAGGAAGATGGTAGATATGGAACGAAGAATGAACAGGAAAGATTTGCTCTATGAGAGCGAAGTTCAAGTTTATGCCCTTGACCTGGATGGGACAAAAATACCTCGCATGGAACGAAGCTCAGGTTTGAACCCTTGACCTGATTGGGGAATGAAATATCTCATTGGAATGAGATTCAGGTTTGTACCCTTATCTTGATCGGGCGAAAAATGAAATACCTCTTTGGTTGAGGCTCAGGTTTGTACCCTTATCCTGATCGGGTGGAAAATGGAATACCTCTTTGATTGAGGCTCAGGTTTGTACCCTTATCCTGATCGGGTGGAAAATGAAATACCTCTTTGGATGAGGCTCAGGTTTGTACCCTTATCCTGATCGGGCGGAAAAAATGAAATACCTCTTTGGATGAGGCTCAGGTTTGTACCCTTATCCTAATCGGGCGAAAAATGAAATACCTCTTCAAAGGAGGCTCAGGTTTGTACCCTTATCCTGATCGGGCGGAAAATGAAATACCTCATCGAAGGAGGCTCAGGTTTGTACCCTTATCCTGATCGGGCGGAAAATGAAATACCTCTTTGGATGAGGCTCAGGTTTGTACCCTTATCCTGATCGGGCGGAAAATGAAATACCTCATTGGATGAGGCTCAGGTTTATACCCTTAACCTGATTGGGCGGAAAATGAAATACCTCTTTGATTGAGGCTCAGGTTTATACCCTTATCCTGATCGGGCGGAAAATGAATGGAATCCTCGAAAGAAGAGACCATGATGGAACCTTTGGATTTTGCACAATAAATCCAATAGGGTTTTTGCAAAAGGAAGGAAAATGGAGTCCCTAAAGCTTGAAAAGGGATTGATTTTGGGCGTCTCATTGCTGAGACTAAAATCAGCTTTTGAAATTGCCTTTTGCGGGAAATGATTGGTGGTTCGACCTCGAATCGAAATGGGACTGTCTATGGTGGGACAGTGGGGACACAGGGAAGTGTGCAGATCTGAGAGTTCATGCTCTCAAAGAAGGGAAGGAATCAAGTCCTTAGGGGGGATTTAAAATTGGTGTCAGGATATATCAAAAACGTACATCAAGCTCTCACTTCACGTCAGGATAGCTAGAAAATATTGTCAAAATGTTGGAAATTTTGTTATTGATTCAAAATTTTTGAAAATGTTGCACATGGTTGCAAAGATATTCTTTCTTTTCTACCCAAAGCATTACCTCCAAACAGGGTTCACTTCGTAGAATCGAGATTGGAAATCCAAATTGCTTGTGATTGACCTTCTTAAAGGAAGCTATCAATTTCCTTGATATGAGCAGGAAAGAGAATTTGATATTGTGAAAGTAGTTGATGGAAGAGTATTGATAATAGAATTTCACAAATTTAAAGAAGATTCTTGATAAATTTGGCAGTTTGATATCCTGAGAGCTTCTCTCATAATAATCTTTTTGCACTCTTTTGGCTCTCTAGTGTTTTGGCTATATTCTCCTTCATTTTGGAGATGTTCTGACTTTTTTTTTTCTCTCTTGCTCTCTTTTGGAGAAGGGTACGTCACAAACTCCTTCATCTTGGAGATGTTTCGATCCTTCTTGGACGATATTGGCTCATGGGTTAGAAATCTTTGGATGATAGCTGAAATTAAATATCTTTTAGGGATTGTCGAGAGGTTCATCGCATCTGCCTTCATCTTGACAGTGCTTTGGACTTTCCCTGGAAGGATCCGTCACAAACTCCGTCATCTTGGAGATGTTTCGAGTCTTCTTTGGCCCCGGGGGTCTACTCGCCTAATTCGCCTTCATCTTGACGACAGGTGAGAGATCCCTTTTGCGGATACTCAATTGCAGCTTAGGTGATTTTAAGGAGACAGGGCTTGGATGAATTCTCTCTTTTTCCAGCGCTCAGGATATTTCCACTGCCTCATTTTACAAGAATAGTCTTTAAAAATGTGCCATTGACTGCGATCAATATCAATCATCTATGGCTTTGCAAAACATTGAATTTTCTTTGCTGGCCATATCGAGGACTTATCCTTCATCCTTTTGGTTGGCCAATAGAAGGAATTTGAAGTTTGAATCTCTTTTCGCAAAAGCTTCACTCTTTCGGAAGTAATGTTGTAGGTAAATAGAGATAAAGATTTATGCAATAAAATTTTGAAATCAATAGGTAATTGATTGACACATTGACAAAATGTTCTTGAAATCCTTGGTGAAAGAGAGCATTTAACATCCGGCTTAACACATCCGTGACGAAAATTGAGTCTTGAAAAGACTCAGTAAAAGATCAATTCGACAGTTGAGTTTTGTTTTGATTTACCAGCTCGAAAGCAGGATTTTGATAGAAGTACCAGCTTGAAAGCGAGATTTTTAGGAATACCAGCTCGAAAGCAGGATTTTGATTGTTCGACCAGCTCGAAAGCAGGATTTTGATTGAAGTACCAGCTTGAAAGCGAGATTTTTGGGAATACCAGCTCGAAAGCAAGATTTTGATTGTTCGACCAGCTCGAAAGCAGGATTTTGATTGAAGTACCAGCTTGAAAGCGAGATTTTTGGGAATACCAGCTCGAAAGCAGGATTTTGATTGTTCGACCAGCTCGAAAGCAGGATTTTGATTGAAGTACCAGCTCGAAAGCAGAATTTTATTTGTTTGACCAGCTCGAAAGCAGGATTTTTGGAAGTACTAGCAGGATTTTTGGGGATACCAGCTCGAAAGCAGGATTTTGATTGTTCGACCAGCTCGAAAGCAGGATTTGTTGACCGACCAGCTCGAAAGCAAGATTTTTGGGAATACCAGCTCGAAAGCAGGATTTTGATTGTTCGACCAGCTCGAAAGCAGGATTTTGATTGAAGTACCAGCTCGAAAGCAGGATTTTTGGAAATACTAGCTCAAAAGCAGAATTTTGATTGTTCGACCAGCTCGAAAGCAGGATTTGTTGACCGACCAGCTCGAAAGCAGGATTTGGATTGTTCGACCAGCTCGAAAGCGGGATTTGGATTGTTCGACCAGCTCGAAAGCAGAATTTGTTGACCGACCAGCTCGAAAGCAGGATTTGGATTGTTCGACCAGCTCGAAAGCGGGATTTGGATTGTTCGACCAGCTCGATAGCAGGATTTGTTGACCGACCAGCTCGAAAGCAGGATTTGGGTTGACCGACAAGCTCGAAAGCAGGATTTGGATTGTTCGACCAGCTCGAAAGCAGGATTTGTTGACCGACCAGCTAGAAAGCAGGATTTGGGTTGACCGACCAGCTCGAAAGCAGGATTTGTTGACCGACCAGCTAGAAAGCAGGATTTGGGTTGTTCGACCAGCTCGAAAGCAGGATTTGTTGACCGACCAGCTAGAAAGCAGGATTTTGATTGTTCGACCAGCTCGAAAGCAGGATTTGTTGACCGACCAGCTCGAAAGCAGGATTTTATCGAAAATGATTGTCATAGATAGAGATGTGACCCGAAGGTTTGAAAATGATAGATATTTGATGAATTTGTAACCCGAAGGCCTGGAAAGTTGGAACCTGCAGGCGGGAAAATGACTGATGTTGGTAAGATTGTAACCCGAAGGCTTGAATTGAGAATCTGATAAAGTGGGTGGTCCAGAGGTTGAAATTGGAAATTGAGTGACCCGAAGGTCGAATAGAGAATTGGGTAACCCAAAGGTCAAAATTAGAAATTATAAATTATAAATTGAAAATTGAAAATTGGCTGTTAGAAATTTGGAAATTGGGAATTTGGAAATTGAAAATTGGATGTTGGAAATTGAGTGCAGAATAAATGCAAATGGAATGCAAATGAAGTGCAAATGAGCGCAAATGGGTGCATATATATGCAAAATGAGAGATTGGTTTATCCTGCCTGCATACAGGATGTTTTGAAGTAAAGATAAATTTTCACAAAAAAATGCCCCAGTGTAAATAGGGAGGAAAATTTTGAATAAAAGAAGGATAATTGGTGAATAAGGCAACAAGCTCCTTGACTGATAGGCGTCCTCAAGATCATTCCTCACAAGAGAGACATTGTGAAAAGGAAGAATAAGCAAATAAGATGGTGCCAAGCTATTGAAAAAAATTCGATGACTTTATTGATGCTTAAAAATCAAGAAAAGAAAATGGGATTACATTATTCTTCTGAAAAGCAAGAGGAGAAATGGAAAAGTGTCGGCATGGTCATCTTCTGGAATGATTGTAAAAAAAACATCTTGGTCGGGATGACTAGTCCTCCTTTTCATCTTCAACGAGGAGCTTCTTGTCAAAGCAGTCTTGAATGATATTCTTAAGGACGAAACAATGCTCGGTATCATGACCCATTGTCCGATGAAACTTGCAGAACTGATCTTTAAACCTTCCCATGGTCACAGAAGGATCTGCTATCTTGGGGAGTCTAACCATCCCTTTGGCGATCATATATTCCAGAACTTGCTCGAGCGGTTGTTCTAAGGGAGTAAAATTGCGGTCGTATCCCCAACCATCATGCTTTGGCCTCCCCTGGGGCCTTAATTCTAGTTGGATGCTCGCGGGAGAGCTGTCATTCTGCTTGTTGATTCTGTTTTCTTGTCCTGTATGATCATCTTTGCTGGAATTTAGACTCCCTGACCCGCCAGTGTGGTTCTTTCTGCCACCCCTTTTGCTTTTGCCATTGTTGTTGCCAGGGGCATTCACGGAGAATGTGAAGTTTGACTTCTTCTTGATATCTGAATTGCTCTTTGAGAGTGTGAGGCTCTCATATACTCCATTTTCTATTCCCATCTCGAGCCATTCAGCTTGTTCTATCAATTCAATGAAAGATCGTGCTGGGGAGGTAGAGATCAGGCCTCTCAAAGGTTGGGAGAAATTATTCAGGATGACCGACAACGCGTGTCCTTCTGATATTGGGTCCTTCATTTTGTTACAGGTCTCTCTCCATCTGCGAATAAAGTCTCTGGCTTTTTCACTATCTCCCTGCTTCAGATTACAGAGGTGATTTAACGTTGGTAGCGCTTCAGCATTGAACAGAAATCGCTCGATAAATAGATTAACCACCTTATCGAATTCTCGCAGCTCGATTGGATTGATATGCTCGGAGTACCACTTGGCGGCAGTGCCTTCTAGGCTACGAGGAAAACAGAGAAATAGGGCCCTATTGTCTCTCTTGAATTTGGAGCATTCGGCGAAGAACATGGCGAGATGGGCTTTCGGGTCGCCGGAACCATCGAACTTGATGAATTTACGGGGAAGGTTCTCTAGATATTCATCTCCTTCTAAGCCATCATAAAAATCCTCGCTGGTGAAGACTTTCTTGCCCTTGTCGCGGGCTTGCAGATCTTTAACCACTTTGGCCATTTCCCTGAACTGTGTCTGCAAAAGCTTTTCTGCAACTTGACCTTTTGATTTGTGACTCCTCCTTTGTTCTCGGCTATGTTTCTGAAATGCTGGAGGCACTTCATATTCTTCATCGGTGTCTTCCTCTGATTCTGATTCATCTGAAATTTCTTCTGGCTGAACTTGCTTCTTGGAAGTCTTCTTATCCTTATGCCCATGGAACTTCTCTCTGAATGGGTTCTTCTCTGCACTGGTCCCAGCCTATTCACTCATCATTTTGGTCATCATTTTCTGGAACATGGCATACATCTGCGGGTCTATGCCATCCTCCCCTTGCTGCTGCTCTTGACTCCTCTCGGATCGCGGGGAGCCCATCTCTTCTTCTGAGGCTGAGGAGTACTGTGGTGATGTGGTTCTTCTTCCTGGCCTTGTTCGAACCATCAAATGTTGTGGATGCTCTCTGCAGGATGAAGTCTTGATTAGACTCTGAGGGAATTTTGAATTGGGAGGAAAATGATTATTGACGATGTGGTAGACAATTGGAAGAATATCCCATTGCTAGGGATGGAGTCACCGCTGAAATTACGACAATTGTGTTGTCATTCTTTGTAAGAGAAATAACAACGAAAATGTGCCTTGTTACCTAGGCGAGGTCGTCAACCACGAGGAAAAACACCATTTTGAAGAAAAGAGATATTTCTTGAAAAAAACAATCCGCAAACGGATTTAGAATAAGGAGAACGCAAGTGGGTAAACAATTTTCACCGCAATAATCAAGGTATACACGAGGAAAATAAGGTGAAGAATTTTTTGCAAATAGACAAAAGAATTGAAAATCCAATGAGAGAAAACCTATGATTTTGAAAAATTGCAGGCAGGATGAAAATGCAGCTGGAAATTCGAGATCCAGTAGAACGGAAGAGTGAAAAATCACCTGGAGTTTTGAAAGAAATTGGATATTTGGGAAAATCTTCCAGGGTTTGAGAAAATAAAGGAAAAGGTGAGAAATATGGATATTTGAAAAAAAAATTTATTTTGGGAAAAATATGAGAGGAATAAAGGTAAAGTGCAAACAATCACATCCTGCACAAACATTTATGCACATACAACACTCCCTAGAAGGCTGACTCTAAATGCATCATTTTGAAAACAGTTGTAGGACCTTAATCCTAACTCTAGGTTCAGATCATCTTTGTCCAATCCAGTTATGCCGATATACCCGAATCGAAATCCGAGGTACGTGGCATATAATTTCAACTCTGGTTCTAAGGAAAGGTTTTCCAACATCCTTGAGCGCCTACCGATATACTTCGGACTGTGGCCTGCGGTACGTAGTAGGGGGGTGTTAACCCAAATAGTTGGCCCAGTTGTGAGGCTCTGTCCCGAACTATGGTTCTGGAAGAGAGCCCAGCAACGTGAAGACCGGGTAATGATAGGTAATTGAGGATTTTGAAAAATGATCACATGCAAGAAATAGAGGGCTCTAAATCCTAGAGAGATAGACTTTTGAAAATCTTTGAAGAAGCATACATTGTTTACATTCAGATCCTAAATTGAGGAGGGTTGTGTTTAGACCTAAGTCTATGTGAGCATGAAAATTTCTCCTCAATATGGTCCTACCAAACCATGCCTAGTCTACATGTAGTCAATGTCAGTTGGGTTAGAATCTAGGCTCCTAGGTTCGCATGATATCAAAAGTAAAGAGCTGACATTTTGTGAACATAATTTCGATGATTGAACTAAGTCAAGCACTACTTTGACCAGACGAGGACAGGTCCCATCACGGTCGCCAAACCTGTTATCGTCGCGAAATTTTTCCCCCTGTCTTCCCTTCCTTGCGGAAGAGAAAAAGAGAGAAACGCTTTCGCGCTTCAAACTTGACCGGATTTTGGAAATGGTTTTGAAATACTCGCCTCCATTTTGAAAATTACGGGAAAATCCATGGGATGGGGCTCGACCTGTCGGTATGAGGTTCGACCGTTCCTGCCACCTTTAACAGGGGTAATCGAACCAAGGACCAAAATTATGCTTGACTTAGTGAAATTATCAAAGTTATGTTCTATCCTAAATGCACAGAGAATTCAGGCATGTGCTATAAGATTTTGGAAAATGCAGCTTGGGAAAACATGATGTATGCTTGGAAAATATTTGGAGTTGAAAAGATTTTCTCAGGAAAAAGCTGAAAGTCAATTTCTCAGGAAACTCAGATGAAAAAGATTTGAAATCTCAGGAAAGTTCATAAAGACTTGGGAAAATTATGAATGGTTGAAAATCCTGGGAAAATGGAAGTGATTCTTGAGAAAAGATGAACTTTCTGAAAAGGGAAACACTTCTTAGGAAAACTTGGACTTTGAGAGTTTTCTTAGGAAAATGATGGAAGATTTATAGGAAAGCTCATTGGAGAAGGAAATTCAAAACTTGGGGAATCGAAATTCTTGGAATTTTACCTTTTGAAGTACTTGGAAATCGATTTTGGATCTTGGAGAAAGATTGGAAAACTCTTTTGAATCTCTTAAGAAAATATCATTTTCCAGGGAAAACTTGTCTTTGGAAAACCGATTTTAAGAAATCCTTAGAGTTTCTTGAGAAACCGATTTTCAGGGAAAACTATGAAAACTTGACTTTGGGAAAATCAACTTAAGAGTTTCTTGAGAAATCGATTTTTTTGAGAATGAAATTTTCTTGAGAAAATGATTTCATGATGCAAATGACATGAGTGAATGAATGCCCTTTGAAAAGATTTTTTAAGGAATTGGTTGGAAAATGTGCATTAAGTCCAAATAAATCCTTCACATATTCTGACTGTGGCCATGAATATGTTCAGAACTTAGTTGCTTTGATGCACATGATTTTTGAAAACTTTGGAAATATGATGTGCATTTTAAGATAGCCTAAGAGTGTAGGCTCAATGTGACTAGTAGAAAGATGATGGATCTGGGTCTCGTCCATATTCCGACTAGGGCCGTAAATATGGATCCCACCGAGTCCATCAACTCCCTAAGAGTTGGTGCACGTGCCATTCGTGAACATCCATAGTGATTTTGAAATAAAATGCATGAATCATATAATCAGGATATTGCATAAATTTAAACTATATGATATGCATCCTAATCTAAGCAGAAAATTAACTCTCTTATTCCAAAATTTACATTATTACATCACTTAAATAAAGGAAATAAAAAAAATTTGCAGACTTCAGCTCCTTCTTTTGATTGTTCCTGCCAAACTTGAAATTGGGTTAGCTCAAATATGTGGGTTTTTCCAAGATTTTCTAATAATATTATGAAATTATTGGATTTAATTGGATATAAACCCTATTCTCATGCTTTCTTGATATTTGAAATGATGTAAATGCAGAAAATTCAGTGGAAAATAGTTTGAAATTCGAAATGGTGGTCAAAATGACCAAAATACCCCTAATTATAAAGTTATACCTTTAAAATCAGGGTTTTTGAAGGAAATTTTGATAAAATTGAGATTTTGAAATTCAAATTGAAACAAATGATGATGAAATGCAGTATGAGACATTATGACATGCTGCTAAACACATTAGGACTATAAAATCAGAATTTGGCATTTTGCAATTTATCCAAAATAATGAATTTCGCTTGTTTTTCACTTGGATAGGGTCCTGCGGGACCCTGTTTTGGTATTATGGCTAATCCGAACCTCAAATGGATTCAAAATTGCACCAAATTCGGTATGAAGCATCTACTTACTCTGATAAACAACCTAGAGTGCTAAACATTATGAAATGATATGATTTAAATGCTAAAATTCAAAGAAAGTCCTAAAATGGTGGATTTTGCCTATGGATCCGAACCAAATGCAATGCCTAATATGATAACGCAAGCTTTACACCATGAAAACTTCTGATATTTTTAAGACTTCTAAAAGACCCAAAATGGAACATTTTTGGTTTTTACAGCCTCGGGATTTGAGCCATGGTGAGTTTAATAACAGGGATTTAGTTCTGACAGAGGTAAAAATCACACTAATCTGATGTAAAATGATAAAAAAATATAAAAAGCCATGGAAATTTATGAAATTAATCCGAGCTACGCACAACACCCACATGAACAACTTTTATGTTTATGGCTTCGACATTTGATCAACGGAAGCATAGATAAAAATATAACTATTCCTGCCTAAACTAACAGAACAGACAAATGTAGCAAAACAGGAGACTGACAAGAAAAATCCGAAGCAGGGGTCAACACTGTTCTAAAAATTACAGGCTTTCAGATTCCAACATAGGACATCTAGGACACCACTTTAACTTTTTACAGTTTCGGATTTGGAGCAACACACAAAGAGAAACCATAGCCCTAAGTCGATCCAAGATTTCAGAGGCCCAAATTAGGCTCTGACACGTGTCCCAAACTCTCGGATTTTTTTCAGATATAAAAAAAAATCATACAAATATTAAAAAATCATATTAAAAACTATACATTCTCTCGAGTTCATAACATTTTTCGGATCGAAAATCAGATCTCACATGAGGGATATCTTGATTTTACAAGTCGGCAAATGATTTTCAAAACGCATCCTGGGTAACAGAACCCGACTTGCCATTTTGAATGTTTACTGCAGTAAACAAATTCAAATGCCTCCGAATTTTTGGCAAAATTTTAGGGACACCTAAGGGCGCATTCCGTGATTTTTTTGGGATTTTTAATAAAAAATAAATGCATGAAATGACGTGTGGACTGACTGACAAAAACAGAGACCTACTGAAAATAAGCAGAATTGAAATAAATGCTAAATTAATCCTAATTAATTCATGAAATATGCTAAATTAATGAAATAAAATGCAAATTAAATCTAGCTAACTACATGCATGTTAAAAATCATCAAGGAAGCATAATGAAACATTTTTATGTATGTCGTTTTATGAGAATAGCTCAATCCATCCCTCGGATGAGCTCTTTCTTCAAACGACCCCCGATTCGAATTATGGAATCCAATCAATGGGAAAAGAAGTGCACCTTGTTTCGTTACGCAGCGTAGGAGCTCTTGAAAGGGGCGGCTATCACGAGCTTCCTTCGTCCTTCGCTCCGAGCTTCGGATGGTCCACCAAAATCGAGCTATGTTTGAATAAGATTGGCCACGGCACGAACTTTACTCCACCTTCTTCAATGTGCCAAAGGGGGCACGATTTCCACAGTTCAAAATCCGATTTTAGGAAGGCTAGGTCGGATTTTCCAAGTTCACAAGAGCTAAAAAAAAAATGATCTCCAAAGATGCCCTCCCTCTCTTGGGCGTGGAGCCTTGTTTTTATAGATTTTCTGAAAATTTTTGAATTTCAAACAATCTCAATTTGAGCCCTCCATGTGGCGCCATCTCAGGGGGTGCCATCTGGGGGTTTGAAATTCGAATTTGGCTTTTGCAGGGAGCCCTTAGGTGGCGCCACCTCATGGTGCTATTTTGATTTTGAGAAAAATAAAAAAAATGGAAATTTTGTGGGTGAGACACCTCAGCAGGGGGAATTTGGAATTTTTCAAAAGTTTGCTTGATTCTCTCTGCAGGGAACTCCCAGAAGGCACCACCTCAGAGGGTGTTCCCTTGGAATTTGAAATTCAAACTCACCTTTTGTAGGGAGTCCTTAGGTGGCGCCACCTCATGGTGGGCTACTTTTATTAAAAATAAAATAAAAAATCAAAATGGAGCCAAGTGGAGTCTTGGAATGGTGCCACCTCAAAAGGTGTTTGACACATGTCAGAAGGTCAGGGCAGTGGGCTCAGAAGGCGCCACCTCAGAGGAATTTGAATTTTGCCTTTTCTGGTGAGAGGAGATCTGGACATGTGGCAGTCCAGGACGGTTCCAAGTGTCAGCCTGCTGGAGAGGTTCTTCAGATGGCGCCACCTCAGAAGGAGAATTCGAATTTCAAATGGAGGTTGGCCCTGGAGGAATGGAGGATGGACATGTGGCGCCACCTCAGGGTGGCTCCTACAATGCCATGTGGCAAGAGGGATAGGCAAGGGACATGTGGCGTCCTTAGAGGCCATCTGGAAAAATCAGAGCTCTGGATTTGCGCCACCTAGGCCTTGTTTGAAATTTTGAATGGTTTGCTTTTTCTGAAGAAAGCCAGGAGTGACATGTGTCTCCTACTTTTCTGAAAGAAGTAGGGAGAAGACATGTGTCTTCTACTTTTTCTGAAAGAAGCAGAGAATGACACGTGGCAGAGGGGAGAGAAGGTGGGCCAGGCCATGTGGCGCCATCTCAGACAACCTGGAAAAGGTAGAATTTCAGGATTTGCGCCACCTATGAGGAGTTTTGAACTTTTGAATTCTAGTTTTTCTGAAGAAAGCAGAAAACAACACATGGCGTCTACTTTTTCTGAGGAAATGAGAGCTTGCCACGTGTCCTCTGCAGGAGACACTCCAGATGGCGCCACCTCAGAGGAGACAAGCCTACCTTTTCTGTAGGAATTTAGGAGTGACACATGTCTCCTACTTTTTTGAGAAAAGTAGGGAGAGACATGTGTCAGGCTACTTTTCTAGGAGGGAGAGGTTGACACGTGTCCTCTGCAGGAGACACACTTCAAGTGGCGCCACCTCAGAGGAGACAAGCTCCACTTTTTCTAGACAGGACAACCTATGACACTTGGCATCTCTTGGTAGTCTTGGAATGACACATGGCGCAGGATGGATAGGGTGACACATGGCAGATAAAATGGGATGACATGTGGCGGCTTCTTAGGGTAGCCCCACACTGACATTTGGCATGTAGATGAGAGGAGAGAGAAAGGACAAGTGGCACCAATCCAGGGGACAAGGCTCCTATATTTTTGGGTTTTTTCAAAATTCAAATTTTTCAAAAGAAAAGCTTGTGTGACACCACCTCAGTGTGGGTCCCACATTGCTTCTTTATTGAAATAAGGATAAAACCACAACTTTTTTTTTTGGAATTTTCATAAAATCTGGACTAATGGGCAAAACAGGAATTTTGGAAAGAGTTGGCCCTTGTAGGGCGATTTTGTAAAAGAAAGATATTTAAAATTGTCAAAAAGGGAAAAATCTGAGGTGAAGTGACTGAAATCCATATTAAAAACTATCCAGATCGTTTTCTTGAGAAAATATTTTGACATTCAGAGTCCTGGGGGTAAAATGGGAAGAATTGATAATTTTGAAGACCCAGGGTTTTGAAATCAATTTTGAAAAGAGTTGAAATTCTAATCTAGATTGAAAATTTTGAAATCAAGAGTTTTGGACCTCGAAATGACATGCTGTGCAGTGCAGTGATTTGAAATGCTCATGCAATGATATGCAATGTCATGTCTTATGCAATAGAATCTTGAACCAAGACTTGGAGTTGTCTGTCTCCTGTCAGGAATAAATTTTTGAACATCTGAGTTAAAATTAGAGAAATTTTGAGAGTTTCAGATGAAATTTAGACTTTTGCAAGGTCCGGGCTCAGAAAATGACCATTTTGCCCTCCAGCGATTTCAGAGGCTAGATGATGATGCTTGGTGGAAATGTTTGGAGAGGTGAGTGAAAATTTGGGGTGTTTACAGGCTAAATTAAGAACTAAAGCAAGATACTACTTCAGAAAGTATATTCTATATATAAACAATCAAATACTTGAGAGAGATGGATCAACGAAGCGAACTTACTTTATATCGTCGAAGAAACGGCTCCGGGTTGCTTCTTTGGCTTCGAGCCTTCCTTCGAGAGGTCAGACTAAGTCAGATGAAGCTAACTTAGTTGAGAAAGAGGTAGAGCAGGTCCAGCTACTCAACCTAAGTGGTTTGAACCAAACAGGGTTCGATCCAAGTCAACTGGGTTCAGCAGGTTCGAACTCAGCTCAAGTAGGCTAAGTCTGGGTTCAGAAACCCAAAACGGAATCAGAACCAAAAAGGACTTTGACTTTGACTTTAAACCCAACTAGGTTCAAGTCAAGTCAACTGGGTTTGGACCAGGTCAAGTGGGTTCAGACCCAGGTCAGGTGGGTTAGGACCAGGTCAGGCAGGCTCAGGCTAAGTCAGGCAGGCTCAGACCAGGTCAGGTGGGCTAGGCTAGGTAGGGGAGGTTTAGGAGAGAGAGAGAAGGCAAGAGAGAGAAGGGGCGTCGATTTTTATGAGAAGAGAGAGAGTGGGGAGGGCTATTTATAGCCCAAGCCCACCTCCTCTTGGGTTTTTCCATGCCCCTTCTACCCCCTTGGCTTCTTTTTAATTCCAAGAGGTTCCTTGGTGTGGGGCCCACCTAGATATTTCCATGGGATATTTTGTGGGTCCCACCAAATATTTTCTGAGGAATATTTCTGTGGGTCCCACCAATATTTCTGTGGGTCCCGCAAGAATTTTGGGTTTCCGGCGATTTTTTTCTGAAAAATTCTGAGTACGCCCTTCCCTTCGTATTGACGTAACTAAGAAAGTTGGCAAGCTGGAATCCTTTGATTTCATTCAGGTAGGAAGTTATGGCTTCTAGAGTGTTTGAGCATATATTCGCGATTCGACGAATATCCTAAGTATAACTGGCTCGCAAGAATTGATTCGTTTCGCATTCTGAGAAAAAATGCTATTTTTACCGGTAAATGCCTCATGAATTTTATTTAGATATTTTCTGAAAAATTGCGGGTCTTACATCATTACCCACTTAAAGGAATTCCGTCCGCGAAATTCAGCTAAGAGTACAAGGTGAAGAGTTAAGGATATTTATCCCGCATATCCAATTCAGGCTCCCAAGTGCAATCATCGATTCCATGATGCTGCCACCTCACTTTAACAAGTGGAATGACCTTCGTTCTTAGCACTTGCTCCCGACGGTCTATGATCTCCACTGGCCTTTCTTCTACAGTCATATCTTCTCGAATGTCAATATCTTCATGTTGAATGACGTGAGAAGGATCATGAACGTATTTACGAAGCATTGATACGTGAAATACATCATGTATTTGCGCGTATTGTGGTGGCAATGCTACTCGGTAGGCAGTCTCTCCGATTCGGCTCAAAACTTCGAAGGGACCAACGAATCTGGGGCTGAGCTTCCCCTTCTTTCCAAAACGAAACACACTCTTGGTTGGAGAGACCTTGATAAAAACCTTATCTTCAACCGCAAAAGTGAGTTCCCTACGTCGCTGATCGGCGTAGCTCTTCTGTCGACTTTGAGCAGTCAGTAGCTTCTTTCTGATCATGTGGACCTGCTTAGTATAATGCTGCAACACAATGGGCGAGTCCAAGGTTCGCTCACCCACTTCACCCCAATGGATTCGTGATCGACAGGGTCGCCCGTACAAGGCTTCATACGGTGCCATCCCAATGCTAGCGTGGTGGCTATTATTATAAGCAAATTCAGCCAACGCTAGGTGGGAATCCCAATCACATTTCCATTCCAGCATACAGGCTCTTAGCATATCTTCAAGAGTCTGTATGGTTCGTTCTGATTGCCCATCTGTTTGGGGATGGAATGCTGTACTGAACTTGAGTTTCGTCCCCAGGGCTCTCTGAAGCTGCTCCCAAAAGTGAGAGGTGAACTTCGGGTCACGATCAGATATAATCGAAATCGGCACTCCATGGAGTCTAACGATTTCCCGAATGTAGATCTCTGCCAATCGTTCAGTCGAGTATCGAGTGTTGATTGGCAGGAAGTGAGCAGACTTGGTGAGTCTATCCACAATCACCCATATCGAATCGTGTTGTCTCTTGGATCGACGCAATCCAACGATGAAATCCATCGTAATGCCTTCCCATTTCCATTCTGGAATCTCGATCCGTTGCATCTTTCCACCAGGTCGCTGATGTTCGATCTTAACTTGCTGGCAGATCAAACACTTCAAGACAAACGTAGCCACATCACGCTTCATACCCTTCCACCAGTACTTTCTCTGTAAATCTCGGAACATCTTCGTACCCCCAGGGTGGATAGTATATTTGCTACTATGGGCCTCCTGGAGTACTTCCTGTCTTAGCTCAAGGTTATTTGGAACCCAAATTCTTTCTTCCATCCATATTCCTCCATCTTCTTTCAAATGGAAGAAAGTGTCATCTTTTTTAGCACGAGCTTTCAATTCCAAGTACTGGGGATCCTTGAACTGTTCGGTTGCGATGCATTCGAGGAACTCAATGTGGATCGTCAAACATGACATTTGGATTCTACCTCAATCAGCCAAAAATGGCTTCCACTTGACGAAATCCTCCATCAACTTCCATTGTCCAGTTAGGCTGGCCAGAGTGCCAACAGTCTTGCGACTAAGGGCATCTGCTACAACATTTGCCTTTTCAGGGTGATAGGAAAGCGTGAATTCATAGTCTTTGAGGAATTCCAGCCATCGTCGTTGTCGTATATTGAGTTCTTTTTGAGAAAAGAGGTATTTTAGGCTTTTATGGTCCGACATGACCTCAAATTTCTCTCCATAAAGGTAGTGTCGCCAAATTTTAAGTGCGAACACTACCGCAGCAAGCTCAAGATCGTGGGTTGGATAATTTTTCTCATGGACTCTCAACTGTCGTGACGCATAGGCGATTACTTTGCCATGCTGCATCAACACACAACCCAGACCTGTTCCTGAGGCATCGGTATATGCCACGAAGCCTCCCTGACCAGAAGGTAAGGTAAGGACAGGGGCAGTGGTAAGCCTCTGTTTGAGAACCTCAAAGCACTCCTTACACTGGTCAGTCCATTCAAACTTGACTCCCTTTTTAAGTAATTTCGTCATCGGTACGACGATTCGGGAGAAGTCTTGTATGAACTTTCGATAATATCCGGCAAGTCCAAGGAAGCTACGGACCTCAGTGATATTTTCTGGCTGCTTCCAGTCCATCACAGCTTCCACCTTCGCAGGATCTACTGCGATTCCATCTTTCGAGATCACATGACCAAGGAACATCACTTTGTCTAGCCAGAATTCACATTTTGAAAACTTAGCATGGAGTTGGTTATCTTGAAGGGTTTTCAAGACGATTTTCAAGTGCTCTACGTGCTGTTCCTTGTTCTCAGAATATACGAGAATGTCATCAATAAAGACGATGACAAAACTATCCAAATATGGTCTGAATATCCGGTTCATTAGATCCATAAAGGCAGCAGGCGCATTAGTGAGTCCGAAGGGCATTACTACGAACTCATAATGGCCATATCTCGTTCTGAAGGCAGTCTTAGGTATATCCTCTTCCTTTACTCTGAGTTGATGGTATCCTGACCTGAGGTCGATCTTGGAGAACACCCTCGCTGTTCTGAGTTGATCGAATAAGTTCTCAATCCGAGGCAACGGGTACTTATTTTTAACAGTTGCCTGGTTAAGCATCCGATAATCGATGCATAACCGAAGGGATCCATCCTTCTTCTTTACAAACAGCACTGGGGCTCCTCACGGTGACACACTAGGACAGATGAACCCTTGTTCCATCAGTTCTTCCAACTGACACTTCAACTCACTGAGTTCAGCTGGCGCCATTCGATACGGGGCTTTGGATATCGGCGTTGTTTCAGGTAAGGATTGAATTCCAAATTCAACCTCACGAAGTGGCGGAAGTCCTGGCAATTCCTCAGGAAACACATCGGGAAACTCCCGCACCACCTCCAAACTCTCAAGGGGTTGGTCGTTAGATTTTTCCACCGAGAGACTCAACAGGAAGGCCACACTACCCTTCCTAAGGTATTTTTGTACCTTAAGTGCTGATATGAGCCTTTTCTGTGGAACTGGTTTGGATAACCGGTACTCCATCTTAGGCAATCCGGGTCAAGATAGAATCACTCTGCCCTCGCGGCACAGAATCTTGGTATTATTCTGAGCCAACCAATTCATTCCCAGAATGACATCGTACTGTATCATATCGATCAGGATGGCGTCAGTAGGCAAGTGTTGCCCTGCTATCTCAATATCCAAATTTTTCACACACCGGATACATTTGGTGCGTGAACCCAACGGGTTATATACTTCGATCATTTTATCAATCGGTTGCACCGAGGCGTGGAGTTGTTCGGTGAAATCGTCAGAGATGAACGTATGAGTAGCACCACAATCAAACAAGACGTAAGTTGCATGTCCATTAACAGGTAGGGTGCCTTCAATCAGGTCACCATTTTCGACTTGTTCAGTCGTTACAGCGTATACACGACCTGCAGCAGGCCTTTGTTCTATTCTAGATGGGGGTCGTTGAAACTGAGAACGTTGTGGCGCTGGTCGAGAGGGTCCGGCAGATCCGGCATTACTCCTCTGTTCATCTGCAGCCTTCTTGGCGCAATCCCTTATAAAGTGGCCCATCTTGCCACAATACAAGCACCCACCAATGTCACGAGGACATGGCTTTCTGGGGTGGTTCATACGACACCTTGGGCAGCTGACCATTCAGAGTTGTGTTCTGTCTTGGCCTCACGACTTGTTGAGTGTTGTTCCCTCCTTGGAACTTCTTCTTTTGAAAGGGTTGTCGTGAACCCTGGCCACTTGGGAACGTCCTTTTACGATTCCCACCATTCACTATGGGCTTCTTTGCTACGATCACTTTAGATCGCGCCCAATCATCTTGGATTTTTGAAGCCGCTGCTACCGCAGACTGAAAAGTCGAAGGCATGCTTGTTATCACTCGAGATCGCAGCCCTTCGCGTAGACCATTCACATATTTGTCGGCCCTTTCTTGGTCTGTTTCGAACAATCGAGAGCAGTAGCGCTCTAGATTCTGAAATTTGGTGGTATAGTCCATTAGACTCATACCGCCTTGTTCCAACTCCAGAAACTCCATCTTTTTCTTGTTTCTGGAATGCAACGGGAAGTAGTTATCCATAAAAGTCCTCCGAAAGTCAGTCCAAGGAATGACTTCGACTTGTGAGAACTGGATAAGTTTAGTGGTATCCCACCACTTCCGTGCATTGTCTTTCAACCGATACGTGCCAAAGTTGGTCTTCTTTTCCTCTGGTACTCCCAGTACTGAGAAGGCACGTTCTGTCTCTTCGATCCAACTCTCCGCGAGCTCAGGATCGGCTCTACCAATGAAAACTGGTGGGTCAAGCTTGAGGAACTTCTCATAAGTCACTCCTCCCAGGTGCTCGTTTCGTGGTGCGACTGGTTCTGGCCTCGTTTCACGGATGGCTGTAACCAGGTTGTTGAGTGTCTCCAACAGGAATCCTTGCGTATGGGACTCCTCGCTTGGTATGGTTCTCCTCGTCGTAGGAGCCATTTATCTATGCACACACAAGCAGTTGTTTTTAGTTTCTCAATGTATATATGGAAGTAAAAAGCTTTATTTACTTAATATACATCATATTTACACAAGCATCGCCTTAAAAAAAACGTCACGCCACACTGACAGACTTTAGGCGTTGAGAAACTATATACATGAGTCTACTGACTCCAAAACATCACCAGTCTCTTTAAGACCTGGATTTCTTTGATGAAGACGAACTCAAAAAGGTCCATCTATTGCCACATGGCCTTGGAGCAGGCACTACTAGCTTTGGCTTGGGCGGCACTTCCGCACTAGCAAGCGAATATTGGGGATATATGAGGGACTCCAGTCCACTTTCCCAGTCAGTAAGATCAAGACTCTGGGAGTCTGCAATAATGATCGGCGAACAGAAAGAATCCCCTCTTTTGTTCCTGCCGTCTAAGCTCGGCGTATGTGATGCCGGATGGTAGCTTGGCGAGTGATAGACCTCCGCAGGGAAGTTCAAATCAAAATCCCTCAACCTTGGTAATTCATCAGAAGATATTGGGGTATGGTTGCTCCCAACACTAGAGTGATGCGGTCCACTGACACGCGAAGTCTCATCCTTGAGACCCTTTGATGCCCGCCGACCCATATCGGCGGTATATTTCCTTTGGCACTCGTTGGCGGAATGCCCATCCTCGCCACAGTATTGGCAGTCTTAGACTTCATACGGGCATATCCACTCATCGTGCATGACCTTGCAGCGATAGCAGTATCCACGCGAGTCATGAGTTGCCATCTATACAAAGATGCACCCAGATCAGAACAAAAGTATAAAAACATATACTTACAGTGCGATATCAGGACCATGACGGATCTTGAACCAGGTTTCTCAGACTCATGCTTTGATACCAATTCTGTAACGCCCCGGATTTCCAAAACGAAGCTAAGTTAAAATTTTCATGAATTTCTTTTTTTTTTTCTTTGCAGCGGAATTTAGAAAAGCTTTTAGCAGCGGAATCAGACGATAATGAGTCGTCAGTTTTAGAAAACTCCGCGCACGTTGCAGGTATGTGGCCAAGCAACTCATTGACCACCAAAGTGTTCCATTTTATCGAAAGCACATGTTTATTACAACACTACTGCTTAGAAAAGCAGTGAAGGTTCAATAAAAAGAAGCAGTACAACTCTGTCTAGAGAAACCCTGGAACTCGATGCCGCCTTGCTCCGCATATCGCCACGCAGGTACAACACCTGAAATCCCCATGAAACAGGGTCAGAACCACTGATGGTCTGGTAAGCATGCAGTCATACATCCATTCAACTCAAGTACGATAATGACCACTCAGGGTCGCAATACGCAATAACGACGCTCAAGCCTCCAAGACTTAGCGTATATCGCAAGAGCCTCCGCAGGGCTATGAGTTGAACATCCGCTCAAGTCTTCATGACTTAGAGCAAGCCTTTTCAGGGCTGTGATTTGAATAACCGCTTAAGTCTCCACGACTTAGCCATGACCTCTTTCGGGTCTCAAGTGATGTCTAGCTCAAGTCTTCATACTTGGCACATCCGTATCCCACGCATCTAAGGACAACTCCTCGAGCTTCGCTTAGTCGTGCTGATACAACACGGGTCTTTGCCTAGTCGGACCAGTAGTATACCGAACATGACACCTTCACAAAGGTTATGCAGGACTGACTCAACACGTCATCCACTCATACATTCAAAGCATCGCTGTACCTAGAACTAATGCATTGTTTGATAATTAACCGCTCCTGCCTTTGGTACGCAGGTAGAGCTATTGTTCGGGCATCAACGCGACGTTCTGGGGGTTGATTATTCTATGTATTTTAGATACCCCAGAGGCCTGTTGACCCTATCCATAGTAGGGCAGTGTGTTTCAACTGGGAGAACCCTACTAGGCCCATATTCGGATGCATCCTCTACTTGCAGTAGTTGGGTTCAATCCTTAGATCTTAAGGATAACCACGACCCCAAAACCCATGAGTGACTGAGGCCATCGTGGACTCTATCAGGTCCAAAGTAAAATACATGTCACTCAAGGCTGTACCATCACTGTCATTCCACAGTGAGCATAATTCCTGAAGGGGTCTGCCAGTCTTACAATTACTTAGACAGAATCTGCATGCCATTTAGGCAGCTCGTGCTTTCAGCACTACGGGAGTGTGTACCCGACCCCATTCAGTCCGCCCCAACACAGTCATTACTGAGGGGGTACCCCTAACACGATTTTCAACCGCGGGGTATGTGCGACCTTAAGTGTTATTCATATGCATGCAGAACACCGCTCTTGGCACTTCGGCCACCACGAGCATCACACCTCTTTGGGTGTAAACAATACACTCTGGCTCTTTGGCCCTTACGAGTCTGGTTGTGTAACCGTTCGCAATGAGCATGCATATGACTCGATCTAAATAGATCGGCTACTCGGCGTATTTTTACGCGACGAGTACAAACCTAGCCAAGGCGCAACCTCTACTCCGGCTCAGCGGCCCTTACGAGCAAGGTGCCCTTGTAGGCACAAGGATACGAGCCGATCTGGCATCGTTCCATCAATGGACATCATTATGTCGTTCCGTTGGTTTCGGCAGCTCTTCTGCCGACCATTTCGTCAGCACCTCCCCTACTCTATCGGCAGAGGTGCGACGAACCCTTCTACGTTTGTAGAAGGCAATACATGAACCGGGTAGCACTCTGCTATATGTCAGAGTATCCTGCTATGTTCTTTCTGAGCTATTCTTAGCGTCTTCAGAAATTTCAGCAGCACTTCCTCTCTTTTACGGAGAAAGCGTGCGTTTCTTTTATCCATTTCAGCGGCATCTCCCCTCTTTGGTAGGAAATCGCCACGCTTAATTCGGGGAAATGGATGCGCACCGTTGTGCGTACTTTGCATCCATCAAGGTTGCAGGAACCCTGGGCCATAGCCAGGCCATACGTAATTGACTTAGTTTTTACGTAAAGAGCATTTTGCCAAAAAGTAAAGCCTTTCCAATAGGGGCTTCATTCGTCAAGCAGAATCTTGAACGAGGAGCGGTCAGGGAATCGCATTGGCGATTTGGAGTTTGATCTCCATTTGAACGCTCATTTATGCACTATATATGTAGTATAAGCAGAAGCCTGTGCTTTATACAGCGGCGGCGTAAAGAAATACATATACTATTGTTCAGGGTGTGTAACTGAAAGAAATATTCTACATATATAACAATACAGAAGCCTTGGCAACGTTCGACGCGACGGCGTAAGTAAATACATTGCAGAAAGCAGGAGCCTTGGCATCGTTCGACGCGACAGCGTTAGTAAATACATTGCAGAAAGCAGGAGCCTTGGCATCGTTCGACGCGACGACGTAAATAAATGCATAATCGGAAGTGCAGTAATCGGAAGTGCAGAAAACAGGGAGCCTTAGCATCATACGACGCGACGGCAAAGGTAAATTACATAGCCTGTGCGATATAAGACGCGTCGGCGAAATCAGCAGATATACACCTAGATCTGTATCCAACGATAGTTACGAGATGAGCGGGTGAACACCGAAGTGCTCAACCAAGAACTAGGGCGAGATACCATTTTAAAAACGCATATACTGCGTATTTGAACATAGATATATCCGACGATAGTTCCGAGACGAGCGGGTGAACACCGAAGTGTCCAAAAAGGGCTCAATCAAGAACTAAAGCAAGATACTACTTCAGAAAATATATTCTATATACAAACAATCAAATACTTGAGAGAGATGGATCAACGAAGCGAACTTACTTCAAATCGTGGAATAAACGGCTCCGGGTTGCTTCTTTGGCTTCGAGCCTTCCTTCGAGAGGTCAGACTAAGTCAGATGAAGCTAACTTAGTTGAGAAAGAGGTAGAGCAGGTCAAGCTACTCAACCTAAGTGGTTTGAACCAAACAGGGTTCGATCCAAGTCAACTGGGTTCAGCTGGTTCGAACTCAGCTCAAGTAGGCTAAGTCTGGGTTCAGAAACCCAAACCGGAATCAGGACCAAAAAGGACTTTGACTTTGACTTTAAACCCAACTAGGTTCAAGTCAAGTCAACTGGGTTTGGACTAGGTCAAGTGGGTTCAGACCCAGGTCAGGTGGGTTAGGACCAGGTCAGGCAGGCTCAGGCTAAGTCAGGCAGGCTCAGGCTAAGTCAGGCAGGCTCAGATCAGGTCAGGTGGGCTAGGCTAGGTAGGGGAGGTTTAGGAGAGAGAGAGAAGGGGGGTCGATTTTTATGAGAAGAGAGAGAGTGGGGAGGGCTATTTATAGCCCAAGCCCACCTCCTCTTGGGTTTTTCCATGCCCCTTCTACCCCCTTGGCTTCTTTTTAATTCCAAGAGGTTCCTTGGAGTGGGGCCCACCTAGATATTTCCATGGGATATTTTGTGGGTCCCACCAGATATTTTCTGAGGAATATTTCTGTGGGTCCCACCAATATTTCCGTGGGTCCCGCAGGAATTTCAGGTTTCCGGCGATTTTTTTTCGAAAAATTCTAAGTACGTCATTCCCTTCGTATTGACGTAACTAAGAAAGTTGGCTCGCAGGAATCCTTTGATTTCATTCAGGTAGAAAGTTATGGCTTCCAGAGTGTTTGAGCATATATTCGCGATTCGACGAATATCCTAAGTATAACTGGCTCGCAGGAATTGATTCGTTTCGCATTCTGAGAAAAAATGCTATTTTTACCGGCAAATGCCTCATGAATTTTATTCAGATATTTTCTGAAAAATTGCGGGTCTTACATCATTACCCCCTTAAAGGAATTTCGTCCGCGAAATTCAGCTAAGACTACAAGGTGAAGAGTTCAGGATATTTATCCCGCATATCCGATTCAGGCTCCCAAGTGCAATCATCGATTCCATGATGCTGCCACCTCACTTTAACAAGTGGAATGACCTTCGTTCTTAGCACTTGCTCCCGGCGGTCTATGATCTCCACTGGCCTTTCTTCTACCGTCATATCTTCTCGAATGTCAATATCTTCATGTTGAATGACGTGAGAAGGATCATGAACGTATTTACGAAGCATTGATACGTGAAATACATCATGTATTTGCACGTATTGTGGTGGCAATGCTACTCGGTAGGCAGTCTCTCTGATTCGGCTCAAAACTTCGAAGGGACCAACGAATCTGGGGCCGAGCTTCCCCTTCTTTCCAAAACGAAACACACTCTTGGTTGGAGAGACCTTGATAAAAACCTTATCTCCAACCGCAAAAGTGAGTTCCCTACGTCGTTGATCGGCGTAGCTCTTCTGTCGACTCTGAGCAGTCAGTAGCTTCTTTCTGATCATGTGGACCTGCTCAGTATAATGCTGCAACACAATGAGCGAGTCCAAGGTTCGCTCACCCACTTCACCCCAATGGATTGGTGATCGACAGGGTCGCCCGTACAAGGCTTCATACGGTGCCATCTCAATGCTAGCGTGGTGGCTATTATTATAAGCAAATTCAGCCAACGCTAGGTGGGAATCCCAATCACCTTTCCATTCCAGCATACAGGCTCTTAGCATATCTTCAAGAGTCTGTATGGTTCGTTCTGATTGCCCATCTGTTTGGGGATGGAATGCTGTACTGAACTTGAGTTTCGTCCCCAGGGCTCTCTGAAGCTGCTCCCAAAAGTGAGAGGTGAACTTCGGGTCACGATCAGATATAATCGAAATCGGCACTCCATGGAGTCTAACGATTTCCCGAATGTAGATCTCTGCCAATCGTTCAGTCGAGTATCGAGTGTTGATTGGCAGGAAGTGAGCTTTCTTGGTGAGTCTGTCCACAATCACCCATATCGAATCGTGTTGTATCTTGGATCGAGGCAATCCAACGATGAAATCCATCGTAATGCCTTCCCATTTACATTCTGGAATCTCGATCCGTTGCATCTTTCCACCAGGTCGCTGATGTTCGATCTTAACTTGCTGGCAGATCAAACACTTCGAGACAAACGTAGCCACATCACGCTTCATACCCTTCCACCAGTACTTTCTCTGTAAATCTCGGAACATCTTCGTACCCCCAGGGTTGATAGTATATTTGCTACTATGGGCCTCCTGGAGTACTTCCTGTCTTAGCTCAGGGTTATTTGGAACCCTAATTCTTTCTTCCATCCATATTCTTCCATCTTCTTTCAAATGGAAGAAAGTGTCATCTTTTTTAGCACGAGCTTTCAATTCCAAGTGCTGGGGATCCTTAAACTGTTCGGTTGCGATGCATTCGAGGAACTCAATGTGGATCGTCAAACATGACATTTGGATTCTACCTCAATCAGCCAAAAATGGCTTCCACTTGACGAAATCCTCCATCAACTTCCATTGTCCAGTTAGGCTGGCCAGAGTGCCAACAGTCTTGCGACTAAGGGCATCTGCTACAACATTCGCCTTTTCAGGGTGATAGGAAAGCGTGAATTCATAGTCTTTGAGGAATTCCAGCCATCGTCGTTGTCGTATATTGAGTTCTTTTTGAGAAAAGAGGTATTTTAGGCTTTTATGGTCCGACATGACCTCAAATTTCTCTCCATAAAGGTAGTGTCGCCAAATTTTAAGTGCGAACACTACCGCGGCAAGCTCAAGATCGTGGGTTGGATAATTTTTCTCATGGACTCTCAACTGTCGTGACGCATAGGCGATTACTTTGCCATGCTGCATCAACACACAACCCAGACCTGTTCCTGAGGCATTAGTATATGCCACGAAGCCTCCCTGACCAGAAGGTAAGGTAAGGACAGGGGCAGTGGTAAGCCTCTGTTTGAGAATCTCAAAGCACTCCTTACACTGGTCAGTCCATTCAAACTTGACTCCCTTTTTAAGTAATTTCGTCATCGGTACGGCGATTCGGGAGAAGTCTTGTATGAACTTCCGATAATATCCGGCAAGTCCAAGGAAGCTACGGACCTCAGTGATATTTTCTGGCTGCTTCCAGTCCATCACAGCTTCCACCTTCGCAGGATCTACTGCGATTCCATCTTTCGAGATCACATGACCAAGGAACATCACTTTGTCTAGCCAGAATTCACATTTTGAAAACTTAGCATAGAGTTGGTTATCTTGAAGGGTTTTCAAGACGATTTTCAAGTGCTCTACGTGTTGTTCCTTGTTCTCAGAATATACGAGAATGTCATCAATAAAGACGATGACAAAGCTATCCAAATATGGTCTGAATATCTGGTTCATTAGATCCATAAAGGCAGCAGGCGCATTAGTGAGTCCGAAGGGCATTACTACGAACTCATAATGGCCATATCTCGTTCTGAAGGCAGTCTTAGGTATATCCTCTTCCTTTACTCTGAGTTGATGGTATCCTGACCTGAGGTCGATCTTGGAGAACACCCTTGCTGTTCTGAGTTGATCGAATAAGTCCTCAATCCGAGGCAACGGGTACTTATTTTTAAGAGTTGCCTGGTTAAGCATCCGATAATCGATGCATAACCGAAGGGATCCCTCCTTCTTCTTTACAAACAGCACTGGGGCTCCCCACGGTGACACACTAGGACGGAGGAACCCTTGTTCCATCAGTTCGTCCAACTGACACTTCAACTCACTGAGTTCAGCTGGCGCCATTCGATACGGGGCTATGGATATCGGCGTTGTTCCAGGTAAGGATTGAATTCCAAATTCAACCTCACGAAGTGGCGGAAGTCCTGGCAATTCCTCAGGAAACACATCTGGAAACTCCCGCACCACCTCCAAACTCTCAAGGGGTTGGTCGTTAGATTTTTCCACCGAGAGACTCAACAGGAAGGCCACACAACCCTTCCTAAGGTATTTTTGTACCTTAAGTGCTGATATGAGCCTTTTCTGTGGAACTGGTTTGGATAACCGGTACTCCATCTTAGGCAATCCGGGTCGAAATAGAATCACTCTGCCCTCGCGGCACAGAATCTTGGCATTATTCTGAGCCAACCAATTCATTCCCAGAATGACATCGTCCTGTATCATATCGATCAGGATGGCGTCAGTAGGCAAGTGTTGCCCTGCTATCTCAATATCCAAATTTTTCACACACCGGATACATTTGGTGCGTGAACCCAACGGGTTATATACTTCGATCATTTTATCAATCGGTTCCACCGAGGCGTGGAGTTGTTCGGTGAAATCGTCAGAGATGAACGTATGAGTAGCACCACAATCAAACAAGACGTAAGCTGCATGTCCATTAACAGGTACGGTGCCTTCAATCAGGTCACCATTTTCGACTTGTTCAGTCGTTACAGCATATACACGACCTGCAGCAGGCCTTTGTTCTATTCTAGATGGGGGTCGTTGAAACTGAGAAAGTTGTGGCGCTGGTCGAGAGGGTCCGGCAGATCCGGCATTACTCCTCTGTTCATCTGCAGCCTTCTTGGTGCAATCCCTTATAAAGTGGCCCATCTTGCCACAATACAAGCACCCACCAATGTCACGAGGACATGGCTTTCCGGGGTGGTTCATACGACACCTTGGGCAGCTGAAGTTGGACTGCTGACAATTCAGAGTTGTGTTCTGTCTTGGCCACACGACTTGTTGAGTGTTGTTCCCTCCTTGGAACTTCTTCTTTTGAAAGGGTTGTCGTGAACCCTGGCCCCTTGGGAACGTTCTTTTACGATTCCCACCATTCACTATGGGCTTCTTTGCTACGATCACTTTAGATCGCGCCCAATCCTCTTGGATTTTTGAAGCCGCTGCTACCGCAGCCTGAAAAGTCGAAGGCATGCTTGTTATCACTCGAGATCGCAGACCATTCACATATTTGTCGGCCCTTTCTTGGTCTGTTTCGAACAATCGAGAGCAGTAGCGCTCTAGATTCTGAAATTTGGTGGTATAGTCCATTAGACTCATACCGCCCTGTTCCAACTCCAGAAACTCCATCTTTTTCTTGTTTCTGGAATGCAACGGGAAGTAGTTATCCATAAAACTCCTCCGAAAGTCAGTCCAAGGAATGACTTCGACTTGTGAGAACTGGATAAGTTTAGTGGTATTCCACCACTTCCGTGCATTGTCTTTCAACCGATACGTGTCAAAGTTGGTCTTCTTTTCCTCTGGTACTCCCAGTACTGAGAAGGCACGTTCTGTCTCTTCGATCCAACTCTCCGCGAGCTCAGGATCGGCTCTGCCAATGAAAACTGGTGGGTCAAGCTTGAGGAACTTCTCATAAGTCACTCCTCCCAGGTGCTCGTTTCGTGGTGCGACTGGTTCTGGCCTCGTTTCACGGATGGCTGTAACCAGGTTGTTGAGTGTCTCCAACAGGAATCCTTGCGTATGAGACTCCTCGCTTGGTATGGTTCTCCTCGTCGTAGGAGCCATTTATCTATGCACACACAAGCACTTGTTTTTAGTTTCTCAATGTATATATGGAAGTAAAAAGCTTTATTTACTTAATATACATCATATTTACACAAGCATCGCCTTAAACAAAACGTCACGCCGCACTGGCAGACTTTAGGCGTTGAGAAACTATTTACATGAGTCTACTGACTCCAAAACATCACCAGTCTCTTTAAGACCTGGATTTCTTTGATAAAGACGAACTCAAAAAGGTCCATCTATTGCCACATGGCCTTGGAGCAGGCACTACTAGCTTTGGCTTGGGCGGCACTTCCGCACTAGCAAGCGAATATTGGGGATATATGAGGGACTCCAGTCCACTTTCCCAGTCAGTAAGATCAAGACTCTGGGAGTCTGGAATAATGATCGGCGAACAGAAAGAATCCTTTCTTTTGTTCCTGTCGTCTAAGCTCGGCGTATGTGATGCTGGATGGTAGCTTGGCGAGTGATAGACCTCCGCAGGGAAGTTCAAATCAAAATCCCTCAACCTTGGTAATTCATCAGAAGATGTTGGGGTATGGTTGCTCCCAACACTAGAGTGATGCGGTCCACTGACACGCGAAGTCTCATCCTTGAGACCCTTTGATGCCCGCCGACCCATATCGGCGGTATATTTCCTTTGGCACTCGTTGGCGGAATGCCCATCCTCGCCACAGTATTGGCAGTCTTGGACTTCATACGGGCATATCCACTCATCGTGCATGACCTTGCAGCGATAGCAGTATCCACGCGAGTCATGAGTTGCCATCTATACAAAAATGCACCCAGATCAGAACAAAAGTATAAAAACATATACTTACAGTGCGATATCGGGACCATGACGGATCTTGAACCAGGTTTCTCAGACTCATGCTTTGATACCAATTCTGTAACGCCCCGGATTTCCAAAACGAAGCTAAGTTAAAATTTTCATGAATTTCTTTTTTTTTTCTTTGCAGCGGAATTTAGAAAAGCTTTTAGCAGCGGAATCAGACGATAATGAGTCGTCAGTTTTAGAAAACTCCGAGCACGTTGCAGGTATGTGGCCAAGCAACTCATTGACCACCAAAGTGTTTCATTTTATCGAAAGCACATGTTTATTACAACACTACTGCTTAGAAAAGCAGTGAAGGTTCAATAAAAGGAAGCAGTACAACTCTGTCTAGAGAAACCCTGGAACTCGATGCCGCCTTGCTCCGCATATCGCCACGCAGGTACAACACCTGAAATCCCCATGAAACGGGGTCAGAACCACTGATGGTCTGGTAAGCATGCAGTCATGCATCCATTCAACTCAAGTACGATAATGACCACTCAGGGTCGCAATACGCAATAACGATGCTCAAGCCTCCAAGACTTAGCGTATATCGCAAGAGCCTCCGCAGGGCTATGAGTTGAACATCCGCTCAAGTCTTCATGACTTAGAGCAAGCCTTTTCAGGGCTGTGATTTCAATAACCGCTTAAGTCTCCACGACTTAGCCATGACCTCTTTCGGGTCTCAAGTGATGTCTAGCTCAAGTCTTCATACTTGGCACATCCGTATCCCACGCATCTAAGGACAACTCCTTGAGCTTCGCTTAGTCGTGCTGATACAACACGGGTCTTTGCCCAGTCGGTCTAGTAGTATACCGAACATGACACCTTTACAAAGGTTATGCAGGACTGACTCAACACGTCATCCACTCATACATTCAAAGCATCGTTGTACCTAGAACTAATGCATTGTTTGATAATTAACCGCTCCCGCCTTTGGTACGCAGGTAGAGCTATTGTCCAGGCATCAATACGACGTTCTTGGGGTTGATTATTCTATGTATTTTAGATACCCCAGAGGCCTGTTGACCCTATCCATAGTAGGGCAGTGTGTTTCAACTGGGAGAACCCTACTAGGCCCATATTCGGATGCATCCTCTACTTGCAGTAGTTGGGTTCAATCCTTAGATCTTAAGGATAACCACGACCCCAAAACCCATGAGTGACTGAGGCCATCGTGGACTCTATCAGGTCCAAAGTAAAATACATGTCACTCAAGGCTGTACCATCACTGTCATTCCACAGTGAGCATAATTCCTGAAGGGGTCTGCCAGTCTTACAATTACTTAGACAGAATCTGCATGCCATTTAGGCAGCCCGTGCTTTCAGCACTACGGAAGTGTGTACCCGACCCCATTCAGTCTGCCCCAACACAGTCATTACTGAGGGGGTACCCCTAACACGATTTTCAACTGCGGGGTATGTGCGACCTTAAGTCTTATTCATATGCATGCAGAACACCGCTCTTGGCACTTCGGCCACCACGAGCATCACACCTCTTTGGGTGGAAACAACACACTCTGGCTCTTCGGCCCTTACGAGTCTGGTTGTGTAACCGTTCTCAATGAGCATGCATATGACTCGATCTAAATAGATCGGCTACTCGGCGTATTTTTATGCGACGAGTACAAACCTAGCCAAGGCGCAACCTCTACTCCGGCTCAGCGGCCCTTACGAGCAAGGTGCCCTTGTAGGCACAAGGATACGAGCCGATCTGGCATCGTTCCATCAATGGACATCATTATGCCGTTCCATTGGTTCCGGCAGCTCTTCTGCCGACCATTTCGTCAGCACCTCCCCTGCTCTATCGGCAGCGGTGCGACGAACCCTTCTACGTTTGTAGAAGGCAATACATGAACCGGGTAGCACTCTGCTATATGTCAGAGTATCCTGCTACGTTCTTTCTGAGCTATTCTTAGCTTCTTCAGAAATTTCAACAGCACTTCCTCTCTTTTACGGAGAAAGCGTGCGTTTCTTTTATCCATTTCAGCGACATCTCCCCTCTTTGGTAGGAAATCGCCACGCTTAATTCGGGGAAATGGATGCGCACCGTTGTGCGTACTTTGCATCCATCAAGGTTGCAGGAACCCTGGGCCATAGCCAGGCCATACGTAATTGACTTAGTTTTTACGTAAAGAGCATTTTGCCAAAAAGTAAAGCCTTTCCAATAGGGGCTTCATTCGTCAAGCAGAATCTTGAACGAGGAGCGGTCAGGGAATCACATTGGCGATTTGGAGTTTGATCTCCATTTGAAAACTCATTTATGCGCTATATATGTAGTATAAGCAGAAGCCTGTGCTTTATACAGCGGCGGCGTAAAGAAATGCATATACTATTGTTCAGGGTGTGTAACTAAATGAAATATTCTACATATATAACAAAACAGAAGCCTTGGCATCGTTCGACGCGACGGCGTAAGTAAATACATTGCAGAAAGCAGGAGCCTTGGCATCGTTCGACGCGACGGCGTAAGTAAATGCATAATCGGAAGTGCAGTAATCGAAAGTGCAGAAAACAGGGAGCCTTGGCATCATACGACGCGACGGCAAAGGTAAATTACATAGCCTGTTTGATATAAGACGCGTCGGCGGAATCAGCAGATATACACCTAGATCCGTATCCAATGATAGTTACGAGACGAGCGGGTGAACACCGAAGTGTTCTGAAGGGCTCAACCAAGAACTAGGGCGAGATACCATTTTAAAAACGCATATATTGCGTATTTGAACATAGATATATCCGACGATAGTTCCGAGACGAGCGGGTGAACACCGAAGTGTCCAAAAAGGGCTCAATCAAGAACTAAAGCAAGATACTACTTCAGAAAGTATATTCTATATACAAACAATCAAATACTTGAGAGAGATGGATCAACGAAGCGAACTTACTTCAAATCGTGGAAGAAACGGCTCCGGGTTGCTTCATTGGCTTCGAGCCTTCCTTCGAGAGGTCAGACTAAGTCAGATGAAGCTGACTTAGTTGAGAAAGAGGTAGAGCAGGTCAAGCTACTCAACCTAAGTGGTTTGAACCAAACAGGGTTCGATCCAAGTCAACTGGGTTCAGCAGGTTCGAACTCAGCTCAAGTAGGCTAAGTCTGGGTTCAGAAACCCAAACCAGAATTAGGACCAAAAAGGACTTTGACTTTGACTTTAAACCCAACTAGGTTCAAGTCAAGTCAACTGGGTTTGGACCAGGTCAAGTGGGTTCAGACCTAGGTCAGGTGGGTTAGGACCAGGTCAGGCAGGCTCAGGCTAAGTCAGGCAGGCTCAGACCAGGTCAGGTGGGCTAGGCTAGGTAGGAGAGGTTTAGGAGAGAGAGAGAAGGCAAAAGACGGAAGGGGGGTCGATTTTTATGAGAAGAGAGAGAGTGGGGAGGGCTATTTATAGCCCAAGCCCACCTCCTCTTTGTTGAGAAACTCGGTTTTGATGTCACATAATATGATACACTGTCTTATTTGATTTTGTATGATATGATAATATGTTCTCTTGAAATAATGTTATATTATGACTGAATATGTTTTGCCTTAAATCTAACGAGTATTTGATGCAAGGATATCTCACCCAATAAGGATGGAGACTTCCTGTTCAAGTACAACTATGGTGCAATCATACTCCTTGAAGAAAAAGCTTGATGAGCCATGCTTTCCTAAAGTTCAAATGAAGATATCGGCTACCTCAAGATGAAGATTTTTTCTTCTTTAGAGTCATATGTAACAGAACCTTCAGGATCTTGCATTTTGCATATTACATACTCATTCATACATTCTATATCATAAAAGTATACGATAGTTTCAAAAAGCTTCTTTTTTGAAAACCAATAAGTGTACCTTCTTACAACCTTTTATGAAAAAGACTTTTTGTCATATAGTCATTGTACCTTACACTATATACAAGACAACATGAAAAAAGGAATGTAGGAAAAAGACAAAAATATAACATCGACTACATGGAGAAAACAAATAAAATATGTTTTTGAAAAGACTTTAGTTATCTTCTTTAATGAAATGTTTTTTAGTATAATAAGAAGACAAAAACATAAAATCGACTACATAAGAAAAACAAATAAAATATGTCTTTGAAAAGACCTTAGTTATCTTCTCTAATGAAATGTTTCTTAAATACAAAAAGAAGACAAAAAAACATAAATCGGCTACACATAAGAAAAACAAATAAAATATGGTTTTAAAAGGACTATAGTTACTTTTTCTCATAACCATAGAATGTCGACTTACTTGAAGTCATCATTCTCTTTACAAAGCATTAAATGCCTTCTATAACAAATCCTTGTTAAATATCCTTCTCAAAGAATGTCGACCTTCTTTTTGGTCCTCATTCTCTCTGGAGACTTTGAAATACACAACATAAAGAAAACACTTGACATGACTATGTACAAATAAAATAGTACTTACACTCATTTAAAGCAAAGAAGTACTAATGTACCTCAAATCATTAATTAGAATAAAGACAAAAACTACAACCCAACGTTCAAATGTACTATTGTAAGAAATAGACTTTTTACATAAAATATGTATTACCTAAAAACAAAACAACGACTAGTGTACCCTCTATTTTACTCTTATGGAAAAAGGCATTCTCGATCTTCTCTAAAAGATATTTTTGAAATGACATAACAGTTCACATTTCAAAAAGTTATAATTCCAAAATGTAACGACTACTTTTTAAAGGCTATATAAACACACTCAAATAAACTATTCAAACAAGAGGAATGGAATAGACGTGTGAGCTTACAAAGAGAAAAATTTCTATTCGTGATTTGAAAAGAGAGACTTGAAAAAGAAAGAAAAAAAAAAGGAAGAAAAGAGAAAAAGTCAAGTCCAGCTCTTTGACAAAGAGTATCCTCTGAGTGACAAATAGAACATTCTTAGAATCCTTCATTCATGCATTCATATTATTCTGAAGGTTCTATAGGAAGTATTGTAACTCTGTTATTCACTGTATTCCTTCTTTGTTTAAAGAAGTAGACCTCTGTGAAAGAGGGTGTTGCCCTTCTCTGTTGAGAGAAGAAGACCTCTTGGGAAGAGGGTGTGCCCCTTCTCTGTTGAGAGAAGAAGACCTCTTGGGAAGAGGGTGTTGTACTATTTATCCGGTAACTCGGATGTTATAGTGGAATCTCAAGTGGTTTGCTTGGGGACTGGATGTAGGTCTGGATATTGACCGAACCAGTATAACTTCTGTGTTTTATGTGTTGTGCCTTATTGCTTAATTATTTTATTTTATCGATCATTATCATATTTCACTATTCACCCCCCTCTAGTGGAATTTCATTTGGTATCAGAGCAGGTTTGCTGGTTTTGACGTAACAAGTCTTCCAGCACAAATGGCATCTACCTCTTATGCTCGTGATATTGAAGGTCAACACGCATCTCGTCCTCCCTTCTTCAATGGCTCCAACTATGGATATTGGAAGTGCAGAATGGCTATCTTTCTCAAATCCATAGACTTTGTTGTATGGAAAATTGTTGAGCATCCATACACATCTCCATCCGCAGACTATAACTTATGGTCTGATGAAGAAAAGAAAATGGCAAACCTAAATGCAAAGGCTATGAATGCCTTATATTGTGCCATTGATCAGAATGAATTCAACAGAATATCTATATGTGAATCTGCATATGACATTTGGCATTCTTTGGAGGTTATTCATGAAGGAACCAACAAAGTTAAAGAAGCCAAAATATCATCTCTTGTTAGAAAATATGAGTTGTTCAAAATAAACAAAGATGAACCCATCACAGAGATGTTTACCAGATTCACCAACATCACCAATGATCTGAAATCTCTAGGTGTAACATATTCCCAGACTGAAAAAGGTGAAGAAAATCTTGAGATCTCTCACAACTGATTGGGAGAAAAAGACCACTGCTATTGAAGAAGCTCAAGATTTATCTAAGCTTACATTGGACGACTTAATAGGCAATCTTATGGCCTATGAAGTCCACATGAAAGAAAGAAGGGAAGAAGAGCAACCAGTAAAGAAAACTCTAGCTTTCCCAGCTCTATCTGAGAATGAAGACTCAGATAAAGAATCAGAAATTGCGCTACTTACCAGAAAATTCCAGCGCTTCATGAGAAGGAACCGGCTTCCAAACAGGCACAAGGAAAGAAAAGATCTTAAAGAAGATCTCATGTGCTTTCAGTGTAATAAGCCAGGCTACTTAAAACGTGACTGTCCCCTTCTCAAAAGAAAGTCCAAGACTGAGGAACCAAAGAAGAGGTTCTTCAAGAAAAAGGCTCTGCATGCTCAATGGGATGATTCAGAACCATCCACTAGTGAAGAGTCAAGTGATGATGAAGCCGAAACTGCAAATATGTGCTTCATGGCAAACGAAAGTTGGTAAGTGAAATCTTTGATTTTTCCTTTGAAGAACTTCTAGATGCCTTTCAAGAACTATTTGAAGAATCTAGAAAATTGAGTTTCAAAAATAAAGTTTTAAAATCTGAAAATTTAGAGCTTTCTCAAGAGAATGAAAAACTCAGCAGTGAAAATTCTGAGTTGAAAAAGAATTTTTTTTTGCTTATATCTGAAATTTCTTCTACTAGCTCCAAAACAAAAAATATGCAAGTAGAAATTTCAGAGCTAAAAAGTAAAACTGAGAACCTCATGAAAACGGTTTTCAAGTTTACTAAAGGTAAAAAGAACTTGGATAAACTCTTATCCTCTCAGAAGGTCTCCTTTTACAAGAATGGGATTGGCTATTCTCATTTCAAAAAACCTTCTTGTATAAATCAAAAGACCACGTTTGTGAAAAGTTCATCTGAACCAAATAAAGAGTATTATATTGATAATCTTTTTAACTCCTCTAAAGAGATAGACAAACCCAAATCCAAATGGATATGGGTTCCAAAGTCTAACAAAAAAGGACCCGATTGGGTACCAAAAAGAAGATTTACTTAATGTTTTGCAGGCTCCAAAGAAGAAGAACAGATGTATACTAGATAGTGGATGTTCAAAGCACATGACAGGACATCCAGACCTTTTTGCTGTTCTTCATCATAAAGAAGGAGGAACCGTCACCTTTGGAGATAACAACAAAGGTTTGATAATTGGTATTGGAAATATTGGTAACATAGACAAACCTCTTATCAAAGACGTTCTCCTTGTTAAAGGCTTAAAACATAACCTACTAAGTATCAGTCAAATGTGTGACACAGGTTATAATGTTAGCTTTAATCATGATGCATGCCTCATAGCTGACACAAATGAAAACATCATCTTAAAAGGTATAAGAAAGAATAATATATATGAACTATACCTAGAAAACATCACAGAACATTGTCTCATAGCTAATAATGACACTCAACATCTATGGCACATGAGAATGGGCCATGTCAATTCAAAATACATGTCCAAACTAGCTAAAAATAAATTAGTATGTGGGTTACCCAACATATCTTTTGAAAAAGATTATTTTTGTGATGCATGTCAATTAGGAAAATTGTCAAAATCTTCTTTCAAATCAAAAAATGTCATTTCAAGTAAAAGACCTTTAGAGCTTCTCCACCTGGACCTTTTTGGTCCTTCTAGGGTAGCTAGCCTTAATCATAATAGATATGCTTTTGTCATTGTAGATGATTACTCAAGATTTACTTGGGTAATATTTTTGAAAAACAAAAGTGACACGTTTTGTCAGTTTGAAATCTTATGTAAAAAATTACAAAATGATAAATCATGTTCTATTGTTAAAATCCGTAGTGACCATGGAGGAGAATTTGAAAATGAACTCTTTGAAAATTTTTGTAACTTGCATGGTATTTCTCATAACTTTGCCTTTCCTAGAGCTGCACCTCAAAATGGTGTAGTAGAAAGAAAGAATAGAACCCTTCAGGAATCTGCCAGGACTATGCTCCAACACAATAATCTTGCAAAATCTTTTTGGGCAGAAGCTGTTAATACTGCATGCTACATAACAAATAGAGTTCTCATTAGACCCTTATTAAATAAAACTCCCTATGAACTATTCTATGACAGAACTCCAAGAATAGACTACTTCAAAGTCTTTGGATGTAAATGCTTTATCCTAAACACAAAAGATAGCCTGGATAAGTTTGATGCTAAATCTGTTGAAGGCATATTCTTAGGATATTCAAGTCATAGTAAAGCATACAGAGTTTTCAATAAGTGTCATAATACTATTGAAGAATCTATGCATGTTAGTTTTTGTGAATCTATTGATCAATCTGTTCATATACAAACTAATGATGATGATGTTGAAAGTACAGATTTATTTTTAGATAACACAGCTAAGTCTAATGAAGATGATCACCAAAGAACCTTTGTCGATATCAAAGATCATCCTCAAAAGCAGATTTTAGGAGAACTAACAAAGGGGGTTCAAACTAGAACTCAGCTAGAACGGATTGCAAACATGGCATTCATTTCTCAACTTGAACCAAAGAAGATTGATGAAGCCATCATTGATGAGTTCTGGATGCTAGCCATGACTGAAGAACTGAATCAATTCCAAAGAAATGACGTTTGGGATCTTGTACCGAGACCAAGGATTATCCAATCATTGGGACAAGATGGATCTTCAGAAACAAGCTAGACGAAACAGGTAATGTTATAAGAAACAAGGCCAGACTAGTAGCTCAAGGATACAACCAGGAGGAAGGTATTGACTTTGATGAAACATTTGCTCCTGTTGCTAGACTTGAATCTATTAGAATGCTCTTAGCATATGCAAGCTATATGGATTTCAAATTATTTCAAATGGATGTTAAAAGTGCTTTCTTAAATGGTTTTATAAATGAAGAAGTCTATGTAAAACAACCTCCAGGATTTGAAAATGAACAATACCCAGATCATGTTTTTAAACTCAAACGTGCTTTGTATGGTTTAAAACAAAAACCTCGTGCTTGGTACGAAAGACTTAAAACCTTTTTATTAAAAACTGGTTTTTCTGTTGGCAAAGCAGATTCTACACTATTTGTCAAAGTAGTGAATATTCATACCCTAATTGTTCAAATCTATGTCGACGACATCATCTTTGGATCTTCTAACAGCACTCTCTGTGAAGATTTTTCTAAGTCCATGCAGAAGGAATTCGAAATGAGTATGATGGGAGAACTCACCTACTTTCTTGGACTGCATATTAAGCAAACCAAGGATGGAGTTTTCATCAACCAATCTAAGTATGCTCGTGAACTTCTGAAGAGGTTCAACATGAACTCAACTGCTTCAAAATCTACTCCTATGAGCACTACTACTGTGTTGGACAAAGATGAAGATGGTAAGTCTGTTGATACAAAAGTATACCGAGGTATGATAGGATCACTTCTTTATTTAACTGCTAGCCGTCCAGATATAATGTTTAGTGTTTGCTTGTGTGCTAGATTCCAGTCAAATCCAAAAGAATCACATCTTAAAGCTGTAAAAAGAATAATGAGATATTTAAAAGACAGTTGATTTTGGATTATTCTATTCAAAATCCTCTACATTTGATTTAATCTCATACAGTGATGCTGACTTTGCTGGAAGTAAATCTGACAGAAAAAGCACAAGTGGAACATGTCACATGCTAGTGCACTCACTAGTATCATGGTTCAGTAAGAAACAAAATTGTGTATCATTATCAACTACTGAAGCCGAATACATTGCTGCTAGCCTAGCTTGTACTCAAGTCATCTGGATGAAACAAACTTTAAAAGATTTTGGTTTAAATTTTGAAAATACAACTATTTTCTGTGATAATACGAGTGCTATAAACCTATCTAAGAATCCTATTTTACACTCACGAACTAAGCACATTCAAATAAGACACCACTTCTTAAGAGAACAAGTCTTAAACAACATAATTAAACTAGAATTCATACCCACTAATCAACAGTTAGTAGACATATTCACTAAACCATTAAAACATGAAGACTTCACACGAATTAGAAGAGAACTAGGAATATGCAAACTAAGTGACTTATAAATTAATTACACTTAATATAATACTTCTTATAAATCTTGTTTAAATCGTATTTTAAATTGCTTTCCCTATTATCATTTTTAGTTAGTCAAACTAAGTTTCCATATTCACGTATTCTTATAAGACATATTCTTTATGTCATTCAAACTTGTCATCTTTCAAGTACACATCCATTATAACTCCTTGTCCTATCTCCTTTCTCTCATATCCATAAGAACTAATTATATTAAAAGCCATCATAACAATGTTCACATCACTCTACTCCTTTATTATTTTTGTCCTTTTATAAAAACTTTTCTTACGATAAATGGTCCTACTTAGTTTATGAGAACTTATTACTCTTCATTAGTTAAAATCGAATGACTATTTAGTTCCTTTAAAAGATCTAGTTGCTATATTCTCACGTAAATTATTTTTTACTATATCATATGTTATATCATAGACCTACAAACTATCTATTATCATCTCTTTCATATACATATTAAGCCTCCATTCTTGTCAACTCTTGTTTTAACCTAACCTTGTCGAGTTTCTTTAAGAATATAAATAATAATTCATATCAATCATAACCTCATGTCTTTCATCAACCTTTTTTTATTACTTCTTTGTCCTTCACAAAAATCCATATATGTCATCTCACCTCTCTCTATGACAACTCACATTTATTACTCTTCATTCATAAATATTTCTTTGTCTCCTCATTTCATCTCTCGAATACGTTTTTTTTTATACATTTTTGAATCCGACTCCTACATGTCTATTCTTATTTCAATTCTTATATATTTTTTTTAACACTTTCTCCTTTTTGTCTCATCATCTCTCTCACCACTAGTCTAAGTCCAAATATGTCCTTCTCATATCCACGTATACTCTTAAAAAATTACAAATCATAAAACATTTTTTTAAAAAATATCATATCACATGATCACCCTATGACCTTTCTTTCCATCCGTGACCTTGTCTCTCTCTTATTGTATATCTCTCTAAAATCGAGAACCTTTATTTATTCTATCTTTACTTTATGTCATATCCCAATCAAGTAAATGTTGTCCTTTATTTTCTTTCTCTCCTCTCTAGATATCCACATCATCTTTTTTATGTCTTTAACTCTCCATTCACGAATTTAGAATCCCTTCACATAGAATAACAAGTTGTTTGTCTTGTTAGGCCATTATTCTCAAAGATCAATCATTTTGTTATTCAACATGACACCCCATACTCTATTAATGGGTTCTCTCACTAGTCGATAAACTCACCCATAGTAAAATCTATATATTTCAATAACTATGTCCTCCTCAATCTAATATAATACACTATCCTCAAACATTGATTTGATTTGTCATTCACAAGTCTATTAACTTACTCCTCACGGATTTCCTTATTTGACTAAAATCTAAAAATTTCTCACTTCCAATGTCATTCATTTCATATCAACAATTATTTTCTTCCTTCTATTTAATCAATTGGTTCATCTCTTACCATTCCATTCGATCTTTTCTATCCTTATACAAACTTTCTCTCGGTTCTAGCTCCTTTCTCTCCTAGTGCTTTATTTTCAAGACACTCGAAAATGGCTTCCTCCTCTACCAATGCGATCACCTCTGCAGATCTAAGATACCCCGACCTTATTCACTACTTTCAGTACATTAGCACCTTGCCAATTCAAACTGGCAAACTAGTAAACTTCGACGCCTTCACATCCTTTGACCTCCATACCTCTCTTCAAGATTTTGTTCTCATCTTAGGAACGACTAACTCCATGACCTACTATCCTCATCTCATCAAAATTTTCTATACCAACCTCTCTGTAGACCGTGACCACACCACCATTACATCCATGGAACATGGAAAACTCATCTCCTTCAATATCTCTCAACTAGGCTGCATTCTAAACCTTTCCTCCTATGGCATTGAGCTTCCTAACATAGTTCCGATAGATCGAACTGTGTTTAAGAAAGTCCTTCTCTCCACTCGCTGCACCCATTTCCCATGGCATACGAGCAATCTCAAACCTCATGCTCTAATACTCTCACACATCCTCTCATCCAATGTCTTTCCAAAGCTTCCTCCCAAGGGTTTCGTGGCAAACGAAATCTCCCTTCTCCTATATGCAATCTTCTGCAACTTTCCCATCAACTGGTCCAGTATCATTTTCAATAACATGATCAATTTTCGGGCCTTCCACTCTCTTCCTTTCGGGTACTTCATAACCCATATCCTTCAGCACTTCCAGGTGCCTCCCCACCAAGACATCATTCACCGGTCTGATCATGCTTTCGATGACTCATACCTCCCTGAGGAAGGGTCCCCTCGAGATCACTCTGACGATGAAAGCACCAGTGAAGCTGATCCTCCCGCAAGCTCTGACCCCGACATCTTCTCTACCCTCGTCGACATTCAAAATACCCAGGCTCTACTTCTCAGGAATCAAGCCTCTCTGCAACAGGCCTTTGACTCCTTGACAATGGGCCAAGATTCACGTCGCCGTCGCCGCAAGCTCAATACCAATGACTCTGACTAAGACTCATTTTTTATTTGGTCGGTAATAACTTTTAAATACTTTCGGTCTGTAATATTTTTTTTACTCTGATCCCTCCTTTTTGTCCATGACAACGGGGGAGAAAACCTGTCTCCATTATTGGAGAAATATTCTCTCTTTAAACATTATTTCACCTTTTTTATCATATTATTATTTCTATGCATAATGTCTTTTTGACAGGGGGAGCATATTTTGTCATCATCAAAAAGGAGGAGAATGTTGAGAAACTCGGTTTTGATGTCACATAATATGATACACTGTCTTATTTGATTTTATATGATATGATAATATGTTCTCTTGAAATAATGTTATATTATGACTGAATATGTTTTGCCTTAAATCTAACGAGTATTTGATGCAAGGATATCTCACCCAATAAGGATGGAGACTTCCTGTTCAAGTACAACTATGGTGCAATCATACTCCTTGAAGAAAAAGCTTGATGAGCCATGCTTTCCTAAAGTTCAAATGAAGATATCGGCTACCTCAAGATGAAGATTTTTTCTTCATTAGAGTCATATGTAACAGAACCTTCAGGATCTTGCATTTTGCATATTACATACTCATTCATACATTCTATATCATAAAAGTATACGATAGTTTCAAAAAGCTTCTTTTTTGAAAACCAATAAGTGTACCTTCTTACAACCTTTTATGAAAAAGACTTTTTGTCATATAATCATTGTACCTTACAGTATATACAAGACAACATGAAAAAAGGAATATAGGAAAAAGACAAAAACATAACATCGACTACATGGAGAAAACAAATAAAATATGTTTTTGAAAAGACTTTAGTTATCTTCTTTAATGAAATGTTTTTTAGTATAATAAGAAGACAAAAACATAAAATCGACTACATAAGAAAAACAAATAAAATATGTCTTTGAAAAGACCTTAGTTATCTTCTCTAATGAAATGTTTCTTAAATACAAAAAGAAGACAAAAAAACATAAATCGGCTACACATAAGAAAAACAAATAAAATATGGTTTTAAAAGGACTATAGTTACTTTTTCTCATAACCATAGAATGTCGACTTACTTGAAGTCATCATTCTCTTTACAAAGCATTAAATGCCTTCTGTAACAAATCCTTGTTAAATATCCTTCTCAAAGAATGTCGACCTTCTTTTTTGTCCTCATTCTCTCTGGAGACTTTGAAATGCACAACATAAAGAAAACACTTGACATGACTATGTACAAATAAAATAGTACTTACACTCATTTAAAGCAAAGAAGTACTAATGTACCTCAAATCATTAATTAGAATAAAGACAAAAACTACAACCCAACGTTCAAATGTACTATTGTAAGAAATAGACTTTTTACATAAAATATGTATTACCTAAAAACAAAACAACGACTAGTGTACCCTCTATTTTACTCTTATGGAAAAAGGCATTCTCGATCTTCTCTAAAAGATATTTTTGAAATGACATAACAGTTCACATTTCAAAAAGTTATAATTCCAAAATGTAACGACTACTTTTTAAAGGCTATATAAACACACTCAAATAAACTATTCAAACAAGAGGAATGGAATAGACGTGTGAGCTTACAAAGAGAAAAATTTCTATTCGTGATTTGAAAAGAGAGCCTTGAAAAAGAAAGAGAAAAAGAAAAAGGAAGGAAAGAGAAAAAGTCAAGTCCAGCTCTTTGACAAAGAGTATCCTCTGAGTGACAAACAGAACATTCTTAGAATCCTTCATTCGTGCATTCATATTATTCTGAAGGTTCTATAGGAAGTATTGTAACGCTGTTATTCACTGTATTCCTTCTTTGTTTAAAGAAGTAGACCTCTGTGAAAGAGGGTGTTGCCCTTATCTGTTGAGAGAAGAAGACCTCTTGGGAAGAGGGTGTGCCCCTTCTCTGTTGAGAGAAGAAGACCTCTTGGGAAGAGGGTGTTGTACTATTTATCCGGTAACTCGGATGTTATAGTGGAATCTCAAGTGGTTTGCTTGGGGACTGGATGTAGGTCTGGATATTGACCGAACCAGTATAACTTCTGTGTTTTATGTGTTGTGCCTTATTGCTTAATTATTTTATTTTATCGATCATTATCATATTTCACTATTCACCCCCCCTCTAGTGGAATTTCACTCTTGGGTTTTTCCATGCCCCTTCTACCCCCTTGGCTTCTTTTTAATTCCAAGAGGTTCCTTAGTGTGGGGCCCACCTAGATATTTCCATGGGATATTTTGTGGGTCCCACCAGATATTTTCTGAGGAATATTTCTGTGGGTCCCACCAATATTTCCGTGGGTCCCGCAAGAATTTCGGGTTTCTGGCGATTTTTTTCCGAAAAATTCTGAGTACGCTATTCCCTTCGTATTGACGTAACTAAGAAAGTTGGCTCGCAGGAATCCTTTGATTTCATTCAGGTAGGAAGTTATGGCTTCCAGAGTGTTTGAGCATATATTCGCGATTCGACGAATATCCTAAGTATAACTGGCTCGCAGGAATTGATTCGTTTCGCATTCTGAGAAAAAATGCTATTTTTAACGGTAAATGCCTCATGAATTTTATTCAGATATTTTCTGAAAAATTGCGGGTCTTACACGGTAAGTACGATGATATCTCGTCCTGCTTAAAATACCAATTTACATTTTCTGATTTCCCATTCATTGCTGAGTTTTGCTGGAATCCTGTAATTTTTATTTTATTTTTCTTTATTTTTTTTTTAGTTCTGATTGTTCGAAGCAAGATAATGTCTAATTAATCTTCAATATATCTATCCTTTCGGTTTAATCGAATGATTATCGTTGATTTTCTGGCGGCTGTGCTCCTTCCAATAGCCATGCCGCTGGAATTTTAGTCGGAATATCAGATTAACTCTGATTCTTCAAAGCAATCCCAATGCTTATTCATTCTCCGGCGGCTGTGCTCCTTCCAATAGCCATGCCGCTGGAATCTTAGCCGAAATCACAGATCAAATCTGGTATGCCAAAACAAGCCATATGGACGCCCCTTTCCCGGCCAGTAATTGTTTGCTGGTCGCCTGAGTCTTGGCTTGACACTTGAAGCCCGATCTGAGCAATCATCTCATTTTTTTATTTTGTTGTTCCGTTTTTCTTTCATTCATGTGGATTCTGGGTCGACCATTTGATGGTCAAAATCGTTTGGTGCCTGATTTCTTGATGGCCTTACCTTCGGCCAGATCGTTAAAACATCGAATGTATGTTTGTTCTGCCGATTCCCTAAAATGAATCACCTGATTCCCATAATTTCGTTTGGTTGTTAGAATATTCGAGCATTGATCAGGCTCTAGACTTTGCTCGGAAGTGGATTTTCCAGCAAACCCGTTATATTGATAGCAAGGTGTTGCTGAGTTGTTTTGATCGGATGCCCGGATCCGGTTTGAGTATTGAGCCCCTGTTTTATTGGTGTATCGATGTTTGGATTTTTGGCCTGGACCAGAAATCAGCATGATTTGATGAAGTTAATCCACTATTCATTATTTGCTGAGATCAAAATCAGCAAGATTTGCTGAAAGTTTGATCCAACATTCATTATTTGCTGAGATCAAAATCAGCAAGATTTGCTGAAAGTTTGATCCAACATTCATTGTTTGCTGATCTCAAAATCAGCATGATTTGCTGAAGCTAATCGAATATTCTTTGTTTGCTGATATCAGAATCAGCAAGATTTGTTGAAAGTTTGATCAATGTTCGTTGTTTGAGCATTATTTGTTGAAGTTAACCCAATGTTCTCTGTTTGCTGAGATTCAGACCATATTCATCGTGCACCATAGTTCGAATCAGCAAATCTCTGATTTGCTGGAATTTCATCAGACCTCATTTTTCTACTGTGATCTGAATCAATGGATCAGTAGTTCTTTGAAACCTGCATCAGACCGCTCCCCCTTTTTTTTTGATTTGTTGTTGCACATGAGAATTCTGTAAGTGTCATCCTATCTTTCAAGCGAGTTGAAAGTGGCGGAACTATTTTTCTAGATCTCATAAGCTAAATTATTAAATTCTCTACCAATTGTATTGGTATTGTGACCTGACTCATTTTCATGGGTGCTACTTTCAGAACTATGATTTCTTAATGCCAAGTCCTCACTGACTCTAACTGCAGCTGAATGGGGCAACCCTGAAACTGAAAGAGCCTTGCCCCATGCTGGTTGAAGGAAGACAACAAAAGTTTCTCTACTTAGGTTTTCCTTTTCCACAGGTCTGAAAACAGAGTGAATAGTTGAGCAGAGCTTTCCATTAGATAGTATCTCAGCTGCTTCTCCAACCTGAATAATGAAATTCTCAGGAGGAGCACTCACCGAAAGAATTTTTTTCTTACGGGATCAAGAATTTGCAGACATGTATGTCCATCCAGAAGATAACATTCAGATATATGACCATCTAACTTGACCTCATCCTCTTCCTCCACCAGCTTCTCATGTGATAACAAAAAAAAAATGGTGTTGTCAGTACTGTGAAAATCCCATAGTCGTAATGCCAGTGTTGCCACAAACTGGACATGGGAGTCTCGCAGGATCTAGTTACATTTTCATTAGATTTTAGGTTCTCCCTATTCATTATAGATTGGCATCTAGTATTGTCATATTCTTGTTTCAATACCTTTGGTTTTTGCCCAGATGATTGTGGTTTCACGGTGTCTTTCAAAATAAGCCTATCCCAGCTCGAATGGTAATGTATGAGACGGCCTTTAGCTGAACAAGATTCTAATACGTTACATTCAAGCTCACCTACCAACCCAGTAGCTACCTTCCAGCCGATGCCCATTATCACCTGCATTTATTTTCTATAGCATCATTTGCTATTCATATAGATATAGTCCTCTGCATCTTCCCTATAACACCCACCACATTAGCACCAGCAGCACCTTGCTGCGCCCTTTTCCTGCTACAACACATACCTGCTGAAATACAATAACACCTACTGGCTAAAACCCAACAACACCTGCCACTGTAGCCTTTGCACAACATATCTCCCTATCTTACATTCCTTTATTTTCTTTAGCATTTTTTTTTAACCTCCATTCATATTTTCATTTGCATAGTTCTTCATCAGCAACACTCCATCAGCTCACCCCCTTTTTCAGAATATATATTAACTGCTATGATTAGAAAATTTTGATATTGGCCCAAGATGGTTTAGTTTTCTGAACGAAGGTGGGCAGCTTAGAATCTTAGATTCATTTGCGAAAAATCTTTGAGAAATCACTCTTTTATAACAGAGTAACACATGGGAAGCCATACCTGCCCCCTTTGAGAACTGCCTTTAGATTAATTGAGTCTAAAAGCTCAGATGTGCAGTCTTGATTTTGAGTCATGTTCTTATTTAGGTATATCAAAACCCATTCATGATCTTGAGACCATCTCTTGTATGTATATTCGTTGATATATAGTAAATCCATATATTGAATTTCATTGAAGAATATTTTATAACTTGAGAGACATGGTTCCATAAAGATGAGTGTAGAAACAATGTATATACTGTATATTTAGGCTTTTTTTTCTGTTTTATACCCATTTGATTTCAATCTTCCAACTGCATATCAAGTTAAAATCTGACCATGTACATAACTCAATAAGATCGGAGGATTTACAATTGAGCATCCTATTAAAGGTCTATCTTTTTGGTTTCATGACATCTTCACATTACACCCTTGTATTTCTCAGAATCATTACATCCTTACACTTTTCATTGCATCCTTGTATTTCTTATTTTCATTGCTATTTGCACTCCCCCATATCCATCAATAGTGCGATACATTATGTAGATACTTCTCTTTACTCATTGGATTAGATTTCTTTATATGTGTAAGACCCGCAATTTTTCAGAAAATATCTGAATAAAATTCATGAGGCATTTACCGGTAAAAATAGCATTTTTTCTCAGAATGCGAAACGAATCAATTCCTGCGAGCCAGTTATACTTAGGATATTCGTCGAATCGCGAATATATGCTCAAACACTCTGGAAGCCATAACTTCTACCTGAATGAAATCAAAGGATTCCTGCGAGCCAACTTTCTTAGTTACGTCAATACGAAGGGAATGGCGTACTCAGAATTTTTCGAAAAAAAATCGCCGGAAACCCGAAATTCTTGCGGGACCCACGGAAATATTGGTGGGACCCACAGAAATATTCCTCAGAAAATATCTGGTGGGACCCACAAAATATCCCATGGAAATATCTAGGTGGGCCCCACACCAAGGAACCTCTTAGAATTAAAAAGAAGCAAAGGGGGTAGAAGGGGCATGGAAAAACCCAAGAGGAGGTGGGCTTGGGCTATAAATAGCCCTCCCCACTCTCTCTCTTCTCATAAAAATCGACCCCCCTTCTCTCTCTTGCCTTCTCTCTCTCTCCTAAACCTCCCCTACCTAGCCTAGCCCACCTGACCTGGTCTGAGCCTGCCTGACTTAGCCTGAGCCTGCCTGACCTGGTCCTAACCCACCTGATCTGGGTCTGAACCCACTTGACCTGGTCCAAACCCAGTTGACTTGACTTGAACCTAGTTGGGTTTAATGTCAAAGTCAAAGTCCTTTTTGGTCCTGATTCCGGTTTGGGTTTCTGAACCCAGACTTAGCCTACTTGAGCTGAGTTCGAACCTGCTGAACCCAGTTGACTTGGATCGAACCCTGTTTGGTTCAAACCACTTAGGTTGAGTAGCTTGACCTGCTTTACCTCTTTCTCAACTAAGTCAGCTTCATCTGACTTAGTCTGACCTCTCGAAGGAAGGCTCGAAGCCAAAGAAGCAACCTGGAGCCGTTTCTTCCACGATTTGAAGTAAGTTCGCTTCGTTGATCCATCTCTCTCAAGTATTTGATTGTTTGTATAAAGAATATACTTTCTGAAGTAGTATCTTGCTTTAGTTCTTGATTGAGCCCTTTTTGGACACTTCAGTGTTCACCCGCTCATCTCGGAACTATCGTCGGATATATCTATGTTCAAATACGTAGTATATGCGTTTTTAAAATGGTATCTCACCCTAGTTCTTGGTTGAGCCCTTCAGAACACTTCGGTGTTCACCCGCTCGCCTCGTAACTATCGTTGGATACAGATCTAGGTGTATATCTGTTGATTCCGCTGACGCGTCTTATATCGCACAGGCTATGTAATTTACCTTTGCCGTCGCGTCGTATGATGCCAAGTCTCCCTGTTTTCTGCACTTCCGATTACTGCACTTCTGATTATGCATTTATTTACGCCATCGCGTCGAACGATGCCAAGGCTCCTGCTTTCTGCAATGTATTTACTTACGCCGTCGCGTCGAACGATGCCAAGGCTTCTGTTTTGTTATATATGTAGAATATTTCGTTCAGTTACACACCCTGAACAATAGTATATGCATTTCTTTACGCCGCCGCTGTATAAAGCACAGGCTTCTGCTTATACTACATAAATGAGCGTTCAAATGGAGATCAAACTCCAAATCGCCAATGTGATTCCCTGACCGCTCCTCGTTCAAGATTCTGCTTGACGAATGAAGCCCCTATTGGAAAGGCTTCACTTTTTGGCAAAATGCTCTTTACGTAAAAACTAAGTCAATTACGTATGGCCTGGCTATGGCCCAGGGTTCCTGCAACCTTGATGGATGCAAAGTACGCACAACGGTGCGCATCCATTTCCCCGAATTAAGCGTGGCGATTTCCTACCAAAGAGGGGAGATGCCGCTGAAATGGATAAAAGAAACGCACGCTTTCTTTGTAAAAGAGAGGAAGTGCTGCTGAAATTTCTGAAGAAGCTAAGAATAGCTCAGAAAAAACGTAGCAGGATACTCTGACATATAGCAGAGTGCTACCCGGTTCATGTATTGCCTTCTACAAACGTAGAAGGGTTCGTCGCACCGCTACCGATAGAGCAGGGGAGGTGCTGACGAAATGGTCGGCAGAAGAGCTGCCGGAACCAATGGAATGGCATAATGATGTCCGTTGATGGAACGATGCCAGATCGGCTCGTATCCTTGTGCCTACAAGGGCACCTTGCTCGTAAGGGCCGCTGAGCCGGAGTAGAGGTTGCGCCTTGGCTAGGTCTGTACTCGTCGCATAAAAATACGCCGAGTAGCCGATCTATTTAGATCGAATCATATGCATGCTCATTGAGAACGGTTACACAACCAGACTCGTAAGGGTCGAAGAGCCAGAGTGTGTTGTTTCCACCCAAAGAGGTGTGATGCTCGTGGTGGCCGAAGTGCCAAGAGCGGTGTTCTGCATGCATATGAATAAGACTTAAGGTCGCACATACCCCACGGTTGAAAATCGTGTTAGAGGTACCCCCTCAGTAATGACTGTGTTGGGGCGGACTGAATGGGGTCGGGTACACACTCCCGTAGTGCTGAAAGCACGGGCTTTCTAAATGGCATGCAGATTCTGTCTAAGTAATTGTAAGACTGGCAGACCCCTTCAGGAATTATGCTCACTGTGTAATGACAGTGATGGTACAGCCTTGAGTGACATGTATTTTACTTTGGACCTGATAGAGTCCACGATGGCCTCAGTCACTCATGGGTTTTGGGGTCGTGGTTATCCTTAAGATCTAAGGATTGAACCCAACTACTGCAAGTAGAGGATGCATCTGAATATGGGCCTAGTAGGGTTCTCCCAGTTGAAACACACTGCCCTACTATGGATAGGGTCAACAGGTCTCTGGGGTATCTAAAATACATAGAATAATCAACCCCTAGAACGTCGCGTTGATGCCCGGACAATAGCTCTACCTGCGTACCAAATGCGGGAGCGGTTAATTATCAAACAATGCATTAGTTCTAGGTACAGCGATGCTTTGAATGTATGAGTGGATGACGTGTTGAGTCAGTCCTGCATAACCTTTGTGAAGGTGTCATGTTCGGTATACTACTGGACCGACTGGGCAAAGACCCGTGTTGTATCCGCACGACTAAGCGAAGCTCGAGGAGTTGTCCTTAGATGCGCGGGATACGGATGTGCCAAGTATAAAGACTTGAGCTAGACATCACTTGAGACCCGAAAGAGGTCATGGCTAAGTCGTGGAGACTTAAGCGGTTATTCAAATCACATCCCTGAAAAGGCTTGCTCTAAGTCATGAAGACTTGAGCGGATGTTCAACTCATAGCCCTGCGGAGGCTCTTGCGATATACGCTAAGTCTTGGAGGCTTGAGCGTCGTTATTGCGTATTGCGACCCTGAGTGGTCATTATCGTACTTGAGTTTAATGGATGTATGACTGCATGCTTACCAGACCATCAGTGGTTCTGACCCCGTTTCATGGGGATTTCAGGTGTTGTACCTGTGTGGCGATATGCGGAGCAAGGCGGCATCGAGTTCCAGGGTTTCTCTAGACAGAGTTGTACTGCTTCCTTTTATTGAACCTTCATTGCTTTTCTAAGCAGTAGTGTTGTAATAAACATGTGCTTTCGATAAAATGGAACACTTTGGTGGTCAATCAGTTGCTTGGGCACATACCTGCAACGTGCTCGGAGTTTTCTAAAACTGACGACTCATTATCGTCTGATTCCGCTGCTAAAAGCTTTTCTAAATTCCGCTGGAAAGAAAAAAAAAAGAAATTCATGAAAATTTTAACTTAGCTTCATTTTGGAAATCCGGGGCGTTACAGCATGAGTCTGAGAAACCTGGTTCAAGATCCCTCATGGTCCCGATATCGCACTGTAAGTATATGTTTTTATACTTTTATTCTGATCTGGGTGCATCTTTGTATAGATGACAACTCATGACTCGCGTGGATACTGCTATCGCTGCAAGGTCTTGCACGATGAGTGGATATGCCCGTATGAAGTCTAAGACTGCCAATACTGTGGCAAGGATGGGCATTCCGCCAACGAGTGCCAAAGGAAATATACCGCCGATATGGGTCGGCGGGCATCAAAGGGTCTCAAGGATGAGACTTCGCGTGTCAGTGGACCGCATCACTCTAGTGTTGGGAGCAACCATACCCCAACATCATCTGATGAATTACCAAGGTTGAGGGATTTTGATTTGAACTTCTCTGCGGAGGTCTATCACTCGCCAAGCTACCATCCGGCATCACATACGCCGAGCTTAGACGGCAGGAACAAAAGAGGGGATTCTTTCTGTTCGCCGATAATTATTCCAGACTCCCAGAGTCTTGATCTTACTGACTGGGAAAGTGGACTGGAGTCCCTCATATATCCCCAATATTCGCTTGCTAGTGCAGAAGTGCCGCCCAAGCCAAAGCTAGTAGTGCCTGCTCTAAGGCCATGTGGCAATATATAGACCCTTTTGAGTTCGTCTTCATCAAAGAAATCCAGGTCTTAAAGAGACTGGTGATGTTTTGGAGTCAGTAGACTCATGTATATAGTTTCTCAACGCCTAAAGTCTGCCAGTGCGGCGTGACGTTTTGTTTAAGGCGATGCTTGTGTAAATATGATGTATATTAAGTAAATAAAGCTTTTTACTTCCATATATACATTGAGAAACTAAAAACAAGTGCTTGTGTGTGCATAGATAAATGGCTCCTACGACGAGGAGAACCATACCAAGCGAGGAGTCCCATACGCAAGGATTCCTGTTGAAGACACTCAACAACCTGGTTACAGCCATCCGTGAAACAAGGCCAAAACCAGTCGCACCACGAAACGAGCACCTGGGAGGAGTGACTTATGAGAAGTTCCTCAAGCTTGACCCGCCAGTTTTCATTGGCAGAGCCGATGCTGAGCTCGTGGAGAGTTGGATCGAAGAGACAGAACGTGCCTTCTCAGTACTGGGAGTACCAGAGGAAAAGAAGACCAACTTTGGCACGTATCGGTTGAAAGACAATGCACGGAAGTGGTGGGATACCACTAAACTTATCCAGTTCTCACAAGTCGAAGTCATTCCTTGGACTGACTTTCGGAGGACTTTTATGGATAACTACTTCCCGTTGCATTCCAGAAACAAGAAAAAGATGGAGTTTCTGGAGTTGGAACAGGGCGGTATGAGTCTAATGGACTATACCACCAAATTTCAGAATCTAGAGCGCTACTGCTCTCGATTGTTCGAAACAGACCAAGAAAGGGCCAACAAATATGTGAATGGTCTGCGCGAAGGGCTCCGATCTCGAGTGATAACAAGCATGCCTTCGACTTTTCAGGCTGCGGTAGCAGCGGCTTCAAAAATCCAAGAGGATTGGGCGCGATCTAAACTGATCGTAGCAAAGAAGCCCATAGTGAATGGTGGGAATCGTAAAAGGACGTTCCCAAGTGGCCAGGGTTCACGACAACCCTTTCAAAAGAAGAAGTTCCAAGGAGGGAACAACACTCAACAAGTCGTGAGGCCAAGACAGAACACAACTCTGAATGGTCAGCAGTCCAAATTCAGCTGCCCAAGGTGTCGTATGAACCACCCCGGAAAGCCATGTCATCGTGACATTGGTGGGTGCTTGTATTGTGGCAAGATGGGCCATTTTATAAGGGATTGCGCCAAGAAGGCTGCAGATGAACAGAGGAGTAATGCCGGATCTGCCGGACCCTCTCGACCAGCGCCACAACGTTCTCAGTTTCAACGACCTCCATCTAGAATAGAACAAAGGCCTGCTGCAGGTCGTGTATACGCTGTAACGACTGAACAAGTCGAAAATGGTGACCTGATTGAAGGCACCGTACCTGTTAATGGACATGCAGCTTACGTCTTGTTTGATTGTGGTGCTACTCATACGTTCATCTCTGACGATTTCACCGAACAACTCCACGCCTCGGTGCAACCGATTGATAAAATGATCGAAGTATATAACCCGTTGGGTTCACGCACCAAATGTATCCGGTGTGTAAAAAATTTGGATATTGAGATAGCAGGGCAACACTTGCCTACTGACGCCATCCTGATCGATATGATACAGTACGATGTCATTCTGGGAATGAATTGGTTGGCTCAGAATAATGCCAAGATTCTGTGCCGCGAGGGCAGAGTGATTCTATCTCGACCCGGATTGCCTAAGATGGAGTACCGGTTATCCAAACCAGTCCCACAGAAAAGGCTCATATCAGCACTTAAGGTACAAAAATACCTTAGGAAGGGTTGTGTGGCCTTCCTGTTGAGTCTCTCGGTGGAAAACTCTAACGACCAACCCCTTGAGAGTTTGGAGGTGGTGCGGGAGTTTCCCGATGTGTTTCCTGAGGAATTGTCAGGACTTTCGCCACTTCGTGAGGTTGAATTTGGAATTCAATCCTTACCTGGAACAACGCCAATATCCAAAGCCCCGTATCGAATGGCGCTAGCTGAACTCAGTGAGTTGAAGTGTCAGTTGGAAGAACTGATGGAACAAGGGTTCATCTATCCTAGTCTGTCACCGTGGGGAGCCCCAGTGCTGTTTGTAAAGAAGAAGGATGGATCCCTTCGGTTATGCATCGATTATCAGATGCTTAACCAGGCAACTGTTAAAAATAAGTTCCCATTGCCTCGGATTGAGGACTTATTCGATCAACTCAGAACAGCGAGGGTGTTCTCCAAGATCGACCTTAGGTCAGGATACCATCAACTCAGAGTAAAGGAAGAGGATATACCTAAGACTGCCTTTAGAACGAGATATGGCCATTATGAGTTCGTAGTAATGCCCTTCGGACTCACTAATGCGCCTGCTGCCTTTATGGATCTAATGAACCGGATATTCAGACCATATTTGGATAGCTTTGTCATCGTCTTTATTGATGACATTCTCGTATATTCTGAGAACAAAGAACAGCACGTAGAGCACTTGAAAATCGTCTTGAAAACCCTTCAAGATAACCAACTCTATGCTAAGTTTTCAAAATGTGAATTCTGGCTAGACAAAGTGATGTTCCTTGGTCATGTGATCTCGAAAGATGGAATCGCAGTAGATCCTGCGAAGGTGGAAGCTGTGATGGACTGGAAGCAGCCAGAAAATATCACTGAGGTCCGTAGCTTCCTTGGACTTGCCGGATATTATCGGAAGTTCATACAATACTTCTCCTGAATCGCCGTATCAATGACGAAATTACTTAAAAAGGGAGTCAAGTTTGAATGGACTGACCAGTGTAAGGAGTGCTTTGAGGTTCTCAAACAGAGGCTTACCACTGCCCCTGTCCTTACCTTACCTTCTGGTCAGGGAGGCTTCGTGGCATATACCGATGCCTCAGGAACAGGTCTGGGTTGTGTGTTGATGCAGCATGGCAAAGTAATCGCCTATGCGTCACGACAGTTGAGAGTCCATGAGAAAAATTATCCAACCCACGATCTTGAGCTTGCCGCGGTAGTGTTCGCACTTAAAATTTGGCGACACTACCTTTATGGAGAAAAATTTGAGGTCATGTCGGACCATAAAAGCCTAAAATACCTCTTTTCTCAAAAAGAACTCAATATGCGGCAACGGCGATGGCTGGAATTCCTCAAAGACTATGAATTCACGCTTTCCTATCACCCTGGAAAGGCGAATGTTGTAGCAGATGCCCTTAGTCGCAAGACTGTTGGCACTCTGGCCAGCCTAACTGGACAATGGAAGTTGATGGAGGATTTTGTCAAGTGGAAGCCATTTTTGGTTGATTCAGGTAGAATCCAAATGTCATGTTTGACGATCCACATTGAGTTCCTCGATCGCATCGTAGCCGAACAGTTCAAGGATCCCCAATACTTGGAATTGAAAGTTCGTGCTGAAAAAGATGACACTTTCTTCCATTTGAAAGAAGATGGAGGAATATGGATGGAAGAAAGAATTTGGGTTCCAAATAACCCTGAGCTAAGACAGGAAGTACTCTAGGAGGCCCATAGTAGCAAATATACTATCCACCCTGGGGGTATGAAGATGTTCCGAGAATTACAGAGAAAGTACTGGTGGAAGGGTATGAAGCGTGATGTGACTACGTTTGTCTCGAAGTGTTTGATCTGCCAGCAAGTTAAGATCGAACATCAGCGACCTGGTGGAAAGATGCAACGGATCGAGATTCCAGAATGGAAATGGGAAGGCATTACGATGGATTTCATCGTTGGATTGCCTCGATCCAAGAGACAACACGATTCGATATGGGTGATTGTGGACAGACTCACCAAGTCTGCTCACTTCCTGCCAATCAACACTCGATACTCAACTGAACGATTGGCAGAGATCTACATTCGGGAAATCGTTAGACTCCATGGAGTGCCGATTTTGATTATATCTGATCGTGACCCGAAGTTCACCTCTCACTTTTGGGAGCAGCTTCAGAGAGCCTTGGGGACGAAACTCAAGTTCAGTACAGCATTCCATCCCCAAACAGATGGGCAATCAGAACGAACCATACAGACTCTTGAAGATATGCTAAGAGCCTGTATGCTGGAATGGAAAGGTGATTGGGATTCCCACCTAGCGTTGGCTGAATTTGCTTATAATAATAGCCACCACGCTAGCATTGGGATGGCACCGTATGAAGCCTTGTACGGGCGACCCTGTCGATCACCAATCCATTGGGGTGAAGTGGGTGAGCGAACCTTGGACTCGCCCATTGTGTTGCAGCATTATACTGAGCAGGTCCACATGATCAGAAAGAAGCTACTGACTGCTCAGAGTCGACAGAAGAGCTACGCCGATCAGCGACGTAGGGAACTCACTTTTGCGGTTGGAGATAAGGTTTTTATCAAGGTCTCTCCGACCAAGAGTGTGTTTCGTTTTGGAAAGAAGGGGAAGCTCAGCCCCAGATTCGTTGGTCCCTTCGAAGTTTTGAGCCGAATCAGAGAGACTGCCTACCGAGTAGCATTGCCACCACAATACGCGCAAATACATGATGTATTTCACGTATCAATGCTTCGTAAATACGTTCATGATCCTTCTCACGTCATTCAACATGAAGATATTGACATTCGAGAAGATATGACGGTAGAAGAAAGGCCAGTGGAGATCATAGACCGCCGGGAGCAAGTGCTAAGAACGAAGGTCATTCCACTTGTTAAAGTGAGGTGGCAGCATCATGGAATCGATGATTGCACTTGGGAGCCTGAATCGGATATGCGGGATAAATATCCTGAACTCTTCACCTTGTACTCTTAGCTGAATTTCGCGGACGAAATTCCTTTAAGGGGGTAATCATGTAAGACCCGCAATTTTTCAGAAAATATCTGAATAAAATTCATGAGGCATTTACCAGTAAAAATAGCATTTTTTCTCAGAATGCGAAACGAATCAATTCCTGCGAGTCAGTTATACTTAGGATATTCGTCGAATCGCGAATATATGCTCAAACACTCTGGAAGCCATAACTTCCTACCTGAATGAAATCAAAGGATTCCTGCGAGCCAACTTTCTTAGTTACGTCAATACGAAGGGAATGGCGTACTCAGAATTTTTCGGAAACAAATTGCCGGAAACCCGAAATTCTTGCGGGACCCACGGAAATATTGGTAGGACCCACAGAAATATTCCTCAGAAAATATCTGGTGGGACCCACAAAATATCCCATGGAAATATCTAGGTGGGCCCCACACCAAGGAACCTCTTAGAATTAAAAAGAAGCCAAGGGGGTAGAAGGGGCATGGAAAAACCCAAGAGGAGGTGGGCTTGGGCTATAAATAGCCCTCCCCACTCTCTCTCTTCTCATAAAAATCGACCCCCCTTCTCTCTCTTGCCTTCTCTCTCTCTCCTAAACCTCCCCTACCTAGCCTAGCCCACCTGAGCCCACCTGACCTGGTCTAAGCCTGCCTGACTTAGCGTGAGCCTGCCTGACCTGGTCCTAACCCACCTGACCTGGGTCTGAACCCACTTGACCTGGTCCAAACCCAGTTGACTTGACTTGAACCTAGTTGGGTTTAAAGTCAAAGTCAAAGTCCTTTTTGGTCCTGATTCCGGTTTGGGTTTCTGAACCCAGACTTATCCTACTTGAGCTGAGTTCGAACCTGCTGAACCCAGTTGACTTGGATCGAACCCTGTTTGGTTCAAGCCACTTAGGTTGAGTAGCTTGACCTGCTCTACCTCTTTCTCAACTAAGTCAGCTTCATCTGACTTAGTCTGACCTCTCGAAGGAAGGCTCGAAGCCAAAGAAGCAACCCGGAGCCGTTTCTTCCACGATTTGAAGTAAGTTCGCTTCGTTGATCCATCTCTCTCAAGTATTTGATTGTTTGTATATAGAATATACTTTTTAAAGTAGTATCTTGCTTTAGTTCTTGATTGAGCCCTTTTTGGACACTTCGGTGTTCACCCGCTCGTCTCGGAACTATTGTTGGATATATCTATGTTCAAATACGCAGTATATGCGTTTTTAAAATGGTATCTCACCTTAGTTCTTGGTTGAGCCCTTCAGAACACTTCGGTGTTCACCCGCTCGCCTCGTAACTATCGTTGGATACGGATCTAGGTGTATATCTGCTGATTCCGCTGACGCGTCTTATATCGCACAGGCTATGTAATTTACCTTTGCCGTCGCGTCGTATGATGCCAAGGCTCCCTGTTTTCTGCACTTCCGATTACTGCACTTCCGATTATGCATTTATTTACGCCGTCGCGTCGAACGATGCCAAGGCTTCTGTTTTGTTATATATGTAGAATATTTCGTTCAGTTACACACCCTGAACAATAGTATATGCATTTCTTTACGCCGCCGCTGTATAAAGCACAGGCTTCTGCTTATACTACATATATAGCACATAAATGAGCGTTCAAATGGAGATCAAACTCCAAATCGCTAATGCGATTCCCTGACCGCTCCTCGTTCAAGATTCTGCTTGACGAATGAAGCCCCTATTGGAAAGGCTTCACTTTTTGGCAAAATGCTCTTTACGTAAAAACTAAGTCAATTACGTATGGCCTGGCTATGGCCCAGGGTTCCTGCAACCTTGATGGATGCAAAGTACGCACAACGGTGCGCATCCATTTCCCCGAATTAAGCATGGCGATTTCCTACCAAAGAGGGGAGATGCTGCTGAAATGGATAAAAGAAACGCATGCTTTCTCTGTAAAAGAGAGGAAGTGCTGTTGAAATTTCTGAAGAAGCTAAGAATAGCTCAGAAAAAACGTAGCAGGATACTCTGACATATAGCAGAGTGCTACCCGGTTCATGTATTGCCTTCTACAAACGTAGAAGGGTTCGTCGCACCGCTACCGATAGAGCAGGGGAGGTGCTGACGAAATGGTCGGCAGAAGAGCTGCCGGAACCAATGGAATGACATAATGATGTCCGTTGATGGAACGATGCCAGATCGGCTCGTATCCTTGTGCCTACAAGGGCACCTTGCTTGTAAGGGCCGCTGAGCCGGAGTAGAGGTTGCGCCTTGGCTAGGTTTGTACTCGTCGCATAAAAATACGCCGAGTAGCCGATCTATTTAGATCGAGTCATATGCATGCTCATTGAGAACGGTTACACAACCAGACTCGTAAGGGCCGAAGAGCCAGAGTGTGTTGTTTCCACCCAAAGAGGTGTGATGCTCGTGGTGGCCGAAGTGCCAAGAGATGTGTTCTGCATGCATATGAATAAGACTTAAGGTCGCACATACCCCGCGGTTGAAAATCGTGTTAGGGGTACCCCCTCAGTAATGACTGTGTTGGGGCGGACTGAATGGGGTCGGGTACACACTCCCGTAGTGCTGAAAGCACGGGCTGCCTAAATGGCATGCAGATTCTGTCTAAGTAATTGTAAGACTGGCAGACCCCTTCAGGAATTATGCTCACTGTGGAATGACAGTGATGGTACAGCCTTGAGTGACATGTATTTTACTTTGGACCTGATAGAGTCCACGATGGCCTCAGTCACTCATGGGTTTTGGGGTCGTGGTTATCCTTAAGATCTAAGGATTGAACCCAACTACTGCAAGTAGAGGATGCATCCGAATATGGGCCTAGTAGGGTTCTCCCAGTTGAAACACACTGCCCTACTATGGATAGGGTCAACAGGCCTCTGGGGTATCTAAAATACATAGAATAATCAACCCCTAGAACGTCGCGTTGATGCCTGGACAATAGCTCTACCTGCGTACCAAATGCGGGAGCGGTTAATTATCAAACAATGCATTAGTTCTAGGTACAGCGATGCTTTGAATGTATGAGTGGATGACGTGTTGAGTCAGTCCTGCATAACCTTTGTGAAGGTGTCATGTTCGGTATACTATTGGACCGACTGGGCAAAAACCCGTGTTGTATCCGCACGACTAAGCGAAGCTCGAGGAGTTGTCCTTAGATGCGTGGGATACGGATGTGCCAAGTATGAAGACTTGAGCTAGACATCACTTGAGACCCGAAAGAGGTCATGGCTAAGTCGTGGAGACTTAAGCGATTATTCAAATCACAGCCCTGAAAAGGCTTGCTCTAAGTCATGAAGACTTGAGCGGATGTTCAACTCATAGCCCTGCGGAGGCTCTTGCGATATACGCTAAGTCTTGGAGGTTTGAGCGTCGTTATTGCGTATTGCGACCCTGAGTGGTCATTATCGTACTTGAGTTGAATGGATGTATGACTGCATGCTTACCAGACCATCAGTGGTTCTGACCCCGTTTCATGGAGATTTCAGGTGTTGTACCTGCGTGGCGATATGCGGAGCAAGGCGGCATCGAGTTCCAGGGTTTCTCTAGACAGAGTTGTACTGCTTCCTTTTATTGAACCTTCACTGCTTTTCTAAGCAGTAGTGTTGTAATAAACATGTGCTTTCGATAAAATGAAATACTTTGGTGGTCAATGAGTTGGTTGGCCACATACCTGCAACGTGCTCGGAGTTTTCTAAAACTGACGACTCATTATTGTCTGATTCCGCTGTTAAAAGCTTTTCTAAATTCCGCTGCAAAGAAAAAAAAAAGAAATTCATGAAAATTTTAGCTTAGCTTCGTTTTGGAAATCCGGGGCGTTACAATATGTATATGGAATTTCTAACTCTCTTTTGCAGGAAGATGTAAAAAGCCTAAATTTCCCTCTCATACTAGAAATCTATGATATTTATAATTCAAGGTTGTAATAAATTAGATTCTGAATGAGAATTTACATTTCTTGTTTTAGATAGAATGAATAAGCATTGTAAATATCATGAAATTACTTGTTCTTCATGCATTTTTTCCTTTATTTCTCAAAATCTCACATTGGTGAAACACGAATGGCACGTGCACCATTTCGTAAGAGGTAAATTAATCCTAAGTTGATGATCCATATCAATGGCCATAGTCAGGGTGTGGACAAAATTTAGTATTTTTATCTTTTACGAAATAACACTGGATCCACACTGGATCCGTTTTCAAAATTCATCATATTTTCCTTAAATATCTTCTTCTTTTATCAGAATTTAACTTAAAATTAATTCAAAACATATACCAATGGCCATAGTCAGGGTATATTGAGAGTGAATTTCATTTTAAACTCTATAAAAGCACAAAAATGTGTTTTATTCTTTACCTGAATTTAAATATAGATTATTATATAATACATTCAATGACCATAGTCAGGGATGTATTATATCTTCAATCTTATTTTAATTCATTCAAAGAATGAAATAGCTTTTCAAAATCTAATTTCAAAACTATTCAAATTCATTCATCATTTAGGATAGAATTGCATCATATTTTCAAAATTCTTTTAAAAAACCCAAGTGATTTTGAACATCTTTTCTTCAATTTCTATTTCAAATTCATCAATTCTATCTCCTCTTCAAAGTCCAAATTTTGACTTTGAAACCAAATTCAAAAGTTCAATTTAACTATGAAATTCTTGATTCATTTTCTAAATTCCAAATTCAAGTTTCAAATTCAAAGTCCAATTTGACTTTGAAATTCATTCTCAAATCAATTTTGAAATTCCAAAATCAAAAGTTAGATCCTAATCTCAACTTGGATCCGGAGTTCCAAGTATAAATCTCCACTTTTTGGATCTCAGATTGCAGATCCAAATTCCATTTAGGATCCAGAATCCAATTCTACTTTTGGATCTTAGACTCCAGATCCAAATCACATCTTAGATTCCAGACCTTGGATCCAAATCCATTTTTATGATCCAGAATCCAACTCTACATTGGATCTCAGACTTCAGATCCAAATCCATCTTAGGATCCAGAACCCAATTCTACTTCGAATCTTAGACTTCAGATCCAAATCCATCTTAGGATCCAGAACTCAATTCTACTTCGGATCTTAGACTTTAGATCCAAATCCATTTTCCAGGATCCACAATCCAATTCTACTTTGGGTCTTAGATTTCAGATCTAAATCCATCTTAAGATCCAAACTTCATATTTGAATTCCAGATTTCAAATCAAATTTTATTCTCAAATCCAACTTTCAAATCCAATTTCAGTTCATTTCTAGATCCCTTTACAAATCATGTCTAGATTTCTTAAATTCATTTCTATACCATTTAGATTTCTCCGATCCATTCCAAATTTCAAATCTTAAATTCAATTCCACTTTTTTTTTCCTAAAATCCAAGTTCAAAAACCTTGAAAAATTTCCTTTCCTTCCCCTTTATCTCGGCTTTAAATTATTCTCTTTTCAAAGTCAAGATTTATTCTTCCAAAAACTTAGAACTTCTCTGATCTATCTCAAGGTCTAAAGTTAGATTCAATCATTTCTTCACTCTCTTACCAAGTTCATCTCAGAATACTTGAAAATTTTCAAAACATCTTTTCAAAAGAAGCATATATCTTTGCATGGCACAAGCATGATTCTTTGTGCATTTAGAGTTAGAATAAATTCTTAGATTATATTTAGGCAAAGCAAAAGGCATAGATTCGATCCTTGGTTCGATTACCCCTGGTAAAGGCGCCAGGAACGGTCGAACCTCGTACCGACGAGCGAATCCCGTCTCTCCATTTTCCCGCAAATTTTCAAAACGGAGGCGAGTTAAATTTCTAAATATATTTTTTCAAATTAAGGTCAAGTGAGACCGCGCAAAATAGTTCCTCTTCTCTCTTTCTCTCTTTCTTTTTCTCCTCTCTCTCTCTCTTTCTTTCTTTTATTTTTCTCCCTTCAAAAAGGAGAAAAATAGAGGTTAGAAAAGGAAAAGAGAAGGAAGAGAGAGAAACAACAAGAGAATAGGAAAAATTTTGTGATGATCACACTTGCCTTAAAGAAAAAATTGAAAATTAATTAAATTGGCACCTTCCTAGTTAAAATGTGTGGGTCATATGGGCTAACGGTTTTGGCTATGCAAGGCAAGTGTTCTTCGTAAGTAAAGAATGAAAAGAGGCCCACTTAATTCCCGATTCGACTATTAGGACAATTGGCCTTTTTTTCAATAGTTGTATAGCCTATCATAGATTTTCCTTATTTTATTGAGTATTTTAGGAATAGCTTTATCTTTTAGTTAGGTTTCAAAATCGTGATTAGCAACTTAGGTAAGTATGGTGTGTCTTCATTAGTGTTAGCTTGAATTCAATTTATGTGTTTGACTTAAATAGATTCATTGCTTTTTAATTCTTCCATTTTTGTTTTTAGTAAGTAGTCTCTGTTTATTAGGTGTATTTTTGTCCATCTAGGGTGGCGTGAACCTAAGTCAAAGCTACACTCTAAACTGTCCCCCTAACTAACCCTAGTCAGTTAATTAACCCTAGCTAAATTAACTAATTAACATTATGTTGATGTTCTTGTTTCAATTTGGCTTTAGAGTTAATCGTTGTGTCTTTAGTTAATTATTTAGTTTACATTAAGGAGAGTTATTTAGGATTAATTAAATTCATTAATATAGATATTCTAAGTAGTCTTGCATATTAGTTTACAATAGTTTAAAATTAGTGTTTTGTTTGGATTAGATTTAGTGATACTTGTTTAGTTTGTTTACGTGTTTGTGTAGTTAATTTATTTGCTTTCATTTTCTGCAGTTTAACAATAGATTAGAGTAGTTTGGGACTGTTTTTACATGGATTTCAATGTCATAGTGCATTTAGGGGATTCTTTCAAATGAATAGTGCATTGATTTAAAAACCAGATTTTTGCAGTAACTTGCACTCATTATTTTATGTTCAAATTTTCAGAGTTTTTCCAAAATTTTTACTCTGTTCTCTTCATTTGTGTGTTCACTGTCAGCAGACCAAAAATCAGCTCATTTCGAGTTGGCTTGGTTTGACTTTTAAGTGTTTTTCAAAATCAGCTTTTGTGTTTTTAAATTTCGGGACATACGATTTCCAGATTTTACACGAATTTGAAACGCTTATATCTGGAGCTTTCGGATGAACTATTTAAATCTGTAAAATCTGACAGATTTTTGAATCTGTCAGGAACAAAACAAAAGAAAAATCATGAAAATTGGACTTCTTTTTCCCCTTTAAATGCATTGCTTGCAAAAACCTATCAGAATCCACTTTTTCACTAGTTGAGGGTAAAATAGTCATTTTATTAGTTGTGTGATTTTCGGTAGTTTTTATTGTTTTTCTGCCTGTTAGTTAGTATATTTGTAGTCATTAACTTAGTTAGATTCAGAATAATTAATTGATGTACTTAGAATTGATATTTTAGTTAATTTTGAGTTTTAATGAGAATTTAGTTTAGTAATTCCTCATAAAATTAGGTTTAGTATAATTTTTAGATTTATTTATTATAATTGTGTACTAACTTTATATCTTCTTGTGTTTTACGTTGATAAAGTTTACAACAGGTCACAAGGTTGATTCAGAATGAAAATGCACATGCACATGTGGTGAAAGGGCAAAATTTCCCTTGGCGATCTGGAGAAGAATTTAGAAATTTGTTTCTAGTTAACTTAATTTTTAGTTTGTAATTTCTTTAGAGTTGTATTGTTTGACTTAGATGAAGAGTTTGATATTAATAAATTGAAATTCTTAGAAGTAATTTGGATATTTCCCGTTACCTTAGGATTTGACCCGTACTTGCCTCATTCGTGGAAAGTCGATTTTTATTATTTTTGGTTGACGATTTTCCAAATGTTTTACTAAAAAATATCTTATAAAAATAACCACTGCAAAAGTTCAACCAAATTTTGGCGTCGTTATCGGAGAACGGCGAGTATATTATGTTATTTCTTCGATTTTAATTTATTAATCTGTGTTTAGTTAGTTGTTCTTATATTTTTTAGTTGATAGGATTAACATGGTTAGTAAATATAGGTTTCACTTACTGTTTTCCTAGGATTCACTGAATTTTAGACTTCAAGGAGCGATTAGACAGGTGGGTTTTAGAGAACATAGTTTGTGATTTTCTGCATTTCTTTATTTTGGTAATTTAGATTAGGTTTTGTTTTGTTATTCATATAGCATAGTTAGTTAATTCTGACATAGTTAGCCTAGCATTGTTATTTATTCTTTGCTTTTGTAATTTGAATTGCAGTATTTAGATTAGTTAGTTTAGATTTAGGTCGTTCCATATATCTGTTCTTAGCACCAGTGTATGCAGGGGCGAAGAGCTTTGGGTACTTCATTGCATCCTTTTGTTGACAACCCAGAGAGAATTTTACATTCTCCTCGAAGTTCGACATCAATGGGTGATATGGATCCTCCAACTCCAGTTCCTCCCCGTGCTCTGAGGGAGTACTTCACTCCCACTGACTATGTCCAAGCATCCTGCATTCGGATACCCGATGTAGGAGCGCCTCATTACGAGATTAAGGCCAGTATCATTTAGATGCTCCCATCCTTCTACGGCCTTAGTCATGAGGATCCCTATAGGCACTTAGATGAATTCCACAAAATTTGTTCTACAGTGAAGATACAGAATTTCGATGACGATGCTTTGAGATTGACCATGTTCTCGTTCTCATTGAAGGACAAGGCCAAGTATTGGCTAAAGTCCTTAGATTCTATAGAAATAGGGTCCTGTGATCAGTTGCAACAGGAGTTCCTGAGAAAATACTTTCCCATAGGTAGGACAAACCAGTACAGGCGAACCATCACTAGCTTTTCAGAGCTAGATGGTGAGCAATTTCATGAGACCTGGGAGAGGATGAAGGATCTCCTTAGGAAGTGTCTCCACCATCAAGTGTCGAGATGACAACTGGTGCAGAGTTTTTACGATGGATTGTTTGAGTTGAAGAGTGAAGATGGAGCATGGAGATTGTTTGACACGTTAGCAGAAAATTCCCTCCATCATGCTTCTAGCTCTCAATCTGATAGAACCACACCCAGCATTCCTAAGAAAGGTGGCATTCTCGAGATTGGTCCATCTACTGCATTACAATGCAAAGTGGATATGATTGCACAGAAGCTGGATCAACTTCTTGCGGGCCCATCTCCCAGTCATCAGGTGTGTACTCTTTGTGCCAGTCAGGCACATCTGATCACTGAGTGTCCTTCCGCAGCTCAGTACCCTGAATTTGTGCAAGAGCAAGTTCAGGCTGCTCAAGGTTATGCCAGACCCCCGAATAATCCATATTCATCTACATATAACTCGGGGTGGCGTAACCATCCTAACTTTTCATGGAAGAATCCCCAGCCTTCTACTCAGATCATTCCCTCTAAGCCGGCTCGACCGCCACCATTCACTCAGACATTTCAGAGGCTGAACTTTCCTTAGAACACTCCTTTTTCTCCTCAGCTCTCATAAGAGTTTGCTCAACAGACTTCTTTCAAGGAGAGACTTCTCCAAGCTTTCCAAGAGGTGAAAACCTCTAATCAGAATGCCTTGGAGAAGTGTAGTCAGATCTTGGGTTCTCATACTCAGTCCATCGCAAAGTTAGAATCGCAGATGGGGCAGTTAGCAAAAGTGATAAGTTGGAGACCTGAGGGAAGTTTTCCGAGTCAGGCAGTGATGAACCCAAAGGGTAAGGAATCAATAATGGGAGGCCTGTACATCACCGAATCTCAGCAACAGGCCAAAGTTGTTATGGCCCTAAGGAGTGGACGTGAGTATCACGTCGAGAGTAGAGAGAGGACAGATGAGCCAGAATCGAGCATACCATCTTCTGCGGCTCAATCCTCCACCCTAGTTTAGGAGCAGGATAGGAGAGAGCATTCTCACAAAGAGGAGGACCCCCAGAAGTATATTCCAAAACCACCCTATCCCAAAGCGTTAGAATCTCCCGTTGGCAGAGGAAAGCAAAGCACGAAGGTCCAATACATGCTTGAGATCTTCAATCATGTACAGATCAACCTGCCTTTTCTAGATGCCATCCAGCAGGTGCCAGTTTATGCTAAATTCCTCAAGGAACTCTGTACCCAGAAGAGGAAATCCAGAGGAAGAGTTCCTACCAAGGTCCATCTGACCGAGCAGGTTAGTTCAGTGCTTCAGCACCAGACTCCACCAAAGCTCAAGGACCCTGGAGCCCCGATCATCGCATGCACCATAGGAAACATCCGGATAGAACGCGCTTTGCTCGACCTTGAAGCAAGCATGGACATCATGCCCGGATACTTCTATGATTCATTTGGGCTTAGAGAAATGAGATTAACCCCGATTACACTCCAGCTAGCAGATTGTTTTGTCAAGGTATCGAGAGGTGTCTTGGAAGATGTGCTAATTAAAGTGGATGAGTTCTACTTTCCGGTCGATTTCATTATCCTTGACATGGAAGGAATTGATAGCTAGCACCAGACTCTGATCATTCTGGGCAGACCATTCTTGGCGACAACCAATGCATGCATCAATTGCAGAACTGGAGCCATGGACTTGTCATTCGGCAACTGAAAGGTCAGGTTGAACATTTTCAATGCCGCAATGGGTCCAGTGGGAGATATGGAGTGCTTTCAGGTTGATATAACACAGGCTTTAGTAGAAGCACAACCAAAGTTGTATATGACAGAGGATTTCCTTGATATGTACTATACAGGAGATGATAGTTGTCGAGTTAGTGTAGATGTGTCATTAGTTTCGTCAGGATCCCATCTTTGGAGAGGGAGCATTGAATCTCTTCCACCACATGCTGAGACCCCAGCTAAATCTTCGATAGAGTCTCCACCACAACTTGAGTTGAAACCTTTACTGGATTCACTCAAGTATGCATACCTCGGAGTTGGTGAGACTTTGCCTCTGATCATCTTATCATTGCTCACAGAAGAGAAGGAATAGAGACTGATAGACATTTTACGAGAGCACAAGGCAGTGATTGGCTGGGGGGTTTGTAAACACCCCAAATTTTCACTCACCTCCCCTACATCTCCACCAAACATCCTCATTCAACCTCTGAAATCGCTGGAGGGCAAAATGGTCATTTTCTGAGCCGGACCTTGCAAAAGTCCAAATTTCTTCTGAAACTCTCAAAATTTTTCTATTTTTTTATCTCAGATGTTTAAAATTTTACTCCTGACAGGAGACAGACATCTCCAAGTCTTGGTTCAAGGTTGCATTGCATAAGACATGACATTGCATATCATTGCATGAGCATTTCAAATCACTGCACTGCACAACATGTCATTTCGAGGTCCAGAACTCTTGATTTCAAAATTTTCAATCCAGATTAGAATTTTAACTCTTTTCAAAATTGATTTCAAAACCCTGGGTCTTCAAGGTTATCAATTCTTCCCATATTACCCCCAGGGCCCTGAATTTCAAAAGATTTCCTCAAGAAAACAATCTGGATAATTTTCAATAAATTTCAACTCAGATTTTGCCTTTTGTCAGCTATTTCAACTATCCTCTTTTTACAAAATTGGCCTACAAGGGCCAACTCTTTCCAAAAATTCCTGTTTTACCAATTAGTTCAGATTTTATGAAAATTCCAAAAAGAAGTTGTGGTTTTATCCTTATTTCAATAAAGAAGCAATGTGGGACCCACACTGAGGTGGTGTCACACAAACTTTTCTTTTTGAAAATTTGAATTTTGAAAAACCCAAAAATATAGGAGCCTTGTCCCCTGGATTGGCGCCACTTGTCATTTCTCTCTCCTTCTATTTACATGCCATGTGTCAGCATAGGGTTCACCTAGAGTTGGTGCCACATGTCACCTTCCCTCTTCTGCCACGTGTCAGTGTGGGGGCTACCTTCAGAAGCTGCCACATGTCATCCCATTTATCTGCCATGTGTCACCCTATCCATCCTGCGCCATGTGTCATTTCAAAGACTACCAGGAGATGCCAAGTGTCATAGGTTGTCCTGTCTAGAAAAAGTGGAGCTTGTCTCCTCTGAGATGGCGCCACTTGAAGTGTGTCTCCTGTAGAGGACACGTGTCAACCCCTCCTTCCTTCTAGAAAAGTAGCCTGACACATGTCCTCTCCCTATTTTTTTCAGAAAAGTAGGAGACATGTGTCACTCCTAAATTCCTACAAAAAAGGTAGGCTTGTTTCCTCTGAGGTGGCGCCATCTGGAGTGTCTCCTGCAGAGGACACATGGCAAGCTCTCATTTCCTCAGAAAAAGCAAGTGCCATGTGTCATTTTCTGTTTTCTTCATAAAAACTAGAATTCAAAAGTTCAAAACTCCTCATAGGTGGCGCAAATCCTGAACTCCTACGTTTTTCATCCTGTCTGAGATGGCGCCACATGGCCTGGCCCACCTTCTCTCCCCTCTGCCACGTGTCATCTTCTGCTTCTTTCAGAAAAGAAGGTGACACATGTCTCCTTCTCACTCCTTCAGAAAAAGTAGAGGACACATGTCCTCTCCCTACTTTTTTCAAAAAAAGTAGGAGACACATGTCATTGCCGTCTTTTTCCTCCCTCTTGCCACATGGCATTGTAGGAGCCACCCTGAGGTGGCGCCACATGTCCATTCTCCATTCCTCCAGGGCCAACCTCCATTTGAAATTTGAATTCCCCTCTGAGGTGGCGCCATCTGAAGAACCACTCCAGTAGGCTGACACTTGGAACCATCCTGGATTGCCACATGTCCAGATCTCCTTTCACCAGAAAAAGCAAAATTCAAATTCCTCTGAGGTGGCGCCTTCTGAGCCCACTGCTCTGTCCTTCTGACATGTGTCAAACACCTTTTGAGGTGGCGCCATTCCAAGACTCCACTTGGATCCATTTTTATTTTTTATTTTATTTTTAATAAAGGTAGCCCACCATGAGGTGGCGCCACCTGAGGGCTCCCTGCAAAAGACAAATTCGAATTTCAAACCCCTCAGATGGCACCCCCTGAGATGGTGCCACATGGAGGGCTCAGATCGAGCCTGTTTGAATTTCAAAAATTTTCAGAAAATTTATAAAAACAAGGGTTCACGCCCAGCCTAGGGGAGATCATTTTTTTTAGCTCTTGTGAACTTTGAAAATCCGACCTAGCCTTCCTAACATCTGATTTTGAACCTTGGAAATCGTGCCCCCTTTGGCGCATTGAAGAAGGTGGAGTAAAGTTCGTGCCGTGGCCAATCCGATTCCAACAGAGCTCGATTTTGGTGGACCATCCGAAGCTCGGAGCGAAGGACGAAGGAAGCTCGTGAAAGCCGCCCCTTTCAAGAGATTCTACGCTATGTAACGAAGCAAGGTGCACTTCTTTTCCCCTTGATGTAATTCCATAATCCGATTCGGGAGTCGTTTGAAGAAAGAGCTCATCCGAGAGATGGATTGAGCTATTCTCATAAAACGACATATATCAAATGTTTCATTATGCTTCCTTGATGATTTTTAACATTCATGTAGTTAGCTAGGTTTAATTTGCATTTTATTTCATTCATTTAGCATATTTCATGAATTAAATAGGATTAATTTAGCATTTATTTCAATTCTGCTTATTTTCAGTAGGTCTCTGTTTTTGTCAATCAGTACACACGTCATTTAATGCATTTATTTTTTATTAAAAATCCCAAAAAAATCACGGAATGCGCCCTTAGGTGTCCCTAAAATTTTGCCAAAAATTCGGAGCCATTTGAATTTGTTTACTGCGGTAAACATTCAAAATGGCAAGTCGGGTTTTGTTACTCGGGATACGTTTTGAAAATCATTTGCCGACTTGTAAAATGGCGATATCCCTCATGGGAGATCTGATTTTCGATCCGAAATATGTTCTGAACTCGGGAGAATGTCTAGTTTTTAATATGATTGTTTCAGATTTTTGTGTTTTTTTTATGTCTGACAAAAAACCGAGAGTTTGGGACACGTGTCAGAGCCTAATTTGGGCCTCTGAGATCTTGGATCGACTTAGGGCTATGGTTTCTCTTTGTGTGTTGCTCCAAATCCAAAAATGTAAGAAATGAAAGTGGTGTCCGAGATGTCCTCTGTTTGAATCTGAAAGCCTGTAATTTTTAGAACAGTGTTGACCCCTGCTTCGGATTTTTCTTGTCAGCCCCCTGTTTTGCTACATTTGTCTGTTCTGTTAGTTCAGGCAGGAATAGTTATATTTTTATCTGTGTTTCCGTTGATCAAATGCCGAAGTCATAAACATGAAAGTTGTTCATTTAGGTGTCGTGCGTAGCTCTGATTAATTTCATAAATTTCCATGGCTGTTTTATATTTTTTTGGCATTTTACATCAGATTAGGATGATTTTACCTCTATCAGAACTAAATCCCTGTTTCCGAACTCACCATGGCTCAAATTTCGAAGCTGTAAAAACCAAAAATGTTTCATTTCGGGTCTTTTAGCAGTCTGCAAAATATCAGAAATTTCCATGGTGTAAATCTTGCATTATCATATTAGGCATTGCATTTGGTTCGGATCCATAGGCAAAACCCACCATTTTAGGACTTTCTTTAAATTTTAGCATTTAAATCATATCATTTCGTGATTTTTAGCATTCTAGGCTGTTTATCAGAGTAAGTAGATGCTTCATACCGAATTTGGTGCAATTTGGAATCCATTTGAGGTTCGGATTAGCCACAATACCAAAACAGGGTCGCGCAGGACCCAGATCCAAGTGAAAAACAAGCGAAATTCATTATTTTGGATAAATTGCAAAATGCCAAATTCTGATTTTACAGTCCTAATGTGTTTAGCAGCATGTCATACTTCATTTCATCATCATTTGATTCAATTTGAATTTCAAAATCTCAATTTTACCAAGTTTTCCTTTAAAAAACCCTGATTTTAAAGGTATAACTTTATAATTAGGGGTATTTTTGTCATTTTGACCCCAATTCCGAATTTCAAACTGTTTTCTACTGAATTTCCTGCATTTACATCATTTCAAATATCAAGGAATCATGATCATAGGGTTTATATCCAATTAAATCCAATAATTTCATAATGTTATTGGAAAATCTTGGAAAAACCCACATATTTGAGCTAACCCAATTTCAAGTTTGGCAGAAACAATCAAAAGAAGGAGCTGAAGTCTGCAAATTTCTTTTATTTCCTTTATTTAGTGATGTAATAATGTAAATTTTGGAATAAGAGAGTTAATTTCCTGCTTAGACTAGGATGCATATCATATAGTTTAAATTTATGCAATATCCTGATTATATGATTCATGCATTTTATTTTAAAAGCACTATGGATGTTCATGAATGGCACGTGCACCAACTCTTAGGGAGTTGATGGACTCGGTGGGATCCATATTTACGGCCCTAGTCGGAATATGGACGAGACCCAGATCCGTCATCTTTCTACTAGTCACATAGAGCCTACACTCTTAGGCTATCTTAAAATGCACATCATATTTCCAAAGTTTTCAAAATCATGTGCATCAAATCAACTAAGTTCTGAACATATTCATGGCCACAGTCAGAATATGTGAAGGATTTATTTGGACTTAATGCACATTTTCCAACCAATTCCTCAGAAATCTTTTCAAAGGGCATTCATTCACTCATGTCATTTGCATCATGAAATCATTGATTTTCTCAAGATTTTCTCAAGAAAACTTCATTCTCAAGAAATTGATTTCTCAAGAAACTCTAAGGATTTTTCAAAATCGGTTTTCCAAAGACAAGTTTTTCCACAGTTTTCCCTGGAAAACGATATTTTCTTAAGAGATTCAAAAGAGTTTTCCAATCTTTCTCCAAGATCCAAAATCGATTTCCAAGTATTTCAAAAGGTAAAATTCCCAGGATTTCGATTCCCCAAGTTTGAATTTCCTTCTCCAATGAGTTTTCCTATAAATTTTCCATTATTCTCCTAAGAAAACTCTCAAAGTCCAAGTTTTCCTAAGAAGTGTTTCCCTTTTCAAAAGGTTCATCTTTTCTCAAGAATCACTTCCATTTTCCCAGGATTTTCAACCATTCATAATTTTCCCAAGTCTTTATGAACTTTTCTGAGATTTCAAATCTTTTTCATCTTTTTCCTGAGAAAATCTTTTCAACTCCAAATATTTTCCAAGCATACATCATGTTTTCCCAAGCTGCATTTTCCCAAAACCTCATAGCACATGCCTGAATTCTCTGTGCATTTAGGATAGAACATAACTTCGATAATTTAACTAAGTCAAGCATAGTTTTGGTCCTTGGTTCGATTACCCCTGTTAAAGGCGGCAGGAACGGTCGAACCTCGTACCGACAGGTCGAGCCCCATCCCATGGATTTTCCCATAATTTTCAAAACGGAGGCGAGTATTTCAAAAAGCAATTTCCAAAATCCGGTCAAGTTTGAAGCGTGAAAGCATTTCCTCTTTCTCCCTTCCGCAAGGAAAGGAAGACGGGGGAAAAAATTTGCGACGATAACAGGTTTGGCGACCGTGATGGGACCTGTCCTTGTCTGAACAAAATTGTGCTTGACTTAGTTCAATTATCAAAATTGTGTTCACAAAATGTCAGCTCTTTACTTTTGCTCTCATGCGAACTTAGGAGCCTAGATTCTGACCCAGCTGACATTGAATGCATATAGCTTAAGCATGGTTTGGTAGGACCATATTGAGGAGAAATTTTCATGCTCACATAGACTTAGGTCTAAATACAACTCTCCTCAATTTAGGATCTGAATGCAAACAATGTATGCTTCTTCAAAGATTTTCAAAAGTCTATCTCTCTAGGATTTAGAGCCCTCTATTTCTTGCATGTGATCATTTTTCAAAACCCTCAATTACCTATCATTACCCGGTCTTCACGTTGCTGGGCTCTCTTCCAGAACCATAGTTCGGGACAGAGCCTCACAACTGGGCCAACTATTTGGGTTAACACCCCCCCTACCACGTACCGCGGGCCACAGTCCGAAGTATATCGGTAGGCGCTCAAGGATGTTGGAAAACCTTACCTTAGAACCGGAGTTGAAATTCTATGCCACGTACCTCGGATTTCGATTCGAGTATATCGGCATAACTGGATTGGACAAAGATGATCTGAACTTAGAGTTAGGATTAAGGTCCTACAGCTGTTTTCAAAATGATGCATCTAGAGTCAGCCTTTTAGGGAGTGCTGAATGTGCATAAATGTTTGTGCATGATGTGATTGTATGATTTTCTCAACTCTTTATGTTTCCCAATGTTTTAACTCATTAGGCCTTTTTCAAAACATCCTTATTTTCCACAAGATGTTTTCTCAAACCCTGGATGATTTTCTCAAATATCCCATTTTCTCCAAAACTCCAGGCGATTTTTCATTCTCCCATTCTACTTGATCTCGAATTCCTAGCTGCATTTTTATCCTGCCTACAAAATTTTTTAAAATTTCTCACATTCTCATTCTGAGTCTTTCTCTGTTTTCAGTTCGATGGCATCCAGCCAAGTCGATCCTATCCTTCCTGAAGGTCACATCTCCTTTGAGGTGCGACAAGGTCGTCCTGAACATCGAGCCCTTAGCACCGGAACTTTCATTCCCCGGTGGTATTATTCTTGGCTAAAGAGCTTTTCCCGAATGTTCCCAGACCATTTGAGCGAGTGCGGATTAGAACTGGCGTCGGCAATCGGAAAGCAGACCATCAATGGCAACCTGATCCATGCAATGGCAGAGCGATGGAATCCTCGAATGTGTACCTTCTGGTTCCCATGGGGAGAAATGACCGTCTTAATGGATGAATTTTCAGAAATCATGGGGTTGCCAGAACCAGTTGGTCGACAAAGCGACCCATTAGAGCATCAATTCCTTATCAATGTCAAGGGTTTGGACCCCCGAGACTCCTTAGCTCGTATGACAGGCCGCCGATCTTGGCCCCTGATCCAGTTAGAAGGAGATGAATATGTTGACCTACTTGAGTTGTACCGCCAGTACGGGACCTTCGTCGAAGTCAGCTCGCTTTCAAGAACAACCAAAGAAAAGATTCAGAATGCAATGGTTCTATGCACCGTAGGACTGTCCCTTTTCCCAGATGGACAGAACTACATGGACATCAGGATAATCCAACTTATGAGAAGATGGGGAAGTCGGCAAACCAATCGCCTCTCTATAGCCATGGCAGCGCTCGCCTTCCTATATCGAGGTCTGACTCGATTCTCACTTGGAGAATCCATTTTAGTTGAAGGATGCATCTACGCACTTCAGTCCTGGTTTTTTCAGCATGTTCCAGCCCGAGCAAGCTCTTTCAGATACAATGGTCAAGAACTCCTTCCAGTGGCGCAGTACCGGTCCATGATCAACAACATTCAAGAGGATGACGTAGTCTGGGACTATTTTGATCGGCAAATATCTCCTCCCAGATATACCTACGCTTATGGCAAGCGGTTCAAGTTGCTAGGACCATTCTTCTGCACTTACTACCAACCAGAGAGATGTGTTCGGCAGTTCTCCCAGAGGCAGCAGTATGTCGAAGCCCGACTGTTATCAGGAGTTATGGCAGAGTTTGATCTCACTTCCGCACAATGGTCCGGGGCATATCACTCTGCCCGCTACGGCTGGGATTCCTTTGTCTCTCTTAAAATCTTTCCAGGTCCTAGAGTGTCTGCCGACTATCGTGAATGGTGGCAAATTGTTTGTCCCCCCCCTCTTTGTCAAGATCAATAAAATCTTATTCTTCTCATTTTAATAAAATTCTCTTTCCTTCCATTGTGGTTTGACGACCTCGCCTAGGTAACAAGGCATATTTTCGTTGTTTATTTCTTTTGCAGAAGGAATGACAACGCAATTGTCGTGATTCCCACGACGACTCAGTCCCTAGTAATGGGACATCTTTTCCAAATTGTCTACCATATTTTCAGCAAATATTTCTTCCAAAAGCTCAATTCCTGCAAAATCTAATCAGGTCTTCATCCTGCAGAGAGCATCCATATTATTTGATGGTTGAGATAAGATCAGGCAAAAGAACCACGGCATCCCAGTACTCGTCAGCCTCGGAAGAAGAAATGGGTTCCCCTCGATCCGAGAAGAGTCGAGAGCAGCAGCAAGAAGACGACGACATAGACCCTCAAATGTATGCCATGTTCAAAAAAATGATGAATAAGATGATGAATGAGCAGCCCGGGACGAGCTCAGAAAGGAATCCATTCAGAGAAAAGTTCCATGGTCGCAGGGGTAAGAAGGCTCCCAAGAAGCAGATCCAGCCAGAAGAGATTTCAGATGAATCTGATTCCACTGAAAACACAGATAAAGAATATGAGGTGCCTCCGGCATTTCAGAAGCGGGGCCAAAGTAAAAGCCGCAGATCAAAGAGCAGAGATAAAGAAGAGCCTTTGCAAGCGCAATTTAAAGAAATGGCCCGAGTTGTCAAGGATCTGCAAGCCCGCGACAAGGGCAAGAAGGTCTTCACCAGTGAAGACTTTTATGACGACTTAGAAGGGGATGATGATCTGGAGAATCTCCCCCGAAAATTCATCAAATTCGATGGTTCTGGCGACCCAAAAGCTCACCTCGCCACTTTCTTTGCTGAATGCTCTCGGTTTAAGAGGGATAACCGAGCATTGTTTCTATGCTTCCCCCGCAGCTTGGAAGGAGTTGCATCCAAGTGGTATGCTGAGCATATCAACCCCATCGAGCTCAAGGAGTTCGATAAAGTTGTAAATCTATTCATTGAACGCTTCTTGTTCAACACAGAAGCGCTGCCTACACTAAGTCATCTCTGCAATTTAAGGCAGAACGAGAATGAAAAGGCGCGGGACTTCATTCACAGATGGAGATCAGCCTGTAATAAGATGAGAGATCCTATCTCGAAAAGGCATGCATTGTCCCTGATCCTCAACAAATTTTCGCAGCCGTTAAGAGGATTGATCTCCACAGCGCCGTCCAGGACCTTCATTGAGCTGACTGAACGAGCCGAATGGCTCGAGCTGAGTGTGGAAAATGGAGTCTATGAAGGCTTCACCATTTCCAAGAACAACTCCCATGGTGAGCAGAAAAAGAAAGCTCACTTCACTTATTCTGCTAGCAACAACAACAAAGGCCAAAATCAGCACAAAGGGCAGAAGAAAGATTACTGCTACAGCTCAGGCAGTTCGAACCACAAAGATCAGAAAGCAAAGCCTGCTCCTCAAGTTCAGCAAGCCTCCTTAGCAGGATCAAGGGCCGAAACCGCGTGAGAAAGCCAAACATGAAGGATGGAGTTACGACAGAAAGTTTACTCCCCTTGACCAATCACTCGAAGATGTGCTCGAGTACATGCTATCGAAAGAGATGGTCAAATTGCCCAGATTGGCCGATCCCCCTGTGCCCATGGGGAAATGGAAAGATCAGTTCTGCAAGTTCCACAGGACAGTGGGGCACAACACCGAGAACTGCTTTGTTCTCAAAAATATCGTACAAGATCTCATTGAAAAGAATCTATTGGTAGAAGGAGAAGAAGAAGAAGAAGAGAAGATGGACATTCTCAACCACCCCTTCCCTTCACACACCACAGCAGTAGTGTCTGCACAACCCTTTCTACCGCATGAACATATCAAGCCATGTTCTGCGTAAGATCTCCAAGTTCAGCATCAGGTGACGGTGCTACGACAAGCAGCTCCAGATTCTAAGAAGATGGACTTAATTTCAGCATTCGGTAAACTGAAAGTTGCAGGAGCACCTGTGAAGTCAGTTCCCAAATCAAAAGGAACTCCTGACTTCTTCAAGCAAATCGTTAGACCAAGGCCAGAGAATTCAAGTCAGAAGCCTCTGACCGCTCTATCCAATGTCTCCATCCTTGACTTGGCCAAGAATTCTAGCAAGCACCGACAAGTACTGGATGATTTACTCAGGAAAATCAAAGTTAGGCCCAACACTACTCCTGAAGACATGGCACAGATTGTGAACTCTGCCATGACCAATGCACCAATCACCTTCTTAGATGAGGACCTTCCAAAGCCTCATTCCTTTCATAATAATGCCTTATACATTGTCGTTCGAGTCAGAGGAATGACAGTTCCCCATGTGCTGGTCGATGGAGGCAGTAGCCTCAACATATGTCCCGAAATGACCGCAAAGGCATTAGGGATCAAGGACGAGGAATACATTCCAGATCCCATCACTATCTATGGGTTTGACAATCATGGTCAAACGGCCAAGGGCAAGATATTTCTGGAAGTGTTTATCAACTATTCGGTGCACTCCGTCCTTTTCCATGTGGTTAATGTACCACCAACCTACAACTTGCTGCTCGGTAGGACGTGGATTCACAATGCTAATGCAGTGCCTTCTACCCTCCATCAATGTGTGAAGTGGTCAAAAGGTGGAATGATTACCACAATACTGGGAGAAGACCCAGAAGAAAGGCTCCCGCAGCCCATGATTCCCCGGCCATCATTCAATGCAGATATTCCCAGCATCAGGGAAAGTGAAGAGATCAATCTTGGGGAGAATCGAGAAATACTTCAGGCACCATCAGAGCCATCTCTGCACACAGTAGCCACGACACGATGGAAAGGCCCTCAATTTTTCAAGGTTGGAGGTCGAATCGACTACAGCACCATTAAGGATCATCCCTTGTTTCCTCAATTCATGAAGTCAAGAAAGGGATTTGATTTACTCCTGAAGCATGGCTATCAACCCTTCAAGGGACTCGGCAAGAATGAAGATGGCCGCATCGAGCCAATGATCCAGAAACATCGTCCCCACAGGGCAAGATTGGGGTTCTCCAGAGGAAGCTCATCAAGGAAGACTGTTTTTGTCAAAGGGGCACAATGAAGACCATTTGTTGTTTCCTTTCTATTCTTTTCCAAATAAATGTCTCATTCTACCAATGTCATTGATCAATTCAATCAATAAAATTCCAAGTTTCTTTGTCTATCCGGATGCCATCTACTCCCTTTTTGTCTGTCTCATCATTTTATAATTCAATGCCATTTTATGTATGGTTCTCTTCAAATGATTGCTTGTCTTACTATAGGCTGATTTGTCTGAACCAGATTTTTTCTCCAAAATTTCAGAATGACTTCTCGGACAATCAAGAAGCTCATTCTTAATCCCAAGGCCTTTCAGAAGTCGACAGCAATTCACAGAATCAAAGCAAGCACCAGAATTGACAAGAATGCAAAGCAGTCTGATGATTGTGCAGAATATGATCAGTCTCTTCAGGAATTACCGGAGTTCGCCGCAGTTCAGAAGCAGGACGAACCATCTCCTCTAGTACAAGATCCAACTGAAGGTGTCAATATCGGTTCAGAGGAAGATCCAAAAATTCTCCAGATCAGAACCAGTTTGAGTCCGGAAGAAAAGAAAAGGCTTACAGATTTTCTCAAGCGACATAAAGAAGTGTTCGCATGGACATATGAAGACATGCCGGGCTTAGACCCCAAATTGGTCGAGCACCGTCTTGTCTTAAAGCCGGATGCTAAGCCAGTCAAGCAGAAGCTGAGGAAAATGGATCCCAGAATAGAACAGCAGGTCAAAGAAGGACTCGAAGATTTGCTCAAAGCAGGATTTATTCGAGCTATTGACTACCCAGATTGGTTAGCCAATATCGTCGTTGTCCCAAAGAAAAGCGGCAAAGTAAGGATTTGCATAGACTTCAGAGACCTCAATAAGGCAACTCCGAAGGATGACTATCCACTTCCAAGCATCGATCTTCTAGTCGATAGCACGGCAGGACATGCCATGTTCTCTTTCATGGACGGATACTCCGGCTACAATCAGATTAAGTTGGCCACCCGCGACCAATCCAAAACTTCCTTCACTACGCCTTGGGGCACTTTCTGCTATACAGTTATGCCTTTTGGGCTCAAGAATGCTGGAGCAACATATCAAAGGGCAATGGCTGTTATCTTTCACGATCAAATGCGCAAAATCATGGATGCGTATGTTGATGATATTCTCGTGAAATCTAAAGAGGAAGAAGATCACCTTGAAGCACTTGATCAAGTCTTTAAAAGACTTATTCTTTACAAGTTAAGGCTTAACCCGCAAAAGTGTGTCTTTGGAGTCGAGTCAGGCAAACTGTTGGGTTTTCTGGTAAGCAAAAAGGGAATTGAAGTTGACCCAGCCAAAGCAAAGGCTATCATTGATATGCCACCCCCGAAGAATCTCAAAGAACTACGTAGCCTTCAAGGACGCATGCAGTCAATCCGGCGATTCATTTCCAATTTGGCGATGAGATATGAGCCCTTCAACCACTTGCTCAGAAAAGGAGTTAAGTTCGAATGGGGACCAGAGTGCCAGCAATCGTTCGATCGAATCAAGAAATATCTTCTTAATCCTCCCATCCTGAAGCCGCCAGAATTGGGAAAACCTCTTTTGCTATACATCTCAGTTATTCAAATCGCATGCAGTGGATTCTTGGCACAATACAAAGAAGGTAGCTTGATAGAGCACGCCATTTATTACGTGAGTAAGACTTTCATAGATTATGAAAAGAGATACTCTCAAATAGAGAAGACCTGCCTAGCTCTGGTATGGATGTGTCAGAAGCTAAGACACTACCTGTTGGCATCAGAGGTCAAAATCCTGTCTAAACTCAATCCTCTCAAATATATCTTAGAGCAACCTTTCCTAAGCGGACGAGTCACCAAATGGCAAGTCTTACTGATGCAGTATGACTTAGAATATGTCTCGCAGCAATCAATCAAAGGCCAAGCAATTGCAGATCAATTGGCGGATTTTCCTCTGGCCGAAGAAGTGAAAGCCGAAGATGACTTCCCTGATGAGCAAATTTGCAATATCCAGCAATTTCCAGTCTGGAATTTATTTTTCGATGGTTCTAAGAATATGGCGGGAATAGGCATCGGAATCCTATTAATCACTCCTGAGAAGGAGATGATTCTATTTTCTCTCAAGTTAGATTTTCAATGTACTCACAATATGGCTGAATACGAAGCCCTGATTCAAGGTCTAAGGATTCTACTAGACTTCAATGTTAAGAGAGTGCATGCCTACAGTGACTCATTACTTGTTGTCAATCAAGTTCGAGCCGAATGGCAAGTCAAAGATCAGAAGTTATTTCCCTATCAGAAAATTGTTTCAGCTTTCGTCAGCAAGTTCGAAGAATTTCAGTTATTTCACATCAAGAGAGATTTTAATCAAGTGGCCGATAGCCTAGCCAGTTTAGGCTCCATTATGGCATTCAAGAATGAAGAATCTTGTCGCTCTTTTGAAATTGGCAGACTTGACCAACCTGCTTTCATTCCAGCGGAACAGGTAAACCAGACTGAGCAAAAGAAGAAGCCTTGGTATTACAACATCAAAACTTTCATAGAAACTGGTGAATTTCCTCCAGAACTCTCAAAGAAAGAGCAACGAGCAATCCAGCGTATGTCTACTCGATACTTTATTTTGGCCAATATCCTCTATCGTCGTGGATTCAGCTCAGAGTATTCCAGATGTTTAGATGAAGACGAAGCCAGAGAAGTCGTGCGAGAAGCACACGAAGGCATTTGTGGTGGCCATGTCGGCTACCAAACCCTTGTCAAACAGATCATCAGAGCAGGTTACTACTGGAAGACTATGCAACAAGATTGTTATCATTATGTGAAGAAGTGTGTGCAATGTCAGATACACGCACCTTCCATCCATGCTCCGGCAACATATTTATAATCCGTTGTTTCTCCATGGCCGTTCTCCATGTGGGCCTTTGATGTCGTAGGTCCCATCACCCCTTCAGCTTCAAATGGCCATAAATACTTCCTTGCCGCAACAGAATATTTCACCAAGTGGGTAGAAGCTATCACTCTTCGCATAGTTGAAGGCCGACATGTGGTCTCTTTCATCCACAAGAACATTCTTTGCCGTTTCGGCATCCCACATGACATTGTGTCAGACAACGGCAGTCATTTCAAGAATGAAAAGATGAAGACATTCTGCTCAAAATTCAAGATTTATCACCATTTTTCCGCTCCATATTATCCTCAAGGGAATGGTCAGGCAGAGGCCACCAACAAGATTTTAATTCGTATCTTTGAGCGAACTGTGGAAACAGGCCGTGACTGGCATGAGAAGATCCACGATGCACTATGGGCCTACCGGACCACCATTCGAACTCCAACGAATGCTACCCCATCAGAACTGGTCTATGGAACAGAAGTAGTATTACCGCTACATGTTCAGAAGCCCGCTTTGAAATTTGCTTCACTTCTGCAATTACCTCTTGATCAATACCAGCAGCAGCGACTAGTGCAGCTAGACTTACTCGATGAGAGAAGGCTAAAAGCAGCAGAGCATGCTCAATCCTATCGTCAGAGAGTATCCAGGCAATATGCGAAATCTATCATCGAAAGAAGATTCAAAGTCAATGATTTAGTAGTTCGATCCACAGCTTATCTCAAGCATCGTCCCGGCGGCAAATGGTCGCCAAATTGGGAAGGTCCCTATGTTGTCAAAGAAGCATTACCCCGCAACTCATATCGGCTCATCAATGCCGATGGGGTAGAATTGCCAGATCCTATTAATGCTCAACACTTGAAAAAGTTTTATACTTGAAACATTTATCCTTCTCTTGTAATCCATCCTGTTTCCTTCAGATAATGATCCAACTTTCTTTCCCAGTTACACTGGGGCATTTTAAAATTTTATTCTATATGTAGGCAGGATAAACAAATTCCTCATTTCACGCACAGGTGCATTCATATGCATCAATTCATATTCATTTGCGTTCAATTGCATTAACAACAATCTGGTCAGTATTGGGATTTCAACAAACAGTCCCATCACGATTCCTAATGATTCAAAATCGAAAGGTCATCACCAATACTGAACCAAAACCCAGCGCTCGTACTGGTATTATTCCAAAATCCAGTACTCAAACTGGCACATTTTCAAAATTCCAATTTTTCAGAAAACCGAGTTCCGACTCGGGTTTTATTTCAAATCATTTTCCTTTGTTGATCCGGGTTTCGACCCGTGATCTCTCTACTTTATTCGAGCCTTGACTCGAACTCTTCATTTTCCTTTGTTGATCCGGGTTCCGACTCGTGATCTCTCTACTTTACTCGAGCCTTGACTCGAACTCTTCATTTTCCTTTGTTGATTCGGGTTCCGACTCGTGATCTCTCTACCTTACTCGAGCTCAGACTCAAGCTCTCCATTGTCTTTTGTTGATCCGGATTCCGACTCGAGATCTCTTTACTTTGAGCTCAGATGCGAGCTCTCCATTGTCTTTTGTTGATTCGGGTTCCGACTCGAGATCTCTCTATTTATTTGAGCTCAGATGCAAGCTCTTCATTCTCTTTTGTTGATTCGGGTTCCGACTCGTGATCTCTCTATTCATTTGAGCTCAAATACGAGCTCTTCGTTTTCTTTTGTTGATCCGGGTTCCGACTCGTGATCTCTCTACTTTACTCGAGCCTTGACTCGAGTTCTTCATTTTCTTTTGTTGATCCGAGTTCCGACTCGTGATCTCTATACCTTGTTCGAGCTCAGATTCGAGCTCTTCATTTTCTTTGTTGATCCGGGTTCTGACTCGTGATCTCATTACCTCGTTCAAGCTCAGATTCGAGCTCTTTATTTTTCTCTATTGATCCGAGTTCTGACTCGTGATCTCATTATCTTATTCGAGCTCAGATGCGAGCTCTTCATTTTCTTCTGTTGATCCGGGTTCCGACTCGTGATCTCATTACCTCATTCAAGCTCTTCATTTTTTTTCTCTGTTGATCCGAGTTCTGACTCGTGATCTCTCTACATCATTCGAGCTCAAATGCGAGCTCTTCATTTTCTTTTGCTGATCCGGGTCCCGACTCGTGATCTCTATTTTATTCGAGCTCTGACTCGAACTCATCATTCTCCTTTGATTAATCCAAGTCATTTCAATCATCAAAGTCTGTCAATTGCTCAAGTTTGACATTTTGCCCTCCAAATTTCAATTTAAATCCTCAAATCAGGCAATTCTCCAATTTCGACCTCTGGGTCACCCGATTTCCAATTCTCAATTTCAATTACCAATTTCCAATTCTCGACCTGCGGGTCAACCAATTTCCAATTTTTGACCTTCGGGTCAATCAATTTCCAAATTTCGACCTCTGGTCAAATTAATTCTCAATTTCGACCTTCGGGTCACACAATTTCGACCTTTCGGTCAACCAATTCTCAATTTCGACCTTTTTGGTCAAATCAATTCTCAATTTCGACCGTCAGGTCATCCAATTTCGACCTTTGGGTCATTCAATTCTCAACAACCAATTTTCCAATTTCCAATTTCGACCTTTGAGTCAATCAAATCTCAATATCCAATTTCAAATCATTTTCTCTTGCAAGAGACCCTTTTTAGGGAGAGTTCGAGGGAGCTCGTTCTTTTCGCATGCTATCCAATTCGTTCACTTAGCCCCTTTTTAGGGAGAGTTTGAAGGGACTCGCGTCTTTGTGAACCGTTTGCAAAACAATTTCCAATTTCACACGAGGAACCCTTTTTAAGGGAGAGGCTCGACGGAGACTCGTTTTCTCGTGACCCCCCCCAATTTCATACTAGGCCATCTTCATCATGAAGGACCCTCTTTGCAGGGAGAGTGTGATGGACTCGTTCCTTTCATGACCCAATTTTCAGACCTCACTATTATCGGCCCCCTTTCCATAAGAGAAGCCTAATATTAGGGAGCTTTGACGAAAGCTCAATTTCTCTTCGAAAGTTCATTTTGCAAACACCTCCTCTTCAGGGAAGAGAGGAGTATTTCCCAATTTCCCATTCAGGTAAGGGCTAAGCCTGAGTTTCTCTTTTTGGGGAAAAAGAGAGGAGAATTTTCATCCCGGATGTGTTGAGCCGGATTTCAAATACTCATTTTCACCAAGGATTTCAAGAAATATTTATCAAATTTGTCAATCAATTAATTGTTGATTTCAGAATCTTTATTGCACTAATCTCTATCTCAATTTACCTTCAGCATCACTTCCAAAAGAGTGAAGCTTTTGCGAAAAGAGATTCAAAACTCAAATTCTTTCTATTGGCCAACCAAAAGGATGAAGGATAAATCCCCAATATGGCCAGAAAAGAAGATTCAATGTTATTGAAAAGCCGTAGATGATCGATATTGATCGCAGTCAATGGCGCATCTTTAAAGGCTATTCTTGTAAAGACGAGGCAATGAAAATATCCTGAGCGCTAGAAAAGAGAGCATTTACCCAAGCCCCGTTTCCTCAAAATCACCTAAGCTGCAATTAAGTATCCGCAAAAGGGATCTCTCACCTGTCGTCAAGATGAAGGCGAATTAGGCGAGTAGACCCCCGGGGCCAAAGAAGATTCGAAACATCTCCAAGATGACGGAGTTTGTGACGAATCCTTCCAGGGAAGGTCCAAAGCACTGTCAAGATGAAGGCAGATGCGATGAACCTCTCGACAATCCCTAAAAGATATTTAATCTCAGCTATCGCCCAAAGATTTCCAAACCCATCATCCAAGAAGGATCGAAACATCTCCAAGTTGAAGGAGTTTGTGACGTACCCTTCCCAAAAGAGAGCAAGAGAGGAAAAAGAAAGAGAGAAAAAGTCAGAACATCTCCAAAATGAAGGAGAATGTAGCAAAACACCAGAGGGCCAAAAGAGTGCAGAAAGATTATTATGAGAGAAGCCCTCAGGATATCAAACTGCCAGATTTATCAAGAATCCTCTTTAAATTTGTGAAATTCTATTATCAATACTCTTTCATCAATTGCTTTCATAATATCAAATTCTCTTTCCTGCTCATATCAAGGAAATTGATAACTTCCTTGAAGAAAGTCAATCGCAAGCAATTTGGGTTTCCAATTTCGATTCTACAAAGTAAACCTTGTTTGGAGGTAATGCTTCAGGTAGAAAAGAAAGAACATCTTTGCAACAATGTGCAACATTTTCAAATATTTTGAATCAACAGCAAAATTTCCAACATTTTGACAATATTTTCTAGCTATCCTGACATGAAGTGAGAGCTTGATGTCCGTTTTCAATGCATCCTAACACCAATTTTAAATCCCTCTTAAGGACTTGATTCCTTCCCTTCTTTGAGAGCATGAACTCTCAGATTGCACACTTCCCTATGTCCCCACTGTCCCACCATAGACAGTCCCATTTCGGTTCGAGGTCGAACCACCAATCATTTCTCGCAAGAGGCAATTTCAAAAGCTGATTTTAGTCTCAACAATGAGACGCCCAAGATCAATCCCTTTTCAAGCTTTAGGGACCCCATTTTCCTTCCTTTTGCAAAACCCCTGTCGGATTTACTGTGCAAAATCCGAAGGTTCCATCATGGTCTCTTCCTTCGAGGATTCCATTCCATTTTCCGCCCGATCAGGATAAGGGTACAAACCTGAGCCTCTGTCGATGAGGTATTTCATTTTCCGCCCGATCAGGATAAGGGTATAAACCTGAGCCTCATCCAATGAGGTATTTCCATTTTCCGCCCGATCAGGATAAGGGTACAAACCTGAGCCTCTGTCGATGAGGTATTTCATTTTCCGCCCGATCAGGATAAGGGTACAAACCTGAGCCTCTATCGATGAGGTATTTCATTTTCCGCCCGATCAGGATAAGGGTACAAACATGAGCCTCTGTCGATGAGGTATTTCATTTTTCACCCGATCAGGATAAGGGTACAAACCTGAGCCTCTGTCGATGAGGTATTTCATCTTCCGCCCGATCAGGATAAGGGTACAAACCTGAGCCTCAATCAAAGAGGTATTTCATCTTCCGCCCGATCAGGATAAGGGTACAAACCTGAGCCTCAATCAAAGAGGTATTTCATTTTCTGCCCGATCAGGTTAAGGGTACAAACCTGAGTCTCATGTTATGAGATATTCCATCCCCAATCAGGTTAAGGGTCAAAACCTAAGCTTCGTTCCATGCGAGGTATTTCCGTCCCATCCAAGTTAAGGGCATAAACCTGAACTTCGCTCTTATAGAGCAAATCTTTCCTCTTCATTCTCCATTTCACATCTACCATCTTCCTCGGGCTAATTTCTTCACACCCAGTCAGATCCTTCTAACTGGGGCATTTTTTATGTATAGCCCAAATTTGGTGTGTTTTTTCTTTGCCACTAAGCTCGGCCATGAGCCGGCTTAGCAGCAAAGAGGGGCATCTGTAAACACCCCAAATTTTTACTCACCTCCCCTACATCTCCACCAAACATCCTCATTCAACCTCTGAAATCGCTGGAGGGCAAAATGGTCATTTTCTAAGCCGGACCTTGCAAAAGTCCAAATTTCATCTGAAACTCTCAAAATTTCTCTATTTTTTTTATCTCAGATGTTTAAAATTTTACTCCTGACAGGAGACAGACATCTCCAAGTCTTGGTTCAAGGTTGCATTGCATAAGACATGACATTGCATATCATTGCATGAGCATTTCAAATCACTGCACTGCACAGCATGTCATTTCGAGGTCCAGAACTCTTGATTTCAAAATTTTCAATCCAGATTAGAATTTTAACTCTTTTCAAAATTGATTTCAAAACCCTGGGTCTTCAAGGTTATCAATTCTTCCCATATTACCCCCAGGGCCCTGAATTTCAAAAGATTTCCTCAAGAAAACAATCTGGATAATTTTCAATAAATTTCAACTCAGATTTTGCATTTTGTCAGCTATTTCAACTATCCTCTTTTTACAAAATTGCCCCACAAGGGCCAACTCTTTCCAAAAATTCCTGTTTTACCAATTAGTTCAGATTTTATGAAAATTCCAAAAAGAAGTTGTGGTTTTATCCTTATTTCAATAAAGAAGCAATGTGGGACCCACACTGAGGTGGTGTCACACAAGCTTTTCTTTTTGAAAATTTGAATTTTGAAAAACCCAAAAATATAGGAGCCTTGTCCCCTGGATTGGCGCCACTTGTCATTTTTCTCTCCTTCCATTTACATGCCATGTGTCAGCATAGGGTTCACCTAGAGTTGGTGCCACATGTCACCTTCCCTCTTCTGCCACGTGTCAGTGTGGGGCTACCTTCAGAAGATGCCACATGTCATCCCATTTATCTGCCATGTGTCACCCTATCCATCCTGCGCCATGTGTCATTTCAAAGACTACCAGGAGATGCCAAGTGTCATAGGTTGTCCTATCTAGAAAAAGTGGAGCTTGTCTCCTCTGAGATGGCGCCACTTGAAGTGTGTCTCCTGCAGAGGACACGTGTCAACCCCTCCTTCCTTCTAGAAAAGTAGCCTGACACATGTCCTCTCCCTATTTTTTTCAGAAAAGTAGGAGACATGTGTCACTCCTAAATTCCTACAAAAAAAGGTAGGCTTGTCTCCTCTGAGGTGGCTGTGAACACCCCAAATTTTTCAAAATGTTGTAAATATCCCCTTTCTGCCCTTTGCCCCCATTTTCTGGGTAATTGAGTCAGTTTTAAATCTAAATTCCACTTTGTTTCTCAAAATTTGGTTGAAATTAAATTCATTTTTCATATCTGACTCAATTTCGGATCCGGATCCATTATCAAAATCCAAATCTGAGCTTCATTATCCAATTTTAAATTAAATTCTCAAAATTACCAAAATAATCTTTTGAAAAGCTCCGACACTTCGTCCGGTATCCGTTTGGATCCATCGAGTCGTATTTCTCGATTCGAGGTTTAAAACTCGAGTATTTCCTCAAAACTTGGGTCCAAACCCATTTTCTGAAGAAAATTCCTCAAAAATAGCCTTGAAAACCTTCTCTTGTAAATATTTCTCAAAAATACAAAAAAAAAATAGTTTAAATCCTTGTTTTGCCGTACATTTTAGTATTTTGTATTTCCCAAAATACAAAAAAATAAAAATACTCAGAAAAAAAAAAAAATCAAAAATAAAGGAAATCGTAAAATGGTTTTTAGAAACCTGTTTTTGAAAAATCTTTTTAAAGAGGCCCTTCTATGGAAAAATGGTATTTTCATTTAAAAGTCGAGTTAGGGTTTTGAAAACCCTAACTCTCGCCTTCTCCCCTTTCTTCTCCTCTCAGCCGCCGCCCTCCTTCCCTCTCCATGGCCGAACCCTCCTCAGCAAGCCACCCATCCACAACCCCCATGGCCTCCATTCGCCCTTCATCTGCAACGGCTTTGCACGCCCCTTTTCCATTAACCGCTCATCCCCCTGCTGCTTCAGGGCAACCCTTGATCGTCGACATCATCTTCAACTTCCCCCATCTTCTCGGCTTCCATCCCTCTCTATAAAAGGAGCGCAATTAGGGATGAAAAGGGGGGGGATCGACATAGTCCACGAGACACATCCTTCATTAGTAACATCCGTTTTTGGGTTTGATCGCGCCGAAAACGATCGTCGATCGACATTCGTCAGCTCCATCCTCCCGAGTCCCCCCTTTTAAGAATCCTGGCAGAATTCAGAGTTCCTGCAAGTAGAAGGGAAGGAAGTCAATCATGGCAGCAAAGCCACAATCCTTCCTCGTTTCAACCTTGCCGAAGCCCGGTAAATTTTCACCCCTCTTCATTTGTAAACATTGCTCTTCCTTTTCTGAACATCGTTTTGTTCTTACTTTATCAAAAGCACATTCGGTGGTATTGAGTCGCTAATAGCCCCTTCAGCCCACCCCTGTGCGACATTGATAGGAATCTTTAGATTCCAACATCTCTTTTTCCTCATCATGCTTTTGTTTTTCCTTAGCTTGTTTAAGCTTTCAACATTTTCTTCTTTTTTTTCTCTATTATTATCGATTATTAACACTTCTAGTTTCTTATACTTATTCTGTTTATAATGCATATTTTGATTCCCCACTTTATCTTGTATATAGCGTCACCATCGATCCATGTATTTCTTATTATTTTGATCACCCATTTATGCATACGCCCTCATTCGTGTTCCGATTCTCTAATCGTGGTTCCCAAATAATATCGAAACTCGTCAGTATGGAGTCCGATTTCTCTGATTGCTAGAAAATAATGGAACAAGTATGGTTGATCTGGCTCAAACGAATTACCTTATGGGAGTCGGTGATCTTTGATCTGGGAATTTTGTTGTTGTTTGATTGAAGTTTTCAACTATTGATCTCCTGCGAAGTGGTAAGTCTACCTGAGTTCGTTAGTTTGGGTCAATGTGTTCCTAAAAGGGCCAATGGTGTCGGATCACAGCAAAACATCAGTTGTATATTGGATGAGATCCCTTTCCCTTACTAAAATTTCATTATGCAAATTGCAATGATGGTCGTCTTTGCTGTACTCTTTCGCTGGGTTACTGATAGTGTATATAATTCTAAGTATCATTTCTAGGAGATATCTAGCAAGATGGTCTAATGGGCTTATATCAGATATCTAGGAATCAACCCCTGGATTGAATGATCGGCTTGCTGAATTCATTTAGCAGAAGTCAGTTTCACTGTAACCCATTTACTGCAAAATGGTTGTCAATCTTGTAACGCAAATTTTTCCCATGTGCATCTCGAAGTGTCGAATACAGGGTTTCCTTCCTATTAAATCTTCTCCTGAGTATGCATTAGTTTCATGTATGTTTGATTTTGTTTTCAGATACATTGATTCGTGTACGTCATTACAGGTACAGCATGTATTGAATCCGTTAGCATGACGTACCTCAGATTGTTACTTCATGATACGACATTTGCACCTTCTATCTACACTAATCATCTGATTCATGTTTTATTACTTTGCTGTAGCTTACCCTGCATGTCACATTTAATTTGTCTGTTTTGTTGCATGCCATTGATTCATGAGACCATTAAGGGACAATGCTGTTGGGAAATTACCTCTGTTACCCGAATCCTTTCTCGCAAATCCCTCAATGGATATCGGCAAAAAGGGTTATTCTTGAAGACTGTGCTTTGGGGGCGATTCCGAGAAATCAAAAGAGGTGCAACTTTCATGAGCATCCTGCTGTCAAGGAAAGATTAACAAGTTCGATGTACCCTACGGAGTCTAGCATGCCTTACCTTGGCAGTCCGGGGACGATCACCTCAATGATCTGTAGTAGCAGCCGATCCACGATCGATAATTGGTGGTCGCATGTTCCGATCCATAGCTGATATGTCTTCAAATTTTTTTGCAGGGATAATCACGTTCGGTGTCATCCCATCTGTAGATTGACCAGTCGTTGAGAGAGTTTGATTATTAGCATCATCATCCAGTAAGTGGCCACTATCTAAAATCCCAGTTAGCAGTATGTTAAATTCAAGTATTGTTCATTGAGATTCAAAGTAGGTTATTGAGTTATAGATTAATCAGGGTATCGTCTGCTAAAATTCGAAATGATTCCAAACACTGTCGATCTTGCAAAATGAATGAATATTGGAGCATCTGAATGTTGTTCGGACACTAGAGGATCATCTTTGTCTTTTGATAAAATGCTTTTCCCATTGATAGTAGCATTATTAGGATTAGTTCGATGTTTGATCTTTGAATGATAGGATACTGAGTCTCGGTCAGGCACTTTTCTTTAAACTTCCCAAATAATTACAGTCGCCAGACTGGCCAGTTACTAAATTAGATAACTTGCTTGGCTTATCTATAATGGTTAAATATACATCTGATGAATCTGAATTACAGAGTGTGTATTGGATGGGGTACCAATATTGACTAAGTGGTTCCTGTTCAATAACCCTGCTGGATAGGTGTTGAATCTGATCTCGGCAAGTATCTCTCTTTATCAACAGCCGGTGTTAACATGTTACCGATCTTGGTTAGTCTAATGTGTTGGAACTGAAGACCATGAACATTGATATGGACAAATAGTGAGGTCTGTAGGACAGATAAAACAACAACCAAAGGGGAACTTTAAGAGTGAGCCAGGAAAGATTATCATAAACTGGGTGGGACTAATCAATGAATACTTGCCTTTGACCTAATTTTCATATCTGTCATGGTTCGAATTGGTGAAACCATCAATCCAATAATTTCCAAAGCCTTTGGTCCACTGCCTCCCGCTAGTCTGTTGATGTTGGGAACACTATGTAATGTCAATCCTCTCTGTTTGATAGGCAACCTGGTTCATTTATAAATTTTTCCACAAAGCTTCGGAATAGCTGAATGTTGTTTTCCTTTAAAATATAAATTTAAGGTTCATTAATGCAGTAGTGCCTGATTGTCAAACAGTATCATTCTGAAATAATTCCCATTTATAAATTATAGATAGTTACATCTGCCCTACAACGTTGGTCATATGTCTTAAAGTTGGTTAATAAAATTCGGGCATTTAATGAGTCTAATTAAGGTAACTACATCATTTTGCAACCAGCTTGCTGTCACCAAAGCAGGCCATTTGATCATCAGGTATTCTGAATCAAGACCACTTAGGCATTAGAGATTCAAAACCCAATAACCAGAAGAAAATTTACTTTTCTTTGAGCTGTTGTAAGATGTCTCAAGGTACTGTGTAAAAAATTGATTTTTGCACAGCAGTAAGACCTTCCCATAAAACAATGTGGATATCATAGCTTCCATAATAAACTGGTTTTGGGCCGACGAGTGATCTATTGTAAACACTTTACATTTGCTGTTTTAGTACCTCATCAGATCGAACATTCAAATTGTTTTATGATACATAATCGATTTGAGAAGGTTGATCTTGTCATAAAATCAACTTGGAAGGATTGTCTTGTGTTGGAATGGTTCAGTTTAGCAAACACAGCATGGATGTTTCACCTCTCCTATCTCATGAGATGTTGTATATGCCATACTTACATATATACACCTATAGGTATGTATATGTGTGTTATTTTCTATCTTCTCATGTATATCTTGGTATATGAATATTTTATCATTAACATCCATATGATATATGCAACTTCCTTCTACCTTCATACTAACCCAGTTGCCTCGCAGGGAATACGCGTGAAGGGTCATTGGTTGGGATTGTAAATTTGATTCCATGTATTGTAATAGTTAGATGATCATGAGAAATTTTACATTTCTAGTTTTCAGATAGAATAAATGGGCAATATAAATATCATGAATTACTTGTTTTTCATATATTTTTTTTCTTTATTTCTCAAATTCACACAATGGTAAAACACGAATGGCACGTGCACCATTTCTTAAGAGGTAAATTAATCCTAAGTTGATGATCCACATCAATGGCCATAGTCAGGGTGTGGACAAAATTTAGGATTTTTATCTTTTACGAAATAACACTGGATCCATTTTCAAAATTCATCATATTTCCTTAAATATTTTCTCCTTTTATTAGAATTTAACTTAAAATTGACTCAAAATATATACCAATGGCCATAGCCAGGGTATATTGAGAGTTAATTTCATTTTAAATTCTATAAAAGCACCAAATGTGTTTCATTCTTCACCTGAATTCAAATATAGATTATTATATAATACATTCAATGACCATAGTCAAGGATGTATTATATCTTCAATCTTACTTTAATTCATCTAAAGAATGAAATAGCTTTTCAAAAATTAATTTCAAATTCTTTAAATTCATTTCATCAATTAGGATAGAACTGCATCATGTTTTCAAAAATTCCTTTTTCAAAACTCCAAGTGATGTAAATATCCTCTTCCATCAATTTTCAATCCTATTCAATCCTATTTCATTTTCCATCCCAGAATCCAATTTAACTTTGAGATTTCAAATTCATTTCATATTCAAAATTCCCAATTCAAATTCATTTTCAAAGTTCGAATTTTACTTTAAAATTTCAAATTCATTTTCAAAAGCTCCAATCAAACTCAAAGTTCAATTTAACTTTGAGATTCTCGATTCATTTCAAGCTTCAAATCCAAGGTCTAAATTGACTTTAGGATTCATCTGTATATTCAAAATTCAAATGTCTAAAATTCCTTTTCCCAAATTCAAATCAGACTTAGAAATTCTTGATTTCTCTTCTGAATTTAACTTCAAATCCATTTTAAGATCCAAAATTTAACACTCATATTGGATCTCAGACTTCAGATCCAATTTACTTATAGGATCCAAAACCAATTTCACTTTGGATCTTAGACTTCAGATCCAATCTTCCATCTTGGATCTCAGACTTCAAATCCAATTCCACTTTTTGGATCTCAGACTTTCAGATCCAAATCCATTCTAGGATCCAGAACTCAATTCTACATTTGGATCTCAGACTTCAGATCCACTCCATTTTAGGATCCAGAACCCAAGTCCATCTTGGATCCCAAATCTCGGATCCCATTCTGTTTAATATCCGGAACCCAATTCCAATCCTAGATTTCAATTCCATTTCTATTCTTAAATACCATTTAATTTTCTCAGATCCATTCTAAATTTCAAAACTTCAAAATCTAAATCCAAATTTCATCTCAAGTATTCATCTCCTTTCCTAAATTCAAAAGTTCGAATTCAAAGTCCATCTCTGACTTTGGAACTTCATTTTAAAGCTTTAAGTCATTCCTCCTCATTCATTCCTCCAATCCTGATTTACTTAAAAAACTTAGAACTCCTCTGATCTATCTCAAAGTTCTAAGTTAGATTAAATCATTTCTTCACTCCTTTGCCAAATTCATCTCAGAACACTTGGAAATTTTCAAAACATCTTTCAAAAGGAGCATACATTTTTGCATTGCACAAGCATGATTCTCTGTGCATTTAGAGTTAGAATAAATTCTTAGATTATATTTAGGCAAAGCAAAAGGCATAGATCCAATCCTTGGTTCGATTACCCCTGGTAAAGGCGCCAGGAACGGTCGAACCTCGTACCGACGAGCGAATCCCGTCTCTCCATTTTCCCACAACATTTTCAAAAACGGAGGCGAGTAATTTTCTAAATGTTTTCAAATAAAGGTCAAGTGAAAACCCGCAAAAGAGTTCCTCTTCTCTCTTTCTTTATTTCTTTTTTCTTCTCTTTCTCTTTTCTTTCTTTTATTCTTCTCCCTTCAAACAGGAGGAAAATAGAAGTTAGAAAAAGTAAAAGAGAAGGAAGAGAGAGAAACCAATAAGAGAGGAAAAATTTTGCGATGATCACAGTGGCGCCATCTGGAGTGTCTCCTGCAGAGGACACATGGCAAGCTCTCATTTCCTCAGAAAAAGCAAGTGCCATGTGTCGTTTTCTGTTTTCTTCAGAAAAACTAGAATTCAAAAGTTCAAAACTCCTCATAGGTGGCGCAAATCCTGAACTCCTACCTTTTTCATCCTGTCTGAGATGGCGCCACATGGCCTGGCCCACCTTCTCTCCCCTCTGCCACGTGTCATCTTCTGCTTCTTTCAGAAAAGAAGGTGACACATGTCTCCTTCTCACTCCTTCAGAAAAAGTAGAGGACACATGTCCTCTCCCTACTTTTTTCAAAAAAAGTAGGAGACACATGTCACTGCCCTCTTTTTCCTCCCTCTTGCCACATGGCATTGTAGGAGCCACCCTGAGGTGGCGCCACATGTCCATCCTCCATTCCTCCAGGGCCAACCTCCATTTGAAATTCGAATTCCCCTCTGAGGTGGCGCCATCTGAAGAACCACTCCAGCAGGCTGACACTTGGAACCATCCTGGACTGCCACATGTCCAGATCTCCTTTCACCAGAAAAAGCAAAATTCAAATTCCTCTGAGGTGGCGCCTTCTGAGCCCACTGCTCTGTCCTCCTGACATGTGTCAAACACCTTTTGAGGTGGCGCCATTCCAAGACTCCACTTGGATCCATTTTTATTTTTTATTTTATTTTTAATAAAGGTAGCCCACCATGAGGTGGCACCACCTGAGGGCTCCCTACAAAAGACAAATTCGAATTTCAAACCCCTCAGATGGCACCCCCTGAGATGGCGCCACATGGAGGGCTCAGATCGAGCCTGTTTGAATTTCAAAAATTTTCAGAAAATTTATAAAAACAAGGGTTCACGCCCAGCCTAGGGGAGATCATTTTTTTTAGCTCTTGTGAACTTTGAAAATCCGACCTAGCCTTCCTAACATCTGATTTTGAACCTTGGAAATCGTGCCCCCTTTGGCGCATTGAAGAAGGTGGAGTAAAGTTCGTGCCGTGGCCAATCCGATTCCAACAGAGCTCGATTTTGGTGGACCATCCGAAGCTCGGAGCGAAGGACGAAGGAAGCTCGTGATAGCCGCCCCTTTCAAGAGCTTCTACGCTGCGTAACGAAGCAAGGTGCACTTCTTTTCCCCTTGATGTAATTCCATAATCCGATTCGGGAGTCGTTTGAAGAAAGAGCTCATCCGAGAGATGGATTGAGCTATTCTCATAAAACGACATATATCAAATGTTTCATTATGCTTCCTTGATGATTTTTAACATTCATGTAGTTAGCTAGGTTTAATTTGCATTTTATTTCATTCATTTAGCATATTTCATGAATTAATTAGGATTAATTTAGCATTTATTTCAATTCTGCTTATTTTCAGTAGGTCTTTGTTTTTGTCAGTCAGTCCACACGTCATTTCATGCATTTATTTTTTATTAAAAATTCCAAAAAAATCACGGAATGCGCCCTTAGGTGTCCCTAAAATTTTGCCAAAAATTCGGAGCCATTTGAATTTGTTTACTGCGGTAAACATTCAAAATGGCAAGTCGGGTTTTGTTACCCGGGATACGTTTTGAAAATCATTTGCCGACTTGTAAAATCGCAATATCCCTCATGGGAGATCCGATTTTCGATCTGAAAGATGACTCGGGAGAATGTCTAGTTTTTAATATGATTTTTTCAGATTTTTCTGATTTTTTTTATGTCTGACAAAAATCTGAGAGTTCGGGACACGTGTCAGAGCCTAATTTGGGCCTCTGAGATCTTGGATCGACTTATGGCTATGGTTTATCTTTGTGTGTTGCTCCAAATCCGAAACTATAAGAAGTAAAAGTGGTGTCCAAGATGTCCTCTGTTTGAATCTGAAAGCCTGTAATTTTTAGAACAGTGTTGACCCCTGCTTCGGATTTTTCTTGTCAGCCCCCTGTTTTGCTACATTTGTCTGTTCTGTTAGTTCAAGCAGGAATAGTTATATTTTTATCTGTGTTTCCGTTGATCAAATGCCAAAGTCATAAACATGAAAGTTGTTCATGTAGATGTCGTGCGTAGCTCTGATTAATTTCATAAATTTCCATGGCTGTTTTATATTTTTTTGGCATTTTACATCAGATTAGGATGATTTTACCTCTATCAGAACTAAATCCCTGTTTCCGAACTCACCATGGCTCAAATCCCAAGGCTGTAAAAACCAAAAATGTTTTATTTTGGGTCTTTTAGCAGTCTGAAAAATATCAGAAATTTCCATGGTGTAAATCTTGCATTATCATATTAGGCATTGCATTTGGTTCGGATCCATAGGCAAAACCCACCATTTTAGGACTTTCTTTGAATTTTAGCATTTAAATCATATTATTTCGTGATTTTTAGTATTCTAGGCTGTTTATCAGAGTAAGTAGATGCTTCATACCGAATTTGGTGCAATTTGGAATCCATTTGAGGTTCGGATTAGCCACAATACCAAAACAGGGTCCCGCAGGACCCGGATCCAAGTGAAAAACAAGCGAAATTCATTATTTTGGATAAATTGCAAAATGCCAAATTCTGATTTTACAGTCCTAATGTGTTTAGCAGCATGTCATACTGCATTTCATCATCATTTGATTCAATTTGAATTTCAAAATCTCAATTTTACCAAGTTTTCCTTTAAAAAACCCTGATTTTAAAGGTATAACTTTATAATTAGGGGTATTTTGGTCATTTTGACCCCAATTCCGAATTTCAAACTATTTTCTACTAAATTTCCTGCATTTACATCATTTCAAATATCAAGGAAGCATGATCATAGGGTTTATATCCAATTAAATCCAATAATTTCATAATATTATTGGAAAATCTTGGAAAAACCCACATATTTGAGCTAACCCAATTTCAAGTTTGGCAGGAACAATCAAAAGAAGGAGCTGAAGTCTGCAAATTTCTTTTATTTCCTTTATTTAGTGATGTAATAATGTAAATTTTGGAATAAGAGAGTTAATTTCCTACTTAGACTAGGATGCATATCATATAGTTTAAATTTATGCAATATCCTGATTATATGATTCATGCATTTTATTTTAAAAGCACTATAGATGTTCACGAATGGCACGTGCACCAACTCTTGGGGAGTTGATGGACTCGGTGGGATCCATATTTACGGCCCTAGTCGGAATATGGACGAGACCCAGATCCGTCATCTTTCTACTAGTCACATAGAGCCTACACTCTTAGGCTATCTTAAAATGCACATCATATTTCCAAAGTTTTCAAAATCATGTGCATCAAATCAACTAAGTTCTGAACATATTCATTGCCACAGTCAGAATATGTGAAGGATTTATTTGGACTTAATGCACATTTTCCAACCAATTCCTCAGAAATCTTTTCAAAGGGCATTCATTCACTCATGTCATTTGCATCATGAAATCATTGATTTTCTCAAGATTTTCTCAAGAAAACTTCATTCTCAAGAAATCAATTTCTCAAGAAACTCTAAGGATTTTTCAAAATCGGTTTTCCAAAGACAAGTTTTTCCACAGTTTTCCCTGGAAAACGATATTTTCTTAAGAGATTCAAAAGAGTTTTCCAATCTTTCTCCAAGATCCAAAATCGATTTCCAAGTATTTCAAAAGGTAAAATTCCCAGAATTTCGATTCCCCAAGTTTGAATTTCCTTCTCTAATGAGTTTTCCTATAAAATTTCCATTATTCTCCTAAGAAAACTCTCAAAGTCCAAGTTTTCCTAAGAAGTGTTTCCCTTTTCAAAAGGTTCATCTTTTCTCAAGAATCACTTCCATTTTCCCAGGATTTTCAACCATTCATAATTTTCCCAAGTCTTTATGAACTTTCCTGAGATTTCAAATCTTTTTCATCTTTTTCTTGAGAAAATCTTTTCAACTCCAAATATTTTCCAAGCATACATCATGTTTTCCCAAGCTGCATTTTCCCAAAACCTCATAGCACATGCTTGAATTCTCTGTGCATTTAGGATAGAACATAACTTCGATAATTTAACTAAGTCAAGCATAGTTTTGGTCCTTGGTTCGATTACCCCTGTTAAAGGCGGCAGGAACGGTCGAACCTCGTACCGACAGGTCGAGCCCCATCCCATGGATTTTCCCGCAATTTTCAAAACGGAGGCGAGTATTTCAAAAAGCAATTTCCAAAATCCGGTCAAGTTTGAAGCATGAAAGCGTTTCCTCTTTCTCCCTTCCGCAAGGAAGGGAAGACGGGGGAAAAAATTTGCGACGATAACAGGGTTGCAGATTTGAAAGGGATTGATCCTTCATTCTACATGCATCGGATTCATTGTGACGAAGAAGCCAAGCTGGTGTGTGACATGCAGAGAAGATTAAATCCTAATATGAAAGAGGTGGTGAAAAATGAGGTGGTCAAGTGGGTCAGTCCGATTCAGGTTGTGCCGAAGAAATCTGGACTCACTGTAGTGGAGAACGAAAAAGGGGAGAGCATTTCGATGAGGACCACCACAAGGTGGCGAGTTTGTATTGATTACAGGAAGCTGAATGCGGAAACACGGAAGGATCACTTTCTGTTGCCATTTATTGATCAGATTTTGGAAAGACTCGCAGGACAGAGCTACTACTATTTCTTGGACGGATATTCTGGATACAATCAAGTAGTTGTCTATCCTGACGACCAGGAGAAAACCACATTTACCTGTCCGTATGGCACTTTTGCATTTAGACGAATGTCGTTTGGGCTCTGCAATGCCCCCAACAACTTTTCAGAGGTGCATGTTAGCTATCTTCTCCGACATGGTGGATGATGTCATGGAAGTTTTCATGGATGACTTTTCTGTGTATGGCGCTTCCTTTGAGGATTCCCTCCAGAAACTTACTCGAGTACTGAGTAGGTGTATGGAGACAAACCTAGTTTTGAGTTGGGAAAAGAGTCACTTTATGGTCCAAGAGGGGATTGTGCTCGAACACATTGTGTCCAAAAGAGGGATAGAGGTTGATCGAGCAAAGGTTGAGTCAATTTCACAATTGACTCCACCGACCACTGTTAGGCAAGTACGGTCATTCTTAGGGCATGCCAGATTTTACAGGCGGTTCATCAAAGATTTTAGCAAAATCTCTCGATCGCTCTGCTCATTATTGGAAAAGGATCAGCCCTTTGAGTTTGATGATGACTGCATGAAGGCCTTTGAGATACTCAAAGAGGCCTTGACCACTGCACCCATTTTGAGACCTCCTAATTGGATGCTTCCATTCGAGATTATGTGTGATGCTTTTGACTATGCGATGGCGGCCATTTTAGGACAAAGGGTTGACAAGAAGCCTTATGTGATATACTATGCGAGCAAAACTCTGTCCGATGATCAAATGAACTACACCACGACAGAGAAGGAATTACTCGCAGTAGTATTCGCTTTGGATAAGTTTAGGTCCTATCTTCTCGATTCAAAGGTGGTTGTCTATTCTGATCATGCTGCATTGAAGTACCTTCTTAGCAAGAAAGACACCAAACCGAGACTCATTCGATGGGTCCTGCTACTACAAGAGTTTGATCTCGAGATTCGAGATAAGAAGGGAAGTGAGAACGTAGTAGCAGACCATCTCCCTAGACTGATCGTGGAGACCACTCAGGATCAGAGACCGATCAGTGATTCTTTCCCCGATGAGCAGATTATGACCGTTGGAACATCACAGTTACCCTGGTTCATGGATATTGTGAACTATCTGGTTTTGAGGCAGATACCTGAGCATTGAAATAATAATGAGCGAGAGTGATTCTTATCATAGGTGAGATAGTACTATTGGGATGAACCAGAATTATTCAAATATTGCGCAGACCAGATCATTAGAATGTGCGTTTCGGAGGAGGAGTATGAGTCCATCCTTAGTTTTTGTCATTCGCTAGCTTGTGGAGGGCATTTTAGTAGTAGGAAGACAGCAACAAAGGTTTTGCAGTCTGGATTGTTTTGGCCCACACTCCACAGAGATGCGCATGAGTTCTGTAGGAAGTGCATTCGTTGTCAACAAACCGTGAATATGTCCAAGAGAGACATGATGCCCTTGCTCTCGATTTTGATTGTTAAGATTTTTGATGTTTGGGGCATAGATTTTATGAGCCCGTTCCCGCCATCGTTCAAAAATTTTTATATCTTAGTGGCGGTTGATTATGTGTCCAAATGGGTCGAGGTTGTGGCAACCAAGACCAATGATCACAGAGTTGTGCTCAAGTTCATCAAGCATAATATTTTCAGTCATTTTGGTGTGCCACGTGCGATGATAAGTGATGGTGGAAAGCATTTCAGGAATGTACAGATAGCTTCTCTTCTGAGAAAGTATTCTGTCAATCATCGGTTCACCACTCCTTATCATCCGCAGACCAGTGGACAGGTCGAGGTTTCTAATAGGGAAATTAAGCTGATTTTAGAAAAGACAGTTTGCCTAGATCGCAAGTATTGGTCGTAGCGCTTAGATGATGCTCTTTGGGCATATAGGACTGCGTTTAAAACTCCCATTAGCATGTCCCCATATTGTCTTGTTTTTGGAAAAGTGTGCCACCTCCCTGTCGAGCTGGAACACAGAGCATACTGGGTAATCAAGAAGTTTAATTTCGACCTCACCCAGGCTGGCAAAGAGCGATCATTGCAGCTCACTGAGTTAGAAGAGCTCAGGAATGATGCATATTAGAATGCCAAGTTATATAAAGCTCGCACTAAGGCCTTTCATGATAAACATATTATAAGAAAAGTGTTTGAGCCAGTTCAGAAAGTTTGGTTGTTCAATTCTCGTTTACATCTATTCCTAGGTAAATTAAGGTCAAGATGAGATGGACCTTACATTGTGAAAGAAGTATTCTCGCACGGGGCCGTCACATTATTTGACCCACAGACGAGAGGCACATTCAAGGTGAATGGGCAAAGATTGAAGCCCTACAAATCAGATACCTTACAGGCCGGTGAGTGTGAGGTCTGGGATCTCACGAAGGAATAAGATCTGAGCGGAAGAATGTATCATATGTAGATAGTAGAATTAGTTTTGTTTTTCAGTTTAGCAGTTATTTTTGTTCAGTCATCTGATTTCATATAAACTTACACTTGTTCTGATTCATGCAACTTTATCTAATATTCAATGTGTGAGGATTAGTTACCAGGTCCAGGGCACAACTTTCAGAGCAGACCATTGACCAGATCAGCAGAAAACTATGCATTTGTATATGCATAGTGGTGGTGCAAAGTCAAGTCAATCATCAACTTCAGAGGCCCGACATATATCAGGTTGTATCTATCCTTTCTTCCGTATTTATTTTATTGGTCGTTAGTGTGCATTTGCATTGCATGTTTGCATATTTTGCATGCCACTAGGGACAGTGTCATTTAAGCATGGGGGGTGGTTTAGATGCACACTAAAATTTTTATCAGGTAGCTAAAATCTCATAAAAGTAGGTCATTAAGAACAAAGTTTGTAGCATAAATGATTGTTTTTGGCGTAATCTAACAATTTAGAATTTTTTTAAGCCCCATGTAAATTTTTTTTTCTGATCTGATCCAAAAAGAGTAGTTATTTATGAGATAATTTAAAGAAAAGATAGTATTTGAATGTTAGAATGTTTTGAATCACTTTAGTATAAGTATGCATAGTATGTTTTGTGGAATAACTAAGCAATTGAAAGATGTTTAGAAATATGAGCTTAAAAGAAAAGAGCTACGTTTAGTTGTTGATATCTTCGCGATTCTCAGTAGTTGAGCTCAGACACAAGTTGAAGTGTTTGAAGCCTCTTGACGAAAAGGATAACGAAGGAGATCATCTTCTTGTCTAGTCGATATCTGTGGCCTATGCGGTTCGAGTAAGTAGAGTCTGAATGGTGTTTTACACCTGGTGCCCTAAAGCCATCTGGTTTGGGAGCCACCGATTCAAAAGCTTGTTACATGAACTTTATAGAAACCTAAGAGATAGAGACATTGCACATGATGAGAAGAAGACTATACGTAAACTATTAAAATAGAAGGTCTAGTGACTCGAGCAATTAAGTCTGAGGGATACTCTGTATCTGGTGCCCTAAGGTCGTCTAGCCTGGGAGTCACTGACCCAAAGCTCGTTACACGGGTCACAAAACTAAATATTTGAAATAATGCTCAAGTGAGAAGAATTGAAAAATGGTGAAAAAGTGAAAATCAAAAGAAAAGGAATGAGCTTAATGAGAAAAATTCATTGCTTAGGAATAATTGTGAAAAACTGTGCAGAAAATATACAAGTGAGGATAAATGAATAATAACATGATAATACTTGACTTTCTGAGGAAAATCATGAATAATTACAAAGTTTAGAAAAGTGAAAGAAAAAGGTTTTTACTGTGGTGGCATAAGAATTCTAAATTTGTTATGAGAGTGTACATTACATGAAATATTTGCTTAAACTAATTTCTTAATTGCCTAATATTTCTGAAAAAGCATTCCTGCATGACATTGATGTTTGTGGGTAGCATCTCTGCAAACCCTCACGAGACCTTACTCGTCCACTAGGGTAACCCAGGGGTTTAAAAGGCTTGTTGCATGAGCTAAATGAAGTCGTGATTCCTACGAAAGTGAGTTAGGATTTTAATTTTTTAGTACATATTTGTCTATTTTCAAAATTCATAACTTAGTTAGTTGTTTGTTAAGGGACTAACAAACATTCAAGCAAGGGGGTATTTGATGATGCATGAAATGCACATCATTTTAATATTATATTCTTGCATTTTTATGTGATTTTAAGGTTTAGAACCCGTGATTGGATGTATTTTGATATAAAGAAGTCTTGGTCCAAATTTCAATCAAATCAGAGTTTAATTGAGTGAGATATTACAATTTTAGTGCTTGTGCACGGATTTCAAGGTAATTCGGATCAAGATCCGACCCAAATAGATCATCTTGGGTTTTGGATCAGTTCTTAAACATCACAATCCAACTCACATGTGATCCAAAACCCATTTATGAAATGTTTTCAGAAAACCCACTTCAAAAGAGGCGCATAGCAATTCTTTTTATTTTAAACCTCTTTTTGAAATTATGAAAATTTCAGCTCAAAGTTTAAATACATTTTTCTGAAAACCCTAAGATGTTTTTGCCTAGGAATTTGCACCCAGTTGAAGCTCTCTTCCTCCTCCACGCCTCCCTCTTCACGCCATCTTCTTCCTTTCCCATTTCCACGATTTTCTAAGCTTTCTTCCCCTCTTCCTCTTATGTGCTCCATTTTCTACTTCCCTCATCTTCTTATTCTTCATATTGCCTTCATTGGTTAACGTGTTCTTGCTGTTTTTGCAGATTTTGCAGATCAAAGAGGTGCTATTCCTAGCTGGTGTGTCATCTACTCCACTAGGAAGGATCGGCTATACCTCTCCGATCTTCTTCTCCACCCGAGCATGGCTCGGTTTACCTTCCACCCCTCGGCGCCTCTATTGGGTGTAGATCGTGCAACCGTAGCAGCCACATTGTCATGAAAGCAGCCCCTAAACGAGTTCAGCAGCGTGAAACCTAAGCATCAGCCGCTCTTTCTACCCCCACCTTCGTCGGATCGCCCTTGAGGTAGGTCTTTTCTTCCTCTCTTCTTTTAGGTAAAATCGAGTCCACCTATAGCACGTCTCTTTACTCTCAAACCTTTCTTATTTTCAGTTTCTTTTGACAGTAAAACCACTGTCGTTATTGGGTCATTTTATGTGTTTGAATGTCGGGTATGGTATTAGGTTAGGTGTCGGTCCCCTGCCATAGTTCATTTTTGTCAAAGTTCAAAAATCGGCTAGATCTAATCTAGCCGGTTTTATCGTTTTATTTGTTTTCATTTTTCTGATTTTTTCTTGGCATTTAGCAGGTTAAAAGTGTGTTTTTTGTACATCTAAGATTGCATTTGAGTTTAGTTATAGGGTTTAATAGTGGTTGTATCGGGTGTCTCGTACCATAGTGAAGATCGGCTAAGCCTAGTTTAGCCGATTATGGTGTAAGTCCAGCATACTTTCTGTTATTTTCTGTAGGTAGCAGCATGATAAATAGATGTTGTGTGTAGTCTGGAGTTAGGTTTAGTCATAGGTCAATCAACATAAAATTAGTTTTTATTATTTGTGGTTCTATTCGTTTAAATTTGAGTTTTATTTTTGCGTGTTAGAGTGGTCGTCTTCTCCAAAGAGAGGGCTGCCATTAGAGGTCCAACAAGGTCTGAGTTGTCGTTTTGGTAGGTCATTAGAGTATAGGAAAAATTATGGTAAGAGTTTAGATTCAACGTATGTGTGTTTAGGTAAGTAGTGCTCTATTTTAATTACATTAGGATTATTTTATTTGTTTCTTTAGTAAGATTTCACGTTTTGTGTTGTGTTTTCCAAGGGAGCCCATGTATTTAGGTGTCCAGGTACAAAAGTGGTGAGTTTGGTGTTTGGTGGGTTTCTAATAATTCGTGAGGGTATAATTTGGAAAGTATTGACTTTTCTTGGAAGAGGTCAATCTGGATGATTTGTTGAACGGCTAATTAAGTAAGGATTCAATTTTTGAATCCCTTACTTAATTCTTGTGATTACTTGCCTTAAAGAAGAAATTGGAAATTAATTAAATTGGCACCTTCCTAGTTAAAACGTGTGGGTCATATGGGCTGACGGTTTTGGCTATGCAAGGCAAGTGTTCTCCGTAAGTAAAGAATGAAAAGATGCCCAATTAATTCCCAGATTCGACTATTTGGACAATTGGCCTTCTTTCCAATAATTGTATAGCCTATCATAGAGTTTCCTTATTTTATTGAGTATTTTAGGAATAGCTTTATCTTTTAGTTAGGTTTCAAAATCGTGATTAGCAACTTAGGTAAGTATGGTGTGTCTTCATTAGTGTTAGGTTGAATTCAATTTATGTGTTTGACTTAAATAGATTCATTGCTTTTTAATTCTTCCATTTTTGTTTTTAGTAAGTAGTCTCTGTTTATTAGGTGTATTTTTGTCCATCTAGGGTGGCGTGAACCTAAGTCAAAGCTACACTCTAAACCGTCCCCCTAACTAACCCTAGTTAGTTAATTAACCCTAGCTAAATTAACTAATTAACATTAGGTTGATGTTCTTGTTTCAATTTGGCTTTAGAGTTAATTGTTGTGTCTTTAGTTAATTATTTAGTTTACATTAAGGAGAGTTATTTAGGATTAATTAAATTCATTAATATAGATATTCTAAGTAGTCTTGCATATTAGTTTACAATAGTTTAAAAGTAGTGTTTTGTTTGGATTAGATTTAGTGATACTTGTTTAGTTTGTTTACGTGTTTGTGTAGTTAATTTATTTGCTTTCATTTTCTGCAGTTTAACAGTAGATTAGAGTAGTTTGGGACTGTTTTTACATGGATTTCAATGTCATAGTGCATTTAGGGGATTCTTTCAAATGAATAGTGCATTGATTTTAAAACCATATTTTTGCAGTAACTTGCACTCGTTATTTTATGTGCAACTTTTTAGAGTTTTTCCAAAAATTTTACTCTGTTCTCTTCATTTGTGTGTTCACTGTCAGCAGACCAAAAATCAGCTCATTTCGAGTTGGTTTGGTCTGACTTTTAAGCGTTTTTCAAAATCAACGTTTTCGTGTTTTTAAATTTCGGGACATACGATTTCCAGATTTTACATGAATTTGAAACACTTATATCTAGAGCTTCCAGATGAATTATTTAAATCTGTAAAAACTGACAGATTGTTGAATCTGTCAGGAACAAAACAAAAGAAAAATCATGAAAATCGGACTTCATTTGCCTCTTTAAATGCACTGCTTGCAAAAACCTGTCAGAATCCACTTTTGCACTAGTTGAGGGTAAAACAGTCATTTTATTAGTTGTGTGATTTTCGGTAGTTTTTATTGTTTTTCTGCATGTTAGTTAGTATATTTGTAGTCATTAACTTAGTTAGATTCAGAATAATTAATTGATGTACTTAGAATTGATATTTTAGTTAATTTTGAGTTTTAATCAGAATTTAGTTCAGTAATTCCTCGTAAAATTAGGTTTAGTATAATTTTTAGATTTATTTATTATAATTGTGTACTAACTTTATATCTTATTGTATTTTAGGTTGATAAAGTTTACAATAGGTCACAAGGTTGATTCAGAATGAAAATACACATGCACATGTGGTGAAAGGATGAAATTGCCCTTGGCGATTTGGAGAAGAATTTAGAAATTTGTTTCTAGTTAACTGTAATTTTTAGTTTGTAATTTCTTTAGAGTTGTATTGTTTAACTTAGATTAAGAGTTTGATATTAATAAATTGAAATTCTTAAAAGTAATTTGGATATTTCCTGTTCCCTGAGAATTCAACCCGTACTTGCCACAATCGTGAAAAGTCAGTTTTTATTCTTTTTGGTTAATGATTTTCTAAATGTTTTACTAAAAAATATCTTTTAAAAATAACCACTGCAAAAGTTCAACCAATAGCCTCCTTGAAAGAAAGTCAATTGCAAGAAATTTGAATTCGAATCTTGATTGTACGGAGTTAAGCCCAATCGAAGGTAGAAAAGAGGGAATATTTTCGCACCAATGTGCATCACTTTCAATTATTTCAAATCAACAATAATTTTCAAACATTTTTGACAATATTTTCTAGGTATCCTAGCGTGAAGCGAGAGCTTGAGGTTCATCTTTGGCGCATACTGACATCATTTGTTATCCCTTTTAGGACTTGATAACAGGAGTTTTCAAGATTCCTTTCCTTCTATTGATATAATCTGAGCGCCTGGGTTCTCAGATTCGCACACTTTCCTGTGTCCCCACTGTCCCACCATAGATAGTCCAATTTTGGCTTGAGGTTAAGCCACAAATCAATTTCAAAAAGTTATTTAGTCTCAACAATGAGGTACCCAAAATCAAACCCCTTTTCAAGCTTTAGGGACCCCAATTTCATCCTTTTGCAAAACCCCTATCGGATTCATTGTGTAGAAGGCCGAAGGTTCTATTATGGGTTCTTCTTTCAAGAATCTCATTATTTTCATTTCTCGGTTAGGTTAAAGGTTAAACCTGAGCCTCGTTCTGATTAGGTATTTCATTTTCCCGGTCAGGTTAAGGGTTAAACCTGAGCCTCATTTTGATGAGGTATTTCATTCCCGGTCAGGTTAAGCGATTAAACTTGAGCCTCATTTTGATGAGGTATTTCATTTTCCGGACAGGTTAAGGGTTAAACCCGAGCCTCATTCTGATGAGGTATTTCATTTCCCAATCAGGTTAAGGGTCAAACCTGAGCTTCGTTTCTACACGAGGTATTTCACGTCCCATCCAGGTTAAGGGCAAAACCTGAATCTTACTTCTTTGAAGTAAATTTTTCTTCATTCTCCATTTCATACCTACCATTTTCGTCAGGGCTAATTTCTTCATACCCAGTCAGATCCTTCTAACTGGGGCATTTTTATAACCCAAATTTGGTGTGTTTTTCTTTGCCACTAAGCTCGTCCTCAAGCCGGCTTAGTAGCAAAGAGGGGCATCTGTAAACACCCCAAAATTTTCTTATCCATGCTCAGACAACCCTCCTCATGCAGTGCCAACCCTGTTAGGTCAATATAGGAGTCAAACCCCGGGTCTGTGTCAGAAAATTACCATTTTACCTATTTTTATTAGGAAAATTACCATTTTACCCCTAGGTCATCTCGGACCCCAGTCAGTCAGAGTCAACCAAGCTCATTGGTGAGTTCAGAACTGTTAAAATATCAGTCATTTCAAGCTCATCTGAGATCATGATGAATAGACTATTTTCATTTCTGACCATTCCTACCAAAATGGGATCATTTTTTTTAGAAATGAACTCATTTCTCATTCAAACCCAAGTCAATTGTCTTTGAGTCAGTCATTCCTAGTCAACCATACTCCACAAGGTCTCGCTTGAGCTCATCAGAAGTTCAAGCACTCCAATTTTGGTTCAAAACCATTTCCAAGAGTCTAGGAGCCCATTTTAGCCCGTTTTAGCTCTTTTAGCTGAAATTGAGCTGAGTTCAGCCAGTTGAGATAGTGTTCGAGCTTCAATTTTAGTTTATGTCAATATTACTGATCTTTGTTTTAGCTCAAACCCAGCTATGGTCCATAATTCACTTCACTCCAGTGACCATTCCGTACCATTTCTCTAAAAATGGCAGTATTTCTTAAAAATTTAGTCGGAGAGTCCAGTTAAGTCAGTATCTTGTCAGTCCAGTCAAGTTCTGAAACTCAAAAACCCAGCTTAATCCAGTTCATTTCAGTTCAATTCAGCTCAAACCCTAATTTTCAGTGTCACTCTAACTCAGTAGGGCCTGAAAACTATTTCTCGAACCATTTTGCAAATTTTGTCAATTTTAACACTTTTTGAACTGGTACAACTGCCAATCGGGGTTTAAAATCCAAAATTCTTCATTCAGGGTCTGCATTTCGCATAGCATTTCATATCATTCCCCATCATTTCATATCATTTCTCAGCATTTCATCACATTTCATTTCATTTTTGAAGTCCAGAACTCCAGTTTTATAAATTTCAATCCAGATTGAGTTTTAAAAGTTTTCAGAAATCAATTTCAAACTCTGGGTTTCCAAAATTAACATTTTTACCCCCAGGAGTCTAAATTTGGAAATATTTTCTCGAGAAAAACAATTTGGATTTCTTTCAAACTCAAATTTTCAAATTCTACACTGGATTTGCTTCGCAACGCGGTATTGAACTTCAAAATTCGAGCTTGTTTCAAAAACTGCAAAAAATAACTCATTTCGTCCGAAATTTTCTAAAAAAAGGCTATTTTACCCTTCTAATTGTTAAAATGAATTTCAAATTTGGAAAGTGAGCCCACTCTGAAAACTTTTTCATTTTTTATTTTAAAATAAAAAAAAAATATCTTTTGCTTTCTTTCGTTCTTTTTTATTTTTGTTATTTTTTTTTATATTTTTTTGTGAGAGGAGGGGGGACCCACAAGGGGGTCGACCAAGCCTCCAGCCCCAATTCTTTCTTCCTTCCTTTTCTTTCTTCCCTTCCTTTCCTTCTTCTTTTTTCTTTTCTTTCCTTTCTTCTTTTCCTTCTTCCTTCCTTTTCTTCTTTTCTTTCTTTCTTTCCTTCTTCCCTTCCCTTTCTTATTTCCCTTCTTCAGCCCATTCACGTGCTTTTCTTTCCTTCTCATTAGCCTTTTATTAAAAACCTTAGCCCTAATTCATTAAATCCTAAGTTTTGGGTTTAAAAAAAGAAAGAAAAAGAGAGAAAGGGGAGATACACGGCTGCCTCTCTCTCTCTTTCATATCTCTCTCCTCTCCTTCTTACCCTATCTTGCTCTTTCTCTCCCTCATACAGCAACAACTCTTCTCTCTCACCTTCACCATCATCTTCAGCCTCCCACCTTGGAGCACCCTCTTCCAGCCTCTCCAGAGTAGGCAACAACTTCTTCCACAGCCGCCATATCCTTCCACCAAGGCAACAAGAGCTCCTCCATCGATTTAGCATCAACCACCTCCAAGCTACTTCAGTCGGCGCCCCTTGAAGCTTCCTTCCTGCAGCATCAACCTTGAAACAACACCTTTGGCCTCCTTGGTAGCATATCCCTTCAGCTAATCCGGGGTAAGAGTTCCATATCATTAATATTTGTTCGTTTTGAATGTATGATATTCTAATCAAAGTGCTACCGTGTGAGGTGATCCATCTGATAAATGGATCGGATCACTCTCACCTATAGCCTATATCAAATAAATCATATATCCCCCTGATCATTTTTATTTTTGTTATAGTTTTTACGTTTTCAAGCATCATATCTAGATTTATAGCACTTTTTTTATTTATTTCATATACTTAGGCAAGTCTTATTAAGGTTCTACTATTGTTTCATGAATTTCAATTTGTGCACTCAATCCAAATGTTATTTCATGTAGATATTTGTGCCTATAAATCTTGGAAATTTCCTGATGATTGTGTATGCTTGTTCCTGATTCTTTTCAAGAAACCCAAATCAAATCGGGTTTTATAACCTTATTTAAAAAAATCAGAACCTAAATTAGGTTTTGAACCCTCCAGAATTTCCAAATTTTGTTTTAGCAGGTTTGTCAGCCTAAGATCCCCTAAATGGGAGATTTGAATGGTTCTCTAAAAATCACAGTAGATTCACGATGGAATCTACTAATTGTCTGAAAATTTTGATATCTTTATAAATAGATTTGACCTCTGTTAAAAATCCATTTTCCCAGACACTTGGGAAAACCTCGATTTCTCTTTGTCAGGGTATAGACCGATTCTAATATGCTGAATTCGTTTAATCCATTAGTCGTCTTTCAAAATCTTTAACATGAAAGTTGTTTATAACCCATTTATCTGTCATTTCCCAAAATATGGGAATTTTTGGGATTGTCCAAGTGTTTTTCTCAAAATTATCTTTTCTGTCTGACAGATTCCAATATCCAGAAATTCCAGAGATCGAGGTCTCTGATAACAGTATGCCCATTTCCAAAACGTAGCTCGATTCCCAATGATGTGAAAATATGAAATTTTTCCTCTATACATCATGGAAATTTTACCATAATTCCAGCCATTTTTCCATCTGTTTGCTATTTTTCCCACATTTTTTCCCAAAACCTGTCTGTTTTCCCTAAATCCTAGAGTCGCCGGATTCCGATCTGATTTGCCAGAGCTGTACAGATCCGACTATAGGTCAAAATTAGAATGTGTAAAATCCAAAAATATTTTTCTAACTGTTCTCTGTCACGCCATAAAATTTGGGAAATTTTTATGGAAGTTTGATATCCTAAATCTCATTTAGAATCAATATTTTAGGCAAAATTTTGATTTTTTAGGATTTTTAGCTATTTTCCATATTAAGAAAATAACAAAAAAAATAGATTTTCGATTCTATTCTGTTCTTAGGGTTTGTATAGGTGTCCATGAAAAATTTGGCTCAATTCCAAGTTCATTAGCTTTATATGTTAGTTTATCTTTAAATTCAGAGGCAAAAATCAGGTGAAAATCGACTTAAATTTGATATTTTATGATATTTTCGCCATTTTAGAATTTTTATCATGTAAATAAGCATGTCATGTCATATTAGAGTTAATTTCAATGTCATTTGCATTTCAATTTCCCATTTTTGCAAAATTTATTTCAAAAAACCCTGGTTTCAAGGCCATAGTCTTGTTATCAGGGGTATTTTGGTTATTTTGACCTAAATTTCGAAATTTCAATTATTATATCCATATATTTTCGTGCATATCATTATATTTCATCATATTGTGCTTGATTTATTTCATTTGATCTTCAAAATTCTAAATTTTACAAAAATTCTTTAAGAAAACCCTGATTTTAAGGTCATTAGGGGCATTTTGGTCATTTTTACCCCAATTTTGAATTTCCAAGTTTATTTTCAAAATTTATTCATTATTTCTCATGTTTATATCAAAGGGGGTATGAATCTTGGTCTATATCTGAATAATATCTGATAATTTCCAATATTTTCGGATAAATTCAGAAAAACCTACATTTTTGTGCTAACATTGTTTTCTAGTTTTGCAGGAACATCCAAGAAGAAGGCTTAGCTTTTATTCTTTTATTTCAATTCAATGTAATATCAAGTTGTAATAATTTGGAATAAGAATTACTTTTCAGCTTAGAATAGGATTGCATTGCATATAGTTTGATTTCTGAAAAATTTGATATATGATGTATGCTGCATATGTAGATTTTCCAAAATCACTATGGTTGACACGAATGGCATGTGCCCAAGCTCTTATGGAGTTTATAAACTTGGTGGAATTTGTATTTTTGGCCATAGTCAGAATACGAATGAAACCTAGATTTATGATCTTCATATTAGCCACATTCAGCCTACACTCTTAAGCTAACTTAAAAAATGCACTACATTTCTCAAAACTCAAAAAAGGTTTCCCAATTCCTCAATAAAATTCCCTCTCAAATTCATTCATTCATTCAATTTGCATCATTTTCAAAATCATTTCCCAATTTCATTTCAGAAAAATCAGTTTTCTCAAAAAAAAATTGAAAGTCTTTCTCAGGATTTGATTTTCTCAGAATCCTAAGTTTTCACATGAGATTTCAAAGTATTTTCCAAGCTCAAATTATGATTTTCCAAGATTTCCACATTCTCAATTCTAAGTTTCCAATCTCAAAATCAATTTTCTCAGATTTCCTATTTTTCTGAGAATCCATTTTCCATTTCAAGTCATTTTCTAATGAACTTCCTGATTTTCTCAGAATTCTCAAATTCATTTCCTTAAAAAAGCAATCTAAATCTCAAAATCAATTTTCCAAAGTTCAAGTTTTCCTGAGAAATCATTTTCCAATGCAAATTTTTGATTTCTAATAAATTTTAATGATTTTCCCAGGAATTCCAAATTCAAGCACTTTTCCAATTATTTTCCAAGTATATTTCAATTTTCCAAGCAAACATCATTCTTTCAAAACTTGCATTTTATCAAAATTCTATAACATATGCCTGATTCTCTGTGCATTCTAGGAAAATAGAGCAAAATTTAGATAATTTAACTTAGTCAAAGCGCACATTTGATCATTAGTTCAATTACCTTTGGTAAAGGCGTCAGGAACGGTTGAACCTCGTACCGACAGGCGGATCCCATTTCATGGAATTTTCCCATAAATTTTCAAAATGGAGGCGAGTAATTTTCAAAACCATTTTCAAAACTTTGGTCGAGTTTGACTCGCAGAATAATTTCTTCTCACTCTCCTAGAGGGAGGGAGGAAAAATTTTGCGATGATAACACTCGACAACCAAAACCCAGTGTCATACGTGTCAGGATGTGCCAACGTGCACGTGCAAAATAGGAAAAACCACAAAGGCATAATTTCGCACGAGTATTGTGCTGTGAGCAACGATACGCCAACAAGTGTGTAGAGTGGCACAACGCTCAAAATGCATATACAATAGCTATTGTACATGCGAGGGGTGTCGAGAGCCTAGACTATGTATTTTCCAAATACGCGTACTCCAACCATCGTATCATGGCAAATCTTGCACAGCGAAGCCTTCCGCGAAGGTCCTTAGCAAATTCGACACTCACGAGTGACAAGAGCGAGATTTAAACTAATTTTGTCCATATAGGAATTTCATTATCAATCCCCAAGGTATGGTCGCGCACTGCCCGCACAACAGGCCACGAACACGACTATCGGCCAGAATGGTCCGACAAAGCGAACAAACACACGCACGCGTGTGGTGTGACACCAGTCGCGAGCTCAACCACCTTGCTGCCATGATGGGATGGCAGGGAAAGAGCAACAGGAGTCCGAGACTGCAAACTACGTTGTTTGCAAGCGATAGTTCTCGCATAGACTAATTCTCTATTATAAGTTGGCGGCAACGAAGTAGTGGCTACCGCCACTGGTGAGCTTCCATGGGAGGCTCAACGAGGTGATGGTGTCTGGTTGATATTTTGAAATGAATATTTTTAAACAATAATTTTCAATAAAAACATGGGAAAATCGTCAACCAAAGATATAAAACCGACTTTCCACCGAAGTGGCGAGTACGGGTCGAATCCACAGGGAACGGGATATTTCTGAATTAATTCCAAAATAAAACTTTATTAATAAAAACAAAGTTTACAACTATGTCAATGTTTACAAGTTACATTAAATACATTCTAAACTATAAAAATAAACTAAAATCGGAGGCTAAGTCTTCTGCAGGTCTCCAGGGGCATTTCTGTCTTTTCACTTCAAGTGCAGTCGCACAGTATAATTGAATTACACCTGTGAACCTGTTCTAACTTAACAACCTACAAAATAAAAACAAAAGTCAGTACTAAATCAATACTTAATCTAAATTACATCTATAACTAATTCTAAACTATTTCTACATTAAACTACAGTTAATTTAAATATATAAAACTAAAATTATACTAACTAAGTGAACTAACTAAACTAAGCAACTCTAATTACTCTAAAAACTGTTAATATACAGATTGCAATGATAGAAAACAGTAAAACTACACGAAGTCAGACAAATAGTTAAAAGACTGTTTTGTCCCTAAAGAAGGCAAAAATGGATTCTGACAGCTTTTCACAAAATGACTGTTTGAGGGGTCAAACGAATTCCAAAATTAGTCAAATCACTTCTATTCTGTAAAAGAAATATCCAAGAATCTGACACATTTTACATAAATGAAAAATACGTTCTGGATCTCCAGAACGAGGCGTTTTAAAATCAGGATAATTTGGGAAATCGCTGGACCCGAAATTTCAAAATCAGAAAAAGCTGTTTTCATAATACGCTTAAAAAGCAGACCAAATCAACTCGGATCGAGCTGAAATTTGGTCTGCAGACTGTTAACACACCAATGTAAAGAATAGAAAAATAATTTTCAGGAAATTCACGAAAAATTCATATGAAATAACTAGTGCACGATCGGGTAAAAATTAGGGTTTTGGTTCAGTGCACTATTCATCCCTTTGAATCCATAATTGACATTTGGACATTGAATTACGTACAAAAACAGTCCTAACTGAACCTATCCTACTGTTAAAATACAGAAAACAATAACAATTACATTACATTATAAAATTTAAGAACTAACCTAACCTAAACTCACTAATACTCTAAATAAGATATCTAAATTAATCTAAACTCTAATTAAACCTAATATATACCATCTAATATCACTAACTAAAGTAACTATCTATTCTAATATTAATTCTAACTTACTAAAACAACTACTCACCTACGGTTATGTTAACTAACTACCTAGGGTTAGGAACTAACTAAATTACACACTAACTATGTTAACTAACTATCTAGGGTTAATTAATTAACTACGGTTAGGCACTGACTATTGTTAACCTAATAACTAGGATTATTTTACTAACTAAGGTTAACTAAATCTAAGGTTAGTCTGACTAGGGATCGGTTATGGATAGGGTAGGGTTAATACCTATGGTTAGCTAAGGTCGACTAGGGTTAATTAGTCTAACTAACTAAGGTTTAATCTAACTAGGGTTAGAGGTTAACTAAGATTAGTCTCCTATGGTTACCTAATTATCTAATGATTAGGGTTTATTAACTAAGGTTACTAGGGTCGGATGGGATAAAGTAGGTCGGTTAGGGTTAAGAGAGTGTAACTAGGGGTCGGCTATTGGGATTAGGTAGGGTTAACTAAGGTCAAATGAGGATAACTAGGGTTGACTAGGGCTCGACTCAACTAACTAACTAGGTTAGTTACATTGGTTAAACTAGGGCGAACTAGTTAACTAAACTAAGGTTAGGGTTAAATATCTAACTATGGTTATTAACTAATTAGGGTTAGATAAGGTCGGTTAGACTAGGGTCGGTTAGGTTTACTTAACTAGGGTTAGTCTAGGTGGCGGTTTTGAGTAAGGCATTGACTACACACCAACCTAGAGTCATTAACTAATCCAACTAAGGTAGGGTTAATCTAAATTAATTACTACATTAAATATACACTACAATTAGAATCTACCTAATTAGACCTACACGAATTTACAAACCTAATTTAATTCAATAACTTACCCTAATTAAATACACACGATTTCCTAAAATCTAATGCTAATGCTATATTACTACTTTAAGTAACACCTAATTAAGACTAAGTCAATCTAAGCAATAATAAATAGGGCTTTAAATAGGAAACCACGAATTGGGTATGAAACCAACTCCTCCTCTTCTTGCCTTAATTGCAATTATGGAAATCCTTCAATTTCAAAAACCGTCCAGCCCTTTTGAAATCCGTTTTTCCTTGGTTCACTCAAACATTGATTCCCTTTTTGAAAACCTTTCCAAAATCACATTCCACGATTTTGACTGGTCTTAAAAGAAGAGATAGCATTTAAATTTTTGTCAAAATCGTGTAAACCATTTTGGAAACTCTTTTTAAAATCCAAGCATTAAATACTCTTTTTGAAAATCCTTTCCAAAGCATCCTACACGTTTTTGGGTTAGCTTTAAATGCACATTTAGAATTTCAAATCTTTTCCCCAAAAAACGTGTAGACATAATTAGGACCTTTGGAATTCCAACGGTTTTCCAAAAATCGTGTAACCCTCATTAAAAGACCCTTTGGAATTCCAAAGGGTTTTCAACCTTGAAAAGGTAACTCATTTATAGCTGGATTGGGAAATGAAGCTTTCCTCTTAATTGCAATTTACGATTTTAGAGGGATTGATCTTCTACCAAAAACGCATTCCAATTCAATGACCCCAATGCCCTTTGACTAAAATAAAAGTACCTAATCTATTCTAATATTAACCTAGCTAAGTTAGGATATATCAACATAATTCAAAGGGTAATAAAGACTAATGAAGCACGAAAATGCATAACTATCTATTTTACCTCTATACGAAAATTAAAAATATTAAGTTAAGACTAATTTAACCAAAACGAAATTCAAGGAAATAAAATTGCTAATTAACCTATGATTAAATATATTATCAAAACACCAAACATTAACTAATAGACTATTTCCTACATAACTTTAACGACATGAAATGAAACACACATTACCTTAAATCTACACTAACACATCAACTAAAATATATGAAACAAATAACTATAATCGAAATCTAAATTATCCTAAATTAACAAACTATTAAAACTAAACCTTGCTGGACCTCTAATGGCCGACACCCTACATTCGGAGAAGACGACTACACTCACACACAAGACTAAAACGAAAATGTAAACTAATGAAACATCAATAATAAAGTATATTTACACTACCTAATACACGACTAAACTGGAATTTTTATAACTATGAATAACTGTAACTAATCTACTTAACATGCTGAAACTTAAATCAAAACAGAAAATGCTAAATTAACAACCTAAGATAATCGGCTAACCTAAATACAAAACAGAAATTCCTAAACTAAAACATACGACAAGATTAAAATCTATTAAAACCTAAACAATAATTCGTAAATAGAAACTAAGACAGCAAACTAAAGAATTACAGAAAATACTACAGACATGCTGGACGTTCTACCTAAAAATCAGAAAAACAACAATCGGCTAGGCACTTTCACAAAATCTAAAAACATCAAAACTAAAAAAACATTAACACGATTCCTAAAATACTAAACTCGATTAACACAAGGTATATGGGACTGAGAAACATTGGAAAACGCTGGCACACAGCAGAATATCATTTCAAGAACACACGCACACCCAAAAAGACATGAAAAACTCCCAACGTTGGATCGAAAAACCTAAAAGTAAATGACCCAAACACCTAAACATCCTACATGCTGGCCTTTGCACGAACAAAAGCTATACTAAGGCTGACAAAAATATAGAAAACGCACTCACATAACTCACACACATTCTAGGTTTTAGCTAGAAGAGAAGATAGAAGAAGACCTACCTCTTAGGCCGATCCGAAGAATGGGGGGATGAAGAGAAGAGCGGACTTTGCTTGGCTTTGCACCGTTCGGGACCTCGTTGATGCTGGAAATACGCCATGGTACCATGTCCTACAGCTGCAACACGTTGGAAATCCACCGAAGATGAAATGTGAACCGATTCTCGATCGGGGGGCGTAGAAGACCGGATGGAGGTAGAGCCGGCCCTTCTTGTTGGAGTGTTTCGCACTTCCACCCGAGAAAAGTGTTTCCCACCTCTGCTGCACCTGCAAAACACAGCACACATGGAGATTAGCCAACATTGGAGATTAAAGAAATGGAAGGATTTGAAAGGGAGACAAGATAGAAGGCTTGGATTTCAAGCTTTTCTTCATGTCTTCAATGGAGATGGAAGGAGGTGGAAGATGAGAAGGGGCTGGAGCTAGAATTGTGCCCCTAGGGCACGAAAACCAAAGCAAAGACAAAGAATGGCTGGGCGTTTCCCCCTCTTTTGACGATTTTGCTTGTTTGGGTTTATTTTCAAAAACAGTGTTAAAATAAAACTATTTACTGGGCGCCTCATGTAGGAGGGGGTTTTTAGAAAATGTTTTTACAAAACTTAAGTGGGCTGGAGCTGGGTTGATTCCATGTGTTTTGACCCAAATCCAAGATCCAAATGGGCGTCTGGATCCAAATCTCTCAAATCGGATCTGATATTTGACCCGTTACACTGTAAATGTCATAATTCCTTCAAATTAACTCTGATTTTGATGAAATTCGAACCAGAGCTCCCTAACATGATTATGCACCTAAGTGTATGCTTTAAACCTATAGATGATGCATTTATGCAGTGAAAATGTATTAATAAAACATGATATTTATGCATCATCAAATACCCCCATGCTAGAATAATTGCTAGTCCCTAGCAATACACTCTAACATGCAATAAAAATATGGACTACCCAATAATCATGAAAGCTCTTATTAAATAAAATAAAAAAATAATAAAAAAAAACTCACTCACTTTCGTAGGAATCACGGTTGCATTTAGCTTATGCAACAAGCCCTTTAAACCCCTGGGTTACCCCAATAGACGAGTAAGGTCTCGTGAGGGTTTGCATAGATGCTACCCACAAACATCAATATCATGCATGAATAATTTTTCAAAAATAATAGGTAATTAAGAACTTATTGTAAACAAATATTTCATGTAATCTACATTTTCAAAACAAATTCAGAAATTTCTATGCCACCACAGTAAAAATCATTTTTTTCTTTCACTTCTCTAAACTTGTAATTATTTATGAATCTTTTTCAGAAAATCAAGTATTATCATGTTTTACTCATTTATCCTCACTTGTATATTTTCTGCACAGTAATTCAATAATTATTCTTAAGCATTGAATTTCTCTCTTTAAGCTCATTCTTTTTCTTTTTATATTCAATTTTCACTCTTTTTCAATCTTCTAAATTGAGCACTATTTCGAATATCAAGTCTCATGACCCGTGTAGCGAGCTTTAGGTCAGTGACTCCCAAGTCGGCCGGTCTTAGGGCACTAGATACAAAGTATCCCTCGGACTTAATTGCTCGAGTCACTAAACCTTCAATTCTAATAGTTACGTATAGTTTTCCTCTCATCATGTGCAATGTCTATATCTCTTAGGCTTTTTATGCAGTCCATGTAACAAGTTTTTGAATCGATGACTCCCAAACCAGCTGGCTTTAGGGCACCAGGTGTAAAACACCCTTCAGACTCTACTTACTCGAACCACAAAGGCCACAGATATCGACTAGATAAGAGAATGAGCTCCTTCGTTATCCATTTCGTAAGAGACTCAAACATTTCAACTCGTGTCTGAGTTCCACTACTAGGATTCACAAAGAAATCAACAACTAAACGTAGTTCTATTCTATTAAGCTCATTTTTCAAAACATCATTCAATTGCTCACTTTTCTCATAAAACATACTGTGCATACTTATACTTAAGTGATTCAAAACTTTATAACATGTAAATACTATCTTTTCTTTAACTATTTCATAAACAACTACTCTATTTAAATCAGATAAGAAAAAAAAAATTCACATGGGGCTTATACATTTCTAAATTGTTAGATCATGGAGAAATGCTACAACTTATTCTTAAAAGACCTACTTTTATGACTTTTAAGCTATCAGACATGAAGAAATTTTTTTTTAAAATTTGTGCATCTAAACCATCCCCCCATGCTTGAATGACACTGTCCCTAGTGGCATACAGAATACTGTAAACATGTAATACAGATGCACACTATAGAACAATAAAATGAATACGGAGAAAGGATTGATACAACCTGGCATACTCGACCCTCTGGAGTTGTCGATTGACTGGACTCTGCACTACCATTATGCATGTACAAATGCATAGTTTTCTGCTCATTTGGTCAATGTTCTAATCTTGAAGGCTTCTTCATATCCGATTTACTTGGACTCATACATTAATGGATCGGATGTTCATACATGTCAACAATGAAATTCAAATGAAATCAAAATAAAATTCAGAATAAAATACATCAATACTAACTACTTTATTTTAATATACATATGATACATCATACACTATAGTTAATAACATAAGAACACTAATACATAAAATGACTAGACTATGTCAGAATAATATATCAATGCAATTAGTAAACCTAAATCTAGGTCTAAATCAGTAAAACAATGAACAAAAATAGCAGCTAACCTATGTTAGAATTAAACTAAGATAATCAATCTAATCTAAATCAGCAAGTTAACAACTATTCTATTTTAAACTATGTTAAACTAATCTAATTAAACTATGCAACTATGTTAACAATGTTAAAATAAGTTAATTACTTCTATGAAATAAAAGATAAGCTATTATAAATCAAAAAATCAGTAAATACAGGAATTCACACTATTTTATCTAAGACTCACATGTTTAATAAATCATTGAAGCATGGAATTCATTGAATCTTTAAGAAAAACAGCAAATGAACCCTATATTTTTCTAACAATGTTAATTCTACAAACTAAAACAATTAAATAAACTAAGCTAAACTAAACACATATATTAATAAAATGATATCTCAGAAATAATCAGAATAAATCGCCGTTCTCCGGCAACGGCGCCAAAATTTGGTTGATATTTTGAAATGAATATTTTTAAACAATAATTTTCAATAAAAACATGGGAAAATCGTCAACCAAAGATATAAAACCGACTTTCCACCGAAGTGGCGAGTACGGGTCGAATCCACAGGGAACGGGATATTTCTGAATTAATTCCAAAATAAAACTTTATTAATAAAAACAAAGTTTACAACTATGTCAATGTTTACAAGTTACATTAAATACATTCTAAACTATAAAAATAAACTAAAATCGGAGGCTAAGTCTTCTGCAGGTCTCCAGGGGCATTTCTGTCTTTTCACTTCAAGTGCAGTCGCACAGTATAATTGAATTACACCTGTGAACCTGTTCTAACTTAACAACCTACAAAATAAAAACAAAAGTCAGTACTAAATCAATACTTAATCTAAATTACATCTATAACTAATTCTAAACTATTTCTACATTAAACTACAGTTAATTTAAATATACAAAACTAAAATTATACTAAGTGAACTAACTAAACTAAGCAACTCTAATTACTCTAAGTACTGTTAATATACAGATTGCAATGCTAGAAAACAGTAAAACTACACGAAGTCAGACAAATAGTTAAAAGACTGTTTTGTCCCTAAAGAAGGCAAAAATGGATTCTGACAGCTTTTCACAAAATGACTGTTTGAGGGGTCAAACGAATTCCAAAATTAGTCAAATCACTTCTATTCTGTAAAAGAAATATCCAAGAATCTGACACATTTTACATAAATGAAAAATACGTTCTGGATCTCCAGAATGAGGCGTTTCAAAATCAGGATAATTTGGGAAATCGCTGGACCCGAAATTTCAAAATCAGAAAAAGCTGTTCTCATAATACGCTTAAAAAGCAGACCAAATCAACTCGGATCGAGCTGAAATTTGGTCTGCAGACTGTTAACACACCAATGTAAAGAATAGAAAAATAATTTTCAGGAAATTCACGAAAAATTTATATGAAATAACTAGTGCACGATCGGGTAAAAATTAGGGTTTTGGTTCAGTGCACTATTCATCCCTTTGAATCCATAATTGACATTTGGACATTGAATTACGTACAAAAACAGTCCTAACTGAACCTATCCTACTGTTAAAATACAGAAAACAATAACAATTACATTACATTATAAAATTTAAGAACTAACCTAACCTAAACTCACTAATACTCTAAATAAGATATCCAAATTAATCTAAACTCTAATTAAACCTAATATATACCATCTAATATCACTAACTAAAGTAACTATCTATTCTAATATTAATTCTAACTTACTAAAACAACTACTCACCTACGGTTATGTTAACTAACTACCTAGGGTTAGGAACTAACTAAATTACACACTAACTATGTTAACTAACTATCTAGGGTTAATTAATTAACTACGGTTAGGCACTAACTATTGTTAACCTAATAACTAGGATTATTTTACTAACTAAGGTTAACTAAATCTAAGGTTAGTCTGACTAGGGATCGGTTATGGATAGGGTAGGGTTAATACCTATGGTTAGCTAAGGTCGACTAGGGTTAATTAGTCTAACTAACTAAAATTTAATCTAACTAGGGTTAGAGGTTAACTAAGATTAGTCTCCTATGGTTACCTAATTATCTAATGATTAGGGTTTATTAACTAAGGTTACTAGGGTCGGATGGGATAAAGTAGGTCGGTTAGGGTTAAGAGAGTGTAACTAGGGGTCGGCTATTGGGATTAGGTAGGGTTAACTAAGGTCAAATGAGGTTAACTAGGGTTGACTAGGGCTCGACTCAACTAACTAACTAGGTTAGTTACATTGGTTAAACTAGGGTGAACTAGTTAACTAAACTAAGGTTAGGGTTAAATATCTAACTATGGTTATTAACTAATTAGGGTTAGATAAGGTCGGTTAGACTAGGGTCGGTTAGGTTTACTTAACTAGGGTTAGTCTAGGTGGCGGTTTTGAATAAGGCATTGACTACACACCAACCTAGAGTCATTAACTAATCCAACTAAGGTAGGGTAAATCTAAATTAATTACTACATTAAATATACACTACAATTAGAATCTACCTAATTAGACCTACACGAATTTACAAACCTAATTTAATTCAATAACTTACCCTAATTAAATACACACGATTTCCTAAAATCTAATGCTAATGCTATATTACTACTTTAAGTAACACCTAATTAAGACTAAGTCAATCTAAGCAAATACTAAATAGGGCTTTAAATAGGAAACCACGAATTGGGTATGAAACCAACTCCTCATCTTCTTGCCTTAATTGCAATTATGGAAATCCTTCAATTTCAAAAACCGTCCAGCCCTTTTGAAATCCGTTTTTCCTTGGTTCACTCAAACATTGATTCCCTTTTTGAAAACCTTTCCAAAATCACATTCCACGATTTTGACTGGTCTTAAAAGAAGAGATAGCATTTAAATTTTTGTCAAAATCGTGTAAACCATTTTGGAAACTCTTTTTAAAATCCAGACATTAAATACTCTTTTTGAAAATCCTTTCCAAAGCATCCTACATGTTTTTGGGTTAGCTTTAAATGCACATTTAGAATTTCAAATCTTTTCCCCAAAAAACGTGTAGACATATGTGATCATCGCAAAAATTTTCCTCTCGTAATGTTCTCTCTCTTCCTTCTCTTTTCCTTTCCAACCTCGTATTTTCCTCCTTTTTGAAGGGAGAAAAGATAAAAGAACGGAAAGAAAGAGAGAAGAGAAAAGAAAGAAGAGAAGAGAAGAGGAACTCTTTTGCGGGTCTCACTTGACCTTAATTTTAAAAATATTTGAAATAACTCGCCTCCATTTTTGAAATATTTGCGGGAAAATCGGGAGACGGGATCCGCTTGTCGGTACGAGGTTCGACCGTTCCTGGCGCCTTTACCAGGGGTAATCGAACCAAGGGTCGAATTTTATGCCTTTTTCTTTGCAAAGAATTTATCTAAGTTTTTATCCTAAGTCTAAATGCACAATGAATCATGCTTGTGCAATATGCAAAGATATATGCTCTTTTTGAAAATATTTTGAAGAATTTCCAAGTGAAATTGATAAAGTGAAGAAATGATTCCTAACTTAGAACTTAAGATTAAAGTTCTAAGTTTTTAGAATAATCAAGAGCTTGGGAAGATAAATCTAGATCTGGAAAGAGATGGTTTTTGAAGTTTTTGAGATAAAAGAAGAAGAAAGAAATTTTCTAAGTCATAAATGGACTTTGAGTCAGAAATAGAAATGAAAATGGAATTAAATTAGTAGGAAATATAGAATTGGGAAATTTGAACGAAATTTGAGAAATGGAATTGATTTAAAAGTTGGATTTTCAAGATGAAATCTGAATCCAATATCTGGATTCTGAATAGAGTTCAAAGTTGGATTTTGAATTTAGGATCTGAAATGGGAACTTGATTTGAAATCAGGAATGAAATGGAATTGGTTCAAATGAATTGGAACCAAGATGGAATTTGGATTTTGAAATTTTGAATGGAATTGGATTTAAGATTTGGAATCCAAGATGGTATTTGGATCTGAAATCTAAGATCCAAGATAGGGTTGGACTCTGGATCCTAAGATGGAATTGGATCTGAAGTCTGAGATAAAAAATAGAATTGGATTCTGGATCCTAGGATGGATTCGGATCTGAAGTCTGAGATCCAATGTAGGATTGGGTTCTGGATCCTAGAATGGATTTGGATCCGAAGTCTAAGATCCAAAGGGGAATTGAGTTCTGGATCCTAAGAATTGGAATTTGGATCTGAATCTGAGACCCAAAGTAGGGTTGGATTCTGGATCCTAAGAATTGGAATTTGGATCTGAATCTGAGACCCAAAGTGGGGTTGGATTCTGGATCCTAAGAATTGGAATTCGGATCCGAATCTGAGATCCAATGGTAGAATGAGGATCTGGATCCTAAGAGAAATTTGGATCTATGATTGAAGATCCAAAGTGGAATAAGGAATTAAATCCTAAGAGAAATTTGGATCTATGATTGGAGATCCAAAGTGGAATAAGGATTTGGATCCTAAATGGAATTTGGATCTGTAATCTGAGATCCAAAGTAGAGTGGAATTATGGATCCTAGAATGGATTGGATCCAAGACTTGGAATCCAAGATAAAAGGTGGATCTGAAGTCTAAGATCCGAAGTGGAATTGAATTTATACTTGGAAATCTGGATCTAAGTTGAGATTTAATTTTGGATTTGGGCTTTTGAAAGTCCAACTGGGACTTTTGAATTATGGATCTAGGTTTTGAAAACCCAGATTAATTTTAAGAAAAGTCAAACTTTTGAGAATTAATCTCAAACTGTGGTTTTTGAATAGATAAGAAGAGGAACTTTTGAGAATGAGTTAAGAACTTCAAAGTTTAAATGGAACTTTGAAATTGAGTTTTTGAATTGAATTGGATTTTTGAAATTTCAAAATTTATTTTGAGAATTTAAACTATAAATGAATTTCAAAGTCAAATTTGGACCTTGAATTTGAAGCTTTGAATTTGGAATGAATCAAGAATATAAAGATTGAATTTTGAAATTTCAAAGTCAAATTGGACTTTGAACTTAGAATTTAAATCTTTGAAGTAAGATAGAAGAATGAATTTAAACTATAGATTGAAGAAAGATATTTGAGATCACTTGGATTTTTTTTGAAAGAAAATTTTGAAAATATGATGCAATTCTACCCTATATGATGAATGAATTTGAATAAGTTTGAATTTAGAACTTGAAAAGCTATTTCATTCTTTAAATGAATTAAAATAAGGTTAAAAATATAATACATCCTTGACTATGGTCATTGAATGTATTATATGATAATCTATATTTAAATTCAAAAGAAGAATAAAATACATTTTAGTGCTTTTATAGAATTTAAAATGAAATTAACTCTCAATATACCCTGACTATGGCCATTGGTATATGTTTTGAGTTAATCCTAAGTTAAATTCTGATAAAAGAAAGAAAATATTTTGAGAAAATATGATGAATTTTGAAGATGGATCCAGTGTGGATCCAGTGTTATTTTGTAAAAGATGAGAATTCTAAGTTTTGTTCACACCCCGACTATGGCCGTTGATGTAAATCGTCAACTTAGAATTAACTTACCTCTTACGAAATGGTGCACGTGCCATTCGTGTTTCACCATTGTGGAGATTTTGAGAAATAAAGGAAAAATGCATGGAATAAACAATTCATGGCATTCTATGATGCTCATTCATTCTACCTAAAGCAGGGAAATGTAAATTTTTATTCCAATCTAGCTATTACAACATATAAAATCCAATTTACAACCCTAAGTAATGATGTCTTTCACATATTTCCTGCAAAAATCAAGTGTTAATATGCAGTAGAAAACACAAATATAAAAGAAAGATAATACTTTATAAGACGAAGAGCATAATAGGATATACATGGCTATGTATATACATAAGGGAATGGATTCATGAAAGCATGTATGTGTATTCCTATGACTAGAAATTTTTCATAAGATATAAACATATTTATATATACATACATATGATAGGTATGATGCTGGTGTCTAAGGGTAGCTACATTGCACAATTAACAAGAGGGTAGCTGTGAATAGCTAATTATTTAATATAGAGAATACCGAACATTTGACAGGAATGTAAATTCTAAAGGCATTATGCAACAGACTATAAGAAAGGAAATTTCATAATGCAAACCTGTACATCTTTCATGGCGAAATCACATTTGCATCAATGTTTGCCAATGAGATCATCCAGACCTCACGGCATATCACATGAGTTTGGAAATTATAGGATTAGTAGGGTGACTGGGTGTGACTGCAACAGTGGGAATAGAGGGCATTAGTGCTGCAGGAGATGGGCCCATTCAATGGTTAACAAAGAAAGAAAAGAACAGTGAATCGAGTTCACTTAAAAACAAAAGAACTTGTAAGGAAGTGATGACCTGGGTGGATATGGGTCGGCTTTTGGAAGGATGATAGGGCAGATGGGAGAGCTAAAATAGGATGGCCCAAACAAAAGAGCCGTGAAACAATTTAGAAAATTACATTGAGTTACTGCAAGCCTACAATCTTGTTATCCACGTTTCCCATTTCTGTGTTAACTTCTGCAACTTTATCATGCACTAATCTTTAAAAATGGATGCCGAAACAATAAACGAACCTTGTATTGTCAATAAGATAGTTGAACTCCTAGCCAATAACTTCGCCATGGTTGCGACTGTTCAGCCTTTGGGGTAGTCTGAAGGTTTAAAATTTCCATCCAATTTTTGAAAGAAATGCTGAGAAAATGACCATCCAGAAACTGAATATATAGACTACACAGATGGAAAGACATTCTTTCCGACATACTTGAGCACAGTCGAATATAGGAAGTAATTTACTCACTAGAACCCAGTATACAGATATAAGCACAATACTTCAAAATTTCCCAATATGAGCTGAAGTTCTTCTCCTGGAAGATCAAGGATCCGTACAAAGTAGCCCAAATAATCCCATCATTAAGCCGATGGAGGATCAACACCAGGGAATGAAGAAATAGTCTTTCCCTATTCCATCATGTAGCTGTTGGAGAGCAAACTACACGCATGTAGTACCATAGCAAGAGCTGCAACCACATATGTTTCTGAAATCTTAAAATGATTCATGAAAGTATAATACCTATTGCCATTACAAATGATCTGACAGGAAAAGAGTGTGTGTAGATAAATTCTTTATCTCTACTTTGCAGAAGACATCTCCAGTGAGTGATATATTCTATAGCAATAACTCAAACCTGACGGCTGACAAGGGAACTATTACCCCAAAAGGGTAAAGAAAGATATCCTCCTTCTTGGTATGCATTGCAGTGGCCCGAGAGCTATGGCCTTAAGAAGGTCCAGCTAACAATATTGATCTTGGGTTTGATGTTCTCATCCTCTCAACAATGACTATTTGGACGGCAACAGAAGCTAACAGTACACGAAGTCCAGAACTCATTATTTTGCCATCAGACTAAATCCACTGAGAGCAAGCAAGCTTAGCAACATGGCCTAAGAACTTTAAGTATCCTTGGATTTGATCTAAGAAAACATATATAGGATCGCAACTTTGACCAGGAGCATCATTCTATAACGAAAATTCATTACATATAAAAAAAATGTATGAACAGTTTGATTGGGCTTGTGAATATAATTCGACTAGTTTGGAGCAAGTCTTTTGAGAGAAACCTTAAGCCGGATGACGTTGAATCTTGATCAATGTACCTCTTTACCTGCCAGCTATTATTACAGAGAGCAGAAAGATAATTCTGCATCTATGTGGCCAAGTTTGAACAATTATTGCTTGGAGGACAAATTCCCCCTCCATACCATGTACCCGAGCTTAATGCATATAACTCGGGATTGATCCACCCAATGCTTCCATAGGAAAAGGAATCTTAACCAGTGCTACAATTACCTTTGAAAAATCGAGCAGTTGGATGGAGTCGATGCAAAGGGTGCAGAGGAATGGGGGTCAAACATACATAAGTAATGAAGGAATAATAATACAGATGGGAACGAAACAGCGAGTATTACTGGATTAAATCCGTTAATCAATAAATCAAAAGGTGAAACAAATATATGAGTCAGCTGAATAAATCCCTGGATTTAAACACACATTAACCAATCCAAACTCATAAACCCAGCAAAAGATATCAAGCATCATAGACTGTTATAAACGATAAGACAGAAAGAATGAGAAACCTCAAAATCAAAAAAAATGGAGGAAGAAAGTGAGAATCAATCATATCAGCAGGAATTTAAGATCAAACAATATCATGTTAAATCGATTGGTATTCGAAATTATTTGAATGTAAAGAAGACTTTAGAAGAAAGAAATTAAAATAAGTGTCGGAACAATCAGTTCCATTGATATTGCATATCTATAAACCGAAATTGCAATACGCAAATCGGGATTAATAGAGGATGCGTTACTGGACCTCGTAAGACTCAAGAAAACATAAAGGGGAAATAGAATAAATAAATAAAAGAAAAGAAAATAACCAAAGGCAAATGCAACAATCCGGGGATGAACGAAATGTTCTTTTGAAGCTATAAAAATGGGAAAACCGGAATATAATGCAGGGGGTGCCTGAATAAGATCGGAAAAAGGGGACTCACCGAAGTTTTTGCAGGGAATGTTGATCTTCTTTGCTCGATCAGAAGGGAAGAGGCTGAGGCTCCTTCTTTCGTTAAAACTCTTCCTGCTGAAAAAGAGAACCAGGGGAACGAGAGGAAAGGGGTTCAGAGAGCCGATGAGGAAACGCCGAAAGGATGAAAATGGTTGTTGCTTGACATGAAATGGATTGCAAATGGGTTTTTGTACAGAAGCTCCGTGAATGCTTATTGATGATCGATGCTTGAAGTGAAGAAACGATCTCAATGAAAAACAATGGATGCTCCCAGTAAAAGAAAAATCTCCGGAACAACAAAAGGGGTTATCAGAGAATCGAATGTGGGGGGGATGATCAGCACCAGTAAAAAAAAATCGATCCCCCAGAAACAAAGCGAGTGGAATCAAAATGAATGGCGATGGTATTGGAAGGAATAATCGTTGTATGATCTGTAGAAAAAAAAAAGCGATCCCCTCTTGTTTCTGGCTGGCCCTCCTTTATAGGGGAAAAGAGAAGACTCGAGAAAGCCCACTTCCGTTGCAGATCAATGGTGGGAGAGAGAGGGCAGCGATCGGAGGATGGAGGGCTCAATCGAGGCTTCTAGAATGGGGTTTGTTGAAGATTGAGGGCGGAGGGAAGAGAAGTTCGTTCCGGATGAACGATGATGAGAAGAGAGGAAGGAAGCGCGGGAGCGGGTTGTTGGAATTCTCTGTTTTTCCAATAAGAGGACTCCCTTTAGGAAAATTTATTTATTTTTTTTTTTGGAAAAAGGGTTTGGGAAATGAGGCTTTCAACAAAATGGTTTCATAAGGTTTAAAATCCTTCATTTTTCTTGTAATTTTTTTTTCAAATTTTTTTTTTTTGGTTTTTCATGTTATTTTTCTATTTTTTTGTATTTTTAGAATAAAACCCTAAAGCTTTACAAGAAATCAAAGATTGAAACTAATTTTTTTGATGTTTTTGTAAAATATTTACAACAGAGAAATTTTCTGAGAGTTTTAAAGCTATTTTGAGAAAGTTTCTTCAGAAATGGGTTTGGATCCGGGATTTGAGGAAATTTGGATTTAAAACGCTGGATTCGGATCCGGAATTGATTTTGAATACATTAATATGGACTTTAATTCAGAAAATCTGAAGAATGACTGAAACTTAGCTTTGAAATTGTTTTGATTTTCTCAGAAAATGGAATCAGGGTCAAAAGGGTTATTTTTTTAAATTTTTGAAAAATTTGGGGTGTTCACAACATAATTAGGACCTTTGGAATTCCAAAGGTTTTCCAAAAATCATGTAACCTTCATTAAAAGACCCTTTGGAATTCCAAAGGGTTTTCAACCTTGAAAAGGTAACTCATTTATAGCTGGATTGGGAAATGAAGCTTTCCTCTTAATTGCAATTTACGATTTTAGAGGGATTGATCTTCTACCAAAAACGCATTCCAATTCAATGACCCCAATGCCCTTTGACTAAAATAAAAGTACCTAATCTATTCTAATATTAACCTAGCTAAGTTAGGATATATCAACATAATTCAAAGGGTAATAAAGACTAATGAAGCACGAAAATGCATAACTATCTATTTTACCTCTATACGAAAATTAAAAATATTAAGTTAAGACTAATTTAACCAAAACGAAATTCAAGGAAATAAAATTGCTAATTAACCTATGATTAAATATATTATCAAAACACCAAACATTAACTAATAGACTATTTCCTACATAACTTTAACGACATGAAATGAAACACACATTACCTTAAATCTACACTAACACATCAACTAAAATATATGAAACAAATAACTATAATCGAAATCTAAATTATCCTAAATTAACAAACTATTAAAACTAAACCTTGTTGGACCTCTAATGGCCGACACCCTACATTCGGAGAAGACGACTACACTTACACACAAGACTAAAACGAAAATGCAAACTAATGAAACATCAATAATAAAGTATATTTACTCTACCAAATACACGACTAAACTGGAATTTTTATAACTATGAATAACTATAACTAATCTACTTAACATGCTGAAACTTAAATCAAAACAGAAAATGCTAAATTAACAACCTAAGATAATCGGCTAACCTAAATACAAAACAGAAATTCCTAAACTAAAACATACGACAAGATTAAAATCTATTAAAACCTAAACAATAATTCGTAAATAGAAACTAAGACAGCAAACTAAAGAATTACAGAAAATACTACAGACATGCTGGACGTTCTACCTAAAAATCAGAAAAACAACAATCAGCTAGGCACTTTCACAAAATCTAAAAACATCAAAACTAAAAAAACATTAACACGATTCCTAAAATACTAAACTCGATTAACACAAGGTATATGGGACTGAGAAACATTGGAAAACGCTGGCACACAACAGAATATCATTTCAAGAACACACGCACACCCAAAAAGACATGAAAAACTCCCAACGTTGGATTGAAAAACCTAAAAGTAAATGACCAAAACACCTAAACATACTACATGCTGGCCATTGCACGAACAAAAGCTATACTAAGGCTGACAAAAATACAGAAAACACACTCACATAACTCACACACATTCTAGGTTTTAGCTAGAAGAGAAGATAGAAGAAGACCTACCTCTTAGGCCGATCCGAAGAATGGGGGGATGAAGAGAAGAGCGGACTTTGCTTGGCTTTGCACCGTTCGGGACCTCGTTGATGCTGGAAATACGCCATGGTACCATGTCCTACAGCTGCAACACGTTGGAAATCCACCGAAGATGAAATGTGAACCGATTCTTGATCGGGGGGCGTAGAAGACCGGATGGAGGTAGAGCCGGCCCTTCTCGTTGGAGTGTTTCGCACTTCCACCCGAGAAAAGTGTTTCCCACCTCTGCTGCACCTGCAAAACACAGCACACATGGAGATTAGCCAACATTGGAGATTAAAGAAATGGAAGGATTTGAAAGGGAGACAAGATAGAAGGCTTGGATTTCAAGCTTTTCTTCATGTCTTCAATGGAGATGGAAGGAGGTGGTAGATGAGAAGGGGCTGGAGCTAAAATCGTGCCCCTAGGGCACGAAAACCAAAGCAAAGACAAAGAATGGCTGGGCGTCTCCCCCTCTTTTGACGATTTTGCTTGTTTGGGTTTATTTTCAAAAACAGTGTTAAAATAAAACTATTTACTGGGCGCCTCATGTAGGAGGGGGTTTTTAGAAAATGTTTTTACAAAACTTAAGTGGGCTGGAGCTGGGTTGATTCCATGTGTTTTGACCCAAATCCAAGATCCAAATGGGCGTCTGGATCCAAATCTCTCAAATCGGATCTGATATTTGACCCGTTACACTGTAAATGTCATAATTCCTTCAAATTAACTCCGATTTTGATGAAATTTGAACCAGAGCTCCCTAACATCATTATGCACCTAAGTGTATGCTTTAAACCTATAGATGATGCATTTATGCAGTGAAAATGTATTAATAAAACGTGATATTTATGCATCATCAGTGTCCCAAACTGAGCCCACTAGTGGCTCGGACCAAGAACCAGGGTCCAACGTGCGATTGCCCAAGTGAAAATAAGGTTGTCCCACCTGGTACCCAAAAGAGAATCGGGGCCATAGGGCCCCATTGCTTGATTGAGCCACTGGACCTCAATCAAACATGGTCTGAACCTTGGTGTAAACCCCGTACAGTAGGGCTGCAGTACTGGCCCGATGGCCAAGGATCCCACCTATCCGGGTGCCCTAGCACCTGACTTAGTGAGCTAGGGAGCTCACTTGCGGGCTCAACAAGGTCCAGCCCAACCAAGCTGGGCCATGACCAGACCCATCTAGTCTGGGGTTGGGCCCCTGGTCGGTTCCCAAGGGGCTCGGACTTGGGAGCTGGGCTAGGCCCACCCCGAGCTGGAGTGCGTCTAGCCTAAGGGATCCGGCTAAGGGAAGGTGAGTTAGCAGGTTAGCGGGGTCTGGGCCCAAAGGGGGTTGTGATCATCGCAAAATTAAATTTGGGGTGTTCACAGGGGTCCAGACCCTGCTGGATTAGGTGGGGCAGGGCAGCACACTGAGCTGCGTGCTGGGCCCATACCCTTGGTCAGTTTCCCAAGGGAGCCTTGACCAAACCTGCACCTGCACCCAAAGGTGCGCCCAAAGGTGAGTTTACCACCGTGCTGGGTGGTGCGGACCGAGGCATGGTCTGGACCACAGGTCTGTAGCTCCTGGCCTGACCCAGCCTGGGGTCCAGACCAGGCTGCCCAAGGACTGGCGCCCCACTAGTGGGTGCGCCAAGAGAGGGACCCGGGTGCCAAGGGCACCAGGTCCCCAGCTGCCCCCAGGCAGAACACGGGGAGGGAAAGGGGGCTATACAGTCCCATGGTTCGAGCTTAATAAGGGTTCAGACCAAGGCTGTAGCCCCTGCCCACGCAAGCCAACCTAAAAAAAATGCAAACCCCCGGGTGCTAAGGCACCCAGTTGGTTCATATGGATCACCAAATGGGGATTGGCTCCCAGTGGTGGGCCCACTTTACAAGTGGGTCCAGCAGGGTGGGTCGGGGTCCAGGGTGGCCCAGACCACCCTACCAACCATGTGGGCTGCAGCAGTCCAACTGGGACTGCTGCAGGCCCTAGCTCCAACCTGGCCCACGTCTAAAAAAAATGAAGCCCAGACTGACCGACTTTTGGTCAGTCCGGGAATCCATTGCAAGGCTTGCAACAGACCCAAATGGGTGTAGTGGGCCGAGCGAGACCACTAAAGGGCCTGAGTGAAGTCGCAGCATATGTATCGAGGTGTTTGACTTGTCAGCAAATCAAGATCGAGCACCAGCATCCCGGAGGTTCCATGCAGAGGATCAAGATTCCTCAGTAGAAATGGGAAGACATCACGATGGATTTCGTGGTAGGTTTACCGCGAACCAGAAGAAAGCACGATGCGATATGGGTAATTGTGGACAGACTCACCAAGTCTGCTCACTTCTTACCTATTAGGATCAGTCAGCCGCTTGAGAGCCTAGCCGACTTGTACATTCGTGAGATCGTGAGGTTACATGGTGTACCTACGTCTATCATTTCAGATCGTGATCCCAGATTCACGTCGCGACTGTGGAGACAGTTGCAGTCAGCCTTGGGAACAAAGCTGAAGTTTAGTACGACCCTTCACCCTCAGACGGATGGTCTGTTAGAAAGAATGATACAAATGTTAGAGGATATGTTGCGAGCTTGTATGCTCGACTGGAAGGGTGATTGGGATTCGCACTTGTGTCTAGTCGAGTCTGCCTACAACAACAGCTATCACGCTAGTATCAGGATGGCTCCGTACGAGGCTTTGTATGGGAGGTCTTGCCAATCACCGTCATATTGGGACGATATTAGCGATCGATCCAGTGAATCGCCGATTGTTCTTCAGCACTACACTCAGCAAGTGCAGAAGATCCGAGAGCGTTTGAAGGCAGCTCAAGACAGACAGAAGAGTTACGCCGACAAGAGGTGGCGAGAACTTTAGTTTGAGGTCAATGACATGGTTTTCATGAGAGTATCACCGACAAAGAGCGTCTTTCGTTTCGAAAAGAAAGAAAAGTTGAGTCCTAGATACGTTGGGCCGTTCAGGATCCTTGAAAGGATCGGAGGAGCAACCTATCAGATTGAGCTACCGCAGCAGTATGCTCAAATTCATAATGTTTTTCACGTGTCAATGATGAGGAAGTACAGTCCTAACCCATCACACGTCATCCAATACGAAGATGTCGAAGTACAAGAGGACTTAACCATAGCCGAGATACCTATCGAGATCGTTGATCGTCGTGATCAAGTTCTGCGTACCAAGACCATTCTGTTGGTTAAGGTATGGTGGCAACACCATGGCATCGAAGAATGCACATGGGAGCCAGAGGCCAGCATGAGGGAGAAATACCCTGATCTTTTTGTGGCCTAGTGTTCATGATTTCACGAACGAAATCCCGTTTTAGGAGGGAAGGATGTAAGACCCATTATTTTTTTGAAGAATTTTTATTTGATTTGTGCTTCAGTATTGAGAATTTCTTGTTTCTGCGCGAGTATTGCTCATAAATTTGGCATATATTTGCGTTTTAAGGTTTTGAATCGTGTAGATTGCCTTACAAGGTGATTCAGAGCAAACTGCGACGAATCGAACCTCAATATTTCTAAATTAGATTTATATTATATTTGATTGGGTTCACTCCGAATTTGGAGTCTAAACAAGAAATTTTTTTCATTATTTCATGGAAATCGCCGAAAAAGGGTATAATAGTAAATATAAGTCATATCGAGGTCTAAATTCATCGAAATTGGAAAATTAAATATATAATATTATAATTTAGACTTTAGTTCATGAAATGTAATTTAAAAATTTAGTTTTTAAATCAATTTCAACATGTCCATTTAAATAACAAATAAATGGGGTTTTTCTCATAAGAGAATTGCAAAATTTATAAAAACCTTGAGTTGGTTTTTCAAAACATTTTAAATAAAGGTTGGTTTTGGGCATTAGGGAAGGTGGTTGGCATGGGCCCCACCTCAGCCCACAAATTTTTTTATAAAAAAATCAAATACCTTTTTAAAAAAAACTCACCTTTTAAAGGTAGTTTTTGAAAAGTTTCAAATAGAATTTGTTTGGGCCTTAAAAAGGCATTTTAAGAAGTAAGTGGGCTCAGCCCACGTTTTAAGGGGGGGGGGGGGGGGGGGGTAGGCTGGGCGCCCCTTAGGGGGTAGCCCTTACCATTTTCAAAAAAAAAAAGAAAAAGAAAAAGAAAAAGAAAAATTGATAGCTTGAGAGGGGTTGACTTTGAAAGTCAAAGCCAACCACTCCCCTTAAATCAAGGGAAGTGGTTGGGAGTGGGTAAGGGGTCAGCCTCTTGACCCCTTTGACCGTTGCCTTGGATCAAGGAGGGGATTAGGGAGAGCCCCTCATCCTCCTCCTTTCCTTCTCCACCTTTCATCTCATTCTCCTTCTTTTTAAATGGAAAAAGAGAGGAGACAGAGGGTCGACACCATCTCTCCTTCTCCTCTCTTCCCCCTCCACCGTCTCCCACTTCCCCATTGTTGAGTGTGTGTGTGTGTGAAAAACAAAAGAGAGGAAAGTGTGCGCAGCAGCCTCCATTTGCCCCCAACACCAAGGTGAGCTCCTTCCCCATACGTTGTCATTTTTTTTTGGTTAATGCTTTCGGTTTGGGGCAAGGGCCCAAACCAATTTTTTTTCGCACACCTTGTGCAGGGGTTTTTTGGGCTGTTGAAACCCACAAAGCATGCTGGGAAACCTCTAGTTTTCCCCCTTCCATTCTCCTATCCCACATAGGCACTATGTGTAAAAAAAATTTTGTGCCTTTGACTTCCAAGCTACGAAATCTTCGATTAACTTCTGGCTCCACATAAGACTAGCCAGAACATTGCACGATTTGCGACTAAGCGCATCTGCTACAATGTTCGCCTTACCAAGGTGGTAAGACAACGTGAACTCATAATCCTTGATAAATTCGAGCCAACGACGTTGTCTCATATTCAATTCCTTTTGAGAGAATAAATATTTGAGACTCTTATGGTCAGAAAAGACCTCGAATGTATCTTTGTACAGATAGTATCGCCATGACTTCAAGGCGAACACCACAGCTGCTAACTCCAAGTCATGAGTCAGATAGTTCCTTTCATGAATCTTCAGTTGTCGCAAAGCATAAACAATGACTCGATCGTGCTGCATGAGCATGCATCCCAATCCTGTACCTGAGGCGTCTGTGTACACCACAAAACCACCTCGACCAGAAGGTAAAGCTAACACCAGAGAGGTAGTCAGCTTTGTCTTCAGGATCCAGAAACTCTCTTCACAAGAGTCAGTCCACTCAAACTTGACTCCCTTACGCAAAAGCTTCGTCAAAGAAAGTGCAATCCTGGAGAAGTCTTGAATGAAACGTCGGTAATAACCAGCTAACCCGTGAAAACTGCGGATGTCAGTAACAGACTGAGGCTGCTTCCAGTCCAACACTGCTTCGACCTTTGTTGGATCAACTGACACTCCATCACTGGATATCATGTGACCCAAAAATATGACTTGCTGGAGCCAAAACTCGCACTTGGAGAACTTGGCGAACAATTTGGGCTCCCGAAGTACTCCCAAAACAATACACAGATGCTCTCGGTGCTGCTCAGGGGTCTCTGAGTAGATTAAGATGTCATTGATGAATACGATCAAGAACATATCCACGAACGGACGGAAAATAGGATTCATCAAATCCATGAATGTTGTTGGTGCATTCGTGAGCCCAAAAGGTATCATAACGAACTTGTACAACCTGTATCTAGTTCAAAAAGCTGTCTTCGAGACATCTTCCTCTCTGATCCAGAGTTGATGATAACCTGATCTGAGGTTGATCTTTGAGAATATCTTCGCTCTCTGCAACTAATCAAAGAGATCTTCAATTCTCGGCAACGGATACTTGTTCTTAATTGTGGATTGATTGAGCATTCTGTAGTCAATGCACAACCTCAGAGATCCATCTTTCTTCTTCATGAACAAAATAGGCGCACCCCACGGTGATGCACTGCTTCTGAGACCCAAAGTGGGGTTGGATTCTGGATCCTAAGAATTGGAATTCGGATCCGAATCTGAGATCCAATGGTAGAATGAGGATCTGGATCCTAAGAGAAATTTGGATCTATGATTGAAGATCCAAAGTGGAATAAGGAATTGGATCCTAAGAGAAATTTGGATCTATGATTGGAGATCCAAAGTGGAATAAGGATTTGGATCCTAAATGGAATTTGGATCTGTAATCTGAGATCCAAAGTAGAGTGGAATTATGGATCCTAGAATGGATTGGATCCAAGACTTGGAATCCAAGATAAAAGGTGGATCTGAAGTCTAAGATCCGAAGTGGAATTGAATTTATACTTGGAAATCTGGATCCAAGTTGAGATTTAATTTTGGATTTGGGCTTTTGAAAGTCCAACTGGGACTTTTGAAAGTCCAACTGGGACTTTTGAATTATGGATCTAGGTTTTGAAAACCCAGATTAATTTTAAGAAAAGTCAAACTTTTGAGAATTAATCTCAAACTGTGGTTTTTGAATAGATAAGAAGAGGAACTTTTGAGAATGAGTTAAGAACTTCAAAGTTTAAATGGAACTTTGAAATTGAGTTTTTGAATTGAATTGGATTTTTGAAATTTCAAAATTTATTTTGAGAATTTAAACTATAAATGAATTTCAAAGTCAAATTTGGACCTTGAATTTGAAGCTTTAAATTTGGAATGAATCAAGAATATAAAGATTGAATTTTGAAATTTCAAAGTCAAATTGGACTTTGAACTTAGAATTTAAATCTTTGAAGTAAGATAGAAGAATGAATTTAAACTATAGATTGAAGAAAGATATTTGAGATCACTTGGATTTTTTTTGAAAGAAAATTTTGAAAATATGATGCAATTCTACCCTATATGATGAATGAATTTGAATAAGTTTGAATTTAGAACTTGAAAAGCTATTTCATTCTTTAAATGAATTAAAATAAGGTTAAAAATATAATACATCCTTGACTATGGTCATTGAATGTATTATATGATAATCTATATTTAAATTCAAAAGAAGAATAAAATACATTTTAGTGCTTTTATAGAATTTAAAATGAAATTAACTCTCAATATACCCTGACTATGGCCATTGGTATATGTTTTGAGTTAATCCTAAGTTAAATTCTGATAAAAGAAAGAAAATATTTTGAGAAAATATGATGAATTTTGAAGATGGATCTAGTGTGGATCCAGTGTTATTTTGTAAAAGATGAGAATTCTAAGTTTTGTTCACACCCCGACTATGGCCGTTGATGTAAATCGTCAACTTAGAATTAACTTACCTCTTACGAAATGGTGCACGTGCCATTCGTGTTTCACCATTGTGGAGATTTTGAGAAATAAAGGAAAAATGCATGGAATAAACAATTCATGGCATTCTATGATGCTCATTCATTCTACCTAAAGCAGGGAAATGTAAATTTTTATTCCAATCTAGCTATTACAACATATAAAATCCAATTTACAACCCTAAGTAATGATGTCTTTCACATATTTCCTGCAAAAATCAAGTGTTAATATGCAGTAGAAAACACAAATATAAAAGAAAGATAATACTTTATAAGACGAAGAGCATAATAGGATATACATGGCTATGTATATACATAAGGGAATGGATTCATGAAAGCATGTATGTGTATTCCTATGACTAGAAATTTTTCATAAGATATAAACATATTTATATATACATACATATGATAGGTATGATGCTGGTGTCTAAGGGTAGCTACATTGCACAATTAACAAGAGGGTAGCTGTGAATAGCTAATTATTTAATATAGAGAATACCGAACATTTGACAGGAATGTAAATTCTAAAGGCATTATGCAACAGACTATAAGAAAGGAGATTTCATAATGCAAACCTGTACATCTTTCATGGCGAAATCACATTTGCATCAATGTTTGCCAATGAGATCATCCAGACCTCACGGCATATCACATGAGTTTGGAAATTATAGGATTAGTAGGGTGACTGGGTGTGACTGCAACAGTGGGAATAGAGGGCATTAGTGCTGCAGGAGATGGGCCCATTCAATGGTTAACAAAGAAAGAAAAGAACAGTGAATCGAGTTCACTTAAAAACAAAAGAACTTGTAAGGAAGTGATGACCTGGGTGGATATGGGTCGGCTTTTGGAAGGATGATAGGGCAGATGGGAGAGCTAAAATAGGATGGCCCAAACAAAAGAGCCGTGAAACAATTTAGAAAATTACATTGAGTTACTGCAAGCCTACAATCTTGTTATCCACGTTTCCCATTTCTGTGTTAACTTCTGCAACTTTATCATGCACTAATCTTTAAAAATGGATGCCGAAACAATAAACGAACCTTGTATTGTCAATAAGATAGTTGAACTCCTAGCCAATAACTTCGCCATGGTTGCGACTGTTCAGCCTTTGGGGTAGTCTGAAGGTTTAAAATTTCCATCCAATTTTTGAAAGAAATGCTGAGAAAATGACCATCCAGAATCTGAATATATAGACTACACAGATGAAAAGACATTCTTTCCGACATACTTGAGCACAGTCGAATATAGGAAGTAATTTACTCACTAGAACCCAGTATACAGATATAAGCACAATACTTCAAAATTTCCCAATATGAGCTGAAGTTCTTCTCCTGGAAGATCAAGGATCCGTACAAAGTAGCCCAAATAATCCCATCATTAAGCCGATGGAGGATCAACACCAGGGAATGAAGAAATAGTCTTTCCCTATTCCATCATGTAGCTGTTGGAGAGCAAACTACACGCATGTAGTACCATAGCAAGAGCTGCAACCACATATGTTTCTGAAATCTTAAAATGATTCATGAAAGTATAATACCTATTGCCATTACAAATGATCTGACAGGAAAAGAGTGTGTGTAGATAAATTCTTTATCTCTACTTTGCAGAAGACATCTCCAGTGAGTGATATATTCTATAGCAATAACTCAAACCTGACGGCTGACAAGGGAACTATTACCCCAAAAGGGTAAAGAAAGATATCCTCCTTCTTGGTATGCATTGCAGTGGCCCGAGAGCTATGGCCTTAAGAAGGTCCAGCTAACAATATTGATCTTGGGTTTGATGTTCTCATCCTCTCAACAATGACTATTTGGACGGCAACAGAAGCTAACAGTACACGAAGTCCAGAACTCATTATTTTGCCATCAGACTAAATCCACTGAGAGCAAGCAAGCTTAGCAACATGGCCTAAGAACTTTAAGTATCCTTGGATTTGATCTAAGAAAACATATATATAATCGCAACTTTGACCAGGAGCATCATTCTATAACGAAAATTCATTACATATAAAAAAAATGTATGAACAGTTTGATTGGGCTTGTGAATATAATTCGACTAGTTTGGAGCAAGTCTTTTGAGAGAAACCTTAAGCCGGATGACGTTGAATCTTGATCAATGTACCTCTTTACCTGCCAGCTATTATTACAGAGAGCAGAAAGATAATTCTGCATCTATGTGGCCAAGTTTGAACAATTATTGCTTGGAGGACAAATTCCCCCTCCATACCATGTACCCGAGCTTAATGCATATAACTCGGGATTGATCCACCCAATGCTTCCATAGGAAAAGGAATCTTAACCAGTGCTACAATTACCTTTGAAAAATCGAGCAGTTGGATGGAGTCGATGCAAAGGGTGCAGAGGAATGGGGGTCAAACATACATAAGTAATGAAGGAATAATAATACAGATGGGAACGAAACAGCGAGTATTACTGGATTAAATCCGTTAATCAATAAATCAAAAGGTGAAACAAATATATGAGTCAGCTGAATAAATCCCTGGATTTAAACACACATTAACCAATCCAAACTCATAAACCCAGCAAAAGATATCAAGCATCATAGACTGTTATAAACGATAAGACAGAAAGAATGAGAAACCTCAAAATAAAAAAAAATGGAGGAAGAAAGTGAGAATCAATCATATCAGCAGGAATTTAAGATCAAACAATATCATGTTAAATCGATTGGTATTCGAAATTATTTGAATGTAAAGAAGACTTTAGAAGAAAGAAATTAAAATAAGTGTCGGAACAATCAGTTCCATTGATATTGCATATCTATAAACCGAAATTGCAATACGCAAATCGGGATTAATAGAGGATGCGTTACTGGACCTCGTAAGACTCAAGAAAACATAAAGGGGAAATAGAATAAATAAATAAAAGAAAAGAAAATAACCAAAGGCAAATGCAACAATCCGGGGATGAACGAAATGTTCTTTTGAAGCTATAAAAATGGGAAAACCGGAATATAACGCAGGGGGTGCCTGAATAAGATCGGAAAAAGGGGACTCACCGAAGTTTTTGCAGGGAATGTTGATCTTCTTTGCTCGATCAGAAGGGAAGAGGCTGAGGCTCCTTCTTTCGTTAAAACTCTTCCTGCTGAAAAAAAGAACCAGGGGAACAAGAGGAAAGGGGTTCAGAGAGCCGATGAGGAAACGCCGGAAGGATGAAAATGGTTGTTGCTTGACATGAAATGGATTGCAAATGGGTTTTTGTACAGAAGCTCCGTGAATGCTTATTGATGATCGATGCTTGAAGTGAAGAAACGATCTCAATGAAAAACAATGGATGCTCCCAGTAAAAGAAAAATCTACGGAACAACAAAAGGGGTTATCAGAGAATCGAATGTGGGGGGGGATGATCAGCACCAGTAAAAAAAAATCGATCCCCCAGAAACAAAGCGAGTGGAATCAAAATGAATGGCGATGGTATTGGAAGGAATAATCGTTGTATGATCTGTAGAAAAAAAAAAGCGATCCCCTCTTGTTTCTGGCTGGCCCTCCTTTATAGGGGAAAAGAGAAGACTCGAGAAAGCCCACTTCCGTTGCAGATCAATGGTGGGAGAGAGAGGGCAGCGATCGGAGGATGGAGGGCTCAATCGAGGCTTCTAGAATGGGGTTTGTTGAAGATTGAGGGCGGAGGGAAGAGAAGTTCGTTCCGGATGAACGATGATGAGAAGAGAGGAAGGAAGCGCGGGAGCGGGTTGTTGGAATTCTCTGTTTTTCCAATAAGAGGACTCCCTTTAGGAAAATTTATTTATTTTTTTTTTTGGAAAAAGGGTTTGGGAAATGAGGCTTTCAACAAAATGGTTTCATAAGGTTTAAAATCCTTCATTTTTCTTGTAATTTTTTTTTCAAATTTTTTTTTTTTAGTTTTTCATGTTATTTTTCTATTTTTTTGTATTTTTAGAATAAAACCCTAAAGCTTTACAAGAAATCAAAGATTGAAACTAATTTTTTTGATGTTTTTGTAAAATATTTACAACAGAGAATTTTTCGGAGAGTTTTAAAGCTATTTTGAGAAAGTTTCTTCAAAAATGGGTTTGGATCCGGGATTTGAGGAAATTTGGATTTAAAATGCTGGATTCGGATTGGGAATTGATTTTGAATACATTAATATGGACTTTAATTCAGAAAATCTGAAGAATGACTGAAACTTAGCTTTGAAATTGTTTTGATTTTCTCAGAAAATGGAATCAGGGGCAAAAGGGTTATTTTTTAAAATTTTTGAAAAATTTGGGGTGTTCACAGATGCCCCTCTTTGCTACTAAGCCGGTTTGAAAGCCGAGCTTAGTGGCAAAGACAACACTCCAAATTTTGAAAATGCCCCAGTCAGCAGGTCTGAACTGGGTATGGAAGAATTATTTTGAAGATATGGTTTTTCAGGCTTTGAAACCTTATCTTGAATGGTTTTGGGGAGACGAAATCCTCGAAGATGATATGATTGAGTAAAAAAAAATGAGGAAATCGTGATGGGATTTTAGATGGAAATTCCGAAATGGTGGGAAATGAGAATTTTGATCAGGTCTCGTGGGTGAGACAAGATACTCTTATTGGAATGATTCAGGTTTAGCCCTTATCCTGGATGGGACGAAGATACATCAAGATGAATCAGATGAGAAAAGGAATACATGAGGACCTTGATGGGACATTTTTGGAAAAGGACTCGTGAGACGAAGCTCAAGTAAAATCCTTTCTTGGATGGATATACAAAGCATGGGTTCCTTGATGGGAAGAACCATGATGGGACTGGAAGAAAACATCTCATCAAAATGAGGAATCTCATTGGAATATGACTCAGGTTTTAACCCAAACCTGCAAGGAAGATACCTCGCGAAGCGAGGTTCCGGGTCAACTCTTAATCTGGATGGGAAATCTACCATACGGGTTTCTCAAAAATGGAGAAAGCACGATGGGACCTTCGGAATTTGGACGAACAAATCCGAGAGGGGTTTTTGCGAAAGGAGAAAATATAGGGTTCCCTAAAGCTTCGAAAAGGGGAAGAAATTGGGCGTCTCATTGCTGAGACTGAAATAACTTTTGAAATTAATGATCTTTCACAAATGGTTCAGGTTTGCCCCTTATCCTGAGTGGGGGGAATCCATACGGAATTCGTTAATGAGAAAAACCGCGATGGGACAGGAAGAGATACTTTCTTCAGAGGTAACTCTTCTTGGAAATATAAACAACGCTAAGTTGCATCAAAATGGATATTGAATGTTTATTTTATTCTTGGAATAGCTAGAAAATTTTGCCAATAAGAACAAAAATCATAGTGAATTCAGACGCTTGGAGATATGTACGTACGTGCGAAAGATATTCTCTCTTTTACCTAGAGTATTTCCCCAAACGAGGTTAACTCCTCAGTTCTAAGAGTCAAATTCAAAATTTTAGCACTGATGATTTTCTTCAAGGAAGCTATCCATTTCCCTGATATGAGAATAAAAGAAATATTCTTAATTTCATAAAAGCAAGAAATGAAGAGATATTGATAAAAGAATTTTGCATGAGAAAAGATGACTTCTGGCAACTTTGGCAGTTTTGATATCTGGGCGTTTTCCCTACGATGATCTTTTTGCACTCTTTTTGAGTCATTGGGCTTTCTCGATTTTTCTCATCATCCTTCATTTGGATGGGTCCTGACTTTTCTCTCTTTTTCAGAGAAGGGGACGTCACAAACTCCTTCATCTTGGAGATGTTCTGATCCTTCTTTCATCTCAGGGATTCTATTGATGATGTTGGCTAAAAAGGTCTTTAGATAATAGCTGGAATCAAATATCTTTTAGGGTTTGTCGATAGGTTCATCACACTCGCCTTCATCTTAACGGTGATCCGAACTTTCCCTGGAAGGATCCGTCACAAATTCCGTCATCTTGGAGATGTTTCAAATCTTCTTTGGCCCCGGGGGTCTACTCGCTTAATTCGCCTTCATCTTGACGACAATTGAGAGATCCCTTTTGCGGATATTTGATTGCAACTTTTAAACGAAAATGAGAAGATATTGGGTTGAGTGGATTCTTCTTATAGCTCAAGATATTTCCACTACCTGATTGCCAGAAAGTCATTTTAAAACATGCGCCATAGCCAAGATCAATATAAATTCACTTCTGGCTTTTCAATATCATTGAAGATTTCTTTCATTGATTATATCGAGGATATTTCTTACATCCTTTTGGTTGATCAACAGGAAAAGATTTGAATTTTACCTCTTTTTCGCAAAGAGTTTCACCTTCTTGGAAGGAAATACAGGAGGTAATCTAAGGAAATTCTTTTTGTGTAGTAAGAATATTTAGAATCAACAAAATGTTTTTAGCAAATTGGCAAAATTTTCATGAATTCTTTGTGAAATAATCACTCAATATAGATTTTGATGAGACCTTGAGCTGTAATTTAAAGAAATGGCGTAAGAAATCAGACTTTAGAAAACTGGATTTGATGAAATACATGAGGTTTTGGAAATCCCGACCAGTTTATGAGAAACAGGATTTTTGATAATCCCGACCAGTGAAAACACTGGATTTCAAATCCCGACCAGTGAAAAATACTGGATTTCAAATCCCGACCAGTTATGAAAACTGGATTTCAAATCCCAACCAGTTATGACAACTGGATTTTAAATCCCGACCAGTGAAAAATACTGGATTTCAAATCCCGACCAGTTATGACAACTGGATTTCAAATCCCGACCAGTGAAAAATACTGGATTTCAAATCCCGACCAGTTATGAAAACTGGATTTTAAATCCCGACCAGTTATGACAACTGGATTTCAAATCCCGACCAGTGAAAAATACTGGATTTCAAATCCCGACCAGTTATGAAAACTGGATTTCAAATCCCGACCAGTTATGACAACTGGATTTCAAATCCCGACCAATGAAAAATACTAGATTTCAAATCCCGACCAGTGAAAAAATACTGGATTTCAAATCTCGACCAGTTATGAAAACTGGATTTCAAATCCCGACCAGTTATGACAACTGGATTTCAAATCCCGACCAGTGAAAAATACTGGATTTTGAAAATGAAGGATTTAATCTGATGGTTTGAAAGTGATTGAATTTGGGAGATTATAACCCGAGGGTTGAGAAAATGATAAGATTTTGAGGATATTACAACCAGAGGTTGGGAAACTGATAGAATTTTAAAAGATTGAAGATCTTGAAGGTTTGAGAATGATAGAATTGAGGAGTCGCACCCTAAGGGTTTGATCTTTTGGAATACACGGCCAGCGAGAGCTGGATCTTTTGGAATACAGGACCAACGAGATGCTGGATCCTCTGAAAATACATGACCAGCGAGATGCTGGATCTTTTGGAAATACATGACCAGCGAGATGCTGGATCCTTTGGAAATACATGACCGGCAAAAGCTGGATCTTTTGAAAATACGTGAAGTTTTGGGAGATTTAAGTCAGAACTTGAATTTAGAAGGAGAAAGGTCTTTGGTCAGAAGACTGATTTTAGAAGGTTACCGGTGTGAGAATCGGATTTTCCAAATGAGCTCAATTTTGAGAAATAACTAGTGCGAGAGCTGGGTTTTGAAGATGAGCTAGATTTTCAAAATGAGTTTTTAGAAGATAATTCAGGATTTATCCCCTTATCCTGAACGGGGAAATAATAAAGAGAATACCTCATTGAAAGGAGGCATCAGGTTTATCCCTTAACCTGAAGGGGTAATTTGAAGATAAAAGTAAAAAAAAAAAATTTTAATAAGATTGGAAAATTTGTTAAAACTTGACATAAACGAGCATTAGCTTGATGTAAATCTGATCAAAGCAAAATGAATCAAATGAAAAGACAATAAGAATCACAGGATCAATTAAGAATTAACAAAATTTGAGGAGAAGAACTTTCGTCTAATCCTGCCTGCATATGATGGAAGAAGATGATTATGGATTAAAATAAAATGCCCCAGTATCATGGAGAAGAATGTAAGAATTGATAGAAGATCATTATTTTTATTGAAATGGCTCTTTGAATAGTACAAAAGATTTTTGAATGAAAATTCTAAGTATAAAATTTCTTCAAATGCAGAGCATTGATGGGATCTGGCATCTCCACTCCATCTGCATTGATTAGACGATACGAATTGCGAGGCAAAGCTTCCTTAACCACATAAGGGCCTTCCCAATTGGGTGACCACTTGCCTTGTGGTCGATGCTTGAGATGAGCTGTCGATCTGAGCACCAAATCGTTAACTCGAAATTTTCTCTCAATGACAGACTTGGCATAATGTCGAGCTATCCTCTGTCGATAAGCTTGAGCGTGCTCTGCTGCTTTGAGCCTCTTTTCATCCAGTAAATCTAGCTGCACCAATCTCTGCTGCTGATACTGATCAAGTGGCAATTCTAAGAGAGAAGCAAATTTGAGAGCGGGCTTTTGGATATGGAGAGGTAATACCACTTCAGTCCCGTAAACAAGTTCTGAAGGAGTGGCATTAGTCGGAGTCCGAATGGTTGTTCGATATGCCCAAAGCGCGTCATGAATTTTCTCATGCCAGTCTCGACCTGTCTTCACAGTCCTTTCCAAAATACGAATCAAGATTTTATTGGTGGCTTCGGCTTGGCCGTTCCCTTGAGGGTAATAAGGAGCTGAGAAATGATGGAAAATTCTGAATTTAGAACAGAAGGTTTTCATCCTCTCATTTTTGAAATGGGTTCCATTATCTGAGACAATATCATGTGGTATGCCGAAGCGGCAAAGGATGTTCTTATGAATGAAAGAAACCACATGGCGGCCTTCTACTGTGCGTAGAGTAACAGCTTCAACCCATTTCGTGAAATACTCTGTCGCAGCCAGAAAGTATTTGTGGCCGTTGGAAGCAGAAGGAGTAATCGGGCCGACGACGTCAAAAGCCCACATAGAAAATGGCCAAGGAGAAACAACTGATTGTAGATATGTGGCCGGAGCATGAATATAAGGCGCGTGTAATTGGCACTTGACGCATTTCTTCACAAATCTATGACAGTCTTGCTGCATGGTATTCCAATAGTACCCTGCTCGAACGATCTGCTTGACGAGAGTTTGATAGCCAGCATGGCCACCACAAATCCCTTCATGTGCCTCTTGGATAACTTCCATAGCTTCTTCTTTGTCTAAGCACCTTGAATACTCAGAACTGAATCCACGGCGGTAGAGGACATTGGCGAGAATGAAATATCGGGTAGACATACGCTGGATTGCACGTTGCTCCCTTTTAGGCATTTCTGGTGGAAATTCACCAGACTCAATGAAATTCTTGATACTTTGATACCAAGGCTTCTCCTTCTGATTGACCTGGTTTACTTGCCTAATTGAAGCGAAAGCAGGTTGCTCAAGTCTGCCAACTTCGAAAGAACGACATAATTCACCACCTTTGAATGATAAAATGGAGCCCAAACTGGCTAAGCCATCGGCTATCTGATTATGCTCTCTTTTGATGTGATTGAGCTGAAATTCTTCGAAGCTATCCACAAGAGCTAAGACGATCTTCTGATATGGGATCAATTTGGGATCTTTCACTTGCCATTTAGTGTTAACTTGACTGACAACAAGTAGGGAATCACCAAAGGCATGTACTCTCTTGACATTGAAACTTTGCAAGATTTTGAGGCCTTGTATTAAAGCTTCATACTCGGCCATATTATGAGTGCATTGGAAACCAAGCTTAAGAGAATAAGGGATCATTTCTTTTTCTAAAGTGATTAACAAGACTCCAATCCCGATGCCAGACATGTTTTTAGAGCCATCAAAGAACAAGTTTCAAACTGGGGGCTGTTGGACATTACAGATATGCTCGTCAGGAAAATCATCTTTTGTTTTAATTTCTTCTGTTAGGGGAAAATCTGCCAACTGATCTGCGATCGCTTGGCCTTTAATTGACTTTTGAGAGACATACTCTAAGTCATATTGCATCAACAGGACTTGCCACTTTGCGATTCGTCCAATGAGAAAAGGTTGTTCAAGAATGTATCTGAGCGGATTGAGCTTTGATAAGAACTTAATTTCAGAAGCCAACAAGTAATGTCTTAATTTCTGGCACATCCAAACCAAAGCTAGACAAGTTTTCTCCATCTGAGAATACTTCTTTTCATAATCAATGAAAGTTTTGCTCACGTAGTAGATGGCGTGCTCTATCAAACTGCCTTCTTCATACTGCGCGAGGAATCCACCACAAGCATTCTGATTGACTGAAATATATAGCAAGAGAGGCTTCCCCAGCTTTGGTGGCTTCAATACTGGTGGATTGAGGAGATATTGCTTGATGCGCTCAAACGAGAGCTGACATTCCGAACCCCATTCAAATTTAACTCCTTTTCTCAACAAGTGGTTAAAAGGCTCGCATCTCATAGCCAAATTAGAGATGAATCTGCGAATAGACTGAATACGCCCTTGAAGGCTTCGCAGTTCCCTGAGATTAGTTGGAGGCGGCATGTCAATAATGGCTTTTGCCTTAGCCGGATCAACTTCGATTCCTTTCTTGCTGATGATGAAGCCGAGCAGCTTGCCGGACTCGACTCCAAAAACACATTTCTGAGGGTTAAGTCTCAATTTGTAAAGAATAAGTCTTTCAAAAACTTGACTAAGAGCATCAAGGTGATCCTCTTCTTCTTTAGACTTAACCAAAATGTCATCCACATATGCATCCATATTCTTATGCATTTGATTGTGGAAAATAACGGCCATTGCCCTTTGATAAGTTGCCCCGGCATTTTTGAGCCCGAATGGCATCACTGTGTAGCAGAAGGTTCCCCATGGGGTAGTAAATGAGGTCTTCGACTGATCACGAACGTCCAACTTAATCTGATTATAACCTGAATATCCGTCCATGAAAGAAAACATGGCATGACCTGCTGTTCTATCGATCAACAGGTCAATATTGGGAAGCGGATAATCATCTTTCGGGGTGGCCTTGTTTAGATCCCTGAAATCGATGCAAATCCGAACTTTTCCGTTCTTTTTAGGGACTGCCACGATATTTGCCAACCAATCTGGGTAATCAATGGCTCGGATAAAGCCTGCTTTTAGCAAATCTTCAAGTCCTTCCTTGACTTGCTGCTCAATTCGAGGGTCTAATTTCCTCAATTTCTGCTTGATTGGTCTGGCTTCTGGTTTCAACTTGAGTCGATGCTCAACCAGCTTGATATCCAATCCTGGCATATCTTCGTAAGTCCAGGCGAATACTTCTTGATGCTTTTTGAGGAATTGGATGAGTCTAGCTTTTTCAACTTCGCTTAGACTCGTCTCGATTTTGAGAATCTTCGGATCATCTTCTGACCCAATGTTGATATCCTCGGTTGGATCTTGAACCAAAGATGAGGGTTCATCCTGCTTCTGAATGTGAGCAATATCTGGCAAATCCTGGATAGTGGAATCAAATTCAGCTGGCTCTTCAGTCTGTTCCGCTGTCTGACTGACCTCTGCTCTGTTTTTCATCTCAGGAAACCTTGCCAATTTTAGATACTTGGGATTGATAACAAATCTTGTCATTGATTCAGGAGTTAATGGTCCTGAAAAATGTAAGAAAGATTTTTATTTAAGAGAAAGTACGAGCCAAATCAAACTTTTATATAAGTAAAGAACAATGATATAGACAAAATATAAGAAGAAATGATAGATGCTCAAAATGTGAAGAGAGAATTGATTTTTCATTGATTGGAAATGAAGTATTTACAAGACATTGACAAAAGATGGGATCGCGTTGTCCCTACAAGATTTAACAAAGGATAAGAAAAGAAAGCAGGAAAACTAAGGCATCATCTTCATTTGTTTCCTTTGACAAAAACTGTCTTTTTGCTGGAATCCTGGCCGGTGAACCCCAACCCTGAACTGTCCGCGTGCCGAACTGGAATGATGGGCTCTATCATGCCGTCTTCATCTTTTCCCATGCCTCGGAATGGCTGGTATCCATGTTTTATCAGCAAATCAAATCCCTTTCTGGCTTTGGAGAACTGAGGAAATAAGGGATGATCTTTGAAGGAGGTGTAATTGATGCGTCCTCCTAGCTTGAAGAAACAAGGTCCCTGCCATTGGACCGTGGCTGCGATATTTTCTTCTTCCATGATATCTTTTAGCTTCAGCATCTCTAGACTGTCACTGAGATTGATCTCATCCGCTTCTCGGATGCTTGGAATATCAGCTGTGAATGTCGGACGAGGAATCATAGGCTGTGGCAGCCTCTCTTCAGGATCTTCACCCAAAATGGTGGTGATCATTCCACCTTTGGACCACTTTATGCATTGGTGGAGAGTTGATGGAACTGCATTGGCGTTGTGGATCCATGTTAGTCCCAATAATAGATTGTAAGTTGGCGGCACAATGACGACATGGAATAGCACCGTGTGCACTGCGTAGTTGATAAAAATTTCCAGGAAGATCTTGCCCTTGGCAGTCTGCCCGTGATTATCAAAGCCGTAGATGGTGATGGGATCAGGCATATATTCTTCCTCTTTTAATCCCAATGCTTTCGCTGTCATTTCTGGGCAAATATTCAGACTGCTGCCCCCATCGACAAGAACATGTGGGACGGTCATGCCCCTGGTCCTGACCACTATATACAATGCATTGTTGTGGAATGAATGAGGCTTAGGCAAGTCCTCATCTGAAAAGGTAATAGGCGCGTTAGTCATTGCTTGGTTTACTATCTGCGCCATGTCTTCGGGCGTGGTGCCCGACTTTACTTTGATCTTTCTTAATAGATCATCTAGTTTTTCTTTATGCTGGGGAGAGTCGTGAGTCAACTCAAAGATGGAGATGTTGGAGAGTGCTGTGATAGGCTTCTGAAGTCTTTTGGCCCGTTCTTCTGCTGCTTCTGAGGTTTCTGCTTCCTCTGTGCAGGCTTCCCTTTTCACAAATCTTTTTGGAAAAACTTGGATTTTTCCACTCTCAACTGACATGTTTCTGATATTTAAAAATGAGAGGATATCCCCTCTCTGAAATGCAGGTTGATTCTGATGTAGAACCATCACCTGATGCTGCAAACTTATTTCTTTGCTGGAGCAAGGATGTATGTGACTCTGCGGGAGAAAAGAACCTTCTGAAACGGTTGACACTGAATGTTTTGGGAATGGGGCGGACAGAATGTCCATTTTGCCCTCTTCTTCATCCTCGATGAGGATGCTTTTATCAATACAATCCTGAATCAGATGCTTCAGGACGAAGCAATATTCAGTGTCGTGGCCCATCGCTCTGTGGAATTTGCAGTATTGTTCCTTAAATCTTCCCATGAGCACTGGTGGATCTGCCACCTTGGGAAGTTTTACCATCCCGTGAGACAGCAAATATTCCAAAATTTTCTCCAAAGGCTGGTCGAGGGGAGTGAATTTCCGATCCCTACTCCAGTTTATATGTTTGGGCTTTTCTTGAAGGTCCCCCTTTTGTTGAGGACCGGCCGGAAGAGGCTTATCATTGTTCTTGAAGAATTTCCCTTTCCTTCCTCTGTTCTGCTCGGGCTTCGTGCCACTGCCACTGCCCTGTTTACTGCTACTGCCCTGATCATCCCCTGGAACCTCGGCGGAGTAGGTGAAGTGTGCCTTCTTCTTTGGGTCTTGCACATTTTTGGCTAAGGCAACACCTTCGTACATCCCGTTCTCTACTCCCATCTCGAGCCATTCTGCTCGCTCCGTCAGTTCAATAAACGATTTGGAGGGATATGGGAAGAGGAGGCTTTTTAGGGGCAGGGAGAAGTTGTTGAGAATGACTTGGAGAGCATGCTCCTCGGAAATAGGATTTCTCATTTTGTTGCAAAGGCTTCTCCACTTATGAATGAAATCCCTGGCCTTTTCATTGGGCTCCTGTTTTAGGTTGCACAGGTGGTTCAGGGTGGGCAGAGCTTCCGTGTTAAATAGGAAGCGCTCAACAAACATGTTGACGACTTTGTCAAAATCCCTCAATTCGATGGGATTGACATGTTCAGCGTACCATTTGGCAGCTATCCCCTCCAAACTGCGGGGAAAACAGAGAAATAATGCACGGTTGTCTTCGCTGAACCGGGCGCATTCTGCAAAAAACATGGCAAGATGGGCCTTGGGATCTCCGGATCCATCAAATTTAATGAATTTTCGGGGGAGGTTCTCCAAATTGATGTCCCCCTCTAAACCGAGGTAGAAATTCTGCCTGGTATATGACCTTTTTCCTTTGTCCCGGACTTGCAGGTCTTTGACGATTTTTGTCAATGCCTGGATCGAGTCTTCTGCGGGGGCCCCATACTTGAGCTTGTTCACTGACACTGGCTCCTCTACCGGCCTCTTGGGCTGCCGCAGATGTTTCGGAATGTAGATCAGCTGCTCTTCTTCGGAATTTTCTTCCGCTGACTCAGAATCTTCAGAGGTACTGTCACGCTGTACTTTTTGCTTGCTAATCTTGACGGGCTTTTTCTTCGCTTTGGTCTTAGAAGCCGCTTTCTTTGGAGCCGCCTTAGCCTGCTCGGCCATCATTTTGGTCATCATTTTCTGAAAAACCCGGTACATGGCCGGATCAACATCGCTTTCATCTTCGGAGTCATGCTTCTTGGACAATCTAGGAGAATTCATCTCCTCTGACTCGTTGTCACTGTGTTGTTGAGCAGCCCTCTTGTCAGCCCTTGTTTGAACCATTTTTCAGATGCCAAAGCTTTCCTGCAGAATATAGGAATGGTTAGAGTATGGAGAAGCTTTTTTGAAAATCATAATTTCTTTGAGAAAAAGCAAGAAATGAAGGGATTTGGTAGACAATTTCAAGAGATTATCCCATTACCCGGGATTGGGTCATCACACGATTTGTGATAATTGTATTACCATTTGATGATAACAGAGAAATGTGCCTTGTTACCTAGGCGAGGTCGTCAACCATGATAAGATTTGAAGAAATGCGGAAGGAATATCCCTTTTACCCGGGATTAGGTCGTCACTCAAGTTTTTGTGACTTTTATTTGCGCTACAAACAAAATACAGAAAGCAACATTTTTTTGGCCAAAAAGTAATTTTTTATTGATATCTTTTCAAAGACAAAGAGAGGGTGGGCAGACAGTTTGCCACCACTCTTGATATTCAGATGATACATTTGGCCCAGGAAAAATAGACAGAGAAATAAATGCGTTCCAGGTATATTTAGCGACATGATATGCCCCAGACCACTGATCCGACTGCAGGTTGAATTCTGACACGTTGCCTGTCGGGAAACGAGTGTTGGCACGAACTTGCCGCTGCGAAAACTGCCTCAGACATCGTTCCGGCTGATAATCAATACAAAAGAAAGGGCCCATCAACTTGTAGCGCTTGTCACGGGCATAAGTGTATCGAGGAATAGTCTCTCTTCTATCAAAGAAATCCCAGGTGATCTCCTCCTGATGCAGCTTCTCGATCAGAGCTCGGCATTGGATGACTGTCTTCGGCTGCTTACTGTTGAACCTGAAAGAATTGGCCTTCGAGGGAACGTGGCGTAGGAACCATGACTGCAAGGCATAAGTGCATCCTTCTACCAGAATGGTCTCCCCAAGAGCGAATCGAGCCAAACCTCTGTAAAGGAAGGCTAATGCGGCCATGGAGACTGAGAGCTGACGGGTCTGCTTGCTTCCCCATCTTCGAAAGAGCTGAGCAACTCTGATGTCTATAAAATTCTGACCATCTTGGAAGAAGGCTAACCCCACTGTGCACAGGATCATGGCGTGCTGAATTCTGTCCTTCGCTGCTCGGGACAAAGTGTCAACCTCTTTGTAGGCTCCGTACTTTTGATATAATTCGAACAGGTCGATGAACTGATTCCCACCAATCTCGGTGAGAGGCCAGGATCTGCTCCCTGTTGCTCTTGCTAAGGCTTCTCGAACATCTACCCCTTTGATGTTGATCAAAAATTGTTGCTCGACAGGATCATCTGGCTGACCAGCTGGTTCGGGCAATCCCATAATGTCATTGAATTCGTCCATCAGCAGAGTCATCTCTCCCCAGGGAAACCAGAAGGTGCAGGTACGTGGATTCCATCGTTCTGCCATGGCCTGAATCAACGCTCCATTGATGACTCGCTTGCCTACCGCCGATGCCATCTCCAACCCGCAGTCATCCAAGTGGTCTGGGAACATACGTGAGAAGGTGGCGAACCAAGAATAATACCACCGTGGGAAGAAAGTACGAGACTGGATGACCCGCAGATCTGGGGTTCCATCCCTTATTTGATAGAAGACATGATCCCAAGGAAAGATAGTATCGGGAGATTCAGATGCCATCGGAGTGATACTGAGGCAAAAGGAGGAAGCGAGTCAGATAGAATGCAGAACTTACGGATAGTCTTTTTAAAGAATCAAACCTGGACATTTTGAAAGATTGAGGGGATTTTTAAAAGAGTTTTCCAGGGTTTTGAAGAAAATTTGACCTAAAAAGAGGAAAAAGAAGATGTAGGTAGATAGAAAATATACACTTGGGGTTTTTGAAAATAAAGGTAAGTTTTGAATAATACACCCAGGGTTTTTTTTTTTTGAAAAAGGTTTGATACATATATGAGGAAATAAGAGAAATATCACACAACCAAAGCTGCACAAACAAGGATGCGCATACAGCACTCCCTAAAGGCTGACTCTAAATGCAATATTTGAAATGGCTTGTAGGACCTTAATCCTAACTCTAAGGTTCAAATTATCTGATTCCGATCAAGATACGCCGATATACCCAAGCCGAAGCTCGAAGTACGTGGCATAGAAATATTTCTCCGGTTTTAAGGTAATGGCTTCCCAACATCCTTGAGCACCTATCGATATACCTCGGACTATGGCCCTTAGGTACGTGGTAGGGGGGCGCGAACCCAAATAGGTGGTCCAGTTGTGAGGCTCTCTCCCGAACTATGGTTCAGTGAGACAGCCCAGCAACGTGAAGACCGGGACAATATAGGTAAGGGATGTTTTTGAAAACATGCTCAACATGCAAAAGTCAGATGGCTCTAATGCAAGTCCTAAAGAGATAGATCTAAATGAAAGGAAGCATACACTTGCATACATTGTTTACATTCAATCCCTAAAATTGAGGAGAGTTGTATTTGAGACCTAAGTCTAATGTGAGCATGAAATAATCTCCTCAATATGGTCCTACCAAACCATACTTAAATCCTATATGCAATGATGTCAGCTTTAGGACAGAGTCTAGGCTCCTAAGGTTTGCATGGAAATGAAGCTGACATATGTAGAATAAAGACTTAGATAATATCAAAGCAAAAGAAAAAGGCATAAATTCAACCGGATGAAGACGGGTCCCATCACGGTCGCCAAACCTGTGATCATCGCAAAATTTTTTCTCTCGTAATGTTCTCTCTCTTCCTTCTCTTTTCCTTTCCAACCTCGTATTTTCCTCCTTTTTGAAGGGAGAAAAGATAAAAGAACGGAAAGAAAGAGAGAAGAGAAAAGAAAGAAGAGAAGAGGAACTCTTTTGCGGGTCTCACTTGACCTTAATTTTAAAAATATTTGAAATAACTCGCCTCCGTTTTTGAAATATTTGCGGGAAAATCGGGAGACGGGATCCGCTCGTCGGTACGAGGTTCGACCGTTCCTGGCGCCTTTACCAGGGGTAATCGAACCAAGGGTCGAATTTTATGCCTTTTGCTTTGCAAAGAATTTATCTAAGTTTTTATCCTAAGTCTAAATGCACAATGAATCATGCTTGTGCAATATGCAAAGATGTATGCTCTTTTTGAAAATATTTTGAAGAATTTCCAAGTGAAATTGATAAAGTGAAGAAATGATTCCTAACTTAGAACTTAAGATTAAAGTTCTAAGTTTTTAGAATAATCAAGAGCTTGGGAAGATAAATCTAGATCTGGAAAGAGATAGTTTTTGAAGTTTTTGAGATAAAAGAAGAAGAAAGAAATTTTCTAAGTCATAAATGGACTTTGAGTCAGAAATAGAAATGAAAATGGAATTGAATTAGTAGGAAATATAGAATTGGGAAATTTGAATGAAATTTGAGAAATGGAATTGATTTAAAAGTTGGATTTTCAAGATGAAATCCGAATCCAATATCTGGATTCTGAATAGAGTTCAAAGTTGGATTTTGAATTTAGGATCTGAAATGGGAACTTGATTTGAAATCAGGAATGAAATGGAATTGGTTCAAATGAATTGGAACCAAGATGGAATTTGGATTTTGAAATTTTGAATGGAATTGGATTTAAGATTTGGAATCCAAGATGGTATTTGGATCTGAAATCTAAGATCCAAGATAGGGTTGGACTCTGGATCCTAAGATGGAATTGGATCTGAAGTCTGAGATCAAAAATAGAATTGGATTCTGGATCCTAGGATGGATTCGGATCTGAAGTCTGAGATCCAATGTAGGATTGGGTTCTGGATCCTAGAATGGATTTAGATCCGAAGTCTAAGATCCAAAGGGAAATTGGGTTCTGGATCCTAAGAATTGGAATTTGGATCTGAATCTGAGACCCAAAGTAGGGTTGGATTCTGGATCCTAAGAATTGGAATTTGGATCTGAATCTGAGACCCAAAGTGGGGTTGGATTCTGGATCCTAAGAATTGGAATTCGGATCCGAATCTGAGATCCAATGGTAGAATGAGGATCTGGATCCTAAGAGAAATTTGGATCTATGATTGAAGATCCAAAGTGAAATAAGGAATTGGATCTTAAGAGAAATTTGGATCTATGATTGGAGATCCAAAGTGGAATAAGGATTTGGATCCTAAATGGAATTTGGATCTGTAATCTGAGATCCAAAGTAGAGTGGAACTATGGATCCTAGAATGGATTGGATCCAAGACTTGGAATCCAAGATAAAAGGTGGATCTGAAGTCTAAGATCCGAAGTGGAATTGAATTTATACTTGGAAATCTGGATCCAAGTTGAGATTTAATTTTGGATTTGGGCTTTTGAAAGTCCAACTGGGACTTTTGAATTATGGATCTAGGTTTTGAAAACCCAGATTAATTTTAAGAAAGGTCAAACTTTTGAGAATTAATCTCAAACTGTGGTTTTTGAATAGATAAGAAGAGGAACTTTTGAGAATGAGTTAAGAACTTCAAAGTTTAAATGGAACTTTGAAATTGAGTTTTTGAATTGAATTAGATTTTTGAAATTTCAAAATTTATTTTGAGAATTTAAACTATAAATGAATTTCAAAGTCAAATTTGGACCTTGAATTTGAAGCTTTGAATTTGGAATGAATCAAGAATATAAAGATTGAATTTTGAAATTTCAAAGTCAAATTGGACTTTGAACTTAGAATTTAAATCTTTGAAGTAAGATAGAAGAATGAATTTAAACTATAGATTGAATAAAGATATTTGAGATCACTTGGATTTTTTTTGAAAGAAAATTTTGAAAATATGATGCAATTCTAACCTATATGATGAATGAATTTGAATAAGTTTGAATTTGGAACTTGAAAAGCTATTTCATTCTTTAAATGAATTAAAATAAGGTTAAAAATATAATACATCCTTGACTATGGTCATTGAATGTATTATATGATAATCTATATTTAAATTCAAAAGAAGAATAAAATACATTTTAGTGCTTTTATAGAATTTAAAATGAAATTAACTCTCAATATACCCTGACTATGGCCATTGGTATATGTTTTGAGTTAATCCTAAGTTAAATTCTGATAAAAGAAAGAAAATATTTTGAGAAAATATGATGAATTTTGAAGATGGATCCAGTGTGGATCCAGTGTTATTTTGTAAAAGATGAGAATTCTAAGTTTTGTTCGCACCCCGACTATGGCCGTTGATATAAATCGTCAACTTAGAATTAACTTACCTCTTACGAAATGGTGCACGTGCCATTCGTGTTTCACCATTGTGGAGATTTTGAGAAATAAAGGAAAAATGCATGGAATAAACAATTCATGGCATTCTATGATGCTCATTCATTCTACCTAAAGCAGGGAAATGTAAATTTTTATTCCAATCTAGCTATTACAACATATAAAATCCAATTTACAACCCTAAGTAATGATGTCTTTCACATATTTCCTGCAAAAATCAAGTGTTAATATGCAGTAGAAAACACAAATATAAAAGAAAGATAATACTTTATAAGACGAAGAGCATAATAGGATATACATGGCTATGTATATACATAAGGGAATGGATTCATGAAAGCATGTATGTGTATTCCTATGACTAGAAATTTTTCATAAGATATAAACATATTTATATATACATACATATGATAGGTATGATGCTGGTGTCTAAGGGTAGCTACATTGCACAATTAACAAGAGGGTAGCTGTGAATAGCTAATTATTTAATATAGAGAATACCGAACATTTGACAGGAATGTAAATTCTAAAGGCATTATGCAACAAACTATAAGAAAGGAGATTTCATAATGCAAACCTGTACATCTTTCATGGCGAAATCACATTTGCATCAATGTTTGCCAATGAGATCATCCAGACCTCACGGCATATCACATGAGTTTGGAAATTATAGGATTACTAGGGTGACTGGGTGTGACTGCAACAGTGGGAATAGAGGGCATTAGTGCTGCAGGAGATGGGCCCATTCAATGGTTAACAAAGAAAGAAAAGAACAGTGAATCGAGTTCACTTAAAAACAAAAGAACTTGTAAGGAAGTGATGACCTGGGTGGATATGGGTCGGCTTTTGGAAGGATGATAGGGCAGATGGGAGAGCTAAAATAGGATGGCCCAAACAAAAGAGCCGTGAAACAATTTAGAAAATTACATTGAGTTACTGCAAGCCTACAATCTTGTTATCCACGTTTCCCATTTCTGTGTTAACTTCTGCAACTTTATCATGCACTAATCTTTAAAAATGGATGCCGAAACAATAAACGAACCTTGTATTGTCAATAAGATAGTTGAACTCCTAGCCAATAACTTCGCCATGGTTGCGACTGTCCAGCCTTTGGGGTAGTCTGAAGGTTTAAAATTCCCATCCAATTTTTGAAAGAAATGCTGAGAAAATGACCATCCAGAAACTGAATATATAGACTACACAGATGAAAAGACATTCTTTTCGACATACTTGAGCACAGTCGAATATAGGAAGTAATTTACTCACTAGAACCCAGTATACAGATATAAGCACAATACTTCAAAATTTCCCAATATGAGCTGAAGTTCTTCTCCTGGAAGATCAAGGATCCGTACAAAGTAGCCAAAATAATCCCATCATTAAGCCGATGGAGGATCAACACCAGGGAATGAAGAAATAGTCTTTCCCTATTCCATCATGTAGCTGTTGGAGAGCAAACTACACGCATGTAGTACCATAGCAAAAGCTGCAACCACATATGTTTCTGAAATCTAAAAATGATTCATGAAAGTATAATACCTATTGCCATTACAAATGATCTGACAGGAAAAGAGTGTGTGTAGATAAATTCTTTATCTCTACTTTGCAGAAGACATCTCCAGTGAGTGATACATTCTATAGCAATAACTCAAACCTGACAGCTGACAAGGGAACTATTACCCCAAAAGGGTAAAGAAAGATATCCTCCTTCTTGGTATGCATTGCAGTGGCCCGAGAGCTATGGCCTTAAGAAGGTCCAGCTAACAATATTGATCTTGGGTTTGATGTTCTCATCCTCTCAACAATGACTATTTGGACGGCAACAGAAGCTAACAGTACACGAAGTCCAGAACTCATTATTTTGCCATCAGACTAAATCCACTGAGAGCAAGCAAGCTTAGCAACATGGCCTAAGAACTTTAAGTATCCTTGGATTTGATCTAAGAAAACATATATAGGATCGCAACTTTGACCAGGAGCATCATTCTATAACGAAAATTCATTACATATAAAAAAAATGTATGAACAGTTTGATTGGGCTTGTGAATATAATTCGACTAGTTTGGAGCAAGTCTTTTGAGAGAAACCTTAAGCCGGATGACGTTGAATCTTGATCAATGTACCTCTTTACCTGCCAGCTATTATTACAGAGAGCAGAAAGATAATTCTGCATCTATGTGGCCAAGTTTGAACAATTATTGCTTGGAGGACAAATTCCCCCTCCATACCATGTACCCGAGCTTAATGCATATAACTCGGGATTGATCCACCCAATGCTTCCATAGGAAAAGGAATCTTAACCAGTGCTACAATTACCTTTGAAAAATCGAGCAGTTGGATGGAGTCGATGCAAAGGGTGCAGAGGAATGGGGGTCAAACATACATAAGTAATGAAGGAATAATAATACAGATGGGAACGAAACAGCGAGTATTACTGGATTAAATGCGTTAATCAATAAATCAAAAGGTGAAACAAATATATGAGTCAGCTGAATAAATCCCTGGATTTAAACACACATTAACCAATCCAAACTCATAAACCCAGCAAAAGATATCAAGCATCATAGACTGTTATAAACGATAAGACAGAAAGAATGAGAAACCTCAAAATCAAAAAAAATGGAGGAAGAAAGTGAGAATCAATCATATCAGCAGGAATTTAAGATCAAACAATATCATGTTAAATCGATTGGTATTCGAAATTATTTGAATGTAAAGAAGACTTTAGAAGAAAGAAATTAAAATAAGTGTCGGAACAATCAGTTCCATTGATATTGCATATCTATAAACCGAAATTGCAATACGCAAATCGGGATTAATAGAGGATGCGTTACTGGACCTGGTAAGACTCAAGAAAACATAAAGGGGAAATAGAATAAATAAATAAAAGAAAAGAAAATAACCAAAGGCAAATGCAACAATCCGGGGATGAACGAAATGTTCTTTTGAAGCTATAAAAATGGGAAAACCGGAATATAACGCAGGGGGTGCCTGAATAAGATCGGAAAAAGGGGACTCACCGAAGTTTTTGCAGGGAATGTTGATCTTCTTTGCTCGATCAGAAGGGAAGAGGCTGAGGCTCCTTCTTTCGTTAAAACTCTTCCTGCTGAAAAAGAGAACCAGGGGAACGAGAGGAAAGGGGTTCAGAGAGCCGATGAGGAAACGCCGGAAGGATGAAAATGGTTGTTGCTTGACATGAAATGGATTGCAAATGGGTTTTTGTACAGAAGCTCCGTGAATGCTTATTGATGATCGATGCTTGAAGTGAAGAAACGATCTCAATGAAAAACAATGGATGCTCCCAGTAAAAGAAAAATCTCCGGAACAACAAAAGGGGTTATCAGAGAATCGAATGTGGGGGGGGATGATCAGCACCAGTAAAAAAAAATCGATCCCCCAGAAACAAAGCGAGTGGAATCAAAATGAATGGCGATGGTATTGGAAGGAATAATCGTTGTATGATCTGTAGAAAAAAAAAAGCGATCCCCTCTTGTTTCTGGCTGGCCCTCCTTTATAGGGGAAAAGAGAAGACTCGAGAAAGCCCACTTCCGTTGCAGATCAATGGTGGGAGAGAGAGGGCAGCGATCGGAGGATGGAGGGCTCAATCGAGGCTTCTAGAATGGGGTTTGTTGAAGATTGAGGGCGGAGGGAAGAGAAGTTCGTTCCGGATGAACGATGATGAGAAGAGAGGAAGGAAGCGCGGGAGCGGGTTGTTGGAATTCTCTGTTTTTCCAATAAGAGGACTCCCTTTAGGAAAATTTATTTATTTTTTTTTTGGAAAAAGGGTTTAGGAAATGAGGCTTTCAACAAAATGGTTTCATAAGGTTTAAAATCCTTCATTTTTCTTGTAATTTTTTTTTCAAATTTTTTTTTTTTGGTTTTTCATGTTATTTTTCTATTTTTTTGTATTTTTAGAATAAAACCCTAAAGCTTTACAAGAAATCAAAGATTGAAACTAATTTTTTTGATGTTTTTGTAAAATATTTACAACAGAGAATTTTTCTGAGAGTTTTAAAGCTATTTTGAGAAAGTTTCTTCAGAAATGGGTTTGGATCCGAGATTTGAGGAAATTTGGATATAAAACGCTGGATTCTGATCCGTAATTGATTTTGAATACATTAATATGGACTTTAATTCAGAAAATCTGAAGAATGACTGAAACTTAGCTTTGAAATTGTTTTGATTTTCTCAGAAAATGGAATCAGGGGCAAAAGGGTTATTTTTTAAAATTTTTGAAAAATTTGGGGTGTTCACAGATGCCCCTCTTTGCTACTAAGCCGGTTTGAAAGCCGAGCTTAGTGGCAAAGACAACACTCCAAATTTTGAAAATGCCCCAGTCAGCAGGTCTGAACTGGGTATGGAAGAATTATTTTGAAGATATGGTTTTTCAGGCTTTGAAACCTTATCCTGAATGGTTTTGGGGAGACGAAATCCTCGAAGATGATATGATTGAGTAAAAAAAAATGAGGAAATCGTGATGGGATTTTAGATGGAAATTCCGAAATGGTGGGAAATGAGAATTTTGATCAGGTCTCGTGGGTGAGACAAGATACTCTTATTGGAATGATTCAGGTTTAGCCCTTATCCTGGATGGGGCGAAGATACATCAAGATGAATCAGATGAGAAAAGGAATACATGAGGACCTTGATGGGACATTTTTGGAAAAGGCCTCGTGAGACGAAGCTCAAGTAAAATCCTTTCTTGGATGGATATACAAAGCATGGGTTCCTTGATGGGAAGAACCATGATGGGACTGGAAGAAAACATCTCATCAAAACGAGGAATCTCATTGGAATATGACTCAGGTTTTAACCCAAACCTGCAAGGAAGATACCTCGCGAAGCAAGGTTCCAGGTCAACTCTTAATCTGGATGGGAAATCTACCATACGGGTTTCTCAAAAATGGAGAAAGCACGATGGGACCTTCGGAATTTGGACGAACAAATCCGAGAGGGGTTTTTGCGAAAGGAGGAAATATAGGGTTCCCTAAAGCTTCGAAAAGGGGAAGAAATTGGGCGTCTCATTGCTGAGACTGAAATAACTTTTGAAATTATTGATCTTTCGCAAATGGTTCAGGTTTGCCCCTTATCCTGAGTGGGGGGAATCCATACGGAATTCGTTAATGAGAAAAACCGCGATGGGACAGGAAGAGATACTTTCTTCAGAGGTAACTCTTCTTGGAAATATAAACAACGCTAAGTTGCATCAAAATGGATATTGAATGTTTATTTTATTCTTGGAATAGCTAGAAAATTTATCCAATAAGAACAAAAATCATAGTGAATTCAGACGCTTGGAGATATGTACGTACGTGCGAAAGATATTCTCTCTTTTACCTAGAGTATTTCCCACAAACGAGGTTAACTCCTCAGTTCTAAGAGTCAAATTCAAAATTTTAGCACTGATGATTTTCTTCAAGGAAGCTATCCATTTCCCTGATATGAGAATAAAAGAAATATTCTTAATTTCATAAAAGCAAGAAATGAAGAGATATTGATAAAAGAATTTTGCATGAGAAAAGATGACTTCTGGCAACTTTGGCAGTTTTGATATCTGGGCGTTTTCCCTACGATGATCTTTTTGCACTCTTTTTGAGTCATTGGGCTTTCTCGATTTTTCTCATCATCCTTCATTTGGATGGGTCCTGACTTTTCTCTCTTTTTCAGGGAAGGGGACGTCACAAACTCCTTCATCTTGGAGATGTTCTGATCCTTCTTTCATCTCAGGGATTCTATTGATGATGTTGGCTAAAAAGGTCTTTAGATAATAGCTGGAATCAAATATCTTTTAGGGTTTGTCGGTAGGTTTATCACACTCGCCTTCATCTTAACGGTGATCCGAACTTTCCCTGGAAGGATCCGTCACAAATTCCGTCATCTTGGAGATGTTTCAAATCTTCTTTGGCCCCGGGGGTCTACTCTCTTAATTCGCCTTCATCTTGACGACAATTGAGAGATCCCTTTTGCGGATATTTGATTGCAACTTTTAAACGAAAATGAGAAGATATTGGGTTGAGTGGATTCTTCTTATAGCTCAAGATATTTCCACTACCTGATTGCCAGAAAGTCATTTTAAAACATGCGCCATAGCCAAGATCAATATAAATTCACTTCTGGCTTTTCAATATCATTGAAGATTTCTTTCATTGATTATATCGAGGATATTTCTTACATCCTTTTGGTTGATCAACAGGAAAAGATTTGAATTTTACCTCTTTTTCGCAAAGAGTTTCACCTTCTTGGAAGGAAATACAGGAGGTAATCTAAGGAAATTCTTTTTGTGTAGTAAGAATATTTAGAATCAACAAAATGTTTTTAGCAAATTGGCAAAATTTTCATGAATTCTTTGTGAAATAATCACTCAATATAGATTTTGATGAGACCTTGAGCTGTAATTTAAAGAAATGGCGTAAGAAATCAGACTTTAGAAAACTAGATTTGATGAAATACATGAGGTTTTGGAAATCCCGACCAGTTTATGAGAAACAGGATTTTTGATAATCCCGACCAGTGAAAACACTGGATTTCAAATCCCGACCAGTGAAAAATACTGGATTTCAAATCCCGACCAGTTATGAAAACTGGATTTCAAATCCCGACCAGTTATGACAACTGGATTTTAAATCCCGACCAGTGAAAAATACTGGATTTCAAATCCCGACCAGTTATGACAACTGGATTTCAAATCCCGACCAGTGAAAAATACTGGATTTCAAATCCCGACCAGTTATGAAAACTGGATTTTAAATCCCGACCAGTTATGACAACTGGATTTCAAATCCCGACCAGTGAAAAATACTGGATTTCAAATCCCGACCAGTTATGAAAACTGGATTTCAAATCCCGACCAGTTATGACAACTGGATTTCAAATCCCGACCAATGAAAAATACTGGATTTCAAATCCCGACCAGTGAAAAAATACTGGATTTCAAATCCCGACCAGTTATGAAAACTGGATTTCAAATCCCGACCAGTTATGACAACTGGATTTCAAATCCCGACCAGTGAAAAATACTGGATTTTGAAAATGAAGGATTTAATCTGATGGTTTGAAAGTGATTGAATTTGGGAGATTATAACCCGAGGGTTGAGAAAATGATAAGATTTTGAGGATATTACAACCAGAGGTTGGGAAACTGATAGAATTTTAAAAGATTGAAGATCTTGAAGGTTTGAGAATGATAGAATTGAGGAGTCGCACCCTAAGGGTTTGATCTTTTGGAATACACGGCCAGCGAGAGCTGGATCTTTTGGAATACAGGACCAACGAGATGCTGGATCCTCTGAAAATACATGACCAGCGAGATGCTGGATCTTTTGGAAATACATGACCAGCGAGATGCTGGATCCTTTGGAAATACATGACCGGCAAAAGCTGGATCTTTTGAAAATACGTGAAGTTTTGGGAGATTTAAGTCAGAACTTGAATTTAGAAGGAGAAAGGTCTTTGGTCAGAAGACTGATTTTAGAAGGTTACCGGTGTGAGAATCGGATTTTCCAAATGAGCTCAATTTTGAGAAATAACCAGTGCGAGAGCTGGGTTTTGAAGATGAGCTAGATTTTCAAAATGAGTTTTTAGAAGATAATTCAGGATTTATCCCCTTATCCTGAACGGGGAAATAATAAAGAGAATACCTCATTGAAAGGAGGCATCAGGTTTATCCCTTAACCTGAAGGGGTAATTTGAAGATAAAAGTAAAAAAAAAAATTTTTAATAAGATTGGAAAATTTGTTAAAACTTGACATAAACGAGCATTAGCTTGATGTAAATCTGATCAAAGCAAAATGAATCAAATGAAAAGACAATAAGAATCACAGGATCAATTAAGAATTAACAAAATTTGAGGAGAAGAACTTTCGTCTAATCCTGCCTGCATATGATGGAAGAAGATGATTATGGATTAAAATAAAATGCCCCAGTATCATGGAGAAGAATGTAAGAATTGATAGAAGATCATTATTTTTATTGAAATGGCTCTTTGAATAGTACAAAAGATTTTTGAATGAAAATTCTAAGTATAAAATTTCTTCAAATGCAGAGCATTGATGGGATCTGGCATCTCCACTCCATCTGCATTGATTAGACGATACGAATTGCGAGGCAAAGCTTCCTTAACCACATAAGGGCCTTCCCAATTGGGTGACCACTTGCCTTGTGGTCGATGCTTGAGATGAGCTGTCGATCTGAGCACCAAATCGTTAACTCGAAATTTTCTCTCAATGACAGACTTGGCATAATGTCGAGCTATCCTCTGTCGATAAGCTTGAGCGTGCTCTGCTGCTTTGAGCCTCTTTTCATCCAGTAAATCTAGCTGCACCAATCTCTGCTGCTGATACTGATCAAGTGGAAATTCTAAGAGAGAAGCAAATTTGAGAGCGGGCTTTTGGATATGGAGAGGTAATACCACTTCAGTCCCGTAAACAAGTTCTGAAGGAGTGGCATTAGTCGGAGTCCGAATGGTTGTTCGATATGCCCAAAGCGCGTCATGAATTTTCTCATGCCAGTCTCGACCTGTCTTCACAGTCCTTTCCAAAATACGAATCAAGATTTTATTGGTGGCTTCGGCTTGGCCGTTCCCTTGAGGGTAATAAGGAGCTGAGAAATGATGGAAAATTCTGAATTTAGAACAGAAGGTTTTCATCCTCTCATTTTTGAAATGGGTTCCATTATCTGAGACAATATCATGTGGTATGCCGAAGCGACAAAGGATGTTCTTATGAATGAAAGAAACCACATGGCGGCCTTCTACTGTGCGTAGAGTAACAACTTCAACCCATTTCGTGAAATACTCTGTCGCAGCCAGGAAGTATTTGTGGCCGTTGGAAGCAGAAGGAGTAATCGGGCCGACGACGTCAAAAGCCCACATAGAAAATGGCCAAGGAGAAACAACTGATTGTAGATATGTGGCCGGAGCATGAATATAAGGCGCGTGTAATTGGCACTTGACGCATTTCTTCACAAATTTATGACAGTCTTGTTGCATGGTATTCCAATAGTACCCTGCTCGAACGATCTGCTTGACGAGAGTTTGATAGCCAGCATGGCCACCACAAATCCCTTCATGTGCCTCTTGGATAACTTCCATAGCTTCTTCTTTGTCTAAGCACCTTGAATACTCAGAACTGAATCCACGGCGGTAGAGGACATTGGCGAGAATGAAATATCGGGTAGACATATGCTGGATTGCACGTTGCTCCCTTTTAGGCATTTCTGGTGGAAATTCACCAGACTCAATGAAATTCTTGATACTTTGATACCAAGGCTTCTCCTTCTGATTGACCTGGTTTACTTGCCTAATTGAAGCGAAAGCAGGTTGCTCAAGTCTGCCAACTTCGAAAGAACGACATGATTCACCACCTTTGAATGATAAAATGGAGCCCAAACTGGCTAAGCCATCGGCTATCTGATTATGCTCTCTTCTGATGTGATTGAGCTGAAATTCTTCGAAGCTATCCACAAGAGCTGAGACGATCTTCTGATATGGGATCAATTTGGGATCTTTCACTTGCCATTCAGTGTTAACTTGACTGACAACAAGTAGGGAATCACCAAAGGCATGTACTCTCTTGACATTGAAACTTTGCAAGATTTTGAGGCCTTGTATTAAAGCTTCATACTCGGCCATATTATGAGTGCATTGAAACCAAGCTTAAGAGAATAAGGGATCATTTCTTTTTCTGGAGTGATTAACAAGACTCCAATCCCGATGCCAGACATGTTTTTAGAGCCATCAAAGAACAAGTTCCAAACTGGGGGCTGTTGGACATTACAGATATGCTCGTCAGGAAAATCATCTTCTGTTTTAATTTCTTCTGTTAGGGGAAAATCTGCCAACTGATCTGCGATCGCTTGGCCTTTAATTGACTTTTGAGAGACATACTCTAAGTCATATTGCATCAACAGGACTTGCCACTTTGCGATTCGTCCAGTGAGAAAAGGTTGTTCAAGAATGTATCTGAGCGGATTGAGCTTTGATAAGAACTTAATTTCAGAAGCCAACAAGTAATGTCTTAATTTCTGGCACATCCAAACCAAAGCTAGACAAGTTTTCTCCATCTGAGAATACTTCTTTTCATAATCAATGAAAGTTTTGCTCACGTAGTAGATGGCGTGCTCTATCAAACTGCCTTCTTCATACTGCGCGAAGAATCCACCACAAGCATTCTGATTGACTGAAATATATAGCAAGAGAGGCTTCCCCAGCTTTGGTGGCTTCAATACTGGTGGATTGAGGAGATATTGCTTGATGCGCTCAAACGAGAGCTGACATTCCGAACCCCATTCAAATTTAACTCCTTTTCTCAACAAGTGGTTAAAAGGCTCGCATCTCATAGCCAAATTAGAGATGAATCTGCGAATAGACTGAATACGCCCTTGAAGGCTTCGCAGTTCCCTGAGATTAGTTGGAGGCGGCATGTCAATAATGGCTTTTGCCTTAGCCGGATCAACTTCGATTCCTTTCTTGCTGATGATGAAGCCGAGCAGCTTGCCGGACTCGACTCCAAAAACACATTTCTGAGGGTTAAGTCTCAATTTGTAAAGAATAAGTCTTTCAAAAACTTGACTAAGAGCATCAAGGTGATCCTCTTCTTCTTTAGACTTAACCAAAATGTCATCCACATATGCATCCATATTCTTATGCATTTGATCGTGGAAAATAACGGCCATTGCCCTTTGATAAGTTGCCCCGGCATTTTTGAGCCCGAATGGCATCACTGTGTAGCAGAAGGTTCCCCATGGGGTAGTAAATGAGGTCTTCGACTGATCACGAACGGCCAACTTAATCTGATTATAACCTGAATATCCGTCCATGAAAGAAAACATGGCATGACCTGCTGTGCTATCGATCAACAGGTCAATATTGGGAAGCGGATAATCATCTTTCGGGGTGGCCTTGTTTAGATCCCTGAAATCGATGCAAATCCGAACTTTTCCGTTCTTTTTAGGGACTGCCACGATATTTGCTAACCAATCTGGGTAATCAATGGCTCGGATAAAGCCTGCTTTTAGCAAATCTTCAAGTCCTTCCTTGACTTGCTGCTCAATTCGAGGGTCTAATTTCCTCAATTTCTGCTTGATTGGTCTGGCTTCTGGTTTCAACTTGAGTCGATGCTCAACTAGCTTGATATCCAATCCTGGCATATCTTCGTAAGTCCAGGCGAATACTTCTTGATGCTTTTTGAGGAATTGGATGAGTCTAGCTTTTTCAACTTCGCTTAGACTCGTCCCGATTTTGAGAATCTTCGGATCATCTTCTGACCCAATGTTGATATCCTCGGTTGGATCTTGAACCAAAGATGAGGGTTCATCCTGCTTCTGAATGTGAGCAAATTCTGGCAAATCCTGGATAGTGGAATCAAATTCAGCTGGCTCTTCAGTCTGTTCCGCTGTCTGACTAACCTCTGCTCTGTTTTTCATCTCAGGAAACCTTGCCAATTTTAGATACTTGGGATTGATAACAAATCTTGTCATTGATTCAGGAGTTAATGGTCCTGAAAAATGTAAGAAAGATTTTTATTTAAGAGAAAGTACGAGCCAAATCAAACTTTTATATAAGTAAAGAACAATGATATAGACAAAATATAAGAAGAAATGATAGATGCTCAAAATGTGAAGAGAGAATTGATTTTTCATTGATTGAAAATGAAGTATTTACAAGACATTGACAAAAGATGGGATCGCGTTGTCCCTACAAGATTTAACAAAGGATAAGAAAAGAAAGCAGGAAAACTAAGGCATCATCTTCATTTGTTTCCTTTGACAAAAACTGTCTTTTTGCTGGAATCCTGGCCGGTGAACCCCAACCCTGAACTGTCCGCGTGCTGAACTGGAATGATGGGCTCTATCATGCCGTCTTCATCTTTTCCCATGCGTCGGAATGGCTGGTATCCATGTTTTATCAGCAAATCAAATCCCTTTCTGGCTTTGGAGAACTGAGGAAATAAGGGATGATCTTTGAAGGAGGTGTAATTGATGCATCCTCTTAGCTTGAAGAAACAAGGTCCCTGCCATTGGACCGTGGCTGCGATATTTTCTTCTTCCATGATATCTTTTAGCTTCAGCATCTCTAGATTGTCACTGAGATTGATCTCATCCGCTTCTCGGATGCTTGGAATATCAGCTGTGAATGTCGGACGAGGAATCATAGGCTGTGGCAGCCTCTCTTCAGGATCTTCACCCAAAATGGTGGTGATCATTCCACCTTTGGACCACTTTATGCATTGGTGGAGAGTTGATGGAACTGCATTGGCGTTGTGGATCCATGTTCGTCCCAATAATAGATTGTAAGTTGGCGGCACAATGATGACATGGAATAGCACCGTGTGCACTGCGTAGTTGATAAAAATTTCCAGGAAGATCTTGCCCTTGGCAGTCTGCCCGTGATTATCAAAGCCGTAGATGGTGATGGGATCAGGCATATATTCTTCCTCTTTTAATCCCAATGCTTTCGCTGTCATTTCTGGGCAAATATTCAGACTGCTGCCCCCATCGACAAGAACATGTGGGACGGTCATGCCCCTAGTCCTGACCACTATATACAATGCATTGTTGTGGAATGAATGAGGCTTAGGCAAGTCCTCATCTGAAAAGGTAATAGGCGCGTTAGTCATTGCTTGGTTTACTATCTGCGCCATGTCTTCGGGCGTGGTGCTCGGCTTTACTTTGATCTTTCTTAATAGATCATCTAGTTTTTCTTTATGCTGGGGAGAGTCGTGAGTCAACTCAAAGATGGAGATGTTGGAGAGTGCTGTGATAGGCTTCTGAAGGCTTTTGGCCCGTTCTTCTGCTGCTTCTGAGGTTTCTGCTTCCTCTGTGCAGGCTTCCCTTTTCACAAATCTTTTTGGAAAAACTTGGATTTTTCCACTCTCAACTGACATGTTTCTGATATTTAAAAATGAGAGGATATCCCCTCTCTGAAATGCAGGTTGATTCTGATGTAGAACCATCACCTGATGCTGCAAACTTATTTCTTTGCTGGAGCAAGGATGTATGTGACTCTGCGGGAGAAAAGAACCTTCTGAAACGGTTGACACTGAATGTTTTGGGAATGGGGCGGACAGAATGTCCATTTTGCCCTCTTCTTCATCCTCGATGAGGATGCTTTTATCAATACAATCCTGAATCAGATGCTTCAGGACGAAGCAATATTCAGTGCCGTGGCCCATCGCTCTGTGGAATTTGCAGTATTGTTCCTTAAATCTTCCCATGAGCACTGGTGGATCTGCCACCTTGGGAAGTTTTACCATCCCGTGAGACAGCAAATATTCCAAAATTTTCTCCAAAGGCTGGTCGAGGGGAGTGAATTTCCGATCCCTACTCCAGTTTATATGTTTGGGCTTTTCTTGAAGGTCCCCCTTTTGTTGAGGACCGGCCGGAAGAGGCTTATCATTGTTCTTGAAGAATTTCCCTTTCCTTCCTCTGTTCTGCTCGGGCTTCGTGCCACTGCCACTGCCCTGTTTACTGCTACTGCCCTGATCATCCCCTGGAACCTCGGCGGAGTAGGTGAAGTGTGCCTTCTTCTTTGGGTCTTGCACATTTTTGGCTAAGGCAACACCTTCGTACATCCCGTTCTCTACTCCCATCTCGAGCCATTCTGCTCGCTCCGTCAGTTCAATAAACGATTTGGAGGGATATGGGAAGAGGAGGCTTTTTAGGGGCAGGGAGAAGTTGTTGAGAATGACTTGGAGAGCATGCTCCTCGGAAATAGGATTTCTCATTTTGTTGCAAAGGCTTCTCCACTTATGAATGAAATCCCTGGCCTTTTCATTGGGCTCCTGTTTTAGGTTGCACAGGTGGTTCAGGGTGGGCAGAGCTTCCGTGTTAAATAGGAAGCGCTCAACAAACATGTTGACGACTTTGTCAAAATCCCTCAATTCGATGGGATTGACATGTTCAGCGTACCATTTGGCAGCTATCCCCTCCAAACTGCGGGGAAAACAGAGAAATAATGCACGGTTGTCTTCGCTGAACCGGGCGCATTCTGCAAAAAACATGGCAAGATGGGCCTTGGGATCTCCGGATCCATCAAATTTAATGAATTTTCGGGGGAGGTTCTCCAAATTGATGTCCCCCTCTAAACCGAGGTAGAAATTCTGCCTGGTATATGACCTTTTTCCTTTGTCCCGGACTTGCAGGTCTTTGACGATTTTTGTCAATGCCTGGATCGAGTCTTCTGCGGGGGCCCCATACTTGAGCTTGTTCACTGACACTGGCTCCTCTACCGGCCTCTTGGGCTGCCGCAGATGTTTCAGAATGTAGATCAGCTGCTCTTCTTCGGAATTTTCTTCCGCTGACTCAGAATCTTCAGAGGTACTGTCACGCTGTACTTTTTGCTTGCTAATCTTGACGGGCTTTTTCTTCGCTTTGGTCTTAGAAGCCGCTTTCTTTGGAGCCGCCTTAGCCTGCTCGGCCATCATTTTGGTCATCATTTTCTGAAAAACCCGGTACATGGCCGGATCAACATCGCTTTCATCTCCGGAGTCATGCTTCTTGGACAATCTAGGAGAATTCATCTCCTCTGACTCGTTGTCACTGTGTTGTTGAGCAGCCCTCTTGTCAGCCCTTGTTTGAATCATTTTTCAGATGCCAAAGCTTTCCTGCAGAATATAGGAATGGTTAGAGTATGGAGAAGCTTTTTTGAAAATCATAATTTCTTTGAGAAAAAGCAAGAAATGAAGGGATTTGGTAGACAATTTCAAGAGATTATCCCATTACCCGGGATTGGGTCATCACACGATTTGTGATAATTGTATTACCATTTGATGATAACAGAGAAATGTGCCTTGTTACCTAGGCGAGGTCGTCAACCATGATAAGATTTGAAGAAATGCGGAAGGAATATCCCTTTTACCCGGGATTAGGTCGTCACTCAAGTTTTTGTGACTTTTATTTGCGCTACAAACAAAATACAGAAAGCAACATTTTTTTGGCCAAAAAGTAAATTTTTGTTGATATCTTTTCAAAGACAAAGAGAGGGTGGGCAGACAGTTTGCCACCACTCTTGATATTCAGATGATACATTTGGCCCAGGAAAAATAGACAGAGAAATAAATGCGTTCCAGGTATATTTAGCGACATGATATGCCCCAGACCACTGATCCGACTGCAGGTTGAATTCTGACACGTTGCCTGTCGGGAAACGAGTGTTGGCACGAACTTGCCGCTGCGAAAACTGCCTCAGACATCGTTCCGGCTGATAATCAATACAAAAGAAAGGGCCCATCAACTTGTAGCGCTTGTCACGGGCATAAGTGTATCGAGGAATAGTCTCTCTTCTATCAAAGAAATCCCAGGTGATCTCCTCCTGATGCAGCTTCTCGATCAGAGCTCGGCATTGGATGACTGTCTTCGGCTGCTTACTGTTGAACCTGAAAGAATTGGCCTTCGAGGGAACGTGGCGTAGGAACCATGACTGCAAGGCATAAGTGCATCCTTCTACCAGAATGGTCTCCCCAAGAGCGAATCGAGCCAAACCTCTGTAAAGGAAGGCTAATGCGGCCATGGAGACTCAGAGCTGACGGGTCTGCTTGCTTCCCCATCTTCGAAAGAGCTGAGCAACTCTGATGTTTATAAAATTCTGACCATCTTGGAAGAAGGCTAACCCCACTGTGCACAGGATCATGGCGTGCTGAATTCTGTCCTTCGCTGCTCGGGACAAAGTGTCAACCTCTTTGTAGGCTCCGTACTTTTGATATAATTCGAACAGGTCGATGAACTGATTCCCACCAATCTCGGTGAGAGGCCAGGATCTGCTCCCTGTTGCTCTTGCTAAGGCTTCTCGAACATCTACCCCTTTGATGTTGATCAAAAATTGCTGCTCGACAGGATCATCTGGCTGACCAGCTGGTTCGGGCAATCCCATAATGTCATTGAATTCGTCCATCAGCAGAGTCATCTCTCCCCAGGGAAACCAGAAGGTGCAGGTACGTGGATTCCATCGTTCTGCCATGGCCTGAATCAACGCTCCATTGATGACTCGCTTGCCTACCGCCGATGCCATCTCCAACCCGCAGTCATCCAAGTGGTCTGGGAACATACGTGAGAAGGTGGCGAACCAAGAATAATACCACCGTGGGAAGAAAGTACGAGACTGGATGACCCGCAGATCTGGGGTTCCATCCCTTATTTGATAGAAGACATGATCCCAAGGAAAGATAGTATCGGGAGATTCAGATGCCATCGGAGTGATACTGAGGCAAAAGGAGGAAGCGAGTCAGATAGAATGCAGAACTTACGGATAGTCTTTTTAAAGAATCAAACCTGGACATTTTGAAAGATTGAGGGGATTTTTAAAAGAGTTTTCCAGGGTTTTGAAGAAAATTTGACCTAAAAAGAGGAAAAAGAAGATGTAGGTAGATAGAAAATATACACTTGGGGTTTTTGAAAATAAAGGTAAGTTTTGAATAATACACCCAGGGTTTTTTTTTTTTGAAAAAGGTTTGATACATATATGAGGAAATAAGAGAAATATCACACAACCAAAGCTGCACAAACAAGGATGCGCATACAGCACTCCCTAAAGGCTGACTCTAAATGCAATATTTGAAATGGCTTGTAGGACCTTAATCCTAACTCTAAGGTTCAAATTATCTGATTCCGATCAAGATACGCCGATATACCCAAGCCGAAGCTCGAAGTACGTGGCATAGAAATATTTCTCCGGTTTTAAGGTAATGGTTTCCCAACATCCTTGAGCACCTATCGATATACCTCGGACTATGGCCCTTAGGTACGTGGTAGGGGGGCGCGAACCCAAATAGGTGGTCCAGTTGTGAGGCTCTCTCCCGAACTATGGTTCAGTGAGACAGCCCAGCAACATGAAGACCGGGACAATATAGGTAAGGGATGTTTTTGAAAACATGCTCAACATGCAAAAGTCAGATGGCTCTAATGCAAGTCCTAAAGAGATAGATCTAAATGAAAGGAAGCATACACTTGCATACATTGTTTACATTCAATCCCTAAAATTGAGGAGAGTTGTATTTGAGACCTAAGTCTAATGTGAGCATGAAATAATCTCCTCAATATGGTCCTACCAAACCATACTTAAATCCTATATGCAATGATGTCAGCTTTAGGACAGAGTCTAGGCTCCTAAGGTTTGCATGGAAATGAAGCTGACATATGTAGAATAAAGACATAAATAATATCAAAGCAAAAGAAAAAGGCATAAATTCAACCGGATGAAGACGGGTCCCATCACGGTCGCCAAACCTGTGATCATCGCAAAATTTTTCCTCTCGTAATGTTCTCTCTCTTCCTTCTCTTTTCCTTTCCAACCTCGTATTTTCCTCCTTTTTGAAGGGAGAAAAGATAAAAGAACGGAAAAAAAGAGAGAAGAGAAGAGGAACTCTTTTGCGGGTCTCACTTGACCTTAATTTTAAAAATATTTGAAATAACTCGCCTCCGTTTTTTAAATATTTGCGGGAAAATCGGGAGACGGGATCCGCTCGTCGGTACGAGGTTCGACCGTTCCTGGCGCCTTTACCAGGGGTAATCGAACCAAGGGTCGAATTTTATGCCTTTTGCTTTGCAAAAAAATTATCTAAGTTTTTATCCTAAGTCTAAATGCACAATGAATCATGCTTGTGCAATATGCAAAGATGTATGCTCTTTTTGAAAATATTTTGAAGAATTTCCAAGTGAAATTGATAAAGTGAAGAAATGATTCCTAACTTAGAACTTAAGATTAAAGTTCTAAGTTTTTAGAATAATCAAGAGCTTGGGAAGATAAATCTAGATCTGGAAAGAGATGGTTTTTGAAGTTTTTGAGATAAAAGAAGAAGAAAGAAATTTTCTAAGTCATAAATGGACTTTGAGTCAGAAATAGAAATGAAAATGGAATTGAATTAGTAGGAAATATAGAATTGGGAAATTTGAACGAAATTTGAGAAATGGAATTGATTTAAAAGTTGGATTTTCAAGATGAAATCCGAATCCAATATCTGGATTCTGAATAGAGTTCAAAGTTGGATTTTGAATTTAGGATCTGAAATGGGAACTTGATTTGAAATCAGGAATGAAATGGAATTGGTTCAAATGAATTGGAACCAAGATGGAATTTGGATTTTGAAATTTTGAATGGAATTGGATTTAAGATTTGGAATCCAAGATGGTATTTGGATCTGAAATCTAAGATCCAAGATAGGGTTGGACTCTGGATCCTAAGATGGAATTGGATCTGAAGTCTGAGATCAAAAATAGAATTGGATTCTGGATCCTAGGATGGATTCAGATCTGAAGTCTGAGATCCAATGTAGGATTGGGTTCTGGATCCTAGAATGGATTTGGATCCGAAGTCTAAGATCCAAAGGGGAATTGGGTTCTGGATCCTAAGAATTGGAATTTGGATCTGAATCTGAGACCCAAAGTAGGGTTGGATTCTGGATCCTAAGAATTGGAATTTGGATCTGAATCTGAGACCCAAAGTGGGGTTGGATTCTGGATCCTAAGAATTGGAATTCGGATCCGAATCTGAGATTCAATGGTAGAATGAGGATCTGGATCCTAAGAGAAATTTGGATCTATGATTGAAGATCCAAAGTGGAATAAGGAATTGGATCCTAAGAGAAATTTGGATCTATGATTGGAGATCCAAAGTGGAATAAGGATTTGGATCCTAAATGGAATTTGGATCTGTAATCTGAGATCCAAAGTAGAGTGGAATTATGGATCCTAGAATAGATTGGATCCAAGACTTGGAATCCAAGATAAAAGGTGGATCTGAAGTCTAAGATCCGAAGTGGAATTGAATTTATACTTGGAAATCTGGATCCAAGTTGAGATTTAATTTTGGATTTGGGCTTTTGAAAGTCCAACTGTGACTTTTGAATTATGGATCTAGGTTTTGAAAACCCAGATTAATTTTAAGAAAGGTCAAACTTTTGAGAATTAATCTCAAACTGTGGTTTTTGAATAGATAAGAAGAGGAACTTTTGAGAATGAGTTAAGAACTTCAAAGTTTAAATGGAACTTTGAAATTGAGTTTTTGAATTGAATTGGATTTTTGAAATTTCAAAATTTATTTTGAGAATTTAAACTATAAATGAATTTCAAAGTCAAATTTGGACCTTGAATTTGAAGCTTTGAATTTGGAATGAATCAAGAATATAAAGATTGAATTTTGAAATTTCAAAGTCAAATTGGACTTTGAACTTAGAATTTAAATCTTTGAAGTAAGATAGAAGAATGAATTTAAACTATAGATTGAAGAAAGATATTTGAGATCACTTGGATTTTTTTTGAAAGAAAATTTTGAAAATATGATGCAATTCTACCCTATATGATGAATGAATTTGAATAAGTTTGAATTTGGAACTTGAAAAGCTATTTCATTCTTTAAATGAATTAAAATAAGGTTAAAAATATAATACATCCTTGACTATGGTCATTGAATGTATTATATGATAATCTATATTTAAATTCAAAAGAAGAATAAAATACATTTTAGTGCTTTTATAGAATTTAAAATAAAATTAACTCTCAATATACCCTGACTATGGCCATTGGTATATGTTTTGAGTTAATCCTAAGTTAAATTCTGATAAAAGAAAGAAAATATTTTGAGAAAATATGATGAATTTTGAAGATGGATCCAGTGTGGATCCAGTGTTATTTTGTAAAAGATGAGAATTCTAAGTTTTGTTCACACCCCGACTATGGCCGTTGATGTAAATCGTCAACTTAGAATTAACTTACCTCTTACGAAATGGTGCACGTGCCATTCGTGTTTTACCATTGTGGAGATTTTGAGAAATAAAGGAAAAATGCATGGAATAAACAATTCATGGCATTCTATGATGCTTATTCATTCTACCTAAAGCAGGGAAATGTAAATTTTTATTCCAATCTAGCTATTACAACATATAAAATCCAATTTACAACCCTAAGTAATGATGTCTTTCACATATTTCCTGCAAAAATCAAGTGTTAATATGCAGTAGAAAACACAAATATAAAAGAAAGATAATACTTTATAAGACGAAGAGCATAATAGGATATACATGGCTATGTATATACATAAGGGAATGGATTCATGAAAGCATGTATGTGTATTCCTATGACTAGAATTTTTTCATAAGATATAAACATATTTATATATACATACATATGATAGGTATGATGCTGGTGTCTAAGGGTAGCTACATTGCACAATTAACAAGAGGGTAGCTGTGAATAGCTAATTATTTAATATAGAGAATACCGAACATTTGACAGGAATGTAAATTCTAAAGGCATTATGCAACAGACTATAAGAAAGGAGATTTCATAATGCAAACCTGTACATCTTTCATGGCGAAATCACATTTGCATCAATGTTTGCCAATGAGATCATCCAGACCTCACGGCATATCACATGAGTTTGGAAATTATAGGATTAGTAGGGTGACTGGGTGTGACTGCAACAGTGGGAATAGAGGGCATTAGTGCTGCAGGAGATGGGCCCATTCAATGGTTAACAAAGAAAGAAAAGAACAGTGAATCGAGTTCACTTAAAAACAAAAGAACTTGTAAGTGATGACCTGGGTGGATATGGGTCGGCTTTTGGAAGGATGATAGGGCAGATGGGAGAGCTAAAATAGGATGGCCCAAACAAAAGAGCCGTGAAACAATTTAGAAAATTACATTGAGTTACTGCAAGCCTACAATCTTGTTATCCACGTTTCCCATTTCTGTGTTAACTTCTGCAACTTTATCATGCACTAATCTTTAAAAATGGATGCCGAAACAATAAACGAACCTTGTATTGTCAATAAGATAGTTGAACTCCTAGCCAATAACTTCGCCATGGTTGCGACTGTCCAGCCTTTGGGGTAGTCTGAAGGTTTAAAATTCCCATCCAATTTTTGAAAGAAATGCTGAGAAAATGACCATCCAGAAACTGAATATATAGACTACACAGATGGAAAGACATTCTTTCCGACATACTTGAGCACAGTCGAATATAGGAAGTAATTTACTCACTAGAACCCAGTATACAGATATAAGCACAATACTTCAAAATTTCCCAATATGAGCTGAAGTTCTTCTCCTGGAAGATCAAGGATCCGTACAAAGTAGCCAAAATAATCCCATCATTAAGCCGATGGAGGATCAACACCAGGGAATGAAGAAATAGTCTTTCCCTATTCCATCATGTAGCTGTTGGAGAGCAAACTACATGCATGTAGTACCATAGCAAGAGCTGCAACCACATATGTTTCTGAAATCTAAAAATGATTCATGAAAGTATAATACCTATTGCCATTACAAATGATCTGACAGGAAAAGAGTGTGTGTAGATAAATTCTTTATCTCTACTTTGCAGAAGACATCTCCAGTGAGTGATACATTCTATAGCAATAACTCAAACCTGACGGCTGACAAGGGAACTATTACCCCAAAAGGGTAAAGAAAGATATCCTCCTTCTTGGTATGCATTGCAGTGGCCCGAGAGCTATGGCCTTAAGAAGGTCCAGCTAACAATATTGATCTTGGGTTTGATGTTCTCATCCTCTCAACAATGACTATTTGGATGGCAACAGAAGCTAACAGTACACGAAGTCCAGAACTCATTATTTTGCCATCAGACTAAATCCACTGAGAGCAAGCAAGCTTAGCAACATGGCCTAAGAACTTTAAGTATCCTTGGATTTGATCTAAGAAAACATATATAGGATCGCAACTTTGACCAGGAGCATCATTCTATAACGAAAATTCATTACATATAAAAAAAATGTATGAACAGTTTGATTGGGCTTGTGAATATAATTCGACTAGTTTGGAGCAAGTCTTTTGAGAGAAACCTTAAGCCGGATGACGTTGAATCTTGATCAATGTACCTCTTTACCTGCCAGCTATTATTACAGAGAGCAGAAAGATAATTCTGCATCTATGTGGCCAAGTTTGAACAATTATTGCTTGGAGGACAAATTCCCCCTCCATACCATGAAACCGAGCTTAATGCATATAACTCGGGATTGATCCACCCAATGCTTCCATAGGAAAAGGAATCTTAACCAGTGCTACAATTACCTTTGAAAAATCGAGCAGTTGGATGGAGTCGATGCAAAGGGTGCAGAGGAATGGGGGTCAAACATACATAAGTAATGAAGGAATAATAATACAGATGGGAACGAAACAGCGAGTATTACTGGATTAAATGCGTTAATCAATAAATCAAAAGGTGAAACAAATATATGAGTCAGCTGAATAAATCCCTGGATTTAAACACACATTAACCAATCCAAACTCATAAACCCAGCAAAAGATATCAAGCATCATAGACTGTTATAAACGATAAGACAGAAAGAATGAGAAACCTCAAAATCAAAAAAAATGGAGGAAGAAAGTGAGAATCAATCATATCAGCAGGAATTTAAGATCAAACAATATCATGTTAAATCGATTGGTATTCGAAATTATTTGAATGTAAAGAAGACTTTAGAAGAAAGAAATTAAAATAAGTGTCGGAACAATCAGTTCCATTGATATTGCATATCTATAAACCGAAATTGCAATACGCAAATCGGGATTAATAGAGGATGCGTTACTGGACCTGGTAAGACTCAAGAAAACATAAAGGGGAAATAGAATAAATAAATAAAAGAAAAGAAAATAACCAAAGGCAAATGCAACAATCCGGGGATGAACGAAATGTTCTTTTGAAGCTATAAAAATGGGAAAACCGGAATATAACGCAGGGGGTGCCTGAATAAGATCGGAAAAAGGGGACTCACCGAAGTTTTTGCAGAGAATGTTGATCTTCTTTGCTCGATCAGAAGGGAAGAGGCTGAGGCTCCTTCTTTCGTTAAAACTCTTCCTGCTGAAAAAGAGAACCAGGGGAACGAGAGGAAAGGGGTTCAGAGAGCCGATGAGGAAACGCCGGAAGGATGAAAATGGTTGTTGCTTGACATGAAATGGATTGCAAATGGGTTTTTGTACAGAAGCTCCGTGAATGCTTATTGATGATCGATGCTTGAAGTGAAGAAACGATCTCAATGAAAAACAATGGATGCTCCCAGTAAAAGAAAAATCTCTGGAACAACAAAAGGGGTTATCAGAGAATCGAATGTGGGGGGGGATGATCAGCACCAGTAAAAAAAAATCGATCCCCCAGAAACAAAGCGAGTGGAATCAAAATGAATGGCGATGGTATTGGAAGGAATAATCGTTGTATGATCTGTAGAAAAAAAAAAGCGATCCCCTCTTGTTTCTGGCTGGCCCTCCTTTATAGGGGAAAAGAGAAGACTCGAGAAAGCCCACTTCCATTGCAGATCAATGGTGGGAGAGAGAGGGCAGCGATCGGAGGATGGAGGGCTCAATCGAGGCTTCTAGAATGGGGTTTGTTGAAGATTGAGGGCGGAGGGAAGAGAAGTTCGTTCCGGATGAACGATGATGAGAAGAGAGGAAGGAAGCGCGGGAGCGGGTTGTTGGAATTCTCTGTTTTTCCAATAAGAGGACTCCCTTTAGGAAAATTTATTTATTTTTTTTTTTGGAAAAAGGGTTTGGGAAATGAGGCTTTCAACAAAATGGTTTCATAAGGTTTAAAATCCTTCATTTTTCTTGTAATTTTTTTTTTGGTTTTTCATGTTATTTTTCTATTTTTTTGTATTTTTAGAATAAAACCCTAAAGCTTTACAAGAAATCAAAGATTGAAACTAATTTTTTTGATGTTTTTGTAAAATATTTACAACAGAGAATTTTTCTGAGAGTTTTAAAGCTATTTTGAGAAAGTTTCTTCAGAAATGGGTTTGGATCCGGGATTTGAGGAAATTTGGATTTAAAATGCTGGATTCGGATCCGGAATTGATTTTGAATACATTAATATGGACTTTAATTCAGAAAATCTGAAGAATGACTGAAACTTAGCTTTGAAATTGTTTTGATTTTCTCAGAAAATGGAATCAGGGGCAAAAGGGTTATTTTTTTAAATTTTTGAAAAATTTGGGGTGTTCACAACATAATTAGGACCTTTGGAATTCCAAAGGTTTTCCAAAAATCGTGTAACCCTCATTAAAAGACCCTTTGGAATTCCAAAGGGTTTTCAACCTTGAAAAGGTAACTCATTTATAGCTGGATTGGGAAATGAAGCTTTCCTCTTAATTGCAATTTACGATTTTAGAGGGATTGATCTTCTACCAAAAACGCATTCCAATTCAATGACCCCAATGCCCTTTGACTAAAATAAAAGTACCTAATCTATTCTAATATTAACCTAGCTAAGTTAGGATATATCAACATAATTCAAAGGGTAATAAAGACTAATGAAGCACGAAAATGCATAACTATCTATTTTACCTCTATACGAAAATTAAAAATATTAAGTTAAGACTAATTTAACCAAAACGAAATTCAAGGAAATAAAAATGCTAATTAACCTATGATTAAATATATTATCAAAACACCAAACATTAACTAATAGACTATTTCCTACATAACTTTAACGACATGAAATGAAACACACATTACCTTAAATCTACACTAACACATCAACTAAAATATATGAAACAAATAACTATAATCGAAATCTAAATTATCCTAAATTAACAAACTATTAAAACTAAACCTTGCTGGACCTCTAATGGCCGACACCCTACATTCGGAGAAGATGACTACACTTACACACAAGACTAAAACGAAAATGCAAACTAATGAAACATCAATAATAAAGTATATTTACACTACCAAATACACGACTAAACTGGAATTTTTATAACTATGAATAACTATAACTAATCTACTTAACATGCTGAAACTTAAATCAAAACAGAAAATGCTAAATTAACAACCTAAGATAATCGGCTAACCTAAATACAAAACAGAAATTCCTAAACTAAAACATACGACAAGATTAAAATCTATTAAAACCTAAACAATAATTCGTAAATAGAAACTAAGACAGCAAACTAAAGAATTACAGAAAATACTACAGACATGCTGGACGTTCTACCTAAAAATCAGAAAAACAACAATCGGCTAGGCACTTTCACAAAATCTAAAAACATCAAAACTAAAAAAACATTAACACGATTCCTAAAATACTAAACTCGATTAACACAAGGTATATGGGACTGGGAAACATTGGAAAACGCTGGCACACAACAGAATATCATTTCAAGAACACACGCACACCCAAAAAGACATGAAAAACTCCCAACGTTGGATTGAAAAACCTAAAAGTAAATGACCAAAACACCTAAACATACTACATGCTGGCCTTTGCATGAACAAAAGCTATACTAAGGCTGACAAAAATACAGAAAACACACTCACATAACTCACACACATTCTAGGTTTTAGCTAGAAGAGAAGATAGAAGAAGACCTACCTCTTAGGCCAATCCGAAGAATGGGGGGATGAAGAGAAGAGCGGACTTTGCTTGGCTTTGCACCGTTCGGGACCTCGTTGATGCTGGAAATACGCCATGGTACCATGTCCTACAGCTGCAACACGTTGGAAATCCACCGAAGATGAAATGTGAACCGATTCTTGATTGGGGGGCGTAGAAGACCGGATGGAGGTAGAGCCGGCCCTTCTCGTTGGAGTGTTTCGCACTTCCACCCGAGAAAAGTGTTTCCCACCTCTGCTGCACCTGCAAAACACAGCACACATGGAGATTAGCCAACATTGGAGATTAAAGAAATGGAAGGATTTGAAAGGGAGACAAGATAGAAGGCTTGGATTTCAAGCTTTTCTTCATGTCTTCAATGGAGATGGAAGGAGGTGGAAGATGAGAAGGGGCTGGAGCTAGAATCGTGCCCCTAGGGCACGAAAACCAAAGCAAAGACAAAGAATGGCTGGGCGTCTCCCCCTCTTTTGACGATTTTGCTTGTTTGGGTTTATTTTCAAAAACAGTGTTAAAATAAAACTATTTACTGGGCGCCTCATGTAGGAGGGGGTTTTTAGAAAATGTTTTTACAAAACTTAAGTGGGCTGGAGCTGGGTTGATTCCATGTGTTTTGACCCAAATCCAAGATCCAAATGGGCGTCTGGATCCAAATCTCTCAAATCGGATCTGATATTTGACCCGTTACACTGTAAATGTCATAATTCCTTCAAATTAACTCCGATTTTGATGAAATTTGAACCAGAGCTCCCTAACATCATTATGCACCTTAGTGTATGCTTTAAACCTATAGATGATGCATTTATGCAGTGAAAATGTATTAATAAAACGTGATATTTATGCATCATCAGTGTCCCAAACTGAGCCCACTAGTGGCTCGGACCAAGAACCAGGGTCCAACGTGTGATTGCCCAAGTGAAAATAAGGTTGTCCCACCTGGTACCCAAAAGAGAATCGGGGCCATAGGGCCCCATTGCTTGATTGAGCCACTGGACCTCAATCAAACATGGTCTGAACCTTGGTGTAAACCCCGTACAGTAGGGCTGCAGTACTGGCCCGATGGCCAAGGATCCCACCTATACGGGTGCCCTAGCACCCAACTTAGTGAGCTAGGGAACTCACTTGCGGGCTCAACAAGGTCCAGCCCAACCAAGCTGGGCCATGACCAGACCCATCTAGTCTAGGGTTGGGCCCCTGGTCGGTTCCCAAGGGGCTCGGACTTGGGAGCTAAGCTAGGCCCACCCCGAGCTGGAGTGCGTCGAGCCTAAGGGATCCGGCTAAGGGAAGGTGAGTTAGCAGGTTAGCGGGGTCTGGGCCCAAAGGGGGTTGTGATCATCGCAAAATTAAATTTGGGGTGTTCACAGGGGTCCAGACCCTGCTGGATTAGGTGGGGCAGGGCAGCACACTGAGCTGCGTGCTGGGCCCATACCCTTGGTTAGTTCCCCAAGGGAGCCTTGACCAAACCTGCACCTGCACCCAAAGGTGCGCCCAAAGGTGAGTTTACCACCGTGCTCGGTGGTGCGGACCGAGGCATGGTCTGGACCACAGGTCTGTAGCTCCTGGCCTGACCCAGCCTGGGGTCCAGACCAGGCTGCCCAAGGACTGGCGCCCCACTAGTGGGTGCGCCAAGAGAGGGACCCGGGTGCCAAGGGCACCAGGTCCCCAGCTGCCCCCAGGCAGAACACGGGGAGGGAAAGGGGGCTATACAGTCCCATGGTTCGAGCTTAATAAGGGTTCAGACCAAGGCTGTAGCCCCTGACCACGCAAGCCAACCTAAAAAAAATGCAAACCCCCGGGTGCTAAGGCACCCAGTTGGTTCATATGGATCACCAAATGGGGATTGACTCCCAGTGGTGGGCCCACTTTACAAGTGGGTCCAGCAGGGTGGGTCGGGGTCCAGGGTGGCCCAGACCACCCTACCAACCATGTGGGCTGCAGCAGTCCAACTGGGACTGCTGCAGGCCCTAGCTCCAACCTGGCCCACGTCTAAAAAAAATGAAGCCCAGACTGACCGACTTTTGGTCAGTCCGGGAATCCGTTGCAAGGCTTGCAACAGACCCAAATGGGTGTAGTGGGCCGAGCGAGACCACTAAAGGGCCTGAGTGAAGTCGCAGCATATGTATCGAGGTGTTTGACTTGTCAGCAAATCAAGATCGAGCACCAACATCCCGGAGGTTCCATGCAGAGGATCAAGATTCCTCAGTAGAAATGGGAAGACATCACGATGGATTTCGTGGTAGGTTTACCGCGAACCAGAAGAAAGCACGATGCGATATGGGTAATTGTGGACAGACTCACCAAGTCTGCTCACTTCTTACCGTTTAGGATCAGTCAGCCGCTTGAGAGCCTAGCCGACTTGTACATTCGTGAGATCGTGAGGTTACATGGTGTACCTACGTCTATCATTTCAGATCGTGATCCCAGATTCACGTCGCGACTGTGGAGACAGTTGCAGTCAGCCTTGGGAACAAAGCTGAAGTTTAGTACGACCCTTCACCCTCAGACGGATGGTCTGTTAGAAAGAATGATACAAATGTTAGAGGATATGTTGCGAGCTTGTATGCTCGACTGGAAGGGTGATTGGGATTCGCACTTGTGTCTAGTCGAGTCTGCCTATAACAACAGCTATCACGCTAGTATCAGGATGGCTCCGTACGAGGCTTTGTATGGGAGGTCTTGCCAATCACCGTCATATTGGGATGATATTAGCGATCGATCCAGTGAATCGCCGATTGTTCTTCAGCACTACACTCAGCAAGTGCAGAAGATCCGAGAGCGTTTGAAGGCAGCTCAAGACAGACAGAAGAGTTACGCCGACAAGAGGTGGCGAGAACTTTAGTTTGAGGTCAATGACATGGTTTTCATGAGAGTATCACCGACAAAGAGCGTCTTTCGTTTCGAAAAGAAAGAAAAGTTGAGTCCTAGATACGTTGGGCCGTTCAGGATCCTTGAAAGGATCGGAGGAGCAACCTATCGGATTGAGCTACCGCAGCAGTATGCTCAAATTCATAATGTTTTTCACGTGTCAATGATGAGGAAGTACAGTCCTAACCCATCACACATCATCCAATACGAAGATGTCGAAGTACAAGAGGACTTAACCATAGCCGAGATACCTATCGAGATCGTTGATCGTCATGATCAAGTTCTGCGTACCAAGACCATTCTGTTGGTTAAGGTATGGTGGCAACACCATGGCATCGAAGAATGCACATGGGAGCCAGAGGCCAGCATGAGGGAGAAATACCCTGATCTTTTTGTGGCCTAGTGTTCATGATTTCACGAACGAAATCCCGTTTTAGGAGGGAAGGATGTAAGACCCATTATTTTTTTGAAGAATTTTTATTTGATTTGTGCTTCAGTATTGAGAATTTCTTGTTTCTGCGCGAGTATTGCTCATAAATTTGGCATATATTTGCGTTTTAAGGTTTTGAATCGTGTAGATTGCCTTACAAGGTGATTCAGAGCAAACTGCGACGAATCGAACCTCAATATTTCTAAATTAGATTTATATTATATTTGATTGGGTTCACTCCGAATTTGGAGTCTAAACAAGAAAAATTTCTCATTATTTCATGGAAATCGCCGAAAAAGGGTATAACGGTAAATATAAGTCATATCGAGGTCTAAATTCATCGAAATTGGAAAATTAAATATATAATATTATAATTTAGACTTTAGTTCATGAAATGTAATTTAAAAATTTAGTTTTTAAATCAATTTCAACATGTCCATTTAAATAACAAATAAATGGGGTTTTTCTCATAAGAGAATTGCAAAATTTATAAAAACCTTGAGTTGGTTTTTCAAAACATTTTAAATAAAGGTTGGTTTTGGGCATTAGGGAAGGTGGTTGGCATGGGCCCCACCTCAGCCCACAAATTTTTTTATAAAAAAATCAAATACCTTTTTCAAAAAAACTCACCTTTTAAAGGTAGTTTTTGAAAAGTTTCAAATAGAATTTGTTTGGGCCTTAAAAAGGCATTTTAAGAAGTAAGTGGGCTCAGCCCACGTTTTAAGGGGGGGGGGGGGTAGGCTGGGCGCCCCTTAGGGGGTAGCCCTTACCATTTTCAAAAAAAAAAGAAAAAGAAAAAGAAAAATTGATAGCTTGAGAGGGGTTGACTTTGAAAGTCAAAGCCAACCACTCCCCTTAAATCAAGGGAAGTGGTTGGGAGTGGGTAAGGGGTCAGCCTCTTGACCCCTTTGACCGTTGCCTTGGATCAAGGAGGGGATTAGGGAGAGCCCCTCATCCTCCTCCTTTCCCTCTCCACCTTTCATCTCATTCTCCTTCTTTTTAAATGGAAAAAGAGAGGAGACAGAGGGTCGACACCATCTCTCCTCCTCCTCTCTTCCCCCTCCACCGTCTCCCACTTCCCCATTGTTGAGTGTGTGTGTGTGTGAAAAACAAAAGAGAGGAAAGTGTGCGCAGCAGCCTCCATTTGCCCCCAACACCAAGGTGAGCTCCTTCCCCATACGTTGTCATTTTTTTTTGGTTAATGCTTTCGGTTTGGGGCAAGGGCCCAAACCAATTTTTTTTCGCACACCTTGTGCAGGGGTTTTTTGGGCTGTTGAAACCCACAAAGCATGCTGGGAAACCTCTAGTTTTCCCCCTTCCATTCTCCTATCCCACATAGGCACTATGTGTAAAAAAAATTTTGTGCCTTTGACTTCCAAGCTACGAAATCTTCGATTAACTTCTGGCTCCACATAAGACTAGCCAGAACATTGCACGATTTGCGACTAAGCGCATCTGCTACAATGTTCGCCTTACCAAGGTGGTAAGACAACGTGAACTCATAATCCTTGATAAATTCGAGCCAACGACGTTGTCTCATATTCAATTCCTTTTGAGAGAATAAATATTTGAGACTCTTATGGTCAGAAAAGACCTCGAATGTATCTTCGTACAGATAGTATCGCCATGACTTCAAGGCGAACACCACAGCTGCTAACTCCAAGTCATGAGTCAGATAGTTCCTTTCATGAATCTTCAGTTGTCGCGAAGCATAAACAATGACTCGATCGTGCTGCATGAGCATGCATCCCAATCCTGTACCTGAGGCGTCTGTGTACACCACAAAACCACCTAGACCAGAAGGTAAAGCTAACACCAGAGAGGTAGTCAGCTTTGTCTTCAGGATCCAGAAACTCTCTTCACAAGAGTCAGTCCACTCAAACTTGACTCCCTTACGCAAAAGCTTCGTCAAAGAAAGTGCAATCCTGGAGAAGTCTTGAATGAAACGTCGGTAATAACCAGCTAACCCGTGAAAACTGCGGATGTCAGTAACAGACTGAGGCTGCTTCCAGTCCAACACTGCTTCGACCTTTGTTGGATCAACTGACACTCCATCACTGGATATCATGTGACCCAAAAATATGACTTGCTGGAGCCAAAACTCGCACTTGGAGAACTTGGCGAACAATTTGGGCTCCCGAAGTACTCCCAAAACAATACACAGATGCTCTCGGTGCTGCTCAGGGGTCTCTGAGTAGATTAAGATGTCATTGATGAATACGATCAAGAACATATCCACGAACGGACGGAAAATAGGATTCATCAAATCCATGAATGTTGTTGGTGCATTCGTGAGCCCAAAAGGTATCACAACGAACTTGTACAACCTGTATCTAGTTCAAAAAGTTGTCTTCGAGACATCTTCCTCTCTGATCCAGAGTTGATGATAACCTGATCTGAGGTTGATCTTTGAGAATATCTTCGCTCTCTGCAACTAATCAAAGAGATCTTCAATTCTCGGCAACGGATACTTGTTCTTAATTGTGGATTGATTGAGCATTCTGTAGTCAATGCACAACCTCAGAGATCCATCTTTCTTCTTCATGAACAAAATAGGCGCACCCCACGGTGATGCACTGCTTCTGATAAACCTTTGCTCCATCAACTCTTTTAGCTGACGCGTCAGTTCTTCGAGTTCTGTTGGAGCCATACGATACGGTGCCTTTGAGATCGGAGTTGTTCCAGGTAACAACTCAATCCAAAACTCGATCTCACGCTTCGGAGGTAATCTGAGAAATTCCTCAAGAAACACATCGGGGAACTCCCGAACCACGTCAAGATCCTCGATAGGGGTTAACACTTGTTCGACTAGGGCGATACTGACCAAGAATGAAGTACCCCCATTCTGCAGATACTTCTAAACCTTAAAAGACGAAATCAAGCGACTGTCTCGAATAGGGCGAGTGAGACTAATCTCCAAGATCGGATGATCAGGAGGGTAAAGAATCACCTTGCCTTCTCTACACAGGACTTGAGCATGATGCTGAAATAACCAATCCATGTCTAGAATGACATCAAACTCTATCATATCTAGCAGGATGACGTCAGCTGACAAGTTCTGACTTGCCACTGACACCTCTATGCTTGGGATGTATAAAGTACACAAGGACTAATCACCAGTTGGGGTACGAACTTCCAACGGATAGTTCAACAACACAGTAGACATAGGCAAAGAGCTAGCAAATCTTGAAGCTATAAAAGAATGCAAAGCACCGTAGTCAAAAAGGGTAAAAGATGCATGACCAGCGACTTGAATAGTACCTTGGACCAACTCTTCCTTAGTCACTTGCTCGATAGTGGCTGCGTAGGCATGCCCTGCCACTGTCTTCTGGCTACCCATCTTCTGCTGGGAAGATTGTTGCGGCGGGTACGATTGTTGTTGTTGCTGCTGAGGAGGTCGCTGAGGTGTTCGTTGCGACGTTCCTGGTGTGTTCCTCCTTAGATCATCGGACTGCTTCTTCCGAGAATCCTTGATGTAGTGGCCCATCTTGCCACAATAGATGCATCCTCCGACGTCACGAGGACAAGGTTGACCAGAATGATCCATACGATACTTCAGGCATCCCGATGTTGCCACTACCTGTCTCTGTTGTTGCTGTTGAGGCTGACGATACTGTTGTTGACGATTGTTGTTCTGACGGTTTCTCTTTGCTGGTGGGGCAGACTTTTTTCCACCCGAGTTCTGCTGAAATGATCTCTTCTTAGGCCAACTCTTTTGGCCTTGCTACTGCTGATTTCCCTTAGACTGCGAAGTCTTCTAGGATTCTGTCCATTCCTGCTCCAGGAGTGTAGCTGTCTCCAGGGCTTCCTCAAGAGTCGAGGGAGCACGCGTGATCACTCTCAAACGCAGTGCCAACTTCAAACAACGAGCGAACTTCATTGCTCATTCCTTCTCAGTGACATACACGTGAGGGCAAAAGCGCTCCAGGCTTCTGAACTTCGTGATGTAGTCCGCCAAAGTAGAGTTTCCCTGCTGAAGGTCGAGGAACTCCTACATCTTCCGACTGCGCTCGTGAGTCGTGAAGTAGGCCGCGTAGAAGACCTTTATGAATTGCTTCCACGTGATTGCTTCACCTACGAACTTGACATCCAAGGTGGTCGCCCACCACCTTTCAGCATCCTTCTAGAGCCGATATGAGCCGAAGTCCACCTTCCTGTCATCACTGACTTGCAGTACACGGAAAATCCACTCGATTTTCTGTATCCAGTCCTCAGTTGCCTCTGGTGTAGACTTCCCATCAAACGACGGAGGGTTCATACCCATGAACTGCTTGTAGGGTGTGGTTGTCGCTACTACAGCTGGTGGAGGAGTAGGAACAGGAGTCTCTCATCCCTGAGAGGCTTGCATGTTCTCTCCCATGGCACGCATGGCCTCGGCTTGCCTGCCAACAACCTTTGCCAGGTTGTTCAGGGTATCCATGATACAGTCGCAACGTTCATGCCAAGCCATCTTGAACAAAAAGAGGAATCGAATAAGCAAAGAGAAACAAGTCAAAACACAATTCCATTGCATCAAATAAAAGAAGCATACATATATTTAGTACAAACCAAAATTACACTCCTATAACAGGGTTACAAGACACATTCCTCTGCAACAAGGAAACAAGAGCAAATCTAATAAAATGAACACTAACTCAGTGTTCCAACTACACATTGTTCACATCTGAACAAACACGATCACCACTGCCTACGAGTGTAGTAGTTGCGGTAGATGTTCTGATTCCTGTATCGTCTCTGCATCGGACGAGGAGGATAAGAAGGTGTGTACTTCGGAGGACTCACTATTTGAGACCACAGAGGTGAAGCTGGAGTGTACTTAGAAGAAACGGAGCGTGAGTAGGAAGTTGGCGTGTACTCGGGAGAACCTGATGCACCCTGTGCATCTCCCATTGGCTCAACTGCTGATTGTGCCTGACCGAACCCAGGAGCCTCGTTCTATTCGGTCTCAGCGTTACCCATCGCGAGTTCATCGCCCAACTTACGCTGACACTCAATCTCAATATGCCTCTTAAGACCACAGTAGGGGCACACACTCAAGGCACGAGGATAAATCTGTCCCACATGATACTGATCACATCTCCCACAAGGAGGTGTCAGATGTGCAAGTATCTGGGCACTCTGCACAATCTGCTAAACCGCTTGGTCAAGGGCATCTGTGCCTCGGATCAAGTCGATTAGAGCTTCGAGCATTCGCTTATTCCTCGAATCAGTAGGCATCTAATAGTTATATAACTAATTAAGCATGCATAGCTACATACAACAGGAAATCACCGATAAGCAACAAGAGTAACTATACAAAACATACTTACAGTGCGACGAACGATGCATGCAGAAGTCTTGGACCACACTTATAACTGCAGCTTTGATACCAATCTTTGTAATGCCCCAAACCCCAACCTTGTAAAAACCTTTGGTTTTTTAGCAAAACTTTTTTTTGAAGGGTATACCGAGTGAAAACAATCAGCGGAAGTATAGGAGAGAAAACAGGGGTGAAACAAAGGCCGCATGTTTGAGCGAGCCATAGTAAGAAAACCAAACCACAAGAATAGTACAATACTTTTCATTTCCAGAATATTTACAATGATACAAAAAGGAGACTGAGTACAAAAAGGAATAGTCTCTCAAAAGGAGAGGAACAACCCCTCAAACCCCAACAACCAAAAAGAGCCAGGATCTGCTGCAAAGTGTCGGTCTCAAGGCTCCTGTTGTGTGTCATCACATCGCGCTGCATTTACTCATCATCTGCATCCCCATGAAATAGGGTCAGTACTCTTGCGAGCTGGTGAGACAAACCATCCACACATCATCATTTTTATGGAAAAGCAGAGGGTAAACAATATGCTAAGCAACAAGCTACAACTAGCATGATGGAACAGTAAGAAACATTTAAAAAAAAGTACAAGTGCGTGTCAGGTAGGTGCACGTGCTACAAGACTGTAAAACTACAAAATAAGAAATAGTGCCACAATTGAAACAGAGCAGGAACCAACCCACAGAGTGTAGCAACTAAACAAAAGTACAAGCAGTGCTAGAATAAAACAAGTAACCAAGTACGGTACGTCAGTCTCTTTGGTTAGTACTTATGTTCTTCTAATTACTCCTTCGAGTACGCGAAGAAAACCTCGCATTCTGTAAGACATGCACCCGGTGTCTGTTATTTAATTTCTAATGTGATAATCTGGGATGTTACAGATCGAGTCAAAACCACCTGCGGGCAGCACGCGACTAGGAGAAACCTTTCGCAGGGGCAATGGATTGTAATCCGTACTACTGCAGTAGCAGAGGTCCCTGAAGAGGGAAAACCTCGACCTCCCTAATTTCGAGTGACTGGAGGTCAGAGGGAACATCGGCTCCTCAAAAGAATAGGTCATAGTAATGACATGTCACTCAGGGCTGTACCATTCACCCTCTCCCTGGGTAACCAAATTGTGAATGGGGCATGGCAGGTTTATCTTATTTAGGCTCATACTTCAAGTCGTACCTCTCTATCGAGGTAGTTGTACCTCATGGTCCCCGCAGGGTACGCAAACGAGGACTTGGCCTGCCCATTCACGTGCTCGGCCTCACACGGCCACCACGAGCACATCGCCTGTGAGGATGATAATATACCATTTTCATTTTATGCCTAGGGTAACACAATATGTGAGCACACTCTCACGAACCCGGGCCATTGCTCGTAGACTCCAACCGAGTTTCAAAACCTCAAAAGGTCAAAAGTGTCATACCCTATTGTGTTTTCAGTTCCTTTCAAGTGTATGTCCCGTCGAGTGTAGAGCACGCCTCTGGTGCATCGTGTAACCATCGATATACCAATGTGAACCAAACAAATACATACTCGACAACCAAATACCAGTGACATACGTGTCAGGATGTGCCAACATGCACGTGCAAAACAGGAAAAACCATAAAGGCATAATTTCGCATGAGTATCGTGCTATGAGCAACGATACGCCAACAAGTGTGTAGAGTGGCACAAATCATAATTTTTGAGCGGCACAACGCTCAAAATGCATATACAATAGCTATTATACATGCGAGGGGTGTCTAGAGTCAGGACTATGTATTTTCCAAATATGTGTCCTCCAACCATCGTATCGTGGCAAATCTCGCACAACGAAGCCTTCCGCGAAGGACCTTCGCAAATTCGACACTCACGAGTGATGAGAGTGAGATTTAAACTAATTTTGTCCGTATAGGAATTTCATTATCAATCCCCAAGGTATGCCCGCGCACTGCCCGCACAACAAGGCACGAACAAGACTATCCGCCAGAATGGTCCGACAAAGCAAACAAACACACGCACGTGTGTGGTGCGACACCAGTCGTGAGCTCAACCACCTCGATGCCATAATGGGACAGCGGGGTAAGAGCAATAGGAGTCTGAGACTACAAACTACGTTGTTTGCAAGCGACAGTTCTCGCATAGACTAATTCTCCATTGTAAGTTGGCAGCAACAAAGTAGTGGCTACCGCCACTGGTGAGCTTCCATGGGAGGCTCGATGGGGTGATGGTAGCCCAAATTGAGCCCACTTGCGGCTCGGACCAAGAACCAGGGTCCAACGTGTGATGGCCCAAGTGGCAATAAGGTTGCCGCACCTGGTACCCAAAAGAGAACCGGGGCCCATTGCTTGATTGGGCCACTGGGCCTCAATCAAACATGGTTTGAACCTTGGTGTAGACCCCATACTGCAGGGCTGCAGTACTGGCCCGATGGCCAAGGACCACACCTATCCGGGTGCCTTAGCACCCAACTTAGTGAGCTAGGGAGCTCACTTGCGGGCTCAACAAGGTCCGGCCCAACCAAGCTGGGCCATGACCACCTAGCAGGGTCTGGTCCAGCCATGACCAGACCCATCTAGGCCGGGGTGGGGCCCCTGGTCGTGTCCCAAGGTGCTCGGACACGGGAGCTAGGGTAGGCCCACCCCCAGCTGGAGTGCAGCTAGCCCAAGGGATCCGACTAAGGGAAGGTAAGTTAGCGGGGTCTGGACTCCTTGCTAGAGCAGGTGGGGCTTGGCAGCACACTGAGTTGCGTGTTGGGCCCATACCTCTGGTCGCTTCCCCAAGGGAGCCTCGACCAAACCTGCACCCGCACCCAAAGGTGCGCCCAAAGGTGAGTTTACCACCCTGCTGGGTGGTGTGGACCGTGGCATGGTCTGGACCTTGTAGGTCCAGACCGTGCAGGTCCAGACCGTGCAGCCTCCAAAGGTAGGCAACTAGCTACAGACCACAGGTTTGTAGCTCCTGGTCTGACCCAGCCTGGGGTCCAGACCAGGCCGCCCAAGGACTGGCGCCCCACTAGTGGGTGCGCCAAGAGAGGGACCCGGGTGCCTAGGTCACCGGGTCCCCAGCTTCCCCCAGGCAGAACACGGGGAGGGAAGGGGGGCTATACAACCCCCTGGTTTGAGACTAATAGGGGTTCGGACCAGGGCTGCAGCCCCTGCCCACGCAAGCCAACCCAAAAAAAAAACAAACCCCCGAGTGCTAAGGCACCCAGTTGGTTCTTATGGATCACCTAATGGGGATTGGCCCCCAATGGTGGGCCCACTTCACAAGTGGGTCCACCAGGGTGGGTCGGGGTCTAGGGTGACCCAGACCACCCTACCAACCATGTGGGATGCAGCAGTCCAACTGGGACTGCTGCACACTCCACCTCCAACATGGCCCATGTCTAAAAAAAATGAAGCCCAGACTGACCGACCTTTGGTCAGTCCGGGAATTCGTTAAAAGGCTTGCAACAGACCCAAATGGGTGTTGTGGGCCCAGCACGACCACTAAAGGGCCTGGGATAGCCATGGAAAGGCCCAGTCCAGAAACTCATAAAACCTCAGCCCCTAGAAAGGGCGTTTCTAACCTTATTAAGAAGAAGAACAAGGCATAAAAAAAAATTTACATATAGTGCCTATGTGGGAAAGGAGAATGGAAGGGGGGAAACTAGAGGTTTCCCAGCATGCTTTGTGGGTTTCTCCAGCCCACGAAACCCCTGCACAAGGTGTGTGAAGAAAAATTGGTTTGGGCCCTTGCCCCAAACCGAAAGCATTAACAAAAAAAAATGACAATGTATGGGGATGGTTCTCACCTTGGTGTTGGAGGCAAATGGAGGCTGTTGCGCACACTTTACTCTCTCTCTTTTTCACACACACACACACTCAACAATGGAGAAGTGGGAGATGGTGGAGGGGGAAGAGAGGAGGAGGAGAGAGGGTGTTGACCCTCTCTCTCCTCTCTTTTTCCATTTAAAAAGAGGAGGAATGAGATGAGAGGTGGGGAGGGAAAGGAGGAGGATGAGGGGCTCTCCCCAATCCCCTCATTGATCCAAGGCAAGGGTCAAAGGGGTCAAGAGGCTGACCCCTTACCCAATCCCCTTGATTCAAGGGGAGTTGTTGGCTTTGACTTTCAAAGCCAACCCCTCTCAAGCTATCGATTTTTTTTTCTTTTCTTTTTCTTTGTTTTTTTTTTTTTTAAATGGTAGGGGCTGTCCCCTAAGGGGCACCCAGCCTACCCCCCCCCCCCATAAAATGTGGGCTGAGCCCACTTACTTCTTAAAATGCCTTTTTAAGGCCCAAACAAATTCTATTTGAAACTTTTCAAAAACTACCTTTAAAAGGTGAGTTTTCTTTTAAAACGGTATTTGATTTTTTTATAAAAAAAATTGTGGGCTGAGGTGGGGCCCATGCCAACCACCTTCTCTAATGCCCAAAACCAACCTTTATTTAAAATGTTTTGAAAAACCAACTCAAGGTTTTTATAAATTTTGCAATTCTCTTATGAGAAAAACCTTATTTATTTGTTATTTAAATGAACATGTTTAAATTGATTTAAAAACTAAATTTTTAATTTACATTTCGTGAATTAAAGTCTAAATTACAATATTATATATTTAATTTTCCAATTTCGATGAATTTAGACCTCGATACAACTTATATTTATCGTTATACCCTTTTTCGGCGATTTTCATGAAATAATGAAAAAAATTTCTCGTTTAGACTCCAAATTCGGAGTGAACCCAATCAAATATAATATAAATCTAATTTAGAAATATTGAGGTTCGATTCATCGCAGTTTGCCTTGAATTGCCTCGTAAGGCAATCTACACAATTCAGAACCTCAGAATGCAAATATATGCCAGATTTATGGGCAATACTCGCACAAAAACAAGAAATTCTCAATACCGAAGCACAAATCAAATAAAAATTCTTTAGAAAAACAATGGGTCTTACAGGCACACAAGGGAATTTGTGGTAGTCATGTCAGCTACCAAACACTCGTCAAGCAAATCATCCGGGCAGGATATTACTGGAAAATCATACAGTAGGACTACCATTGTTTCGTGAGGAAGTGTGTCAAATGTCAAATACACGCACCTTCCATTCATGCACCAGCCGCATATTTGTAGTCTGTGGTTTCTCCTTTGCCTTTTTCAATGTGGGCCTTCGACGTGGTGGGTCCAATCACTCCTTTGACTTCTAATGGCCACAAATATTTTCTCGCAGCTATAAAATACTTCACCAAATGGGTCGAGGTTATAACTCTGTGAACACTAAAAGGCCGACATGTGGTTTCTTTTCTTCATAAGAACCTTTTGTGCCGTTTCGGCGTACCACATGATATTGTGTCAGATAATGGTAGCCACTTTAAAAATGAGCGGATGAAGACCTTCTGTTCAAAGTTTAGGATTCATCATCATTTTTTGGCTCTCTGCTATCCTCAAGGGAATGGTCAGGCGGAGGCCACCAATAAGATTTTGATCCGCATTTTGGAAAGAACTATGGAAACAGGCCGTGATTGGCACAAAAAGATGCATGATGCACTTTGGGCATACCAGACTACCATTCAGACTCCAACCAATGTTACTCCTTCAGAACTTATCTATGGGACTCAGATGGTATTACCTCTCCACGTTCAGAAGCCCGTATTCAAATTTGCGTCGCTCATAGAACTCTCGCTTGATTAGTATTAGCAATAGAGGTTGGTACAACTCGATTTATTGGATGAAAAGAGACTCAAGGTCGTAGAGCATGCTCAAGCTTATCATCAAAGAATAGCTCGACACTATGCCAAGTCAGTCATTAAGAGAAAATTTTGAGTTAATGATTTAGTGCTCAGATCGACATCTGATCTCAAGCATCGACCACGGGGCAAGTGGTCACCCAATTGGGAAGGGCCCTATATGGTTAAAGAAGCATTGCCTCGCAATTCATATCGTCTCATCAACGCAGATGAGGTAGAACTGTCAGATCCTATCAATGCTCTGCACTTGAAGAGATTTTATGTTTAAAATGTTCATTCTAGCCTTTTGTACTCTTCAAAGAGCCTTTTCAATAAAACAATGATCTTCTATCAATTCACACATTCTTCTTCATAATACTGGGGCATTTTATTTAATATACATCTGTCTTCCCTTCATCAGATGCAGGCAGGATCAGACGAACTCTTTCTCCTAAAATCTTGTCAATTTTCAGTTAATCTTGTTTTTCAATTCGATCAAATTTTTATCAATTTACTATCAATTTTATCAAATTTTATCAAGTTTTATCAAACTTTTCATCAATTTTTAAAAAATTTATCAATTTTATTACCATACCCTTTCAGGTTAAGGGATAAACCTGATGCCTCTTTTCAATGAGGTACTCCTTTATTCTTTTTCCTTTCAGGTTAAGGGATAAAACTTCGTCCTGCGAGGTCCTTTTTCTTTGAGAATGGGGGATAATCCTGAAGTCTTCCATCATCAATCTTTCCTCAAATCTCTACCAAATTTTTACCAATCTTCTTTAAATTTTTTTTTTTAATTTTATCGATTCTTTATTAAATTCTTTGTCGATTTTTACCAATTCTTTTAAATTCTTTATCAATTTTTATCAATTTTGTTAAATTTTATCAATTTTTATTCTATTCTTCTTCAGGATAAGGGATAATCCTGAAACCATCATAAATAAATTCAAATCTTAGGTCATCTTGGGTCAAGAATCTCGAATAAATCTCCCATCTTCTTCATAATCATCGAAGTCTATTCATACCTTTTGTCAATCCCTCCAGAATCTGACTCACGGGTTGGAATTACTTCCTTCTCATCTGAGTTTCGAGTCAGGTTTTTGTCTTTGTTTTTCTTTTATTTTAAAGATCTGGGTTTCGACTCAGGTTTTTCCCTATTTATATTTCGTTTGGAGCTTTGAGTTCCGACTCGAACATCATTTTGGATCCAACGCTCATGTTGGACCCAATCGTTTCCATTTATCTTTATTTTTATTTTAAGAACCGGGTTTCGACTCGGGTTTCTCTCTTTTATATTTCGTTTGAAGTTCCGAGTTTCGACTCAGACTTCCTATTGGATTCAACGCTCGTGTTGGAACCAATCGTTCCTTTAAAGATTCGAGTTTTCAAACTCGGGTTTTCCATTTTATCTTTATTTTTAAAAGATCCGGGTTTCGACTTGGGTTTTTCCTTTTTCTATTTCGTTTGAAGTTTCGAGTTCTGACTCAGACTTCCTATTGGATTCAATGCTCGTGTTGGAACCAATTGTTCCTTTGAAGATTCGAGTTTTCAAACTCGGATTTTCCATTTTATCTTTATTTTAAAGATCCGGGTTCTGACTTGGATTTTTCCTTTTTCTATTTCGTTTAAAGTTTCAAGTTCTGACTCGAACTTCCTATTGGATTCAATGCTTGTGTTGGAACAAATAGTTCCTTTGAAGATTCGAGTTTTCAAACTCGGGTTTTTCATTTTATCTTTATTTTAAAGATCCAGGTTTCAACTTGGGCTTTCCTTTTTATATTCTGTTTGAAGTTCCGAGTTTCGACTCAGACTTCCTATCAGAGCCAATGCTCATGTTGGAACCAATCATTGCTTTGAAGAATCGAGTTTTCAAACTCGGGTTTTCTATTTTATCTTTATTTTTAAAATTCGGGTTACTACTCGTTGCTTTGAAAATTTGAGTTTTCAAACTCGGGTTTTCCATTTTATCTTTATTTTTAAAATCTGGGTTCCGACTCAGGTTTTTCCCTTTTATATTCCGTTTGAAGTTCCGAGTTCCAACTCGGACTTCCTATTGGAGCCAATGCTCGTGTTGGAACCAATCGTTGCTTTGAAGATTCGAGTTTTCAAACTCGGGTTCTTTATTTTTATTTTTAAGATTTGGGTTTTGACTCAGGTTTTTCCTTTTTATATTTCGTTTGAAGTTCTGAGTTCGGACTCAGACTTCCTATTGGATCCAACGTTCGTATTTGACCAATCGTTTCTTCAAAAAGTCAAGTTCTAAACTCGAGTTTTCCTTCTTTTATTTTGAAATTTCGGGTTCTGACTCGAATTTCCCCTTTTGATCCAATGCTTGTATTGGACCAAAGTGTTCCTTTGAAAAAACGAGTTCTGGACTCAGATTTTCATTCCCCTTCAAGATAAGAGATAATCCTGAAACACCGGCAATCATTCCCGCTTCGATTTCCAAATATCTTAGGAGTGTCGGTCCCTTTTCCAAAACTCAGTGCTCGTACTGGTTTATTTTCAAAATTCAGTGCTCGTACTGGTGCATCTTCAAAACCCAATGCTCGTACTAGTGCATTTTCAAAATCTAGTGCTCGTACTGGTGGATCTTCAAAACCCAGTACTCGTACTGGTGCATTTTCAAAAACCCAGTGCTCGTACTAGTGCATTTTTAAAAACCCAGTGCTCGTACTGGTGCATCTTCAAAACCCAGTGCTCGTACTGGTGCATTTTCAAAAACCTAGTACTTGTACTGGTGCATCTTCAAAACCCAGTGCTCATACTCGTGCATTTTCAAAAACCCAGTGCTCGTACTGGTGCATCTTCAAAATCCAGTGCTCGTACTGGTATATTTTCAAAATACAGTACTCGTACTGGTACATCTAGCGCTCGTGCTAGTGTTTGGCTGACTGATTAATTTGCCCCTCAGGTTTAGTCTTTGCGCTAACTGCTCATCAACAATTCAAGCTCTAAATTTCAATTTCGACCTCCGGGTTACCACTTTTATCGAAAATCAATCATTTTTCTCGTGCGAAGGACCCTCTTCTAGGGAGAGTTCGAGGGAGCTCGTTCCTTTCGCAATGCAACCATCTTTTTTGTTTGCAAGAACCCTTTCTACAGGGAGAGTTTGAAGGGACTCAATTTTTTGCGAATTGTTTACAAAACAACAACCTAATTTTTACACAAAGGAACCCTTTTCTAGGGAGAGCTTCGACGGAAGCCCGTTTTCTTTTTGTGGCCCCCAATTTTCTCATTTTAGCCACCCCCTTCACAGAGGACCCTCTTCTAGGGAGAGTGTGATGGACTCGTTCCTCTGTGATACTTTTTCAACCTCATTTTCGGCCGCTTTTCCATAAGAGAAGCCTAGAGATAGGGAGTTTTGACGAAAACTTAATTTTTTTTCGAAAGTTTCATTTTGTAAACATCGCTTCTTCAGGGAAGAGTGGAGTATTTCTTATTTCCCATTCAGGTAAGGGCTAAGCCTGAGTCTCTCTTTTGGGGAGAAAAGAGAGGAGAATTTTGTTGTGGATATGTCGATTTGACGTCAAGCAATTCCCTTTGTCAAAGATTTCTAGAATATTTGCCAATCTGTTATCAAAAACCATGTTGATCTCAAAGCTTTTATTGCATAAAGAATTACCTCAAACTACCTTCAGTATTATTTTCAAAAAGACAAGACTTTTTCGAAGAAAAAACATAATTCAAGCTTTTTCTGTTGGTCAACCAAGAGGATGACGAAAAATCTTCGATATGACCGGCAAAGGAAAATTCAATGATGTTGAAAAGCCATAAGTGAATTGATATTGAGCATAGTTATGGCACATTCTTAAAGATCGTTCTTCTGGCAGTAAGGCAGTGGAAATATCTTGGGCAGTAAAAAAACCTACCCAACCCATATCTTCGCAGTCATTTAAGCTGCAAATCAAATATCTGCAAAAGGGATCTCTCAATTGTCGTCAAGATGAAGACAAATATGTGAGCTAGACCCCCAGGGCCAAAGAAGATTTGGATAATCTCCGAGATGAAGGAGTTTGTGACGAATCCTTCCAGAGAAAATTCAGATCACCGTCAAGATAAAGGCGACTGCGATGAACCTCCTGACAAACCCTAAAAGATATTTGATTTCTACTATCATCTAGAGACTTTTGACCAATAAACAACATCATCAGTATAATTCCTGAGAAAAAAAAGGATCGGAGCATCTCCAAGATGAAGGAGTTTGTGACATACCCTTTCTAGAAAAAGAAAAGAAAAGTCAGGACATCTCCAAAATGAAGGATGATGCAATAAGCTTATCCTTGAAACCCAGGAAAGCTCAATGACTCAAAAAGAGTGCAGAAAGATCATCATGGGAAAAGCCCCAGGATATCAAACTGCCAAAACTGCCAGGAATCATCTCTATTTATGTGAAATTCTTCTATCAATATCTTTTCATTCAATTGCTTTTATGAAGCTAAGAATATTTCCTCTCTTTTCATATCAAGGAAATTGATATCTTCCTTGAAGAAACTCAACAACAACAAATTTGAATTTGATTCTTGATTCTACAAAGTTAGCCCAATTGGAGTTAATACTCTAGGTAGAAAGAGGTGATGTTTTTCATACATATGAGCACAGTTCAATCATTCTAAATCAACTACAATTTTTGGCATCTTATTGGCAATATTTTTTAGTTATCCCAATATGAAGTGAGAACTTGATGTTCATTTTGACATATCCTGACATCGTCCCTCATTTGGACTGGAAAGTCCTTCCCTTTTGTTTGATCTGAGTCTCTCGAATTTGCACACTTCCCTGTGTTCTCCACTATCACGCCATAGACAGTTTTCGCTCAGAATAAGGGCTAAACCTGAACTTTCTGCAAGAGGTCTTCTTTTTTAAAAGTTATTCAGTCTCAGCAATGAGATGCCAAAGATCAACCCCTTTTCAAGCTTTAGGGACCCCCATTTTTCTCCTTTTGCAAACCCCTCTTGAATTTGTTGTGTAAAATCCAGAGGTCCAATCACAATTTTCTCGCTCTTCGAGGATTTTGTATCCATTCAGGCTAAGGATTAAACCTATTATCTCGCTCCTCGAGGTATCACTCGCTCAGGTTAAGAATCAAACCTGAACTTTCTGCGAAAGGTCATCTATTTTTAAAAGCTGATTTAGTCTCAGCAATGAGGTGCCCAAGAACATCCCTTTTCAAGCTTTAGGGAGCCCCATTTTCCTCCTTTCGCAAACGCCTTTCGGATTTGTTCGTCCAAATTTCGAAGGTCCCATCATGGTTTTTTCGTTCGAGGATTTCGTATATGCATCCCTTTCAGGTTAAGGGTTAAGTCTGAACCTCGCTCCATGAGGTATCTTCCGTTCAGGTTTGGGTTAAACCTGAGCCTCGTTTCGACGAGGTAGTTCTCCTAGTCCCCTCATGGTTTTTCCTGTCAAGGAATCCATGCTCTTCATGTCCATCCAGGAAAGGAGTGTACTTAAGCTTCATCTCACGAGGCATTTTTGTCAAAAGTGTCCCATCTTGGTCTTCATATATTCCTTTTTCATTCAGGTAAGGTTAGAACTTGAAATTCATTTTGATATATCATCGTCTAATCCAGGTTAAGGGCTAAACCCGAGTCATTCCAAAAAGTTGATCTTGTTTCACCCACAAGACTTGATCAAAATTCTTATTTTCCATCATTTCGGGATCTTCCCCTAAAGTCCCATCATGATTTTCTTATTTTTTATTATCCAGTTATATCATTTTTCGAGGATTTCATAACCCTAGAACCATTCAGGATAAGGTTTTAAGCCTGAAAAAACCATGTCTTCAAAATAATTCTTTCACACCCAGTTCAGATTTTCTGACTGAGGCATTTTTCAAAATTTGAAGTGTTTTTTTTGCCACTAAGCTCGACTTTCAACCGGCTTAGTAGCAAAGAGTGGCATCTGTGAACACCCCAAATTTTTCAAAATTTTGTAAATATTCTTTTCTTTGCCCCTGGCCCCATTTTCTGAGAAAATTGAGTCAATTTCAATCCAAATTCCAGTTATTTCTTGAACTTTACTGGAATCAAATTCATTTCCTATATCTGACTTGATTTTGGATTTAGATCCAGTGTCAAAACTCAAAACTGAGCCTCGTTATTTGATTTTCAAATCGAAATTACAAAAAAACACCAAAAATAATTTCTGAAAGGCTCAGTTCATTTGGTATCCATTTAGATCTGCTGCTCTGTATTTCTCAATTTGAGGTTCAAAACTCAAACATTTTCTCAAAACCCGGATCCAAACCCTAAATTCTTAGAAAACCCCTCTTTTGCAAATATTTCTCAAAAATACAAAAATAGTTTTAAAATTCTTTATTTTCCCATGGCCTTTAGAGTTTTATTTCAAAAAATCTATACATATATATATATAATAGAAATTATAAAGAAAAGGAAAAAGAAAAAGTTAAAAAAATATTTATATAGAAAAGAAAAACACAAAAGAATAGGTTTTAGAAACCCCTTTTGAAAACACCTTTTTGCTAAGACCATTTTTTTAGAAAACCTTGAAAAGGGGCTGCTCTTCTAAAAATTTTAAAAAAATCCTCATACTCAATTTGAAATTTCCCTAACGGTCTCTCCCTATAAAGGGAGGCCGCAGAGAAGGTGTCGGGCATCCAGTTTTTCATTGCCTCTCTCGATCCTTCCGACCCGTCTTCTCCCTTTGATCTCTCTCCCCCTTTTCTCCCTCTCTAAGTTTCTCTTGTTCCCTCTCCTGGTATCCGAGCTACTGAGGGAATCGACCATCGATTGCTATGGTGCTCCAACCAGCCTTCATCCGGGCTCCCTTTTTCAGAATCCCTGCAAACAAGGTAAGAACCTCTCTCTCTTAATTCTGATTTCCAGATTTTCCTTGTTCTTGCCCCATTAAAGCATCTGTGGTAGTGTGGGTTTTCTTATAGCAAATCAATTCACCTCAATGCAACTGTAACGAAATGGCTTAATTTCGACAAATATATATTTTTTTTTTGTCATTCTGTTGTTGTTTTCCCTTCTTTTCTCAATTTTGATTCTATGTCACTCTTGATTTTCGGTTGCATTTCGACAGTCGGTCTTTTGTCTCAGTCGTTTTCTTTAATTTCGAGTTCCTGTTTTGATTATTCATCAGTTTTGATGTCCTGTTTCATGTTGATAATTTGTTACGCTTTGTAGATGATGGTTATGCTATTCACCTTGGATTCATCAACCCAAACCCAGCGTGATCAATCCTAGTTTTAGGGATTATTAGCCGATGAACTATCATAGATTAGATTGGTAAATCCCTTATGTTGAAGCGTCTTGATAAATCGGTTAATATCGCATGAATATATGTCATGCTGGAGGTGGATCGACTCATCACAGAGTCGTTGTCATCGTCTGATGATGTTATTTCAATGTATAAAGTTATTTTGGAATGTATATTGGATTTTTAATCCCCCGCAAGAGGTAAAAGGTTGATCTGAAGTTAGACATCAGATTTTTGATTCCATAATCGATTGGCATTTTTGATTTCCAGTTCTCTGTCTTGTTTTTCTGTTGGCTGTGATTTTCTGTTATGTTTGGTCTTCTGTTTTTCCCCTATCATTTCTTATCTTTTGTATATGCGATGCCATCATTATGATCCTTAGAACATGGTTGTGGTGAATTTAATATGGCATCAGTTCATTCACATCAACTTGTGCATCTCCTTTGTCATATTTTGTTCCTTCCTGCTTATGCCTTTCTAACCCACCCTGTTCCACCAGATTCATCGAGTCTTTACAGTTGGTCTGCAGAGATCGATCTGCCGTGTGAATTCAATCATATAGAAGTGCTTGCTACATGATTGATTCACAACAAAGTTTTCATATGCAATTCAGCTTGGTGGAATAAGGTCATTAGTGTATCTAGTCGTTTGGTTGTTTAGTAGAATATTCATTGGGTTGTTAAATGAAATGAATGGTTTAATTATCCAGCAAGCTGGGTGTTTTTCCTGTATTTCATACTGTTCACACTCCATTTGTTATCACCCATCCATCAATACCATCTGTGCACGTCCTCTTTACAATCCCCTTTTTGTCTACCTTTTTTTTTATGTCAATTCATCATTTAAATATTTCATTCTGTGCATTGATTTGTTCCATCATCGGTCTGTGTATGGCAATTTTTCTTACTTTCATTCTAGTTTTCGCATCTGAGTTCCTGTTTTCACTTGATTTCCTGTTTCATTTGGATAGGTTGCTATATGACACGAATCATCAGTCTTAATAGCAAAATCTTCTGATAGCCCATCAGGTTCGTTGCATGCTCCCATGTTATGTGCATTTGAGACTTCTATTCATGAGGTTACTAGCATAAAAGGTCATCACCTTGCTTCAATAAACATAGTCAATATTGATCCTAACACCCTACAATAGGAAGATTTTGAATTATCTCCAAACAAAGATAGAAAAAAAAATTAGCAGGTGATCCTGCAAAATGATTTGAGACTGTTCAGCATCATAGTAAGCTTGATTGGAGCTGACGAGGGGGCAGATGTATTTCATAGGAAGGGAGTCGAAAATGGTGAGTTTTGAATGGTCAATTTAATGAGTGCAGATGAAGAGCCCAATAAAACCAGAAAATGTTTCTCAGTATGAATCTCCTATCTCACACTCGGTTATAATTTTTACTGCGAATTGCCTATACCGACACACCTTTTCTTTTGCTTGACCCTCTGCACCTGCACATTACTGCAGCATTCACTCACCTATTACTTTTGTCTCCTCTTGCACCCACAGCATCTCCTTAGCACCCTTCACAACATATTCAACACAGCTGCACACCATCACCTCTGTTATACACAACAACCACGTTGTTGTCCCACTTCCATGACACCACATAATCACCATCTCCACGGTAGTCTCCTTCCACTACCACAATACTTCAACCCCACCCTTTCTCACAGTAGTTCAATTTTGAATTACTACAGTGTTGGGGCCTGTCCCAGGCATTCATTTGAACTACTGTAACAATGATCCCTCCACAACAGTTTCTTTAAACCACTGTAGCCTTTTATATTCCATGTTTCTCAGTAGTTCATCTGGAACTATTGTATCTTTCCTCTCCATAGTAGTTCATCATGAACTACTATGGTTGTGATCTTTCATAGTAGTTCATCTGAAACTACTGTGTCTTTCATCTCCATAGTAGTTCATCATGAACTACTATGGTTGTGATCTTTTCACAGTGGTTCATCATGGACTACTGTGGCTTCCATCTCCATAGTAGTTCATCACGAATTAATATGGCTATTGCCTCTCACGGTGGTTCATCTTGAACCACTGTGGCTTTTGCCCTCCACAACAGTCCATGGATTGCTATAGCCCCTACACTTACCTGTTGTAGGTTGCATCCATATTTCTGCACTTTCGCTGTAAGACCCGCGAATTTCTGAGTGCTTTATTGTGTGATTTGAGTAGGAATGTATGTTTGTGTGTACTTGTGAAGTAGCACGTGATTTGATGAAATTTGACTATGCTTTGTATTTTCGCCTTGTATTCGCGACCTGAAAATCGCGTAAATATAATGTGCAAGTAAGAAGTGTCTAATTCTGGATGAATTAGCCTTTAAGAATTTAAGGGTTGAATTATATTATATTTTTATGGTTTGTCCTCGAATTTGGGACTTATACGATGTAAAAACCTTGACAGCGCATGCGAATTAAGAGTTTTGACCCAAGTTTGGACTTGAATCGTGATACGCTTAATTCTCACAAACGAAAGGCGATTTTCTTAAGGGGCTTCGAGCATTCTATGTTAATTGAGGTGTTATAGAGAGCTAAACGATTCGTTGGGGTTAAATTGATATTTTAAGGCATTAATGAAGCGTTGTTTTGAAACTTAATGTGTTAGCAATTTTGGATCTTGGATCCGGGTCACCTAGAGGACCCAAAACCTTTGTGCGCCCTTCTAAGAGGATGAGTTTAGACTTGGTTGACCAGTTGGTCAAGGGTTTGACCAGTTGGATGGCATATTTGTAAGCTTTTGCATGGCTTTTGAAAAATAGGCCACGATTGGCCCTTTTCTTCTTTTGAAGCTCATGATGAGCCTTGAAGCTCATCATGAAAGACATTTCTTTAATAAGGAGACCATGGGGTTGGTGCCCCATGGCATTTTTGTAATTGTTTCAAAACAATTCAAATGCTAAAATCTGATTGGGTGAGCTTGGGTGGCTCTTTCGTAAAACTTTCAAACATTAAAGGTACTTTGCAATGGCATTTTTGAAAGATTTCTGAAATGTTTTAAAAGCTCAACATGCATTGGGCATGGATACCCATGGGAGGGGCGTGGACCACTCCAGCCCTCCATCTTATGAGTTTTAATCCTAGCCGTTCTTTTTGTAAACCCTATGTACTTAAAGGAAGTAAGAGAGAGAAAGGGACGATTTTATTGAAGCATCCTCTCTCTCCTCTCTTGTTCTCCTCTCTCTTCCCCTTTTTCCTCTTCTTCTCCAAAACCGAGTGAGAAGAGTCGTGAGTGTGATTGTGGGGTGGTTCCAGCCGTGAGCACCTCCTTCATCTCTTTAGCTGATTTAAAGCCGCGAAGGTGAGACACCTCCTTTCCCTATGCTTAGTGTGGATTTCGGATAAGTAAATGCATCTTGTTTCATGCAATATTGGCATTATAGCTTAAGGTCATACGGTTCTTAATGTTTTCGCGATTATTGGTACTTTTACACCTCGTTTTAGCATTGGAAAAAGGGGTTTACAAGCAAACATTTTAGCCTTTCCTCTTTCCTCAAAAGCTTCAAGTTTGTTCTTACATGGTTTAGTTGTAGCAGCAAGGTTTTTCTAATGCTTTGTTGCGGGTGGTAAGGAGGCCACGGTTGGCACATGGCCAACAACCCAGCTCATGCGGGTTAGCCCCTTTGAGGGTGCTGCTGATTCTGGCCAAACAGGTCGAGCTGCGACTCTATGTGCATCAAGCTTTTTCATTTCAGTTTCTTTTTCTGTTGCATGTTGGGCCTTCATTTCACTTTCTGGCTGGATGGCCCAGCCATACTGGACACGTTCCAGCAGGGATAGCCCAGACCGATTGCAGCTGGGTCGGCCCGTTGAGGGGTTCAGGTGCCGCTGGGCTGGGGAAGGCGGGTTGAGCCCTGCTCTTCTTCTACCCCTCAAATTCCGGACTAGGCGTCAAGAAAATTCCTAGACGCCTGGTTGTTTTTGGGTGACCCCCAGACCGACCACCAACAGGCCAGCCTGGGTGCCCTTTTGTTTCCTTTGATCTCGGTCGGCGTGGCCGTTAGCCGAGCCCACCAGCTTGTGCTGGCGCGGGTCTGGCTTGCCTTCGGCCTGACATGGTCTGGACTGTACACGGTCCAGACCTGTCAATGCCCGCTCCAGATTCTTTCAGTTTGGGGCGTCAGCCCCTCACGCGCCACCAGATTTGGGCATTCGGCCTCGCTGCAGCTGCAGCGATTTCGGCTGCAGCTGGGTGCAGGCGGCGGGCCTGTACCCCTTCTCTTTTGCGATGCTGGCTGGAGCCAGCTGGGTCTGGACTCACTGTCCAGACCGTGGTCACGTTCGAGCACACCCGGGACAACATAGTATTGTCCTTCTTCAGTTCGAGTTTCCTGTACCTTGTGACAGCGAGTCTTGTTGTCTTCACCTTTATGTCGACTCCGTAATGACTGCCCCAACCGGGCCTGCAATAGGTGTGTTCGTAGCATGGGGTCCAATACCCCAACCGCGTAATGGATTTTGACTTATCGCAATGGATTGTGCTCGTCTACCAAAGCCAACTTTACATGTAATTTTCCATTCTTATCGTCATGCTTTCACCTTGTTTAGCACGCATCCGGGCTGCAGCCCAAAGGGCTGCAAGTGTGTTTGGAGTGGGATCCAATATCCCAACAAGTGCACTATGTGTTTTGACATATGCGATGTATGTGTGAGGACCGATGGAATGCATCCTGATTCGACTTAGCGTAGTTGGTGCATATTTGCGTACATAGATGACGCGCGTAATGAATGTGATCGCTGACGCATATTGGTGAACACTTGGTTGTTGCCATTTAAGGAACGTGGGCATAATCATGTTTGCTATGTCTTGGGATGCACTATGGATATTGTAGTAGTGCGAGACATATGCAATTTAGCCTATGGATATTGCAGTGGTGCAAGACTTACGCAACCTTGGAACTCCTTGGTGAGTGGTTAGCGAGATGTGCTCGCTTATGGTTGCAACGTACGGGTTGGGAACCTTGGCACTGCTTGTGAGATAGGCCTTTCCTGCCAAATGCTTCTAACTGTCCCATCGTAGCATCATAACTTACGATGTTGGAATCATCATAGGATAGTTCCTTCACCTATGACACAATGCATAAGACCGTTCATTTGTACTTTATGTTCTGTGATGCATAATAGTCACTTATGCTTTGACTACTTGCATTGATGTATGTTAGTTACAGTCTTTTATATTGATACACTTGTACTTTATGTTCTGTGATGCATACCTAGTTACAATTGTTGATACATTGCTAAATCACGTGTCTTGATGCATGCTATAGGAAGTGTTGATAATGCTCCATGTGTAGATATCACTGTTCTATACTAGTCTATACTGCAACTGCTCAAATACTATATATTGGCATGCTACGTTTACCATGTATAGCTTGTTCTTGATTTCCACACCTTTGGCATATCATGTTGGTTTGTCTCACCAGCTCGAAAGAGTACTGACCTCGTTTTATGGGGATACAGGTTTACTTCAACGTGCGGTGGAGCTCGATGTGCTGCAGCGGACTTCGAACCCACACTTCTGAACCTCGCTTGTTGAATCCTGGCAGTGTTTTGTATAAGGAATTGGTTGTACAATTTTGTAAAGATGTATTTAATAAAGGTTGTTTCATTTAAATGTTGTTTCACACCTGTAGTGACCGCCCAGGGCTTCCCGCTTGTTGGTCTTCCCCTTTGGTTTCTTCCGCGCTTGCGTTTTGGTTTTCAAAAAAAAAAAAAGGTTTCCTCAAAAGTCGGGAAATCTGGGTTTGGGTCGCCACAGAATTGGTATCAGAGCAGTGTTTTTAAAAAGGAGTTAAGAAGTGTGGTTCAAGTCTCTGCACGCATCAGCCATCGCACTGTGAGTATTTCTAACCCAGTTTTTGTTGCTTAGTAGCTGCTCTGCTTGATTTGATGAATTGTGTGCCTTCGGGTGTCTTCCGATGTGAGGCCCCATTTTGTGCGTAAGTGATCATGCATATAATTCAGGGTTCATTAACATTTAAATATGCATGATTTTATAAAATAATGTTTCAAAAACCCAATTTTATGTTAGTTTTTGAGTAAATGTGCTTAAATGATTTAAAATTAGAAAATGCATGAAAAATAGTTTTATTTTACATTCTTATGCCTATTTTAGTTTTTGTAGTTGGTTTTAGTTTTTATTGAAAGAAAAAAGAAAAAAATTGGAGAAAAATAGTTTTATATTCATTTTAAGTGTTTGTGTTTTTTAGAAAAGAAAAAAAATATAGTAGATTAGTTTTTGAAGTTTCTTTTATAAATAGTTTTGTTTTTGAAAATTTTCATAAGTAACCGATTTATACGGTTTTCTTGATTTTTGAAAATAAAAAAATATATAATAATAAAAACAAACCATTGCATGGTTTGTAATTTTTGAAAAATAATGGAAAATTAAAAAAAAAATAATAATAAATAATAAATAATAAATAATAATACAAACCTGTTGAACCAGTTTGTATTTCTAAAAGAAAAATTAAAAAAAAATATAATAAACAAACCGGCTTGAACCAGTTTGCATTTGTTTCAAACCGGTTCCAGCCGGTTTGTTGCTTTTAAAAACCCCAAAAACAGGGAAAGAAAGGGCGCCTCCTCCCATTCACGCCTGAAGCCTTCTTTCCCCTCTTCCCCTCTATTCCCTCTCTTCTCTCTTCCCTCCACCATTGCCGGTGGCTATCCCTTTCCCTAAACTTCTTCTTCTCCCTCTTTCTTTGTCTATACTCCAGCCGGCGGCAGCGGTGGAAGCTCCTCATTCCGGCGATGGCAGTGGTGGTGGAGGTCGCCACATTCTCCTCTAACCCCTCAGGTTCACGGTGAGTGCTGAGTACTCTTCTTCTTCCTCTTCATCTTCTTCTTCTTATACTTCTTTCTCTTATTCTTCTTACGATTCTTCATTTTTTATTTTTAATCGAGTTCTGTTTTGATTTCTGTGTGAAACGAAAAGAAAAAAAATACAGATCGCATGTTTTTTCTTTTTCTTTTTGATTTTCCTGTTTGAGATTCAAGTTGGATTACATGTACTGATCGGAGCTCTTGACTGCTGTAAAGAACATGTCGGAATATGGATACACTGTTTAATTGCCTGAAATTTATGGATCTGCCGGAGATGATGATCGGAATCACATGCTTTAACCGGAATAACTTCACGATTATTATGAAGATGTGAGTGGTCGTATTATTGATCCAACGTGAAATTCATTTCACGATTGCTATTTCAGGTTGATATTATTGTTTTTCTCGGTGATAGATTGTTTAAAATTTGATTGAAGTTATGTTTTACTGATTTCTTAAGGATGTTACCGATATCTGATCGCCATTCGTTGAAGTAACTGAATTCTGTTGTTGTTTGAAATACTGGTAAGTAATTGTTTCTTCGGTGAGTTTGATCATTGATCAAGGGAATTCTGGCAAATGTCCAGTTGATTCCCAAGTGATTCCAGCCTGTGTGATTATTGATTGACCGAATGGGATCAGCCGGTTGAGATGTATTCAATCGATTGAGATGCAAATCGATGAATGTTATTCCCAATTTCTGATCAATTTTTTTGTATGTTTTCCTTGATGAACTGATTAATCCGGCAACTTAACATTGTGTCTGAGAATTGCATCTCTAGTGACTCTCTGTATAAGCTGTAAAAAAATTGAGAGTTTCATGTCATGATTAACACAGAGGAATTGTGATTGCTCTATGTTAATTGTGATTTACAACCGAAATTTCAGAACTGTACTGATGATTAATGGTTTCTGGCAAAAGTCTTCCAGCATATGAAGTTGAGTGAAATCTGGTATTTGTGAAAATAATTTGTGGCAAGAGTGTATTGATTGAAAAGTATTGTGATTGAAGTAAAAACTTCGGTAGATGTTTGGAATATCCGTGAATGATATGTTGAGTAAATCCAGTACATATCAATAGCATGAAATGCTAAGCTTCACAGTATATTTTCTATGAACTTCACTGTTGATTTTCAAAGAGTGTCATTGCATGTTTTTACTAAATGTTAGCTGGAGCAAATTTGAGTTTCACTAAGAATTGTTGAGAATTGATTGTTGATGCTTCATTTTAAAGAGTATTAATTCATTAGTTTGTAGTTGTGTAGTTTAATATACCAATAGTTAATTGTTCTTTTAGTATAGTTTTATCCTTCTATCTTTTGTACTACTTGTGTTCATTTGATTTGTGCAGGATCGCAGAGGAGTGGAGCTAAAGCGATACGTGACACGGGAAGTACAAGAATAGAAGATGTTTTTCTTTTATTTTAGAATTTAGGCATTTAATTTTGGGTTTGTAAATATTGCACTTTATGCCCTCTGCGAAGGGTATTCATTTGTTGTAATAGCTAGTTGTTTTTACTTTTCTTAAATCATTTTACATTTCAATAATTCAGCAATAAAGATTAGTTTAGACTTGTGTGTTTGAATACAACATATTCCCGTTCCCTGAGTTCGACCCGGTCTCATCCACTAGTGAGAACCGGTTTTTATTATTTGATGTCTGGTTTTCACATGTTTTCCATTTAAAAATCTTTTCAAAATTACAACGATTTAAAAGAAGACATCAAATTTTTGGCGCCGTTGCCGGGGAACGGCGTAATATTAGTATTCACTTTATTGTCTAGTGTTTGTGTGTGCATTTAGGTTTAGAACCACGTATGTGCATATCTTAGAGACGAGCTTACTTTTCTGCACAGGCCACCTATTAGGAACCCTTAGAGGTGACTGTGTACGATTGGTACCGTACACATAGATTTTATATTTCTTTTTGCATAATCTCTGTTATATGTAACTGCGTGGTGTTTGTTTAGTTTTGTGGTTTTTAGTTTACTCGCTTTGTGGTTTGCGTGGTTTGGCCGCTTAGTGCGTTAGTTAGGTAGAAAACCCAAAGTTAGGACGTGTGCTACACCGGTCTACTCAAAGGTGTACGCAATGGCTGACGATCATCAATTGATCCGTCCTTTGAGGGAGTACTTCATGCCAAATACGTATACTCCCACCTCCTGCATCACGAGACCTGATGTAGGAGCGAGCCATTTTGAGATTAAGGCCAGTGTGATTCAAATGTTACCTTCGTTTTATGGCCTTAGCAATGAGGACCCATATCGTCATCTCGACGAATTCCTTGAGATTTGCTCGACTGTGCGAATCAATAATTTTGGAGATGATGCTGTGCGGTTGACTCTGTTTCCGTTCTCTCTCAAAGATAAAGCCAAGCACTGGCTAAAATCTCTTGAGACGGTTCGTATTACTACTTGGGAAGGAATGCAAAGAGAATTTTTAAAAAAATATTTCCCAATTGGTAAGACGAACCAGTTTCGTAAAGCTATAACCAGTTTTTCTCAAATTGACGGAGAACAGTTTCACGAGTCTTGGGAGAGATTGAAAGATCTTCTCCGCAAGTGTCCCCATCACCAAGTGCCTCGTTGGCAGTTGGTGCAGTATTTTTATGACGGGCTTACTGAGAAGCATCGTCAAATGGTTGATTCGTCTTGTGGGGGCACTTTTATGCTCAAAAGTGAGGATGAGGCGTGGTCTCTATTCGAGACCTTGAGTGAAAACACGATGCATCATACCTTGTCTTCACGGCTCGATAGGACTACATCTCTGTCTAGTGGTCCTAGGAAAATAGGGATTTCTGAAGTAGGGTCTGAGTTAGAATTGCGTACCAAGGTTGACCAGTTGACTAGGAAGTTAGATCAATTCCTAGCCAATTCTTCGAGAAATCCAATAGAAAGAGTGTCCGAGCTATGTGCTAGCCCTGCACATTGTGTTTCGGATTGTCCGGCAGCACCATTATATCCTGAATTCGTTCAGGAGCAGGTGAATGCTGCCCAAGGTTTCGCTAAACCCATGTCTGATTCATTTACATCCTCATATAACCCAGGTTGGCGAAATCAGTTTATTTCCCCATCCCATCAGCCCTCCCAGACACAGTATAGAACCAGTAACCCTTCACAAGGTTACTCGCATCCTATATTTCCACAGGTTCATCCCCAGTATTGTCTACCTTCTCCTCAGGAGCCCATTCCAAGTTCATCATTTCAAGAGAAGATGTTAGAAGCTTTTTCTGATATCAAGGCCACTCTGTGTTCCCATACGCAGTCAATAGCCAAGCTAGAGACTCAAATGGAACAGTTAGCTCAGACATTGAGTAGACAAAATCAGGGGAACCTTCATAGTCAGTCTGTTGTCACATCCAAGGGAGAGGATTCTATGTTATTTGACTTGCAACCTACTTCACATCATGAGCCAGTCAAATCTGTTACATCCCTCCAGTATGGGAAGGCGTGTCACTCCACTCAGGAATCGACTCATGAACCTCATATCATTTCTACTGACGAGTCGATCTCCATGATACCTCAACAGAAGGGGCCTTACTCACAGCATACATTTTCATCATATAAAGCCCCATTTTCTCAGCCTTTAGGATCACCAATTTTTAGTAAGCAAGAGGTACAGATGCAGAAGGTGCTTGACCAAGTCAAGCCAGATCATATTCACCACTTGTCTGAAGTTGCATTCATTGATACTCGGTCGGTCCTAGACTCTCGATTCTTGACCAGTCTCTCAGATGAGACTAATCTCCGTTCTTCATGTCAAGAGAGTCATGATACTACATTTGGAGGTAGAAGGGATGGAAACACAGTGCGTAGTGTCACAGATGACACTCTTTTCTACATAGAGCCCGGTTGAGCCTGACTTCATGTCCATTGATCTCATAGACGATGAAGGATTTTTCCAGGGATCCGTCTGGCTGGGGACGTGAAACTTAGCGCTTTATGGGAGGCAACCCATATTCTGTACAGTATTACATTTGTTGTTAGGATTTATAGATTTTATTTGGTTTTATTTTTTGTTTGCTATCTTTTTCATGAGTTTCATGTTTTGTCATGTATACATTGCAATTATTACATTCATAGAACGTGTATTTTTAATTCATGTCAGGTCATTCTACTCTTTTCCCTCATTTATTTCCTCTCATGTGCATTCACTTAGTTTCATTCAAGCATGGGGGAGTGCCACTAGGACAATGTCATTCAAGCATGGGGGAGGGTGTAGAATGCACACCTTGATATTTCTGTTTACGTTCTTGCACATGTTTACACATCTCTCATGAAAAGTAGATTTTTAAAGAAAGAGTTTGAACTTATATGAATGTTATTTCAAATCTGATGTTTTTAGAGGATTTTTAAGCCCCACGAAAAATTTTTCTGACATAGATCTAAAAATTATGGTTGTTTATGTGGATTTCGAGGAAATGATGATAGATACATGTTAGAGTTTATTTTGAATCATAAATATGAATATGCACAGTTTTATTTTTGAAAAACTAAGCAAATGAACAAAAGCATAAAAATGAGATCAAAAAGTGAGAAAAAGCATGTGTTAGGTTGTTTGGATAATTCCACAATTCTTAGTAGATGGAACTTAGATGTAAGTTGAAATTTTTAAGTCCATTTTCATAAAGGAGAGTGGAAAACTTCGTGATCCTAAGTAACTGAGAACAGATACAAGTTGAAATATTTGACTCTCATGTTATAAGGATGAATGAAGGAAGTCACTTTTATGTCTTAGTTGATATCTTTTGGTATGAAAAAGTATAGAAGATATTGACATTGCACAAAGCATAAAAGCAGACCACACGCAAGCTATATGAAAAAAATAAGTGTGCAAAAAGAAAAAGCATGAAAAAAAAAAGAGAGAGAGAGAAAAGAGCTTAAAAAGAAAGAAAAGTTCAATGCTTAGAGGTGTGATTGAGAAAACCTGTGCAGAAAACATATGAGTGAGGATAAGTAAATAATAATATGTTTTTATTGGATTTTCTAAGAATAAAACATAAATAATTGTGATATTTAGAAAAGTGAAAGAAATTCTTTTTCTGTGGTGGTGCATAAAAGACTCTAATTATATTTCGATTTTGAAATAACAGGAAATATTTGTGAAAATAAAGTCTTTAATTACCTACTGCTTATGAGGATGTGTAATATTATGCATACATGACAGAGATGTTTGTGGGTAGCATCACTGCAAACCCTCACGAGACCTTACTCGTCCACTGGGGTAACCCAGGGGTTGAAAGGGCTTGTTGCATAAGCTAAATGCAACCGTGATTCCTAAGAAAGTGAGTTAGATGATAGTCTCATTTCTTGCATTTTTCTAGTTTGCTCGAGGACTAGCAAAACATAAGCATGAGGGTATTTGATCATGCATATAATTCAGGGTTCATTAACATTTAAATATGCATGATTTTATAAAATAATGTTTCAAAAACCCAATTTTATGTTAGTTTTTGAGTAAATGTGCTTAAATGATTTAAAATTAGAAAATGCATGAAAAATAGTTTTATTTTACATTGTTATGCCTATTTTAGTTTTTGTAGTTGGTTTTAGTTTTTATTAAAAGAAAAAATAAAAAAATTGGAGAAAAATAGTTTTATATTCATTTTAAGTGTTTGTGTTTTTTAGAAAAGAAAAAAATATAGTAGATTAGTTTTTGAAGTTTCTTTTATAAATAGTTTTGTTTTTGAAAATTTTCATAAGTAACTGATTTATACGGTTTTCTTGATTTTTGAAAATAAAAAAATATATAATAATAAAAACAAACCATTGCATGGTTTGTAATTTTTGAAAATTAATGGAAAACTAAAAAAATAATAAATAATAATACAAACCTGTTGAACCAGTTTGTATTTCTAAAAGAAAAATTAAAAAAAAATATAATAAACAAACCGGCTTGAACCGGTTTGCATTTGTTTCAAACCGGTTCCAGCCGGTTTGTTGCTTTTAAAAACCCCAAAAACAGGGAAAGAAAGGGCACCTCCTCCCATTCATGCCTGAAGCCTTCTTTCCCCTCTTCCCCTCTATTCCCTCTCTTCTCTCTTCCCTCCACCATTGCCGGTGGCTATCCCTTTCCCTAAACTTCTTCTTCTCCCTCTTTCTTTGTCTATACTCCAGCCGGCGGCAGCGGTGGAAGCTCCTCATTCCGGCGATGGCAGTGGTGGTGGAGGTCGCCACATTCTCCTCTAACCCCTCAGGTTCACGGTGAGTGCTGAGTACTCTTCTTCTTCCTCTTCATCTTCTTCTTCTTATACTTCTTTCTCTTATTCTTCTTACGATTCTTCATTTTTTATTTTTAATCGAGTTCTGTTTTGATTTCTGTGTGAAACGAAAAGAAAAAAAATACAGATCGCATGTTTTTTCTTTTTCTTTTTGATTTTCCTGTTTGAGATTCAAGTTGGATTACATGTACTGATCGGAGCTCTTGACTGCTGTAAAGAACATGTCGGAATATGGATACACTGTTTAATTGCCTGAAATTTATGGATCTGCCGGAGATGATGATCGGAATCACATGCTTTAACCGGAATAACTTGACGATTATTGTGAAGATGTGAGTGGTCGTATTATTGATCCAACGTGAAATTCATTTCACGATTGCTATTTCAGGTTGATATTATTGTTTTTCTCGGTGATAGATTGTTTAAAATTTGATTGAAGTTATGTTTTACTGATTTCTGATGGATGTTACCGATATCTGATCGCCATTCGTTGAAGTAACTGAATTCTGTTGCTGTTTGAAATACTGGTAAGTAATTGTTTCTCCGGTGAGTTTGATCATTGATCAAGGGAATTCTGGCAAATGTCCAGTTGATTCCCAAGTGATTCCAGCCTGTGTGATTATTTATTGACCGAATGGGATCAGCCGGTTGAGATGTATTCAATCGATTGAGATGCAAATCGATGAATGTTATTCCCAATTTTTGATCAATTTTTTGTATGTTTTCCTTGATGAACTGATTAATCCGGCAACTTAACATTGTGTCTGAGAATTGCATCTCTAGTGACTCTCTGTATAAGCTGTAAAAAAATTGAGAGTTTCATGTCATGATTAACACAGAGGAATTGTGATTGCTCTATGTTAATTGTGATTTACAACCGAAATTTCTGAACTGTACTGATGATCAATGGTTTCTGGCAAAAGTCTTCCGGCATATGAAGTTGAGTGAAATCTGGTATTTGTGAAAATAATTTGTGGCAAGAGTGTATTGATTGAAAAGTATTGTGATTGAAGTAAAAACTTCGGTAGATGTTTGGAATATCCGTGAATGATATGTTGAGTAAATCCAGTACATATCAATAGCATGAAATGCTAAGCTTCACAGTATATTTTCTATGAACTTCACTGTTGATTTTCAAAGAGTGTCATTGCATGTTTTTACTAAATGTTAGCTGGAGCAAATTTGAGTTTCACTAAGAATTGTTGAGAATTGATTGTTGATGCTTCATTTTAAAGAGTATTAATTCATTAGTTTGTAGTTGTGTAGTTTAATATACCAATAGTTAATTGTTCTTTTAGTATAGTTTTATCCTTCTATCTTTTGTACTACTTGTGTTCATTTGATTTGTGCAGGATCGCAGAGGAGTGGAGCTAAAGCGATACGTGACACGGGAAGTACAAGAATAGAAGATGTTTTTCTTTTATTTTAGAATTTAGGCATTTAATTTTGGGTTTGTAAATATTGCACTTTATGCCCTCTGCGAAGGGTATTCATTTGTTGTAATAGCTAGTTGTTTTTACTTTTCTTAAATCATTTTACATTTCAATAATTCAGCAATAAAGATTAGTTTAGACTTGTGTGTTTGAATACAACATATTCCCGTTCCCTGAGTTCGACCCGGTCTCATCCACTAGTGAGAACCGGTTTTTATTATTTGATGTCTGGTTTTCACATGTTTTCCATTTAAAAATCTTTTCAAAATTACAACGATTTAAAAGAAGACATCAAATTTTTGGCGCCGTTGCCGGGGAACGGCGTAATATTAGTATTCACTTTATTGTCTAGTGTTTGTGTGTGCATTTAGGTTTAGAACCACGTATGTGCATATCTTAGAGACGAGCTTACTTTTCTGCACAGGCCACCTATTAGGAACCCTTAGAGGTGACTGTGTACGATTGGTACCGTACACATAGATTTTATATTTCTTTTTGCATAATCTCTGTTATATGTAACTGCGTGGTGTTTGTTTAGTTTTGTGGTTTTTAGTTTACTCGCTTTGTGGTTTGCGTGGTTTGGCCGCTTAGTGCGTTAGTTAGGTAGAAAACCCAAAGTTAGGACGTGTGCTACACCGGTCTACTCAAAGGTGTACGCAATGGCTGACGATCATCAATTGATCCGTCCTTTGAGGGAGTACTTCATGCCAAATACGTATACTCCCACCTCCTGCATCACGAGACCTGATGTAGGAGCGAGCCATTTTGAGATTAAGGCCAGTGTGATTCAAATGTTACCTTCGTTTTATGGCCTTAGCAATGAGGACCCATATCGTCATCTCGACGAATTCCTTGAGATTTGCTCGACTGTGCGAATCAATAATTTTGGAGATGATGCTGTGCGGTTGACTCTGTTTCCGTTCTCTCTCAAAGATAAAGCCAAGCACTGGCTAAAATCTCTTGAGACGGTTCGTATTACTACTTGGGAAGGAATGCAAAGAGAATTTTTAAAAAAATATTTCCCAATTGGTAAGACGAACCAGTTTCGTAAAGCTATAACCAGTTTTTCTCAAATTGACGGAGAACAGTTTCACGAGTCTTGGGAGAGATTGAAAGATCTTCTCCGCAAGTGTCCCCATCACCAAGTGCCTCGTTGGCAGTTGGTGCAGTATTTTTATGACGGGCTTACTGAGAAGCATCGTCAAATGGTTGATTCGTCTTGTGGGGGCACTTTTATGCTCAAAAGTGAGGATGAGGCGTGGTCTCTATTCGAGACCTTGAGTGAAAACACGATGCATCATACCTTGTCTTCACGGCTCGATAGGACTACATCTCTGTCTAGTGGTCCTAGGAAAATAGGGATTTCTGAAGTAGGGTCTGAGTTAGAATTGCGTACCAAGGTTGACCAGTTGACTAGGAAGTTAGATCAATTCCTAGCCAATTCTTCGAGAAATCCAATAGAAAGAGTGTCCGAGCTATGTGCTAGCCCTGCACATTGTGTTTCGGATTGTCCGGCAGCACCATTATATCCTGAATTCGTTCAGGAGCAGGTGAATGCTGCCCAAGGTTTCGCTAAACCCATGTCTGATTCATTTACATCCTCATATAACCCAGGTTGGCGAAATCAGTTTATTTCCCCATCCCATCAGCCCTCCCAGACACAGTATAGAACCAGTAACCCTTCACAAGGTTACTCGCATCCTATATTTCCACAGGTTCATCCCCAGTATTGTCTACCTTCTCCTCAGGAGCCCATTCCAAGTTCATCATTTCAAGAGAAGATGTTAGAAGCTTTTTCTGATATCAAGGCCACTCTGTGTTCCCATACGCAGTCAATAGCCAAGCTAGAGACTCAAATGGAACAGTTAGCTCAGACATTGAGTAGACAAAATCAGGGGAACCTTCATAGTCAGTCTGTTGTCACATCCAAGGGAGAGGATTCTATGTTATTTGACTTGCAACCTACTTCACATCATGAGCCAGTCAAATCTGTTACATCCCTCCAGTATGGGAAGGCGTGTCACTCCACTCAGGAATCGACTCATGAACCTCATATCATTTCTACTGACGAGTCGATCTCCATGATACCTCAACAGAAGGGGCCTTACTCACAGCATACATTTTCATCATATAAAGCCCCATTTTCTCAGCCTTTAGGATCACCAATTTTTAGTAAGCAAGAGGTACAGATGCAGAAGGTGCTTGACCAAGTCAAGCCAGATCATATTCACCACTTGTCTGAAGTTGCATTCATTGATACTCGGTCGGTCCTAGACTCTCGATTCTTGACCAGTCTCTCAGATGAGACTAATCTCCGTTCTTCATGTCAAGAGAGTCATGATACTACATTTGGAGGTAGAAGGGATGGAAACACAGTGCGTAGTGTCACAGATGACACTCTTTTCTACATAGAGCCCGGTTGAGCCTGACTTCATGTCCATTGATCTCATAGACGATGAAGGATTTTTCCAGGGATCCGTCTGGCTGGGGACGTGAAACTTAGCGCTTTATGGGAGGCAACCCATATTCTGTACAGTATTACATTTGTTGTTAGGATTTATAGATTTTATTTGGTTTTATTTTTTGTTTGCTATCTTTTTCATGAGTTTCATGTTTTGTCATGTATACATTGCAATTATTACATTCATAGAACGTGTATTTTTAATTCATGTCAGGTCATTCTACTCTTTTCCCTCATTTATTTCCTCTCATGTGCATTCACTTAGTTTCATTCAAGCATGGGGGAGTGCCACTAGGACAATGTCATTCAAGCATGGGGGAGGGTGTAGAATGCACACCTTGATATTTCTGTTTACGTTCTTGCACATGTTTACACATCTCTCATGAAAAGTAGATTTTTAAAGAAAGAGTTTGAACTTATATGAATGTTATTTCAAATCTGATGTTTTTAGAGGATTTTTAAGCCCCACGAAAAATTTTTCTGACATAGATCTAAAAATTATGGTTGTTTATGTGGATTTCGAGGAAATGATGATAGATACATGTTAGAGTTTATTTTGAATCATAAATATGAATATGCACAGTTTTATTTTTGAAAAACTAAGCAAATGAACAAAAGCATAAAAATGAGATCAAAAAGTGAGAAAAAGCATGTGTTAGGTTGTTTGGATAATTCCACAATTCTTAGTAGATGGAACTTAGATGTAAGTTGAAATTTTTAAGTCCATTTTCATAAAGGAGAGTGGAAAACTTCGTGATCCTAAGTAACTGAGAACAGATACAAGTTGAAATATTTGACTCTCATGTTATAAGGATGAATGAAGGAAGTCACTTTTATGTCTTAGTTGATATCTTTTGGTATGAAAAAGTATAGAAGATATTGACATTGCACAAAGCATAAAAGCAGACCACACGCAAGCTATATGAAAAAAATAAGTGTGCAAAAAGAAAAAGCATGAAAAAAAAAAGAGAGAGAGAGAAAAGAGCTTAAAAAGAAAGAAAAGTTCAATGCTTAGAGGTGTGATTGAGAAAACCTGTGCAGAAAACATATGAGTGAGGATAAGTAAATAATAATATGTTTTTATTGGATTTTCTAAGAATAAAACATAAATAATTGTGATATTTAGAAAAGTGAAAGAAATTCTTTTTCTGTGGTGGTGCATAAAAGACTCTAATTATATTTCGATTTTGAAATAACAGGAAATATTTGTGAAAATAAAGTCTTTAATTACCTACTGCTTATGAGGATGTGTAATATTATGCATACATGACAGAGATGTTTGTGGGTAGCATCACTGCAAACCCTCACGAGACCTTACTCGTCCACTGGGGTAACCCAGGGGTTGAAAGGGCTTGTTGCATAAGCTAAATGCAACCGTGATTCCTAAGAAAGTGAGTTAGATGATAGTCTCATTTCTTGCATTTTTCTAGTTTGCTCGAGGACTAGCAAAACATAAGCATGAGGGTATTTGATCATGCATATAATTCAGGGTTCATTAACATTTAAATATGCATGATTTTATAAAATAATGTTTCAAAAACCCAATTTTATGTTAGTTTTTGAGTAAATGTGCTTAAATGATTTAAAATTAGAAAATGCATGAAAAATAGTTTTATTTTACATTGTTATGCCTATTTTAGTTTTTGTAGTTGGTTTTAGTTTTTATTAAAAGAAAAAATAAAAAAATTGGAGAAAAATAGTTTTATATTCATTTTAAGTGTTTGTGTTTTTTAGAAAAGAAAAAAATATAGTAGATTAGTTTTTGAAGTTTCTTTTATAAATAGTTTTGTTTTTGAAAATTTTCATAAGTAACTGATTTATACGGTTTTCTTGATTTTTGAAAATAAAAAAATATATAATAATAAAAACAAACCATTGCATGGTTTGTAATTTTTGAAAATTAATGGAAAACTAAAAAAATAATAAATAATAATACAAACCTGTTGAACCAGTTTGTATTTCTAAAAGAAAAATTAAAAAAAAATATAATAAACAAACCGGCTTGAACCGGTTTGCATTTGTTTCAAACCGGTTCCAGCCGGTTTGTTGCTTTTAAAAACCCCAAAAACAGGGAAAGAAAGGGCACCTCCTCCCATTCATGCCTGAAGCCTTCTTTCCCCTCTTCCCCTCTATTCCCTCTCTTCTCTCTTCCCTCCACCATTGCCAGTGGCTATCCCTTTCCCTAAACTTCTTCTTCTCCCTCTTTCTTTGTCTATACTCCAGCCGGCGGCAGCGGTGGAAGCTCCTCATTCCGGCGATGGCAGTGGTGGTGGAGGTCGCCACATTCTCCTCTAACCCCTCAGGTTCACGGTGAGTGCTGAGTACTCTTCTTCTTCCTCTTCATCTTCTTCTTCTTATACTTCTTTCTCTTATTCTTCTTACGATTCTTCATTTTTTATTTTTAATCGAGTTCTGTTTTGATTTCTGTGTGAAACGAAAAGAAAAAAAATACAGATCGCATGTTTTTTCTTTTTCTTTTTGATTTTCCTGTTTGAGATTCAAGTTGGATTACATGTACTGATCGGAGCTCTTGACTGCTGTAAAGAACATGTCGGAATATGGATACACTGTTTAATTGCCTGAAATTTATGGATCTGCCGGAGATGATGATCGGAATCACATGCTTTAACCGGAATAACTTCACGATTATTATGAAGATGTGAGTGGTCGTATTATTGATCCAACGTGAAATTCATTTCACGATTGCTATTTCAGGTTGATATTATTGTTTTTCTCGGTGATAGATTGTTTAAAATTTGATTGAAGTTATGTTTTACTGATTTCTTAAGGATGTTACCGATATCTGATCGCCATTCGTTGAAGTAACTGAATTCTGTTGTTGTTTGAAATACTGGTAAGTAATTGTTTCTTCGGTGAGTTTGATCATTGATCAAGGGAATTCTGGCAAATGTCCAGTTGATTCCCAAGTGATTCCAGCCTGTGTGATTATTGATTGACCGAATGGGATCAGCCGGTTGAGATGTATTCAATCGATTGAGATGCAAATCGATGAATGTTATTCCCAATTTCTGATCAATTTTTTTGTATGTTTTCCTTGATGAACTGATTAATCCGGCAACTTAACATTGTGTCTGAGAATTGCATCTCTAGTGACTCTCTGTATAAGCTGTAAAAAAATTGAGAGTTTCATGTCATGATTAACACAGAGGAATTGTGATTGCTCTATGTTAATTGTGATTTACAACCGAAATTTCAGAACTGTACTGATGATTAATGGTTTCTGGCAAAAGTCTTCCAGCATATGAAGTTGAGTGAAATCTGGTATTTGTGAAAATAATTTGTGGCAAGAGTGTATTGATTGAAAAGTATTGTGATTGAAGTAAAAACTTCGGTAGATGTTTGGAATATCCGTGAATGATATGTTGAGTAAATCCAGTACATATCAATAGCATGAAATGCTAAGCTTCACAGTATATTTTCTATGAACTTCACTGTTGATTTTCAAAGAGTGTCATTGCATGTTTTTACTAAATGTTAGCTGGAGCAAATTTGAGTTTCACTAAGAATTGTTGAGAATTGATTGTTGATGCTTCATTTTAAAGAGTATTAATTCATTAGTTTGTAGTTGTGTAGTTTAATATACCAATAGTTAATTGTTCTTTTAGTATAGTTTTATCCTTCTATCTTTTGTACTGCTTGTGTTCATTTGATTTGTGCAGGATCGCAGAGGAGTGGAGCTAAAGCGATACGTGACACGGGAAGTACAAGAATAGAAGATGTTTTTCTTTTATTTTAGAATTTAGGCATTTAATTTTGGGTTTGTAAATATTGCACTTTATGCCCTCTGCGAAGGGTATTCATTTGTTGTAATAGCTAGTTGTTTTTACTTTTCTTAAATCATTTTACATTTCAATAATTCAGCAATAAAGATTAGTTTAGACTTGTGTGTTTGAATACAACATATTCCCGTTCCCTGAGTTCGACCCGGTCTCATCCACTAGTGAGAACCGGTTTTTATTATTTGATGTCTGGTTTTCACATGTTTTTCATTTAAAAATCTTTTCAAAATTACAACGATTTAAAAGAAGACATCAGTAAGCCTCGTGTAACAGGCTTGAGACATCGTTTACCGGAACCTAAGTGTCCGTTTGTGCTGGTGGATATAGTTTCCAAGTTGTATCGAGTCGACTCCGGTGAGAGTAGGAGTTTTCGACTGAGATTTAGGGGGCTACTTGCGTAGTTCACCCTTCTCGTTCCATGTTGTGTTAGTGGAAACGATTGAGATGTCATAGCAATTATCGAGCCTTATCCTTATCGTGTTATAGATAAGATGGCTTCGATGAGAACCATCGTGTGAGGCTCAGGTATGGATGTTTCTCTCTTTTCCAACTTCGTTGGAATTATGGTAGTCCTGTCCTTGACGAAGGGTATCTCGTTTGATGTGAACCTTTTTAGACAGTGAGGTTAAAGCCTCGTCGGCACCGGTGAGCCCTTACTTATCCCGTAGGCGTTTACTTGACACTGTCATTTTCCCAGTCGTTCTTGGTGAAGAGAACATATCTGTTGTTTCGTGCTTTGCATGTTGTGTGGGATGCCGGTGATGACATTGGACTCCTGAGAGGGTCGTGTTCTGGGGATGGCTCGACACCGTTTTCCAGGGCATTGCCGCTCGTGAGAGAGCATTGCGGGAATTTTGTTTCCCCCACCGCTGTCTGGAGGATAGTGGTGTGTTGGCTCAGGAGGTGACTCCTGGTAGCGCCAACTGTACCGCTGAATGGAGTAATTCTTCAGCGATGCCGTTAGCGTGGTGATTCGCTAGCGATGCCATTAGAGTGGCGATTCTCTAATGAGGGTCATTGGAGTGGTGATTCTCCAGTGATACCGTTGAAGTGGTGACGCTTCAGCAATGCCGTTAGCGTGGTGATTCGCTAGCGATGCCATTAGAGTGGTGATTCTCTAATGAAGGTCATTGGAGTGGTGATTCTCCAGTGATACCGTTGAAGTGGTGACGCTTCAGCGATGCCGTTAGCGTGGTGATTCGCTAGCGATGCCATTAGAGTGGTGATTCTCTAATGAAGGTCATTGGAGTGGTGATTCTCCAGTGATACCGTTGAAGTGGTGACGCTTCAGCGATGCCGTTAGCGTGGTGATTCGCTATCGATGCCATTAGAGTGGTGATTCTCTAATGAAGGTCATTGGAGTGGTGATTCTCCAGTGATACCGTTGAAGTGGTGACGCTTCAACGATGCCGTTAGCGTGGTGATTCGCTAGTGATGCCATTAGAGTGGTGATTCTCTAATGAAGGTCATTGGAGTGGTGATTCTCCAGTGATACCGTTGAAGTGGTGACGCTTCAGCGATGCCGTTAGCGTGGTGATTCGCTAGCGATGCCATTAGAGTGGTGATTCTCTAATGAAGGTCATTGGAGTGGTGACTCTCCAGTGATACCGTTGAAGTGGTGACGCTTCAGCGATGCCGTTAGCGTGGTGATTCGCTAGCGATGCCATTAGAGTGGTGATTCTCTAATGAAGGTCATTGGAGTGGTGACTCTCCAGTGATACCGTTGAAGTGGTGACGCTTCAGCGATGCCGTTAGCGTGGTGATTCGCTAGCGATGCCATTAGAGTGGTGATTCTCTATTGAAGGTCATTGGAGTGGTGACTCTCCAGTGATATCGTTGGGGTGGTTCCCTAACGATGGTGTGCTTGACTAGTTGCAATTAATGACGTTACGATCAACAATGTCTCGTAACGATGCTAGATGAGTATAGATGACTCTCGTATTTCTGCCTTGTCATGTGACGATGACTTTCCTGGTTTCGTTAGAGTGGCGTTCCCTAACATTCGTCGTCGAGAATAGTGGTTTCCTGTGATAGCAACCTTGTTTGGTGTCGTTTGAGATCGTTCGTAGAACGCGCTTTCGTCGTGTTGTGATGCACGATTGAATGTGATGTAAATTTTGTCTGAATTTTTGTGTGCTTATGCTTATGATAGTTGTTTGGTTGCTGCGATTGTTGTTTCGTGAGCTAGGTTTTTCAGACCTACCTTTTGACTCACCTTGCTTCTGATAATGATAGATGACTTGGAGGACTAGATGCAATGTCGTTATGGGCACTGTGAACAACCTTGCAAAGGTTGTGCATCAGCAAGCGACTGCAATGCATCAGATGGGTGAGAATCTTCAGCATGTAGCACAGAGTGTGCAAAGCAGTAGTGCGGTTACGTATAAGCGATTCATGGAGTTAGATCCTCCTGCTTTTATGGGTAAGACAGACCCTGAAGCTGCTGAGTCATGGTTACGTGAGATGGAACGTATTTTTCGTGTTCTGGATATACCGGAAGAGAAGAAAGTGGATTTTGGCACTTATCGCTTGAAGGACCATGCTGAGAAGTGGTGGGACACTGTCTCTTCGGTCAGATTCAAGGACGTGACCGTTACGTGGGATGAATTCGTGGAAGTTTTTAACTCTGCTTATTTTCCTAAGCACGAACGTAGTAGGAAGATGCAAGAATTTCTAGACTTGCAGCAAGGAGCGATGACCTTATCCGATTATACTACAAGATTTCATTGTTTGGAACGATATTCACTACAAGAAAATTGTTAATTAGCGACGGATTTTTTCCGTCGCTACTTAGCGACAGATTAGCTAGAGATAGAATCTGTAGCTAATTCGCGACGGATTAGCGAGGAAACGACTTTTATCGCTAATCTGTCGCTACTTAGCGACGGATTCGCGACTGCATGTTTTTGTCGCTACTTTTTATTACAAGAACACCATTTTAGCGATGGATTTAGAGAGGGAACTCTGTCGTCGCTAATCCGTTGCTAATTAGCAACGGCGTAGCGACAGAATATATTCTGTCGCTTTTTTTGTATTTTGGTTTAGCGACGGCTTAGCGACGGAAATATTCTGTCGCTAAGCCATCGCTAAATGTCGCGTAAATCCCTAATCACATCCCTCTTTCTCTTTTCCCTGTTTCGCTGTATTGCTCCCTCCCGCCGCCCGTCGGCTCTCGCCACCGTCCGGCCACCGCCGCTCGCCAGCCGCCGCTCCCCGTCCACCGCTCGCCAGCCGGCGCTCGCCAGCTGCCGCTCCCCGTCAACCTCCCGCCACCGTCCGGCGACGCGCAGGTAATCTTCTTCTTCTTCTTCTTCTTCTTCTTCTTCACGTTGTACGCCCCTTCCCTGCCGGAAAGGCAGGGGGTTTAACCCCCTGCCGTGCTTTCCGGCAGGGGGGTCGACCCCCTGCCGGAAAGGCATGGGGGGTCTACCCCCTGCCAGAAAGGCAGGGGGTTTAACCCCCTGCTGGAAAGGCACGGCAGGGGGTCAACCCCCCATGCCGGAACTGCCTTTCCGGCAGGGGGTTTAACCCCCTGCCGTGCTTTCCGGCAGGGGGGGTCGACCCCCTGCGTTTCCGGCAGGGGGGGTCGACCCCCTGTCGGAAAGGCATGGGGGGTCGACCCCCTGCCGGAAACGCAGGGGGTCGACCCCCCTGCCGTAAAGGCACGGCAGGGGGTCAACCCCCCATGCCGGAACTGCCTTTCCGGTAGGGGGTTTAACCCCCTTCCCTGCCAGAAAGGCAGGGGGTTTAACCCCCTGCCGTGCTTTCCGGCAGGGGGGGTCGACCCCCTGCGTTTCCGACAGGGGGGGTCGACCCCCTGCCGGAAAGGCATGGGGGGTCGACCCCCTGCCGGAAACGCAGGGGGTCGACCCCCCCTGCCGTAAAGGCACGGCAGGGGGTCAACCCCCCATGCCGGAACTGCCTTTCCGGCAGGGGGTTTAACCCCCTTCCCTGCCGGAAAGGCAGTTCCGGCATCTAGTTAGAGTAGTTCATAAATTTTTATCAATTATTAGTTTGTTAATATCTACTGGTAGTTAGTTTTACTTCAATTTGTTTTCTTGAAATCTGGTTAGTTAGAGTATTTCAATCTATTAGTCTTTTATAATTATATTTTTCTTAGATAGATTGGTATTTAATGTTCTCACAATCAGTTAGTTAGATTAGGGCTATTTGAATTTTTTATGATAGTGGTGGTTAAACGGAGTTCACATCTTTTCTAGTAAACTAATTGATTGATTTACTATTCCTTTGCTAAGTAGTTCAGATTAGAAATTGTCTATGACTTTATGTTAGTCGACTGGTTCAACATATTATAGCTGGTTTGTTAAATTAGCATCTTCTAGTTAGATTTGGCTTAACATATATACTATTTTTCTTTTCTCTTCTTTCAATTAGTTAGAGTTGTTTTAATTTGTTTTAATTTTTTTAGTTAGTGTTTCATCTTGTTTCATGATTAGTTAGTTTGTTACTTAATTTGTTTTGTTTTTGTGCAGATTTTTCAACGGAACCAACTCGTGCTCGGCCACCTGTGGTAAGTAAATGACAAAAACAATGCAAATCGAGTAAATACCCGTGGTGAGTAAGTGATGCAAACGTATCACATGTTATTTAATTTATTGAATGCAACATTTTATTGTTCACACACTCACTTAGTTGTTGATATCTAGGACTGCTTTGTTGGAGTTCGGAGATCATGCTGAGCATGATTTTAATGTAGGAATATGGAAGTGTTCTTATTTTTGGAGTACGGAGTCCATGCTAAGCATGGTAGTAGTTAGTGAGATATTGAAGTGTGTTTGCTGCAGGTACATGTTTGCCATTTATTTGATATGAATGATTATGATGTATTGCAATGTTTGATGTAATTGTATCCATGCTTGCATGTAGTTACTTTCAATTTGATTTTGACTTCCATGTGAAATTTTATAATAAAAGCATGCTTCAAATGATTGTATCGTGTCATTAATAGTTTGCACATGAAAATATTAAGTTATCAATGCATGCATCAAAATTCTTGTTATTGTTTGACATAGTATATTGCATGATAAATTTGATATTTTCTTCATCGTAGCATTCTGATTGTTTTTTTCTTAATTCGTTAGGATACTATTCGTAACATCATACGACAGAATGACTGCAAACCGTGAATGGATGTACCGTAGGATAGTGGACAATGAGTTATCGCATGAATATATGGATGGTGTCGATAGTTTTATTGAATTTGCAACGGCGAGTGTCAGTACGGTAGATCCCACAGGTCGGATTAGGTGTCCCTGCAAGATTTGTAAGAATAATCGATTTGTAGAACCTCATGGCGTTAGACATCACCTATACAAGAAGGGTTTTGTGAGTGATTATCAGAACTGGACGTTTCATGGAGAAGAATTTAGAAACGATTTTGATGCACGGGTGAATGTGGTGCACGATAATCCATATACGAATTTGATATTTGATGCTGCAGGAACAGAACTGGGTTCTGCTATGAGTTCTAGTGATGTAAGAACTGCCGTAGATGAAGAATCACCAAACGATGCAGCTAGTAGATTTTATGATTTACTTAAAGATGCTGATGAGCCACTTTGGAACGGTTGTGAGAGTCACACTATCTTGTCTGCAGTTCTTCAACTAATGAATTTGAAGTCCGAGTATAATTTGAGTCAATCATGTTTTGACCGTTTGTGCATGATTGTGAAGAGTATGTTGCCTAAAGATGAGAAATTGCCATAAAATTTCTATCGTGCGAAAGTTATGGTCAACGCTTTAGGTATGGGTTACAAAAAGATTGATGCTTGTCCAAATCACTGCATGTTGTATTTCAAGGAGCAGGAAAACGACATATCATGCCCGTCATGTGGGCATCCTCGGTTCAAGCCAAAGACAAGAGGCAATGGTAGCACGAGATCAAAGGAAGTTTCATACAAGTCGCTCCGCTACTTTCCTATCACTCCTAGATTGCAGCGATTGTATATGTCTTCAAAGACAGCTAAACACATGAGATGGCATGCAAATAAAGTTCGACACGATGAAAACAAGATCACGCATCCTGTTGATGCTGAAGCTTGGAAGCACTTTGATCATACTCATCAGAACTTCGCAATGGAAGTGCGAAATGTTAGACTCGGTCTATGTACAGATGGATTTAATCCATTTGGGGGTAGATCAACTCCATACTCATGTTGGTCAGTATTTGTAACTCCATACAACCTTCCACCAAGCTTGTGTATGAAACGTCCAAATCTTTTCTTGTCTCTGTTGATCCCTGGTCCGACCTCACCTGGCCAAAATCTTGATGTATATCTAAGGCCATTGATTGATGAATTAAAAGTACTGTGGGATGACGGTGTTACCACGTATGATGCCCACAAAAAACAAAATTTCAACATGAAGGTCGTTGTTCTATGGACAATCAGTGACTTCCCTGCATATGGTATGTTATCTGGTTGGAGCACACATGGGAGGTTGGCTTGTCCGTACTGCATGGAGGATTCCAAAGCTTTTAGATTGAGGCATGGAAGGAAGCCTTGCTGGTTTGATTGCCATCGTCGATTTCTACCCAGCGATCATCTGTTCCGACGTCAAAAGAATGCATTTACAGCAGGCACAACTGAAACGGAAGGTCCATCCTCAAGATTGTCTGGCATAGAGATTCTAAGAAGATTGCGATACTTTCCAGATGTATTAACAGATGCATTAACAGATGCCCGCAGTCCTACACCCTTCCGTGGATTTGGGAAGGATCACAATTGGACGAAAAAATCTATTTTTTGGGAACTACCGTATTGGCCGACCCTATTGATACGACATAATTTGGATGTGATGCATGTAGAGAAAAATGTGTTTGATAATGTGTTCAATACAGTAATGAATATTAAAGGAAAAACGAAGGATAATCCGAAGGCCCGTATGGATTTAAAATTAATATGTAAAAGACCAGAATTGGAACTCAAAGAGTATAATGGCAAAGTACTGAAACCAAAAGCGAAGTACGTGCTCGGACCTGATCAAATAAAACATGTATGTCAATGGTTGAGACAACTGAGATTTCCAGATGGATATGTCTCTAACATTGCTCGGGCTGTGAAGATTGACGATGGACAGTTATATGGGTTGAAGAGCCATGATTGTCATATCTTTATGCAACGATTGATACCCCTAGCATTCCATGATATGTTAGACAAACCTATATGGGGGGTATTGTCTGAGTTGAGCGGATTTTTCAGAACATTGTGCGCATCGGAGGTCGTTGTATCAGATGTAAAGAATCTCGAGGACTCTGTCATCACCACTGTTTGTCTGTTAGAAAAGATATTTTCGCCAGCATTTTTCGATGTTATGGAACATTTGATCATACATCTGCCATATGAACTAAGGGTTGGTGGCCCTGTGCAATATGATTGGATGTACCCATTTGAAAGGTATATGTTTTTTTATATTTGTCTCTTTAATGACAGATATTTAAAATTTGAAATGTATATTCTTGTCAGATGCATGTTCGACCTAAAAAAAAAGGTTCGTAATAAAGCAAGAGTAGAAGGCTCTATTTGTGAGGCGTACACTTTAGAAGAGATTTCAAATTTCTCATCTATGTACTTCGAACCTCATATTCCAACACGTTACACATGCCTGCCCCGTAACGATGATGGAGAACAAGTAACTGTAGCTGACAAGCTGTCGATATTTCAACCACTTGGGCATGCATTTGGTAGTTGCCGATCAAGGCTATTGACAGATCGAGAGCAAGATGCAGCACATATCTATATTCTTTTTAATTGCTCAGCGATCGACCCATACATCGAGTAAGTATATTTATATGCAACTCAATTATAAATCCTTTTATGTTCTATATGTGGATACATGACTCGGTAATATAAGTATTTGTGGTTTGCAGACGATTTGATCTGGAGTTGCGAAACGAAGTTTCACATCTCACTGATGCAGAAGTACAAAAAGAACGTGAAACTAAGTTTGTGGAGTGGTTGAAACAGTTGGTAAAGAAGCTAACATAAATTTTGTACTTATAAACAACACTAAGTTACTTAATTGATCGTGATCACAATCATTGTTTATGTTTGTGCGTAGGTTCGCAATGGTGATGTTAAAGATCAAGGAATATGTGATTTAGAAAATGGTCCGACCAAAGTTGTGCAATGCTACAACGGGTATATCGTAAATGGTTATCGATTTCATACAAAAGACTACGGTATAAACAAATCAACGATAAATAGTGGCGTGTGTGTCAAGGGTAGCAGCTACGGTGAAAATGAACATGATTACTACGGTGTTATAGAGGAAATAATGGAGTTGACTTACTTAGGCATGAATAACAGGGTTACGATATTCAAGTGTCATTGGTTTGATCCAACTGCAACAAGACTCGACAAAGCTTCAGGCATTGTAGAGGTGAATCATAAATCCAGGTTTGGAACATATGAACCATTCATATTAGCCTCGCAAGCTCAACAAGTTTATTATACTTCATATCCGAGTATAAAAACGTTAGATAGAAATGAATGGTGGGCAGTTTGCAAGGTGAAATCCAAACTATACCCCGAGTATGATCAGTTACAGGAAGATGAGTTAGCAGAAGACAGTGATTACTATCAATCAGATGATGTCTGTGACTTCGCTTATGGTCACGATGTTGCGCATGATATGCATGTCATATCTCCATTGGCTGATGAAACATTCATAGAGGAATGTGATCCAAATGATGTACCAAGTGGATGGGCAAACAATGAAGAAGAAGAAGAAGAAGAAAGTCAAACTAATGACGAGGAAGAATTCTCAAGCTAGTGAGCAAAATCTTATACTACAAACCTCTATTTAAATGCATTGTAATACTTGATGTGAGTTGTATTGCAATACTTGGTGTGAATGATTAAAAATTTTATTTGAATGTATTGTAATACTTGATACGAATGATTCGAATGCATTGTAATACTTGATGTGAATGATTTCAATTATCTGAATGTATTATAATTTATGCAATTAACGAATGATTTGAATTAGTGCAATACTTGATGTCAATGATTTGAATTATTTGAATGCATTGCAATGCTTGATGTGAATGACTTGAATGCATTGTAATACTTGATGTGAATTATTTGAATGTATTGTATGACATATGTTATTTGTTAGAATATGGTTCATGGAGGTTATAGTGGTCGCTCATCCAGTAGTAGCCAGGCTCAACCTTCATCTTCACGGGCTCCTGTGATAGGTATATCATATAACTAATTAGATGCTTGATTAGTTCAAATGCACATTCTGAGAATTTCTAATATATTTTTTTACAGATGATGTTGCGCCTGTACACGACCCACCTACACCAGTTGATCACACAAGTCAACAGCCAACACAGGAAACAGGGTCTTCTCAGGCTGGCACAAGAAGACTCATTCGAATAGTGTATATCGATAATCGACCGTAAGTATTTTGTTTTCAATTATTGCATATCTTTTAAATATTTTATATTGATATTTACTGTGTAACAATTCATTTGCAGCACGAGGTTTGAGCCACAAGAAGTAGTACGGGAGATTAGGAATTCACTTCTTCAACATCTACCAGGACCAGTTGCTCAATGGAAAGAGTACCCAAAGGAGGTGTTAGACAGATTGTGGTCCTCATTCATGGTATACAGTTGTTCCTCATAGTTAATGTGTTTCATATTTAATTTATTTAAGCAATGTCTACTAACTTTCTGAAAATATTTGTAGGCTTCGAATCGCTTTGCAACTACGGTGGAAGAAAATGATGCAAGGAAGGTGTGGCAGAAGGTGACTGCCAATCGATTTGCAGACATGCTGCACACTATGAAGACTGCAGCAAAAAAAGCATCTAGCGTAGTAGATGATCCATTACTGTGGAAGGGCCATGGTCCTATTACTATCAGGAGAGATTACTGGGATGAAATGTGCGATATGTGGGCGGGAGATGCATTTAAAAATCGCTCTGCGAAGGCTTCACAAAATCGATCGAAGATGCCCGAAGCCCATCTGCACACAGGTGGATCTAAGACATTTGGGAGCCACCTAAAGAAAATGGTAACTCATCAATATATAATATTAATTTTATAAGTATTGTTGCAAACTTGTGTACTAAATCTTTTGTCATTTAACTTCGCAGGAAGCAGAAAAAGGAGGCAGTGTACCATATAAGGATGTGTTTGTAGAAACACATAAACGGAAGACCACGGGAGTCTTCGTATCAGAGAAGGCGAGAACGACAACGGTATGTATTAATTCTATTAATAATCATTGCAATATATATGCAAGTTATCATAATGTTATCATTAATTATTAATGAATACTTAAAACATTATTTTGTAGGAGGCATATGAGCAACAGATGGTAGAGCGATATGGCGAAGACGCTACTCAGCATCCATCATTTGATCCTACAGCATGGGTGACTGCAGCAGGTGAACCCAAAAAAGGTCGCGTGTTCGGGTTTGGGAGTAATATGAACACTTCACCAGTTATTGGTTCTTCCAGTTACGGCTCACCGACTTCTTGCGCCGACATAAGCTCCAAGCAGCCGACTATTCTTTCCGGTGATGATGTACGCGAGATCATTAATGAATCACTGAATAACTACTTCCAATACACCGTCGCCCCCTTTCTCCGAAATGAGATCAAAGCCGCTGTTCAGGATAGGGGATCTTCGATTCCAGGTCCCTCTCAGGTATAATCACATATATAGTTTTTTTGACTGTCTTAAAGCACATCTGAGCATGGTAGAATCACATATAGAGTTTTTCTAGATGCCTTAGAACACTTATGAACATGCTATAATCACATATTCAATTTTTTTGCTGCCTTAGCACACATATGAGCATGATAGAATCACATATAAAGTTGCTTTGCCTGCCTTAGAGCACATATGAGCATGCTATATTCACATATTAAATTTTTTTACTGCCTTAGCACACATACGAGCATGATCGAATCACATATATAGTTTTTTGCCTGCCTTAAAGCACATCTGAGCATGGTAGAATCACATATAGAGTTTTTTTATATGCCTTAGAACACATATGAACATGCTATAATCACATATTCAATTTTTTGACTGCCTTAGCACACATATGAGCATGATAGAATCACATATATATATTTAACTTTTTGTCTAACTTAGAGCACATATGAGCATGATAGAATCACATATAAAGTTTTTTTGATTGCATTAGAACACATATGAGCATGCTATAATCACATATTCAGTTTTTTGACTGCCTAAGAACACATATGAGCATATTATAATCACATATTATGTTTTTTGACTGCCTTAGCACACATATGAGCATGCTATAATAACATATAGAGTTTTTTAACTGCCTTAGAACACATATGAACATGTTATATATCATTTATGATAGAATCACATATAAAATTTTTGGCTTTGCCTGCCTTAGAGCACATATGAGCATGCTATATTCACATATTCAATTTTTTTACTGCCTTAGCACACATACGAGCATGATCGAATCACATATATAGTTTTTTGCCTGCCTTAAAGCACATCTGAGCATGGTAGAATCACATATAGAGTTTTTTTAGATGCTTTAGAACACATATAAACATGCTATAATCGCATATTCAATTTTTTGACTGCCTTAGCACACATATGAGCATGATAGAATCACATATAGAGTTTTTTTATTGCCTTAGATCACACATGATAACATGATAGAATCACATATAGTGTGTAATTTATTTCATTATATTTTGTTTATCAATACTGACTGTTCTTTTCTTGTGTAGGCTGCTAGCGATAATCAGGGTAGTGGAGCTGAAGGGACAGATAAAGACAATGAACAAGAAGACGCACAAAATCTTGGCGATGATTAGAGGACTGTGTTGAAGAAGTTCTATTTTTTTATTTTTCCTAATTGTAATTGTAGAATTATAAATAATTAAATTTCTTAATTTTAAGGTGGAACGATTAATTATTATAGATACTTGTTATATGAATTTTTTTGTGTGGTTTGTTTTTTATTTACAGGAAATATAAATTGTACAGGAAATAGAAATTATACAGTTCTCGGTAATTAATTTTTAAATAAAATTTTTTTGATTTTTTTTCGTGTTTGCGACGGATTAGCGACGGATGATTTCGTCTCTATTCATATTAATCTAGCGACGGCTTAGCCACGGAACCATCCGTCGCTATTCATATTAATCTAGCGACGGCATAGCGACGGAATTAAATCCGTCGCCAAGCCGTGGTCGCCGTTTAGTACCGGCGGATTGGCGACGGAATATAGCGCTCGTTATTCCGTCGCAATTAGCGACGGACCTGGCGACGGAATTATTCTGTCGCCAGTTAGCGTCAAAATATTCGCGACGTAAGCATACTGTCACCTCGTTGTCGCTAATCCGTCGCTAACATGGTTAGCGACGGATTCGCGACGGAATGTGGTTGTCGCTAATCTACTGCTTTGTTGTAGTGATTGTCCGAACGTTTACGTTACGGAAAATGATCGAGCAATGAAGTTCGCTCGTGGTTTGAGGCCTACTTTGAGAACTAAGGTGTTCACTAACGGGCGTAAATCGCTCGAAGAAGCTATTGAGATAGCTACTCTGTTAGATGAAGATCAACCCGAGTGCCAGGCTCAAGTTTTCACGATTGTGGCGGAGAAGAAGCCTAGTGTGGTGGAGTCCTCGCTACCTACTAGAGGGCGGAAGCATCAGAAAGTGCAGCAGAATGTCCAACGGAGACGACCTCAACAATCGAATCGCCAACAAAAGCCACCTCAACGATCGGAAGTTCAGAGGAAGTGTCGGCAATGCGACGTAGATCACGCTTTTGGGGCTTGTCCTCGTTTCAAGGGCAAATGTTTCAAGTGTGGACAATCTGGGCATATTGCCAAGTTTTGTTTGGAGAAGCCTCCAACAGACTTAGTTGTTGTCGAGTAGGCGCTGTCAGACGAGATCTGACCCTTTTTATTATTGTTTGTTGTTTCGTGATTTCGCGGACGAAATCCCTTTTAAGGAGGGTAGAATGTAAGACCCGCGAATTTCTGAGTGCTTTATTGTGTGATTTGAGTAGGAATGTATGTTTGTGTGTACTTGTGAAGTAGCACGTGATTTGATGAAATTTGACTATGCTTTGTATTTTCGCCTTGTATTCGCGACCTGAAAATCGCGTAAATATAATGTGCAAGTAAGAAGTGTCTAATTCTGGATGAATTAGCCTTTAAGAATTTAAGGGTTGAATTATATTATATTTTTATGGTTTGTCCTCGAATTTGGGACTTATACGATGTAAAAACCTCGACAGCGCATGCGAATTAAGAGTTTTGACCCAAGTTTGGACTTGAATCGTGATACGCTTAATTCTCACAAACGAAAGGCGATTTTCTTAAGGGGCTTCGAGCATTCTATGTTAATTGAGGTGTTATAGAGAGCTAAACGATTCGTTGGGGTTAAATTGATATTTTAAGGCATTAATGAAGCGTTGTTTTGAAACTTAATGCATTAGCAATTTTGGATCTTGGATCCGGGTCACCTAGAGGACCCAAAACCTTTGTGCGCCCTTCTAAGAGGACGAGTTTAGACTTGGTTGACCAGTTGGTCAAGGGTTTGACCAGCTGGATGGCATATTTGTAAGCTTTTGCATGGCTTTTGAAAAATAGGCCACGATTGGCCCTTTTCTTCTTTTGAAGCTCATGATGAGCCTTGAAGCTCATCATGAAAGACATTTTTTTAATAAGGAGACCATGGGGTTGGCGCCCCATGGCATTTTTGTAATTGTTTCAAAACAATTCAAATGGTAAAATCTGATTGGGTGAGCTTGGGTGGCTCTTTCGTAAAACTTTCAAACATTAAAGGTACTTTGCAATGGCATTTTTGAAAGATTTCTGAAATGTTTTAAAAGCTCAACATGCATTGGGCGTGGATACCCATGGGAGGGGCGTGGAGCACTCCAGCCCTCCATCTTATGAGTTTTAATCCTAGCCGTTCTTTTTGTAAACCCTATGTACTTAAAGGAAGTAAGAGAGAGAAAGGGGCGATTTTATTGGAGCATCCTCTCTCTCCTCTCTTGCTCTCCTCTCTCTTCCCCTTCTTCCTCTTCTTCTCCAAAACCGAGTGAGAATAGTCGTGAGTGTGAGTGTGGGGTGGTTCCAGTCGTGAGCACCTCCTTCATCTCTTTAGCCGATTTAAAGCCGCGAAGGTGAGACACCTCCTTTCCCTATGCTTAGTGTGGATTTCGGATAAGTAAATGCATCTTGTTTCATGCAATATTGGCATTATCGCTTAAGGTCATACGGCTCTTAATGTTTGCGCGATTATTGGTACTTTTACACCTCGTTTTAGCATTGGAAAAAGGGGTTTACAAGCAAACATTTTAGCCTTTCCTCTTTCCTCAAAAGCTTCAAGTTTGTTCTTACATGGTTTAGTTGTAGCAGCAAGGTTTTTCTAATGCTTTGTTGCGGGTGGTAAGGAGGCCACGGTTGGCACATGGCCAACAACCCAGCTCATGCGGGTTAGCCCCTTTGAGGGTGCTGCTGATTCTGGCCAAACAGGTCGAGCTGCGACTCTATGTGCATCAAGCTTTTTCATTTCAGTTTCTTTTTTTGTTGCATGTTGGGCCTTCATTTCACTTTCTGGCTGGATGGCCCAGCCATACTGGACACGTTCCAGTAGGGATAGCCCAGACCGATTGCAGCTGGGTCGGCCCATTGAGGGGTTCAGGTGCCGCTGGGCTGGGGAAGGCGGGCTGAGCTCTGCTCTTCTTCTACCCCTCAAATTCCGGACTAGGCGTCCAGAAAATTCTTAGACGCCTGGTTGTTTTTGGGTGACCCCCAGGCCAACCACCAACAGGCCAGCCTGGGTGCCCTTTTGTTTCCTTTGATCTCGGTCGGCGTGGCCGTTAGCCGAGCCCACCAGCTTGTGCTGGCGCGGGTCTGGCTTGCCTTCGGCCTGACATGGTCTGGACTGTACACGGTCCAGACCTGTCAATGCTCGCTCCAGATTCTTTCAGTTTGGGGCGTCAGCCCCTCACGCGCCACCAGATTTGGGCATTCGGCCTCGCTGCAGCTGCAGCGATTTCGGCTGCAGCTGGGTGCAGGCGGCGAGCCTGTACCCCTTCTTATTTGCGATGCTGGCTGGAGCCAGCTGGGTCTGGACTCACGGTCCAGACCGTGGTCACGTTCGAGCACACCCGGGACAACATAGTATTGTCCTTCTTCAGTTCGAGTTTCCTGCACCTTGTGACAGCGAGTCTTGTTGTCTTCACCTTTATGCCGACTCCGTAATGACTGCCCCAACCGGGCCTGCAATAGGTGTGTTCGTAGCACGGGGTCCAATACCCCAACCGCGTAATGGATTTTGACTTATCGCAATGGATTGTGCTCGTCTACCAAAGCCAACTTTACATGTAATTTTCCATTCTTATCGTCATGCTTTCGCCTTGTTTAGCACGCATCCGGACTGCAGCCCAAAGGGCTGCAAGTGTGTTTGGAGTGGGATCCAATATCCCAACAAGTACACTATGTGTTTTGACATATGCGATGTATGTGTGAGGACCGATGGAATGCATCCTGATTCGACTTAGCGTAGTTGGTGCATATTTGCGTACATAGATGACGCGCGTAATGAATGTGATCGCTGACGCATATTGGTGAACACTTGGTTGTTGCCACCTAAGGAACGTGGGCATAATCATGTTTGCTATGTCTTGGGATGCACTATGGATATTGTAGTAGTGCGAGACATATGCAATTTAGCCTATGGATATTGCAGTGGTGCAAGACTTACACAACCTTGGAACTCCTTGGTGAGTGGTTAGCGAGATGTGCTCGCTTATGGTTGCAACGTACGGGTTGGGAACCTTGGCACTGCTTGTGAGATAGGCCTTTCCTGCCAAATGCTTCTAACTGTCCCATCGTAGCATCATAACTTACGATGTTGGAATCATCATAGGATAGTTCCTTCACCTATGACACAATGCATAAGACCGTTCATTTGTACTTTATGTTCTGTGATGCATAATAGTCACTTATGCTTTGACTACTTGCATTGATGTATGTTAGTTACAGTCTTTTATATTGATACACTTGTACTTTATGTTCTGTGATGCATACCTAGTTACAATTGTTGATCCATTGCTAAATCACGTGTCTTGATGCATGCTATAGGAAGTGTTGATAATGCTCCATGTGTAGATATCACTGTTCTATACTAGTCTATACTGCAACTGCTCAAATACTGTATATTGGCATGCTACGTTTACCATGTATAGCTTGTTCTTGATTTCCACACCTTTGGCATATCATGTTGGTTTGTCTCACCAGCTCGAAAGAGTACTGACCCCGTTTTATGGGGATACAGGTTTACTTCAACGTGCGGTGGAGCTCGATGTGCTGCAGCGGACTTCGAACCCACACTTCTGAACCTCGCTTGTTGGATCCTGGCAGTGTTTTGTATAAGGGATTGGTTGTACTTGTAAAGATGTATTTAATAAAGGTTGTTTCATTTAAATGTTGTTTCACACCTGTAGTGACCGCCCAGGGCTTCCCGCTTGTTGGTCTTCCCCTTTGGTTTCTTCCGCGCTTGCGTTTTGGTTTTTAAAAAAAAAAAAAGGTTTCCTCAAAAGTCGGGAAATCTGGGTTTGGGTCGCCACATTCGCAGCATACCATTGGGCTTCTTAGCAGCACATCATTGGCACATCATAAGAGTTTAATTGCATATCATTTGACATCACTTGTTGTTATCACTTAGCATCATCTGATACTTGCCCAGTAGCATTCCCACATACTGTTGTAAGCTTTATCACATGCATATTTTCTTCATTAGCATAAACACTATATATAGTTCACTAGTTGTATTCCCATCTTATATACATTCTCATGTATATACTTCCACTAGCCTTAGCATGTCATATGCATTCTTATATATGTTTTCTCATTAAGCATGAATGCACTTGCATATGCATTTCCATATGTATTTTTCTATCAGCATATACATTTTTAGTATCTTAGTTTCTTTCTATATTCTTGTATTTTGCTTTACACTAACTCTGTTTTATAGGAAAACTTAGAGAATGTTAATTTCCTTCCTAAAGTTAGGAATTTTATCATTTCAATTCAAATTCAAGTTGTAATAGCTAGATATCAATAAGAAACTTTATTTTTCCTGTACTAAAATAAAATGTATGAGCATGTAAATGTCATAAATTGCTTGCTTCATATCATTTTGCTTTTACTTTCCAAAAAAAAATCACAAATGGAGACATGAATGGCACGTGCACCATTCTAATAAGAGGAAATTAATCTTAAGAAAATGACCCACATTGATGGCCATAGTAAAAATGTGGACAATGCTTAGGATTTTTATCTTTTATGGAATAACATTGGATCTACACTGGGTCTCTTTCAAAAAATCATCATATTTTAAACATTTTCTTCTTTTATTAGAGTTTAACTTAAAATTAATTCAAAATATATATCAATAGCCATAGTAAGGATATATTGAGAGTTAACTTCATTTTAAACCCTATAAAGACACCAAAATGTGTTTTATTCTTCATTTGAATTTAAATATAGATTATTATATACTACATTTTTTGGCCATAGTCAGAAATGTATTATATCTTCAATCTTATTTCAATTCATTTAAAGAATGAAATATGCTTTTCAAAATCCAATTTTAAATTCTTTTAAAATTCATTCATCATTTAGGATAAAGTTACATCATGTTTTCAAAATTCTTTTTATTTCAAAATCCAAGTGATTTTGAGATGTGTTTTTCAGATATCTTCTTCACTTTTCAAATCCATCTTCAAATTCTTATAAATTCAAATTCTTCTTTCTATTATCGAATTTTATCTTATTTCAAAAATTCAAACTTCAATTTCAAAGTCCAATTTGACTTTGAAATTTCAAGTTCATTTTTATATTCAAAATTTAACTTCCAATTTGAATCAAATTTCAAAGTTCAATTCAACTTTGAAATTCTAAATTCACTTTCAGGATTCAATTTCAAATTCAATTCAACATTTCAGATCAAATTTTAAAGTTCAATTTAACTTTAAAATTCTCGGATTCATCATCTGATTTTAAAAATTTCAGTTTTAAAATCAAGTTTTATTCTTTATTTTTCACTTCAGGTTCTCAAATCTTCCAGATCCTCTTCTAAATTCAGAATTCCAGTCTTAATTCAAGATTTATTCTTTCTCTCTCAAAATTCCAAAATTCTAAGTCTTAAATCAGACTTTAAAACAAAACTTGGTATTCACTCTGAAAATCGATTTTTTTTCTAAACTCGTCCACTTTTTCAAAAATCGATTTAGGATTTCTCAGATCCAATTCCGAATTTCATCTGGATTTCCAAAATCCATATCCCTCTTTAAAATCTCATATGGACCTTCAAAATTCAATTTCATTTCAAATTCAATCAGAAATTCTCAAAACCAAGTCCATCTTCAGATCTCATCAAGATTTCCCAAAATCTAGATCCATCTTCTAATCCCATCTAGGACTCCAGACTTCGGATCCAATTCCATTTAGGATTCTAGATTTCGGATTCAATTCCATCTTGGATTCCAAACTTTGGATCCAATTTCATTTAGGATTCCAGATTTCGAATTCAATTCCATCTTGGATTCTAGACTTAAGATCCAAATTCCATTTAGGATCTCAGATTTCGGATTCAAATCCATCCTGAAAATCTAGATTCTAAATCCAATTCTATTTTCAAATTCCACCTAGATCCAAGATCCATTCTAATTTCAGACTTTAAATCCGAAATTCAATTCCATTTCAAAATTCCATCTCAATTTCAAATTTTAGATTCAAAATCAAATTCAAAGTTCATTCTGACTTTAAAAATTTATTTTTAATTCAAAAATTCTATCTCAGTTTCAAATCTCCCATTTTCTTCATTTATTCAAATTCAAGATTTATTTTCAAGTCTCTGATTATCCTAAGACTTAGAACTTCAAGTCTTTTTCCGGATCTATTTCAAAATTTAGAGTTAGATTCAAAATCTAACTTTTTCAAATCAATTTCAAATCTTTGAATCATTTCTTCACTCCATTATCAAATTTATTTCATAATCACTTGGAAAATCTTAAAATTTCTAAATTATTTTCTCAAAAGAGCATACATCCTTGCATTCACACAAACATGATTTTTTGTGCATTTTAGACTTAGAATAAATTCTTAGACAATATTTAGGCAAAGCAAAAAAGCATAAATTCAATTCTTGGATCGATTACCCCTGGTAAAGGCGCCAGGAACGGTCGAACCTTGTACCAATGAGCGAATCCCGTCTCTCCATTTTCGTGCAAAATTTTAAAATGGAGGCGAGTAATTTTCAAATCTCTTTAAAATTAAGGTCTAGTGAGACCTTTGCAAAAGAGTTCCTCTCTCGCTTTTCTCTTTTCTCTTTTCTCTTTTCTCTTTTCTCTTTTCTCTTCTCTCTTCTCTTCTGCCTTTTATTTTCCCTTCAAAAAGAAAAATAGAGGCTAAAAAGGCAAAGATAAGGAAGAGAAAGAATACAAGAGGAATTTTTTTTTTGATGATCACACTGATCTACAAGTTTTATTTAATGGGACCAGCTTTTGCATTGCTAGAATTCAACTTGTATACAAGTTTTTATGGTGCACTAAATGTCATTGGCTATGGATATATCGAAAACATGTTTTCATCGAAATGACATGATCCAAAATTCATTTCCTACTAAATTGAGCATGCTGAATACATCTACGATGTTAGATTGTGTCAAAAAAACTCACACCATAAGATTTCAACTTGATTGTAGGTAGAAGTAATTTGATATATATATATATATATATAGAGAGAGAGAGAGAGGGAGAGAGTAGGTGGTAGCTGCCTACCACTTTTCTAGCCTACTGTCATCCTACTAGGTTTTGAAGAGTTTTTTTATGTTTTTCTTAATTCTAACAGTACTGATGTGTTTCTAAATGTTTGATTTTATTGGACCTGCCTTGGATCATTCAATTCTGATAGGCAGGCTGGTCTTTATAAGGTTTGAAAGTCAACAGTCTAAGATTTACATAAATATTCAACTTAAAAATCATGTTTCTTTTTTAAAAACATGATCAGTGTTATTTCCTCGAAAATCGACCATGCCCAACACATTTGTAGGGTTAGATTGGCAAAAGAAAAACAACTCAAAAATACCATTTGCTTGCGGTAGGCTAAAAAGTGTGTGGCCCTATTTCCCATTGATGACATGCTCTGTGTGATATGGCAAAAAATTGTCGTTGTACTTTGCATTCCAAAAAGACTTTCTTTTTTCCATCAAACACATAAAGAAATTGTTTTAGCTGAGTAAAAGATGCTAGGTGAAACTATAAAAAAAAAATGCTACGTGAAATTGTTGCTTGGAAAAATAAAATTTGGCAATCAAACGCCCCTAAAGATAGCCACATTGGTAATCAGATCTGCAAATAATGCTGCAAATAGAGATTATTTTATGACATGATTATTGGTGCAACCCTTGGTGTAGTAAGGCTGCAAATAGATTTGGATATAATTGGGTATCCGATCTGAATTGTACACATTATTTTAGGATTCAGATCCTTGCATTACCATCTAAGTGTGGACTTGGATCAGATTTCTTTTGGATTCAGATCAGGATTTTAAGTCGGATATATTCAGATCTGGATCGAGCACTATCTAATTTCATTTTTTACATGTAGAGAGCTTACTTTTTATTGTTCTTACTGGATCCAGTACTACAACATATGTTTTGGATCCGAATTCAACACTCCCAAGTCAGATATGATTCTCATGTGGATTCAGATTTAGATATAGACTGTACATTTTTTATTCAGATTTGAATCTAACAAGATCCTGCCATAGCTGACCTGTTTGCAGCCCTACGCTGGTGTGACCAAGAGACAACTGGATAACATTTTTTTTATTTTCTTTATGACGAGGAACCCTCACAAAGAACTGGGTTACTTAGTGGGCCCTCCCCTCTCTGAGGTAAACCCAGGGTAGGGTCCCTGACACCAAGCCCTTAGGGCACCCACCAATTAAAGGCAATTAGAATGTCTGATCTTTTTTGTATTCTTTATATATTCAAAGGCAAAACTGTTATAGAGGTTAAGAGGGCGTTAATGGTAATGTTGGATGCATGTGGGAAAAAAGGGTTGGAATAAAACCACTTCATTAAAGAGACTCTTATTTGGAACTGCACAAGGGGCTATTTACCCTAGCTTGCCTAGCAACAGCCAAACCATCATGGCTGCCAACTTTGTAATGTCAAATCATTCAAGAAATAACAGGAAGATCAAAAGTTTTTTTGTAAATAAAGTTCTTGAACATCTCTTGTACATGGAAAGAAGTTAGTGAGCTCTTTTTCTCCATTGTGGCATTGTGGCATGAGCAATCATGAAATTATTTTCCTTAATCTAATTCACTATCTATGAAAGTGAAAAAAAAACATAATATTTTATTCTAAAATAGTTCAGCTTCTGACCTTTTCTCAAAAGAAGATATGCTTGCAAGGTAATTGACAGGCACATATCAATCTCCATCTCTTACAAGTGGCGAGGGCTTTGTGTTTTCAGGGCAATCTTACATTCAAGTTTTGGGAAGAGTGTGTCTTAACTGCTACTTATTTGATAAATAAGACTCCAACTCCTCAGCTTGATGGGAAAACTTCATTTGAGCATCTCTTTAATAGGAAACCTTCTTTTAATCATTTACTTATGTTTTCGGATGTTAATATTATGCTATCAATCTGGATCATGATAAATTCAAATTTTGACTCATGAGCTAAAAAATATGTTTTTCTCGGATATCTTGATGCTCAGAAGGCATACAAGGTATATGATTTAGTGTCTAATGTTTTATTTTCAAACATCACCTGATGTTTTGTGAGAGCATATTTCTATTTCATACTAAAGAAAAGATGAAAATTGAGCCAGTCAAAGCATCTTCCCATAGACGACCAGCATCATCCTGAGAATGAACCTTTGCAAATTGTTGACAGTCCAACTCCATCTGAAAATGGACATGAACAAGAATCAGAACCACAACTTGGACTTAACTCAGAACCATTTTATTCAAATCCATCTGCCCAAGAATCTCAAGATAGAAACCAACCCATTCTGAGATGGTCCGCTAGAGAGCGTAAGCCCTTAACTATGTCAAAGGATTTTTATTTCTCTATTTCTCACTCCTCATTTCATTCAATATCGTTACCGATGTAAGAAGATTGTAAAGGCACACTTTTTTCTATAGCAAACTTTGTGTCATTTCAAAAGTTCTCATCTGGTCCTCAAACCTTTTTGGTTGCCATCTCAACTGAGTCTAAACCAATTACTTTTAGTGAAGCCATGGAAGTGGTCTGTTGGTGTGAGGCAATGGCTGCTAGGATTTGTTCTTTAGGGGAGAACAATAGTTGGTCTGTTACAAAATTACTAGAAGTAAAGCCCATAGGATGTAAGTAAATATACAAAATAAAATACAAATATGATGAGTATAGAATGAAACAAGACAAGATTGGTAGCTAAAGAGTACTCATTACAAGAGGGTTTAGATTATCATGAAATATTTGTTCTAGTTGCTTAGTTGATTTCTGTTAGCTTGTCTCTTCACAAAATGGACGTTCACAACCCCTTTCTCCATGGAGACCTGAAAGAAGATGTATACATAATAATACACCCTAGGTTTTTAACGACAGGGGTAGTGATCATGCATATATCTTTACATTTTATTCATACTAGTTTATATAAGATTCATTAAAAAACCGCACTAAAAACCCATTTTTATTGTTATTTTCGAGAAACCGCATTGAAATAAAAAATATCATAAAATCATACATTTCAAAGCTTGCCTTGCATTTTTTCAGTGTTTAATTTTTGTTTAGAACTTTTTAATTAGTATTCTAATTAGCTTAAAAGTGTTTAACTAGTATTTTATTTGGCTTAAGAAATGTATTTTTGTGAAACACGTTTTTTTGAAGCACTGTTTTGAAAATTATGAAAATTAAGAGGAGTTTTCTAAAAAATTGTGTAAACCTAATTTTCTTAATATAAATATCTCTTTTCCAACCAGATAATACATTTTTCTCTCTTGAGATCTGTGCCTCCCTTTCTCTCTCCTCTCTACCTATTCTTCCTCTTCTTTTTTCCTTTTCTCTTCTCAAACCGGTTTTTTCCCCGTTCTTCCTTCTTCTTTTTTCTCTTCTTTTTTTCGTACCCTCGTCATTGCCGATTCTTATTGTTCTCATCATCGAAGAGATTAGAGATTCATATAGTTGCAATAAAAAGCCAACTTCTTCTTCTCAACCCTTTCGTCAGAGGTAAGCCACAAGGTATTCTTCTTCTCCCCTTCTCCATAGTATTTAGGATCATGACATGCATTTTTTTTTGTTTTTATTCATCCTCATTGCATATAGCATGATTTCATGTTTTTTCTTGATTAGATCTCTTCACAAAATTTTATTTTTTCGGTTGTAGAGTAGATCTTAAATTTGTTTACTTTTAAAGCACACAACATATTTGATCGTATTCTTTTCGAGAAATGCCCAAAGATCCATGACCTCATGCGATTTCACAATGTCGGTTTCATCCGATCATGGTGGCGCATAAGTCACGTTGTTGGCACTATACATACACCACATAATTTGTCGTGGCTGCAGTATATCAGGTTTTTCACAGTTAGGTAAGCTGCTCAAACTTTTTTTTTGCCGACCCAAACCACCTGCACGATGAGTTCTTGCTTGAGGCTGGAGGGTCAGCATGATATCAAGATCACCTGGGATAGCTGCTGTCGGCCAAGCTGATTGATTTTCACGGTTCAGCATCATGTGTTTGCTAATGAAAAATAAAAAGTTGTGGGTTGAACCGTGAAATCAACCAAGTATGTGAACAACTCTGTTAGCATGATCTGGGGTGTCTTTGCTGAGATGTAGCATTACTTGTGTATGGTACTAGTAGTAGGATAATTAATTATTTTATTTTAGTAATTGGCTAGATTAGAGTTAATAGTCCTTTTTACAATTATTTACGTGGACTGATTATTCTTTTTGCTAATCAACTTGTTAACTCAAGTGTTTGTAGGTCATTGATTAGTCAGTCTTTAATTGTTAATTCATTAAGTCAAGTTTGTTAATTGTCATTTGATTATTTCAAGTCATTTGCTTCATAACTTAGTTAGTTTATTATGCTAATTTGTCTTTCAGATAATTTGTTTCATAACTTAGTTCTTGTTAGTTAGAGAGTTAGTTTTACTATTTTGTCTTTTAGTGTAGTTTGTCATTTCATGTTAGTTTATTTTATGTTTTTGTGATTTGTGATCATACTAACATTAGATTTTTGTGCAGTTTTCTTTTGTGTTTTGTGATTTTTGTTTTATAAGAAAGCGTTCAGACGTGTGGTGAGCCCTCAAAAGTACCCCCGAAGAGCCCTTTGAGGTCCCAAAAAGGTCTACTCAAAAGGCTCTTCAGCCCCTCAGAGAGCCCTCAAGAAACAACCCCAAAAAGATTAAAAGAAAACCAAAATGCAAAGAAGGGACAAGAAGCTCAAGCACTGAAGACCTTTTCTTTTTAGCTTAGGCTTTTATTCTATTTGATTCAATTAATTTGAATTTGTAATAAGGCACTTATTATTATTTTTATTTGTTGAAGCCTTCCGTAGAGGATCGTACTCTCATTTATTTAATTAATTATTTTTATTTTCAAGACAATAAAGAGTAGCTTAGTTATTTGTGGAATACAAAGTATTTTTTCTGTTCCCTAAGATTGACCCGGACCCCACCACTCCTGCAAGCCACTTTTTATTATTTGGTGTCTGGCTTGCATAAATAGTTTTCATCAAAAATATTGTTTTAAAATTCTATTTCATAAAACTTACACCAGGTAGTATTTATAGAGAAAGGAGAGAGATAGTAAAGGGACACAAGATGTACATGGTTTGGATATGAGAATCTTATGTCCATGGCAAGAGAGAATTTTCTTCTTATTTTGATAGGGGGCAAACATATGATTAAATACATGAAGATAGAAAAACATCAAAGCTAAAAGTGAGGACTTTATTCAGTTTTTGTAGCTAGTAACCAACCCCTTCATTTGAGTGATTGATTCCTTCATTTAAGGCCTCTTGATATCGATAATCAATTCTTTACTTATTTGAGGTCTCTTGATAATAACCAACCCTTTCATTTGAGAGACCGACTCCTTCATTTGAGGTTTATCAATATCAATAATTGATTCTTTGATCATTTGAAGTCTCTTGATAATAACCGACTCTTTCATTTTATCTTCATCTTTGGTCCATCATTTTTTATCCACTAAAGTAGCCACAAATGTAGCATTATCCTTTCTATCCAACGATTTGTTGGATTTAGTATTATCGAAAATGCTTTTAGTCTCCCTCAAACTAAGCTGACTGCATATGCCAAGTTTTCTCTTCAACACTCCAAATAGAGATTTCTCCAATGCCTTGGTAAAAATGTCTTCAAGTTGTCTATCCGATTTCACAAACTTTGTAATGATATTTTCATGAGCAACCATCTCTTTTATATAGTGAAAGTCTATCTGAATGTGATTTGATCTGTTATATAAAAGATATGATTAATAAACATGTGAAGAATGTTGATTTTGTCACAATAAATAGTAGGCAGGTTCATGACAGGAATGCCAACATCGTACAATAACGAGAGCAACCATGTGAGTTCAAAAGCAGTAGACGCTATAGCACGATATTCTACCTCAGAACTTGACCTTGTGATAATATTCTATTTCTTTGTGCTCCATGATATGCAATTACTTTTGAGAAAGGTACAAAATCCGATTGCAGATCACCTTGTGATAGGGCAACCAACCCAATCAGTGTCGCAAAATGCATATAACTCCAATATGTTATGAGACAGAATTTTCATGCCAAAATCAATGGTTCCTTTAACATATCGGAGGATTCGCTTGACTCCTTGAAAGTGTCCAATTTTTGGTGTGTGCATGAACAGACTGACATAATTAACTCCAAAAGAGAGTTCTGGTCTTGTGATGGTGAGGTATTGAAGAGAACCGACAATGCTTCTATATAGTGTGGGATCTTCAAAATCTTGATCACTTTCCGTATTCACCTGTCCTTGAAAATCATGGGCTTGTTCATCGGCTTGCAATCAAGCATTTTTACCGGTTCCAGAATCTCTTTAGCATATTTGGTTTGATAAAGAAACATACCATCTTTAGTGTAGACAACTTCAATGCCAAGAAAGTAATGAAGCTTGCTAAGGCCTTTTGATAGGAAATTCTTTTTGTAATTCACCAAAAAATCATCAATAAGAGTATTGTTATTGCTCTTCAAAACCATATCATCAACCTAAACCAACAAAATCTCGATATCTTGCTTGAAATGAAAAGTGAACATGGAAGGGTCTGACACATTGCTTGAACATAGGATGAGCCAAAGCCTCTTTGATGGACTTCATCTCATGTAGAATAGAATCATACAAAATATGAAAATTCAGATATTTGGGATTTGGTTTGATGATACTTTTGGTCACCATATGATGTGGGGTCTGAGGCTGTTTTGGAGTAGGCAATCACCACAACAAAGCAGTGGATTAGCGACGACCTCATTCCATTGCTATTCCGTCGCTAATCCATCGCTAATCAGCTTAGCGACGGATTAGCGATGAAGAGGCGACCGACAACTTACGTCGCAAATTTTTCGACGCTAACTGACAACGGAATAAATCTGTCGCCAGTTCCATCGCTAATTGCGACAGAATAATGAACAACAGATTCCGTCGCAAATCCGCCGGTATTAAACGGTGACCTCGGCTTGGCGACTGATTTACATCTGTCGCTAAGCCATCGCTAAATTATATGTATAGCGATGGAAAAATCTGTCGCAAACAAGGAAAAAAAATAAAAAAGTTTATTTGAAAATTAAATATCGAGAACGCTACAATTTATATTTTCTGTCAATAAAAAACAAAGTACACATAAAAATTCATATAAAAGGAATCTACAACAATTAATCGTTCCACTTTAAAATTAACAAGTTTAATTATTTACAATTCAACAATTATAATTTCGAAAAAAAAAATAAAACTTCTTCAACACATTAATCTAATCATCGCCAAGATTTTATGCGTCTTTTTGCTCATTGCCTTAATCTGTCCCTTCAGCTCCGCTACGCTGATTATCGCAAGCAACCTACACAAGAAAAGAACAGTCAGTATTGATAAACAAAATATATTGAAATAAATTATACACTATATGTGATTCTATCATGTGCTCATATGTGTTCTAAGGCAGTAAAAAAAATTTATGTGATTCTATCATGCTCATATGTGCTCTAAGGCAGGCAAAAAACTCTATATGTGATTCTATCATGAATGATATGTGTTCTAAGGCAGTAAAAAAACTCTATATGTGATTATATTATGCTCATATGTGTTCTAAGGCAGCTAGAAAAATTCTATATGTGATTCTACCATGCTCATATATGCTCTAAGGCAATCAAAAAGCTATATATGTGATTCGATCATGCTCATATGTGTTCTAAGGCAGTCAAAAAATTGAATATGTGATTATAGCATGCTCATATATGTTCTAAGGTAGTAAAAAAAACTCTATATGTGATTCTATCGTGCTCATATGTGCTCTAAGGCAGGCAAAGCAAAAAACTTTATATGTGATTCTATCATGATTGATATGTGTTCTAAGGCAGTAAAAAAACTTTATATGTGATTCTAGCATGCTCATATGTGTTTTAAGGCAGTCAAAAAACTAAATGTGTGATTATAGCATGCTCATATGTGTTCTAAGGTAGCTAAAAAACTAAATACGTGATTATAGCATGCTCATATGTGTTCTAAGGCAGTCAAAAAAACTTTATATGTGATTCTATCATGCTCATATGTGCTCTAAGGCAGGCAAAAAACTTTATATGTGATTATAGCATGCTCATATGTGCTCTAAGGTAGGCAAAAAACTCTATATGTGATTCTACTATGCTCATATGTGCTTTAAGGTAGGCAAAAAGTTATATATGTGATTCGATCATGCTCATATGTGTTCTAAGGCAGCTAGAAAAACTCTATATGAGATTCTACCATGCTCATATGTGCTTTAAGGCAGGAAAAAAGCTATATATGTGATTCGATCATGCTCATATGTGTCTTCTTGTGCAGTCAAAAAATTGAATATGTGATTATAGCATGCTCATATGTGTTCTAAGGCAGTCAGAAAAAGTCTATATGTAATTCTATCATGCTCATATGTGCTCTAAGGCAGGCAAAGCAAAAAACTTTATATGTGATTCTATCATGAATGATATGTTTCTAAGGCAGTAAAAAAACTCTATATGTGATTCTAGCATGCTCATATGTGTTTTAAGATAGTCAAAAAACTGAATGTGTGATTATAGCATGCTCATATGTGTTCTAAGGCAGTTAAAAAACTGAATACGTGATTATAGCATGCTCATGTGTTCTAAGGTAGTCAAAAAAACTTTATATATGATTCTATCATGATCATATGTGTTCTAAGGCAGTCAAAAAACTGAATATGTGATTATAGCATGCTCATATGTGTTCTAAGGCAGTCAGAAAAACTCTATATGTGATTCTACCATGCTCATATGTGCTCTAAGGCATATGAAACTTTCATACCTGAGAGGGATCTGCAATCAAAGTTCCCCTATTCAGCAAAAAACTGTTGAACTTAGCTCGAAGAACGTCGGCGACGGTTTCATGGAAGTAGTCACGCATTGTGTCCTTAACGATCTGGCGTACATCTTCACCGGAAAGAATAGGCTGCTGCTTGGAGCTTATGTCGGCGTAAGAAGAGCTTATGTCGGCGTACATCTTCACAGGTGAAGTGTTCATATTACTCCCAAACCCGAACACATGACCCTTTTTGGATTCACCTGCTGCAGTCACCCATGCTGCAGGATCAAATAATGGATGCTGAGTAGCGTCATCGCCATATCGCTCTACCATATGTTGCTCATATGCCTCCTACAAAATAATGTTTAAAGTATGCATTTATAATTAATGATAACATTATGATAACTTGCATATTGTAATGATTATTAATAGAATAAATACATACCGTTGTCGTTCTCGCCTTCTCTGATATGAAGTCTCCCGTGGTCTTCCGTTTATTTGTTTCAACAAACACATCCTTATATGGTATAATGTCTCCTTTTTCTGCTTTCTGCGAAGTTAAATGATAAAAGATTTAGTTGACAAGTTTGCAACAATACTTATAAAATTAATATTATATATTGATGAGTTACCATTTTCTTCAGGTGGCTCCCAAATGTCTTAGATCCACCTGTGTGTGGATGGGCTTTGAGCATTTTCGCTTGATTTTGTGCAGCCTTCGCAGAGCAATTTTGAAATGCATCCCTTGCCCACTTATTACACATTCCATCCCAATAATCTCTCCTGATAGTAATAGGGTCATGGTCGTTCTACTGTAGTGGATCATCTATTCCGCCAGATGCTTTTTTTGCTGCAGTCTTCATATTGTGCAGCATGTCTGCAAATCGATTGACAGCCACCTTCTGCCATACCTTCCTTGCATCATTTTCTTCCACCGTAGTTGCGAAGCGATTCGAAGCCTACAAATATTTTCAGAAAGTTAGTACACATGACTAAAAAATTTTTAAATAGGAAACATATTAACTATGAGAAACAACTGTATACCGTGAATGAGGACCACAATCTATCTATCACCTCTTTTGGATACTCTTTCCATTGAGCGATTGGTCCTGGTAGATGTTGAAGAAGTGAATTCCTAATCCTGCGTACTACTTCTTGTGGCTCAAACCTCATGCTGCACATGAATTGGTACACAGTAAATATCAATATAAAATATTTATAAGATATACAATAATTGAAAACGAAATACTTACGGTTGATTATCGATATACACTATTCGAATGAGTCTTCTTGTGCCAGACTGAGAAGACCCTGCTTCCTGTGTTGGCTTCTAACTTGTGTGATCAACTGGTGTAGGTGGGTCGTGTACAGGCGAAACATCATCTGTAAAAAAATATGTTAGAAATTTTCAGAATGTGCATTTCAACTAATCAAGCATCCAATTAGTTAAATGATATACCTATCACAGGAGCCTGTGAAGATGAAGGTTGGGCCTGGCTACTACTGGATGAACGACCACTGTAACCTCCACGAACCATATTCTAACAAATAACATATGTCATACAATACATTCAAATAATTTGCATCAAGTATTACAATACATTCAAATCATTCGCATCAAGTATTGCAATACATTCAAATGATTGGTTTTAATTCAGGTTCTGAACGTAATTTCCTGTCTTGGAATAGGGAAAGGGTCTCTCTCGATGGCATTTCAAGAATGTCGATCATGAGAATTCATGTAAATCTTCCTACCCAAGTAATTTTTGTGGTTTGTAAATGGGTCTTAACGTGTTCTTTAATCTTCCCGATGCTCGAGAACGTTATTCAACAAGCCTATGCTCAATATTGTGTGTGCACCATCTTTTCTATTTCCTTACTTCTTGGGTTGATGTATGAGATAGATAGCTTTTACGATTTCTATTGGCGTAACATGGTTGATTTTGAATCTGTTAATCAACGTTTTTATAAATTTTGGTTTGTGTTTTGGGCATTATAGTAGCGTTGATGGTACTTCCCTTTGGCACACATAGAGAGGATAACTCGATCAGAATTACACTGTTTACATTTTTTGGTTCTGTTTGCTGGTGTCTGTAGTCTGTACCATGGTGTAGATCGGTTGTTTCACTTTGACACACACATTTTACTTGGGCACAGGCATGTTGGAAATGTGGGTGTGCTTCGATTGACTTCGTGGTGCGAGACTCTGCTTTGTGCGGTTTTCATGGCGAAGAACTTTGAGGGGTTTGTGGCTATCTTTGGAGAATGCAAGCCCGAATGGTCGAACGCGAGCTTGACTCCTTTACGGAAGCACATTTTCTACATTCATTCATTGGATGCCTCAAGACTACGCATACATGCAACAAATTTCCACTCTAACACATTGCAGGCAATCCAGACTGTACACCAACTTGAGGACTTAGTGGGCGAACTTCTTTTTTCGTCCCTCCTTTCTCTCTTTTTTTTTAAATAATTTTTTTAGTAGTTATTTTGGCAAATTTTTCATAGATTTTACTTTAGGCAAATGTTCCTAATTAGTTTTTCTTGATAATGATGGTTGCATTTCTTTGTCTTTTAATAACCATGAAGCTAGCTCAATTATCCAAGGGATGATTCCAGGTTGCACCAGTGACCAATCTTGGGTCATCAAACTCCAAATGGACGAGGTGGATTAAACATATTGGAAATGATGTTTTCTTCTTTTTTTTCCCTAATATGTTTACCCTTTTCAATTCACACCCTTATGTGAAACTATTACCATGTTATTAGATGTGAATTCTGTCATTGTTTCTATGGAGGGATGGTCTTAGTTCAGAAGCATTGATACCATGATCCCACTTTTAAAAAATCTTAGGCATTTGCAGTTGTTATGAGAGTTTTTAATGTGAAACATACTTTTTTAGGCAGAGGGTCGACCCCCTGCTGTTCCGGCAGGGGGTCGACCCCCTTTCGGAACATAGAGGGTCGACCCCCTTTCGGAACATAGAGGGTTAACCCCCTGCCGAAAAACGCGGGGGGGGGGACCCCTTAATACCTGCCTCCGAGCGACGGCGAACGGCGGGGCCGGCGGACAGTGGGGTCGGCGAACGGCAGGAGCGGGCGAACGGCGGGAGCAGCGAAAGAAGAAAAGGAAAAGAGGTTTGGGATTAGGTTTATCGACAATTCGCGATGGCTTAGCGACAGATTAATTCTATCGCTAAGCCGCCGTAAATCAAATTTACGAACATAGCGACAGAATATATTTTGTCACTAAATAGCGATGAAAAATGTTTCGTCACAAAAGATTTCGCTAAATGGTGTGTCCATTACGACAAAATATTTTCTCGCAAAATCCGTCGCTAATTATCGACGGATTTTGTGACGGGATATATTCCGTCGCTATTTTCGTAAATTTCATTGATTATAGCGACGGATGTGTTTCTCTCGTTAATCCATCGCTAACTAGCAACGAAATAATTCTGTCACTAATCACCTATTTTCTTGTAGTGAATGTAAGAGTTGTACTATCATATGGATCCTCCTCACAAGTATTGGTCGACTAATCCATTTCAATCGGTATTGGCAGTTTATCAGTAGTAGGGATGGCAGTACCATGATTGGGACTCCCATTGCTACTAAAGAGGGGTTGATCGATGCATGTCTCGTCAATGTCACTATTAGAAGCAGGACTATCAAAACCCTTCATAATCTCAAAAGATTGATAATAACAAGTAATATTTCGGTTGTCTATGACCGGTAGGACTTCATTACTTTCAAGAGATTTAGAATTATTGTTGGTCTCCCAGTTTAAAAAAAAATTCATGATTCTATTCTTCACTAACAGAAAAATCTCTGAAAATATTCTCATCTTTATATAATGAAGTTGGGTCTTGATAAGGCATGTTATACTCATCAAAGACAACATGTATATACGCCTAATAGCAGGGTGGAGACACTTGTATCCCTTATGTTGCATGCTATATCCAAGAAAAACACAAGGAAGAGATTTGGGATCAAATTTACTTTTTCCATAGTCTCCCAAATAGGAAAAACATCGTGACCCAAAAATTCAAAGACTCGAATAATCTGGTTGTGTTCTACATGGACAAAAAAAGGGGAATCCATGTTTAAACTTGAAGAAGGAAGACGACTGATCAAAAAAATGTTGTAGAGAAGGCTTCTACCCAATATTGTTTTGGCACAAAATTATAAAAAATCATGGTAAGTCCCAACGCAGTGATGTTGCGATGTTTTCTTTCCACAACACCATTTTGCTAAGGAGTCATGGGATACGATATTTGATGTCTTACACCAATATCATCAAGATACTTGACAAATTTGTGACTTAAGTACTTATCACTACCATTCGATTAAAATACTTTAATTTTTTTTATCAAATTGTTGTTCAACATATTTATGAAAATGAACAAAACTCTCAAAAAGTTAGACTTTCACTTCAAGAGATATATCCATGTGAACTTTATCTGATCATTGATAAAAATCACATAATAGCTATAATTATCATGAGACAAGATGAGAGCAGGTCACCATATATCATAATGCACATTTTTAAAGGGTTCAAGAGTTCTATTATCAGAATCCAAAAACAGTAGAAGACAAGCCTTACCAAGCTGACAACTAGCACATATGGTGTTTTTATTACTGAGAATAATATCAATAAGCTTATTTCTATTCAAATATCTCATGGTACTCATTTTAGGATATTCAAGTCGTTCATGGCATTTTTCTTCAGAAACCTTTTTGAAACGCGAGAAAAATGCCTCTGAACTTTCACCAAGAGTATAGAGATCACCTTTTCTACTCCTCTTGGTCACTATTCTCCCTATTTTTCGGTTCTTTATAACACATTCAGGTAAAGAAAATTCAAAAATATATGGCAAGTCCCTTGTTAGTTGACTGATATATACAAGGTCTTTCTTGAGAAAAGAAATATATAAGATATGTTATAAAGGAATGAAAACATAATTTACTTTAATAGTGACACTTCCGGTATGAGTAATGAGCATTTTCCCACCATTCTCCACCATCACAAGATCATTTTTAGTATAGGGTTTCATGTTATATAATTTACTTGAGTTTCCAGACATGTGTGTAGTGGCTCTAGTGTCGGCAAATCATTCAACATCTTGAGTTTCAGTCATCGTCATAGCAGCTAGAGCTTGAGGTGCATCCTCAGATTGGAAAGTATGATTGGATCGATTAAAGCGCCTCAAAGCAGAGTGATTTTTCTTATTGCAAATTTGACAAACAACACCTGCTTCATTTCCTTTCTTTTTGTTATTTTGCATATGAGATTCACCATTTTTTGTAGAGCCGTTGAATTTTTTTTTTTGAAAAAAAAATCCCTTAGAGTTAAACTTGTAATTATTATTTCGATATCATTTTCCCTTATTTGATGCATGTTGCCTGCAGAAAGCCATCTGTGACTGGTTAGACTCATGTATCTTATCTCTCTTCATGACTTTGCAAGATAAGAATAAATTTCTTATATGAAGGAACAGGTGGCTTCAACATGGTTGTTCTAAATGACTTGTATTCAGGACCAAGTCCTTGTAACAACCAAACGACCTTTTTATCATCTTCAACGGGTTTGCCAATGGCAGCAATATCATCGTAAATAAACTTAAATTTTTAAATATAAAAGTCAATCGTGTTTGTACCTTTCTTGATAATAGTCATCATATGCATGAGATGAAACTCTCTTTCTTGAGATTGATGAGCAAAGGTGTCGACCAGGGTTACCTATATTTCCTTCGATGTCACCAATCCGACAACAAGTTCGAGAATACTTTCGAATAAGGTTCCAGTGATCCAACCTTTCAAAAGATGATATAATTTTTTTTTAGGCTGAGTACTGAGGATTTAGAACCTTCTTCAATTCAGAATTAGCATCAGTATTAATGTGAATCGTGATAGGTGGCATAGGTATCTCATCGGTAAGAAAACCTTGCATGTCTTGGCTTTCGATTAAAGCCATGATTTGGGTTCTTTACAAAAAAAAATTTGAGTGAGACAACTTCAAGAAAACAAAATTCGACATATTTAGTGTCACAGGATATTGATAGGTCTATGACTGCAACATAGATGAAGCCATGGAATATGAGATGCTTGAAATCACCTTGATGACTCTGATACCATTAAGAGAAAAGAGAAATGAGAGAGATAGTAAAGGAATACAAGATGTACGTGGTTCAGATATGAGAATCCTACGTCCACGGTAAGATAGGACTTTCTTCTTATTTTGATAGGGGGCAAACATATGTTTAAATACAAGAAGATAGAAAAATGTCAAAGGTAAAAGTTGGGGCTTTATCCAATTTTTGTAACCCAGTATCCGACCTCTTCATTTGAGTGACCGATTCCTTCATTTAAGGCCTCTTGATATCGATAACCGATTATTTTCTCATTTGATGTCTCTTGATAATAACCGACACCTTCATTTGAAGGGCCGACTCTTTCATTTGAGGTTTATCAATATCAATAACCAATTCTTTGATTATTTGAGGTCTCTTGATAATAACCAACCTCTTCATTTGAGGGACCTACTCCTTCATTTTATCTCCATCTTTGGTCCATCATCTTTTATCCACTAAATTAGCCACAAATGTAGTGTCATCCCTTCTATCCAACCATCTGTTGGATTCAGTATTATCCAAAATACTTTTAGTCTCTCATATGTAAGTTGAATAAATCTTTATATGGTCTCAAATAATCACCAAGAAACTGCTTCGTTAATTAAGTTCTTTCATGCCTGACTGATTATGGATTCATTCAATCTAAAGCTAGCTGACTACTCACTATTCACTCTAGTTCAAGGTCTACTTTTACTGTTATATCAGTTTGTGTAAATGTTTTGATCATAGCAGGTAACGATAAGGATGCACCTCAAATACTAGGTGAGTATCTAGATCTGGCATATACTTGTCCCCGAGAAATTGTGCACTTGAAATTATAGATGAAACAGGATTACTGGGCGCTAAGCCAGCTGAATTTCCCATGGAACAATGTCTATATGTCAGATCATCTAATGGAAATTTATTAGAGAATCCAACAGTACATGGAAGATCGGTTAGAAAAATAATTTATTTGATCATTACAAGGCCAGACATGTTGTATGTTGTTCCCATACTCAACAGATTTATGCAGTCTCCTAGGCATCCACACATGGATGATGCTCTCATAGTGGTCGGATGTCTTGAGAAACATCCAAGTCAAGGCATATTGATGTTTGCATCTTCGTCTCAATTTATCGGGTACTGCATTTTCTTGGGAGATAATCCATTATTTTGAAAAAAGAAGAAACAAAATACAGTGTCTACCTCCTCTGCCGAAACTGAATATACCGAGCCATGGACAAATGTTGTTTGTGAAGTGACATGGATAAAATATCTCCTGGCAGATCTTTGGGTTCATCATCCTCATCCTATCGATCTCTTTTGTGACAATCAAGAAGCAATTCATATTGCTGCAAATCCAATGTATCATGAGAGAACCACAGTCTCTGTAAACTCCAAGAATCAAATGGCTGATATGTATACCAAAAGCTCTTGGCCAAGAGCAATTCTTGTCTCTAGCTACCAAAATAGTCATTCAAGAGCTCCAGGCTCCAGTTTGAGCTGTGCAGGATATGAGATGAAGAGGTGACGATATGATAAGGATTACTGTGGTGAGCTAAGGCTAGAGTTATTGTCACATATGTCTAAGGCATGAGTTATCGTCTGTTATACCAACCTCGTGAAAATTGGATTTCTGAAAAGTGATTTCAAGCCTAGAGGCACGTTCTTAAGATCGCTATCTTTAGAACTTCAATCGCCCCACTCCGGAAATTCCGAAGATGCGAAAAAGGGTTTTGTTACGACTGAGTTCCCAGGATACAACTAGGCTTGAACCTCAAGAGAGTCACTGCTTCGCAAGAACAGATGACCTCTCCCACACATGAACTCTGCAAGCCAAACCGAGAAGAAAGAAAGGAGAAAACTGGAGAGTCAGAGATTCTGATGATCCTCAAAAGACGAAAATAGAAGAATTTATAGACTTTTAGAGTGGCCAAAACGTTTTGCGATAAATGAGATTAATGGCCATAAATCTGACGGTTTGAAAATAGGACAAAAAGGTACCTGAACGGTCACCCACCTTTGACTGTTAATCAAAGGCCTCCAAAACCGTCCAACAGTCACAAAGCGCCTTAATCTCAATATAAATGATATTAAACTTTTCAAACGGCCAGATATCTCAAAACCAAAAAATCAAAACGGATATTTGCGCCTCATATGCACCTCGCACTGCTGCGAGCGTGCGAAGTGCAAAGTGCGCCATCAAAACGCCACATTGCGCCTCAAGCGCCCTTGCGCATGCACGCGCGCGCGCGCGCGTGCGCGCGTGCGTGCGAACGACGCGTCTGTTGCTACACGATGCGCAACAACGTCCGCAAGCCACCCATGGACACAAGGCTTACCAAAGTAAAGAATGGAGAACAAAGTTTGTATTTAAACCACTAGAAAAACTGATTTCTCTTAGATATAGGACTAAAGTTTTTAAAACACTTTTGGTGGAAAGAAATTATCAATTTTAAAACTTTCCTAACAATCCCCCACTAGTTTTAAAATATAATTGGCTTGCATAGAAACTTATGCATCAGTGAGAGTGTCTGCATGACTTGAACTCCCACTATTTGAAAGAAAACCTAAATTAACCAAGGTGCTAAGTGGAATTACCTTGAACTTAGCTCCTTATATTGTTAACGGAGTTTTCAATCATACATAGGTTTCCAAAAGTTCAATTATGTGGATTTCATGTTGGCACATTTAGAGCCTTGTGCATTCCTGGATTCATGAGTGCTCTAGAGAATTGTCAATTCTCATAAGAAACGGCTCACATTTCTACACTCATATAGGTGAGTTTGTCTAGGTGTACTGTAACACACACCTTAGCCTTAAGGCCTACAAACTCATTAAGAGCTATTAGCTCAACCCTCATATTAGTTACAGCTCATGAGCACACATCAGTAATGGGCTTACATAAATATGCTCAATATCTGTCATTCACCAATTCGTTTCCCATTGAACCTATGCATGTGGGATCTCCAACGCTCTAGGTTGGGTATCCTTAGGTGATGACTTAATTGGCTTAATTCCCATTCCCCTCGATATTTTATTGATGACATCTCTCGAAAGGCCTTTCGTAAATGGGTCTGCCAAATTTTGACATGACTTCACATATTTCAATGAAATAATATTGTCATCAATCATTTGTCTTATAAAACTGTGTCTTAGACTAATATGTCTAGACTTCCCATTGTATTTCATATTACCTGCTTTACATATAGCTGATTGGCTATCACAAAACATTGAAATAGCAGGTATAGGCTTCTCACCTAGTGGAATATCCACTAGCATATTCTTAAGTCATTCAGCTTCTCTACAAGCAGATGCCAAAGCAATAAACTAAGATTTCATTGTAGAATGAGTTATACAGGTGTGTTTCTTAGACCCCCATGCAACTGCTCCTCCTTCAAGGGTAAAAATCCAACCACTCGTAGACTTGGAATCTTCAAAATCAGTATTCCAACTTGCATCACTATACCCTTCAATAATAGCAGGAAACTCGGTATAGTGAATTCCATAGTCTAAAGTATGCTTTAGATATCTAAGAATCTTGTTCACTGCATTCCAGTGTTGATGACCAGGATTATTAGTGTATCTACACACTTTACTCATTGCATAGGCATTGTCAGGCCATGTGCAGTTCATTGCATACATAAGGCTACCTACAACACTGGCATATTTTAATTGTTGAACACTAGCACCGTCATTAGGAGTCAATTTCATATTTGGATCATATGGGGTGCTTGCTAGTGAACTATTAAGATATCCGTACTTTGTAAGAATTTTCTCAATATAATGTGATTGACATAATACAATGCCATTTTTATTTCTTATAATTTTGATTCCTAAAATAACATCTGCCACACCCAAGTCTTTCATACAAAACAAGAATGATAAAAATCTTTTTGTTTGATTTATGCATTCACTATTGTTACCCAAAATAAGCATATCATCAACATATAAACAAATAATAATAATTGAGCTACTATCTACTTTACTGTAGACACATTTGTCCGCATCATGAATTTTAAAACCATTATGCACCAGAGAACTATCAAATTTTTCATGCCATTGCTTAGGGGCTTGCTTTAATCCATATAAGGATTTCTCAAGATTGCAAACTTTGCGCTCTTGCCCTAGCACTACAAAACCTTCAGGTTGCTCCATATATATCGCTTCATCTAATTCTTCATTCAAAAAGGTCGTTTTCACGTCCATTTGATGGATTTGAAGCTTATATATGGCAGTCATGGCAATCAGAATTCTAATAGTAGATATTCTGGTTACAGGAGCAAAAGTATCAAAATAATCAATACCTTCTTTTTGTTTAAAGCCTTTTGCAACCAAATGTGCTTTAAATTTATCGATTGTACCATCAGCTTTTAATTTCTTTTTGAAAATCCATTTGCAGCCAATAGTTTTGCAACCAACAGGTAAATCCACTAATTTCTAAACATTATTAGACATAATTGATTCTATTTCATCATTTATAGCTTCTCTCCAAAAGGCAGCATCTTGAGAAGACATAGCCTCTTGAAAAGACACAGGATCATTCTCAATTAGAAATGTATAAAAGTCAGAACCAAAATTAGTTGGTTTTCTAATGCGTTTACTGAGTCTAACTTCAATTTCTGGTTCATCAACACATTCATTAGAATATTCAATCATGTCATTTACAGGAAGTTCATCTACTATAATTCGACTGCCATCAAGAAGAGAATCAAATGCATTTTTATGTTCTATGAAAGATGCATCTCTAGATTCTACAATAACATCATTAATAATGTCCAGAAATCTATATGCTTTACTATGCTCAGCATACCCAACAAATGCACATTTAAATGCTTTAGGTCCACCTTCTTCCTCTTATTTTCTAGAATTTTAACATATTCTAAACAACCCCAAACACGAAAATAACTCAGATTAGGTTTCTTACCAAAACACAATTCATAAGGTAATTTATCAGATTTGGAACAAGGAACTCGATTAAGAATATAACAAGCAGAAAGTATAGCCTCTCCCCATAAGTTGGAATGCAAACCCGTATTAAGCAGCATAGCATTCATCATTTCTACAAGTGTTCTGTTTTTCCTTTCTGCTACTCCATTCTGTTTAGGAGTTCTAGGAGCTGACGTTTGATGGATAATGCCATTATCTTCACAGAATTTATCAAATTCTCCACCTAAGTATTCACCTACTCTATCTGTTCTTAAATGTACAATCTTTGTTTTAAACCTATTTTGTACTTCAGCTAGATAAACAAGAAATTTGGAAAATGCTTCAGATTTATGTTTCAACAAATAAACATAACAAAATTTTGAGTAATCATCTATAAAGGTAATAAAGTACCTATTGCCACCACGACTCAAAACATTATCCATCGTACACACATCAGAATGCACTAATTCAAGCAATTTATAATTCTTTTCTACACTAGGAAACGGGAGTCTAGTTAGCTTAGTTTGAATGCATGTCTCACACTTATGTTTATGTTCTATTCTCACATGACACGGAAGAAGACCAAAGTTATTAATATTATGAATGCAACGAGAATTTATATGTCCTAATCGTGAATGCCAAAGAAAATAGGAGTCAACCATATAAACAGAAGTAGTAGCTTCATTTATGCTCATCTTGAACATACCACCAGTGGCAAACCCTTTTCCTACAAAGATTTTTCCTTTGGTCACAGTTACAATCCCAGACTCAATAACAATCTTAAAACCATTTCGTGACAGAAGATCTGCAGAGATTAAATTTTTTCGAACTTCTGGAGCATAGTGGACATTCTCAAGTGTTAGGACTTTCTCGGAGGTGAACTTAATTTCCACACTCCCTTTTCCCAGCACTTTAGTTGAGGAAGAGTTTTCCATAAAGAGATTGCATCCCTCCCCCACTACTTCATACGACTTGAACAAGTTCCTGTCGTTTGCCACATGAACAGTGCTTCCAGTATCCAGGTACCAGTCCTTATTTGCAGCAACCATAAAGGTTTCAGAGATTACAGCAACAAGCCTCTCCTCTGACTCATTTGGCTTAGGACCAGTCCTCTTCCGTTCTCTGCATTCTCTAGCAAAATGGCCAAACTTGCCACAAACATAACAACTAATTTTCTTTTTATCAGTTGGCTTTTTCCCTTTCACAAAATTCTTTTTGATTTTCTGGCTTTTCATGATTTTGCCACCCTTGTTACTAACAAAGTTCACTTTAGGATAACCTTCTTTAGGACTCGAATTCTTTTTGTCACGAAGACGAGTCTCTTCCTCAATTCGGATGTCCTTAAGAAGGCCATCTAAAGTGATTTTCTCATTTTTATGTTTTAGGTGATTCCTATATTCTTTCCAGGAATCCGGCAGTTTCCCAATGATGACAGCAACTTGGAAGTCATCATTAAGATACATACCTTCTCCTTTGATCTTATAGGCCAGTATTTGCATCTCATGAATTTGAGCAAGTATAGGCTTATCATCAACAATAGAAAAATTAACATACTGATCTACGATAAACCTTTTGTTACCAGCATCTTCTGCATTGTACTTGATCTCGAGAGCATTCCACAATTCTCCAGCCGACTCCAATGGTGAATACAGGTCAAAGAGTGAATCGGCTAAAGTGTTCAGGATATGCCCTTTGCATCTGTAGTTGTCAGTATGCCACTTCTCTCGCTCTTTCTTCTGTTCTTCTGTCTCAACTTCTCCAGCAACGACAGTGGGACAGGACTTTTTGAGGACATAGTCGATATGCAGCTCGGACAGCAAGAAAGATACCTTTGATTGCCACCGCTTGAAGTTTGACCCATCAAATCGATCGAGTTTTTCAAGGTCACGGCTAAGCAGATTGATGGAGTTGGATGTCGAACCAGAGGCCATAAATGAAGTTCTAAATTGTTATACCAACCTCGTGAAAATTGGATTTCTGAAAAAAGATTTCAAGCCTAGTTCTTAAGATTGCTATCTTTAGAACTTCAATCGCCCCACTCCGGAAATTCCGAAGATGCGAAAAAGGGTTTTGTTACGACTGAGTTCCCAGGATACAACTAGGCTTGAACCTCAAGAGAGTCACTGCTTCGCAAGGACAGATGACCTTTCCCACACATGAACTCTGCAAGCCAAACCGAGAAGAAAGAAAGGAGAAAACTGGAGATTCAGAGATTTTGATGATCCTCAAAAGACGAAAATAGAAGAATTTATAGACTTTTAGAGTGGCCAAAACGTTTTGCGATAAATGAGATTAATGGCCATAAATCTGACGGTTTGAAAATAGGACAAAAAGGTACCTGAACGGTCACCCACCTTTGACTGTTAATCAAAGGCCTCCAAAACCGTCCAACAGTCACAAAGCGCCTTAATCTCAATATAAATGATATTAAACTTTTCAAACGGCCAGATATCTCAAAACCGAAAAATCAAAACGGATATTTGCGCCTCATATGCACCTCGCACCGCTGCGAGCGTGCGAAGTGCAAAGTGCACCATCAAAACGCCACATTGAGCCTCAAACGCCCTTGCGAAATGCGCCATCAAAACGCCACATCACGCGCGAACGGCGTGTCCATTGCTGCACGATGCGCAGCAACGTCCGCAAGCCACCCATGGACACAAGGCTTACCAAAGTAAAGAATGGAGAACAAAGCTTGTATTTAAACCACTAGAAAAACTGATTTCTCTTAGATATGGGACTAAAGTTTTTAAAACACTTTTGGTGGAAAGAAATCATCAATTTTAAAACTTTCCTAACATCGTTATCATCAAACATGGATTCTTCCCAATGTTGATTTTTAAGTTTCCTTATTTTTTGTAAGTTTCCAATTTTGTTGTAATTTGATTGTATCTTACTGTTTTGACATCCCACAAACAAACTGTGGAGATGGTGGAGAGTCCTTTGCTTATTCTCAATGAAGCATGTAAAGTTTCCCAACTTATTGTTTTGACTTCATGGCGTGGTGTTACGCTTCACATTGTGGCCATTAGCTGCCGCTTTCCTGAATGTTAGATGATCATGTCGTGTTGCCTCATGCCACCGCCACATGCAATAGCCATCGACATGGGCTTTTTACTTAGCAACACGCGTGTTACCAAAGTCTTTACTGCTGCGACACACATACACGTGTATCACTTTTGGCCGGTGATTGATAAAGTTAGTTACACTAGGGACCGCAGACTGCAATGAAGGTTGGGCCTCCCCTCGAAAGTTTGGACCATTCTTTTCGCATGGTTGATGGGGCAGCTATCCAAGATATAGGCCGGATTGCAGAGATTCAGTAATCCCTGATGTCATGCCCACCTGAGATCTCATTGTCACAGGTTGATTTGATCAGATATGATGCCTTGGATGTGATCTGCCTGGTCCATTTAGTAAAGCCTGGTGTTTAAATGGTTGAAATCTGACCCATACGAAGGATTTTTCTGGCGAATTGAAAAAACAACGGTTATACAAATATATTTAAAATCCATGTTTTTCATCGGAAATACATCACCCTAGCTAGGGTCGTTTAATATCAAATCTATATCTATAGGGTCAGATTTAATTAAAACAACCTGCAATGAGTTGTTCCTAGGGCGGCATTAGCTACTGCAAAAGCATATGCTCACCATTGTGACTAATATAATGATCAACCAAACTTGATGATTATCATCAGTCCACTGACCTGCCAACTTGCTTTATATCTCCCGATTGTGACTGATTTAACCATTTTCATGAATCGGGCCTTACGATGGGGGTCTCAAATTGCTTGTTGACGTCATCTTTGCAATTAAAGTCAATGATAAAATTGAATCCCAAGAAGGTAGACGGCTGAAATCATAAATGAGAAAGAGAGCAACACACTTCTCCATAGCCTAAGATGCATGGTGAATTACATGTTTGAAAAAAAAAATAATGAACAAATAAGGAGTTTATTACAACTTAAAATAGGGTACATGAATCTTATTCCTTCCTTTCTTCTTCCGCATCCTCCGCACCAAACTTTAATTACCTTTCTTACACATTCATATTCACGAATTAATGAACGACATCTAGCAAAGATTACTCACTATACGTCCACTTTTTCTCTCAACACATTGCCCAATCAATTTCAAGATATCTTTGCTCCTAATAAATCAGACAGAGCTAACTACGTTTACCCTGTCCGTATCTCATATTTTTCCACCGTACATCACGCGTGCCTTTAAGTGGGCACCACGCATTTTGACTGCATTGATGATGTGGTAGCGGGAGGACCGCCGGATTTGAATTGAAAATTGTTGCACCTCTATCACACCTAATAATCCTAATGCTTGTGATTCCCCCCTCTCCTTTTTATTGACACGGTATTGGTATTGGTGGGACCCTGACTGAAAGACTTTGTTCCCCACTATTTTCCTCACTGTAGCCACAAAAGAAGAGAGAAGGGCCAATAGAGGCTGCTGTACAATAATGGGGAATCGTATCCAATTAGAAGTTCTCCTTGTGGAAATCGAACTTGGTGCTTGTTTTCCTTGAGAAATCAACGGATAGCTGCCTGAGCTCATTGGTTAAACCCGCAGCTCCACAGTAAAATACCCCTGTAATTAAGAAACACCCAGAGGTTAAACCTTACATATCAATAATCTGATTGAATTACCATACTCATACTACTTGATGAGGGAAGCAGATCAGGTCATGCTGAACATGAGCTTTTTGCTCATGCCAACATCGTGGTCGTCTGTTTGCATATAACTGTTCCCGTTGACTTTTTACCTTTTCAAAATACAAAACGGACGGCCACGATGTTGGCATGAGCAAAAAATGCTCATGTTCAGAATGACATGATCTGCTTCCCTAGATGAGTCGGTCGAGAAATTTACTTATGTGAAGGATCAGAGAGATGTGCAAAATGGAACTCACCAACTCTACCATCCCTGTGGTTGAGTGCAATGCGCTTGAAGACAGTGCGCCAGTTGGGCTTGGCAAAGTGGGTCTTGACCCTGGTGCCGGACACGACGTCGACACCGTTCTTGGCGTGGTTGAGAGACTGGAGCATTGCAATGAGTGCGGACCTCGCATCACCCTCCTCGTAGACGCTGGTGCAGTAGTTGTGGAGCTCGATCACACCCTTCTGATCTGACTCGGCCACTTCATTCATCACACCCTTGAACCAGTCAAAGGAGCCTTGCTCCCTGGTCACCCAGTAGAAGTAGGCCCTTGTTGTCTTGAAGGACTTCTTCTTAGGCCTCACGCTATTGCCCCTCTCCATCTCTTCTTCTTCTTCTTCTTCTTCTTCTTCTTCCTTGGCCTTTATGTTGTTAACTATGTCCTTGACGATGCTGATGAAGGGTGTTGCACCGATCCCCAACCCCACAAGCAACACAACTTCATACTTCTTGTAGTCTTGTGCTGGTGCGCCATAAGGTCCATCGATCAATACCCTTGGGAAGCTGCAAACAGAGTCAAATTAGTTAGTCTTAAGTCATTCAGAAAAGCCATTTATTCATTAATTAATTTGGTGAGTTAATTGAACTATTTTGCCTTGAGGCAGTGATAATGAGCTTAATTCAACAGTAGTAACAAGCTGGTTCCACTAATCCCCACCTTCATCAATCATCATTGGCAATTCCAAGTAATTCTGGATTTTCAAATGAGAAGCATTGCTCCAAGAGTGCAAAAAAACAAAAAAACAAATAAGATTGCGAACCTTGGGCTGCTTCCGTTCTGGTTGTAGTCCGCTCTAAGGAGGCCACTCTTGCCACTGTCTGGTGGTCGGCATACCTACATCCAAAGAGATGGAAAATTTAAGAGGGAGGCTAGAAATAGATGATATATATATAATATGAGAATTGGAAATATGCAGAGGCGGGGGGGGGGGCGCAGGACGGGGCTGCCTCCCTAAACAGTTAAAAATATATATATATTTTTAAAAGCCCAGTCCTAGCCCAGCCCTGATTCCATATGAAATAGATTTTTATCCATTTTTTTAGCCCAGTCCAGTCCTAGCCCAGCCCTAACTGCAGCAAATAGTTTGATTTGTCCATATGAAATAGGTTTTTATTAATAATTGTAGCCATTTTTTATTTTATCTCAAAAAAAAAATTCGGGGGCGCTTCCCCCAACTCCAGACTATCACACCAAAATTTTTTTTTGCTATACCCCTGTTTGTCCCCCCCCCCCCCCCCCTCACATGAATCCTAGCTACGCCACTGGAAATATGGCATTTTCAACACTTTTTTTTGCAAATCCAACCATGTGGATGTGCTTGGCACCATGAATTTGCTAGGAATCAACCATTGGATCGTGTATTTTCTATGAAAAAATATGATTTTTGAATGCTTGAATATTTATGAAGAATATGAGCCATTGATTTTAAAACCTTAAAATAATCTCATTTATGCATTAAAATCGGATGATTCAAGAGCGTGTTCTTATAAAACCAAGCATGTAGATCACATCCGTAAGGTTAGATTCAAGAGAAAAGAATAAAAAAACCATGAAAATTGCAGTTTACATTAGTTCTCATATTTCCACTTCTCATATACTAGTGACTATATGTATATAATCCACGAACATATTGCTCTGTCATTTACCTCGGAGAAGACAGCCTTGAGTTGGCTTGTCCAATCTCCCAGTGTCCTGATATGGACGCTCAAGTAATCGTCTGTGGGAGCCGAAGTAATGGAGAAGGGATGCCTGTCAAAGTTTCGCATGAGTGAGTTTTAAGCAATATTGAAGCTGCAAGCCCCAAATTAAACTCATTTATTATAATAGATAGCATCTTGGTGGAGATCAAGTAAATACCACTCGAAGGGGGAGACGGCTGCACAGTTAACAAACATGTATTGCCCACTTTTGTACTTGAAGCCATTAGGCCTGGACATTTGCAGAGTCAAGACATTTCCAGGATAAACAGCAACCTGCATAATTAAGCATATCGAAGAGAAAAAAATCATTAGGACTAGGAACTTCAAGAGAGAATGCAAGTTCTTTTGTTCCTTTTTTCTCTGCAAGAATAGGAAAGAATGGTTACCTTCAGGATCCTAACTGGTTTTATGCCTGATCTGAGTGCTCTGATGAGGCGCTCGCATGCGTATAACAATACTGGAATTGCGAGATACATCCATGTCTGCAATTGCGAAGCATGCTTAATGAGTAACTATGAGGCATGGAGTAGAGTTATACATACATGAATTAAACAATAGGCACCGACGAAACATACTGTTTTCTTGTACCAGTCGTGGGTCAGGTAGAGTTTGTACCCGTGCAAGATGAGCAGAGCATACACGATGACGAAGAGATGGTGGGAGTACCAGAAGGCATTGAAACCAGTTAGTTTTTTGAGAGGTTTGGGCAGGTTGAGCCTGTTTCTCCTGAACCAAGGGGTGGCAAGGGTGAACGCAATGGCCATTAGCACCACCATTACGATACCGGTCCAGCCTTCAATACCCTTGACAAACCACCAGTAGTTAGGAGGTCGTTGATCGCCGAAGAACTGTTTCATGGGCTCATACTCGGCATCGGTTGCATGGAGGAGGCGAGGGAAATCGCATGTCAAGTGGGAGATTACATGCAGTCCTGCGCCAACTGCTATTCCTGCGGCAATAACCTACAAGACAAGATTCTGTAAATTCAGGAGACCAAGGAAAATATGGAAATTAGCTATAAGACTAAAATTCTGAAAATTTGGTGGAAATGGAATAATAGAGAATAGGCCTCATCTACTTTTAGTATCATTTACCAACTACCAACAATTCATGACATTATAAAGATGGTATCAATAATTCATAGCACTATAATTTACCTTGTGGAAATTCAGGTTGTCATCAAAAGGGACCGCAACCCCCAGCTTGGTCTTACTCCTGAGCCATGTGATTGTATTCCGGCAGACCGGGAGAAGAATCAATGCCATGTTGAACTTGAGCGTCTCCGCACCACCTTTGGCAACACACACGCAGTAGCCCATGACGTGGTACACGGCTCTGTGCCTGTACTGTATGAACTTGTAGGTGAAAAGCCCGGCCACTATGCCCAGCCAGAGCAGGATCACCCACACCCTTTGCCAATTGTCCTCCAAGAAATACTTGGTTTGGTTGTACCACCTCTTGATGGGGTTGCTCTCCTTGGTGGGTCTCAGTTTCTGGCTCAGCATCTGGCTCAAATACCGGCTGTTTGAATTCGGTGCCACCGATTGGCTCGGTCCTTGTAGCAGCAGCGTCTCAAGGTTGTAAACCTATCATCAAACAAACAACACCACACATTACTTGCCAATAAAGCCAGCTAGAAAAACAGAGAGAGAGATGAGCTAAAAGCCCATCATTCTATTATGGGAGTACAGAAAAGGCCAGACGGTTCACCTTCATCCTACAAATTCATACCTCTATGTAACCCAGATTGTCAGGGTCCAATTCTTCCATGATAAGAGCAGCATATTCTTCAGCCTGCTCTTTGATCTTCGATAGCTTGTTCGCCGAAGCGCTAAGAGTGATAATCTGCCCAAATTTTAGAAAGAGCGACCAATTAAACTTGTGCACCACTACATAAAAATTCCAACAATTCGATCAGAAGTTTTCTTATTACCTCCTTAACCTCTGCCTCAGCAATTCGGCCGTCCGAGTTCTTATCAACCCTGAAGATTCATATAGGTATGAGAATTCCGAGAAACAAAGAAGAAGAAGAAGAAATAACAAGAACAAAGTCATCTTACAAATCAAAGAAAGTCTGAAGCCTAGCATCAAAACTCTGATCGGAGATCTGCTCCCAGAAATCCCGAAGCTCATCCTTGCTAATGAAAGGCGCAGTGATGTTTCTCCTCCGCGCCAGCGCGTCGTATAACGCGATGGCGAAGTCCTTCGACTCCTTCATCCCTGCACAACACCCAACCATGAGTTATCAGAGCCAGAGAATACGTAAGTAAGCAGAAGATAGAGAGAGAGAGAGAGAGAGAGAGAGAGAGAAACGGATACCGATGCATTGGCCGAAGAGGGAGCGAGGGAGAACGCCTTCGATGGAGAGCTCGTTGAAGCGCTTCTCGATGGCGGGCCAGCCGGCGCTGCCGTCGGCCTTGGTGATGAACTTGAGGCCGACGAGGGCGCCAGCGGTGGCCGACTTGGAGCGGTCGAGCTTGCCGGCGGGCTGCCTCTTGGTCACGGAGGCGAGTCGCCGGAGCTCCTGCGACACCTGGCGGATCCGGTTCGAGGCGCTCCGAACGATGGAGGACCCGAACGACGACTTCTTCTCGAGGGTCTTGGCGAGGAGGGTGACCTCCGGGTCCTCGTCGTGGTTACCCGCCGTCTTAACGCTGTGGACGGCCACCGAGTCGTCTCGGACGTCGAGAGTGATCTCCACGTAGGCCTCGTCGCCGGCGTTGCTGCTCGTCTCGTGGGGGAGGCTGAAGCGGGCACTCTTCTTGCTGCTCCGCTTGCTCAGGGGGCCGCTGTACCCTGACCGATCGCTGCCTATGCTCTCCATCTCGTAGTTTTGCTCCGATACGCCCTTCCCGTCGTCCAACCCCATCCTCTCTCTTCTCTTCAGATATTCTTCTGATCCCAACAACCAACGCACTGATCACTTAGAGAGGTAAGACTAGCAGCCTGCCTTTTGTTGGTGTGTGGCTCTCTTTTTCTTTATGATAGAAACGTCTCTCTCTCTCTCTCTCTCTCTCTGCGTTTAGGCGAAGATATTGGAGGGAGGGGGTGACGGTGCTTATGCTTTGTTGGGGGAGAGGAGCGTCTCCATGTAGGTGTAGAGGAGGCCAAAATTTGAGAGGGTGGTGTATGTTCGCCCGGATGATTCACTGAATCCCACGTCTGTGTTCAGGGCTTTGAATGAGTACCACTTATACAAGCACATGGGGCTCGTATTCTCGTGTATGTCGACATAACTTTGCATCAGACTCTTATGTTGTTGCAAAGACTTAAGTACCCTTTCTTGCTATTCTTCTCATAAAGTGATGGTTTGAGAAAATGACAAAAATGTCTTTCATTCAAAAAAGAAAAAACAAACAGTTCAAAAAAAGGACAAACATGTTCTCCATCCAGAAAGTCGAGGATGATGTTGACTCTTCAAAGTCTTCTTCTCCTTTCTCCGTTCCAAAAAAGGACAAACATGTCCTCCATCTAGAAAGTCGAGAATGATGTTGACTCTTCAAAGTCTTCTTCTTCTTTCTCCGTAAAACACTGTAAAACCCTCTCTCTCTCTTTAGAGAAGAAATCAAGGAAGGTAAAGAGTTCTCCTTGGAGAAGGCCATGAACATCAACCCTCTCACTCACTCTCCCTTCTCTCTCTACTTCTGTGCACATCCAATAGACGATCATATATTGCTCCATCGCCATCTTCTTCTTCTTCCTTCTCCGTAAAACACTGTAAAACCCTCTCTCTCTCTAGAGAAGAAATCAAGGGAGGTAAATAGTTCCCCCTAGAGAAGGCCATGAACATCAACCCTCTCACTCACTCTCCCTTCTCTCTCTACTTCTGTGCACATCCAACAGACGATCCTACATTGCTCCATCACCATCTTCTTCTTCTTCCTTCTCCGTAAAACACTGTAAAACCCTCTCTCTCTACTTTTGTGCCTGATTTAGAGTTTTTGCCCTTACAGGAGGGGGGTTCGGGGGGCTCCCCCCCCCCCCCCCCCCCCCGGCGCGGATCCCGCTGCGCGGTCAGCGGGCGAGGGTCCAGAGGGGGCCGCGCCCTCCAGACCAAATTTTTTTTGGGCCTTCCAACAACGATTTGTAGTATTATCGGGCTTTTCTACAGCAATTTGTAGTATTTTTGGGTCTCCAACGAAACACTATAGTGATTTGCGGAAGACAATAGAAATCGCTATAGTGATTTGCGAAAGACACTACAAATCGCAAATCGCTATAGCGATTTGTAGTGTCTTTCGTAAATCGCTATAGCGATTTGTAGTGTCTTCCGCAAATCGCTATAACGATTTGTAGATTCTTTCGCAAATCGCTATAGCGATTTGTAGTGTATTCCGCAAATCACTATAGCGATTTGTAGTGTTATTCAGTAAGCAAATCGTTGTAAATCGCTACCCGAATTAGGACAAACTTGTCAAGGCCATATATCTCTAACCGAAGGTCATATTCCAAATCCGTAAAAAGTTGTGTCTTCGTTATTGAGTCTAGTTTATTTTTGTAAATTTTCAGCGATTTCTATTGTCATTTCATTCTTCATTTTAACTAAAAATCAGACCCCTATTATTTTGTGTTATTTGAGTTGCACAACACCATTCTCGCTTGACATCCACATCTTGATTCTGACATGCTCCTTGTTGGATTTTCCATTGATTTTTTCCAACCTTGCTTGGAACAAAAATATGTCTTTCTCACCACGATACCCTGTGCATTTTTTGACCACGACACTCGGGACCCGTGCCGGGGGGAGCCCCCGGACCCCCTCCTGTAAAGGCAAAAACTCTAAATCAGGCTCCACAACGAATCAAGTTGAACGATGCTACCCACGCTGGCAGGAGCCCCCAAACCCTCCTCCTATAAGGGCAAAAACTCTAAATCAAGCTCCACAATGAATCAAGTTGAACGATGCTATCCACGCTGGGAGGAGCCCCCAAACCCTCCTCCTATAAGGGCAAAAACTCTGAATCAGACTCCACAACTCATTAAGTTGAATAATGCTATCTACGCTGAGAGGAGCCCTCAAACCCCCCTTTCTGTAAGGGTAAAAACTCTGAATCAGACTCCACAACTCTTCAAGTTGAATGATGCTACCCACGTTGGGAGGAGGCCCCAGACCCCTCTCCTGTAAGGCCAAAAACTCTGAATCAGGCTCCACAACGAATCAAGTTGAATGATGCTACCCACGCTGGGAGGAGCCCCCAAACCCTCCTCCTGTAAGGGTAAAAACTCTGAATCAGGATCTACAACTCATTTAGTTGAATGATGCTACACACGCTGGGAGGAGCCCCCAAACCCTCCTCCTATAAGGGTAAAAACTCTGATGGAGCAATGTAAGATATTCTGTTGGATGTGCATAGAAGCAGAAAGAGAAGGGAGAGAGAGAGTGAGAGAGGGTTGATGTTCATGGCCTCCTCCAGGGGAGATTTCTTTCTCAGATAATCATGCAGTGCAGAGACTGGGTCTTAAATAATCATCTTCGGGGCACTTAAGTCTTTACAACCACTCCTTTTCAAGAATCGTCATTTTTTTTGCACCAATGGAGGAGAGGGTACTTAAGTCTTTGTAATCGCATCAAACTCCAATGCTAATTAATGCTGACAAACATGGGGATACGAGACGCACATGCTTACATACGTGGTGCTCTTTGGGACCCCCGAACATGAGATGTAGCTAACTGCTCTGTTCGGGGGGGGGGGGGACATATAACCTGCTTCGCCAAAATTTATATAGTTTGTATTGGTGGGGGAGAGGGGAGGGAAGGCTTGGCGGATGATGCTCTGCCCTTCTGGAAATATTTGGACTCGCTGCAGCCACCTTCGTCAATTCTCCTCTCTTTCTCTCTTTCTGTTGAGAAACAAACAAAGAAAGGCGTTCAAACTTTGAAAGAATGAAACCAGCTGGAAGCTTCATACGCTCCAAACGGGGGTGTCTTATTTGGGTTCGTGCGCTATAACCATCTCTCTCTCTCTCTCTCTCTCTCTCTCTCTCTCTCTCTCTCTCTCTCTCTCTCTCTCTCTCTCTCCTTGGAGTCCTTTTTTGACCTACTTCTTCAACAAAATGCACCTATTAATGTCGTTGCCTACGCTTGACCTTGCTGCCTACCACGACTACCACCGGCTACTGCCCGTGATTCCCATCTTTCATCTCGGAAACATAATCCCAAGTGTCTCGTCTTTGTCACCAAACATCGGGGTGCCCCCTTCCCTTCCCTTCCCTTCCCTTCCCCCAAATTTTAACTAAACATCTGGAGTGCTTGGCCTCACAATTCTTGCTAGTCTGTCTGACCAATAATCACAACCAATTCACTTCACTCATACCTATCTTCACATCCCATCTTTAGATCTCACTCATACAAGTTGTTTGGCTTATTTAGCCAAATATTACCATTAGGGGCGCCCAGAGTTGGTCTGCACTCACCTGAGGTAGGCTTCATAATCAGCACCCTAACTAGTGGGTCACTTCCGACTTTAGTTACTGAGGTACTAAGCAGTGGTGGTCATTCCTTGAAGGAATCCAAAGAGTTGTTTGCAAGCTAAAGCCTAAAGATCCACAATCCACACCACATGGATACAAAAACTAATCTCCAACTCACTTATATAATTATAAGCTCAGCTTGTGGCTTCATTGAACAGTCTAGTGACATTGAAGGCAACCCCAAATATCTGTCTTTTTTATTTTGAGGAATAGTTAAACATTCCCAAAACGCCCCAACTTTCTTTTCTAATAAAAATACAAATAAAGATCTAAAAATTTTAACTTCTCTTCGTTTTAAACACGAGCTCATCCACACATTAAGGAAGTGCCCACTCCCCACAATCTCTCATATTATATCCCTTTTGAACAAATAAAAGATAAAACGGAAGTTTAATTTACAGTCAGTTTTACCTATAATTTCATAAAGGGACCTCGTTTTTATGAAATTTTTCATACACAAAGTTCATAACATATAAGGGTGAGTCTGTTATTAGTTCATAACATGTAATGGTATTTAGGTAATTTTTTATGTGTAAAAAAGGTAATCATATTTTTCTAGTAAGGGTGAAATAAAAGCTTCACAAAACTTTCAACCTTTCCCACCATTTTAACTAAAGAGTTTAAGCAAAGATCTCTATTTGACAGTTTTTAGGAAACATCAAGCCTGTATTTCGGTTTTAGGAAAAGGTGGTACTAACGTAGAATATCTGATAAATATTAGTTCGAATCAGGAAGAATAATGAACCTCTTGTTTTTTAATTTTGGTCACGTCACTAACGACCCCAAGAATAAGTTTCATTTACCACCGAGCTGGTATCCCATGTGGTAAGCGGGGTCCTGTGCCAAGCTAAAAGGCCCAGTTTCTAATCCCTCTGCCACATGGAGCTTAAGAGATAATCGGGTAGGAGTCTTCTTAACCTCACTTTGCCTTAACAAAAAAAAAAAGAATAAGTTGTTCATTTACTTTTTCTTTTTGAGAGAAAGAGGACAATTTTCATTGTACATTCAACAAGGTAAGAGATCACACGTAGGATGAGGCTATATCATCGGCACAAGAATATCAAAGTAGATAAAAAAATTTATAAATGGGCAATGTGCTAATTGCCAAAAGCTACGCACCAACACTTTTTCATATGTTAAATCATTTCATTGGTCCTACGCACTACCCCGTGCAGAGCTGCCTAAGCGAAAGCTGATCAAGCGTATCTCCTCATGCATATTCTACATGATCAACGTCACTGGTTTCACACATCATTCTTTATTGCATCGCCATTGTGCTCGATGAATAACCAAAGGGGTTATCGTTTAAGTTTCAAGGAAGGGATGACGCTCACACCCAACCAAACAACCAACCAATCCAAACAGCATTGTCGCACCTCTAAGGTTGCAACACGATCTCCTGATAGTGTCACTCGAGAAGACCTTGTGGGTCTATAATGGATGAGGAAAGATTAATCCCAAGACCACCGAGTCTTTCAATCAGTTGATAGTTGTTACGTTATAGCAAGCAACACTACCCAGATTGCTCATTAATGCCTCGGCATTTACTCGTCTAGTCTTGAGTCACCATACTCAGTTGGAACCATCTAAGGTGATCCTTGAGAGAATTAGCCCTAACCCACACGCACTCCCATGCATCCAAACACTACGCACGAGAGGTGCATGTGAGAATTGTCGAACAAGTTTGAAACATGTACTAAAGCCTATAAACCTTTAATCGAATGAAAAAATTATTGTTCTTTCTCAAATACAAGAAAACAGAATCTCCTAATGCAGAAACCAGTGAAAAACCTTTCAGAACGGGTCAGAAAAGGCTCTAAACCGGTCTCAAAATCTACTGAATCGGTCTTCAAATTGATTATGCTCCTTAAAAGAGGTAAACAGTGCATGGATCCAATTTTAAACCTGATCCGACTCAAAAGAACACATGAGTTGGATCCCTCAATCCAAACCTAATTTAAAACAGATTTTGAGTTGGATCCCATGATCCAAATCCAGTCCAAACAGATCTTAATTCGGATCCCAAAATCTAGATCTGATCCAACTGGATCCAGACCCTGTCCAACCGGATCCTGGGTCAGATCTAGATCCTGAATCAGATCAGATTCAAACCTGGTCCCAACAAGTCTAGGACTTGGACTGGGTCTAACCAAGTCAGACTCAAACCCGTCCACTTGGACCCATTGGGGTCCAAGTCTGTGTCCCGGACCGAGTGTAAACACCCCAAATTTTTTCTTTCATTCACAAACCGTTTTCTTTTGCCACTAGGACCCGCTCTCTAAATCCTTCAGGAAACCAGTTGGTCGACATCTGAGTCAGGGCTATTCAGAGCCCGAATTTTGCCCTAAATTCAAATATTCCAAAATTCAATCTCCATTTTGACTCAATTTCAGTTATCAATTCTCATCCTCATACGAGAATTTTCAATTCCTTGTCTCTGCCAAGGGTTCGTGACTTCAAATCCCTCATCCAGGGTTTGCCTTTTGCATCTCATCTCATATCATTTCACATCATTTTATGTCATTTCTTATCATTTCATGTCATTTCATCGCATTGCATGTCATTTTCGAGATCCAGCACTTTGGTTTTTCGAAATCTCTAATCTAGATTTGAGTTTTAAAACCTCTATTTCGAAATTAATTTCAAAAACCTAGGTTTTAAATCGACATTTGCCATTTGGCCAACCCCCAAGGCTTTGCATTTCTTATTTCAAAAACATTTTCTTCAGAAAAACAATCTAGATTTATTTTAAACTCATTTTTTCAACTGATATCAAATCTCAGACGAGATCCATCTAGGTGGTGTCACTTCTGGATCATTTCTTTCATTCAAATTTCTCAAAATTTTAGTTATTTTAGAGTTTTAGTCGATTTAGGACTCTATATTTTAACTTTTTTGAACCTTTTCAAAATTTTATTTTGGTTTTAAATCAGATGTAGTCTTATCTCTCTTCAACTTCTTTCATTTTAGCCAAAATCTTAGAGTTTTAGTCAGACTAGGACTCTATCATAGAGTTTCAGTCGGATTAGGACTCTATCTCTCATTGCTATTTTTACCCATTTTCAATAAAATCTTTCAAAATCTTTCATTTTGGCCAAAATTTTAGAGTTTTAGTTAGACTAGGACTCTAGCCCAGAGTTTCAGTCAGATTAGGACTCTATCTTTTACTCTATTTTTTACCTATTTTCAATAAATTCTTTCAAAATCTTTCGAAAGAAGTCAAAAATTTAGAGTTTTAGTCAGATCAGGACTCTGCTCCTAGAGTTTCATTTGGATTAGGACTCTAACCTTGTCTTCATTTTTGAGAAATTCTTTTAAAAACTTCTTCATTTATTTTCAAAAATCAAAAATTAAAATTTTAGGACTTTATTATAGAGTTTCAAAATTTTAGGACTCTGCCCCAGAGTTTCAGTCGATCCAGAACTCTACTCTGATTTCATCTTTTTACTTTTATTTCACGTGCTTTTTGAAAATATATTCAATTCTAAGAGTTTCAAAATTTTGGGACTCTATTCTAGAGTCCCAGTTGATTAGGACTTTAACCCTAGTTTCATCTTCTGTTTATTCTTACTAATCTCTGAGAAGATCTTTCAAAATCTCTTTGTTTGTCTTTCAAAAACCAAAATTTAAAAGTTTCAAAATTTTAGGACTGTAGCTAGGAGTTTTAGTTGGTTTAGGACTCTAATTATCTCGAATTTTATCCTTTGCTTATATTCTCATCTATTTCAAAAAAAAATTTTATATCTTTATTTTAACCCGTTCAAAAACTCAGATGTGGGACCCACATACCTAGCACCATATTCGAGAGATTTTCAATTCATCTAGGTCTCTAGATGATTTAGAATTTTGATTTTTACCTTTTATTTTAAATCCTTTTTGAAAATCTTGTTTTTAACTCCTTTATTTTCAGATTTTTAAAATCATTTTCTGAAAAATCAAATGGGGCCAACAGTAGGTGGCGCCACATTTGAAGAAGCCTAGGTTAGTTCAAGTTTGGTTAGTATCCTAATTGAACTAGAATTTCAAAAAGATCAACATCGATTTTAAAACCTAACCTTTATTTTCACTTTTTAAAACCTTGTTTTTAAAACTTATAATTAGAACTTTTAAAAAACAAATATGGGCCCACAAGGGGGCGCCACATTTGAGATTTCTATAGGAGTCTTAATTAGGGTTAGTTGCTTAGAGTTTAGTTAGGCTAAAACTCCACAAAAACTGCCCCCCCTTAATTAAGCTAATTAGGAAGTGTTTTGAGAAAACCAAATTCTCAAAACTCTACCCTAATTAATGCCTATAAATAGAGGCCATAGGGGTCAACCTCCACATGCTTTTTCTCTCCTCTCTCTCTCCCAAATTTGTGGCCCTCTCTCTCCTCCAAGTTCCTCCTCTTCCTCCATTGAAGCTCCAAGGTAAGGTCTTCTTCCCTTTTCTTAATTTTTGTTTATTTTTCATTAAAATTACCATTATCGCCTCTTTTAGCATGTTTTTCTCTTGTTTCTATTTCAAAAAAATCATGTGAGGGCCTTAAGATGATGATCAACTGATGTTTGATTGTTCCTTATATATTTTTTATTCATTAATAATATTTATCTTTCATTTATTATGTTAAACGCCCGAAAAAGATTGAGATTCAACCGTTCAATGGGTCGAATCCCTCTTTTAATTGCTAAATCAAATTTGTGGCTATGCTTTCCTGATTTTTTTTGTTTATTTCATCATGTTAATATTTATTTTATGTGTTGAAGCATCAAATCATGATTCGTTATATTATTTGCATTTTTTATGGTTTTTACATGCTTAAATTAGGTTTATTCATGTGCTTTATTGATAATATGTGTTTTTTATTCCGGGCGTGCGGGAATGGTGTTATTTCATGTGCACTTTTCTGTCAATAAATTCTAATTTTTTTAGGGTTAAATCGTGCATGTGTTAGTGATTTTCTAAAGAAAATTCAGATTATTTTGAGTTTTGTAACTCTGCTAAAAAAATCCAAAACCTGGTTTCTATACCGTGAAAATGATATACAAAATTAGGTACAGTTTGTTGAAATAATATCTCCCTCATCGGAGATCCGATAGACAAGCCGTAAAAAACAGTGGGTTTGTCAACATGTCTAGTATATTCTATAAAAATTTCAGATTTTTTTTATAGAATTTTGCTATTTTTTCTCTGTCAGAGATTGGAGTTTGTTTTATAGTGACCGCCATGCATTGTTTAAGCCCTAGACCAACTTGTGCAGATTGTATCTCCCTAACCAGAGATCCAATCGATAATCCATAAAAAATAGTATTTGCATCTATATGTCTATGTCATATATGAAAATTTTATAATTTTTTAACACTATTTGCTATATTTCCCTGCACTCTAAACCAGATATGTTTGTTTTAACTCGTTATGTATAAGCCGAAATCAAACATATATTACTGGAACAATATCTCCATAACCGGAGATGCTTTTTCTGATCTGTAATAGGGAATATTTTTGTTTAAATGTCTAGTTTATTCATGTAAAATTTCACAGTTTTTCATTACAGTTTGATACCTGCTTCGAGTCTAACACTATGACAGGTACGTGCCTGCAAGCAGAATCTTATATTTTTCATGTTTTTATTTAATTTTTATATTCAAAATAATCCCAAAAATAAATATTTCAATTCTATTCTATTTTTAAGGTTATTAGAAGTGTCCATGTCAATTTTTGTGAATTTTAGACTTCATTTGATGCACTATTTAGTTAAATCATGAAAATAGGATGCCCGTGAAGTTTTGATTCGACTGAAATACAAGCAAAAGTTGATATTTTTATAATATTCCAAAATTTTTATGAAAATTTTTAAATTTTTAGGGTTTGATCATGCTCATAATCATGCTAGGGTTCTCCACACCCGATTTGGTGTTGATTTGAATCTATTTGATCCCTAACTTAAAAGTTTTACAAAAATCTTTTCTGAAAACCCTGATTTCAAGGCCATAGTCTTTTTTTCAGGAGCATTTTTGTTATTTTTCCCAAACTTCTAAATTTCAAAGTTGTTTATTTTTATTATTTATTTAATTTGTATCATCTTTTATTATGTTTATCGCAGAGAAGCATAGAAAAAAGCTTATATCTGGATAAATCCAGCAATTTCCAGATATTGTTGGATAAATTCAGAAAAGCTGACATATTCACTAACAAGTTTGCTAGTTTTGCAGAGACACTCAAAACTGTATTTTTTTTTATTTTTTTTTCTTTATTTTAATTTATTATTGATGCAAATTGTAAAAACTTTGGAATACGAATTTAATTTTCTACTTAGAATAGGGCTGCATTGCATATAGTTTATTTTATTTTCAATAATTATAATCGTGTGATGAATGATGATTCATGAATATTCAAAATCACAATGGTCTACATAAATGGCACATGCATGTGCTTCTAATGAGTTGATAAACTCGGTGGGTTTCGTACTTGTGGTCATAGTCAGAATACGAACAAAACTGAGATTTATCATCTTTTTCTAAGCCACAAATGGCCTACACTCTTAGGCATTTTCAGAAATCATAGCATATTTTTCAAACTTTTCTAAGTATTTTTCCCTTTTAGAATCAAATGAGGTATATTTAATACGTATTCTTGGCCATAGTCAGGGATATGTAAAGAATTTATTTCATCTAAGTTCTATAAGATACAAGAAATTCTTTTATCAAAGTTTTTCTTCAAATTCTTCATAAAATACTTTTGCAAATTGCATTCATTCATTCATCTAGCTTAGACTGCATCATGAAAAGACTTTCACAGGGCCACATGCCCATCTTTTTTTATGTTTTCCAATTCAATCTCAGCAAAAATCGATTTTCTCTAAGTCTTTCTCCAAAATCCAATTTTCTCAAAAAGATCTCATTTTCTTCAGAAATTGGTTTTCCTCTCTTCAAAAAGACTTTTCAAATGTGGTTCATGATTTTCAAGGTGTCTCCTTTTTCCAAGTATTTCCAAATCTTTGAAGCATACATCATGTTTTCAATCTGCATTTTTTAAAGTTCATAGCACATGCCTGATTCTTTGTGCATTTAGCAATAAAACATCGATTTAGACAAGTCAAGCAAAGCAAAGCACTAGATTGATCCTTGGTTCGATTATTCCTGGTTATGGCGCCAGGAACGGTTGAACCTCGTACCGATAGGTGAGTCCCTTTTTCACAAATTTTTCAAAACGGAGGCGAGTTATTAATTTTCAAAACTTTTTCAAATGTCACTTTGATTTGCAAAAGTAAATTTTTTTTATGATAACTGGTTTGGTGACCGTGATGGGACCTGTCTTCGCCTAATCAATCTAATGCTTTGCTCTATTCAACTTGTCAAAATCATATTCTATAATGTCAACTTCATATCTTGTGAACCTAGGAGCCTAGAATCAAACCCAACTGACATGGAAAGCATGTAGACTTAGGCATGGTTTGGTAGGACCGATTGAGGAGACATTATTCATGCTCACTTAGACTTAGGTCAAATACAATCCACCTCAATCTAGGATCTAATTGAAAACAATGTTTGCTTCTTATAAAATTTTCAAAATTCTACTTCTTTAGGTCATTAGAGCCTTCGGTTTTATTGCATGTTGATCATATTTCAAAAACAACCCCACATATTTCAAAAACAACCCCACCTAGTCACTACGTTGTTGGGCTTTCTTTCTGAACCATAGTTTAGGACAAAGCCTCACAACTGGGCCACCTATTTGGGTTGATCCCCCTCTGCCACGTACCGAGGGCCATAGTCCAAAGTATATCGACAGGCGCTCAAAGATGTTGAAAAATATGAGCCTAGAACTAGAGAAATTTTTTTTATGCCACGTACATCGAGCCTTGACTCGAGTATATCGGCATAGCATGAGTGAACACAGATGATCTGAACTTTAGAGTTAGGGTCCTACAACTATTTCAAAATTTATGCATCTAGAGTCAGCTTTTTAGGGTATGCTACATGAGTATACTTGATTATGCAGGATGTGATCGAATATATTTTAGTTATTTCTCTTCATTCCCTTTACTTATATTTTTCCATAAAATTTCTAAAAATATTGGACAATTTTCAAAAAACCCTTATTTTTCATGTATTTTCTTCTTTTTACAAAGATTTTATCAAACCCTGGATGAATTTCAGAAATCCTCTATTTTTCTTCAAAACTCCAGACAATTTATATCCTTTCGTTACTCTGAATCTCAATTTTTCAGCATTATTTTGATCCTGCCTACAATTTTTTCAAAAAATCATGTGTTTTTCTCCTGAATTTTAATCCTGTTATCCATTTTCAAATCTTTTCACTTTATTTTTCTTCATGATTTCCATTAAATTTCATGATCATGGCAGTGAGAAATTATCCGCCCACCTTCCCTTTTGAGTTTACCTTAGTTGTGTAATTCCTTCGTCAGAATAATAACGCAATTGTCGTAATTTCAACGATGACTCAATCCCTAGTAATAGGATATCCTTTTAGAATTGCCAACCTGATCTCATCAGATTTTTCTCTTCTCCTTTTTATTCAAATTGTTGCCCTCAAAAAATTTTCTCCATCCTGATCGAGCTTTTCTCGATCATTCAAGACGCTGACAATGCTAGTGATTTCTCATTTTCATCTTGCCTTTGTCATTTTGAATGGATGATGTGATCCAGTTTCCTTTTTTTGATTTGTCATTCTTCTCTCCAATACATTAATAAGACATCAATTTTCCTCATAGTCAGTGTCATCTTATTCATATATTGTGGCTCTTTCTCCTTTTTTGCAACATGTCTTTTTACGAGGAATAACCTCTTTTAGAGTGCCTCCTGAATTGATCAAGAAGTCAGTTACCTTGTTACCTTCAAAGAGTATTCATCAAATATCAACTATTTATCCTTTTGTTCAATGTCTTATTTCTTAGTCATACTGGAGCATCTTTTGAAAAATTGTTTTCACCTCAAAACATCTTGTATGCAAGCAGAATCAAACAAAATCTCTCATCAATCATTTTCCTCTATTTGCATTCATTAGCATAATTTTGCATCAAATTCATTACCCATTCAGGATAAGGGATAATCCTGAGGCTCCCGGCAGTCATCTATGACAAGTGTGGGGGTGAAAATCGAAAATCTCCCATCACAACCACTAAGCACTTGTAGAGTACCAGTCTTCTCAAAATCAGCCCTCGGGTTGAGTTTCCTTTCAAAACTACCTTCATCAATCTTTTCAAATTTGACTCTAGGGTCTAGTATTTTTCCCCAAAAACTGGCTTACCGATTTCTCATGACTCATTTCCTTTTAAAACCGATCGCTTTTTCGAAACTCAAACATTGGGTTGAAATCTCCTTTAGAAACCAGCTTTATGCTGGATTCTCTTTTAAAACCCAACTTCCAAGTTGGTTTAGTTTTCCTCCGAGATTTGAGTTTCAACTCGAACTTCTAATTTTTCTTCAAGGATTCGAGTTCTGACTCAAATTTTCTTTCCTTCAATTGGTATAGTTTTTCTTCAAAGATTCAAGTTCCAACTTGAATTTTCCAGTTGCCTTTGGGATTCGAGTTCCGACTCGAATTTTCTTTCCTTCAATTGATATAGTTTCCCTTCGAAGATTCAAGTTCTGACTTGAATTTTTCAGTTGCCTTTGGGATTCAAGTGCCGACTCAAATTTTCTTTCCTTTAATCGGTATAGTTTTCCTTTAAAGATTTGAGTTCTGACTCAAATTTTCCATTTTCCTTTGAGATTCGAGTTTCGACTTGAATTTTCTTTCCTTCAGTTGGTTTAGTTTTTCCTTCAAGGATTCGAGTTCCGACTCAAATTTTCTTTCCTTTAAATCTGAATTGGTTTTCCTTTGAGATTCGAGTTCTGATTCAAATTTTCTTTCATTTAAATCAGAATTGGTTTTCCTTTGGGATTCGAGTTTCGACTCGAATTTTTTTTCCTTTAAATCTAAATTAGTTTTCCTTCGAGATTCGAGTTCTGACTCAAATTTTCTTTCCTTAAAATCTAAATTGATTTAGTTTTTCTTTGGGATTCGAGTTTTGACTCAAATTTTTTTTTCTTTAAACCCAAATTGGCTTAATTTTTTCTTTAGAGATTCCAGTTCTAACTCAAATTTTCTTTCCTTAAAAACCGAATTGGTTTAGTTTTTCCTTTAAAGATTTGAGTTTCGACTCGAACTTTCCAGTTCTCCTTTGGAGATCCAAGTTTCGACTCAGACTTTCTTTTCAAAATTCAACTTTCAAGTTGATCTTTTATCAAATACCAAGTCTTTTCAGGGTTCAATCTTTAGCCATGGATATGTCAGTTGGACATCAAGCAATTTCTTTTACCAAGGATTTCAAAAACTTTTGCCAATTTGCTACCAAATTATGTGTTGATTTCAAACTTTTATTGCATAAAATTTTTACCTCATATTACCTTCAGTATTTCTTCCAAAAGAACAAAGATTTTTGCGAAGAAAAAAGAAAATTCAAGCTCTTTTCTATTGATCAACCAAAAGGATGAAGAAAAAAATCCTTGATATGACCGGCAAAGAAAAACTCAATGATGTTGAAAAGCTATAAGTGAATTGATATTGATCATAGCTATGGCACATTTTTAAAGATCATTTTTTTGGTAATAAGGCAGTGAAAATATCTTGGATGATAAAAAAAGAATTCACTCAATTTCAATATATCTCTTCAATCATTCAAGCTATAATTAATTATCTGCAAAAAGGATCTCTCAACTATCGTCAAGTTGAGGACTGATGGATGAGTCAGACCCCCGAGGACAAAGAAGACTCAAATCATCTTCACGTTGAAGGAGTATTGTGATCGTTGCAAAAAAATTTCCTTTCTTTTCTTTTTGAGGGGAAAGAAGAGAAGAGAAACTCTTTGCAAGGTCCACTTGACCTTTTGAAAAAGATAGATTTGATTTTGAAATAACTCGCCTCCATTTTGAAATTTTGCAAGAAAATGAAGAGACAGGATTCACTCATCGGTATGAGGTTCAACCATTCCTAACGCCTTTACCAGGGGTAATCAAACTAAGGATTGAATTCATGCCTTTTGCTTTGCCTAAATTTTTCTAAATAATTATTCTAAGTCCTAAATGCACATAGAATCAGGCTTGTGCTATGATTTTGAACTTGAAAAATGTGTATGCTCTTTGGAAATATTTTAGAAATTTGGATTTTTTCAAGTGATTCTGAAATAGACTTGAAAACATCCTTTTAAGAAGTAAACTTTGAAGTTCAGAAATTGATTTTGAATTGAAAGGTTGAAACTTGAAGTGAACTTGAATTGAAAGCTTGAAATTGAAGATTTTGAAATTGGATTCAAAGTTGAGAATTTTAAAATCTGAAATTGATTGAAAATCAAATTTGAATTGATTTTGAATTGAGAATCAAACTTAGAAATCAATTTTAAGATTTGAAATCATAATTGAACTTAAAATTTAAACCTGAAATTAGAATTGAAGTTTGGAGTTCTAAAAGATTGAGTTTTGAAAAATGAACTTGTAAATTGAAATTGAATTTGAATTCAAAAGTTGAAATGAAAACTTGATTTGAGACTTGAATTTAAACTCTTGAAATTGAAAATGAAATTTGAAATTAAAATTTAGAATAAAGAATTTGAATTTGAAATTAGAATTGAACTTTTAAACTGAATTTACTCTGAATTTTTAGAATTTCAAAAATCGAAATTGAATTTTTGAATTAGATTTAAAAATAGAAAATCAAAACTGAATTCGAGATTCATTTTGAACTTTGAATTTGTTTTGAAATTTAAAGTTGAAATTCAGAATTCCAGTTTAAGTTGAATTTGGAATTGGGATTTTAAATGAAAGTTAAAAGTTGGAAATTTGAGAAATGAAATGGGATTTTTGAAAAAGAAATTTAACTAAAATCGTTTTGGAATTTGAAAATTCAAAATTGGTTTTAGAATTAAATTGAATTTGGAAATTGAACTTAAACTTGAAAAATTCGAAATTTGAATAAGAATTTGAATTTAAATTCGAATTCGAATTTGAAAATTGAAATTGAAATGGAAATTGGAATCAAAATTGAATTTATTTTGGATTTTGAAAATGATTTTAAATTTGAAGTTGAGATTCAATTTCAAAAATAGTTTTGAACTTAATTCTTGAAAATAAAATTAAATGAAAAATAATTTTTGAAAACCACTTGGAAAATGCTTTGAAATTGAAAATGTTTTGAATAATTTTGAAAATATAGAAAATAATGATGCAATTCTATGTTAAATGATGAATGTATTAAAAAGAATTTATTTGAAATTAGAATCAAAATCAAATTTTATTCTTTAATGGAATTAAAATAAGATTAAATTTTAATATATTTGTGACCATAGTTATTAACATATTTTAATTTAATCTTTATCTAAATTCCAAGAAAGAATAAAATAAAATTTTGTACCTTTATAGAATTAAAACAAGATTAAATATTCATATTATTATGACTATGGTCATGAATATACTTTGATTTAATCTTTATTTTAGATTCTAATAAAGAAATAAAATGTATTTAAAAATGTGATGATTTTTTAAAATGAATTGTATTTTAATAAAGAATAATAATTCTAAGTATTATTCGTATTCTGACTATGGCCGTAAATATAAACTTTACTTAGTTTTATTTATCCTCTATTAAAGGGTGCACGTGTCATTCGTGTTTCCCATTGTGTTCTTGAAAGAAAATAAAAATAACATGCCACAATCAATTATGAAAATTAAAATATAACTACATGCTCATCCATTCTAATATAAACAGGAAAAATAAAAATTTTGATTAATATGAAATTATTACAACCCCACATTAAAATTGACTATTGAAATTCTCTAATCTAAAAGAGAAACCAATATCTTCTGCATTTCCTGCAAAATACAAGATGATACAAAACAACAAAGATACGAGATACAAGAGGATGAAAATTATGAAGATTATGATTAACATGCTACTAAGTGGCAAATAATAAAAGATAACAAATGAAATTGCAAAGTAAAACATAATATGGACAATATGTAAAATATATAGGATGAAATGAATATGCTTATACTAAAATGAAGTGCATATGCCTTATGCCCAAAATGAAGTATATATGCATATGCTAAGATGAGATGCATATGCATATGCTAGAATGCAATACATATGCATATATAATATGCTTATGCATAGGCTGAGATGCAATGCATATACTAAGGTGAGATGCACATGCATATGCTAAGTGCAATGCACATGTTAAGATGAGATGCATATGCCTAGATGCAATGCATGTGTTAAATAGCAAGGCATATGCTTAAGATGAGATGCATATGCATAGGCTAAAATGCAATGTATATACTAAGGTGAAATGCATATGCATATGCTAAAATGCAATTCATATGCATGTATGTGATGCACATGTATAGGTTAAGATATAATGTATATGCATATGCCTAAATGCAATGCATATATATAGATGAAACACATATGCATGGGCTATAATGCAAGGCATATTCTAAGATGAGATGCATCTGCCTAGATGAAATGCAATGCATATACCCATGCTAAAAATGCCAAGCATATGCTAAGATGAAAGATACAAGCATATGCTAAAGGCAGAAGATGGAATATGTATGCTATAGTAAGCTGCAATGCAAAATAATGCAGTGTATGGAGATGGTGCAATGCATGAAGTGCTATGGAAATGATGGAATGATGCAGGGAATGAATATGCATCAAGTGAAGTTGCTACAGTGAATGAGATTACAGTAGAAAATGAGGATGTCGTGAATGCATAGAATGAAGCTACAATAGGAAATGATAATGCTGTGAATGCATAGAATGAGGCTACAGCGGGAAATGAGAATGCTATGAATGCATAGAATGAGGCTACAGTGGGAAATGAGAATGTTGTAAATGCATAGAATGAGGCTACAACAGGAAATGAGGATGTTGTGAATGCAGAGAAGGAAATTACTGAATTGAATGTGAGATGATGGTGAATCATATGTTGTTGTGTTTGGCACTGTTGCAGTTGTTTGAGTTGTTGCAGATGTTGCAACATGTTAGCACTTGGTTGAAGAATACTAACACTGGGTTGCTGCAAGGCATTTATATTACTTTGTGTCAAAGAGATTAAAGTAGTTTTCTGGGATCCGATAAGAGTATTTTGCAGCCAAGAGCATGCACCGCCCTGTGGAAGAGAACTCATTGCACCTTGTTGCAAAGATCCTAAACTATTTGCTTGTGTTGTGTCCAAAGGAGATCCAGGCTACAACACATTCTGCAGGTTTTGCTGAGATGATGGAACTCCAATATGCTGTCCTAAAAGGCATGATTCCCTGTTGCATGGCTGTCACAACACTTGACTATATTGAGGTTAATGAGTTCTTTGATTACACTTAGCTATTGTGACTGTCGTGCTGTTATAGCTGGGAGATATGAGATTGTGGTTGTGGTTGATGCACGAAAAATGCAAGATGTGGATGAGATGATGTTGTGCTGAAATGGAGAAATAATGAATGGGATGCAAGAGGTGGTTCAAATGCTCAAAGACTAAATGTGATGCACAGATGAACCAAACACAAAAAGAAAAAGAACATTGATGCATAATGCTGAATACAGATGATTCTGTGTAGTGTACATACAAATCAATGCAGCAAATCAATATGTAAAAAATGCAATGTGCGAGGCATATGAGATGGTGTTGTGCCGAATCAAAACACATGAATGCAAATACACAGACGTTAATACTAGATTAAAGAGATGCAAGTGAACCAGGTGAACAGAGATGAGATGATAAAATGCAGATTGGAAGTCTGCTGAATGTAAGATGAACAAATACTATAAAATAAAATACCTAACAAACAGAGGCTACTGAAAAGTGCAAAGAATCAACATTCGATTAAGAGTCTGACATCTACTACAAAATGTGAATCTAAAATGCAAGGAAAGTGATGAAGGAAAAATCTAATGAACAGATGATGCAACAGATGCTGTAACAGATGCAGATGAACATACTGATGCACAGAATTGCAAATTGCAATGCACAAAACAGAAGAAAATGATAAAAAAAATAAGATATAAGAGATTCAAGCATATGATTCAATTGAAATAGAAATGATTGGATGTTGCGTAGATGGAAATGAAATCAAAACCCGTTGTCAAATGCCAATGCATAAATGAATCATGCTGCAGAGATGCTATGGAAATGTGATGCCGTGAACTACAGGTGATGTTGTGAATAAAGTGGTGTGAGAATGGGATACCGTGGGGTGTAGATGATGCAGTAAATGAAGGGTTGTGAGAATGGGATGCCATGAGAATGATGCAAGTGACAGTGAGTGAGAATGGGATGTCATGAGACGCAGGTGACACGGTGAATGGAGTGTTGTGAGAATGGAAAGCCATGAAATGCAGATGACACAATGAGTGATGTGCTATGAGAATGGGATGTCGTGGGGTGCAGGTGAATAGATAAGTGAGAGAACATCTCTCAACAGATATTAGTCTGATTTCACAACCGAACAAAGCATTCTCATAATAGATATAGCTCCAAGATTTCACGGTGAAATTGATGTGAATTAGGATTTCACTATGAAATCCAATGTAGAGAATGAAATAAGATATGCATATGATACTGAAACGGAATGTTGATGCACAAAGGCTAAACTCACGCCAATGAAGACACCTCTTATACTTGAAAGGACATGCTTATGCAAATGACATACTTAGATATAAGTAAACAAAAGAACATAGGGAATAATGAGGATGATGTTGAAACAAATGCAGGGATGCAATGCATATGAACACAATTGTTATGAATGCACAAGAATTACAAGTGATAAACAATATATGCAATGAAATGAAGTGAAATAAAATGAAACGAAATGAAAATCAGATGAAAGCGCTGAGTGAAACACAATGCTGACCCGATGCAGAGAAAATGCAATGCAAATGAAACAGAAAAATAATGAATAAAATGACGATAAAGATAATGTGAAGCATATGATGCAAACTGAGGATGATGTTCAATCATATGCAGGCGCTAATCAAATGCACAAACAACTATGGAATGGAAACACAGTGTAGACTGTGCGATGATAAAGAAATAATGCAATGGGTGAAGCAAATGCTATGCTGTGAAATATAAGCCATGCGATGAGTGAGGATAGGGTGCCGTGAGGTACAGGTGAACAGGTAAATGAAGACACATCTCTCATCAGATGTTAGTCCATCTTCATAACTGAACAGATTATTTTCACAGTAGATGTGGCTTCAGGATTTCATAGTGAAATCGATGTGAATTGGGGTTTCACTATGAAATCCAATGCAGAGGATGTAGCATGATATGCATATGATATCCAAAACAGAATGCTGATGCACAGAGGCTAAATTGACATGCATGGAGGCATCTCTGACACTTGAAAGGATATGTTGTGCGATGGTGAATGCTACGGGTGTGGTGCAAATGTGCTACAACATAGATGCAACTACGATGATGCAGAAAGTGCATAAACACTGAAAATACAACAATGAATCGCAAAAGAAAATTGAAGCATAAGCAACGTGAAGATAAGAATGAGATTAATACCCTTTTGCAGTATGCAGATCTATGCTGTTATAGGCCAGATCAATGTTGCATTATGTGCTTTCGATGGACAATAGAGAATGAAAGAAAAGAAACAACAACTGATGCTATCCAAAATAAAAAAAGAAGAAGAAATGTTCAAGGTGCAAATTCACATAAAAGCAAAGAAGGAGAGAGGATGATTCTCACCATGGGTTGGCTTAGGTTGAGAAGAGAGAGGTCTTTCCTCTGTACGCCGTTGCCAGACCAAGCTCCTTCACCAATCAGGAATAGAAAATGAGAGAAAGGGAGAGAGAGAAGGGGAAATCGGAAGGGAAGATGGAAAAAGGGAGAAGAGTCCCTTGCAAAGCTCGGCCGGAAGAGCTCCTTGCAAAAACTCGATGATCTCTTCCTCTCCTTTACACGAGTTTATAAAGGAGAGGGCCGTTACAAAATGTTAAAAAATAGTCCTTCTAGTTTTTAAAAATTTCAAAGAGAAGGTTTTAATTACAAAGATTTTCAAAAGGGCCTAAAGTTATTTTATGAAATTTCGCTCCTTTTATATTTTTTTGAAAGAAAACCTAAAATATAAGAAAAATGCGAGGGATTTCAGAGATGGGATCCAGATGGAGTTTTAAAAGTTTTGCAAAATATTGACTTTGAAATTTAAGAATTTTTCAAAAGAGAGCTTTTGAAATCAAATTTAAACAAATTGAATTTTAAAAATAGATCTGGATCCGAGGTTTTGAATAAAGATCGAGTTTGGATATTGAATTGAGGAAAAATGAGAGGAATGGATCCAAATAGAAATTGGATATGAATGAAATACCTGAGCCATATAGAGAATTGATTTTGGATTTTTAGATTTAAATTGAAAATAGAAGATCCAGGCTCAGAATTGGACTTGGATGTCTGATCTGGATCCGAGATTGGGTCAAGTATAGAAAAAATAAAATTGGATTTTGGATCTTTCACAAGGAAGTGAATCCAAGAAATGATTAGAAATTGACCAAATTGCCCTTCTGAATGACTCAGAAGGTGGGTCCTATGGGCAAAAAAGGGAAATTTTGAAAATTTTTGGGTGTTTGCAAGTATGTGATGTGTCCTTCCTAGGAAAGTTTAAATCATCGCCAAGTTGAAGGCTGATGCGATGAACCTCCTGACAATTCCCAAAAGATATTTAATTACTATTATCATCTAGAGATTTCGATCCAAAGAGACTATACAATCAATTCAATTCTTGGGACCAAAGAAGACTCGAATAATTTCCAAGTTGAAAGAGCATGTGACATGTCCTAGGAAAAATCAAAATATCACCGAGTTGAAGGTTGATGTGATGAAATTCTTTCCCAATCCCAAGAGAGCTTACTTTTCATGTCTCAAAAGAATGCAAAAGACCACCAAGAGATTTTAATTAAATAGACAATATTATCAATACAATTTTTGGGACCAATGAAGACTCATAATCATCTCCAAGTTGAAGGAGTATGTGACATGTTCTTCCAAAAAAAATTAGAACATCACCAAGTTGAAGGATGATGCGATAAAATTCTCACTAAACCCCATGGAAAACTCATTTTCTATGTCTCACAAGAGTGCAAAAAGATCATCAGGGTAAAGCCCAGATATCAAACTACCAAGAATCTTCTTTATTTATGTGAAATTCTTTTATCAATATCCTTTTCATCAATTACTTTTATGAAGCTGAGAACAAAATTCCGTTCTTTTCATATCAAGGAGATGGATAGCTTCCTTGAAGAAACTGAACAACAATAATTTGATTTTAATTCTGGATTCTATAAAGTTAGCTGAGTTGGAGGTAATACTCTAGGTAGAAGAAGGAATATATTTTTGCACAAACATGCACACATTTCAATCATTTTGAATCAACCATAATTTTTATCTTATTGGAAGTCTTTTTAACTTATCCCGATATGAAGTGAGAACTTGATGTCTATTTTGACATATCTTAGCATCACCTTATGCCTCCTTGAGAGAGTCGCCTTAGTCGTCTTTTGTGTTGTCGAAAGATTCACCTCGCTTCTCTCCAAAAGGATAGCCTTAGTCGTCTTTCGCGTTGTCAAAAGATTCACCTCACTCCTCTCTGAAAGGATAGCCATAATCGTCTTTCACATTATCGAAAGATTCGCCTCACTCCTCTCTGAAAGGATAGCCTTAGTTGTCTTTCGTGTTGTCAAAGGATTTGCCTCACTTCTCTCTGAAAGAATAGCCTTAGTCATCTTTCGCGTTGTCGAAAGATTCGCCTCACTTCTCTCCGAAAGGATAGCTTTAGTCATATTTTGCGTTGTCGAAGGATTCACCTCACTCCTCTCCAAAAGGATAGCCTTAGTCATCTTTCGCATTGTCGAAGGAATCACCCTGCTCCTCTAGATAGCCTTGTTCGTCTTTCGCATTGTTGAAAGATTCGCCTCACTCCTCTCCGAAAGGATAGCCATGTTCGTCTTTTGCGTTGTCAAAAAATTTGCCTCACTCCTCTCTGAAAGGATAGCCTTAGTCATCTTTCGTGTTGTAGAAAGAATTGCATCACTCCTCTCTGAAAGGATAGCCTTAGTCATCTTTCGCGTTGTCAAAAGATTTGCCTCACTCCTCTCCGAAAGGATAGCCTTAGTAGTCTTTTGCATTGTTGAAAGATTCACCTCACACCACTTCGAAAGGATAGCCTTAGTTGTCTTTTGCATTGTCAAAAGATTTGCCTCATTTCTCTCCAAAAGGATTGCTTTATTCGTCTTTCGCGTTATCGAAAGAATTGCCTTGTTCATCTTTAAAAGAGCCGCTTCATTCATCTTTTGTGTTGTCGAAAGAGTCACCCTTGCCCCTCTTTGAGAGAGTTGCCTTATTTGTCTTTTGCACTAATGAAAAGTTTGCTTTATACTTCTCCGAAAGAATTGCCTTATTCATCTTCTAAGTTGCCTCCTGCAATCTCATTTTTCTTTTTGCAAACCCCTCTCAGATTTATTGTGCAAAATCTGAAGGTTCCATCGTGGTTTCTTCATTTGAGGATTCTGTTATCCATACCCATTCAGGTTAAGGGTTACACCTGAGCCTCATTTCATGAGTTATTTTATCCATGCCTGTTAATGTTAAATGTTATGCCTGTTCAGGTTAAGAGTTACACCTGAGCTTCACTTCGTGACGTATTTTATCCATACCCGTTCAGGTTTAGCGTTACACCTGAGCCTTATTTCACGACGTATTTTTCGTCGAATCTGGGTTAAGGGTCAAGACTGAGCCTCATTCCGATGGGGTGAATTTTCTTCTCTACTCTCCATGTGATATTTACCACTATCACCTGAATCAATTCTTTCATACCCAGTCAGATTTTTCCTAACTAGGGCATTTTATAGCCCAAATTTGGCGTATTTTTCTTTGTCACTAAGCTCGGCTTTCAACCGGCATAGCAACAAAGAGGAGCATCTGTAAACACCCCAAATTTTTTCTTTTATTCACAAACCCTTTCCTTTTGCCACTAGTACCTGCTCTCTAAATCTTTTAGGAAACCATTTGGTCGACATCTGAGCAAGGGCTATTCAGAGCATGAATTTTGCCCCAAATTCAAATATTTCAAAATTCAATCTTCATTTTGGATCAATTTCAGTTATCAATTCTCATCCTCAAATAAAACTTTTCAATTCCTCATCTCTGCCAGGGGTCCAGGACTTCAAATCTCTCATCCAAGGTTTGCCTTTTGCATCTTATTTCATATCATTGCATCTCATTTCATATCATTTCACATCATTTCATGTCATTTCATCGCATTGCATGTCATTTTCGAGATCCAACACTCTGGTTTTTCAAAATCTCTAATCCAGATTCGAGTTTTAAAACTTCTATTTCAAAATTAATTTCAAAAAATTGGGTTTTAAATAGACATTTTCCATTTGGCCAACCTTGAGGGTTTTGCATTTCTTATTTCAAAAATATTTTCTTTAGAAAAACAATCTGGATTTGTTTTAAACTCATTTTTTTAACTGATATCAAATCTCAGGCGGGATCCATCTAGGTGGTGTCACTTCTGGATCACTTCTTTTATTCAAATTTCTCAAAATTTTAGTTATTTTAGAGTTTTAGTCGATTTAGGACTCTGTATTTTCACTTTTTGAACTTTTCAAAATTTCATTTTGGTTTTAAGTCAGAGGTAGTCTTATTTCTCGTCAACTTCTTTTATTTTGGCCAAAATCGTAGAGTTTCAATCGGATTAGGATTCTATCACAGAGTTTCAGCCGGATTAGGACTCTATCTCTCATGGCTATTTTTATTCATTTTCAATAAAATCTTTCAAAATCTTTTATTTTGGCCAAAATTTTAGAGTTTCAATCAGACTAGGACTCTATCCCAGAGTTTTAGTCAGATTAGGACTCTATCTTTTACTCCATTTTTTACTTGTTTTCAAGAAAATCTTTCAAAAGAAGTCAAAATTTTAGAGTTTTAGTCGGATCAAGACTCTACTCTCAGAATTTTAGTTGGATTAGGACTCTAACATTGACTTCATTGTTGAGAAAATATTTTAAAAACTTCTTCATTTATTTTTAAAAATCAAAATTTAAAATTTTAGGACTTTATTGTAGAGTTTCAATTTTTTAGGACTCTGCCCCAGAGTTTCAGTCCGTCCAGAACTCTACTCTGATTTCATCTTTTTACTTTTATTTCACTTGCTTTTCAAAAACAAATTCAATTCTAAGAGTTTTAAAATTTTGGGACTCTATTATAGAGTCCTAGTCGATTAGCACTCTAACCTTGGTTTCGTCTTTTGTTTATTCTTACTAATCTCTAAGAAGATCTTTCAAAATCTCTTTGTTTGTCTTTCAAAAACCAAAATTTAAGAGTTTCAAAATTTTAGGACTCTAGCCAGGAGTTTCAGTGAGTTTAGGACTCTAATTTTCTCGAATTTTATCCTTTGCTTTTATTTTCATTTGTATTAATTTTTTTAATCTTTATTTTAACCCGTTCAAAAACTCAGATGCGGGGCCCACATACCTGGCACCACATTAAAGAGATTTTCAATTCATCTAGGACTCAAGAGGATTTAGAATTTTGATTTTTACCTTTTGTTTTAAACCCTTTTTTGAAAATCTTGTTTTTTACACCTTTGTTTTCAGGTTTTTAAAATCATTTTCTGAAAAATCAAATAGGGCCCACAGTAGGTGGTACCACATTTGAAGAAGTCTAGATTAGTTCAAGTTTGGTTAGTGTTCTAATTGAATTAAAATGTCAAAAAGATCAAAATCGATTTTAAAACCTAACCTTTATTTTCCCTTTTTAAAACCTTGTTTTTAAAACTTATAATTAGGACTTTTAAAAACCAAATGTGGGCCCACAAGGGGGGCGCCACATTTGAGATTTCATAAAGCTAAATAGGAGTCTTAATTAGGGTTAGTTGTTTAGAATTTGGTTAGGCTAAAACTCCACCAAAACCGTCCCCCTTAATTAAGCTAATTAGGAAGAGTTTTGAGATAACCAAATTCTCAAAACTCTACCCTAATTAATGCCCATAAATAGAGGCCATAGGAGTCAACCTCCACATGCTTTTTCTCTCATCTCTCTCTCCCAAATTTGTGGCCCTCTTTCTCCTCCAAGTTCCTCCTCTTCTTCCATTGAAGCTCCAATGTAAGGTCTTCTTCCCTTTTCTTAATTTTTGTTTATTTTTCATTAAAATCACCATTGTCGCCTCTTTTAGCATATTTTTCTCTTGTTTTTATTTCAAAAAAATCATGTGAGGGCCTCAAGATGATGATCAACTGATGTTTGATGGTCCCTTACACATTTTTTGATCCATTAATAATATTTATCTTTTGTTTATTATGTTAAATGCCCGAAAAAGATCAAGATTTGACCATTCAACGAGTCAAATCCCTCTTTTAATGGATAAATCAAATTTATGGCTATGCTTCCCTGATTTTTTTTTGTTTATTTCATCATGTTAATATTTATTTTATGTGTTGAAGCATTAAATCATGATTTGTTACATTATTTACATTTTTTATGGTTTTTACATGCTTAAATTAGGTTTATTCATGTGCTTTATTGATAATATGCGTTCTTGATTTTGGGCGTGCGGGAACAATGTTATTTTATGTGCGATTTTCTTTCAATAAATTCTATTTTTTTTTAGGGTTAAACCGTGCATGTTTTAGTGATTTTTTTATAAAAAAAATCAGATTATTTTGAGTTCTGTAACCATGCTAAAAAAATCCGAAACCTGGTTCCTTTACCGTGAAAACGTTATACATAATTAGGTATAGTTTGTCAAAATGATATCTCCTTCATCAAAGATCCGATTGACGATCCATATAAAGCAGTGGGTTCATCAATATGTCTAGTATATTTTGTGAAAATTTCAGATTTTTATCTAAAAGTTTGCTATTTTTTCTCTGTTAATGATCAAAATCTATTTCACAGTGACCGTCATGCAGTGTTTAAGCTCTAGACGAACTTGTGTAGATTGTATCTCCCTAACCAAAAATTCGATCGATCATCCATAAATAGGAGTATCTGCATCTGTTAGTCTACTATCATCTGTGAAAATTTTATAATTTTTTAACATTGTTTGCTATATTTTCCTACACCCAAAATCGGATTTGTTTATTTTAACTCGTTACGTATAAGCCAAAATCAAGTCTATATTGCTGGAACGATATCTCCCTAATCAAAAATTCTTTTTTTGATCTGTAAAAGGAAATATTTTTGTTCATATTTCTAGTTTATTCATGTAAAATTTCACAATTTTTTATTACTATTTGATACCTGAATTGGGTCTGACACTGTGATAAGTATGTGATCACGGGCAAAATCACATATTTTTTATATTTTTATTTTATGTTTATATTCAAAATAATCCTAAAAATAAATCTTTCGATTTTATTATGTTTTTAGGGTTATTATAAGTGTGCATGTCAATTTTTGTGAATTTAAAATTCATTTGATGCACTATTTAGTTAAATCATGAAAATAGGATGCCCGTGGAGTCCTGATTCGACTGAAATCTGAGCAAAAGTTGATATTTTTATGATATTCTAAAATTTTCATGAAAAGATTTATATTTTTAGGGTTTGATCATGTTCATAATTATTCTAGGGTGCTTCACACCCGATTTGGTGTTGATTTGAATCCGTTTGATCCCTGAATTAAAAGTTTTACAAAAATCTTTTCTGAAAATCCTGATTTCAAGGCCATAGTCTTGTTTTCAGGGAATTTTTTATCATTTTTTCCAAAATTATGAATTTAAATGTTATTTATTTTTATTATTTATTCAATTTTGCATCATTTTTTATTATGTTTATCTCAGGGAAGCATAGAAAAAGGATTATATATGGATAAATCCATCAATTTTTAGATATTGTTAGATAAATTCAGAAAAGCTGGCATATCTTCACTAACAAGTTTGCTATTTTTGCAGAGACATTCAAGACTGTATTTTCTTTATTGTTTTTTTCTTTATTTTAATTTATTATTAGAGTAAATTACAAAAACTTTGGAATAAGAATTTAATTTTCTGCTTAGAATAGGGCTGCATTGCATATAGTTTATTTTATTTTCAATAATTATAATTGTGTGATGAATGACGATTCATGCATATTCAAACTCACAATGGTCTGCATGAATGGCACATCCACCTGCTTCTAAGGAGTTGATAAACTCGATGAGTTTTGTATTTATGGCCATAGTCAGAATATGAACAAAACTGAGATTTATCATCTTTTTCTAAGCCACAAATGGCCTACACTCTTAGGCATTTTAAAAAATCATAGCATATTTTCCAAACTTTTCTAAGTATTTTTCTCTTTTAGAATCAAATGAGGTATTTTCAATATGTATTCATGGTCATAGTCAGGGATATGTAAAGAATTTATTTCATCTAAGTTCTATAAGGCACAAAAAATTCTTTTATCAAAGATTTTTTTCAAATTCTTCAGAAAATACTTTTGCAAATTGCATTCATTCATTCATCTAGCTTAGACTGCATCATGAAAAGACTTTCACCGGGCCACACGCCCATCCCTTTTGATGTTTTTCAATTCAATCTCAGCAAAAATTGATTTTCTCTAAGTCTTTCTCCAGAATTCGATTTTCTCAAAAAGATCTCCTTTTCTTCAGAAATCGATTTTCCTCTCTTCAAAAAGACTTCTCAAATGTGGTTCACAATTTTCAAGGTTTTCCCTTTTTTCAAGTATTTCCAAATCTTTGAAGCATATATCATGTTTTCAATCTACATTTTTCAAAGTTCATAGCACATCCCTAATTCTTTGTGCATTTAGGAATAGAACATCAATTTAGACAAGTCGAGCAAAGCAAAGCAATAGATTGATCCTTGGTTCAATTACCCCTGGTTATCATGCCAGAAACGATTGAACCTCGTACCGACAGGTGAATCTCTTTTCTACAATTTTTTCAAAACAGAGGTGAGTTATTTTCAAAACTTTTTCAAAGGTCAGTTTGACTTGCAAAAGTAAAATTTTGCAGTGATAACACCGCGTCTGACCAAGTCGGACTGAGACCTAGTCCACCTAGAACCCCCTAATGGGTTCAAGAATTCTCTTTATGAGATATAGCCTGTTGGAGATCTCAAATGTTGATGAGGTATAAACAAAGTTGCTTGGAATTTAATTGTGAACAACTTTGATTTTGATGTTATTGCCAAATTGAACACTAATTCACCAAAAAATGCAAATCAAGGCTCCATGCTATGCTTAGACAAAGTTCTACCAGAATTCTATAGAGTCACTGAAAACCCTCCAATGATGCTCAAATCATTCAGACAAGATCCTCACACGTCAATGAACTCAAATCCATTGATGGATCTTCGATCCTCCATTGGAGATGACCAAAATTTAATGATCATCAGTAAAGGCCGCATAAGCAATCGTCGGTGGACGACTAATGTCCGCCAACTGAATGACTGACTAAAATGCCCGTGGTAGGCGGTGGGTCGCTTGTCAATACTTATCTCATCGATGTCCAATATTCCAAAACCAAATGGGGTTCGACGAAGGAGAACAACACCGAACAAAAAATTCGGCAAGCTTCGCATAGATGTCGGCACACCCACACCCTAAATATCTGCGCAGTGGAAGCGCGGTGTGGGCCCATAACCCAATGTTAGCGTAAAATGGATAGCATAAAAGCCATTTATCGGATGTAGCCTTGGATGGTCTGAATGACACTTCAGTGGATGCTATTGATCGACGTTCTCCTTAGCAAATCGATGCCCTCAATAAGCCCAGACCAGAATGTCGAAAGGTGAGCAGGACACTTTGAACTCAGAGAGAGATCACACACGTATGTAGCACTCAACAACTACATATGCCCCCATCAAGCATCTATGGAGCTCTCCTATTTATAGGGAGATTTGGTGTAGTTCATAATGGGTTTTCTAAATTCATCTAAATTTATATTTGATTTTATTTTGACAAAATTTATCAATTATTTTATTAAATTTTATCTTTTTCATAAATTCAAGTCTGAATGTGAATTTCACTAAAATCAACTTTAGTCAACTTTAATTTTTCATAAGATATTTCTTGTCATTCATTTTAGGCTAATTTGCATTTTTTCATTCATTTCTCGTAGAATTCATCATTAATATTATTTTATTCATTAAAAATACTCTGAAGAATCACATGTATTACATCCAAATTTAATTTAAATTTTAAGTTCAATTTCGATAAAGATTTAAATTATTGCATAATTCAAATTTGAATTGACATTCAATTAAATCTTAATTTAGGTTCAAATCAAACCCAAATCCAATTATAATATTTGAGACATAAGCATTAGTGGACGTCCCTAATGAGTATGAATGAGAAGTTATGAGTCTGTAACCTCCATGTCAATATGGGTCACATCTAGATTGAATCCAATCCGATTCAAAATCCAACAATCCTTACCCTATTTTTTTTACTCGAACAACTTCGCAAAGCATAGAGACCTAGCTGCGTTGGTTCAACTTGTCATACTTATGATTGTTGTCCTGTCAGGGTAAAACTCATGGGGCTTACCCCTCGACCCTAGAGAGATGCTCTTCTCACCCTATCTTGCTGATCATGCATAATATTTGCACTTTTATTCATCTTATTTTATGCATGATCCATGTTAAAATCGCTTTAAAAACCCAATTTTTATTGTTAGTTTTGAGAAACCACATTGAAATTGAATTTATTGGAAAATCATGTATTTTAAAGCTTACCCTACATTTTTAGTGTTTTTATTAGTTTTAGATTTTCTTAATAATATTTTAATTAGGTTAGGTTTGAATTAAACAATATTAATTAGTTTAGGGAGTTGTATTTTTTTTAGAAAAAACACATTTTTCATAAGAGATCCTATTTTGGAAATTATAAAAAATCTTTGGACTCTTTTTGAAAAATCTGTTTTAACCTAATTATTGCATTATAAATACATCTTTTTCAGCAAGAAGAGACGTTTTTCCAGATTAGAGTTCATGCCCCCTCCTTCTTGCCCCTCTCTTCTCTCTCTCCCTTGCTCTTTCTTGCTTTTTTGCCGATTTCTTTCTCTCCTTATTCTCCCCTTCTTCTTCTTCCCCTTTTTTCTTCAAGCTTCGAACCCTTTCGTCATCGGCAACTTCTTCCTCTTCGTCAGGGCAGCGTGGATGTAGCTGGATTGACCATCTTCTCTCCTCAACCATTCCATCGGAGGCGATCCGTGATAGGTCGTTTCTTTCTCCATCTTTTTCACCATAAATTTAGATTTTGCATCGCATAAAGCATTGCACCGCATATAGTTTTGTTAGATCTTCATGTCATTTTCATATTAATATAGTTTATTTCATATCTTGCATCTAAAAAATAATATATATATATATATATATATAATAGTTTAGTTTAGTTTAGCCATTTTTCTTGATCTATGTGTAGGCTAACAATAGTTTAATTGAATCGGTAGTGGATGCATAATATTTTCTGATATTTTCACCAGTTTCAGTTTAGTTTAATTTCAAGTGAGGTTTACATAAGACTCTATGTTTTTCATTTTTGTTAAATTAATTAATTAGAATTTTTTCTGTTTAAGTTTATCACGTTGTGTCTTAATTTTTTTTACCGACGTCTTTTCCATTAGATATAAGCATATAGATTGTAGTCGTTCATTATTTTAGCAAGTACACATTAAACATCTTTTGTTTTAAATGATTTCTTCATTAGTTAGTAATTGCATCAGTCATTAGGTCACACACCTTATTCAACTTTTTTATTAAGCTTCAACGTTTTATTTGATATTCATGTCAGTCAGCGTTTTCTTTTTCTTTAGTTATTTGAATCTCATCATATTTTTTAGTTATTTTGGTTTTAACATTTTTAATCACCATTTTATTTCGGCTTATTCAATCAACATTTTGTTGTTATAGTTTCTACGCGTTGCTTAGTTTATTCATCACCGTCTTGTGTTTCTTTATTGTTATTTTTATTCAATTAGCTACAATCAGCTGCTGTTAGCCATTATGTTAAAATCAAAGTAATTTACATAGGGTAGTTGATTCATGTTTATTTGATATAGGTTAGTTCATTTGAGTTGCATATAGGTTAGTTAATTGATTTTATATTAGTTAGTTAGTTAGTTAATTGATTTCATATTTCATATAGTATAGTCAAGGTAATTTACATAGGTTAGTGATTAATATAATTTATATAGGTTAGGTTACTATACTTTGCTGTTTATTATAATTTTGCTTTCTGGTTTGATGTTAGTTGCTATTTGCCAATGTTTTAGTCTAAGTAATGAGAATTTAGGTTAGCCGATTAGTGTAGTTTACCTTTAGCCGATTTTTAGTTCTTGTTTATGTTATTAACGTGTTAATATTAGTTTAATAGTTTCAACTGAGTGCTTTCTAAATTTTTAGTTTATTTTAGTTAGTTTATTTCTTCTTGAATTAGTTAAATTTAGTTTGTTACAATTGCTTTCTTGATTGTTAGTTAGGTAGTTTTGCTATTTTGTCGTTTAGTGTAGGTTGTTACAAGTAGTTCATAGTTTAGTTCTTGTTATTAGTTTAGTTTTAGTTAGTTGAATCTTGGTTTTTGCTGAATATTTTTAGCCATTAGCTATTAATTTCATGTTTAGTTTTCATCGTACTGCTTTGTTTCTTGTTTTTGTTTTTTTGCAGGGAAGCATTTGGATGTGCGGTAGAGCCCTTTTTGTGCCCTCCAAGTACCCTCTGAGGTCCCCTCAAGCCCTCAGAAGCGCCCTCAGGAAGCCTTTTAACAAACCATATAAAAGTATTGCTTTATTTCTCCCCAAAAGTATTGCTTTCTTCGTCTTTCGCGTTATCGAAAGAATTGCCTTGTTCATCTTTAAAAGAGCCGCTTCATTCATCTTTTGTGTTGTCGAAAGAGTCACCCTTGCCCCTCTTTGAGAGAGTTGCCTTATTTGTCTTTTGCACTAATGAAAAGTTTGCTTTATACTTCTCCGAAAGAATTGCCTTATTCATCTTCTAAGTTGCCTCCTGCAATCTCATTTTTCTTTTTGCAAACCCCTCTCAGATTTATTGTGCAAAATCTGAAGGTTCCATCGTGGTTTCTTCATTTGAGGATTCTGTTATCCATACCCATTCAGGTTAAGGGTTACACCTGAGCCTCATTTCATGAGTTATTTTATCCATGCCTGTTCAGGTCAAAAGTTATGCCTGTTCAGGTTAAGAGTTACACCTGAGCTTCACTTCGTGATGTATTTTATCCATACCCGTTCAGGTTTAGCGTTACACCTGAGCCTTATTTCACGACGTATTTTTCGTCGAATCTGGGTTAAGGGTCAAGACTGAGCCTCATTCCGATGGGGTGAATTTTCTTCTCTACTCTCCATGTGATATTTACCACTATCACCTGAATCAATTCTTTCATACCCAGTCAGATTTTTCCTAACTGGGGCATTTTATAGCCCAAATTTGGTGTATTTTTCTTTGTCACTAAGCTCGGCTTTCAACCGGCTTAGCAACAAAGAGGAGCATCTGTAAACACCCCAAAATTTTCCTTTTATTCACAAACCCTTTCCTTTTGCCACTAGTACCTGCTCTCTAAATCTTTTAGGAAACCATTTGGTCGACATCTGAGCAAGGGCTATTCAGAGCATGAATTTTGCCCCAAATTCAAATATTTCAAAATTCAATCTTCATTTTGGATCAATTTCAGTTATCAATTCTCATCCTCAAATAAAACTTTTCAATTCCTCATCTCTGCCAGGGGTCCAGGACTTCAAATCTCTCATCCAAGGTTTGCCTTTTGCATCTTATTTCATATCATTGCATCTCATTTCATATCATTTCACATCATTTCATGTCATTTCTTGTCATTTCATCGCATTGCATGTCATTTTCGAGATCCAACACTCTGGTTTTTCAAAATCTCTAATCCAGATTCGAGTTTTAAAACTTCTATTTCATAATTAATTTCAAAAAATTGGGTTTTAAATAGACATTTGCCATTTGGCCAACCTTGAGGGTTTTGCATTTCTTATTTCAAAAATATTTTCTTTAGAAAAACAATCTGGATTTGTTTTAAACTCATTTTTTTAACTGATATCAAATCTCAGGCGGGATCCATCTAGGTGGTGTCACTTCTGGATCACTTCTTTTATTCAAATTTCTCAAAATTTTAGTTATTTTAGAGTTTTAGTCGATTTAGGACTCTGTATTTTCACTTTTTGAACTTTTCAAAATTTCATTTTGGTTTTAAGTCAGAGGTAGTCTTATCTCTCGTCAACTTCTTTTATTTTGGCCAAAATCTTAGAGTTTCAATCGGATTAGGATTCTATCACAGAGTTTCAGCCGGATTAGGACTCTATCTCTCATGGCTATTTTTATTCATTTTCAATAAAATCTTTCAAAATCTTTTATTTTGGCCAAAATTTTAGAGTTTCAATCAGACTAGGACTCTATCCCAGAGTTTTAGTCAGATTAGGACTCTATCTTTTACTCCATTTTTTACTTGTTTTCAAGAAAATCTTTCAAAAGAAGTCAAAATTTTAGAGTTTTAGTCGGATCAAGACTCTACTCGCGGAGTTTTAGTTGGATTAGGACTCTAACATTGACTTCATTGTTGAGAAAATATTTTAAAAACTTCTTCATTTATTTTTAAAAATCAAAATTTAAAATTTTAGGACTTTATTGTAGAGTTTCAATTTTTTAGGACTCTGCCCCAGAGTTTCAGTCCGTCCAGAACTCTACTCTGATTTCATCTTTTTACTTTTATTTCACTTGCTTTTCAAAAACAGATTCAATTCTAAGAGTTTTAAAATTTTGGGACTCTATTATAGAGTCCTAGTCGATTAGCACTCTAACCTTGGTTTCGTCTTTTGTTTATTCTTACTAATCTCTAAGAAGATCTTTCAAAATCTCTTTGTTTGTCTTTCAAAAACCAAAATTTAAGAGTTTCAAAATTTTAGGACTCTAGCCAGAAGTTTCAGTGAGTTTAGGACTCTAATTTTCTCGAATTTTATCCTTTGCTTTTATTTTCATTTGTATTAATTTTTTTTATCTTTATTTTAACCCGTTCAAAAACTCAAATGCGAGGCCCACATACCTGGCACCAAATTCGAGAGATTTTCAATTCATCTAGGACTCAAGAGGATTTAGAATTTTGATTTTTACCTTTTGTTTTAAACCCTTTTTTGAAAATCTTGTTTTTTACACCTTTATTTTCAGGTTTTTAAAATCATTTTCTGAAAAATCAAATAGGGCCCACAGTAGGTGGTACCACATTTGAAGAAGTCTAGATTAGTTCAAGTTTGGTTAGTGTTCTAATTGAATTAAAATGTCAAAAAGATCAAAATCGATTTTAAAACCTAACCTTTATTTTCCCTTTTTAAAACCTTGTTTTTAAAACTTATAATTAGGACTTTTAAAAACCAAATGTGGGCCCACAAGGGGGGCGCCACATTTGAGATTTCATAAAGCTAAATAGGAGTCTTAATTAGGGTTAGTTGTTTAGAATTTGGTTAGGCTAAAACTCCACCAAAACCGTCCCCCTTAATTAAGCTAATTAGGAAGAGTTTTGAGATAACCAAATTCTCAAAACTCTACCCTAATTAATGCCCATAAATAGAGGCCATAGGAGTCAACCTCCACATGCTTTTTCTCTCATCTCTCTCTCCCAAATTTGTGGCCCTCTCTCTCCTCCAAGTTCCTCCTCTTCTTCCATTGAAGCTCCAATGTAAGGTCTTCTTCCCTTTTCTTAATTTTTGTTTATTTTTCATTAAAATCACCATTGTCACCTCTTTTAGCATATTTTTCTCTTGTTTTTATTTCAAAAAAATCATGTGAGGGCCTCAAGATGATGATCAACTGATGTTTGATGGTCCCTTACACATTTTTTGATCCATTAATAATATTTATCTTTTGTTTATTATGTTAAATGCCCAAAAAAGATCAAGATTTGACCATTCAACGAGTCAAATCCCTCTTTTAATGGATAAATCAAATTTATGGCTATGCTTCCCTGATTTTTTTTTTGTTTATTTCATCATGTTAATATTTATTTTATGTGTTGAAGCATTAAATCATGATTTGTTACATTATTTACATTTTTTATGGTTTTTACATGCTTAAATTAGGTTTATTCATGTGCTTTATTGATAATATGCGTTCTTGATTTTGGGTGTGCGGGAACAATGTTATTTTATGTGCGCTTTTCTGTCAATAAATTCTATTTTTTTTTAGGGTTAAACCGTGCATGTTTCAGTGATTTTTTATAAAAAAAATCAGATTATTTTGAGTTCTGTAACCATGCTAAAAAAATCCGAAACCTGGTTCCTTTACCGTGAAAACGTTATACATAATTTGGTATAGTTTGTCAAAATGATATCTCCTTCATCAAAGATCCGATTGACGATCCATATAAAGCAGTGGGTTCATCAATATGTCTAGTATATTTTGTGAAAATTTCAGATTTTTATCTAAAAGTTTGCTATTTTTTCTCTGTTAATGATCAAAATCTATTTCACAGTGACCGTCATGCAGTGTTTAAGCTCTAGACGAACTTGTGTAGATTGTATCTCCCTAACCAAAAATTCGATCGATCATCCATAAATAGGAGTATCTGCATCTGTTAGTCTACTATCATCTGTGAAAATTTTATAATTTTTTAACATTGTTTGCTATATTTTCCTACACCCAAAATCGGATTTGTTTATTTTAACTCGTTACGTATAAGCCAGAATCAAGTCTATATTGCTGGAACGATATCTCTTTAATCAAAAATTCTTTTTTTGATCTGTAAAAGGAAATATTTTTGTTCATATTTCTAGTTTATTCATGTAAAATTTCACAATTTTTTATTACTATTTGATACCTGAATTGGGTCTGACACTGTGATAGGTATGTGCTCACGGGCAAAATCACATATTTTTTATATTTTTATTTTATGTTTATATTCAAAATAATCCTAAAAATAAATCTTTCGATTTTATTATGTTTTTAGGGTTATTATAAGTGTGCATGTCAATTTTTGTGAATTTAAAATTCATTTGATGCACTATTTAGTTAAATCATGAAAATAGGATGCCCGTGGAGTCCTGATTCGACTGAAATCTGAGCAAAAGTTGATATTTTTATGATATTCTAAAATTTTCATGAAAAGATTTATATTTTTAGGGTTTGATCATGTTCATAATTATTCTAGGGTGCTTCACACCCGATTTGGTGTTGATTTGAATCCGTTTGATCCCTGAATTAAAAGTTTTACAAAAAATCTTTTCTGAAAATCCTGATTTCAAGGCCATAGTCTTGTTTTCAGGGAATTTTTTATCATTTTTTCCAAAATTATGAATTTAAATGTTATTTATTTTTATTATTTATTCAATTTTACATCATTTTTTATTATGTTTATCTCAGGGAAGCATAGAAAAAGGATTATATCTGGATAAATCCATCAATTTTTAGATATTGTTAGATAAATTCAGAAAAGCTGGCATATCTTCACTAACAAGTTTGCTATTTTTGCAGAGACATTCAAGACTGTATTTTCTTTATTGTTTTTTTCTTTATTTTAATTTATTATTAGAGTAAATTACAAAAACTTTGGAATAAGAATTTAATTTTCTGCTTAGAATAGGGCTGCATTGCATATAGTTTATTTTATTTTCAATAATTATAATTGTGTGATGAATGACGATTCATGCATATTCAAACTCACAATGGTCTGCATGAATGGCACATCCACCTGCTTCTAAGGAGTTGATAAACTCGATGGGTTTTGTATTTATGGCCATAGTCAGAATATGAACAAAACTGAGATTTATCATCTTTTTCTAAGCCACAAATGGCCTACACTCTTAGGCATTTTAAAAAATCATAGCATATTTTCCAAACTTTTCTAAGTATTTTTCTCTTTTAGAATCAAATGAGGTATTTTCAATATGTATTCATGGTCATAGTCAGGGATATGTAAAGAATTTATTTCATCTAAGTTCTATAAGGCACAAAAAATTCTTTTATCAAAGATTTTTTTCAAATTCTTCAGAAAATACTTTTGCAAATTGCATTCATTCATTCATCTAGCTTAGACTGCATCATGAAAAGACTTTCACCGGGCCACACGCCCATCCCTTTTGATGTTTTTCAATTCAATCTCAGCAAAAATTGATTTTCTCTAAGTCTTTCTCCAGAATTCGATTTTCTCAAAAAGATCTCCTTTTCTTCAGAAATCGATTTTCCTCTCTTCAAAAAGACTTCTCAAATGTGGTTCACAATTTTCAAGGTTTTCCCTTTTTTCAAGTATTTCCAAATCTTTGAAGCATATATCATGTTTTCAATCTACATTTTTCAAAGTTCATAGCACATCCCTAATTCTTTGTGCATTTAGGAATAGAACATCAATTTAGACAAGTCGAGCAAAGCAAAGCAATAGATTGATCCTTGGTTCAATTACCCCTGGTTATCATGCCAGAAACGATTGAACCTCGTACCGACAGGTGAATCTCTTTTCTACAATTTTTTCAAAACGGAGGTGAGTTATTTTCAAAACTTTTTCAAAGGTCAGTTTGACTTGCAAAAGTAAAATTTTGCAGTGATAACACCGCGTCTGACCAAGTCGGACTGAGACCTAGTCCACCTAGAACCCCCTAATGGGTTCAAGAATTCTCTTTATGAGATATAGCCTGTTGGAGATCTCAAATGTTGATGAGGTATAAACAAAGTTGCTTGGAATTTAATTGTGAACAACTTTGATTTTGATGTTATTGCCAAATTGAACACTAATTCACCAAAAAATGCAAATCAAGGCTCCATGCTATGCTTAGACAAAGTTCTACCAGAATTCTATAGAGTCACTGAAAACCCTCCAATGATGCTCAAATCATTCAGACAAGATCCTCACACGTCAATGAACTCAAATCCATTGATGGATCTTCGATCCTCCATTGGAGATCACCAAAATTTAATGATCATCAGTAAAGGCCGCATAAGCAATCGTCGGTGGACGACTAATGTCCGCCAACTGAATGACTGACTAAAATGCCCGTGGTAGGCGGTGGGTCGCTTGTCAATACTTATCTCATCGATGTCCAATATTCCAAAACCAAATGGGGTTCGACGAAGGAGAACAACACCGAACAAAAAATTCGGCAAGCTTCGCATAGATGTCGGCACACCCACACCCTAAATATCTGCGCAGTGGAAGCGCGGTGTGGGCCCATAACCCAATGTTAGCGTAAAATGGATAGCATAAAAGCCATTTATCGGATGTAGCCTTGGATGGTCTGAATGACACTTCAGTGGATGCTATTGATCGACGTTCTCCTTAGCAAATCGATGCCCTCAATAAGCCCAGACCAGAATGTCGAAAGGTGAGCAGGACACTTTGAACTCAGAGAGAGATCACACACGTATGTAGCACTCAACAACTACATATGCCCCCATCAAGCATCTATGGAGCTCTCCTATTTATAGGGAGATTTGGTGTAGTTCATAATGGGTTTTCTAAATTCATCTAAATTTATATTTGATTTTATTTTGACAAAATTTATCAATTATTTTATTAAATTTTATCTTTTTCATAAATTCAAGTCTGAATGTGAATTTCACTAAAATCAACTTTAGTCAACTTTAATTTTTCATAAGATATTTCTTGTCATTCATTTTAGGCTAATTTGCATTTTTTCATTCATTTCTCGTAGAATTCATCATTAATATTATTTTATTCATTAAAAATACTCTGAAGAATCACATGTATTACATCCAAATTTAATTTAAATTTTAAGTTCAATTTCGATAAAGATTTAAATTATTGCATAATTCAAATTTGAATTGACATTCAATTTAATCTTAATTTAGGTTCAAATCAAACCCAAATCCAATTATAATATTTGAGACATAAGCATTAGTGGACGTCCCTAATGAGTATGAATGAGAAGTTATGAGTCTGTAACCTCCATGTCAATATGGGTCACATCTAGATTGAATCCAATCCGATTCAAAATCCAACAATCCTTACCCTATTTTTTTTACTCGAACAACTTCGCAAAGCATAGAGACCTAGCTGCGTTGGTTCAACTTGTCATACTTATGATTGTTGTCCTGTCAGGGTAAAACTCATGGGGCTTACCCCTCGACCCTAGAGAGATGCTCTTCTCACCCTATCTTGCTGATCATGCATAATATTTGCACTTTTATTCATCTTATTTTATGCATGATCCATGTTAAAATCGCTTTAAAAACCCAATTTTTATTGTTAGTTTTGAGAAACCACATTGAAATTGAATTTATTGGAAAATCATGTATTTTAAAGCTTACCCTACATTTTTAGTGTTTTTATTAGTTTTAGATTTTCTTAATAATATTTTAATTAGGTTAGGTTTGAATTAAACAATATTAATTAGTTTAGGGAGTTGTATTTTTTTTAGAAAAAACACATTTTTCATAAGAGATCCTATTTTGGAAATTATAAAAAATCTTTGGACTCTTTTTGAAAAATCTGTTTTAACCTAATTATTGCATTATAAATACATCTTTTTCAGCAAGAAGAGACGTTTTTCCAGATTAGAGTTCATGCCCCCTCCTTCTTGCCCCTCTCTTCTCTCTCTCCCTTGCTCTTTCTTGCTTTTTTGCCGATTTCTTTCTCTCCTTATTCTCCCCTTCTTCTTCTTCCCCTTTTTTCTTCAAGCTTCGAACCCTTTCGTCATCGGCAACTTCTTCCTCTTCGTCAGGGCAGCGTGGATGTAGCTGGATTGACCATCTTCTCTCCTCAACCATTCCATCGGAGGCGATCCGTGATAGGTCGTTTCTTTCTCCATCTTTTTCACCATAAATTTAGATTTTGCATCGCATAAAGCATTGCACCGCATATAGTTTTGTTAGATCTTCATGTCATTTTCATATTAATATAGTTTATTTCATATCTTGCATCTGAAAAATAATATATATATATATATAATAGTTTAGTTTAGTTTAGCCATTTTTCTTGATCTATGTGTAGGCTAACAATAGTTTAATTGAATCGGTAGTGGATGCATAATATTTTCTGATATTTTCACCAGTTTCAGTTTAGTTTAATTTCAAGTGAGGTTTACATAAGACTCTATGTTTTTCATTTTTGTTAAATTAATTAATTAGAATTTTTTCTGTTTAAGTTTATCACGTTGTGTCTTAATTTTTTTTACCGACGTCTTTTCCATTAGATATAAGCATATAGATTGTAGTCGTTCATTATTTTAGCAAGTACACATTAAACATCTTTTGTTTTAAATGATTTCTTCATTAGTTAGTAATTACATCAGTCATTAGGTCACACACCTTATTCAACTTTTTTATTAAGCTTCAATGTTTTATTTGATATTCATGTCAGTCAGCGTTTTCTTTTTCTTTAGTTATTTGAATCTCATCATATTTTTTAGTTATTTTGGTTTTAACATTTTTAATCACCATTTTATTTCGGCTTATTCAATCAACATTTTGTTGTTATAGTTTCTACGCGTTGCTTAGTTTATTCATCACCGTCTTGTGTTTCTTTATTGTTATTTTTATTCAATTAGCTACAATCAGCTGTTGTTAGCCATTATGTTAAAATCAAAGTAATTTACATAGGGTAGTTGATTCACGTTTATTTGATATAGGTTAGTTCATTTGAGTTGCATATAGGTTAGTTAATTGATTTTATATTAGTTAGTTAGTTAATTGATTTCATATTTCATATAGTATAGTCAAGGTAATTTACATAGGTTAGTGATTAATATAATTTATATAGGTTAGGTTACTATACTTTGCTGTTTATTATAATTTTGCTTTCTGGTTTGATGTTAGTTGCTATTTGCCAATGTTTTAGTCTAAGTAATGAGAATTTAGGTTAGCCGATTAGTGTAGTTTACCTTTAGCCGATTTTTAGTTCTTGTTTATGTTATTAACGTGTTAATATTAGTTTAATAGTTTCAACTGAGTGCTTTCTAAATTTTTAGTTTATTTTAATTAATTTATTGCTTCTTGAATTAGTTAAATTTAGTTTGTTACAATTGCTTTCTTGATTGTTAGTTAGGTAGTTTTGCTATTTTGTCGTTTAGTGTAGGTTGTTACAAGTAGTTCATAGTTTAGTTCTTGTTATTAGTTTAGTTTTAGTTAGTTGAATCTTGGTTTTTGCTGAATATTTTTAGCCATTAGCTATTAATTTCATGTTTAGTTTTCATCGTACTGCTTTGTTTCTTGTTTTTGTTTTTTTGCAGGGAAGCATTTGGATGTGCGGTAGAGCCCTTTTTGTGCCCTCCAAGTACCCTCTGAGGTCCCCTCAAGCCCTCAGAAGCGCCCTCAGGAAGCCTTTTAACAAACCATATAAAAGTATTCAACTTAAGTACCTAAAGGGAACACAGAGGGAAGGATAAAGGGAAGCAAATCAATCAAAAAGGGGACACAAGGACTCGAAGCACTAAAGCCTTTTCTTTTTATTTTAGATTAGGGCTTATTTTTTTTGTTAATTGGGTCTGTAATAAGCCATTTAATTATTTGTTTAAGCCCTCTGCGTAGAGCAACACTCTCTTAGTTATTTTATTTAATTAATTTTTTATTCTTCAAGGCAATAAAGAGTAGTTAGATCGTGTGTTTGAATACAAAGTATTTCCCGTCCCCTAAGATCGACCTGGACTCCACCACTTATGCGAGCCAGTTTTTATTATTTGGTGTCTGGCTTTCACTTGATTTTGATTAAAAATATTGTTTCAAAATCGTTTTCCAAAACTCATACCAAATTTTTGGCACCGTTGTCAGGGAACGACGATTAATACGAGTATTCGCTTTATTGTCAGTTTGTGTTCGCGTTTACTTAGGTTGTTAGTTTACTTTCTATTTATTATTTAGGTTGCTTAGTTTCATTCATGCTTCATATTTAGGATTGTTTAGTTTTTTTTCAGTATTTAGGTTTAGAACCACGTTGCTTGCAAACTCTAGATACCAACTTACTTTTCTTGCATAGCCCACCTATTAGGATACCCTTAGAGGTGACTGAGCACGATTGGTACCGTGCCCATAGTTTGATTTTTCACAGAATATCTGTGGGTGCAAGTGTGTGGTACTTATTTATTTCTTACTTTCTAGTTATTTTTATTTTACCTGCTTTGTGGTTTGTTGTGGTTTTGCCGCACTGCACGTTAGTTAGTTAGAAAACCAGTGACTTAGGATGGTTGCTACACTGGTCTACCCTGAGAGGTGCATGCACGGGCGACGCTCGCTTGACCCTAAGCTAGCAGAGATAGTCGAGGACCTAGAGTCCCTTATTAGAAGAGCCCGTCGATCTGGCTCCATGGCCCAAGATCAACAGTTGACCCGTCCTCTTAGGGAGTACTTCACTCCCAATGCTTACACTTCGACGTCCTGCATCACTAGACCTAATGTAGGAGTGCCGCAGTTTGAGATAAAGGCCAATATAATCCAAATGCTTTCATCTTTTTATGGCCTAAGCAACGAAGATCCCTACTGTCATCTTGATGAATTCCTCGAGATCTGCTCTACTATGCAGATCAACAATTTTGGGGATGACGCGTTGAGGTTGACGTTGTTCTCATTCTCCCTCAAGGACAAAGTCAAACACTAGTTGAAGGCCCTCGATACGATTCAGATTACCACTTGGGAACGCATGCAACGTGAATTCCTTAAAAAGTATTTCCCAATTGGTAAAATGAATCAGTTTCGTAAAGTCATTACCAGTTTCTCTCAGATTGAGGGAGAACAGTTTCATGAGACCTGAGAGAGAATGAAAGATCTTCTCCGCAGGTGCCCCGACCACCAAGTGCCCCGTTCGCAACTGGTGCAATATTTTTATGATGGTCTGACCGAGAAGGATAAGCAAATGGTTGATTCTTCGTGTGGGGGCACATTCGTGCTCAAGAGCGAGGAGGAAGCATGGTCCATATTCGACACATTGAGTGAAAATGTCATGCACCATGCCCTATTTTTGTGTATTGATAGGACCACACTAGTTCCTAGTGGTTCTAAGAAGGGAGAAATTTTTGAAGTTGAGTCCGAACATGATCTGCAAATCAAAGTGGACCAGTTAACAAAGAAAGTAGATCAATTACTGGCCAACCCAACTTTGATAAATTTAGTAGGAAAAGTGTGTGAGCTATGCGCTAGTCCTGCACACTTTTTTTTTGAGTGTCCGACAACACCACTTTATCCTGAATTTGTTCAGGAGCAAGTGAATGTTGACCAAGGTTTCGCCAGACCGATGCACGATCCTTATGCACCCACATATAACCCGAGATGGTGAAATCATCCTATCTTCGTGTAGAGAAATCCACACGATCCACCCCATCTGCCCTCCCAGACACAACACAAACAGGGTAACTTCTCACAAGGTTACCCACGTCCCACACTTTCATAGGCCTATCCCTCACTTAGCTTGCCTTCTCCTCAGGAGCCCACATCGAGCCCATCTTTTCAGGAGAAGTTGTTAGAGGCCTTTTTTGACATTAATGCTAACCTCTGTTCACACACGCAGTCAATAGCAAAGCTAGAGACCCAGATGGGACAGTTGGTTGAGGCCTTGAGCAGGCGAAGTGAGGAAAGCCTCCTGAGTCAGTCTGTCATCAACCCAAAGGGTAAAGAACCCAAGTATCATGACCTGCACCTCACAGATTCCCACCAAGAGCAGGCCAACTCTGTTATGTCCCTTCAGAGTGGAAAGGCATTCCACCCAACTCAGAAGTCGACTGGTGAACCCACCACCATACCTACTGACCAGTCGATCTCCTCTACCTGCCCCAAGGAGAATGGGTAGGGCTCACGGCCTGTGCTTTCTTCATATATACCCGTTGCCCCTTTTCCTCAGGCCCTAGAAAAATTGATTGATTTTTGCAAGCAGGGGGCGCACATGCTCGAAATGCTTGACATGTTCAAGCAAGTTCACATCAACCCCCCCTTGCTTGATGCTGCTTGTATTGATAGATTTTCGGTTCTTGGCTCTCCACCATTTGAGAATAGTGTCCACGTGGAGACTAAACTCCTTCCTTCCAGTATAGAGAGTTATCGTAGCGTGCATAGGGGTAGAATTGGAGGAAACATAGTGCGTAGTGTCACAGATGACACTCTTTTCCTCAGAGCCCCTAATTGATCACGACTTCACATCCATTGATCTCATAGATGATTAAAGGTTTCCAAAGATCCATCTGGCTGAGGACATAAAACTTAGTGCTTTATGAGAGGCAACTCATATTTATAATGTACTATTCGTAGTCTCAGTAGTTTTTCAGGTTTTAGAAAGTTTTCTTCTTCCATGAGTTAGATGCCAGATTATGTATGCATTGCATTTTTATATATTTTTATAAGTTACATAACAATGAGACAGATGGAACCTCTGCAGACCCATTCACATGCCATATCAGGTAAGGTTACGCAGTGTGGATCAAGTGACCTCTACTTTTTTCTTCCAGTTACTTGTGTTCTCATATGCATTCACTTAGTTTCATACAAGCATGGGGAAGTGCCACTGAGGACAGTGTCATTCAAGCATGGGGGAGGGTGTAGTTTGCACACCTAGATTTTTCTGTCTTTGTACTTGCACTTTTGATGTCAACTCATAAAAAATGGGCTTTTAAGGAATGAGTTTGAACTTATATGATTACTTTGCAAAATCAAATGATTTTAGAGAATTTTTAAGCCCAAAAAAAAAAAAAATCTGACACAGATCTAGAAAATCATGATTATTTATGTGGATTTCAAAGAAATGGTGATAGATGCATGTTAGAGTTTATTTTAAATCACAAGTATGAATATGCATAATTTTATTTTTGAAAAACTAAGCAAATGAACAACATTGCATTCACGAGCTCAAAAAGTGAAAAGTGCATACGTTCAGTTATTTGATATCTTCGTATTTTCCAGTAGTTGGGCTCAAACACAAGTTGAAGTGTTTGAGTTCCATGTCGAAAAGGATAATAAAGGAAATCACTTCTATGTCTAGTTGATATCTGTGGCCTATTTGGTTCAAGCGAGTAGAGCCTGAGGGATGTTTACACCTAGTGCCCTAAAGCCGTCTGGTTTGGGAGCCACCGATCTGAAAGCCCGTTACATGGATTTTATAGAGAGCCTAATAGATGTTGACATTGCACATGACAGAGAAGTAGACTATACGTAAACTATAAAAATGGAAGGTCTAGTGACTCAAGCAATTAAGTCCGAGGGATACTTTGTATCTGGTGCCTCAAGGTCGTCTGGCCTGGGAGTCACTGATCCAAAAGCTCATTACACGAGTCACAAAAACTGAAAATTTGATATTGTGCTCAATAAAAGAAAGAGAAAAAAAGTGTGAAGTGAAAATCAAGAAAAAGAAAAGAGCATCAAAAGAAAAAAAAAGTTCACTGCTTAGAAGCAAGATTGAGAAAACCTGTACAGAAAATATAGGAGTGAGGATTAGTAAATAATAACATGTGTTTATTTGACTTTTCAAAAATAAAGCATAAATAATTATGATATTTAGAAAAGTGAAAGAAATGTTTTATTCTATGGTGGCATGTAAAAGATTTTAATTATGTTTTGATTATGCAATGACAGAAAATATTTGCGAAAACAAAATCTTTAATTGCCTATTGCTCGTGATGTTAAAATTTTTATGCATACATGACAGAGATGTTTGTGGGTAGCATCACTGCAAACTCTCACGAAACCTTACTTATCCACTGGGGTAACCTAGGGATTAAAAGGGCTTGTTGCATATGCTAAATGCAACCATAATTCCCACGAAAGTGAGTAAGCATTTGTTTTGAGTAATTTAGTACATTTTACTTTTTGCTTCAGTTTGCTCGAGGACTAGCAAACGATAAGCATGAGGGTATTTGATCATGCATAATATTTGAACTTTTATTCATCTTATTTTATGCATGATCCATGTTAAAATCGCTTTAAAAACCCAATTTTTATCGTTAGTTTTGAGAAACTACATTGAAATTGAATTTATTGGAAAATCATGTATTTCAAAGCTTACCCTACATTTTTAGTGTTTTTTTTATTTTTTGATTTTCTTAATTATATTTTAATTAGGTTAGGTTTGAATTAGCCAATATTAATTTGTTTAGGGAGTTGTGTTTTTTTAGAAAAAACATGTTTTTCATAAGAGACCCTGTTTTGGAAATTATTGAAAATCTTTGGACTCTTTTTGAAAAATCTGTTTTAACCTAATTATTGCATTATAAATACACCTTTTCCAGATAGAGGAGACATTTTTCTAGATTAGAGTTCACGCCTCCTCCTTTGCCCCTCTCTTCTCTCTCTCTCCCTTTCTCTCTCTTGCTCTTTTGTTGATTTCTTTCTCTTCTTATTCTCCCCTTCTTCTTCTTCTTCCCATTTTTTCTTCAAGCTTCGAACCCTTTTGTCATTGACAACTTCTTCCACTTCATCGGGGCAACGTGGATGCAGCTGCTAGATTGACCATCTTCTCTCCTCAACCCTTCCATCGGAGGCGATCCGTGATAGGTCATTTCTTTCTCCCTCTTTTTCATCATAGATTTAGATTTTGTATCTCATAAAGAATTGCATCACATATAGTTTTGTTAGATCTTCATGTCATCTGCATATTAATATAGTTTATTTCATATCTTGCATCTAAAAAATAAATAATCTATATATATAGTTTAGTTTATTTTAGCCATTTTTCTTGATCTATGTGTAGGCTAACAATAGTTTAATTGAATCGATAGTGGTAGCATAATATTTTTTGATGTTTTCACCAGTTTCAGTTTAGTTTAATTTCAAGTAAGGTTTAAATCAGACTCTATGTTTTTCAGATTTGTTAAATTAATTAATTAGAATTTTTTCTGTTTAAGTTTATAACGTTGTGTTTTAATTTTTTTTACTGATGTCTTTTCCATTAGATATAAGCACATAGATTGTAGATTTTCATTATTTTATCAAGTACAACATTAAACGTCTTTTGTTTTAAATGATTTTTTCATTAGTTAGTAATTACATCAGTCATTGTGTCACACACCTTATTCAACATTTTTATTAAGCTTCAACATTTTATTTGATATTCATGTCAGTCAACGTTTTTTTTTTCTTTAGTTATTTGAATCTCAACATACTTTTTTAGTTATTTTGGTTTTAATATTTGATGATGCATGAAATGCACATCATTCTTATTCATTATTCATGCATTTTTATACATTTTAAAGGCTTAAAACCCATGTATAGATGCATTTGAGTGTAAAGGAGCTACGATTCAAATTTCATTCGAATCGAAGTTAAAATGAGTAAGATAATGCATTTTTAAGTTTCTAGAGCGGTTTTCAAGGCAAATCGGATCTAGATCCGATCCACTAGCCTACTTTTGGATCTTAGACTGGACCCAAACTTTATATAATCCAATCCACACGTGATCCAAGATCCAAAAGATGAAAAATTTCATAAAACCCCTCAGAAAGTGGCGCCTAGAAAATAAGTTTATTTTAAACCTGTTTTTGAATTTTCAAAACTTCGTAATAGGTTTAAAAGCTTTTGGAAAAATTGTGTAAAGGGTCTTTTGGCTGAACATCTGATGTTCTTCTCCTCCCTTCCTCACTTTCCCACTATCGTCTATTCTACAATCCCTTCTTCTCCCTAATTTTAAAATTGATCCTTCACGTTGTAGCCACCTCCCATTCACAACGCCCACTGTGTTTTCTTTTCTCTTCTTAGCTCACTTTTCACTGTTGTTAATTGTGTTTTACCTTGATTATGTTGTTGTGTTTTTGCAGGTAGGAGCCATAGAAGTAGCACCTTCAACTTGGACTCGGTTCGCCATTTAAAACACATGAAGATCGGCCGTGTTCTTCCTTTAACCGATCTTCCATCTTTGCTTCCACCACTTATCTCCCTCTTCATAACTCAGGTTCTACTTCAAAGAGCAGCCAGCAGAGGTGTAGCAATACTATCAAGGTCATATGGGAGTACGTTTCGTGCCAAAGATCACTCTACCTCACCCCCTCCCTCGTCGGAATGCCCTAGAGGTTAGTCTTCCCTTCCTCATTTTTTTTAGCATAGATCGAGTCCCTTTTGTCATATCGAGTCATACCCATTTTATTATTTTTATTTTCTGATTTGTTTTGACAGTAAACTACTGTCTTAATTCTGTAATTTCAGTAGTTAAGATCGAGTCTTAGTCGAGTTTAGGTTGTTATGTTATTAGATATTGTGATTTGTAGTTTAGTGTAAAAACCAATTAGATTTAGTCTAACCGGTTTTGATGCTTTCTCAGTTTTGGATCTGATAGATTTTTCAGCATGATAGCATAGTACAGGCCATATTGAATCACATAAGATTGAGTCTAAATAGGTCTTTAGTGTAAATAAAAATCGTTGTTTAAATTGCTGTATTTTCTTAGTCAAAATCATTTTTTAGAGTATTTTGAAAAAACCGCCTAGCGTAGGCTGCCATCCTCCTCAAAAAGGACGACACCCATTGTTGGACCAGCAAGGTCCTCTGGATTTTGGTAAGTGTAGCAGATTTAGAAAATTTAGTAATTTTGTCTAGGTTCATTATATGTGGGTTGAGTCAACAACTAACTTAATTAGATTTTGATAATCCTAATTTTTTAGTGGTTCACGATTTGTGTTTTAGTGCAATAATACCCATGCAAGGAGTTAGTATTGATTAGAATAGAATATAGAATATAGTTAGTTTAGTATAATTTGTAAATTTTGAATTTTGCATGAAGGGTAATCATGGACTTTTAAGCATTGGGCGGTTTTTGGAAATATAGTGGGGTTTTGAATTTTGGGTGTCTTTATTTTGGGCAAGTCTTGACTTTCATTTTAAGTGGCCAGTCCATAGAATCTCCTCCCTCTTTGTTATTTAGGTAAGAGACTTGAAGTTCAATTCTATTACCTAAACTCATCACGAATTGAATTAAATAGGAGACCACATCTTAATAAGGAGATCATTTCTTTGATTAAGAAATTAAATCCACAAAACTGTGATGGCCCATTGAGCCTGACGAGTTTGACTTTGAACCCTTTCATTGGCTCTCTAATGTAAGATGTTATGGGCCCCACCTCATTCCAGCCAGCCTACTGTATACATTAATGACCCTTTTTAGTTAGCATTCTCGTTTAGTATAGTGTTTGCATATGTCCTTAATCAATTTAGGAAAGGTTGATTTAGAATTTGTTTTATTTCATTTTGTTTCATATTTAACCTTGTATATTGTTTAAGTTAGTAGTCAATTATGTTAATGATGCATTGTATGTTGACAGTCAAGTAAGTATTCAATAGGTCCCACATAGGGGACAATGCATTTAGATAATAGCTATGCCATTTAAATTTTGTGTTATTTAGGTAAGTCGTGTAGGCATGTATTTTTTAGCTCATGTACATAGTGTCGTACTGTCTTAAGGATTGTGTAAGTAGGGTTCATTTAAGGATGTCTGATATTATGAGAGAAGTATATTAGCATTAGTATCATTGTTATTCACTTTAATGTCTTATTTACTTGTTGTTTTAGAAGTAATTTGTAGTTTCTAGAAGGTAAATTAGATCTTGATCATAGATTTAATTCCTAGCAGCAGTAAGCAGTGTTTTTGTAGTTTAGCAGTGTATAGGTATGTTAATTGCATGTACTTAAAGTTAGTAGTGCAAATATTGAATTCTTTCAAGTGAATAGTGCATTGAATTTCAAAACCGGATTTTGCACCAACTTGCACTCATTATTTTATGTGCAATTTTTCTGAGTTTTTATAAGAAATTTGTTCTATTCTTTTTATTGGTGTGTTCACTGTCAGCAGACAAAAAATCAGCTTAATTGGAGTTGATGTGGTATGATTTTTAAGCGTTTTGCAAAAAACAAATTTTTAGAAATTCCAATTTCGGGACAGGCCTATTTTTAGAATTTTTCTGAACTTGAAACACTTATATCCGAAGATCCCTAATGAATTTTTGAGAGCCGTAAAATCTGACAAATTTTTTAATTTGTCGGAAAGAGAACAAAAGAAAAATCATCAAATTAGGACTCTGTTTGGGCATCCAAACAGTCTATTTTAAAAAACTTATCAGATTTCAATTTTGCACTATATTGCGGGCAAAATAGTTATTTAGCTAATTAGTTGATTTTCGGTAGTTTTGTTTGTTTGTCTGCATTTTAGTTTGTATAGTTGCAGTAGTTAGTTTAGTTAGATTTTAACTAATTAGTTAGTTTAATTAGAAATTGTATTTTAGTTATTTTTTATTTTTAATTGTAATTTAGTTTCAGTAATTCCTTGTAGAATTAGTTTAAGTGTAAGTTTTAGAATTACTTATCATAATTGTATGCTAATTTTGTATCTTATTGTATTTTAGGTTGATAAGTTTACAACAGGTCAAAAGGTGTATTCATAATGAGAGCACAAATGCAGCTGTGGTGAAAAAACAAAAATACCCCTGGCGATCTGGAGAAGACTTTAGAAACCCATTTTTAGTTAATTTTTGTTTTTAGTTTGTAACTTAATTAAAATTGTATTGTTTGACTTAGTTGTAACATTTTTTATATTAATAAATTGCAATTTTTAGAGATAATTATGAATATTTCCCATTCCTTAAGGATTCGACCCGTACTCGCCACGAAAGTGGAAAGTCGATTTTTATTATTTTTGGTTAACGATTTTCCAAATCTTTTACTGAAAAATATATTTTAAAAATACCACTGTAAAAAGTTCAACCAAATTTTGGCACCGTTGCTGAGGAACGACGATTATATTCTATTATTTCTAAATATTTCAGCTTATTAATATCTAGTAACTTTGTTGTTTTTAATTTCTTTAGTTTTTAGGTTTAGTTAGTGAATATAGGTTTAACATAGTTAGTAAATATATGATTCACGTACTATTGTTCTAGGCTTTACTGAATTACATGATCGAAGGAGCGAATAGATAGGTGACTTTTAGAGAACATAGTTTGTGAGTTCTTACATTTACTGAATTTGTGATTTAGTGTAGATTTTTGTTATTTTAATTTTGTAGATTAGTTAAAATGTTCTAACTTTGCTTAGATTAGTTTTACTGATTATTTCTTTTGTGTATCATATGTACATAGTAGGAATAGAATTGATATTTGTTTTTATTACTATTTGATTTATTTATTTGTTTTGATCATATTTTTGTCTCGTATTTGATTGTTGTCATGCATGAATACTTTATTATTTGATGCTTTAATGTATGAGTCCAGGTTACCAGACACAGAATACGGCTTCAGAAGCAGACCATTGGTAAGATTAGTGGAAAACTATGCATTCGTATATGCATAGTGGTGGTCTGAAATCAAGTCAATCATCAGCTCAAGAAGTCCTGCACATATCAGGTTGTATCTTTCTTTTCTCACATATTCATTTTCTATTCTGTAGTGTGCATCTTCATTGCATACTTACATATTTTGTATGCCACTAGGGACAGTGTCATTCAAGCATGGGAGGATGATTTAGATGCACACTCAAAAAAAAAAATTGTTCGGGTAGATAAACCTCACAAAATTAGGTATTTAAGAAACAAGTTTATAGCATATATGAATGTTTTTGACATAATCTAACAATTTAGAAACTTTTAAGCCCCATGTGAAAAAAAAATTGATCTGATATAAAAAGAGTAGTTATTTATGTAAAATTTCAAAGAAAAGATAGTATTTGAATGTTAGAATTGTTTTGAATCACTATAATATAAGTATGCACAATATGTTTTGAAAAACTAAGCAAATAAAAAAAATATTTAGAAATATGAGCTTAAAGCAAAAAGAGCTTACGTTTAGTTGTCGATGTTTTCATGATTCTCAGTAGCTGAACTTAAACACAAGTTGAAGTGTCTGAGTCTCATGATGAAAAGGATAATGAAGGAGATCTTCTTCTTGTCTAGTCGATATTTGTGGCCTATTTGGTTCGAGCAAGTAGAGCCTAAAGGGTGTTTTAAACTTGGTGCCCTAGAGCCATCCAGTTTGTTAGCCACCAACTCAAAGGCTTGTTACACAGACTTCATAGAAAGCCTAATAGATAAAGACATTGCACATGACAAGGGAAAGACTATACATAAACTATTAAAATGGAAGGTCTAGTGACTCAAGCAATTAAGTTTGAGGGATACTCTGTATCTGGTGCCCTAAGGTCGTCTGGCCTGGGAGTCACTGACCCAAAGCTCGCTACACGAGTCACGAAACTGGATATTTGAAATAATGCTCAATTGAGAAAAATTAGAAAATAAAAAAAATTAAAAATCATCAGAAAAAAAATGAGCTTAAGGAAAAATTCATTGTTTAGGAATAATTATGAAATACTGTGCAGAAAATGTACAAGTGATGATAAATGAATAATAACATGATAATACTTGATGTTCTGAGAAAATTCATAGATAATTACAATTTTAGAAAGGTGAAAGGAAAAAGTTTTTATTGTGGAGGCGTGAAAATTCTAAATGTGTAATGAGAGTGTAAATTACATGAAATATTTGCTGATACGAGTTTCTTAATTGCCTAATATTTTTGGAAAAAATTTTTGATTTTCTACATGACATTGATGTTTGTGGGTAGCATCACTGGAAACCCTCACGAGACCTTACTCGTCCACTGGGGTAACCCAGCGGTTTAAAGGGCTTATTGCATGAGCTAAATCCAACCGTGATTCCTACAAAAATGAGTTAGGGATATTTTTTATTTTACATGCATCATTTATTTTTTAGTTCGTAGCATATTAGCTTTCTTTAGTTTACTTTGTTAAGGGACTAATAAACATTCAAGCTTGAGGTATTCGATGATGCATGAAATACACATCATTCTTATTCATTATTCATGCATTTTTATATATTTTAAAGGCTTAGAACCCATGTATAGATGCATTTGAGTGCAAATGAGCTACGATTCGAATTTCACTTGAATCAGAGTTAAAATGAGTAAGATAATGCATTTTTAAGCTTCTAGAGCGGTTTTCTTGGCAAATCAGATCTAGATCCAATCCACTAGCCTATTTTTGGATCTTGGACTGGACCCAAACTTTATATAATCCAATCCACACGTGATCCAAGGTCCAAAAGATGAAAAATTTCATAAAACCCCCTCAGAAAGTGGTGCCTAGCAAATAAGTTTATTTTAAACCTGTTTTTGAATTTTCAAAACTTCGTAATAGGTTTAAAAGCTTTTGGAAAAATCATGTAAAGGGTCTTTTAGCTGTACATCTGATGTTCTTCCCCTCCCTTCCTCTTTTTCCCACTATCGTCTATTCTACAATCCTTTCTTCTCCGTAATTTCAAAATTGATCCTTCACGTTGTAGCCACCTCCCATTCCCAATGCCCACTGTGTTTTCTTTTCTCTTCTTAGCTCACTTTTCACTGTTGTTAATTGTGCTTTACCTTGATTATGTCATTGTGTTTTTGCAGGTAGGATCCATAGAAGTAGCACCTTCAACTCAGACTCGGTTCACCATTTAAAACACACGAAGATCGGCCGTGTTCTTCCTTTAACCGATCTTCCATCTTTGCTTCCACCACTTATCTCCCTCTTCGTAACTCGGGTTCTACTTTGAAGCAGCAGCTAGCGGAGGTGTAGCAATACTATCAAGGTCATATGGGAGTACGTTTCATGCCAAAGATCACTCTACCTCACCCCCTCCCTCGTCAGAATGACCTAGAGGTTAGTCTTCCCTTCCTCCTTTTTTTTAGCATAGATTGAGTCCCATTTGTCATATCGAGTCATACCCATTTTATTATTTTTTTTTTCTGATTTGTTTTGATAGTAAACTACTGTCTTAATTCTGTAATTTCAGTAGTTAAGATCAAGTCTTAGTCGAGTTTAGGTTGTTATGTTATTAGATATTGTGATTTGTAGTTTAGTGTAAAAACCAATTAGATTTAGTCTAACCGGTTTTGATGCTTTCTCAGTTTCGAATCTGATAGGTTTTTCAGCATGGTAGCATAGTACAGGCCATATTGAATCACATAAGATTGAGTCTAAATAGGTCTTTAGTGTAAATAAAAATCGTTGTTTAAATTGTTGTATTTTCTTAGTCAAAATCATTTTTTAGAGTATTTTGTAAAAACCGCCTAGCGTAGGCTGCCATCCTCCTCAAATAGGATGACACCCATTGTTGGACCAGCAAGGTCCTCTGGATTTTGGTAAGTGTAGCAGATTTAGAAAATTTAGTAATTTTGTCTAGGTTCATTGTATGTATGTTGAGTCAACAACTAACTTAATTAGATTTTGATATTCCTAATTTTCTAGTGGTTCACGATTTCTATTTTAGTGCAATAATACCCATGCAGGGAGTTAGTATTGCTTAGAATAGAATATAGAATATAGTTAGTTTAGTATAATTTGTAAATTTTGAATTTTGCATGAAGGGTAATCATGGACTTTTAAGCATTGGGCGGTTTTTGGAAATGTAGTGGGGTTTTGAATTTTGGGTGTCTTTATTTTGGGCAAGTCTTGACTTTCATTTTAAGTGGCCAGTCCATAGAATCTCCTCCCTCTTTGTTATTTAGGTAAGAGACTTGAAGTTCAATTCTCTTACCTAAACTCATCACGAATTGAATTAAATAGGAGACCACATCTTAATAAGGAGATCATTTCTTTGATTAAGAAATTAAATCCACAAAACTGTGATGGCCCATTGGGCCTGACGAGTTTGACTTTGAACCCTTTCATTTGCTCCCTAATGTAAGATGTCATGGGCCCCACCTCATTCTAGTCAGCCTACTCTATACATTAATGACCCTTTTTATTTAGCATTCTCATTTAGTATAGTGTGTGCATATGTTCGTAATCAATTTACAAAAGGTTGATTTAGATTTTGTTTTATTTCATTTCGTTTCATATTTAACCTTGTATATTGTTAAAGTTAGTAGTCAATTATGTTAATGATGCATTGTATGTTGATAGTCAAGTAAGTATTCAATAGGTCCCACATTGGGGATGATGCATTTAGATAATAGCTATGCCATTTAAATTTTGTGTTATTTAGGTAAGTCGTGTAAGCATGTATCTTTTAGTTCATGTACAAAGTGTCGAATTGTCTTAAGGATTGTGTAAGTAGGGTTCATTTAAGGATGTCTGATATTATGAGAGAAGTATATTAGCATTAGTATCATTGTTATTCACTTTAATGTCTTATTTACTTGTTGTTTTAGAAGTAATTTGTAGTTTCTAGAAGGTAAATTAGATTTTGATCATAGACTTAATTCCTAGCAGCAGTAAGCAGTGTTTTTGTAGTTTAGCAGTGTATAGGTCTGTTAATTGCATGTACTTAAAGTTAATAGTGCAAATATTGAATTCTTTCAAGTGAATAGTGTATTGAATTTCAAAACTGGATTTTGCACCAACTTGCACTCATTATTTTATGTGCAATTTTTCTGAGTTTTTATGATTTTTTTGTTCTATTCTCTTCATTGGTGTGTTCACTATCAGCAGACCAAAAATCAGCTCAATTGGAGTTGATGTGGTCTGATTTTTAAGCGTTTTGCAAAAACCAGATTTTTAGAAATTCCAATTTCAGGACAGACCTGTTTTCAGATTTTTTCTGAACTTGAAATGCTTATATCCAGAGATCCCTGATGAATTTTTGAGATCCATAGAATCTGACAGATTTTTGAATCTTTCAGGAAGAGAACAGAGGTAAAATCATCAAATTCAGACTCTGTTTGGGCATCCAAACAGTCTATTTTCAAAAACTTGTCAGATTTCAATTTTGCACTATATTGAGGGCAAAACAGTCATTTAGCTAATTAGTTGATTTTTGATAGTTTTTCTAGTTTTTGTTTGTATTTTAGTTAGTATAGTTGATGTAGTTAGTTTAGTTAGATTTCAATTAATTAGTTAGTTTAATTAGAAATTGCATTTTAGTTATTTTTTATTTTTAATTATAATTTAGTTTCAGTAATTTCTTGTAGAATTAGTGTTAGCATAATTTTTAGAATTACTTATCATAATTGTATACTAATTTTGTATCTTATTGTGTTTTAGGTTGATAAGTTTACAACCGGTCAAAAGGTGTATTCATAATGAGAGCACAAATGCAGCTGTGGTGAAAAGACAAAAATACCTCTGGCAATCTGGAGAAGACTTTAGAAACCTGTTTTTAGTTAATTTTTGTTTTTAATTTGTAACTTAATTAGAATTGTATTGTTTGACTTAGTTGTAACATTTCTGATATTAATAAATTGCAATTTTTAGAGGTAATTATGAATATTTCTCGTTCCTTGAGGATTCGACCCGTACTCGCCATGAAAGTGGAAAGTCGGTTTTTATTATTTTTGGTTGACGATTTTCCAAATCTTTTACTGAAAAATATCTTTTAAAAATACCACTGCAAAAAGTTCAACCAACATTTTCAATAACCATTTTATTTCGGCTTATTCAATCAATGTTTTGTCATTATCATTTCTACGTGTTGCTTACTTTATTAATCAATGTCTTGTGTTTCTTTATTGTTATTTTTATTCAATTAGCTACAATCAGTTGTTGTTAGTCAAAGTAATTTACATAGGGTAGTTGATTCACATTTATTTGATATTTTTTAGTTTATTTGAGTTGCATATAGGTTAGTTAATTGATTTTATATTTGTTAGTTAGTTAATTGATTTCATATTTCATATAGTATAGTCAAGGTAATTTATATAGGTTAGTGATTAATGTAATTTATATAGGTTAGGTTACTATACTTTGCTGTTTATTATAATTTTGCTTTCTGGTTTGATGGTAGTTGCTATTTGCCAATGTTTTAGTCTAAGTAATGAGAATTTAGGTTAGCCCATTAGTTTAGTTTTTGCTGAATATTTTTAGCCATTAGCTATTAATTTCATGTTTAGTTTTCGTTGTATTGCTTTGTTTCTTGTTTTTGTTTCTTGCAGGGAAGCGTTTGGACGTGCAGTAGGGCCCTTTTCGTGCCCTCCAAGTACCCTCTGAGGTCCCCTCTAGCGCTCAGAAGTGCCCTCAAGGCGCCTTTTAGCAAACCATACAAAAGTGTTCAACTTAAGTACCTGATGACATTTTTGTAAGCGTTATTTTAAAACATTATTTTATCATTGAAAGCATTTTGGAAAATCACCAATCAAATAATAATAAACCGACTTTCCACGAATGTGGCAAGTACGAGTTGAATCCACAGGGAACAGGATACATTCAAATTAAACCTAAAATATCAATTTATTGATATCACAACTGTTTACAACTGCGTTAACATTACAATTCTAATTAAATGACAATCTAACAATGAAAATAAACTGAAATAGCTTGCTAAGTCTTCTCCAGATTGCCAGGGTGAATTCTGTCTTTTCACCACACGTACATCTGCACTTCGCATTGTAAATATACATGTAGATCTGTTTCTAACTTATCAACCTAAAATAACTGTAAACACCCCAAATTTTCACTCACCTCCCCAACATTTCCACCAAGCATCAACATCCAGCCTCTGAAATCGCTGGAGGGCAAAATGGTCATTTTCTGAGCCCGGACCTTGCAAAAGTCTAAATTTCATCTGCAACTCTCAAAATTTCTCTATTTTGTCTCAGATAGTCAAAATCTTACTCTTGACAGAAGACAGGAATCCTCAAGTCTTGGTTCAAGATTCCATTTCATAAGACATGACATTGCATATCATTGCATGAGCATTTCAAATCACTGCACTACACAGCATGTCATTTCGAGGTCCAGAACTCTCGATTTCAAAATCTTCAATCCAGATTAGAATTTTAACTCTTTTCAAAATTGATTTCAAAACCCTGGGTCTTCAAAATTATCAATTTTTCCCATTTTACCCCCAGGACTCTGAATTTCAAAATATTTCTTCAGGAAAACCATCTGGATAGTTTTCAATATGGATTTCAGTCACTTCACCTCAGATTTTGCCCCTTTTTACAATTTCAAATATCCTCCTTTTACAAAATCGCCCTACAAGGGCCAACTCTTTCCAAAATTCCTGTTTTGCCCATTAGTCCAGATTTTATAAAAATTCCAAAAAGAGGTTTTGTGGTTTTATCCTTATTTCAATAAAGAAGCAATGTGGGACCCACACTGAGGTGGTGTCACACAAGCTTTCCTTTTGAAAAATTTGAATTTTGAGAAAAACCCAAAAATATAGGAGCCTTGTCCCCTGGATTGGTGCCACTTGTCATTTCTCTCTCCTCCCATTTCCATGCCAAGTGTCAGTGTGGGGCTACCTTCAGAAGCCGCCACATGTCATCCCATTTATCTGCCATGTGTCACCCTATCCATCCTGCGCCATGTGTCATTTCAAAGACTACCAGGAGATGCCAAGTGTCATAGGTTGTCCTGTCTAGAAAAAGTGGAGTTTGTCTCCTCTGAGGTGGCGCCACTTGAAGTGTGTCTCCTGCAGGGGACACGTGTCAACCCCTCCTTCCTTCTAGAAAAGTAGCCTGACACATGTCCTCCCCCTATTTTTTTCAGAAAAGTAGGAAACATGTGTCACTCCTAAATTCCTACAGAAAAGGTAGGCTTGTCTCCTCTGAGGTGGCGCCATCTGGAATGTCTCCTGCAGAGGACACATGGCAAGCTCTCATTTCCTCAGAAAAAGCAAGTGCCATGTGTCATTTTCTGCTTTCTTCAGAAAAGCTAGAATTCAAATATTCAAAAATTCCCATAGGTGGCGAAAATCAAGAACTCCTACCTTTTTCATCCTGTCTGAGATGGCGCCACATGGCTTGGCCCACCTTCTCTCCCCTCTGCCACGTGTCATTCTCTGTTTCTTTCAGAAAAAGTAGAGGACACATGTCTTCTCCATACCTCTTTTAGAAAAGTAGGAGACACATGTCACTCCTGGCCTTCTTCAGAAAAAGCAAACCATTTAAAATTCAAACAAGGCATTAGGTGGCGAAAATCTGGAGCTCTGATTTTTCCAGATGGCCTGTGAGGGCGCCACATGTCCCTTTCCCTCTTTTTCCTCCCTCTTGCCACATGGCATTGTAGGAGCCACCCTGAGGTGGCGCCACATGTCCATCCTCCATTCCTCCAGGGCCAACCTCCATTTGAATTTCAAACTTCCCCCTGAGGTGGCGCCATTTGAGAAAGCCTCTCCAGACATCTGACACTTGTCCGCCACATGTCCAGATCTCCTTTCTCCAGAAAAGGTAGAATTCAAATTCCTCTGAGGTGGCGCCTTCTGAGCCCACTGCTCTGACCTTCTGACATGTGTCAAACACCTTTTGAGGTGGCACCATTCCAGGACTCCACTTGGCTCCATTTTTATTTTTTATTTTATTTTTAATAAAGGTAGCCCACCATGAGGTGGCGCCACCTGAAGACTCCCTACAAAAAGTGAATTTGAAATTCAAACTCCAAGAGAGCACCCTCTGAGGTGGCGTCTTCTGGGAGTTCTCTGCAGAGAGAATCAAGCAAACTTTTGAAAAATTCCAAATTCCCCCTGCTGAGGTGTCTCACCCACAAAATTTCCATTTTTTTTATTTTTCTCAAAAATTAAAACACCTTTTGAGGTGGCGCCACCTGAGGGCTCCCTGCAAAAGACAAATTCGAATTTCAAACCCCTCAGATGACACCCCCTGAGATGGCGCCACATGGAGGGCTCAGATTGAACCTGTTTGAATTTCAAAATTTTTCAGAAAAGTTATAAAAACAAGGGTTCACGCCCAGCCTAGAGGAGGAGATCATTTTTTAGCTCTGGTGAACTTGGAAAATCCGACCTAGCCTTCCTAACATCTGATTTTGAACCTTGGAAATCGTGCCCCCTTTGGCGCATTGAAGAAGGTGGAGTAGAGCTCGTGCTGTGGCCAATTCAATTCCAACAGAGGTCGATTTTGGTGGACCATCCGAAGCTCGGAGCGAAGGACGAAGGAAGCTCGTGATAGCTGCTCCTTTCAAGAGCTCCTACGCTGCGTAACGAAGCAAGGTGCACTTCTTTTCCCCTTGATGTGATTCTATAATTCGAATCGGGAGTCGTTTGAAGAAAGAGCTCATCCGAGGGATGGATTGAGCTATTCTCATAAAACGACATATATAACAATGTTTTGTTATGCTTCCTTGATGATTTTTAACATTCATATAGTTAGCTAGGTTTAATTTGCATTTTATTTCATTCATTTAGCATATTTCATGAATTAATTAGGATTAATTTAGCATTTATTTCAATTCTGCTTATTTTCAGTAGGTCTCTGTTTTTGTCAGTCAGTCCACACGTCATTTCATGCATTTTTTTTTATTAAAAATCCCAAAAAAATCACGGAATGCGCTCTTAGGTGTCCCTGAAATTTTTCCAAAAATTCGGAGGCATTTGAATTTGTTTACTGCGGTAAACATTCAAAATGGCAAGTCGGGTTTTGTTACCCGGGATACGTTTTGAAAATCATTTTCCGACTTGTAAAATCGAGATATCCCTCATGGAAGATCCGATTTTCGATCCGAAAGATGTTTTGAACTCGAGAGAATGTCTAGTTTTTAATATGATTTTATCAGATTTTTCTGATTTTTTTTTTATTTCTGACAAAAATCCGAGAGTTCGGGACACGTGTCAGAGCCTAATTTGGGCCTCTGAGATCTTAGATCGACTTAGGGCTATGGTTTCTCTTTGTGTGTTACTCCAAATCCGAAACTGTAAAAATTGAAAGTGGTGTCAGAGATGTCCTCTATTTGAATCTGAAAGCCTGTAATTTTTAGAATAGTGTTGACCCCTGCTTCGGATTTTTCTTGTCAGCCCCCTGTTTTGCTACATTTGTCTGTTCTGTTAGTTTAGGCAGGAATAGTTATAATTTTATCGGTGTTTATGTTGATCAAATGCCGAAGTCATAAACATGAAAGTTGTTCATGTATGTGTCGTGCATAGATATGATTAATTTCATAAATTTCCATGGCCGTTTTGTATTATTTTAGCATTTTACATCAGATTAGTGTGATTTTTACCTCTATCTGAACTAAATCCCTGTTATTGAACTCACCATGGCTCAAATCCCGAGGCTGTAAAAACCAAAAATGTTCCATTTCGGGTCTTTTAGCAGTCTGCAAAATATCAGAAGTTTCCATGGTGTAAATCTTGCATTATCATATTAGGCATTGCATTTGGTTCGGATCCATAGGCAAAATCCATCATTTTAGGAATTTCTTTAAATTTTGGCATTTAAATCATATCATTTCATGATTTTTAGCATTTTAGGTTGTTTATCAGAGTGTTTAGATGCTTCATACCGAATTTGGTGCAATTTGGAATCCATTTGATGTTCAGATTATCCACAATACCAAAACAGGGTCCCGCAGGACCCGGATCCAAGTGAAAAACAAGCAAAATTCGTTATTTTGGCTAAATTTCAAAATGTCAAGTTCTGATTTTACAGTCCTAATGTGTTTAGAAGCATGTCATACTGCATTTCATCATCATTTGATTCAATTTGAATTTCAAAATCTCAATTTTACTAAGTTTTCCTTCAAAAAACCCTGATTTTAAAGGTGTAACTTTAATTTTAGGGGTATTTTGGTCATTTTGACCCCAATTCCGAATTTCAAACTGTTTTTCACTGAATTCCCTGCATTTACATCATTTCAAATATCAAGGAAGCATGATCATAGGGTTTATATCCAATTAAATCCAATAATTTCATAATATTATTGGGAAATCTTGGAAAAACCCACATATTTGAGCTAACTTTATTTCAAGCTTGGCAGGAACATTCCAAAGAAGGAGCTGAAGTCTGCAAATTTCTTTTATTTCTTTTATTTAGTGATGTAATAATGTAAATTTTGGAATAAGAGATTTAATTTCCTGCTTAGACTAGGATGCATATCATATAGTTTGATTTTATGCAATATCCTGCTTCTATGATTCATGCATTTTATTTCAAAAGCACTATGGATGTTCACGAATGGCACGTGCACCAACTCTTAGGGAGTTGATGGACTCGGTGGGATCCATATTTACGGCCCTAGTCGGAATATGGACGAGACCCAGATCCATCATCTTTCTACTAGTCACATTGAGCCTACACTCTTAGGCTATCTTAAAATGCACATCATATTTCCAAAGTTTTCAAAATCATGTGCATCAAATCAACTAAATTCTGAACATATTCATGGCCACAGTCAGAATATGTGAAGGATTTATCTTGACTTAATGCACATTTTTCCAACAAATCTCTTAGAAAATCTTTTCAAAGTGCATTCATTCACTTATGTCATTTGCATCATAAAATCATTGATTTTCTCAAGATTTTCTCAAGAAAACTTCATTCTCAAGAAATTGATTTCTCAAGAAATTCTAAGGATTTTTCAAAATCGGTTTTCCAAAGACAGTTTTCCACAGTTTTCCCAGGAAAATGATATTTTCTTAAGATATTCAAAAAGAGTTTTCCAATCTTTCTTCAAAATCCAAAATCGATTTCCGAGTATTTCAAAAAGGTAAAATTCCCAGGATTTCGATTCCCCAAGTTTTGAATTTCCTTCTCCAATGAGCTTTCCTATGAATTTCTATCATTTTCCTAAGAAAACTCTCAAAGTCCAAGTTTTCCTAAGAAGTGCTTCCCTTTTCAAAAAGTCCATCTTTTCTCAAGAATCACTTCCATTTTCCCAAGATTTTCAACTATTTCTGAATTTTCCACATCTTTATAAGCTTTCTCATGTTTTCAAAAACCCCTTTTTTATCTGAGTTTCCTGAGAAATTGACCTTTTTCCTGAGAGATTCTTTCCAACTCCAAATGTTTTTCTAAGCATACATCATGTTTTTCCAACTGGCATTTTCCAGAATCTCATAGCACATGCCTGAATTCTCTATGCATTTAGGATAGAACATAACTTTGATAATTTCGCTAAGTCAAGCATAGTTTTGGTCCTTGGTTCGATTACCCCTGTTAAAGGCGGCAGGAACGGTCGAACCTCGTACCGACAGGTCGAGCCCCATCCCATGGATTTTCCCGCAATTTTTAAAACGGAGGCGAGTAATTTCAAAACATTTTCCAAAATCCGGTCAAGTTTGAAGCGCGAAAGCGTTCCTTCCCTTTTTCTCTTCCGCAAGGAAGGGAAGACGGGGGAAAAATTTCGCGACGATAACAATAACGAAAATAAAGAGTCAGTATGGAGTCAATAATTAATTCTAAGTTATATCTACAATTATTTATGTACTAATTACTAAATTACACTACAATTAAAAACAAAGAAAACTAAAATTATAATTTCTAACTAAACTAACTAAGTAAACCAATCCTAACTAGTCTAACTACTGTTAGTTCATCAACTATATATTAGAAAATACTAAAACTACGTAAAATCAAACAACTAGGTAAATGATTGCTTTGCCCTTAAATAGTGCAAAATGGAACTCTGATAGGTTATCGCAAATAGGGAATTTAAAGTGGAAAATGAAGTCTGATTCTAAATATTTCTCTCTTGTTCTCTTTATGACAGACTCAAGAGTCTGTCAAACTTTACGGAATTGAAAAACTCATCCGAGAACTCCGGATATAAGCGTTTCAAGTTCGATACAAATTCTAGAACCATTTGATCCGAAATCTAAAATCGAGAAAAACCTAATTTTGCAAAATGCTTAAAAGGAAAACCAAATCAACTCTAACGAGCTGATTTTTGTTTTGCAGACTGTTAACACATTAACAAATAGCATAGAATAGTAATATCGGAAGAACTCAGAAAATTAACACTTAAAGCAATGAGTGTGAATCCATGTAACATTCTGGAATCAAATTTAGTGCACTATTCATTCATCAAAACCCACTGTATGCACCATCCATATGCATTATATATAACCACAATAATTTACAGGCCTAATATCCACTAACTAATAGAAAATATAACTAATTACACTAAGAAAATAGAATCTAGATTAATTACCTATATTATGTGTGAGAAATAGACATTAATACTAAAGCAAAATGCTAGGTTAAGCTAAATAGACTAACTAAAATACAGTCATTACTAATCTAATGTAATTACTTAACATAAACTAATTAGTTAACATTGAAACAACAAGCTTAAAAATGAAACTGACTATCAATTCAAGTTACATATTAACCTAATCCTAACTATTGCTAATGCACTAACCAAACTAATCCGTAAACTACATTCAACAAATAAACTCAAATTGACATTGAATACATTTACAATTTAGCAAGTACATAACTATTCTAATGCTAAACTGAAAACCTAAGCCGCATAACCTTGATTAATCAAAATTCCTAAAATCGCCTATTGTAAATATACCTACAAACAATACTAAATCATGATTCAACCTAGGACACAATTAAACCTATACCACTACAACATAAGTACTCACTAATTAACAATTAAAATACTGCAGCAGTTAACACATGAAATACATAGACCTAGGCTGATTACACAAAACACAAGCACGAAAATCTCGGGTAGAATCACTCTACCCGATTTTAGGCATTTGCACAATCCTAAATATGATATATAATTTCATAGCAAAAGAACACAGCTACTTCACTAAAAATTTGTACATAAGAATCTAAATAGCTAAACTATTAAAACTATTAAAAATACATCAATCAGCTAGAGTGAATCTAGCTGATTTTGGCATAATAGATAAAATCGATCTTCTTTGATTTCAAAAGAAACAAAAGTTATGAAACAACAATTGACATTACACCCTAGACTCGACCTATGTGCTGGTTCCAGCACCACCATACCTACACTAAGGCTGGAAAAATAGGGGAAACACAGACAATTCAAAATAAAAACTGAAAACCACAAGCATATTGGGGATTTTATGCTAGAAGAAAGGGGAAAGGGAAGACTAACCGTAATCTGGCCATCCAATGAATGAAGGGGTAGTGGGTGAGCGGAATTTGCCATGGGACTTGAGCCAAAATAATCCTTGTTGATGCTGTCTAACCCTGCTTTGCTGCAGGAAGCTGGAACTTGCAGCAAGTGAAACTCTGAAGGTGGCGTGAATCCAATGGTGAAGGGAGAAAGCCGGATGGGGATAGGGCCCACTAGCTATGACAGAGCAGACAACACCCATGCCATGGCTGGAGTCCTTCCATAGCTACGAGTTCCTACAAAATGGAGCATGAGGTGTTAGTTCCCGCAAGGGGAGAAGACAATGAAGGTATGTGCGGTAGAAACAGTGGAAGAGGAGTGGCAGCGACTCCAATGGATGTTGCAACTTCGGCAAACCAGAGGATGAAAAAGAAGGAGGCATGATGGTGGCTGGGAGAGAAGAAGAAGGAGCAAGAGTCAGGCTCCTAGGGCATGATTTCTCAGGCAAAGATCCCCCCCCCCCTCTTGGGCGTCTCTTCATTTTAAACCAAAGAGCCTCTTTTCTGGAATTTCCAGAAAAGAGATTAAAACATAAATATTGGCTAGGGGACTTTCCTGAAGGGTTTTTTAGCAAATCTTTTTAAAACTCGAGAATGGATTGAGGTGGGTTGGATTTGGTGCGTTTTGCCTAGATCCAAAACCCAAAATGGGCGTTTGGATCCGAAATGACCAAATTCGGCCCGAGGCTTGACCCGCTTCACTCAAAATGCGATAGCTCTCTCGTTTTAAGTCCGATTCGAATGAAATTCAAACCGTAGCTCAATGACATCTATATGCATCTAAGTGTGAATTCTAAACCTATAAATGATGCATTTATGTAATAAAAATATATTATAATTACGTGTAATTAACACATCATCAGTACCTAAAGGGTACACAGAGGGAAGGATAAAGGGAAGCAAATCAATCAAAAAAGGGACACAAGGACTCGAAGCACTGAAGCCTTTTCTTTTTTTTTAGATTAAGGCATATTTTATTTATTAGTTGGGTCTGTAATAAGCCATTTAATTATTTGTTTAAGCCCTCTGCGTTGGGCAACACTCTCTTAGTTATTTTATTTAATTAATTTTTTATTCTTCAAGGCAATAAAGAGTATTTAGATCATGTGTTTGAATACAAAGTATTTCCCATTCCTTGAGATTGACCTAGACTCCACCACTCATGTGAGCCAATTTTTATTATTTGGTGTATGGCTTTCACTTGATTTTGATTAAAAATATTGTTTAAATATCATTTTTCAAAACTCACACCACTTGCCACAAAAAATTAAAAGAAGGGTTAAGGAAAGCGTTATCTATTGGCCGATCTATTTGGGAGGAGCTGCATTGAATTATATAAAATATGCTACTTTTTGGTCCCATTATCTTGCCTTCCACCTAATCTCTAATTATGTCATGTGTGCCCTAGTTGAAAGGATTAACATATAAGCTCATACATTGCACATATTGTTAGGTGTGTCAATGGGTTGGCTTTGACCCGGACTCCCATATCAAAACCTATAGAGTCAGGGTTTGTTGATAAACAATAGGTCCAATTCAGATTCAAAGGGTCCGATTAAGATATGGAGTTGTGTATGATTTATGAAATTTCATAATGGACCTAAACCCAATCCAAGTTCCAACTAAGATCCTCAAATTTTTAATGTAAAAAAAACATTTTATAGGGTATGGTTCATATAATCCTTATAGAATCTGGGTATAATTTTTCTTATGGTAAGTTTGATTAGACTCAAGTCTAGACACGATACCACCATCTGAAATCAGATCTGAGTTTGGTTTCACTTGGATCCAAACCAAACCTGACCAGTTGACACCCTACATATCTCCTCATATGACATCACCAACATTATAGTAATATATCTCATGCAGTAGTCATGCCCATGGTTTTTTTTTGACAGGAATCGTATTGATGCCCATGTTTTGAATACCAACTTTAGAAGTGAAAACTTATTTTTCATAAAATTTAACATGCCATTCATGTGGAAGTCTAGAGGAAACATCTTTGGAAACAAGTTTACTCTATATGGTTTTAAAAATAATGTGTATTCAATTTAAAAATCAAATACACTGATATTGTTCCAAGATATTAATGAGGAAACAACATTTTTTAACTTATTGTGATATTTTCCTTTGCTAAGAAAATCTTGATAATAGGATTTGCGAAGCATGTTATAAGTCCCCCCCCAGGAAGATGCACTGTTTGCTATAGTGCGCGTTCGGGGGTCTGAATGAGTGCCATATATATAAGCACGTGGGGCTCGTATCTCCATGTGTGTCTGCATCACTTAGCATCGGAGTTTGGTGCAGTTGCAAAGACTTAACTACCCTTTCCCACCATTCTCGCCATGAAATGACAGTTCAAGAAAAAGGCAAAAATGCCCTCTATCTAGAAAAGTGAAATGACGGTTCGAGAAAAGGATAAAAATGTCCTCCATCCAGAAAGTCGAGGATGATGTTAACTCTTTAAAGTCCAAATGTTTCATTTTTGCCCTAAGCAGTAAACGTTTACACCATCTGCTGTAACAGGAGCTCTCTTTGACGATGCACCCTTTGCCATCGTCTGCTGCCACCAAACCCTCCTTTGTCATTGTCTGCTTCCACCAGAAGACCCTTTGTCGTTGTCTGCTGCCGTCGAAGCACCCTTTGTCATTGTTTGTTGTCGGCGGAGCAACCTTTGCCATCGTCTGCTGCAACCGGAACATCTTTTGTCATCGTCTGCATAGTGGTAGCATCATTGTCACCATCGACTGTGTCTACCTTCTGAGTGTTTCTCCTCCACTGTCAGATTACCAAAACTTATATCATTTCGGTGAGTTTCGTGTAACATTTTGTTATGTAAACAAATCGATTTGTAAATCTGAATGCTAAATCTTACAACTGGTTGTACTATTCATGCTAAATAACACATATTTTCATACTGAAACAAATTGATTTGTACCTATTGTGATCATGCAAAAATTTTCCTCTTGTTCCTCTTTTCTTTCTCTTTGCCTTTCTAGCCTCTATTTTCCTTTTTAAAGGAGAAATAAAAGACAGAAAAGAAGAGAGAAAAGAAAAGGAAAAAGAGAGAAATTCTTTTGCAAGGTCTCATTTGACAAAAGAAATATTTTGAAAAATCACTCGCCTCCGTTTTAAAATTTTGCGGGAAAATGGAGAGAGGGGATTCGCTCGTCGGTGCGAGGTTCAACCGTTCCTGGCGCCTTTACCAGGGGTAATCGAACCAAGGATCGAATTCATGCCTTTGCTTTGCCCAAATTTATCTAAGTAATTACTCTAAGTCCTAAATTCACATTGAATCATGCTTGTGCTATGATTTTGAACTTGAAAACATGCATACTTTTAGATATGCTTCGGAAATTTTGAGATTTTTCAAGTGATTTTGGGAATGAATTTTGGAAACATCCTTTAGGAAACAGCCTGAGAGTTCAGAAATTGATTTAAAATTTATTGAAGAATACTATAAATCGCAACAATGATTTTCTGAAACACGCGATAAATTGCAATATCGTAAATCGCAGGATGATTTGCTAAAAGTCATTGTAAATCGCACAATGATTTATGGAAAGACACGGTAAATCACAATAGCGATTTACTGAACGATGTCGCAAATCAGATGACGATTTTGAAATGAATTTAAAAGCATTGGAATCAAAGATCTGGAAATCAAATTCTGAAATTGAATTCAAAATTTAAAGTTGAATTTGAAAATCAAAAGTTAAAATTGAATTTAGAAGTCAAAAGATTGAACTTTAAACTTAAAATTGAAGAATTGAAGAAGTGAAGTTTGAAATTGAAAATGTAATTGAATAGAGAAAATTAATTTGAAAATAAGGAATTGAAATTGCATGAAATTAGGAATGAAATTAGAAAAAAGGATGACTTTGAAATGAAGACTATTTTTGAAAAAAAATTATTTCAAAACTCACTTAGAAAAAAAATAACTTGGATAATTTGAAAGATAATGATGCAATTCTATCTTAAATGATGAATGCATTAAAAGAAATTTGAAATTAGGTTTTGAAAAGCATATTTCATTCTTTAAGTAAATTGAAATAAGATTGAAGATATAATACATTTCTGACTATGGCCATAAAATGTATTATATAATAATCGTATTTAGATTCATTTGAAGAATAAAATACATTTTGGTAACTTTATAGAGTTTAAAATAAAATTAACTCTCAATATATCCTGACTATGGCCATTGATATATGTTTTGAGTTAATTTTAAATTAGACACTGATAAAGGAGGAAAATATTTAGAAAAACATGATGATTTTTGGAAAGAGATACAGTGTGGACCCAATGTTATCCCATAAAAGATGAAAACCCTAAGTTTTGTTCACATTTTGACTATGGCCATAAATGCAAATCATCAACTTAGGATTTAGTCACCTTTTATTAGAATGGTGCTTGTGCCATTCGTGTTTCACCATAGTGTTATTGAAAAATGAAAATAAAAATGCAACATATTGATTATGAAAAATAGAAAGTTAAACTACATGCTCATTCATTCTAAACTAAGAATAAAGTAAACTTATCATTAATTGATTTATTACAACCTTTGAATTGATACAATAATTGAAAAAGAGATAACAAAAATAAAAAATCCTGCAAAATGAGCAAACTTGTTAGACAAAAAATGTTGACTTTTATGGATTTCTCCACAATTATTGAAAAATTGAAGAATATATCCAAAATTAGCCTTTTATGCCTAAGAGATAAAGAAAATTAAACAAAATAAACACATATGATGCATGATTTTGGGAAAGCATTTGAAAAGGCATTTTTGGAGTTTCAGATTTTTGAAATTGGTGCTTAAAACATATAAATTCATTTTAAAACTTGAATTCAAAGTGAATTTAACCTTGAAATTGAGATTTTTATGAAAATATATTGAAAATTATTGAAATAAAGGCAAATAAACTCCAAAGCTTGTTTTAAATGAAGTTAAGGCATTCCAACTTGATAAAATTCATTTTTTAATTTATGAAATACAGGAGTTATGTTTGAAATTTTGAATTTAAAAGTGATAAAATGCCCACTTTCACTTCATTTTAACAAAGCAATGCTTCTTTATGAAATCAGTTTTTGAAAGATGCAATAAATGAATGGTCAATGACCTTAGAAATGTCTAAAATGATATGCAGACGCATAACAATCTGATGAATATTGTAGAATTGAAAATGCTAAGCAATCTTCTGAGGAAAACTCGAATTTGGATTCTCTTATCCAGGTAAAACAAGAGTTTGCAAAATCAGGATTTTGTAGGTAAACCTGTTAGAGCATTCTGAGTGTACAGAAGTCTTAAACGATTTGATTTTAACTCAAAATGAACCCCTAGATTCACAACATAGCAAGGAAGTATTTTCTTTTTACAGAATATCAAAATCATTCTTGAAACTAGAGTTATGATCAAAACATTAGAGCATTAATTTCAAAAACAAGAAATTAGATTTTAACAGACAGGTTTCAGTAAACTGGATATTACACAAACTAAACAGACTCGATTTCTCCCAAACTTGAGAAAAAAGTTGCTTAACTCAATTAAGAAGCTAACCCAATTTACATAATTGAGAAATCAATTTTAGTTTGAAAATGGTGACTTCGAGAAGTCATTGTTTCCAAACAGGGAATGAACCTGTTAGAAAATTTGAAATTTTGTAACCAGTCTCGGTTTTCAATAGGTTTGAAATATCAAATGAGTATAAAAAGTTATAAAACTTTCCAGATATAAACTAGATACATAGAGGGAAAAAACCCTTTTTACGGATTTGAAAAATGATCTTTCGTTGGGGAGATATGATCCTGACAAGTTGGTCCTAATTCGGATAGCGATTTACAGCAATTTGTATCACAAATCGCTGCACTGTTTAGCAAAAAACATTACAAATCGCTATAGTGAGGTTCAACAACACTATAAATCGTTGTGGGTCTCGTTAGAGACCCGAAAATACTATAAATTACAGGTAAATGACCAAAAAACACTACAAATCATTGTAGGGCTTGTTGGAGACCCCAAAAATCGTAATAATGATTTCTGAAGAATGTTGCCAATCAGATAACGATTTGATGAAGGAGTGCTACAACAATCATGACATGGAGGCCAAAATCAAAACATATACAAAATCTGGATATAGGGTGCTGGTATTTAATCAAAATAAAATAGCAATTGCCCATCAAAAATTCTGAAAATTTACAGGGATGAACTAGACATATAAATGAAGAGAACCCATTTTACAGAATTGAAAAATGATCTCCCATTAGGAAAATATAATTCTGACAAAATGGATCAAAATCTAAGCTGTTAAAATGACACAGGATGACAGGATTGTGGTTTTTGACCCAAAACAGGTACGAAAACACCATGAAAATCATTGAAATTTGGTATGGACAAACTAAGTTCAATTTAGAAAACACTCCTTTTACAGATCAGAAAGATCATTTTTGGTTAGGAAGAAATCACTCCCGCAAGTTGGTTCTGATTCTGCTAAAATCTTGATAGTGCAAAATAACAGGTTCTGAATCTTGATTTTTAAAGTGAGACAAACAAACTCAGAATGATCTGATTTTTTGGTGGAGAGCATGAAGACATATGCATGAAGTTGCACTAAAAAATTCAGATTAAAATGATCTCTGATTACATACAATTCAATAGATCTAAAATGCATCAGAATTGCAAATATAATCTAGAAAGCAACTGAACATGATGAAACCAAACTGCACATGCGTAGATGTTCAAACATGAGATCTAATGCCTTAAAACATGAATGAATGCATAGATGATGAAAAATTAAGACATAAAATGTACTAAAAGAAAATCAAAATGGCTGAGGCACAAATTTAACTTGTTGTAGACCATTTGAAAGAAGGATTTGATCTAAAAAGATCAAATCACTTCAATTTTTTTGGCTCAATCAAAATATGTTAAATAGAGATTAAAATATAGTAAATAGGAAGATGAAAACTCATATTCTAATCTATTAATCATGTTATGACAGGAAATTTAAAGGAAATAGAAGATGAATACTCACCTTGGCTGAAGGGGCTTGAAAGAGAGGGTTTGAAGCTTCTCTCAAATTTTCGTAAACTCCAAGTAAGAAGGAGACAGAGAGAGAGAGAGAGACTGCTGACCACCAATTGTTGTATGTCCTCCCTTCTCTTTTTCCTCTTCTTATCCTTCTTTCTCTTTCTTTTCCTGCATCTTTTCTGCTTATTTTCTTGCTTCTTTTCTGCTCATTTTCTTTCTCATTTTCCTCCTTCGTTTCCTCCTTTTTTTCTTCCTTTGTTTCCTCCTCCTTTTCTTCCTGTTTTCTGGAGGGTCTAGGGCTGAGGCAGCAATGGGCTCATATAGGGTTGACAATTTTTCTTTTAAAAATGAATTTTAATAGGTTTAAAAATCTATAATATAATATGAATAAAAATAGAGATTTTTGAAAATAACGGATCTCAATTGGATTCGAGATCCAATTTGATTTTTGACTCCAAATTGAGTTAAAACCGGATCCAGATTGAATTTTAAGAATTTTTGCAAAAGTATTGAATTTAGGATTGAAATTCAAAAATTGTTTTTGAATTGGGGATAAAAATTGGGTTTTGAAAGTGGATCTGGATTTGTTTTGATATTTCAAAATCCAAATTGGACTATAAACTGGATCCATGATATTTTAAAAAGATTTTTGCAAAATGATGGATTTGGATTTCAAATTTAAGAATTTAAAATTAGAGCAAAAATTGAATTTTGAAAAGGATCTGGATCCGAGGTTTTGAATAAAAACTAAATTTGGATCTGGATCTCAATTACAAATCAAAATAAGGGAGATTAGTTCGAATTGGGTTCGAACCTCAGGAATGAATTTATAAAAATGGAAAATCCAGGCTTATGATGGAGTTCAGATTTGGATATTGGATCAAACCTGAAACCAGATCTTAGATATTAGTTCAAAACTTAAGAAATGAAGTTGGATCTCGGATAGCAGATGAACTTGAGATCATGAATGAATCAGGGATTCAAATATACTCCTGAATGAATCAGGGATTCAAAAAAGGGGTTCGACATCTATAAAAGGGGGTGTCCAAAATGGATTTAAAAATTTTTGGGTGTTTACAGATGCCCCTCTTTGCTACTAAGACGGTTGAAAGCTGAGCTTAGTGGCAAAGAAAATACTCCAAATTTTGAAAAATGCCCCAGTCAGCAGATCTGAACTGGGTGTGGAAGAATTTTATTTTGATAAACATGATTTCTCAGGCTTAAAACCTTATTCTGAATGGCTTTGGAGAGACAAAATCCTCGAAAAAATGATATGACTGAATATTAGGAATGAGGAAATCGTGATGGGACTTTGGGTGAAGATCCCGTAATGGTAAAAATATGAATTTTGATCATATCTCATGAGTGAGACGATCAACCTTTGGAATGACTCAAGTTTAGCCCTTAACCTGGATGAGACGAAGATATATCAAGATGAATTTCAGGTTCTACCCTTACCTGAATGGGAAAGGAATACATGAGGATTCTGACGGGACATTTTTGAAAAATGCCTTGTGAGATGAAGCTCAAGTAAAATTCTTTCCGGATGGATATTATGAAGATTTAGATTTTGGAAATCCGACCAGTTGTATAAACTGGATTTTTAAAATCCCGACCAGTGAAAACACTGGACTTTGAAATCCCGACCAGTTATAAGAAACTGGATTTTGAAATCCCGACCAGTGAAAACATTGGATTTTGAAAATCCCGACCAGTTATGAGAAACTGGATTTTGAAATCCCGACTAGTGAAAATACTGTATTTTGAAAATCCTGACCAGTTATGAGAAACTGGATTTCGAAATCCCTATCATGATGGGACTGGAAGAAATACCTTGTCTAAAATAAGATAACTCTGTTGATTCTTTTCTGGATATAGACAACGCTAGGTTGCATAAAAAACAAATATTAAATATTTATTTCATTCTTGGATGACTAGAAGGTCTTGCCAATAAGATAAAATTTGTAGTTGATTCAAATACTTCAGAATGTGTACGTGTGTGCAAAAGGTATTCCCTAGAGTATTCCATCCAAATGAGGTTAACTCCCTGGTTTCCAGAGTCGAATTCAAATTTTAATGCTATTGAGTTTCTTTAAGGAAGTTATCTATTTCCCTGATATGAGAAGAGAATAGACATTCTTAATTTCATAAAAGCAATCAGTGAAAAGATATTGATGAAGGAATTTCGCATAAGAAAAGGTGATTTCTGGTAACTTCGACAGTTTGATGCCCTGGGACTTTTCCCTTGATGACCTTTCTGGCACTCTTTTTGAGACATTGAGCTTTCTCGGGTTTTTACATCATCCTTCATTTTGGAGATGTCCTAACTTTTCTCTCTTTTTCGGGGAATGGTACCTCACAAACTCTTTCATCTTGGAGATGCTTCGATCCTTCTTTTATCTCAGGAATTATATTGGTGATATTGGATCATTGTTTAAAAATCTTTAAATGATAGCAGAAATCAAATATCTTTTAGGGTTTGTCGGGAGGTTCATCATATTCGCCTTCAACTTGACGGTGATCTGAACTTTTTCTGGAAGGATCCGTCACAAACTTCTTCATCTTGGAGATGATCCAAATCTTCTATGGCCCCGAGGGTCTAAACTCATCCACCAGTCTTCAACTCGATGATGATTGAGAGATCCCTTTCGTAGATATTTGACTGCAGCTTAAATGAATGAGGAGATATAGATTGGTGAATTCTTTTATCGCTCAGGATATTTTCACTGCCTGATTGCCAGAAAATCGTCTTTAAACATGCGTCATAGCCACGATTAATATGAATTCGCTTCTGGCTTTTCAATATCATTGAATATTTCTTTCGCTAATCATACCAAAGATATTTATTTTATCCTTTTGGTCGATCAACAGAGAAAAGATTTGAATTTTATCCTTTTTCGCAAAAGTTTCACCCTTTTGAAAAGAATACTAGAGGTAATCTGAGGTGCTTCTTTTATGCAGTAAGATATTGGAATCAACAAATATTTTTAGCAAATTGGCAAAGTGTTCGAGAGTCCCTTATGAAACAACTACTTGATATCCATTTTGATGGGACCTTGAGTTAAAACTTAAAATGCATGACGTGAAAGTCAGATTTTTGTAGATCCCAACCAGTAAGAACTGGATTTTTGATAATCCCGACCAGTTATGAGAAACTGGATTTTGAAAATCCCGACCAGTTATAAGAAACTGGATTTTAAAAATCCCGACCAGTGAAAAATACTGGATGTTGATAATCCTGACCAGTTATAGGAAACTGGCTTTTGAAATTCCCGACCAGTGAAAAATACTGGATTTTGATAATCCCGACCAGTTATAAGAAAATAGATTTTAAAATCCCGACCAGTGAAAAATACTGTATTTAGATAATCCCGGCCACTTATAAAAAACTGGATTTTGAAATCCCGACCAGTGAAAAATACTAGATTTTGATAATCCCGACCAGTGAAAAATACTGGATTTTGATAATCCCGACCTGTTATAAAAAACTGGATTTTGAAATCTCGACCAGTGAAAAATACTAGATTTTGATAATCCCGACCAGTTATAAGAAACTGGATTTTGAAATCCCGACCAGTGAAAAATACTAGATTTTGATAATCCCGACCAGTTATAAGAAACTGGATTTTGAAATCCTGACCAGTGAAAAATACTGGATTTTTGAAATCCCGACCAGTGAAAAATACTGGATTTTGATAATCCCGACCAGTTATGAGAAACTGGATTTTGAAATCCCAACCAGTGAAAAATACTGGATTTTGATAATCCTGACCTGTTATAAGAAACTGGATTTTGAAATCCTGACCAGTAAAAAATACTGAATTTTTGAAATCCCGACCAGTTATAAGAAACTGGATTTTGAAATCCTGACCAGTGAAAAATACTGGATTTTGATAATCCCGACCAATTTTAAGAAACTGGATTTTAAAATCCCGACCAGTGAAAAATACTGGATTTTGATAATCCCGACCAGTTATAAGAAACTGGATTTTGAAATCCCAACCAGTGAAAAATACTAGATTTTGATAATCCCGACCAGTTATAAGAAACTGGATTTTGAAATCCCGACCAGTGAAAAATATTGGATTTTGATAATCCCGACCAGTTATAAGAAACTGGATTTTGAAATCCTGACCAGTGAAAAATACTAGATTTTGATAATCCCAACCAGTTATGAGAAACTGGATTTTGAAATCCCGACCAGTGAAAAATACTGGATTTTGATAATCCCGACCAGTTATAAGAAACTGGATTTTGAAATCTCAAACAGTGAAAAATACTGGATTTTTGAAATCCTGACCAGTGAAAAATACTGGATTTTGATAATCCCGACCAGTTATAAGAAACTAGATTTTGAAATCCCAACCAGTGAAAAATATTGGATTTTGATAATCCCGACCAGTTATGAGAAACTGGATTTTGAAATCCCGACGAGTGAAAAATAATGGATTTTGATAACCCCGACGAGTGAAAAATACTGGATTTTTGAAATCCCGACCAGTGAAAAATACTGGATTTTTGAATGAAAGATTTAATCTAATTGTTTGAAAGTGATTGAATTTGGGAGATTATAATCCGAGGGTTAAGAAAATGATGAGATTATGTGAATATTGCAACGAAAGGGTTAGGAACTGATAGAATTCAGAGATTTAAAATATGAAGGTTTGGAAATGAGAAACTGAAACCCGAAGGTTTGGAAATGAAGTAAACAATTGATTTGAGAGTTCGACCTGTGTAGGCTGGAATCTTTTTAAGTACATGGCCAGCAAGAGCTGGGTCTTTCGAAATACATGACCAGCAGGAGCTGGATCTTTTTGGAATACATGACCAACGAGTGTTGAATTTTTTGAGAAACATGACCAGCGAGTTGCTGAATCCATTGAAATACATGACCAGCGAGCTGCTGGATCCTTTGAAATACATGACCAACGAGCTGCTAGATCCTTTGAAATATATGACCAGCGAGTTGCTGGATCTTTTGAATTACATGACCAGCGAGCTGCTGGATCCTTTGAAATACATGACCAACGAGCTGCTAGATCCTTTGAAATATATGACCAGCGAGCTGCTGGATCCTTTGAAATACATGACCAGCGAGCTGTTGGATCCTTTAAAATACATGACCAGCGAGCTGCTGGATCCTTTGAAATATATGACCAGCGAGCTGCTGGATCCTTTGAAATATATGACCAGCGAGTTGCTGGATCCTTTGAAATACATGACCAGCGAGCGATTGGATCCTTTGAAATATATGACCAACGAGCTGCTGGATCCTTTGAAATACATGACCAGCGAGCTGCTGGATCCTTTGAAATACATGACTAGCGAGTTGCTGGATCCTTTGAAATACGTGACCAGCGAGCTGCTGGATCCTTTGAAATACATGACCAGCGAGATGCTGGATCCTTTGAAATACATGACCAATGAGAATTGGATCTTTTGAAATATATGACCAGCACGAGCTGAATCTTTTGAAATACATGAGCAGCGAGCTGCTTGATCCTTTGAAATACATGACCAGCGAGCTGCTGGATCCTTTGAAATACATGACGAGTGAGCTGCTGGATCCTTCTAAATACATGACCAATGAGAATTTGATCTTTTGAAATACATGACCAATGAGAATTGGATCTTTTGAAATATATGACCAGCACAAGCTGAATCTTTTTTGGAGTACATGACCAGCACAAGCTGAATCTTTTTTGGAGTACATGACCAACGAGTGTTGGATCTTTTTTAAATAAGTCTGATTTGGGAGTTCAAGCCAGAACTAGAATTTTTAGAAGGAACAAACTTTAATCAGAAGATTGGATTTTGAAAGTTCCCAGTGTGAGGATTGGGTTTTGCAAATGAGCTCGGTATATGATTGAAAATTCTGAGGAATACCCAGTGCGAGGACTAGGGTTTTGCAAATGAGCTTGATTTTCAAACTGAATTTAGAAAATAGAGATTTTTGATGAAAATTTTTGGGTTTGTTAGACCCTCGTAGTTTACTGTATGTGGGCCACTTTCAGGATTATTCCCTTGTCTTGAATGAGTAATAAAAGAATTTTTGAGATAATTGATAGAGGAATTGATTTGATTTTGCCTGCATATAGAAATTTTGAAGTAAGATAAAAATAAAATGCCCCAGTATTTATGGCAAAAAATGTTAGGACAACAAAAGATCCTTATTATTGAAAAAGGCTCTTTGAGGAATACAAAGGCTAGAATGGCCATTTTAAGTATAAAATTTCTTCAAATATAGGGCATTGACAAGATCTGGCAATTCCACCCCATCTGCGTTGGTGAGGCGATATGCATTGCGAGGCAATGCTTCTTTGACCACATAGGGACCATCCCAATTGGGTGACCACTTGCCTCGCGAGCGATGTTTGAGATGAGTTGTCGATCTGAGTACCAGGTCATTAACTCGAAACCTTCTTCGATGACTGACTTGGCATAATGCCGCGCTATCCTTTGTCGATAAGTTTGAGCATGTTCTACTGCCTTGAGTCTTCTTTCATTCAACAGGTCAAGTTGTACCAGCCTCTATTGCTTATATTGATCAAGTGGCAATTCTATAAGTGAAGCAAATTTGAGAGCTGGCTTCTGAATGTGGAGAGGCAAAACCACTTTAGTCCCATAAACAAGCTCTGAAAAAGTGGCATTGGTCGGAGTCCGAATAGTAGTTCGGTATGCCCAAAGTGTATTATGAATTTTCTCATGCCAATCACGACATGTTTCCACAGTTCTTTCCAAAATGCGAATTAAAATCTTGTTAGTGGCCTACACCTGACCATTCCCTTGAGGATAGTAGGGAGCTGAGAAATGATGGTAAATTTTAAATTTGGAACAGAAGGTTTTCATCCTCTCATTTTTTAAATGACTTCCATTGTCTGAAACAATGTCATGTGGTATGCTGAAGCGACAAAGAATGTTCTTATGAATGAAAGAAACCACATGGCGGCCTTCTATTGTGCGTAGAGTAACAACTTCAACTCATTTGGTGAAATACTCTGTAGCAGCTAGAAAATACTTATGGCCATTGGAAGCAGAAGGAGTAATTGGGCCTACGACCTCGAAAGCTCACATAGAAAATGGCCAAGGAGAAATAACTGATTGTAGATATGTGGCTGGCGCATGAATGGAAGGTGCGTGCATTTGGCACTTGGTGCACTTCTTCACAAATCGATGGCAGTCTTGTTGCATGGTTTTCCAGTAATACCCTACCTGGATGATCTGCTTGACGAGAGTTTGATAGCCAACATGGCCACCACAAATCCCTTCGTGTGCCTCTTGGATAATTTCCATAGCTTTATATTTGTCTAAGCATCTGGCATACTCAGAATTAAACCCACGGCGGTAGAGAATATTGGCAAGGATGAAATAACGAGCAGACATGCGCTGAATTGCGCATTGCTCTCTTTTTGGCATTTCTGGTGGAAATTCACCAGTCTCAATAAAATTTTTGAAATCTTGATACCAAGGCTTCTCTTTCTGATTGACCTGGTTTACTTGCATGGTTGAAATGAAGGCAGGTTGTTCAAGCCTACCAATTTCGAAAGAACGACATGATTCACTGCCCTTAAAGGATAAAGTGGAGCCCAGGCTGGCTAAACCATCGACTATTTGATTGTGTTCCCTCCTGATGTGATTGAGTTGAAATTCTTCGAAGCTGTCCACTAGAGCTAGGACGGTCTTCTGATAGGGGAGCAACTTTGAATCTTTCACCTGCCACTCAGTGTTAACTTGACTGACGACAAATAACGAGTCACCAAAAGCATGTACTCTCTTGACATTGAAGTTTTGCAGGATCTTGATGCCTTGTATCAGAGCTTCGTACTCGACCATATTGTGAGTACATTGAAAGTTGAGTTTGAGAGAATAAGGGATCATTTCTTTTTCAGGAGTAATCAGCAAGATCCCTATCCCTATGCCGGACATATTCTTAGCTCCATCGAAGGAAAGGGTCCAAACTGGAGATTCTTGAATATTGTAGATACGATCATCGGGAAAATCATCTTCCGCCTTGATCTCTTCTATCAACGGAAAGTCTGCTAATTGATCTGCAATAGACTGACCCTTAATCGACTTCTGAGATACATACTCTAAGTCGTATTGCATTAGGAGGACTTGCCATTTTGCAATCCATCCGGTGAGAAAAGGATGCTCAAGGATATACTTGAGTGGATTAAGCCTTGACAGAATTTTAATTTCTGACGCCAGTAGATAATGTCTCAGCTTTTGACACATCCATACTAAGGCTAGGCATGTCTTTTCCATCTGAGAATATCCCTTCTCATAGTCGATGAAAGTCTTGCTTATGTAATAAATAGCATGCTTTATCCGGCCACCTTTTTCATACTGTGCAAGAAATCTGCCACAAGCATTTTGATTGACGAAAATGTATAAGAGGAGTGACTTCCCGAGTTCTGGCGGCTTCAGAACGGGTGGATTAAGGAGATACTGCTTGATGCGCTCAAATGAAAGCTGGCATTCTGATCCCCATTCAAATTTTACTCTTTTTCTTAACAGGTGATTGAAATGTTCACATCTCATGGCTAAATTAGAGATGAACCGCCAAATAGACTGAATGCGCCCTTGGAGGCTTCGCAGCTCTTTGAGATTAGTCGGAGGTGGCATATCGATGATCACTTTTGCTTTAGCAGGATCCACCTCTATTCCTTTCTTGTTGATCATGAAACCGAGCAATTTAATCGATTCTACTCCAAAAACACATTTTTGAGGGTTGAGTTTCAATTTGTAGAGAATAAGTCTTTCAAAGACTTAGCCAAGAGCATTAAGATGATCCTCTTCTTCTTTGGATTTGACCATAATGTCATCTACATAGGCATCAATGTTTTTAGGCATTTTATCATGGAAAATAACGATCATTGCTCTTCGATAGGTTGCTCCAGCATTCTTGAGTCCGAATGGCATGACTGTATAGCAAAAGGTTCCCCATGGTGTAGTAAAGGAAGTTTTTGACTGATTCCTAGCGGCCAGCTTGATTTTATTGTAGCCTAAATATCCATCCATAAAAGAAAACATGGCATGGTTTGTCGTGCTATCGATCAGAAGATCAATATTGGGAAGTGGATAATCGTCATTTGGGGTGGCCTTATTGAGATCTCTGAAATCGATACAAATTCAAACTTTGTCGTTCTTTTTGGGAACTGCCACAATATTTGCCAACCAGTCTGGATAATCGATAGTTCGGATGAACCCTGCCTTTAGTAAATCTTTGAGTCCTTCCTTAACTTATTGCTCAACTCGAGGATCCAATTTCCTTAGTTTCTGCTTGATTGGCCTGGAATCCGGTTTCAACTTGAGGCGATGCTCAACCAATTTGGGATCCAATCCTGGCATATACTCATAAGTCCAGGCAAATACTTCTTGATATTGCTTAAGAAAATAAAGGAGCTTTCTTTTCTCAATGTCCTTTAGGCCTGAGCCAATTTTAAGGATTTTTGAATTATCTTCTGAACTAATGTTGATATCTTTTGTTGGATCATGAACTAAAGACGATGGCTCATCTTGCTTTTGAATATGAGCAAATTCTGACAATTCTTGAATAGTTGAATCAAACTCTGCTAGCTCTTTACTTTGTTCGGTTGCCTTGCTGACCTCCGCTCTTGCCCTTATCTTATGAATCATTGTCGGCTTGGAGTTATTTTGAGAAAATTCAGAATTGACAATGAGCCTTTTTATCGATTTAGGAGTCATGTTTTGACAATCCTGAAATTGATAAGAAATGTTTTTAAGGAAAAATTCAAAAATCCAAAAATAACCTTTTGTACAGAAGCAAAGAATAATGGCATGGCCAAAATGTAAGCAAGAATGATAAACATCAAGATATGAAGAGAAAATCAAATTTTCATTGATCTGAATGAAACTGAAAACAATAATTGAATATTTACAGAGATTAACAAGGACCAAAAGACCGGGACTATATTGTCCCTACAAAATTATGGGGAAAACAAAGAAAGGAAAGAAGGAAAACATGGCATCATCCTTCTCATTTGGATTCTTTGACGAAAATGATTTCTTTGCCGAATGCTTGACCCGTGAACCCCAATCCTGAAGTGCTGGAATGTCGAGCGGGGATGATCGGCTCCACTATGCCGTCTCCATTCCTTCCTAGTCCCTTGAAAGGCTGATAGCCATGCTTTAGTAGAAGATTGAATCCCCTTTTAGCTTTGGAGAACTAAGGGAATAAGGGATGATCTTTGAAGGAAGTGCAGTTGATACGCCCTCCCAGCTTAACGAAGTGAGGTCCTTGCCACTGGATCACTGCTGCGACATTCTCTTCTGCTTGAACATCTTTCAGCTCCAACAGTTCCAAACTGTCCCTGAGATTGACCTCATCACTTTCTCTGATACTGGGAATGTCTGCTGTAAATGTTGGACGGGGGATCATCGGTTGTGAGAGCCTCTCCTCTGGATCTTCCCCTAGAATTATGGTGATCATGCCACATTTAAACCATTTGATACACTGGTGGAGGGTTGAAGGAACAACATTGGCATTGTGGATCCATGTTCGTCTCAACAAAAGATTGTAGGTGGGCGGCACATTGACGACATGGAACAGTACTGTGTGTACTGAGTAGTTGATGAAAATTTCTAGGAAGATCTTCCCCTTGGCAGTCTGTCCATGGTTATCAAAACCATAGATCGTGATTGGATCTGGCACATACTCTTCTTCTTTCAGGCCCAAGGCCTTGGCTGTCATTTCTGGGCAAATATTGAGGCTACTGCCTCCATCAACGAGCACATGTGGGACAGTATGCCCCTGGTCCTTACCACAATATATAGCGTATGGTTATGAAAAGCGTGAGGTTTTGGCAAATTCTCATCAGAAAAGGTGATAGGCGCATTGGTCATCGCCTGATTTACAATTTGTGCCATGTCTTCCGGAGTTGTGCCTGGATTTAGTTTGATCTTTTTTAGAAGTTCATCTAGCATCTCTTGATGGTTCGGGGATTCATGAATCAACTCTGAGATTGAGACATTGGAGAGTGCCATGATTGGCCTCTGCAACAGATTGGCTCTTTCTTCAGCTGCTTTAGAGGTTTATACTTCCTCTGCAGGATGATTTGCTAAAAGTCATTGTAAATCGCACAATGATTTATGGAAAGACACAGTAAATCGTAATAGCGATTTACTGAAGGATGTCACAAATCAGATGACGATTTTGAAATTCAAGAATTTGAAATAAATTTAAAAGCATTGAAATCGATGATCTGGAAATCAAATTCTGAAATTGAATTCAAAATTTAAAGTTGAATTTGAAAATCAGAAGTTAGAATTGAATTTAGAAGTCAAAAGATTGAACTTTAAACTTAAAATTGAAGAATTGAAGAAGTGAAGTTTGAAATTGAAAATGTAATTGAATGGAGAAAATTAATTTGAAAATAAGGAATTGAAATTGCATGAAATTGGGAATGAAATTAGAAAAAAGGATAACTTTGAAATGAAGACTATTTTTGAAAAAAAAATATTTCAAAACTCACTTAGAAAAAAAATAACTTAGATAATTTGAAAAATAATGATGCAATTCTATCTTAAATGATGAATGCATTAAAAGAAATTTGGAATTAGGTTTTGAAAAGCATATTTTATTCTTTAAGTGAATTGAAATAAGATTAAAGATATAATACATTTCTGACTATGCCCATAAAATGTATTATTTAATCATCGTATTTAAATTCATTTCAAGAATAAAATACATTTTGGTGCCTTTATAGAGTTTAAAATAAAATTAACTCTCAATATATCTTGACTATGGCCATTGATATATGTTTTGAGTTAATTTTAAATTAAACACTCATAAAGGAGGAAAATATTTAGAAAAACATGATGATTTTTGGAAAGAGATTCAGTGTGGACCCAATGTTATCCCATAAAAGATGAAAACCCAGAGTTTTGTTCACATTTTGACTATGGCCATAAATGCAAATCGTCAACTTAGGATTTAGTCACCTTTTATTAGAATGGTGCTTGTGCCATTCGTGTTTCACCATAGTGTTATTGAAAAATAAAAATAAAAATGCAACATATTGATTATGAAAAATAGAAAGTTAAACTACATGCTCATTCATTCTAAACTAAGCATAAAGTAAACTTCTCATTAATTGATTTATTACAACCTTTGAATTGATACAACAATTGAAAAAGAAATAAAAAAAATAAAAAATCCTGCAAAATGAGCAAACTTGTTAGAAATAAATGTTGGCTTTTATGGATTTCTCCTCAATTATAGAAAAATTGAAGAATATATCCAAAATTAGTCTTTTATGCCTCAGAGATAAAGAAAATTAAACAAAATAAACACATATGATGCATGATTTTGTGAAAGCATTTGAAAAGGCATTTTTGGAGTTTTAGATTTTTGAAATTGGTGCTTAAAACATAAAAATTCATTTTAAAACTTGAATTCAAAGTGAATTTAACCTTAAAAGTGAGATTTTTATGAAAATCTATTGAAAATTATTGAAATAAAGGCAAATAAACTCCAAAGCTTGTTTGAAATGAAGTTAAGGCATTCCAACATGATAAAATTCATTTTTTAATTTATGAAATACAGGAGTTATGTTTGAAAATTTGAATTTAAAAGTGATAAAATGTCCATTTTAACTTCATTTTAACAAAGCAATGCTTCTTTATGAAATCAATTTTTGAAAGATGCAATGAATTAATGGTCAATGACATTAGAAATGTCTAAAATGATATGCAGACACATAACAATCTGATGAATGTTGTAGAATTGAAAATGCTAAGCAATCATCTGAGGAAAACCCGAATTTGGATTCTCTTATCCAGGTAAAACAAGATTTTGCAAAATCAGGATTTTGCAGGTGAACCTGTTAGAGCATTCTGAGTGGACAAAAGTCTTAAACGATTTGATTTTAACTCAAAATGAACCTCTGGATTCACAACATAACAAGGACGCATTTCCTTTTTACAGAATATCAAAATCATTCTTGAAACTAGAGTTATGATCAAAACATTAGAGCATTAATTTCAGAAACAAGAAATTAGATTTTAACAGACAGGTTTCAGCTAACTGTATGTTACACAGGCTAAACAGACCCGATTTCTCCCAAATTTGAGGAAAAAGTTGCTTAACTCAATTAAGAAGCTAACCCAATTTACAGAATTGAGAAATCAATTTTAGTTTGAAAATGGTGACTTCGAGAAGTCACTGTTTCCAAACAGAGAATGAACCAGTATCGGTTTTCAACAGGTTTGAAATATCAAATGAGTAAAAAAAGTTATAAAACTTTCCAGATATAAACTAGACACATAGAGGAAGAAAACCTATTTTACGGATTTGGAAAATGATCTTCTGTTGGGGAGATATGACCCTGACAAGTTGGTCCTAATTCGGATAGCAATTTACAGCGATTTGTATCACAAATCGCTGCAGTGTTTAGCAAAAAACACTACAAATCACTATAGTGAAGTCCAACAACACTATAAATCGTTGTGGGTCTCGTTAGAGACCCAAAAATACTATAAATCGTAGTTAAAAGACTAGAAAATACTACAAATCGTTGTAGGGCATGTTGGAGACTCGGAAACACATAGTAGGGATTCATTAAAGACCCCAAAAATCGTAACAATGATTTGCTGAAAAATGTTGCCAATCTGATGACGATTTGTTAAAGGAGTTCTACAACAGTTATGACATGGAGGCCAAAATCAGAACATATACAAAATCTGGATATAGGGTGCTGATATTTAATCAAAATAAAATAGCAATTGACCATGAAAAATTCTTAAAATTTACAGGAATGAACTAGACATACTAATGAAGAGAACCCGCTTTACAGAATTGAAAAATAATCTCCCATTAGGAAAATATAATTCTGAGAAAATGGATCAAAATCTGAGTCGTTAAAATGACACAGGATGACAGGGTTGTGGTTTTTGACCCAAAACAGGTACGAAAACACCATGAAAATCATTGAAATTTGGTATGGACAAACTAAGTTCAATTTAAAAAACACCCCTTTTACGGATCAGAAAGATCATCTCTGGTTAGGGAGAAATCACTCCCGCAAGTTGGTTCTGATTCTGCTAAACTCTTGATGGTGCAAAATAACAGGTCTTGAATCTTGATTTTTAAAGCAGGACAAACAAACTCAAAATGATGTAATTTTTGGTGGAGAGCATGAAGAAATATGCATGAAGTTGCAATAAAAAATTCAGATCAAAGTGAGCTCTGATTATATATAAATCGATAGATCTAAAATGCATCAGAATTGCAAATATAATCTAGAAAACAACTGAACATGATGAAAGAAAACTGCACATGCGTAGATGTTCAAACATGAGATCTAATGCCTTAAAACATGAATGAATGCATAGATGATGAAAAATTAAGACATAAAATATACTAAAAGAAAACCAAAATGGTTGAGACACAAATTTAAATTGTTGTAGACCATTTGGAAGAAGGATTTGATCTAAAAAGATCAAATCACTTCAATTCTTTTGGCTCAATCAAAATATGTTAAATAGAGATTAAAATACAGTAAATAGGAAGATGAAAACTCAGATTCTAATCTATTAATCATGTTATGACAGGAAATTTAAAGGAAATAGAAGATGAATACTCACCTTGGCTGAAGGGGCCTGAAAGAGAGGGTTTGAAGCTTCTCTCAAATTTTAGTAAACTCCAAGTAAGAAGGAGAGAGAGAGAGAGAGAGACTGCTGACCACCAATTGCTATATGTCCTTCCTTCTCTTTTTCCTCTTCTTATCCTTCTTTCTCCTTCTTTCCTTGCATCTTTTCTGCTCATTTTCTTGCTTCTTTTCTTCTCATTTTCTTTCTCATTTTCCTCCTTCATTTCCTCCTTTTTTCTTCCTCTGTTTCCTCCTTTTCTTCCTGTTTTTCTGGAGGGTCTAGGGCTGAGGCAGCAATGGGCTCATATAGGGTTGATGGTTTTTCTTTTAAAAATGAATTTTAATAGGTTTAAAAATCTACAATATAATATAAATAAAAATAGAGATTTTTGAAAATAACGGATCTCAATTGGATCTGAGATCCAATTTGATTTTCGACTCCAAATTGAGTTAAAACCGGATCCAGATTGAATTTTAACAAATTTTGCAAAAGTATTGAATTTAGGATTGAAATTCAAAAATTGTTTTTGAATTGGGGATAAAAATTGGATTTTGAAAGTGGATCTGGATTTGTTTTGATATTTCAAAATCCAAATTGGACTATAAACTGGATCCATGATATTTTTAAAAGATTTTTGCAAAATGATGGATTTGGATTTCAAATTTAAGAATTTAAAATTAGAGAAAAAATTGAATTTTGAAAAGGATCTGGATCCGAGGTTTTGAATAAAAACTAGATTTGGATCTGGATCTCGATTACAAATCAAAATAACGGAGATTAGTTCGAATTGGGTTCGAACCTCAAGAATGAATTTATAAAAATGGAAAATCCAGGCTTATGATGGAGTTCAGATTTGGATATTGGATCAAACCTGAAACTAGATCTTAGATATTAGATCAAAACTTAAGAAATGAAGTTGGATCTCGGATAGAAGATGAACTTGAGATCATGAATGAATCAGGGATTCAAATATACTCCTGAATGAATCAGAGATTCAAAAAGGGGGTTCGGCATCTATAAAAGGGGGTGTCCAAAATGGATTTGAAAATTTTTGGGTGTTTTGGAATTAAACCAAATTTAGCATGGACACCTAAAATAACCCTAGAAACATAATGGATCTCGAAAATCTAATTTTGTTTGTATTTTTAAATATGGAAATTCAAATAAAAACCCTAATTTTTCTGATTTTTGCCTAAAATGTTGATTCTAAAGGGGATTTAGGATATCAAATTTCCATAAAAATTACCCAAATTTCATGGGGTGACAGAGGACAGTAAGGCAAAGATTTTTTCCTTTAACACTTTCTGGTTTTGACCTATGGTCGGAGCTGTACTACTCCGGCAAGTCGGATCAGAATCCAGCGACTCTAGGATTTAAGAGAAACAGACAGGTTTCGGTAGAAAACATGGGAAAAATGACAGACAGATGGGAAAAATGTTTAAATTATGGGAAAATATCTCTGACAAACAGAGGAAAATTTGATCTTTTGACACCATTGGGATTCGGGTTATGGTTTGGAAAACGCCATACTGTTATCAGAGACCTAAATATCTGAGATTTCTGGACATTGAAATCTGTTAGACAGAAAGAGACAATCCGGGAAAAATAATGAAACAAATCCAAAAATTCCCAAATTTTGGGAAATGACATAAAATTATGTTAGGAACAACTTTCATGTTGAAAGTTTTTGCAGACGGGTTATAGATTGGATGGACTTGGTGCATTAAGGTCTGTCTATACCCTGACGAAAGAAAATCGATATTTTCCCAGAGGTCTGAGAAATCCGATTTTTTACAGAAGTCAAAACTAATTGGAAAAAAGTCAAAATTTCCAGATCATTAGTATATTCAATAATGAATCTACTGTGATTTTTGGAGGATGATCCGAATCTCCCACAAGGGTGGTGCCGGAGGTTAAAGTCTGCTAAAGCATAAACTGGAGAATCAGAGAGACAGAAAACTCGATTTAGGGTTTTACAAATTTGGATGGGTTCCAAAATCCGAATCGAATCAAATTTTTGGCATAATGTCGAAGACAAGATAACATAACTACAGTAAAATTTTTAGAATTTATAAAAGATAATTTCTGCATGAAATTATGATTAAACCAGATGCCTAAGACGAAACATGGTAAACTACCATTATGAACTGAATTAAATAACAAAAAATAAACAAAAAATGAAATTAACTGCAATATACAGAACGTAAAATGCATTTAAACCTGGAAGAAAACATGAAAAACTCAGGGGGCATGAATCATATTCATTCTTATTTTTGTGGCTACGAGAAGGGAAGATCCGGTCCATTGATTGGACGGATTCTTCTCTTTCAATAGCAAACCTATGAAATACATATATTAAAAAAAAACGAAAACAAATATATAGCATATAATGAATAATTTGCATATGAGGGATCTTACCTTGGCTTGGGTAGGGATGCTGCACCAATGGAGGGTTGGCCGGAGTTGCTTCGATGTTGATGAAGAGGCTGCAGTTTGTATATACCTTGCTTGGAGGAAGTCGTGGCCAAGCGAGGAGGTGGCTGTTGCATTTGAAGCTGGAGATGATGCTGAGGCTGGTGCAAACAGTTGATGCTACAAGGGGAGCTGGAGAAATGCTGCAGCAATGGGGGCCAAGAGAGAGAGAGAGAGAGAGAGAGAGAGAGAGAGAGAGATGGGAAGAGGTGAGTGAGAAAAGAGGCAGCCATGTAGCCTCTTTTCTTTCCTTCTTTTTCTTTTCGGTTTTTCCCAACTTAGGCTCTAATTAATTCAATACTTAGGGTTTAATGAGGAGAGAATGAGAGGGCAAGAAACCTCTACGTGAATGGCTGGGCAAGAGGGAAAGGAAGGAAGGAAGAAAGGGAAGAAGGAAAGAAAGAAGAAAAAGAAAATGAAAGAAAGGAAGAAGAAAGGGAAAGAGAAAGAAAAAAAGAAAAAGGAAAGGAAGGAAATGAGAGGGGGATGGAGGTTTGGGTGACCACCTTGTGGGTCCCACCTTAGGAAGAATAAAATAATTAAAAAAAAATAATAAAATAAAACAAACAACAAAAAATAAAGAAAAAGATAATTTTTTTTTCTTTTCTTATAAATTAAAACAAGAGAATGCAAATGGATGGGGCATCTCAGAGCGGGTCCAAATTTTGATTTTGAAATTCATTTTGACGATTAGAGGGGTAAAATAGTCTTTTCAGAAAGTTTCCAGATGAAACGAGCTATTTTTGGCAGTTTTTGAAACGAGCTCAGATTTTAAATTTCAATACCTCGTTGCGAAGCTAATCCAATATAGAATTTAAAAATATAATTTTGAAAGAAATCCAGATTGTTTTTTCTCGAGAAAATGCTTCCCAATTTATTTCCAAACGAAACGAGCTATTTTTGGCAGTTTTTGAAACGAGCTCGGATTTTGAAGTTCAATACCCCGTTGCGAAGCAAATCCAATGTAGAATGTAAAAATTTGAGTTTGAAATAAATCCATATTATTTCTCTTGAAAAAAATATTTCCAAATTTAGACTCCCGGGGGTAAAAATGTCAATTTTGGAAACCCGGGGTTTGAAATTGATTTCTGAAATTTTTTAAAACTCAATCTGGATTGAAATTTATAAAACTGGAGTTCTGAACTTTGAAAATGGAATGAAATGTGATGAAATGTTATGAAATGCTGAGAAATGATATGAAATGATGAGAAATGACATGAAATGCTATGCGAAATGCTAACCCTGAATGAAGAATTTTGGATGTTAGACCCTGATTGACACTCGTACCAGTTCAAAAAGTGTTAAAATTGACAAAATTTACAAAAATGGTTGAAGAAATGATTTTCGAGCTCTGCCAAGCTAGAGTGACACCAGAAATTAGGGTTTGAGCTTAAATGAACTGGAATGAGTTGGATTGAGCTGGGTTTTAGAGTTTCAGAACTCAAATAAACTCACCAGACACTGACTCAACTGACCTTTCCAACTGAATTTTCAAGAAAAGCTGCCATTTTTAGAGAAATGGTGTGGAATGATCATTGGAATGAAGTGAATTACGAACCTGAACTGGGTTTGAGCTGAAACAAAGGTCAGTAATACTGAGGTGAACTAAAATCGAGGCTCAAACACTAGCTTAACTGACTGAACTCAGCTCAATTTCAGCTGAAAGAGCTGAAATGAACTAAAATGGGCTCCTGAACACTTAGAAATGGTTTTGAACTGAAACAGAAGCACTCAAACTTCTGGTGAGCTCAAGTTAGACTCTGGGAAGTATGAATGACTATGAATGACTGACTCGGAGACAATTGGCTTGGACTTGAGTGAGAAATAAGCTCATTTCTGAAGAAATGATCCCATTTTGGCAGGAATGGTCAGAAATAGAAATGGTCTTCTCACTGTGAGCTCAGATGAGCTTGGAATGACTGATATTCTTAAATGTTCTAAACTGACCAGTGAACTTTGTTGACTCCGACTGACTAGGGTTCGGGATGACCTAGGGGTAAAATGGTAATTTTCCTAATGAAAATGGGTAAAATGGTGATTTTCTGAAACTGACTCGGGGTTTGACTCCTACACTGACCTAACAGGGTTGGCACTGCACGAGGAGGATTGTTTGAGAATGGATGAGGAAAATTTGGGGTGTTTACACTCGACCAGTGAAAAATATTGGATTTTTGAATGAAAGATTTAATCTGATGGTTTGAAAGTGATTGAATTTGGGAGATTATAATCCGAGGGTTAAGAAAATGATAAGATCTTGAGAATATTGCAACGAAAGGGTTAGGAACTGATAGAATTGAGAGATTTAAAATCTGAAGGTTTAGAAATGAGAAACTGAAACCCGAAGGTTTGGAAATAAAGTAAACAATTGATTTGAGAGTTCGACCAGTGTAGGCTGGAATCTTTTTAAGTACATGGCCAGCGATAGCTGGGTCTTTTGAAATACATTACCAGCGGGAGCTGGATCTTTTTGGAATACATGACCAACGAGTGTTGAATTTTTTGAGATACATGACCAGTGAGTTGCTGGATCTTTTGAATTACATGACCAGCGAGCTGCTGGATCCTTTGAAATACATGACCAATGAGCTGCTAGATCCTTTGAAATATATGACCAGCGAGCTGCTGGATCCTTTGAAATACATGACCAGCGAGTTGTTTGATCCTTTAAAATACATGACCAGCGAGCTGTTGGATCCTTTGAAATATATGACCAGCGAGCTGCTGGATCCTTTGAAATATATGACCAGCGAGTTGCTGGATCCTTTGAAATACATGACCAGCGAGCGATTGGATCCTTTGAAATATATGACCAACGAGCTGCTGGATCCTTTGAAATACATGACCAGCGAGCTGCTGGATCCTTTGAAATACATGACTAGCGAGTTGCTGGATCCTTTGAAATACGTGACCAGCGAGCTGCTGAATCCTTTGAAATACATGACCAGCGAGATGCTGGATCCTTTGAAATACATGACCAATGAGAATTGGATCTTTTGAAATATATGACCAGCACGAGCTGAATCTTTTGAAATACATGACCAGCGAGTTGCTTGATCCTTTGAAATATATGACCAGCGAGCTGCTGGATCCTTTGAAATACATGACCAGCGAGCTGCTGGATCCTTTGAAATACATGACGAGTGAGCTGCTGGATCCTTCTAAATACATGACCAATGAGAATTTGATCTTTTGAAATACATGACCAATGAGAATTGGATCTTTTGAAATATATGACCAGCACAAGCTGAATCTTTTTTGGAGTACATGACCAACGAGTGTTGGATCTTTTTGAAATAAGTCAGATTTGGGAGTTTAAGCCAGAACTAGAATTTTTAGAAGGAACAAACTTTAATCAGAAGATTGGATTTTGAAAGTCCCCAATGTGAGGATTGGGTTTTGCAAATGAGCTTGGTATATGATTGAAAATTCTGAGGAATACCCAGTGCGAGGACTGGGGTTTTGCAAATGAGCTCGATTTTCAAATTGAATTTAGAAAATAGAGATTTTTGATGAAAAGTTTTGGGTTCGTTAGACCCTCATAGTTTACTGTATGTGGGCCACTTTCAGGATTATTCCCTTGTCCTGAATGGGTAATAAAAGAATTTTTGAGATAATTGATAGAGGAATTGATTTGATTTTGCCTACATATAGAAATTTTGAAGTAAGATAAAAATAAAATGCCCTAGTATTTATGGAAAAAAATGTTAGTACAACAGAAGATCATTATTATTGAAAAAGGCTCTTTGAGGAATACAAAGTCTAGAATGGCCATTTTAAGTATAAAATTTCTTCAAATATAGGGCTTTGACAGGATCTGGCAATTCCCCCCCATCTGCGTTGGTCAGGCGATATGCATTGCGAGGCAATGCTTCTTTGACCACATAGGGACCATCCCAATTGGGTGACCACTTGCCCTGCGAGCGATGTTTGAGATGAGTTGTCGATCTGAGTACCAGGTCATTAACTCGAAACCTTCTTTCGATGACTGACTTGGCATAATGCCGCGCTATCCTTTGTCGATAAGCTTCAGCATGTTCTGCTGCCTTGAGTCTTCTTTCATTCAACAGGTCAAGTTGTACCAACCTCTATTGCTGACATTGATCAAGTGGAAATTCTATAAGTGAAGCAAATTTGAGAGCTGGCTTATGAATGTGGAGAGGCAAAACCACTTTAGTCCCATAAACAAGCTCTGAAGGAGTGGCATTGGTCGGAGTTCGAATAGTAGTTCGGTATGCCCAAAGTGTATCATGAATTTTCTGATGCCAATCACGACCTATTTCCACAGTTCTCTCCAAAATGTGAATTAAAATCTTGTTAATGGCCTCGCCTGACCATTCCCTTGAGAATAATAGGGAGCTGAGTAATGATGGCAAATTTTGAATTTGGAACAAAAGGTTTTCATCCTCTCATTTTTTAAATGACTTCCATTGTCTGAAACAATGTCATGTGGTATGCTGAAGCGGCAAAGAATGTTCTTATGAATGAAACAAACCACATGGCGGCCTTCTACTGTGCGTAGAGTAACAACTTCAACCCATTTGGTGAAATACTCTGTAGAAGCTAGAAAATACTTATGGCCATTGGAAGCAGAAGGAGTAATTGGGCCTACAACCTCGAAAGCCCACATAGAAAATGGCCAAGGAGAAACAACTGATTGTAGATATGTGGCCGGCGCATGAATGGAAGGTGCGTGCATTTGGCACTTAACGCACTTCTTCACAAATCGATGGCAGTCTTGTTGCATGGTTTTCCAGTAATACCCTACCTGGATGATCTGTTGGACGAGAGTTTGATAGCCAACATGGCCACCACAAATCCCTTTGTGTGCCTCTTGAATAATTTTCATAGCTTCATCTTTGTCTAAGCATCTGGCATACTTAGAATTGAACCCATGGCGGTAGAGAATATTGGCAACGATGAAATAATGGGCAAACATGCGCTGAATTGCGCGTTGCTCTCTTTTTGGCATTTCTGGTGGAAATTCACCAGCCTCAATAAAATTTTTGATATCTTGATACCAAGGCTTCTCTTTCTGATTGACCTGGTTTACTTGCATGGTTGAAATGAAGGCAGGTTGTTAAAGCCTACCAATTTCGAAAGAACGACATGATTCACTGCCCTTAAAGGATAAAGTGGAGCCCAGGCTGGCTAAACCATCGGCTATTTGATTGTGTTCCCTCCTGATGTGATTGAGTTGAAATTCTTCGAAGCTATCCACTAGAGCTAGGACGATCTTCTGATAGGGGAGCAACTTTGAATCTTTCACCTGCCACTTAGTGTTAACTTGACTGACGACAAACAACGAGTCACCAAAAGAAAGTACTCTCTTGACATTGAAGTTTTGTAGGATCTTGATGCCTTGTATCAGGGCTTCGTACTCGGCCATATTGTGAGTACATTGAAAGCTGAGTTTGAGAGAATAAGAGATCATTTCTTTTTCAGGAGTAATCAGCAAGATCTTGATCCCTTTGCCAGACATATTCTTAGCTCCATCGAAGAAAAGGGTCCAAACTGGAGATTCCTGAACATTGTAGATACAATCATCGGGAAAATCATCTTCCGCCTTGATCTCTTCTATCAACAAAAAGTCTGCTAACTGATCTGCGATAGACTGACCCTTAATCGACTTCTGAGATACATACTCTAAGTCATATTGCATTAGGAGGACTTGCCATTTTGCAATCCATCCGGTGAGAAAATGCTACTCAAGGATGTACTTGAGTTGATTAAGCCTTGACAGAATCTTGATTTTTGATGCCAGCAGATAATGTCTCAGCTTTTGACACATCCATACTAAGGCTAGGCATGTCTTCTCTATCTGAGAATATCCCTTCTCATAGTCGATGAAAGTCTTGCTTACGTAATAAATGACATGCTCTATCCGGCTGCCTTCTTCATACTATGCAAGAAATCCGCCACAAGCATTTTGATTGACGGAAATGTATAAGAGGAGTGGCTTCCCAAGTTTTGGCGGCTTCAGAACGGGTGGATTAAGGAGATACTGCTTGATGCGCTCAAATGAAAGCTGACATTCTGATCCCCATTCAAATTTTACTCCTTTTCTTAACAGGTGATTAAAATGTTCACATCTCATGGCTAAATTAGAGATGAACCGCCAAATAGACTGAATGCACCCTTGGAGGCTTCGCAGCTCTTTGAGATTAGTCAAAGGTGGCATATCGATGATCGCTTTTGCTTTAGCCGGATCCACCTCTATTCCTTTCTTGCTGATCATGAAACTGAGCAATTTACCCAATTCTACTCTAAAAACACATTTTTGAGGGTTGAGTTTCAATTTGTAGAGAATAAGCCTTTCAAAGACTTAGCCAACAACATTAAGATGATCCTCTTCTTCTTTGGATTTGACTAGGATGTCATCTACATAGGCATCCATGTTTTTATGCATTTGATCATGGAAAATAACGACCATTGCTCTTTGATAGGTTGCTCCAGCATTCTTGAGTCCGAATGGCATGACTGTATAGCAAAAGGTTCCCCATGGTGCGGTAAAGGAAGTTTTTGACTGATCCCGAGCGGACAACTCGATTTGATTCTAGCCTGAATATCCATCCATAAAGGAAAACATGGCGTGGCCCGTCGTGCTATCGATCAGAAGATCAATATTGGGAAGTGGATAATCGTCCTTCGGGGTGGCCTTATTGAGATCTCTGAAATCGATACAAATTCAAACTTTGTCGTTCTTTTTGGGAACTGCCACAATATTTGCCAACCAGTCTGGATAATCGATAGTTCGGATGAACCCTGCCTTTAGTAAATCTTTGAGTTCTTCCTTAACTTGTTGCTCAACTCGAGGATCCAATTTCCTTAGCTTCTGCTTGATTGACCTGGAATCCAGTTTCAACTTGAGGCGATGCTCAACCAATTTGGGATCCAATCCTGGCATATCCTCATAAGTCCAGGCGAATACTTCTTGATATTGCTTAAGAAAATAAAGGAGCTTTCTTTTCTCAATGTCCTTTAGGCCTGAGCCAATTTTGAGGATTTTTGAATTATCTTCTGAACTAATGTTGATATCTTTTGTTGGATCATGAACTAAAGACGATGGCTCATCTTGCTTTTGAATATGAGCAAATTCTGACAATTCTTGAATAGTTGAATCAAACTCTGCTAGCTCTTTACTTTGTTCGGTTGCCTTGTTGACCTCCGCTCTTGCCCTTATCTTATGAATCCTTGTCGGCTTGGGTATTTTGAGAAAATTCAGAATTGACAATGAGCCTTTTTATCGATTTAGGAGTCATGTTTTGACAATCCTGAAATTGATAAGAAATGTTTTTAAGGAAAAATTCAAAAATCCAAAAATAACCTTTTGTACAGAAGCAAAGAATAATGGCATGGCCAAAATATAAGCAAGAATGATAAACATCAAGATATGAAGAGAAAATCAAATTTTCATTGATCTGAATAAAACTGAAAACAGTAATTGAATATTTACAGAGATTAACAAGGACCAAAAGACTGGGACTATATTGTCCCTACAAAATTATGGGGAAAACAAAGGAAGGAAAGAAGGAAAACATGGCATCATCCTTCTCATTTGGATTCTTTGACGAAAATGGTTTCTTTGCCGGACGCTCGACCCGTGAACCCCAATCCTGAAGTGCTGGAATGTCGAGCGGGGATGATCGGCTCCACTATGCCGTCTTCATTCTTTCCTAGTCCCTTGAAAGGCTGATAGTCATGCTTTAGCAGAAGATTAAATCCCCTTTTAGCTTTGGAGAACTGAGGGAATAAGGGATGATCTTTGAAGGAAGTGTAGTTGATACACCCTCCCAGCTTAAATAAGTGAGGTCCTTGCCACTGGATCACTGCTGCGACATTCTCTTCTGCTTGAACATCTTTCAGCTCCAACAGTTCCAAACTGTCCCTGAGATTGACCTCATCACTTTCTCTGATAGTGGGAATGTCTGCTGTAAATGTTGGACGGGGGATCATTGGTTGTGAGAGCCTCTCCTCTGGATCTTCCCCTAGAATTCTGGTGATCATGCCACCTTTAGACCATTTGATACACTGGTGGAGGGTTGAAGGAACGACATTGGCATTATGGATCCATGTTCGTCCCAGCAAAAGATTGTAGGTGGGCAGCACATTGACGACATGGAACAGTATTGTGTGTACTGAGTAGTTGATGAAAATTTCTAGAAAGATCTTCCCGTTTGCAGTCTGTCCATGGTTATCAAAACCATAGATCGTGATTGGATCTGGCACATACTCTTCTTCTTTCAGGCCCAAGGCCTTGGCTGTCATTTCTGGGCAAATATTGAGGCTACTGCCTCCATCAACGAGCACATGTGGGACAGTATGCCCCTGGTCCTTACCACAATATATAGTGCATGGTTATGAAAAGCGTGAGGTTTTGGCAAATCCTCATCAGAAAAGGTGATAGGCGCATTGCTCATCGCCTGATTTACAATTTGTGCCATGTCTTTCAGAGTGGTGTCTGGCTTTAGTTTGATCTTTTTTAGCAGTTCATCTAGCATCTCTTGATGCTTTGGGGATTCATGAATCAATTATGAGATTGAGACATTGGAGAGTGCCATGATTGGCCTCTACAACAGATTGGCTCACTCTTCAGTTGCTTTAGAGGTTTTTGCTTCTTCTGCAGGGACTTGCTTTTTAATGAACTTCTTGGGGAAACCTGGGACACTTTTGTTCTCAGCTGACGGGTTCATCTGACTCAGGATTGAGATGATGATCATTTTCTTGGGTGTAGGTTGGTCCCGATGCAAAACGATGACCTGATGCTGGAGACTTATGTCCTCACTGGAGCTGGGTATATATGGTCTTGTGGTAAGAAAGGATATTCTAAGATGGTTGCTGTGAAATGATTCGGGAATGGAGCCAACAATATTTCCAGTTTGCTTTCCTCTTCATCTTCTACAAGAAGGTTTCTATCGATATAGTCTTGTATAATATGCTTGAGAACAAAGCAATGCTCTATTGTTACGACAATAAAGCCATACATGATACTTCAAGTACAAGGTTTTGATGATGAGCAAGTGGAATCAACTGCATTTCAGCTAAGGCTATGAAGAAATTGAAGAATTCGATGAAGAATCTTTGAAGACTAGTGTGCAAATGTTTAATTCATTAAAAGTCTTAGATTCTTGTAAGAGCCTTACTTAGAGTGCATATTTAGGTTGCATTTCACCTTAAAAGTCTTTAGAAAAACTTTTCTAAAAAGAACCCTCTTGAAAATCTTTTTAGAAAACTCTTTTCTTAAATTTTCGTGTTTATTAGTCGACCAATAGACTTACCAGTCGACTAATCCTTTCGTGCCATATTTTCTAAAAAGTCATTTTTGTCAAATTAGTCGACCGAAGGTTTTATCAGTCGACTGGACAGAATGTCTGTTTTCTGAAAAATTAGCAGCAATCGACTAATGGTTTTATCAGTCGACTGAACAGAACATGTGTTTTCTGAAAATTTAGCAGCAGTCGACTAATGCTTTTATCAGTCGACCGGACAGAATGTTTGTTTTTCAGAAGATTTTAGCAGCAGTCGACTAAAAGGTTTTTCAGTCTACTGATGATATTATCAGTCGACTAATTTTTCTCTAGTCGACTAACTTTCAAAAGTTCAGATTTTCAAACGGCTCGATTAACAGATCAGTCGACCGACGATAACTGTCAGTCTACTAATAACTAACTATTAGTCGACTAACTGATGTTTCAGTCGACTAATTTTGCTGTTTTCCTGAAACTTCAAAAAGGCGTGTCTTTTCATTTTTCAAACGTTTTGATCGTTCAAAATGGACTGTTTTGACACCCTTTCATACTCTCTACGTATGGAAAACTTTAACTATAAATATGAGTGCATTTTACACTAAAAAAAACAAGAATTCAATTGATTTGAATCATTTACTTCTTGCTTTTCACTCCTATTCAGTCAAGTATTTGTTTTCTCACTCACTTGATATTTTTACTTCAGTTTTTCACTCAAATCACTTTGGGAGATAGTGAATTCGTGAGTAGAGTATTTCAACAACCTCAAAAGCCAATTGCATCTCATTCGCATTCAAAAGAAAGGCTCATAGGTTGTATTATAAGTTGTTACTTATTTTCTATAAAAAGAAGGACTCCTTGGTGTAAAGGAGTTGTTTGCTTTCAGTAGGGTTGTTACTGAAAGTGGGACCGGTTTTGGTCTGTGTGATCTTGTAGTTAACAAGGTTGATAGTGGAAATCTCAAGTTGGTTTTGCTTGGAGACTGGATGTAGGTCTGGATAGACCGAACCAGGATAAAATCTTGTGTTCTTTGTGTATTTGCTTTTCAAATTGCAAAATCCTTCAATATTCCGCAAACAATTTATAAAAGCACTATTCATCCCCCCTCTAGTGCTCGTTGCCTCGATCCTAGTGCACTTTTATTTGGTATCAGAGTAGGTTTGCTATTATTTTGATTTGATCATCATCTAGCATGACAACTACAACATCTCAGCACAAAGAAGGATGCTCCTCTGTTCGTCCTCCTCTTTTTGACAGAACAAACTATGGTTACTGGAAAGTAAGAATGACAATATTATTGCAATCCATGGATCTAGATATTTGGAGAGTTGTTTCAGAAAAGTATCAAACTCCATCAACTGATTTCAGTCGATGGACCGATGAAGAAAAGAAGACGGCTTCACTTAATGCCAAGGCAATGAATGCATTATATTATGGCGTTGACAAGGTAGAGTTTAATCACATCTCTCAATGCTCTACAGCAAATGAAATCTGACATACTCTTCTTGTGACACACAAAGGTACGTCAAAGGTAAAGAAATCTAAAATTGCTTCTTTAGTTCATAAATTTGAATTGTTCAAAATGAAGCAAAATGAATCTATATCAGACATGGTAACTAGAATGACCGATATAACTAACACTTTGAAATCCCTTGGAAAAAAATATTCACAAGTGGATTTAGTCAGAAAGATCCTAAGGTGTTTAACTCCTGAATGGGAGAAAAAAACCACTGCTATTGAAGAAGCAAATGATCTTAATACTCTCACTCTTGAAGATTTGGTTGGTAACCTTATGGCATATGAAGTTCAACTTCAAGACAGACAAGAAGAAGAGCCCAAGAAGAAATCTCTTGCTTTTAAGGCTACTTCTGACTCAGAAAATTCAGAAGAAGATGAAGATGAAGATGAAGATATTGCCCTCATCACAAGGCAATTCAGAAGATTCATCAAAAAGGGAAGATTTCAAAGAAAGGTAAAGAAAGCAAATTCTTCCAATCCCAATGAAGTCAAGTGCTTTAACTGCAAAAAGGCAGGACATATCAAGAAAGATTGTCCTCTTCTCAAAATCAAGCCCAAGGACCAATTCAAGAAGAAAAAGGCATTTCAAGCATGTTGGGATGATAGTGACTCCTCTTTCGATGAAGAATCAAATGAAGAAGTCGCCAACATGTGTTTTGTAGCACAAGAAGATTCGGTAAGTCAATTTGACTATGATGAATTATTTGAAGCATTTAATGATTTATATGCTAGACTTAAGAGTCTAAGTTCTAAAAATAAAGAGTTAAAAACTGAAAATTTAACTCTTGACTCTCAAAATAAAGTGTTACTTCAAGAGATAGAAGATCTCAAGAAGGAAAACTCTTGTCAAGCATTTGAGATAAAAGAAATTGGAGTTAGAACCAATCTCTTACAAAAAGAAATATCTAGTCTAAAAGAAAAATCAAATGATCTTCTTTCCATAGTGACCAAATTCACAAATGGTCAAGAGAATCTAGAAAAACTTCTTGGTTCTCAAAGATGCTCGGTTAATAAAACCGGATTGGGATATAGCTTCTTTGATACTCAAAATAGACCAAACTATGTGGTGAAAAATCAAAGACACTATTCTCAACCATTTGTTCATAGAACTAAACTTTCTAGTTCTAATAGAAATGCATCTAATCATGGAAACTATAATGCTTATATGCCTAGACATGATAAATCCTTTTATAGAAAGAATATTTATTATCAAAGGAAACCAAAATCCAAATGGATATGGGTTCCTAAGACTAACTCTCATGGACCCAAAAATAGAAAGGGGTCAAATGCTCTGTTTTCTAATTTTGTTGTAGGTACACAACATAAGGAGCAAATGGATATTGGACAGCGGTTGTTCCAAACATATGACTGGAAGGCCGGAGTTATTTTTCACCCTCCAAAATAAGGATGGAGGAACCGTCACCTTTGGTGACAATAACAAGGGAAAAGTGATAGGTATTGGTAATATTGGTAATCCAAAATTTCCCTTGATAGAAAATGTTCTTTTAGTAGATGGTTTAATGCATAATTTAATATCTATTAGTCAATTATGTGATAAAGGTTTTCATGTTTCTTTTGAAAATGACTTATGCTTAATTTCTGATTTTCAATCTAAAAAGATCATTTTTAAAGGTAAAAGAAGGAACAATGTGTATGAACTATATCTAGATGAATTACCCACTTTTAATTAAAAATGTCTTTTTGTTTCAAATGAAATTCAATGGTTATGGCACAAGAGACTTGGACATGTTAACTTTAAAATTATTTCAAAGTTATCCAAGAATGATCTTGTAAGAGGCCTACCTAGAATACCATATAAGAAAGATCACTTATGTGATGCTTGCCAAAGGGGTAAACAAATCAAGAGTTCTTTTAAAGCAAAAGATATTGTTTCAACAAAACGTCCTCTTGAACTTTTACATTTAGATCTATTTGGACCATCTAGAATTCAAAGTTTGAATGGTAGCAAGTATGCTTTTGTTATAGTAGATGATTATTCTCGATTTACATGGGTAATTTTTCTAAAAAGCAAAAATGATACTTTTTCAGAATTTTTTAAACTTTGTAGAAAAATTACAAATGAAAAATCTACATCTATAATTAAAATTCATAGTGATCATGGTGGTGAATTTGAAAATGAATCTTTTCTAAAGTTTTGTGATTTACATGGTATATCTCACAACTTTGCTTTTCCTAGAGCGGCTCCACAAAATGGAGTTGTTGAAAGAAAGAATAGAACTTTGCAAGAATATGCTAGAACCATGCTTCAAGATAAAAATTTACCAAAATACTTTTGGGCGAAGCAATAAATACAACATGTCATGTTTTAAACCATGTTCTTATTCGACCAATTTTACATAAAACATGTTTTGAATTGTATTATGATCGTATACCAAAGATCTCATATTTCAAAATTTTTGGTAGTAAATGTTTCTTGTTAAATACCAAAGATAATCTTGATAAGTTTGATTCAAAATCAGATGAATCAATATTTCTTGGATATTCTTCTATAAGTAAAGCTTATCGTATTTTCAATAAAAGAACATCTTGTATTGAAGAATCTTTACATGTTGCATTTGATAAGAATTGTGAGCAGATTATACCTCTAAGCGAAGGAGAAGAAGTAATACTTCAAGAAGAACCCTTGATAGAGAGTACTTCTCAAGAAAATATTCCTCTTCAACCGGTTTGGAAAGAAGTTCCTAATCATCCACATGAACAAGTTATTGGTGAAATAAAGAGTGGTGTCCAAACTAGAAGGCAATTAGAAAAATATATTGCAAATGTTGCTTTCATATCTAAATTAGAACCAAAGAATATCAATGAGGCTTGTGATGATGAATTTTGGCTTTTGGCCATGTCTGAAGAACTTAACCAATTTACTAAGAATGATGTTTGGGATCTAGTTGATAGACCAAAGGATCATCCAGTAATTGGAACAAGATGGGTCTTCCGAAATAAGCTGGACGAAAATGGCAAAGTCATTGGAAACAAAGCAAGGCTAGTAGCACAAGGCTATAATCAAGAAGAAGGCATAGATTTTGATGAAACCTATGCACCAGTGGCTCGATTAGAGTCAATTCGAATGATGTTTGCTTTTGCTAGTTACATGAACTTCAAGTTATATCAAATTGATGTTAAGAGTGCATTCTTAAATGGACACATCAATGAAGAAGTTTATGTAGAGCAACCTCCAGGCTTTGAAAATGAGAAATATCCAAAAAAAGTCTACAAATTGAAAAGAGCTTTGTATGGACTCAAACAAGCACCAAGAGCGTGGTATGGAAGACTATGAATTTTTTTAGAACAATCTGGTTTTTCCATTGGTCGGGTAGACTCCACTTTATTTATTAAAAATCTTAATTCAGATATTCTTATTCTGCAAATTTATGTTGATGACATAATATTTGGTTCTACTAATGATTCTCTTTGTCAAGAATTTGCTAAAGCTAAGCAGGAAGAGTTTGAAATGAGCTTGATGGGCGAATTAAACTACTTCCTTGGACTTCAAATAAAGCAAACTGAAGAAGGAATCTTCATTAATCAAGCTAAGTATACAAAAGAACTTCTCAAGAGATTTAGGATGGACTCATCGAAATCAAGAAGGAATCCTATGAGTACAACTACTTCTCTTGATAAAGATGAAAATGGTAAAAGTGTAGATACTAAGCTCTACAGAGGTATGATCAGATCTCTATTATACTTAACTGCTAGTAGACCTGATATTATGTTTAGTGTTTGTATGTGTGCAAGATTTCAAGCTAATCCAAAGGATTCTCATTTAACTGCAGTAAAACAAATTCTTCGTTATTTGAAAGATACTTTAGATTTCGGTTTGTTTTACCCAAAATCATCTTCCTTTGATTTAGTTTCATATAGTGATGTAGATTTTGCAGGAAGTAAATCTGGTCGCAAGAGTACTAGTGGAACTTGTCATTTCTTAGGAAATTCTTTAGTCTCTTGGTTTAGTAAAAAGCAAAATTCAGTGTCACTCTCAACAACTGAAGCAGAATATATAGCGGCTAGTTTAGCATGTTCACAAGTACTATGGATGAAACAAACCTTAAAAGATTTTGGTTTGAATTTCTCCACAACAACTATTTATTGTGATAACACTAGTTCTATAAATCTTTCGAAAAATCCTGTTCAGCACTCAAGAACTAAGCATATTGAAGTTAGACATCATTTTTCAAGAGATCATGTTTTAAAAGGAGATATTTCGTTAAATTTTATTTCCACTAAAGAACAACATGCCGATATCTTCACTAAACCTCTTAAAAATGAAGATTTTATGAGAATTAGGAGAGAACTAGGTATTTGCTCATTTTTGGATTTGTAAAAATGTTGATTTTTGAACAAAATCTCAAAATTGCACTATATTAGTCGACCGATAAAGTTTTAATCGACTGATGTTTTAAAATTTTAGAATGAATCGCACCATATTAGTCGACCGATATATTTCTAGTCGACTGATGTTTTTAGAATGAGTCGCACATTCTTAGTCGACCGATAAAGTTTTAGTCGACTAATTTTTTTTTAAAATTTTAAATGAAGGGACCCGATACCCCTTGGATTTTTTTTTAAACCTGTTTTTTTTTAAAAGGCATCGTTTCACTTCAATTTCGTACCTTTTCGTTTTACTTAAAAATGAAACCCTTAAAATGAAAACCCTCTTTCTCTTTTGCCTCTCTCTTCCGAAAAATCCTCAGAGTGTCGTTCGATCCCATCTTCGCCGGGATTTTCTTGCCGTGACAGGGAGACGCCAGAATCTTCTAGTCGTGATCTTGAAACGCCAGAATCCTCTTGCAGTAACTAGCGCATCTTCAAAACACGCCGGAACCCTCTTGCCGTGACAGTGTATTTTCCGCCATTGCTGGAATCCCCTTGTGGCCGACTTCACACTCGCCGTCAGCCATCGTGTCCTCCTCTGTTTCTATTTTACAACGCCGGACAGCGTTCTCCTTCTGCCGAAAATCATTTGGAAGCCGACATTTTTTTTTGGTAATTTTGTTTTTAATCATGCCTCGTACGAAGTCTGCATCTGCAAAAGGTTTAGGTTCTCCTCCTCCTACACCTTCTTCAAGACATGGATTTTCACTCAGATTACTCAGAAATCCTCTTTTGTATGATACTTTTGGATCAATTTCTGCACTACCTATTTTACCAAGCCAAAATGTTCTATTTCACTTGTTTTCTCGTTACAAAATAAGAGAATTATTTCCTGGAATTTCACATCTTTTTAATGCTTGTGCAGATACCCTTCACTATCCTTTTCTTATTCACTTGTTTTACATGAATTTACAAATTAATCATGAAACTGGAGTTTTGTCCTCTCTTGTTCGTGATGTTGAAATCAAGTTTGATTCGAAACTACTTGGAGAAATTCTTGAAATTCCACCTCTAGACACTCTTTTCAACACTATTGAATTAAATGATGAAAGAGTTTTTGAACAAATTCTTCTTTCAGGTGCACCTCACTGTCCTCCTTTCAAAAATACTAATCTTCAAACTCGTGCACGCATTGCTGGATGAATCCTTGCCCACAATGTTCTTCCTAAAACTGGTTCTTTTGATTATTATTCCACAGATCTATCTACGACTCTTTATGTTTTATTTGGAAATATTTTTGTCAACTGGGCCAATGTGTATTTTACAAATTTGTGGAAACAAAAATCATTTCTTCCTTATGGATGTCTTCTAACTCATATTTTTAGACATTTCAAAGTTCCCTTAACAAATGAAGAATATATTGAGCAAAAAGAGTTCTTTGATCAAACAATTTTTAAAAGAATGAAAATTAAATATCTGCCTCCTTTAAATGTTGATCAAACTGAACCATCTGATCCTACTGAACCATCAATTTCTGAACCTTCACCTTCTGCGACACCTTCATCTTATGCAAAAAGAAAGAAATTTTCTACAAGTCAAGACAATGATGAAGTTATGCAGAGACTGGAAGCTTTGGAGTTGCATCAACACACTTTTCGTGAAGATGTGACTCAACAACTATCTTCGATTCAGAAAGAGATTACTTCAATCAAGGATTTGCTCAACTCACTTTTCTGATCATTGTTGTTTAAACTTTCATACTTTATGGGTTGTAATATTTTAAACTTATATCTCTATTTTGCTTATGCTATTTCTGCCCTTATTCTTTTTTATTATGACAAAGGGGAAGAAAAAGATAAAAGATAGCATTACATTGAAATTGCAGGAGATCTTGCAAGACAAATGCGAAATTAAGAGAAAAAGTAAGCTTTGAATGACTGCATTTGTAAATGCATGAAGTAATGATGAATGGAAATGCAAACCAATCAATATGTGATATATGTGTTTTAAATGTGCTAACTTTTAATGTTTTGCAGCATATTGATAGGGGGAGTAAAATCTTCATCTATGCATCTAAATGCTTTATCTTTGATTAAGTTTGTCATCATCAAAAAGGGGGAGATTGTTACGACAATGAAGCCATACATGATACTTCAAGTACAAGGTTTTGATGTTGAGCAAGTGGAATCAACTACATTTCAGCTAAGGCTATGAAGAAATTGAAGAATTCGATGAAGAATCTTTGAAGACTAGTGTGCAAATGTTTAATTCATTAAAAGTCTTAAATTCTTGTAAGAGTCGTACTTAGAGTGCATATTTAGGTTGCATTTCACCTAAAAAGTCTTTAGAAAAACTTTTCTAAAAAGAACCCTCTTGAAAATCTTTTTAGAAAACTCTTTTCTTAAATTTTCGTGTTTATTAGTCGACCAATAAACTTACCAATCGACTAATCCTTTCGCGCCATATTTTCTAAAAAGTCATTTTTGTCAAATTAGTCGACCGAAGGTTTTATCAGTCGACTGGACAGAATGTCTGTTTTCTGGAAAATTAGCAGCAGTCGACTAATGGTTTTATCAGTCGACTGAACAGAACATGTGTTTTCTGAAAATTTAGCAACAATCGACTAATGCTTTTATCAGTCGACCAGACAGAATGTTTGTTTTTTAGAAGATTTTAGCAGCAGTCGACTGAAAGGTTTTTCAGTCTACCGATGATATTATCAGTCGACTAATTTTTCTCTAGTCGACTAAGTTTCAAAAGTTTAGATTTTCAAACGGCTTAATTAACAGATCAGTCGACCGACGATAACTGTCAGTCTACTAATAACTAACTATTAGTCGACTAACTGATGTTTCAGTCGACTAATTTTGTCGTTTTCCTGAAACTTCAAAAAGGCGTGTCTTTTCATTTTCCAAACGTTGTGATGGTTCAAAATGGACTGTTTTGACACCCTTTCATACTCTCTACGTATAGAAAACTTTAACTATAAATATGAGTGCATTTTACACTAAAAAAAACAAGAATTCAATTGATTTGAATCATTTACTTCTTGATTTTCACTCCTATTCAGTCAAGTATTTGTTTTCTCACTCACTTGATATTTTCACTTCAGTTTTTCACTCAAATCACTTTGGGAGATAGTGAATTCGTGAGTAGAGTATTTCAACAACCTCAAAAGCCAATTGCATCTCATTCGCATTCAAAAGAAAGGCTCATAGGTTGTATTGTAAGTTGTTACTTATTTTCTGTAAAAAGGACTCCTTGGTGTAAAGGAGTTGTTTGCTTTCAGTAGGGTTGTTACTGAAAGTGGGACCGGTTTTGGTCTGTGTGATCTTGTAGTTAACAAGGTTGATAGTGGAAATCTGAAGTTGGTTTTACTTGGGGACTGGATATAGGTCGGGATAGACCGAACCAGGATAAAATCTTGTGTTCTTTGTGTGTTTGCTTTTCAAATTGCAAAATCCTTCAATATTCTGCAGATAATTTATAAAAGCACTATTCACCCCCCCTCTAGTGCTCGTTGCCTCGATCCTAGTGCACTTTCATCTGTATCGTACCCCATTGTCCTATGAAATTTACAAAATTGTTATTTAAATCTCCCCATGACTATGGGAGGATCTGCAACCTTGGGAAGCTTGACCATTCCCTGAGTCAACATGTATTCCAAGACCTTTTCTAGGGGTTGATCCAAAGGAGTGAATGTGCGATCTCTACTCCAATTGATATGTTTGGGCTTTTCTTGAAGATCCCATTTCTGCTGGGGGCCAGTTAGAGGAAGTTTCTCATTGTTCCTAAAGAGCTTTCCTTTCTGTCCCTTGTTTTGGTCTGCCTTCGGGCCACTACCACTGTTGTTCTTATTTCCCTTCCTATCACTGCCATGACTGTTGCCAGAGATATCGGATGAATAGGTGAAATGTGTATTTTTCTTCTGGTCTTGGGCATTCTTGACCAGTGTAATGCCTTCGTATACTCCATTTTCCATCCCCATTTTGAGCCATTCGGCTCGCTCTGTCAACTCGATGAATGATTTTGATGGAGACGTGGAAATGAGGCTTCTTAGTGGCTGTGAGAAATTGTTGAGAATAATTTGGAGGGCATGCTCTTCAGAGATGGGGTTTCTCATTTTGTTGTAGATACTTCTCCCTTTGCGGATGAAATCTCTAGCTTTCTCATTGTTTTTCTGCTTGAGATTGTATAGATGATTGAGTGTGGGTAGAGCTTCTGTGTTAAACAGGAATCACTTAATGAACAGATTAACGACCTTGTCAAAATTTTGCAATTCAATGGGGTTTGTGTGTTCAGCATACCATTTGACAGCTACGCCTTCCAAACTGCGAGGGAAGCATAAGAAAAGAACACGATTGTCCTTAAATCTGGCACACTCCGCAAAAAACATTGCGAGGTGGGCTTTGAGATCGCCTGATCCATCGAACTTGATGAATTTCCTGGAAAGGTTTTCCAAGCTTTCGTCCCCATCCATCCCAACATAGAAGTCTTGTCTGGTATATACTTTCTTCTCCTTGTCTCGGACTTGTAAGTCCTTGACCATCTTGGTTAGTGCCTGGACTGGGTCTTCTGTAGGGATCCCCTGTCTGGGTTTATTTACTGATTCAGGCTCTTCAACCACCTTCTTAGATTGTCGCAGATGTTTCGGGATAAACACAAGTTCTTCTTCAGAATCCTCTTTTGCTGATTCTGTATCCTCAGAGGTGTTGTCCTGCTGGACTTTCTTTTTACTGATCTTGATAGGCCTTTTCACGGGCTTCCTTCTGATCTTGATTTTGGAAGACACTTTCTTTGGACTTGCCCTAGCATGTTCAGATATCATCTTTGTCATCATTTTCTGGAACAGTTTATACATGGTTAGATCAACATCATCTTCCATCTCTTGACCTTGTCTCCTGAATGATCTGGGAGGATTCATCTCTTCTGCCTCACTGTCGTTGTATTGCTGAACCGTCTTCTTTCCTGCTCTTGTTTGAACCATGATGAAATGCCAATATTTCCTTCGTAATAAGGAAGTGGTTAGAGCACAGGAGAAGCTTTCAAAACCAAATTCTGAGAAAAGGGGAAGAATGGAGGAATTGATAGACAATTTAAAAGATTATCTCATTACCAGGGATTGGGTCACCACAAGACTTGTGACCATTGCGTCATCATTGTCATGACAACTGAAAAATATGCCTTGTTACCTAGGCGAGGTCGTCAACCATGATAAGAGAATTTTCAGCATTTGGAGGAGAATGTCTTGTTACCCGGGATAAGGTCGTCACATGAATCATGACCATTTTTTTGAAAGATAAAATTTTGACCTAAAACTTTTGGGAGAACAAAAAAGTAAATTTTATTAATAATAGATCAAAGACAAAGAGACGGTGGACAGATAGTTTGCCACCACTTTTGATATTCAGAAGATACATTGGGTCCTGGAAATATTTTAAGAGGAATGAAAGAGTCCCAAGTGTACTTGGTTGTATGGTATGCCCCAGACCACTGATCCGACTGCGGATCAAATTCTGGTATATTACCCGCCGAGAAACGAGTGTTGACACGAACCTGCCGCTGCGAAAACTGTCTGAGACACCTTTCTGGCTGATAATCTACACAGAAGAAGGGGCCAAGCAATCTATAGCACTTGCTTCTTGCATAAGTGTAGCGAAGAACTGATTCTCGCCGATCAAAGTAATCCCAAACGATCTCCTTCTGATGCAGACTCTCGATCAAGGCTTGATACTGAGTGGCTGACTTTGGCTTCTTACTGTTGAATCTGAGGGAACTGGCCTTTGATGGCACATGTCGCAGGAATCACGACTGTAGGGCATAGGTGCATCCTTCCACCAGAATGGTCTCTCCAAGAGCAAAACGAGCTAAGCCTCGGTAGAAGAAAACTAAGGCGGCCATGGAAACTGAGAGATGACGAGTCTGCTTGTTTCCCCATCTTCGAAAGAGTTGGATAACTCTAACATCGATAAAATTCTGACTGTCTTGAAAGAATGCTAGTCCCGCTGTGCATAGGACCCTAGCATGCTGAATTCTGCCTTTCGCTGCTCGGGACAGGGTGTCAACCTCTTCGTAAGCTCCGTACTTGTGATAGAGTCTAAGTAGGTCGATGAACTGACTTCCACTGATCTCAGTGAGAGGCCAAGATCTGCTCCCTGTTGCTCTGGCCAAAGCTTCTCGAACATCTACCCCTTTGATGTTGATAAAGAACTGTTGCTCGACAAAATCATCAGGCTAACCAGCTGGTTCGGGCAATCCCATAATATTACTGAATTCGTCCATCAGTAAAGTCATCTCTCCCCATGGGAACCAAAATGTGCAGTTACGTGGGTTCCACCGTTCTGCCATAGCCTGAATCAGACTTCCATTGATGGTCCGCTTGCCTACTATTGATGCCTTCTCCAATCCACAGTCATCCAGGTGGTTTGAGAACATACACGAGAAGGTAGAGAACCAAGAATAATACCACCGAGGGAAGAAGAAATGAGACTGGATAGATCGATGATCTGGGGGTCCATCCTTTATTTGATATAAGACATGATCTCTGAGAAAGACAACATCGGTGAATTGGACGCCATAAAAAATAATACTGGGGCAAAGAAGATTGAGGAGAATCAGATAGAATGCATGACTTATGGATAGACTATTGAAGAATAGATACAAACATGGAATTTTTTTAAAGATCGAGGAAATTTTAAAGGAATTTTCCAGGGTTTTTTTTTTCAAGAAAATTTGATATATAAAAGAGAAAAAGAATGTAGATAGAGGAAATATACGCCTGGGTTTTTGAAAATAAAGAGAAAGTTTGAATAATATACCCATGGTTTGGGAAAATGTATGATATATATAGGAGAATTCAAGAAAACATCGCATAATTATAGTTGCACAAACAAGGATGCGCACACCACTCCCTAAAGGCTGACTCTAAATGCAATATTTTGAAATGGCTTGTAGGACCTTAATCCTAACTCTAGGGTTTTAGATCATCTGATTCCAATCAAGATACACCGATATACTCAAGCCGAAGCTCGAAGTACATGGCATATAAAATATTTCTCCGGTTCTAAGGTAATGGCTTCCCAACATCCTTGAGCACCTACCGATATACCTCGGACTATGGCCCTTAGGTATGTGGTAGGGGGGCGCTAACCCAAATAAGTGGTCCAGTTGTGAGGCTCTCTCCCAAACTATGGTTCAGTGAGACAGCCCAGCAACGTGAAGACCAGAACAATATAGGTAGGGATGTTTTTGAAAACATGTTCAACATGCAATAAAAACTAGATGGCTCTAATGCAAGTCCTAAAAGAGATAGAATTTAAATGAATAGAAGCATACACTTGCATACATTGTTTGCATTCAATCCCTAGAATTGAGGAGAGTTGTATTTCAGACCTAAGTCTAAGTGAGCATGAATAGATCTCCTCAATATGGTCCAAACAAACCATGCTTAAATCCTATATGCATTATGTCAGCTGGGACAGAGTCTAGGCTCCTAAGGTTTGCATGGAAATGAAGCTGACATTTGAAAAATAAAGACTTAGATAATATCAAAGCAAAGCAAAAGGCACAAATTCGACCGGACGAAGACGAAGTCCCATCTCGGTCGCCAACTTCTGTGATCATGCAAATTTTTTTCTCTTGTTCCTCTTTTCCTTCTCTTTGCCTTTCTAGCCTCTATTTTCCTTTTTAAAGGGGAAATAAAAGACATAAAAGAAAAGAGAAAAGAAAAGGAAAAAGAGAGAAATTCTTTTATAAGGTCTCATTTGACCAAAGAAAATTTTTGAAAAATCACTCGCTTCCGTTTTGAAATTTTGCGGGAAAATGGAGAGAGGTGATTCGCTCGTCGGTACGAGGTTCAACCGTTCTTGGCGCCTTTACCAGGGGTAATCGAACCAAGGATCAAATTCATGCCTTTGCTTTGCCCAAATTTATCTAAGTAATTACTCTAAGTCCTAAATGCACATTTAATCATGCTTGTGCTATGATTTTGAACTTGAAAACATGCATACTTTTAGATATGCTTCGGAAATTTTGAGATTTTTCAAGTGATTTTGGGAATGAATTTTGGAAACATCCTTTAGGAAACGGCCCGAGAGTTCAGAAATTGATTTAAAATTTATTGAAGAATACTATAAATCGCAACAATGATTTTCTGAAAGACGCGATAAATTGCAATACCACAAATCGCAGGATGATTTGCTAAAAGTCATTGTAAATCGCACAATGATTTATGGAAAGACACGACAAATCGCAATAGCGATTTACTGAACGATGTCGCAAATCAGATGACGATTTTGAAATTCAAGAATTTGAAATGAATTTAAAAGCATTGAAATCGAAGATCTGGAAATCAAATTCTGAAATTGAATTCAAAATTTAAAGTTGAATTTGAAAATCAGAAGTTAGAATTGAATTTAGAAGTCAAAAGATTGAACTTTAAACTTAAAATTGAAGAATTGAAGAAGTGAAGTTTGAAATTGAAAATGTAATTGAATGTAGAGAATTAATTTAAAAATAAGGAATTGAAATTGCATGAAATTGGGAATGAAATTAGAAAAAAGGATGACTTTGAAATGAAGACTATTTTTGAAAAAAAATTATTTCAAAACTCACTTAGAAAAAAAATAACTTGGATAATTTGAAAGATAATGATGCAATTCTATCTTAAATGATGAATGCATTAAAAGAAATTTGAAATTAGGTTTTGAAAAACATATTTCATTCTTTAACTGAATTGAAATAAGATTGAAGATATAATACATTTCTGACTATGGCCATAAAATGTATTATATAATAATCGTATTTAAATTCATTTGAAGAATAAAATACATTTTGGTGCCTTTATAGAGTTTAAAATAAAATTAACTCTCAATATATCCTGACTATGGCCATTGATATATGTTTTGAGTTAATTTTAAATTAAACACTGATAAAGGAGGAAAATATTTAGAAAAACATGATGATTTTTGGAAAGAGATACAGTGTGGACCCAATGTTATCCCATAAACGATGAAAACCCTAAGTTTTGTTCACATTTTGACTATGGCCATAAATGCAAATCATCAACTTAGGATTTAGTCACCTTTTATTAGAATGGTGCTTGTGTCATTCGTGTTTCACCATAGTGTTATTGAAAAATGAAAATAAAAATGCAACATATTGAATATGAAAAATAGAAAGTTAAACTACATGCTCATTCATTCTAAACTAAGAATAAAGTAAACTTATCATTAATTGATTTATTACAACCTTTGAATTGATACAACAATTGAAAAAGAGATAACAAAAATAAAAAATCCTGCAAAATAAGCAAACTTGTTAGAAATAAATGTTGACTTTTATGGATTTCTCCTCAATTATTGAAAAAATGAAGAATATATCCAAAATTAGCCTTTTATGCCTCAGAGATAAAGAAAATTAAACAAAATAAATACATATGATGCATGATTTTGTGAAAGCATTTGAAAAGGCATTTTTGGAGTTTCAGATTTTTGAAATTGGTGCTTAAAACATATAAATTCATTTTAAAACTTGAATTCAAAGTGAATTTAACCTTGAAATTGAGATTTTTATGAAAATCTATTGAAAATTATTGAAATAAAGGCAAATAAACTCCAAAGCTTGTTTGAAATGAAGTTAAGGCATTCCAACTTGATAAAATTCATTTTTTAATTTATGAAATACAGGAGTTATGTTTGAAATTTTGAATTTAAAAGTGATAAAATGCCCACTTTAACTTCATTTTAACAAAGCGATGCTTCTTTATGAAATCAGTTTTTGAAAGATATAATAAATGAATGATCAATGACCTTAGAAATGTCTAAAATGATATGCAGACGCATAACAATCTGATGAATATTGTAGAATTGAAAATGCTAAGCAATCATCTCAGGAAAACTCGAATTTGGATTCTCTTATCCAGGTAAAACAAGAGTTTGCAAAATCAGGATTTTGTAGGTAAACCTGTTAGAGCATTCTGAGTGGACAGAAGTCTTAAACGATTTGATTTTAACTCAAAATGAACCCCTGGATTCACAATATATCAAGGAAGCATTTCCTTTTTACATAATATCAAAATCATTCTTGAAACTAGAGTTATGATCAAAACATTAGAGCATTAATTTAAAAAACAAGAAATTAGATTTTAACAGACAGGTTTCAGAAAACTGGATGTTTCACAAACTAAACAGACCTGATTTCTCTCAAATTTGAGGAAAAAGTTGCTTAACTCAATTAAGAAGCTAACCCAATTTACAGAATTGAGAAATCAATTTTAGTTTAAAAATGGCGACTTCGCGAAGTCACTATTTCCAAACAGGGAATGAACCTGTTACAAAATTTGAAATTATGTAAGCAGTCTCGGTTTTCAACAGGTTTAAAATATCAAATGAGCATAGAAAGTTATAAAACTTTCCAGATATAAACTAGACATATAGAGAAAAAAAACCCTATTTACGGATTTGAAAAATGATTTTCCGTTTGGGAGATATGACCCTGACAAGTTGATCCTAATTTGGATTGCGATTTACAGCGATTTGTATCACAAATCGCTGCAGTGTTTAGCGAAAAATACTACAAATCGCTATAGTGAGGTCCAACAATACTATAAATCACTGTGGGTATCGTTAGAGACTCAAAAATACTAAAAATTGTAGTTAAAAGACCAAAAAACTTTACAAATCGTTGTAGGACTCGTTGAAGACCCGAAAATACTATAAATCATAGTAGGGATTCATTGGAGACCCCAAAAATCGTAACAACGATTTGCTGAAGAATGTTTCCAATTAGATGGCGATTTGTTGAAGGAGTGCTACAATAGTCATGACATGGAGGCCAAAATCAGAACATATACAAAATTTGGATACATGGTGCTGGTATTTAATCAAAATAAAATAACAATTGACCATGAAAATTTTTGAAAATTTACAGGGATAAACTAGACATATAAATGAAGATAACCCATTTTACATAATTGAAAAATGATCTCCCATTAGGGAAATATAATTCTGACAAAATGGATCAAAATCTGAGCCGTTAAAATGACACAAGATGATAGGGTTGTGGTTTTCGACCAAAAACAGGTATGAAAACACCATGAAAATCGCTGAAATTTGGTATGAACAAACTAGATTCAATTTAGAAAACACTCATTTTTATGGATTAGAAAGATCATCTCTGGTTAGGGAGAAATTACTCCTGTAAGTTGGTTCTGATTCTGCTAAAATCCTGATGGTGCAAAATAACAGGTTCTGAATCTCAATTTTTAAACTTGGCCAAAAAAACTTAGAATGATCTGATTTTTGGTGGAAAGCATAAAGACATATGCATAAAGTTGCAGTAAAAAATTTAAATCAAAATGAGCTCTGATTATATACAAATCAATAGATTTAAAATGCATGAGAATTGCAAATATAATCTTGAAAGCAACTGAACATGATGAAAGGCAACTGCACATGCGTAAATGTTCAAACATGAGATCTAATGCCTTAAAACATGAATGAATGCATAGATAATAAAAAATTAAGACATAAAATGTAATAAAAGAAAACCAAAATGGCTGAGGAACAAATCTAACTTGTTGTAGCCCATTTGAAAGAAATATTTGATCTAAAAAGATCAAATCACTTCAATTCTTTTGGCTCAATCAAAATATGTTAAATAGAGATTAAAATGCAGAAAATAGAAAAATGAAAACTTAGATTCTAATCTATTAATCATGTTATGACAGAAAATTTAAAGGAAATAGAAGATGAATACTCACCTTGGCTGAAGGGGCATGAAAGAGAGGGTTGGAAGCTTCTCTCAAATTTTCGTAAACTCCAAGTAAGAAGGAGAGAGAGAGAGAGACTGCTGACCACCAATTGTTGTATGTCCTCCCTTCTCTTTTTCCTCTTCTTATCCTTCTTTCTCCTTCTTTTCCTGCATCTTTTCTGCTCATTTTCTTACTTCTTTTCTGCTCATTTTCTTACTCATTTTCCTCCTGCGTTTCCTCTTTTTTTTCTTCCTTTGTTTCCTCCTCCTTTTCTTCCTATTTTTCTGGAGGGTCTAGGGCTGAGGCAGCAATGAGCTCATATAGGGTTGACGATTTTTCTTTTAAAAATGAATTATTATAGGTTTAAAAATCTACAATATAATATGAATAAAAAAGGAGAATTTTGAAAATAACGGATCTCAATTGGATCCGAGATCCAATTTGATTTTCGACTCCAAATTGAGTTAAAACCGGATCCAGATTGAATTTTAAGAAATTTTGCAAAAGTATTGAATTTAGGATTGAAATTCAAAATTTGTTTTTAAATTGGGGATAAAAATTGGATTTTGAAAGTGGATCTAGATCTGTTTTGATATTTCAAAATCCAAATTGGACTATAAACTGGATCTATGATATTTTTAAAAGATTTTTGCAAAATTATGGATTTGGATTTCAAATTTAAGAATTTAAAATTAGAGCAAAAATTGAATTTTGAAAAGGATCTGGATCCGAGGTTTTGAATAAAAACTAGATTTGAATCTGGATCTCGATTACAAATCAAAATAAGAGAGATTAGTTTGAATTGGGTTCGAACCTCAGGAACGAATTTATAAAAATGGAAAATCCAAGCTTATGATGGAATTCAGATTTGGATATTGGATCAAACCTGGAACCAGATCTTAGATATTAGATCAAAACTTAAGAAATGAAGTTGGATCTCGGATAGCAGGTGAACTTGAGATCATGAATTGATTCAAATATACTTCTGAATGAATCATGAATTTAAAAAGGGGGTTCGACATCTATAAAAGGGGGTGTCCAAAATGGATTTGAAAATTTTTGGGTGTTTACACCTATCCACCTTTTGGGCATCGAAAAACAGTTAGCATAATTTGTTCTTATGAAGCAACAATGATTTGTATGTTTGAAGTAGTAACGGTTTAATGAAATTACCATGATTTGTACTTAAGTTTGATAAATCGTACAATAATGTTTACGTATGAAGCCCAAACGTTACAACGATATGTACTTATGAAGGTTGCGATTTCTAAAATGATTTGTAGTGCATTAAATCTGTCAGAAAGAGAACAGAAGAAAAATCAACAAATTAGGACTCTGTTTGGGCATCCAAACTGTCTGTTTTTAAAAACTTATCAGATTTTAATTTTGTACTATATTGAAGGCAAAATAGTCATTTAGCTAATTAGTTTATTTTCGATATTTTTTTTGTTTTTCTGCATTTTAGTTAGTATAGTTGCACTAGTTAGTTTAGTTAGATTTTAATTAATTAGTTAGTTTAATTAGAAATTGTATTTTAGTTATTTTTTATTTTTAATTGTAATTTAGTTTCAGTAATTCCTTATAGAATTAGTTTTAGTGTAATTTTTAGAATTACTTTTCATAATTGTATACTAATTTTGTATGTTATTGTATTTTAGGTTGATAAGTTTACAACAGGTCAAAAGGTCTATTCATAATGAGAGCACAAATGCAGCTGTGGTGAAAAGACAAAAATACCTCTAGCGATCTGGAGAAGACTTTAGAAACTTGTTTTTAGTTGATTTTTATTTTTAGTTTGTAACTTAATTAGAATTGTATTGTTTTTCTTAGTTGTAACATTTCTGATATTAATAAATTGTAATTTTTAGAGATAATTGTGAATATTTGTCGTTCCCTAAGGATTTGACCCGTACTCACCACGAAAGTGGAAAGTCGATTTTTATTATTTTTGGTTGACAATTTTCCAAATCTTTTACTGAAAAATATCTTTTAAAAATACCACTGCAAAAAGTTCAACCAACATTTTCAATCACTGTTTTATTTCGGCTTATTCAATCAACGTTTTGTCGTTATCGTTTCTACGTGTTGCTTAGTTTATTCATCAACGTCTTGTATTTCTTTATTATTATTTTTATTCAATTAGCTACAGTCAGTTGTTGTTAGCCATTATGTTAAAGTCAAAGTAATTTACATAGGGTAGTTGATTCGAATTTATTTGATATTTGTTAGTTCATTTGAGTTGCATATAGGTTAGTTAATTGATTTTATATTAGTTAGTCAGTTAATTGATTTCATATTTCATATAGTATAGTCAAGGTAATTTACATAAGTTAGTGATTAATATAATTTATATAGGTTAGGTTACTATACTTTGCTGTTTATTATAATTTTGCTTTCTGGTTTGATGTTAGTTGCTATTTTCCAATGTTTTATTCTAAGTAATGAAAATTTAGGTTAGCTGATTAGTGTAGTTTACCTTTAGCTGATTTTTAGTTCTTGTTCATGTTATTAACGTGTTGATATTAGTTTAATAGGATCATCTAAGTGCTTTCTAGATATTTACTTTATTTTAGTTAATTTATTGCTTCTTGAATTAGTTAAACTTAGTTTGTTACAGTTACTTTCTTGATTGTTAGTTAGGTAGTTTTGCTATTTTGTCATTTAGTGTAGGTTGTTACAAGTAGTTCATAGTTTAGTTCTTGTTATTTGTTCAGTTTTGGTTAGTTGAATCTTGGTTTTTGTTGAATATTTTTAGCCATTAGCTATTAATTTCATGTTTAGTTTTCATTGTATTGCTTTGTTTCTTGTTTTTGTTTCTTGTAGGGAAGCGTTTGGACGTGTAGTAGAGCTCTTTTTGTGCCCTCCAAGTATCCTCTGAGGTCCTTTCAAACCCTCAGCAGTCCCCTCAGAGAGCCTTTTAACAAACCATACAAAAGTGTTCAACTTAAGTACCTAAAGGGTACACAGAGGGAAGGATAAATGGAAGCAAATCAATTAAAAAGGGGACACAAGGACTAGAAGCACTAAAGCCTTTTCTTTTTTTTTTAGATTAGGGCTTATTTTATTTGTTAATTGGGTCTGTAATAAGCCATTTAATTATTTGTTTAAGCCTTCTGCGTTGGGCAACACTCTCGTTTAATTATATTTAATTATTTTTTTATTCTTCAAGGCAATAAAGAGTAGTTAGATCGTGTGTTTGAATACAAAGTATTTCCCGTTCCCTGAGATCGACCTGGACTCCACCACTCATGCGAGCCAGTTTTTATTATTTGATGTTTGGCTTTAAGTTGATTTTGATTAAAAATATTGTTTAAATATCATTTTTCAAAACTCACACCACTTGCCAAAAAAAAAATTAAAAGAAGGATTGATGAAGACATTATCTATTGTCTGATCTGTTTGGGAGGAGCCGCATTGAATTATGTAAAATATGCTACTTTTTGGTCCCATTATCTTTCCTTCCACCTAATCTCTAATTAGGTCATGTGTGACCCAATTGAAAGGATTAACATATAAGCTCATACATTGCACATATTGTTAGGTGTGTCAATGGGTCAACTTTTACCCAGACTCTCATATCAAAACCTATAGAGTCAAGGTTTGGTGATAAACAATAGGTCCAATTCAAATTCAAATGGTCTGATTAAGATATGGAGTTGTGTATGATTTATGAAATTTCATAACGGACCTAAGCCCAACCCAAGTTCCAACTAAGATCCTCAAATTTTTAATGTAAAAAATTTATTTTACCGGGTATGGTTCATATAATCCTTATAGAATCTGGGTATAATTTTTCTTATGCTAAGTTTGATTGGACTCAAATCTAGCCATGATACCACCATCTGAAATCATATCTGAGTTTGGTTTCACTTGGATCCAAACCAAATCTGACCAGTTGACACCCTACATATCACCTCATACGACGTCACCAACATTATAGTAATATATCTCGTGTAGTAGTCATGTCCATGGTTTTTTTTTGACAGGAATCATATTGATGCCCATGTTTTGAATACCAACTTTAGAAGTGAGAACTTATTTTTCATAAAATTTAGCATGCCATTCATGTGGAAGTTTAGATGAAACATCTTTGGAAACAAGTTTACTCTATATGGTTTTAAAAATAATGTGTATTCAATTTAAAAATCAAATACACTGATATTGTTCCAAGATATTAATGAGGAAACAACATTTTTTAACTTATTGTGATATTTTCCTTTGCTAAGAAAATCTTGATAATAGGATTTGCGAAGCAGGTTATATGTTCCCCCCCCCCTCCGCGGAAGATGCATTGTTTGCTACAATGCGCATTCGAGGGTTTGAATGAGTGTCACATATATAAGCACGTGGGGCTCGTATCTCCGTGTGTGTTTGCATCACTTAGCATCGAAGTTTGGTGCAGTTGCAAAGACTTAACTACCCTTTCCCTCCATTCTTGCCATGAAACGATGGTTTGAGAAAAAGACAAAAATGCCCTCTATCTAGAAAAGTGAAACGATGGTTCGAGAAAAGGACACAAATGTCCTCCATCCAGAAAGTCGAGGATGATGTTAACTCTTCAAAGTCCAAATGTTTCATTTTTGCCCTAAGCAGTAAATGTTTACACCATCTGCTGTAACAACGCTGTCTTTGACGATGCACCCTTTGCCGTTGTCTGCTACCACCGAACCCTCATTTGCCGTCGTCTGCTTCCACTGGAAGACCCTTTGCCATCGTCTGCTGCTGTTAGAGTACCCTTTGTCATCTTCTGCTGCCGTCGGAGCAACCTTTTTTGTCGTCTGCTATCGTTGGAGCATCCTTTGTCGTCATCTGCGTAGTGGCAGCATCATTGTCACCATCGACTGCATCTACCTTCTGAGTGTTTCTCCTCCACTGTCGAATTACCAAAACTTATATCATTTTGGTGAGTTTTGTGTAACATTTCGTTATGTAAACAAATCAATTTGTAAATCTGAATGCTAAATCTTACAACTGGTTGTATTATTCATGTTAAATAATACATATTTTCATACTGAAACAAATTGATTTGTACCTATCCACCTTTTGGGCATCGGAAAATAGTTAGCACAATTTGTTCTTATAAAGCAACAACGATTTATACATATGAAGCAGTAACAGTTTGATGAAATTACCATGATTTATATTTAAGTTTGATAAATCGTACAATAATGTTTACGTATAAAGCCCAAAACGTTACAACGATATGTACTTATGAAGGTTGTGATTTCTACAATGATTTGTAAGTTTGAAGCAGCAACAATTTATACATTTAAAGCAGTAGCGATGTATATTTATGAAGTTACCTCTATTTGTACTTAAGTTTGCTAAATCTTACAATGATGTTTACTTATGAACCCAAATATTGCAACAATTTATAATGTTGGTGATTGTTTAACAAGTGGGATAATTTGTAATATTATATACTTGGGGGGGGGGGGTAACATATAATGATGCGGTTAAATTTATGTATTGTACATGTTAGCAATATCTAAAGCTCGTCAGACAAGAAATCCCTCGCCATTCAATTTCATGACTATTACTAAAATGATCCACGAGTCCCATCTGTATGAGCGTTATGAAAGGGACCAAAATATAATGAAGATTGAGAATGATAAATAAAGGGATAAAGCATTGGAATTGTATTATGTGGAGCATTATCCATCAGATATTGAGGCTGAAGAGTAAAGGAAGCATGGGGAAGAACTAAAGATGAAGAAGAAGGATAATAAAGAGAAGGTAAAGCAAAAGAAGGAGGAGGAGGAGAATGAAAAACAAAGAAAGAAAAGGCAAATGAAGGAGGAGAAGGAGGAGAGGGAAAGGTAAAGGTAAAGGAAGAAGGAGGAGGAGAATGAAAAGCAAAGGCAAATAAAGAAGGAGGAGGAGAGGGAGAGAGAAAGGCAAAGGAAGAAGGAGGAGAAGAGAAAAAGGCAAAGGAAGAAAGAGGAGGAGAATGAAAAGCAAAGGCAAAGAAAGAAGGAGTAGGAGGAGGAGAGGAAAAGGCAAAGGAAGAAGGTAGAGGAGAATGAAAAGCAAAGGCAAATGAAAAAGAAGGAGGAGGAGAGGGAAAGGCAAAAAAAGAATAAGGAGGAGGAGGAAGAGAATGAAAGACAATTGAAGAAGAAGAAGGAGGAGAAAGAGAAGGAAAGGCAAGTGATGAAGATGGAAGAAGAAAGGCAAAGAAAGAAGCATCAGGATGAGGAAGAGAAGAAAAGGCGAAGGAAGGAGAAGAAGGAGGAAGAGAAGGAAATGAAAAGGAAGGAGAAGGAAGACGAGGAAGAGAAGGCAAAGGAAGGAGAAGGAGGATGAGGAAGATAAGGAAAGAGAAAGGAAGAAGCAGGAGGAGGAAGAGAAGGGAAAGGAAAGGAAAAAGTAGAAGGAGAAAGAGAAGGAAAGGGAAAGAAAAAAGCAAGAGGCGGAAGAGAAGGAAATGGAAAGAAAGGAAGAAATTGAAAAGCAGAAGAGGGAGTCAAAGGAGCCAAGAAAGGAAAAAAGATAGAGGATAGAGGGAGGGGATGAAGAGGAGAAAAGTGTGACCAAGGTACGTAAATCGATCATGTCTGTCATAATTTACTGTGATATTGATTACTATGTATAGCGATTAATGTGATAGTGATTACTATGTATAGCGATTACTGTGAATGATTTACTGTGATAACAATTATTATGTATAGCAATTACTGTGATAGCGATTACTGTGAATGATTTACTGTTATAGGTATGATTATGTATAGTGATTACTGCGATAACGATTACTATGTATAGCAAGTGTGCAACAATTATTATTTATAGCGATTACTGTATACAACGACATGTAGAAGTACAAATGGGACTAATTTTGATTTAATACGAATAATATGCTATTTTGTGTTACAAGAAGGTCATAAGAGAAGTAGAGCACCAGGTGAAAAGCTCAGAGGGCAGTGTCAATGACCTATAGTTCTGTCGTGATATGGACAATTGAGTGAATATCAGAAGGATTGATTGTGAAATATGCACTTCGACGACCTTCTGAACCAGCATTCTTTTGAAACGTGTTAGAACACCATGACCCACCTGGTAAATAAGTGGAATAATAAGATGAACACATTCCAGTTTGATTCTTTTGAGATCACCATGACCCTAGAAGATGTGGCGCAGATTACAGGCCTTAAGTGCCATGGAAGTGTTGTCCTACTATGGGATTCAAACTATACCACAAGGGACAAGTGCACGACCCTTCTAGGAATATCGATGGAGGACTAGAGGCAATGCATTTCTGGTGGAAGCAATTCTATATTGATGAAAGTTTATTCTTTCCATAATGAATGAAAAGGCCGGTCTGCTATATGTGCATCTGAAAGAGCTGACCAAGAGTTGGGCGGCTTCCTTTTTTATTTTTTTGGTCTTACTTTATTTTCTGATTTGTCTGGTTTGAGGATAAGTTACCTGTGACTACAATTCTTGGAAGACTTAGATGAAATCAACAACTATGGATGGGGTGATGCTATGCTCGCACACTTGTACAGTCAACTTTACCATGCGAGTAATGGTACAAAAACCATCGTAGGGTTTTGGCAATTTGTCTAAATAATTGTTTATTACATATTTTATAGTTGTAGACTAAGATCGTTGAAGGTTTTGAAAGTGCAGTAGGATCGAGGCAACGAGCACTAGAGGGGGGGTGAATAGTGCTTTTAAAAATTGTCTGCGGAATATTAACGGATTTTGCAATTTGAAAATCAAACACACAAAGAACACAATAATTTATCCTGGTTCGGTCTTTCCCGACCTACATCCAGTCCCCAAGCAAAACCCGCTTGAGATTTCCACTGTCAACCTTGTGTAACTACAAGATCATACAGACTAAATCCGGTCCCACTTTCAGTAACACACCTACTGAAAGCAAACAACTCCTTTAAACCAAGGAGTCCTTCCTTTTACAGAAAAATGAAATAAGTAACAACTTACAATACAACCTATGAGCCCTTCTTATGAATGCAAATGAGATGCAATTGGCTTTTGAGGTTGTTGAAATACTCTACTCGCGAATTCACTATCTCTCAAAGGAATTTGAGTGAAAAACTGAAGTGAAAAATATCACGTGAGTGAGAAAATGAATATGAGTGAAAGCAAAGAGTAATTGATTCAAATTGATTGAATTGCAGTGCTTTTGAGTGTAAAATGCACTCATATTTATAGTTGAAAGATTCCATACGTTGAGGGTATGAAAGGGTGTCAAAACAGCCAATTTTGAATGATCAAAATGTTTGAAAAATGAAAAGACACACATTTTTAAAGTTTCAGGAAAAATGACAAAATTAGTTGACTGAAACAGTAGTTAGTCGACTAATAATTAATTATTAGTAGACTGACAGTTATCATCGATCGACTGATCTGTTAATCGAGCTGTTTGAAAAACTGAAGTTTTAAAACTTAGTCGACTAGAGAAAAGTTAGTCGACTGATAATATCATCAGTAGACTGAAAAACCTTTCAGTCGACTGCTGCTAGAATTTTTTGAAAAACATAAGTTTTTTCCGGTCGACTGATAAAAGCATTAGTCGATTGCTGCTAAATTTCCAGAAAACAAATGTTCTGTCCAGTCGACTGATAAAGTCATTAGTCGACTGCTGCTGAATTTTCAGAAAACAGACATTCTGTCTTGTTGACTAATTTGATAAAAAAGAGTTTTCTAAAAAAAATTCATGAAGGTTTCTTTTAGAAAAGTTTTTCTAAAGACTTTTTAGCTGAAATGCAACCGAAATATGCACTCTAAGTAAGGCTCTTACAAGAATCTAAGACTTTTAATGAATATAACATTTGCACACTAGTCTTCAAAGATTCTTCATCGAATTCTTCAATTTCTTCATTGCCTTAGCTGAAATGCAGTTGATTTACTTATTCATCATCAAAACCTTATACTTGAAGTATCATGTACGGCTTCATTGTCGTAACAATCTCCCCCTTTTTTATGATGACAAACTTAATCAAAGATAAAGCATTTAGATGCATAGATGGAGATTTTACTCCCCCTATCAATATGTTGCAAAACATTAAAAGTTAGCACATTCAAAGCACATATATCACATATTGATTGGTTTGCATTTCCATCATTACTTCATGCATTTTTAAATGCAATTTTCAATGCTTTCTCATGATGTAATTTCCATGTCATAATGCAATATTCAATTTTTATATTTTTCTCTTAATTTCGCATTTCTCATGCAAGGTCTATCTTTTTCTCCTGTAATTTCCATCATGTGTCTACCAAGAGACACCAAGTTCTATCTTTTTCTCTCTCTTTGTCATAATAAAAAAAAAAGTAAGGGCAGAAATAGAATAAGAAAAATGTAAATTCAAGTTCAAAATATTACAACCCATAAAGTATCAAAGTTTAGTAAAGACAGAAAACAAAGATCAGAAAAGTGAGTTGAGCAAGTCCTTGATTGCAGTAATATCTTTCTGAATCGAAGAAAGTTGTTGAGTCACATCTTTACGAAAAGTGTGTTGATGCAGCTCCAAAGCTTCGAGTCGCTACAAAACTTCATCATTGTCTTGACTAGTAGAAAATTTCTTTCGTTTTGTTTGAGATGAAGGTGTCGCAGAAGATGGTGAGGGTTCAGAAATTGATGGTTCAGTAGGATCAGATGGTTCAGTTTGATCAACGTTTAAAGGAGGCAGATATTTGATTTTCATTCATTTAAAAATAGTTTGATCAAAGAACTCCTTTTGCTCAATATATTTTTCATTGGTTAAGGGAACTTTGAAATGTCTGAAAATACGACTTAGAAGACATCCATAAGGAAGAAATGGTTTTTGTTTCCACAAATTAGTAAAATACACGTTGGCCCAATTTACAGAAATATTTCCAAATAAGACATAAAGAGCCGTAGAAAGATCTGTGGAATAATAATCAAAAGAACCAATTTTAGGTAGAACATTGTGAGCAAGAATTCGTCCAGCAATGCGTTCACGAGTTTGAAGATTAGTATTTTTGAAAGGAGGACAATGAGGTGCACCGGGAAGAAGAATTTGTTCAAAAATTCTTTCATCATTAAGTTCAATAGTATTGAAAAGAGTATCTTAAGGTGGAATTTCTAGGATTTGTCCAAGCAGTTTAGAATCAAACTCAATTTCAACATCACGAACAAGAGAGGAAAGAACTCCAGTTTCATGATCAATTTGTAAATTTGTATAAAACAAGTGGATCAGAAAAGGATAATGAAGAGTGTCTGCACAGGCATCAAAAAGATGTGAAATTCCTAGAAATAATTCTCTAATTTTGTAATGAGAAAACATGTGAAAGAGGACATTTCGGCCTGGTAAAATAGGAAGTGCAGAAACTGATCCAAAAGTATCATATAAAAGAGGATTTCGAAGTAATCTGAGAGAAAATCCGTATTTTGCTAAAGGTGTAGGAGAAGGAGAACCTTTTGCGGATGCAGTCTTCTGACGAGGCATGGTTGAAACAAATTCACCCCAAAAAAAATTTCAGTTGATTGATCAACACAGTCGTTAAGAAGAACAATTGATGTCGACTTCCAAATGATGTTCGGCGGGAGGAAGATGTTGTCGTGCGTCGTGCAACAGAAATAGAGGAGGATACGGTGGCTGACGGCGAGTGAGAAGGCTGCCATAAGGGGATTCCAATAACTGAAGATGCACTGATCACGACAAGAGGATTCTGGCGAGAACTGAAGATGCGTCGGTCACTGCAAGAGGATTCCGGCGACTCCCTGTCACGGCCAGAAGATTCCGACGAGGAGAGGTTCGAACGACACTCCGAGGGTTTTTCACAAGAGAGAGAGGAGAGAGAGAGAGGGTTTCATTTTTCAAAGGGTTTCGTTTTTAAGAAAAATGAAAAGGTGCGTAAAAAAATAAAGCGATGCCCTTTTTTTTTAAAAAAAATCGGGTGTAAAAAAAAATCCAAGGGGTATCGGGTCCCTTCAATTGAAATTTAAAAAAAAAAATTAGTCGACTAAAATTTTATCGGTCGACTAATAAGGTGCGACTCATTCTAAAATTTTTTAAATCATCAGTCGACTAGAAATTTATCGGTCGACTAATATGGTGCGATTTTGAGATTTTGTTCAAAAAATCAACATTTTATAAATCCAAAAATGAGCAAATGCCTAGTTCTCTTCTAATTCTCATAAAATCTTCATTTTTAAGTGGTTTAGTGAAGATATCGGCATGTTGTTCATTAGTGAAAATAAAATTTAATGAAATATCTCTTTTTAACACATGATCTCTTAAGAAATGATGTTTAACTTCAATATGCTTAGTTCTTGAGTGCTGAACAGGATTTTTCGAAAGATTTATAGCACTAGTGTTATCACAATAAATAGTTGTTGTGGATTAATTCAAACTAAAATCTTTTAAGGTTTGTTTCATCCATAGTACTTGTGAACACGCTAAATTAGTCGCTATATATTCTGCTTCAGTTGTTGAGAGTGACACTGAATTTTGCTTTTTACTAAACCAAGAGACTAAGGAATTTCCTAAGAAATGACAAGTTTTGCTAGTACTCTTGCGATCAGATTTACTTCCTGCAAAATCTGCATCACTATATGAAACTAAATCAAAGGAAGATGATTTTGGGTAAAACAAACCAAAATCTGAAGTATCTTTCAAATAACGAAAAATTTGTTTTACTGCAGTTAAATGAGATTCCTTTGGATTAGCTTGAAATCTTACACATATACAAACACTAAACATTATATCAGGTCGACTAGCAGTTAAGTATAATAGAGATCCAATCATACCTCTGTAGAGCTTAGTATCTACATTTTTACCATTTTCATCTTTATCAAGAGAAGTAGTTGTACTCATTGGATTTCTTCTTGATTTCGATGAATCCATCCTAAATCTCTTGAGAAGTTCTTTTGTATACTTAGCCTGATTGATGAAGATTCCTTCTTCAGTTTGCTTTATTTAAAGTCCAAAGAAGTAATTTAATCCGCCCATCCAGCTCATTTCAAACTCTTCCTGCATAGCTTTAGCAAACTCTTTACAAAGAGAATCATTAGTAGATCCAAATATTATCTCATCAACATAAATTTGCACAATAAGAATATTTGAATTAAGATTTTTAATAAATAAAGTGGAGTCTACCCGACCAATGGAAAAACCAGATTGTTCTAGAAAATTTTGTAGTCTTTCATACCACGCTCTTGGTGCTTGTTTAAGTCTGTACAAAGCTTTTTTTAATTTGTAGACTTTTTTTTGGATATTTCTCATTTTCAAAGCCTGGAGGTTGCTCTACATAAACTTCTTCATTGATGTGTCCATTTAAGAATGCACTCTTAACATCAATTTGATATAACTTAAAGTTCATGTAACTAGCAAAAGCAAGCATCATTTGAATTGACTTTAGTCGAGCCACCAGTGCATAGGTTTCATCAAAATCTATGCCTTCTTCTTGATTATAGCCTTATGCTACTAGCCTTGCTTTGTTTCCAATGACTTCGCCATTTTCGTCCAGCTTATTTCAGAAGACCCATCTTGTTCCAATTACTAGATGATCCTTTGGTCTATCAACTAGATCCCAAACATCATTCCTAGTAAATTGGTTAAGTTCTTCAGACATGGCCAAAAGCCAAAATTCATCATCACAAGCCTCATTGATATTCTTTGGTTCTATTTTAGATATGAAAGCAATATTAGCAATATATTGCAATTGCCTTCTAGTTTGGACACCACTCTTTATATCTCCAATAACTTGTTCATGTGGATGATTGGGAACTTCTTTCCAAACAGGTTGAAGAATAACATTTTCTTGAGAAGTACTCTCTATCAAAGGTTCTTCTTGAAGTATTACTTCTTCTCCTTCGCTTAGAGGTATAACATGCTCACAATTCTCATCAAATGCAACATGTAAAGATTCTTCAATGCAAGATGTTCTTTTATTAAAAATGCGATAAGCTTTACTTCTAGAAGAATATCCAAGAAATATTGATTCATCTTATTTTGAATCAAATTTATCAAGATTATCCTTGGTATTTAACAAAAAGCATTTACTGCCAAATTTTTTTGAAATATGAGATCTTTGGTATACGATCATAATACAATTCAAAACATGTTTTATGTAAAATTGGTCGAATAAGAACACGGTTTAAAACATAACATGCTGTATTTATTGCTTCAGCCCAAAAGTATTTTGGTAAATTTTTATCTTGAAGCATGGTTCTAGCACATTCTTGCAAAGTTCTATTATTTCTTTCAACAACTCCATTTTGTGGAGCCGCTCTAGGAAAAGCAAAGTTGTGAGATATACCATGTAGATCACAATACTTTAGAAAAGATCCATTTTCAAATTCGCCACCATGATCACTACGAATTTTAATAATAGATGTAGATTTTTCATTTGTAATTCTTCTACAAAGTTTGAAAAATTCAGAAAAAGCATCATTTTTGCTTTTTAGAAAAATCACCCATGTAAATCGAGAATAATCATCTACTATAACAAAAGCGTACTTGCTACCATTCAAACTTTGAATTCTAGATGGTCCAAATAGATCTAAATGTAAAAGTTCAAGAGGACGTTTTGTTGAAACTATATCTTTTGCTTTAAAAGAACTCTTGATTTGTTTACCCCTTTGACAAGCATCACATAAGTGATCTTTCTTATGTAGTATTCTAGGTAGGCCTCTTACAAGATTATTCTTGGATAACTTGGAAATAATTTTAAAGTTAACATGTTCAAGTCTCTTGTGCCATAACCATTGAATTTCATTTGAAACAATAAGACATTTTTCATTAAAAGTGGGTAACTCATCTAGATAAAGTTCATACACATTATTCCTTCTTTTACCTTTAAAAATGATCTTTTTAGATTGAAAATCAGAAATTAAGCATAAATCATGTTTAAAAGAAACAAGAAAACCTTTATCACATAATTGACTAATGGATAATAAATTATGCATTAAACCATCTACTAAAAGAACATTTTCTATCAAGGAAAATTTTGGATTACCAATATTACCAATACCTATTACTTTTCCCTTATTATTGTCACCAAAGGTGACGGTTTCTCCATCCTTACTTTGGAGGGTGGAAAATAACTCCGGCCTTTCAGTCATATATTTGGAACAACCACTGTCCAATATCCATTTTCTCCTTATTTTGTGTACCTACAACAAAATTAGAATACAAAGCATTTGACCCCTTTCTATTTTTGGGTCCATGAGAGTTAGTCTTAGGAACCCATATCCATTTGGATTTTGGTTTCCTTTGATAATAAATATTCTTTTTATAAAAAGATTTAGCATTTCTAGAATAATCATGTCTAGGCTTATAAGCATTATAAGTTCCATGATTAGATGCATTTCTATTAGAACTAAAAAATTTAGTTCTATGAACAAATGGTTGAGAATGTTGTATTTGATTCTTCACCACATAGTTTGGTCTATTTTGAGTATCAAAGAAGCTATATCCCAATCTGGTTTTATTAACCGAGCATCTTTGAGAACCAAAAAGTCTTTCTAGATTCTCTTGACCATTTGTGAATTTGGTCACTATAGAAAGAAGATCATTTGATTTTTCTTCTAGACTAGTTATTTCTTTTTGTAAGAGATTGGTTCTAATTCCAATTTCTTTTATCTCAAATGCTTGATAAGAGTTTTCCTTCTTGAGATCTTCTATCTCTTGAAGTAACACTTTATTTTGAGAGTCAAGAGTTGAATTCTCAGTTTTTAACTCTTTGTTTCTAGAACTTAGACTCTTAAATTTAGCATATAAATCATTGAATGCATCTGATAAATCATCATAGTTAAATTGACTTACCGAATCTTCTTGTGCTACAAAGCACATGTTGGCGACTTCTTCATTTGATTCTTCATTGAAAGAGGAGTCACTATCATCCCAACATGCTTGAAATGCCTTTTTCTTCTTGAATTGGTCCTTGGGCTTGATTTTGAGAAGAGGACAATCTTTTTTTATATGTCCTGCCTTTTTGCAGTTAAAGCACTTGACTTCATTTGGATTGGAAGAATCCGCTTTCATTACCTTTCTTTGAAATCTTTCCTTTTTTATGAATCTTTTGAATTGCCTTGTGATGAGGGCAATATCTTCGTCTTCATCTTTTTCTGAATTTTCAGAATCAGAAGTAGCCTTAAAAGCAAGAGATCTCTTCTTGGGTTTTTCTTCTTGTCTGTCTTGAAGTTGAACTTCATATGCCATTAAATTACCAACCAAATCTTCAAGAGTGAGAGTGTTTAAATCATTTGCTTACTCAATAGCAGTGGTTTTTCTCTCCCATTAAGGAGTTAAACACCTTAGAATTTTTCTGACTAAATCTACTTGTGAATATTCTTTTCCAAGGGATTTCAGAGTGTTAGTGATATCGGTCATTCTAGTTACCATGTCTGATATAGATTTATTTTGCTTCATTTTAAACAATTAAAATTTATGAACTAAAGAAGCGATTTTAGATTCCTTTACCTTTGACGTACCTTCGTGAGTCACGAGAAGAGTATGCCAAATTTCATTTGTTGTAGAGCATTGAGAGATGTGATTGAACTCTACCTTGTCAATGGCAAAATACAATGCATTCATAGCCTTGGCATTAAGTGAAGCAGTCTTCTTTTCTTCATCGGTCCATCGACTGAAATCAGTTGATGGCATTTGGTACTTTTTTGAAACGACTCTCCAAATTTCGAGATCCATGGATTGTAAGAATATTATCATTCTCACTTTCCAGTATCCATAGTTTGTTTCGTCGAAGATAGGAGGACAAACAGAGGAACATCCTTCTTTGTACTGAGAAGTTGTAGTTGCCATGTTAGATGATGGTCAAATCAAAAGAATAGCAAACCTGTTCTGATACCAAATGAAAGTGCAGTAGGATCGAGGCAACACGCACTAGAGGGGGGGTGAATAGTGCTTTTAAAAAATTGCCTCTGGAATATTGACGGATTTTGCAATTTGAAAAGCCAACACACAAAGAACACAATTATAATGCCTCAGATTTCCAAAACAAAGCTAAGTTAAAATTTTCATGAATTTCTTTTTTTTTTCTTTGCAGCGGAACTTAGAAAAGCTTTTAGCAGCGGAATCAGACGATAATGAGTCGGCGGTTTTAGAAAACTTCGAGCACGTTGCAGATATGTGGCCAAGCAACTCATTGACCACCAAAGTGTTCCATTTTATCGAAAACCACATGTTTATTACAACATCACTGCTTAGAAAAGCAGTATAGGTTCAACAAAAGGAAGCAGTACAACTCTGTCTAGAGAAACCCTGGAACTCGATGCCGCCTTGTTCCGCATATCGCCACGCAGGTCCAATACCTGAAATCTTCATTAAACGGGGTCAGAACCACTAATGGTCTGGTAAGCAAGAAATCACACGTCCATTCAACTCAAGTAAATGCATAGACCACTCAGGGTCTCAATTCGTAATAACGATGCTCAAGCCTCCAAGACTTAGCGTATATCGCAAGAGCCTCCTCTAGGCTATGAGTTGAACATCCACGCAAGTCTTCATGACTTCGCATAAGCCTCTTCAGGGCTATGATTTGCAATAACCGCTCAAGTCTCAACGACTTAGCCTTGACCTCTTCAGAGTCTCGAATGGATGTTTAGCTCAAGCCTTTATGCTTGGCACATCCGTATCCTACGAATCTAAGAACAGCTCTTCGAGCTTCGCTTAGTTGTATGGATATCATTTGGGTTTTTCTCAATCGGTCCAGTAGTATACCGACCATGACACCTTCATAAAGGTTATGCAGAACTGACTCAACAACGTCCATACACGCATACATTCAAAGTATCATTGTACCTAAGCTAATGCTTTGTTTCAATAATTGCACCTCCCCCTAGGCTTAGAGGACTCATATCTGGGCGACAACGCGACGATCTGGGGGTTGATTATTCTATGTATTTTAGATACCCCAGAGTCCTGTTGACCCCATCCCCCTAGTAGGACGGTACAACATACCAGAAGAGATCCTTACTAAGTATTCGAATGCATTCTGCCACTGCAGTAGTTGGGTTCAATCCTTAGAAATTTAAGGATAACTATGACCTACCTCTGAGTGACGGAGGCCATCAATGAACTCTATCAGGTTCGGGTGAAATATATGTCACTCAAGGTTGCGCCATCACCGTCTTCCTTGGTGAGAAATTCTGAAAGGGGCCTGTCGGTCTTACAATTACTTGACGAACATTACATGCCTATAGGGCAGCCTTTAAGAAGTATGTACCCGACCCCAATCAACCACACGGCTTTCACCGTGGAACAAAGGTTTTATTCATATGCATGCTTAACTCTGCTCTCAGCACTTCGGCCTTGACGAGCACTTCACCTTTTTCGGTGGAAACAACACACTCCGGCTCAGCGGCCCACACGAGTCTGGTTGTCGGATAATTCTCAATGAGCATGCACATGACTCGATCTCTACGGATCGGCTACTCGGCGTATCTTTACGCAACGAGCTCAGGACCTCGTCAAGGCGCTACCACTACTTTGGCGCAACGACTCTTACAAGTATGGTGCCCTTGCAGGTGTCAGGGAGACGAGTCATTCTAACATCGTTCCAACAAACGACATCATTGTGCCACTTAAATGGTTCTGGCAGCACTTTTGCCAACCATTCTGTCAGCACCACCTCTACTCTACCGGCAGTGGTGTGACGAACCTTTCTACATTGTAGAAGGCATTCCATGAACTGGGTAGCACTCCTGCTATGTTCTTTCTGAGCTATTCTTAGCTTCTTCAGGAATTTCAGCAGCACTTCCTGTTTTTAACGAAGAAAGCGTGCATTTCTTTTATCCATTTCAGCGACATCTCCCCTCTTTGGTGGGAAATCGCTACGCTTAACTCGGGAAATGGATGCGCACCATTGTGCATACTTTTCATCCATCAAGGTTGCAGGAACCCTGGGCCATAGCCAAGCCATACGTAATTGACTTAGTCTTTATGTAAAAAGCATTTTGCCAAAAAGCGAAGCCTTTCCAATAGGGGCTTCATTCGTCAAGCAGAATCTTGAACGAGGAGCGGTAAGGGGATCACATTGGAGATTTGGAGTTGATCTCCATTTGAACGCTCATTTATGCATCATATATTTAGTATAAGCAGAAGCCTGTGCTTTATACAGCGGCAACATAAAGAAATGCATATACTATTGTTCAGGGTGTGTAACTGAACGAAATATTCTACATATATATTTGCAGAAAGCAGAAGCCTAGGTGTCTTTCAACACGACGGCGTAAGTAACTACGTAATCGGAAGTGTAGTAATTGGAAATTGTAGAAAGCAGGGAGCTTTGGCATCATACGATGCGACGACAAAGGTAAATTACATAGCCTGTGCGATATAGGACGCGTCGGCAGAATCAGCAAATATACACCTAGATATGTATCCAACGATAGTTACGAGGCGAGCGAGTGAACACTGAAGTGTCCTAGAGGGCTCAACCAAGAACCAAGGCGAGATACTATTTTGAAGAACGCATATACTGCGCATTCGAACATATATATATCCGACGATAGTTACTAGGCGAGCGCGTGAACACCGAAGCGTCCTAGAGGGCTCAACCAAGAACTAAAGCAAGATACTACTTCAGAAAGTATATGCTATATACAAACTATCAAATACTTGAGAGAGATGGATTAATGAAGCGAACTTACTTCAATTCGTGGAAGAAACAACTCTGAAACGCTTTAATGCTTCGAACGAGGCTCGACTTCGAAAAGAATCAACTTTGAACTTTGGATGAAAAAGGACTTGGACTTTGACTTTGAACCAAACCTGGTTCAAGTCAAGTCAACTGGGTTCGGACTTTGGTCAAGTAGGTTCAGACCTAGGTTAGGTGGGTTAGGACCGGATCAGACAGGCTCAGGCTAAGTCAGGCAAGCTCAGACCAAGTCAGGCAGGCTCAGACCAAGTGGGCTAGGTAAGGGAGGTTTGGAAAAAGGAGGAGAGAGAGAAGGCAAAGGGGGGGTGGGGGGGGTTGGCGATTTTTTCTAAAGGGGGGGCTCCTGTATTTATAGGGGAGGTTGCTTAGGGGCTAAGCAACCCATTTGACCCTTTTGCCCTTTGGCTTTTTCAGAAATCTAGCTTGATCTTATCCATCTGACTGTTTAATCTTATCCAGAAGGAATATTCCATGGAAGGTCCTGGAATATTCTAGAATATTCTAGAATATTTCTGAGGAATATTTTTGTGTGTCCCACCAATATTTTCATGGGTCCCGCAAAAAAATTGAGTTTTCGGCATTTTTTCCCGAAAATTTCTGAGTAGGCCATTATCTTCGTGTTGATGTAACTAAGAAAATTGGCTCGTAGAAATCTTTTGATTTCGATCAGGTAGGAAGTTATGACCTCCAGAGTGTTTGAGCATATATTCGTGAAGATACGAATATCCTAAGTATATTTGGATCGCAGGAATCAGTTTGATTCGCTTTACGGTAAAAACACTATTTTTCACTGGAAAATGCCTCAAGAATTTATTCAGAGTTGAACTGAAAAATTGCAGGTCTGACATCATTACCCCCTTAAAGGAATTTCGTCTGCGAAATTCAGTTAAGAGTACTAAGTGAATAGCTCATGATACTTATCCCGCATATTGGATTCGGGCTCCCAAGTGCAATCATCAACTCCGTGATGTTGCCAATCTCACTTTAACAAGTGGAATGACCTTCGACCTAAGCACTTGCTCCCGACGGTCCACGATCTCAACTGGTCTTTCTTCCACCGTCATATCCTCCCGAATGTTGATATCTTCATGTTGTATGACGTGGGAAGGGTCGTGAACATATTTTCTAAGCATTGACACGTGAAATACATTGTGTATCTGTGTATACTGCGGTGGCAATGCTACTCTGTAGGCGGTCTCTCCTATCCGGCTCAAAACCTCGAAGGGACCAATGAATCTGGGGCTGAGTTTCCCCTTCTTTCCAAAACGGAAAACACTCTTGGTTGGAGAGACTTTGACGAAGACCTTGTCTCCAACTGCAAAAGTGAGTTCCCTACGCCACTGATCGGCGTAGCTTTTCTGTCGACTCTGAGAAGTCAGTAGCTTCTTTCTGATCATGTGGACCTGCTCAGTGTAATACTGCAAGACAATGGGCGAGTCCAAGGTTCGCTCACCCACTTCGCCCCAATGGATTGGTGATCGGCAGGGTCGTCCATACAGGGCTTTATATGGTGCCATTCCAATACTAGCGTGATGGCTATTATTATAAGCAAATTCAGCCAACGCTAGATGGGAGTCCCAATCACCTTTCCATTCCAGCATACAGACCCTCAACATATCTTTGAGAGTCTGTATGGTCAGCTCAGATTGCCAATCTGTTTGAGGATGGAATGCTGTACTGAACTTGAGTTTTGTCCCCAGGGCTCTCTGTAGCTGCTCCCAGAAGTGGGAGGTGAACTTCGGGTCACGATCAGATATGATCATGGTCGACACTCTGTGGAGTCTGACGATTTCACGAACGTAGATTTCTGCCAACCTTTTCGTTGAATATCTGGTGTTGATTGGCAAGAAGTGAGCAGACTTGGTGAGTCTGTCCACAATCACCCATATGGAATCATGTTGTCTCTTGGATCGAGGTAATCCAATGATGAAATCCATCGTGATGCCCTCCCATTTCCATTCTGAAATCTCGATCTGTTGCATCTTTCAGCCAAGGCGCTGATGTTCGATCTTGACTTGCTAGCAGATCAAACACTTCGAGACAAACATAGCCACGTCCCTTTTCATTCCCCTCCACCAGTACTTTCTCTGCAAGTCTCTGAACATTTTAGTACCTCCAGAGTGGATGGTGAACCTGCTACTATGAGCTTCTTGGAGTACTTCCCCTCTTAGCTCAGGGTTATTCGGAACCCAGATCCTTTCTTTCATCCATATTCCTCCATCTTCTTTTAAATGGAAGAAAGTGTCATCTTTTTCGGCACAAGCTTTTAATTCCGAGTACTAGGGGTCCTTGAACTGTTCGGCTATGATGCGATCCATGATTTCAGGCTGTATTGTTAGGCTTAAGAATCGTATTATGCCTGTATCAGCTAGGAATGGCTTCCAGTTGATGAAATACTCCATCAACTTCCATTGTTCGGTTAGGCTAGCCAAAGTGCCAACAGTCTTGCGACTAAGGGCATCGGCTACGACATTCGCCTTTCCAGGATGATAGGAAAGTGTGAATTCATAGTCTTTAAGGAATTCCAGCCGTTGCCGCATATTAAGTTCTTTTTGAGAAAAGAGGTATTTTAAGCTTTTATGGTCCGACATGACTTCAAATTTCTCTCCATAAAGGTAGTGTCGCCAAATTTTAAGTGCGAACACTACCGCGGCAAGCTCAAGATCGTGGGTTGGATAGTTTTTCTCATGAATTCTCAACTGACGGGATGGATAGGCGATCACTTTGTCGTGCTGCATCAATACACAACCCAGACCTTTTCCCGAGGCATTGGTATAAGCAACGAAGCCTCCCTGACCAGAGGGTAAGGTAAGGATAGGGGCAGTGGTAAGCCTCTGTTTAAGAACCTCAAAGCACTCCTTACACTGGTCAGTCCATTCGAACTTGACTCTCTTTTTCAACAATTTCGTCATCGATACGACCATTCGGGAGAAGTCGTGTATGAACTTCTGATAATATCCAGCAAGTTCAAGGAAGTTGTGGACCTCAGTGATATTTTCTGGCTGCTTCCAGTCTATCACAGCTTCGACCTTCGCAGGATCTACTGCGATTCCATCTTTTGAGATCACATGACCAAGGAACATTACTTTGTCTAGCCAGAATTCACATTTTGAAAACTTGGCATAAAGCTGATTATCTTGAAGGGTTTTCAAGATGATTCTCAAGTGCTCCTTATGATGTTCCTCATTCTCTGAATATACGAGAATGTCATCGATGAAGACGATGACAAAAGTGTCTAAGTATGGCTTGAACACTCGGTTCATTAGGTCCATAAAGATAGCAGGCGCATTAGTAAGTCCGAAGGGCATTACTACAAACTTATAATGGTCATATCGCGTTCTAAAGGCAGTCTTAGGTATATCCTCTTCCTTAACTCTAAGTTGATGGTACCCAGACCTGAGGTCGATCTTGGAGAACACTCTCGTTGTTCTGAGCTGATCGAATAAGTCCTCAATCCGAGGCAACAGATACTTATTTTTAATGGTTGCCTGGTTAAGCATCCGATAATCGATGCATAACCGAAGGGATCCATCATTCTTCTTTACAAACAACACCGGGACTCCCCATGGTGACATACTTGGTCGGATGAACCCTTGTTCCATCAGTTTCTCCAACTGACACTTCAACTCACTGAGTTCAGCTGGCGCCATACGATAAGGGGCTTTGGATATTGGTGCAGTTCCAGGTAAGGATTGAATTCCAAATTCAACCTCACGAAGTGGTGGAAGTCCTGGCAATTCCTCAGGAAACACTTCGAGAAACTCCTGAACCACTTCCAAACTCTCAAGGGATGGGATATTTGAGCCCTCAGCTGAAAGGCTAAGTAGGAAGGCTACACAACCCTTCCTAAGGTATTTTTGCACTTTGAGAGCTGATATAAGCCGTTTTTGTGGAACTGAATTGGATAACCGGTATTCTATCTTAGGCATTCCCGATCGTGATAGAATCACCCTGCCCTCTCGGCATAAGATCCTGGCATGGTTTTGGGGTAACTAATTCATTCCCAGAATGACATCGTACTGTACCATATCGATTAGGATGGCATCAGTAGGCAAGTGTTGCCCAGCTATCTCTATATCCAAATTCTTGATGCAATGGATACATTTGGTGCGTGAACCCAACGGGTTGTATACTTCAATCATTTTATCCACCGGTTGCACCGAGGCATGGAGTTGTTCGGTGAAATCATCGGAGATAAAGGTATGAGTAGCACCACAATCAAACAAGATGTAAGCTGCATGTCCATTAACAGGTACGGTGCCTTCAATGAGATCACTGGTTTCGACTTGTTCAGTCGTTACAGCGTATACACGACTTGCAACAGGCCTTTGTTCTACTCTAAGTGGGGGTCGTTGGACTTGCGTTCGCTGTGGTATTTGTTGAGAGGGTCCGGCAAATCCGACATTCCTCCTTTGCTCATCAGCAAGCTTCTTTTTGCACTGCCTTGCAAATGTAGCCTACTTTGCCACAATAGAAGCAACCACCTGTGTCACGTGGACATGGTCCTCTTGCGTGATTTATATGGCATTTTGGGCAGTTTGGGTTGAACTGTAGATTGTTTGGAGCCATGTTCTGCCTTGGCCTCATGACCTATTGAGTAACATTCTCACCTTAGAACCTTTTCTTTTGAAAGGGTTGTCGTGAACCCTAGCCACTTGGAAACGTTCTTTTCTTGTTCCCACCCTCAACTACGATCCTCTTTGCTATGATCACTTTTGATCGCTCCCAATCCACTTGTATTTTTGAAGCTGCTACCACAGCAGTTTGAAAAGTTTGGGGCATGCTGGTGATAACTCGTGACCTTAGCCCTTCTCGCAGTCTGTTGATGTACTTGTCGGCCCTTTTTTGGTCGGTCTCAAATAACCGGGAGCAGTACTGCTCAAGATTTTGAAATTTGGTGGTATAGTCAATTAGACTCATGTCACCCTGCTCCAATTCCAGAAACTTCATCTTCTTCTTGTTTCTTGAGTGTAACGGGAAGTAATTATCCATGAAAGCTCTTCAGAAGTCAGTCCAAGAAATGACTTCAACTTTCGAGAACTGGATAATCTTAGTGGTATCCCACCACTTCCGTGCGTTGTCTTTCAGCCTGTACGTGCCAAAGTTGGTCTTCTTTTCTTCTGGTACTCCCAGTACCAGGAAGGAACGTTCTGTCTCTTCGACCCAACTCTTTGCCAGTTCAGGATCGGCTCTACCGGCGAAGACTGGCGGATCGAGCTTGAGGAATTTTTCATAGGTTATTCCCCCAAGGTTCTTGTTTCGAGGTGCGACTGGTTCTAGCCTTGTTTCACGGATGACGGTAATCAGATTGTTGAGCGTTTCTAGCAGAAATCCTTGAGTATGGGACTCCTCGCTCGGCATGGTTCTCCTCGTCGTAGGAGCCATTTATCTATCACATACAAGCAACGAGTTTTTGTTTCTCAATGTATATACTTAAGCAAAGCTTTATTTACTTAATATACATCATATTTACACAAGCATCGCCTTAAACAAAATGTCATGCCGCACTGGCAGACTTTTAGGCATTGAGAAACTATATACATGAGTCTATTGACTCCAAAACATTACCAGTCGCTACTACGAACTGGATTTCTTTCTTGACCCAAACAACCCGAAATATCGTTTGCTTCCACATTGCCTTGGTGCAGGCACAACTAGTTTTGGCTTGGGCGGCACTTCCGCACTCTCAAGCGAATCTTGTGGGTAGATCAGTGATGTCGGTCCACTTGCCCATTCAGTATCATTATGACTCAGGGAGTCCGAGATCATAACGGGATAATAAGAGTTGTATCTCTCTCCTTGGCCATTTAGGTTTGGCGCTTGTGAAGCCGCTCCGTTCTTCCATATAATAGCACTATGATTTGAGGAATTCGAAATCATAATGGGATTATAGAAGGAGTTGTTGCATCCCTTATCCCGACTGTGCAAGCTAGGCGTACATGATGCCTATTGATAGCCTTGCGATTGACCGAATCCCTCAAGGAAGTTCAAGTCAAATTCTACCAAAGATGGTAGTTCATCTGAAGTTGCTGGGGTACGGCTACTCCCCCTACTGGAGTAGTGTGGTCCGCTAACACGCGAGGTCTCATCTCTAAGACCAAGTGATCCCCGCCGACCCATATTGGCGGTATGTTTCATTTGGCATTCGTTGGCGGAATGCTCCTCTTCGCCACAAAATTGGCAGTTTTGTACCTCATATGGGCACACCCACTCATCGTGCATAATCCCGCAACGATAGCAGTAGCCTCGTGAGTCGTGAGTTGCCATCTATACAAAGATGCACTCGAATTAGTAACTATTTACAAGAAGATATACTTATAGTGCGATATGGTGGACAAGACTGATCTCGAACCAGGATTCTCATACTCTTGCTCTGATACCAATTCTGTAATGCCCCGGATTTCCAAAACTAAGCTAAGTTAAAATTTTCATGAATTTCTTTTTTTTTCTTTGCAGCAGAACTTAGAAAAGCTTTTAGCATCGGAATCAAACGATAATGAGTCATCGGTTTTAGAAAACTCCGAGCACGTTGCAAGTATATGGCCAAGCAACTCATTGACCACCAAAGTGTTCCATTTTATCGAAAACCACATGTTTATTACAACATCACTGCTTAGAAAAGCAGTATAGGTTCAATAAAAGGAAGCAGTACAACTCTGTCTAGAGAAACCCTGGAACTCAATGCCGCCTTGTTCCGCATATCGCCACGCAGGTCCAACACATGAAATCCCCATTAAACGGGGTCAGAACCATTGATGGTCAGGTAAGCAAGCAATCACACATCCATTCAACTCAAGTAAATGCATAGACCACTCAGGGTCGCAATTCGTAATAACGACGTTCAAGCCTCCAAGACTTAGCGTTTATTGCAAGAGCCTTCTCTGGGCTATGAGTTGAACATCCACGCAAGTCTTCATGACTTCGCGTAAGCCTCTTCAGGGCTATGATTTGCAATAACCGCTCAAGTCTCAACGACTTAGCCTTGACCTCTTCAGGGTCTCGAATGAATGTCTAGCTCAAGCCTTCAGCACATCCGTATCCTACGAATCTAAGAATAGCTCTCCGAGCTTTGCTTAGTCGTATGGATATCATTTGGGTTTTTCCCAATCGGTCCAGTAGTATACCGACCATGACACCTTCACAAAGGTTATGCAGGACTAACTCAACAACGTCCATACACGCATACATTCAAAGTATCGTTGTACCTAAGCTAATGCTTTGTTTCGATAATTTCACCTCCCCCTGGGCTTAGGAGACTCATATCTGGGTGACAACGCGATGATCTGGGGGTTGATTATTCTATGTATTTTAGATACCCCAGAAGCCTGTTGACCTCATCCCCCTAGTAGGACGATACAACATACCAGAAGAGATCCTTACTAGGTAATTGAATGCATTCTGCCACTGCAGTAGTTGGGTTCAATCCTTAGATATTTAAGGATAACCACGACTTCCATACCTCTGAGTGACGAAGGCCATCAATGAACTCTATCAGGTTTGGGTGAAATATATGTCACTCAAGGTTGCGCCATCACCATCTTCCTCGGTGAGAAATTCTGAAAGGGGCCGGCCTGTCTTACAATTACTTCACGAACATTGCATGCCTATAATGCAGCCTTTGAGAAGTATGTACCCGACCCCAATCAACCACACGGCTTTCACCGTGGAACAAAGGTTTTATTCATATGCATGCTTAACTCTGCTCTCGGCACTTCGGCCTTGAGGAGCACTTCACCTCTTTTGGTGAAAACAACACACTCCGGCTCAGCGGCCCTTACGAGTCTAGTTGTCTGATAATTCTCAATGAGCATGCACATGACTCGATCTCTACGGATCGGCTACTCGGCGTATCTTTACGCAACGAGCTCAGGACCTCGTCAAGGCGCTACCACTACTTTGGCGCAACGACTCTTAAAAGTATGGTGCCCTTGCAGGTGTCAGGGAGACGAGTCATTCTGACATCGTTCCAACAAACGGCATCGTTGTGCCACTTAACTGGTTCTGGCAGCTCTTTTGCCAACCATTCTGTCAGCACCACCTCTGCTCTACCGGCAGTGGTGTGACGAACATTTTTACATTGTAGAAGGCGTTTCATGAACTGGGTAGCAGTCCTGCTATGTTCTTTCTGAGCTATTCTTAGCTCCTTCTGGAATTTCAGCGGCACTTCCTTTTTTTAACGAAGAAAGCGTGCATTTCTTTTATCCATTTCAGCGGCATCTCCCCTCTTTGGTGGAAAATCGCTATGCTTAACTCGGGAAATGGATGCGCACCATTGTGCATACTTTTCATCCATCAAGGTTGTAGGAACCCTGGGCCATAGCCAAGCCATACGTAATTGACTTAGTTTTTACGTAAAGAGCATTTTGCCAAAAAGCGAAGCCTTTCCAATAGGGGCTTCATTCGTCAAGCAGAATCTTGAACGAGGAGCGGTAAGAGGATCGCATTGGCGATTTGGAGTTGATCTTCATTTGAACGCTCATTTATGCGCCATATATTTAGTATAAGTAGAAGTTTGTGCTTTATACAGCGACGGCATAAAGAAATGCATATACTATTGTTCAGGGTGTGTAACTGAACGAAATATTCTATATATATATTTGCAGAAAGCAAGATTCTAGGTGTCTTTCAACACGACGGCGTAAGTAAATACGTAATCGAAAGTACAGTAATTGGAAATTGTAGAAAGCAGGGAGCTTTGGCATCATACGACGCGACGGCAAAGGTAAATTACATAGCCTGTGCGATATAGGACGCGTCGGCAGAATCAACAAATCTACACTTAGATATGTATCCAACGATAGTTACGAGGCGAGCGAGTGAACACCGAAGTGTCCTAGAGGGCTCAACCAAGAACCAGGGCGAGATACTATTTTGAAGAATGCATATACTACGCATTCGAACATATATATATCCGACGATAGTTATGAGGCGAGCGCGTGAACACCGAAGCGTCCTAGAGGGCTCAACCAAGAACTAAAGCAAGATACTACTTCAGAAAGTATATGCTATATACAAACAATCAAATACTTAAGAGAGATGGATTAATGAAGCGAACTTACTTTAATTCGTGGAAGAAACGACTCTTAAACACTTTGATGCTTCGAACGAGGCTCGACTTCGAAAAGGATCAACTTTGAACTTTGGATGAAAAAGGACTTGGACTTTGACTTTGAACCAAACCAGGTTCAAGTCAAGTCAACTGGGTTCAGACTTAGGTCAGGTAGGTTCAGACCTAGGTCAGGTGGGTTAGGACCAGGTTAGACAGGCTCAGGCTAAGTCAGGCAGGCTCAGACCAGGTCAGGCAGGCTCAGACCAAGTGGGCTAGGAAGGGGAGGTTTGGAAAAAGGAGGAGAGAGAGAAGGCAAAGGGGGGGGAGGGGGTTGGAAATTTTTTCTAAAGGGGGGGCTCCTCTATTTATAGGGGAGGTTGCTTAGGGGCTAAGCAACCCATTTGACCCTTTTGCCCTTTGGCTTTTTCAGAAATCTAGCTTGATCTTATCCATCTGACAGTTTGATCTTATCCAGAAGAAATATTCCTTGGAAGTTCCTGGAATATTCTAGAATATTTTTTGAGGAATATTTTTGTGGGTCCCACCAATATTTTTGCAGGTCCTACAAAAAAGTTGAGTTTTCGGCATTTTTTTTCCCGAAAATTTCTTAGTAGGCCATTATCTTCGTATTGATGTAACTAAGAAAGTTGGCTCATAGAAATCTTTTGATTTCGATCAGGTAGGAAGTTATGACCTCCAGAGTGTTTGAGCATATATTCGTGAAGATAAGAATATCCTAAGTATATTTGGATCGCAGGAATCAGTTCGATTCGTTTTACGGTAAAAACACTATTTTTCACTGAAAAATGCCTCAAGAATTTATTCAGAGTTGAACTGAAAAATTACGGGTCTTACAACAATAATTTATCCTGGTTCGGTCTTTCCCGACCTACATCCAGTCCCCAAGCAAAACCCACTTGAGATTTCCACTATCAACCTTGTGTAACTACAAGATCATGCAGACCAAATCCGGTTCCAATTTTAGTAACACACCTACTGAAAGCAAACAACTCCTTTAAACCAAGGAGTCCTTCCTTTTACAGAAAAATCAAATAAGTAACAACTTACAATACAATCTATGAGCCCTTCTTATGAATGCAAATGAGATGCAATTGGCTTTTGAGATTGTTGAAATACTCTACTCACAAATTCACTATCTCTCAAAGGAATTTGAGTGAAAAACTGAAGTGAAAAATATCACGTGAGTGAGAAAATGAATATGAGTGAAAAGCAAAGAGTAATTGATTCAAATTGATTGAATTGCAATGCTTTTGAGTGTAAAATGCACTCATATTTATAGTTGAAAGATTCCATACGTTGAGGGTATGAAAGGGTGTCAAAACAGTCCATTTTGAATGATCAAAACATTTGAAAAATGAAAAGACACACCTTTTTAAAGTTTCAGGAAAAATGGCAAAATTAGTCAACTGAAACAGTAGTTAGTCGACTAATAATTAGTTATTAGTAGACTGACAGTTATCGTCGGTCGACTGATCTGTTAATCGAGCCGTTTGAAAAACTGAAGTTTTGAAACTTAGTCTACTAGAGAAAAGTTAGTCGACTGATAATATCATCAGTAGACTGAAAAACCTTTCATTCAACTGCTGCTAGAATTTTCTGAAAAACACAAGTTTTGTCTAGTCGACTGATAAAAGCATTAGTCGACTGCTGCTAAATTTCTAGAAAATAGATGTTCTGTCCAGTCGACTCATAAAGTCATTAGTCCACTGCTGCTGAATTTTCAGAAAACAGACATTCTGTCCGATTGATTAATAAAACCTTCGGTCGACTAATTTGATAAAAATGACATTTTAGAAAATATGGCGCGAAATGATTAGTCGACTGGTGAGTCTATTGGTCGACTAATAAACACGAAAATTTAAGAAAAGAGTTTTCTAAAAAGATTTTCATGAAGGTTTCTTTTAGAAAAGTTTTTCTAAAGACTTTTTAGCTGAAATGCAACCGAAATATGCACTCTAAGTAAGGCTCTTACAAGAATCTAAGACTTTTAATGAATATAACATTTGCTCACTAGTCTTCAAAGATTCTTCATCGAATTCTTTAATTTCTTCATTGCCTTAGCTGAAATGCAGTTGATTTACTTGTTCATTATCAAAACCTTGTACTTGAAGTATCATGTACGACTTCATTGTCGTAACAGGTTATAGTATTACTAATATATTAATTTTGTAGGCCTAGTTGTGGGAGCATATTGTCGCCTTGCGTCCTCAGTGTGGCCCTGCGATTTGTGGTTTTCCAAAGATCAATCGGTGGGCTAGAATAAATGTAAAGCAAGATAATGCTAAGTTAATTTTAGATGGTGTGATCATCGCAAAATTTTTCCTCTCTTGGGGTTTCTCTCTCTTCCTTCTCTTTTTCTTTTCTAACCTCTAATTTTCTCCTTTTTGAAGGGAGAGAAAAAATAAAAGACAGAAAAAAGAAAAAAGAGAAAAGAAATGAAAGAAGAGCAAGAGGAACTCTTTTACGGGGTCTCACTTGACCTTGATTTGAAAATATTTAGAAAATTACTCACCTCCGTTTTGAAAATGTTCGCGGGAAAATGGAGAGATGGGATTCGCTTGTCGGCCTGAGGTTCGACCGTTCCTGACGCCTTTACCAAGGGTAATCGAACCAAGGATTGAATTTATGCCTTTGGCTTTGCCTAAATATTATCTAAGAATTTATCCTAAGTCTAAATGCATAAAAAATCATGCTTGTGCAATGCAAGGATGTATGCTCTTTTGAAAGATGTTTTGAAAATTTCCAAGTACTCTGAGATGAACTTGATAATGAAGTAAAGAAATGGTTGAATTTAACTTAGAACTTTGAGATAGATCAGAGAAGTTCTAAGTCTTTGAAATAATCAGAGTTGGGAAAATAAATCTTGATTTTAAAAAAGAAAGATTTGAAGATGAGAGATAAAGAAATGAGGCTTCAAAGTCAAAAATGGAGTTTGAGGTAGAATTTGAGTTTTAAACTTGGATTTAGGAAAGGAAATGAATACTTGAAATGGAATTGAATTTCAAATTTCAAAGTTTGAAATCAGGATGAATCTGAGAAATCCAAAATAAAAATGAATTTAAGAAATCCAGATGTAATCTGTAAATGGACTTAGATTTGAAATCTAGAAATGAAATGGAACTGGATTTGAAAGTTGGAATTGGGAAATGGGATTAGATTCTGGATCCTGAAATAGGTTCTGGATCTTAAAATGGATTTAGGATCTAAAATCTAAGATCCAAAAATAGAGTTAGACTCTGGACCCTAAGATGGATTTTGGATCTGAAGTCTGAGATTCAAATTAGAGTTGGATTCTGGATCCTAAAAGGGATTTGGATCTGAAGTCTAAGATCCAAAGTAGAATTGGATTCTAGATCCTAAAATGGAATTGGATCTGGAGTCTGAGATCCAAGGTAGAATTGGATTCTGGATCCTAAAATGGAATTGGATCTAGAGTTTGAAATCCAAGGTAGAATTGGATTCTGGACCCTAAAATGGAATTGGATCTGAAGTTTGCGATCCAAAGTAGAATTGGGTTCTGGATCCTAAAATGGATTTTTGGAGTTTAAATTTAGAAGATGAATCAAGAACTTCCAAGTTTGAATTTGAACTTGAAAATTGAAATTTAGAATTTGAACCTTGAATATACAAATGAATTTCAAAGTCGAATTAGACCTTGAATTTGAAGTTTGAATTTAGAATCAGAAGATGAATCGGAATTTCAAAGTTAAATTGAACTTTGAACTTTGATTTGAATTAGAATTTTGAATTTTGGATATACAAATGAATTTCAAAGTCAAATTGGACCTCGAATTTAGAATCTGAAAATGATATTTGAATTTACAAGAGTTGAAAAAATTGATTTGAGAGGTGAAGAATATACCTGAAGGAAATCACTTGGATTTATGAAAAAGAATTTTGAAAATATGATGCAATTCTATCCTAAGTGATGAATGAATTTAAAGAATTTTGAAATTGGATTTTGAAAATCATATTTCATTCTTTACATGAATTGAAATAAGATTAAAAATATAATGCATCCTTGACTATGGTCATTGAATGTATTATATAATGATCTATATTTAAATTCAGGTGAAGAATAAAACATATTTTTGTGCTTTTACAGAGTTTAAAATGAAATTGACTCTCAATATACCCTGACTATGGCCATTGGTATATATTTTGAGCCAATTTTAAGTTAAACTCTAATAAAAGAAGGAAATATTTGAAAATATGATGATTTTTTAAGAGGATCCAGTGTGGATCCAGTGTTATTTTATAAAAGATAAAAATCCTAAGTTTTGTTTACATCCTGACTATGGCCATTGATGTAAATCATCAACTTAGGATTAATTTACCTTTTACGAAATGGTGCATGTGCCATTCGTGGTCCCATTTGTGAAATAAGATGAAAAATGGTATGCGAACAAGTGATTTATAACATTTATATGCTCATTCATTCTATCTAGTGCAGGAAATGTAAACCTTCTCATTGATCACCTAGCTATTACAAACTTTATTAGGTTTGAAATTACAAAGTTTCTGATTCCCAAAGGAGATAAACATATCTCATCCATTTCCTGCAAAATTCAAGTTAACAATGTCCAAATATAAAAAGGGGACATCGTGCTAAGGTGCTAACTGTGGATATGTATATTTAGAATGCATGAATGACACCCTAGCTCTATGAAAAATGACAACATATACCAAACCTATGATAGTGCTAAAGCCTACTATGTGAATGCAAGGGACAGATCATATCCTAGAATCAGTGTTAATATATGCTATAGAAGGCTGAAGTTGATACTATAGATGCTTGATGATTGAGGAAGATATTAGGAAGCAGTAAAACACTTATTTATGAAAATCAGCAATCAACGAGAGAGACTGAGCATTGAGAACCGTTGCTTTACACTCAGCAAACTGTGGTAAAACTCAAATGTAAGAAGAGAAAAAAAAAAGAAAAAAAAGAAAGTTAAACTTATCTGCAAAGCTGGGATATAAAACTTGAATATAAAGCAGTAATTGTAATAAGCTGCCTAACACTGCCAATCATACCCTAACCATTAACATGATATATTAATATGTATCAACTGCTAACATATACACTGCTAATCAATACTATACTAACACCCACTGTTGGTTTTCAACGATCTATTGACTATTAATGCTGACACATATTTATTGCAAATCATGATTTTCACTAATTATTTTAACCATCTCTACACAACTGTAGACATCATCACACGCCATCTTGACGCAAACAATTTCAGCATCTTTATGCTAACGAAAGCTGATTGACTTACTACCTACATGCTGCTGTTGCACCAACCCTTTTCACCGATATTCACCATTCAGTTTTGCTTGCACTGTACACGTTATACCCTATCAGCATCATGCTGAAAATGTAATTTATTAACCATAAATATTTTACAAGAACTGATACATAATACTGACAATATGTACTACACAGGTGGGCTACCTTGTACAATGCTAACACCCTCTACTGACACCGACTCATTAGTACTAACATCCACTAACTTACTGACGCACATACTGTCTACCAAAGGCTAACATACTCTGCACTTAACGTCTAACACTTAGTATTAAACCACAAGATATTCAATTGTAGCAGTTGAATTCTACTTCCGTACTTAGAGGAAATATAATAAAGCTCATGTGTAAGAATGATTGGAAAGACACAAGAATGCAGATATGCAAAATGTGGCTGGAAGGGGTGTCGCTGTTAAGGTAAGCATGTGGATCCTACATTATGGGGAGTAAGATACTGTGCGACAGAGAACAAACAGTGAAAACATAAGTGGTAGTGAATGTAACTTACAGGGGTTTTAGAAGTATTAGCAAGATGACAGAGAAAAAGTGTGTTATGGTAAGATGGGAGGCAACAAATATGGGAAATCACAATAACAATGAAATATATACATGTTGTAGATGTGATCAGCATAGTGGTGATATGGTACTTACCGGAGGCAGAGGCAGCCTTCTTCAACCCCGTTGGAACACTTGCCAGGGGCCAAAGAGAAATCTCTTATGAAACGCTTTCACATCTTATAATGATGCCACAACTTTATAAGATAAGACCCAAAAACTCAAATGCTTTATTTCATTAGTCTCCTAAAAAGAAAAGAAAAGAAATCAGTATAGTAACATGATGACAGGATACTGATTATATGCATTAACCCTATGATATTCTGATCGAAAAGAAAAAAAAAGAAAAATATATATACAGGTTGCCAGCATATCTAATGTTATCATCACCCACTGTACCATATGCCTCACCTAATCCCTGTTGTTATACATTTATTACCTAACACATTTGATATGTCAGACTGTTGACACCAGACTACTAACCCAGGTGGTGTATACAGATTGATTCACATTATTGACCTACTATCTTGTTTTTCTATATACCTTACTGCCAACAAAACTTCAGTGCTATGACTCGATTCCTGCTAATTCTAGACATACATCTGTACAGCTTTCGGAGATGAAGAGTGAATTGCCATCAAAATCCATTACAAGACTGTGTTAATTTTACAATTTGTAACTATAACCCAAAAAAAAAATCATTTGAGCAATAACATTTAATGGGAGATTGGCTATATGCAGGGGATCAATCATCAGTGATGAGGATGACGCTATGTGGCAGGTGAGAAATGAAGGGTGGAGTAACAGGGTGATGGATTTGCTATAGGTGCTGACCACAGCCGATTTTCATGGAAAGAAAGAAAAAAAAAGTTTGCAACTTCAAGTAATATTTGTACAGGAGACACAATCCTACAGCATAGATAGCAATGCCAATACTTATTGAAACCTACGTAAATGCAAAGTATAATAAAAGGGAATAAGCACAAGTGATCAATCTAAGGGAATGCAAGAGTTTACTGTGATACATATGGATGTATCATCCATTCTACTTACCTTTCATCGAATGATCCAATGGATATTCTTGATAAAAACCCCAAACAACTGGATGCATTAATGACTTAGTTTCATCAAACAATTCATCCTGCATGATATCATCTGAGAGTTGCATTCCAGAAAAAAAGAAATTTTATGGCAAATGATCGGCCAAAGCCATGTGATGACCTATTCTTCTTTTGTTAGGACATAACAGTTTCCAAAGATGCCTACAGAAATAGCAGATTTCCCAGAATTCCTCTTGGAAAACATCAAGTTTAAGCAATGGAGGCTCATGCTATCGTGGTGTAGTTCCTCTCTTTTCTTTTAATTCTAAAAAGGGCTGATTATTTCCTTCATGACTGACTACAACATGTAAGAGATGCTATAGCCATTACACGAAAGGAATAGACGAAATAATATCATGGTGAGTGGAATGGATGATGCAGAGGGTTAAATGCACATTAGAACTTAAATGGACATAGGAGATTGAGCTGGAAAATCTTCAAGCATGATGAACGACCGAACATAATAATAAAAAAAAAAAGAGAAAGAAAAAAAAAAGAAAAAAAATGGACACAGCACAATGGCCAAGAGAGGCACATAATCAATGATAGACCGAATATGATTCGAAACAGAAAGCCCCCCCTACAAACCACCTAAATAATAATAAAATAAGAAAAATAATAAATAAAAATAAGAAAAATGAACAAGGAAGGGAAAGATCAAGCCTTTGACAAAGATCGATCTCAATATATGACGCTATGCTTATACTAGAAATGAGAGCAGGCTTTTACTGTATAAAAAAAAAATTCCAGGGAATAAAGGTAATGAAATCAATTGCAATATTGAGGAAGAAACAAAGATAATGTATCGTGAAAGTGTAGATTATAACAGGGAAAGCAACAGAGGAAAAACAAGTAAATCTGCAAATCATTAAATCAAATGAGAAGAAAAAAAAAATGCATGAAATGCTTCAGCTGGAAATCAGAGACGATGTTAAGGAACTTGACGCTAATCATAGTCATATCTCACGAGATGATAATGAGGGAATCATTAGAATTCTGTAAGAAGAGGAAGACAAAATCGCCAAAATTGCAGGGATCGGAGCATTTTGCTAATGTGGTATTAACATGGTATGGTTTACCACACATAAACCACCACTGATGCTTTCATGGGGACAGGGATAGGAGGATTCAAAAAAAGAAACAGGAATAAGAGATGAAAAGAAAAATGCCAATTGGGGTTTTATATAAAAAAAAAATTACTTTGTGATGGGTCAAATACAAATCCTCATAACAGATTAACATGAATAATGATTTTATAATTAAATTAATTCTAGACTAAACATCAGGACCAGATATGAGTTTTCACGATGGAACAAACGTGAACCCACTTCTGGATCAGCTGAACTGAGCATTTCGTAGTAAACACAGAGGTTTAAGAAACATTGATGCTCAGTGGTTTTCCAGTAAAATGCAAATACTGTATGATATTAGACCAAGCGAGACCGATACTGAAGAATGCAATATGATGTTGTATGAACGACCTTATGACCGATGCAAAGTATATCAAAATAGGGTAAAAAGTGATGATGCTGAACTAAGAGGCATAAATTTGCAGAAGAGAAAGCATGATGAATGGATACATTTGAATAACTCATTAGGAATTAGATAAGAAATTAAAAAAAAATGTTGGAACGACTATTCCGTCGTTGTTGCACGGGAGAAGGATTGAGATTGTCAAGAAAAACAACCTCACCCCTTCGAGAGTGCCTTAATGGGGGAAGACGGGAGGGTCTCAGAGGAAATCCAAGAAGAAGAAACCCAAAATAAAGCTTGAAGGGTGGCTTACCGGGGTTCTATCGAAGTTCTGAAGAAGGAAAGAAGGGCTTCTCTTCCTTTTGTAATGGAGACCTTCTATTTCTACAAAGGAAGCGGTAGCTAGTGTGGAGGAGTGTGATCAAATCGTCAGATGGATGGATGAATTGCCGATGTAATGGATGCCTCGGATGGAGACTCGATGCTGAAGTCGATGGATTCCTTACGGTTGATTATTCCTTTAGCCGATGGGGAGGACCAAAAAAAAATGATAGGAAGGAGATAAAGAAGAAGAGTTGCAAAGGGATTGCGAGTGTCAATTGATCGTGTTCCTCCTCCACTTTTGCTGCTGCCCAGCTTATATAGAATCTCAGGAAGCTTCGAGCAGGGGAGAGTTGGTTGAGGATCGACGGCTAGTGATGGAGGAAAGGGGGGCGTCAGGCCAGCGATAGAGGGTTGAGAGACAGGATCAAAGCCGTTGCAGATGGACGGAGGATGGAGCAGGAGGTTCACCAGTGGGTGATGGAGGGTTCGGGCGAGAAGGGGAGAAGGTTCTGGAGAGTTTTGCCATGAGCGAAGGAGAAGGTGGTGTCTTTTTCGTTAAAAGAAAACCCTAAAAGGAGGGTTTTGCAACGTGCCCCCGTTACTTTCGAGATTTTGCAAAAAAATCGCTAAAAGGTGCTTTCCATAAAACTTGATTTTCAAAAAGGGTTTTTGGAAAAAGAGGTATTTTCAAGGAGGTTCTAAAAACTGTTTTTCTTTCTTTTATATAATTTTATTTTATTTTGTTCTTTTCAAAATTTTATATATATATATATATATATATATATATATATATATATATATATATATATTTTGTGTTTTTGATGACAAAAGCTCTAAAACTAAGGAATTTAAACTAATTTTTACAAAATTTCAAAATATTTCACCAAAGAAAGGGTTTCCCTGAAAAAATCAGGGTTATCTTGAGGAAATTTCTTCAGAAGAATGGGTTTGGACCCAGGTTTTGAGAAAACATTTGAGCTAAAAACCTCGAATTGAGGAATATAACACGATGGATCCAAACGGATACCGGATGAACTTGTCTGAGTTTTTTCAAAAGTTATTTTAGTAGTTTTTGAGATTTGATTTAAAAATTGGATGGCGAAGCTCAGATTTGGATCTTTTATCTGGATCCGGATCCGAAATTGAGTCAGATATGTAAAATGAATTTAATTTTAGTAAAATTTGAAAAATAAAATGGAATTTTAGATTTAAAACTGACTCAATTACCCAGAAAATTGAATCAGGGGCAAAAGGGGGGATATTTACAACATTTTGAAAATTTTGGGGTGTTCACAGATGCCCCTCTTTGCTACTAAGCCGGTTGAAAGCCAAGCTTAGTGGCAAAGAATCGCTCCAAATTTTGAAAAATGCCTCAGTCAGCAGATCTGAGCCGGGTGTGGAAGAATTATTTTAAACGTGGCTTTTCAGGCTTAAGACCTTATCCTGAATGGTTCTGGGGGGACGAAATCCTCGACAATGATACGACTGAATGATAGGAATGAGGAAATCGTGATGGGACTTCGGGTATAGATCCCAAAAAAAAATGGTGAAAAGATAGGAATTTTGATCAAATCTCATGGGTGAGACAAGATCAGCTTTTTAGAATGACTCAGGTTTAGCCCTTAACTTGGATGGGACGAAGATATATCAAGATGATTCAGATGGGGAAATGAATATAGGCAGACCTCGATGGGACATTTGAGAGAAATGCCTCGTGAGATGAATTTCAAGTTTTGATCCTTTCCTGGATGGATATACAAAGAGTATGGATTCCTTTGTGGGGAAAAACCCTGATGGGACTGGGAGGATTACCTCGTCGAAACGAGGTTCAGGTTTAACCCAAACATGAACGAAAGGTACCTTGTAGAATGAGGCTCCGGCTTCACCGTTATCCTAAAAGGGACGACCATACAAAATCTTCTAGTGAGGAAACCGTGATGGGACAACAAAATGCATCGCAAAAGCGAGATTCAGGTTTAGCCCTTAAACCTGAGTGGGGGGATCGCACGAATTCCTCAAATGAAGAAACCGTGGTGGGACTAGAAAGGATATTTAGTTGAAAATGAGACTCAGGTTTAACCATAACCTGAATGGAAGGATACCTCGCAGAAGCGAGGTTCAGGCTTAACCCTTAACCTGAAAGGGGCGACCATACGGAATCCTCGGGTGAAGAAACCATGATGGGACCTTCAGAATTTTGGACGAACAAATCCGAAAGGGGTTTGCGAGAAGAGAAAAACAAGGGATTCCCTAAAGCTTGGAAAGGGGATGATCTAGGGCGTCTCATTGCTGAGACTAAATCAGCTTTCTAAAAACAGACAACCTCTCGCAGAAGGTTTTGGTGATGCCTCGAGGAGCGAGGTAACAGGTTTAATCCTTAACCTGAATGGATACAGAATCCTCGAAGAGCGGGGAAACTGTGATGGGACCTCTAGACTTCGCACAACAAGTCTGAGAGGGGTTTGCAAAAGGATGAAAATGGGGGTCCCTAAAGCTTGAAAAGGGGTTGTTCTTGGGCGCCTCATTGCTGAGACTGAAAATAGCTTTTGACAATGACAGACCTTTTGCAAAAAGTTCAGGTTTAACCCTTATCCTGAGCGGGAACTGTCTATGGCGGGACAGTGGGGAACACAGAGAAATGTGCAAATCTGAGAGCGCTCAGATCAGACAGAAGGAAAGGACTTTTCAGTCCTAAGGAGGGATGATGTCAGGATACGTCAAAACGAACATCAAGTTCTTGCTTCATTTTGGGATAACTAGGAAATATTGCCAATAAGATGCCAAAAATTTGTAGTTGATCTAAAATGATTGAATTGTGCATGAAAATATCACCTCTTTCTTGTTATCATCGCAAAATTTTTTCCCTCCCTTGCGAGAGAGAAACGAATTTGCGAGTCAAACTCGACCAAAGTTTTGAAAATTGTTTTGAAAATTTACTCGCCTCCGTTTTGAAAATTTGCGGGAAAATTCCATGGAATGGGATTCCCCTGTCGGTACGAGGTTCAACCGTTCCTGGCGCCTTTACCAGGGGTAATTGAACCAAGGATCAATTACGTGCTTTAACTTGACTCAAATATCTAAATTATGCTCTATTTTCCTAGAATGCAAAAAGAATCAGGCTTGTGCTATGAAATTTTGAAAAATGCAAGTTTGAGAAAACATGATGTTTGCTTTGGAAAATTGAAATGCATTTAGAAAAGGATGGGAAAATGCTTGAAAATGGAATTCCTGGGAAAATCATTGAATTTTATTGGAAATCAGAATTTTGCATTGGAAAGTGATTTCTCAGGAAAATTTGAACTTTTAGAAAATCGATTTTGAAATTTGGAATTGCTTTTATGAGAAAATGGATTTGAGAATTCTGAGAAAATCTAAGAAATTCATTGGAAAATGACTTTTGAAATGGAAAATGAATTCTCAGGAAAAACTGGAAATATATGAGAAAATCGATTTCTGAAAACTTGGGATTTTGAAATTTGAGAATTTGAAAACATAGGAAAATCTTGATTTGAACTTGGGAAATGCTTTGAAATGTCATTTGAAAACTTAGGATTTTGAGAAAATCAGGTCCTGAGAAAGACTTGGAAATTCTTGAGAAAAATGAATTTTTTTGAAATTGAAATTGGAAAATGAATTTGAAAACAATGCAATTTGAATAATATGAATGAATGGATATGAATTTGAAAAGGAAATTTCATTGAAGAATTGTGAAATCCTTTTGAAGTTTTGAAAAATGCAGTGCATTTTTGAAGTCAGCCTAAGTGTGTAGGCTGAATGTGGCTAATATGAAGATCATAAATCTTGGTTTTCTTCGTATTCTGACTATGGCCATAAATACGAATCCCACCGAGTTTATAAACTCCATAAGAGCTTATGCACGTGTCATTCGTGTAAACCATAGTGAATTTGAAATAATGTGCATGAATGATACATCACATATTGAAATTTGCATAAATTAAACTATATGCAATGCAACCCTATTCTAAGTAGAAAAGTAACTCTTATTCCAAATATTACATTGATTTTTATATTGAATTGAATAAAATAAAAAAATAAAATAACTAAGTCTTCTTCTTGAATGTTCCTGCAAAACTAGAAAACAAGGTTAGCACAAAAATGTAGGTTTTTCTGAATTTATCCAAAAATATAGGAAATTATCGGATATTATTCAGATATAAACCCAAAATCATACCCCCTTTGATATAAACATGATAAATAATGAATAAATTTCGAAAATAAACTTGAAAATTCGAAATTGGGGTCAAAATGACCAAAATACCCCTGATGACCTTGAAATCAGGGTTTTCTGAAAGAATTTTTGTAAATTTTGGAAATTTGAAAATCAAATGAAATAAATCAAACATAATATGATAAAATATTATGATATGCATGAGATTTTGGAGAATTAGAAATTGAAATTTCGAAATTTAGGTCAAAATGATCAAAATACCCCCGATAACAAGACTATGGCCTTGAAACCAGGGTTTTCTGAAATAAATTTTGCAAAATTGAAAAATATGAAATGCAAAGGAGATTGAAATTAACCCTAATATGATTATACATGCTTATGTACATGATAAAAACCCTAAAATGGTGAAAATATCATAAAATATCGAATTTAACCTGATTTTCGCCTGATTTTCGCTTCTGAATTTAAAGATAAACTAACACATGGAGCAAATGAACTTGGAATTAAACCAAATTTGTCATGGACACCTAACATAACCCTATAAACATAATGGATCTCAAAAATCTATTTTTTTTGTATTTTTAAATATGGAAATTCAAATAAAAACCCTAAATTTTGTGATTTTTGCCTAAAATGTTGATTCTAAAGGGGATTTAGGATATCAAATTTCCATAAAAATTTCCCAAATTTTATGGGGTGACAGAAGACAGTAAGGCAAGGATTTTGGCTTTTTACACTTTCTGGTTTTGACCTATGGTCGGAGCTGTGACACTCCGGCAAGTCGGATCGGAATCCGGCGACTCTAGGATTTAGGGGAAACAGACAGGTTTCGGTAGAAAATATGAGAAAAATATAATACAGATGGGAAAAAGGCTGAAATTGTGGAAAAATGTCTCCGACAAACAGAGGAAGATTTGATGTTTTGACACCATTGGGATTCGGGTTATGGTTTGGAAAAGGCTACACTGTTATCAGAGACCTAAATCTCTGGAATTTCTGGACATTGGAATCTGTTAGACAGAAAGGGAAAATCTGGGAAAATTAATGAAACAGATCCGAAAAATTCCCAAATTTTGGTAAATGACAGGAAATTATGTTAGGAACAACTTTCATGTTTAAAGTTTTTGCAGACGGGCTACATATTGGGCAGACTCGGTGCATTAGGGTCTGTCTATACCCTGACGAAAGAAAATCGAGATTTTCCCAGGGGTCTGAGAAATCCGATTTTTTACAGAAAGCAAAACTAACTGGAAAAACCTAAAAATTTCCAGATCACTAGTATATTCAATTATAAATCCACTATGATTTTTCAGAGAATGATTCTAATCACACACAAGGCTAAGTTCGAAGGTTTTTGTCTGCTAAAGCAGGAATTGAAATCTCAGAGAAGCAGAAAACCCGATGTAGGGTTTGATCAGTTTAGATGGGTTCCAAAACCCGAATCGAATCAAATTTTTGGCAGTAAAACAAAGACATGTAAGCCTAATTGCTTTAAAATTTACAGAATTTATGAATGAAGAAAAACACATGAAGTATCATCTGGACTTTGCATCTGAATGAAATTTATTAATTCTAAAATGAATATTAACAAAAACTATGTAAAATGAATGAAATACGTAATAAAACTAACATAAATGCATATTTTGAATATAAGATTACATGAAATACAAAACTAAAATAAAAATCAATGGGGATAATCTATTTTTTTTTATGCTGGTTCTCAAAACGAGAGGCCCGATCCATCAAAAGGATGGGTCTTTTGTTCTCCTAGCCCACATATGTAATACACATGTGTTTTCTTGTTTACAAGAAACAATCTTCCAGACAACCTTCCCATAACTAGGAAAATAAAATATGGACGCATAAGATCTCCCTATCTAATACCCCGGTTGTTGTGTAAGGCATCTGTTGGCTGACCATTGAAAAGGAGATGACATACAAGACAATTTCTGTTTGAAAAGATAAAATTATTTTGACACGTGATAGCATGAGAAAGATCAATCAAGTAGTAGGTAAGAAATAAGTTTGTCACCAGTGATTGATGGGCTGCCTCAAGGTTGATGCTGAACCTGGATTTGAAGAAGCTTGCTGCAGCTGTAATGGCTGCTACCAAGTGGCTGGAACAAGGAGGTTGAAGCTGGTGTGAAGGAGGGCTGCTGAAGGTTGAAGGTAAGAGTTGCTGGCTGCTGGGCGCGGAGCTGCAAGCTGGTAGTGGAAGCTGCTTCAAAGTGGAGGAGGCTGCAACTGGAAGGGCCCTTGGAAGAGGTGGCTGCAAGTAGAGGTGGCTTGGAGCCTTGCTTCTTCAGCATGAGAGAGAGAGAGAGACGTGAAGAATCCCCAATAGCCCAGCCGTTCCCCTTTTTGGTCTTCAACTTAGGGAAAAATAATCCTCTTACTTAGGGTTTAATGAAACCAATGAAAAAAAAAAATAGGGAGATGAGAGATGGGCAGCCAGCGTACGTGAATAGGCTGGAGAATCCCAAGAGGAGGGGAGGAAGGAAGGGAAGAAGGAAAGAAAGGGAAGAAAAGGAAGGGAAGAAAGGAAAGGGGAAGGAAAAGAGAAAAGGAAAGAAAAGGGAAGAAAGGAGAGGGAAAGAAGAAGAAGGAGAGTGGGCTGGGGGTCTACGTACATGGGAAAGGAGAAGGAAGAAGGAAAAGAAGAAAAGAAAAGAAAAAAAAAAGGAAAGAAAGAAAGGAAGAAAAGGAAGAAAAAGAAGGAAAAGAAGGAAGGAGAAGAAAGAAGAAGAAAGGAGAGGAAGAAAGAAAAGGAAAGAAGAAATAGAGGAGTTGGAGGTTTGGGCGACCACCTTGTGGGTCCCACCTCTCTAAATAAATAAATAAATAAATAAATAAAAATAAAATCAATAAAAACAAAAACAAACAAATAAAAAGAAGCATCCTTTTTTTTTAATAAAATGGAAATGTAAATGTAAATGAATGGGCCATCTCAGAGCGGGTCCAAATTCCTATTTTGAAATTCATTTTGACGATTAGAGGGGTAAAATAGTCTTTTCAAAAAAAATTCAGACGAAACGAGCTATTTTTGGCAGTTTTTGAAACGAGCTCGAATTTTGAAGTTTAATAGCTCGTTGCGAAGCAAATCCAATATAGAATTTAAAAATGTAATTTTGAAAGAAATCCAGATTGTTTTTCTCGAGAAAATATTTTCAAAACGAAACGAGCTATTTTTGGCAGTTTTTGAAACGAGCTTGGATTTTGAAGTTTAATATCTCGTTGCGAAGCAAATCCAATGTAGAATTTAAAAATGTAATTTTGAAAGAAATCCAGATTGTTTTTCTTGAGAAAATATTTCCAAATTTAGACTCCCGGGGGTAGAAATCTCAATTTTGAAAAACCCGGGGTTTGAAATTGATTTCTGAAAGCTTTTGAAACTTGATCTGGATTGAAATTTATAAAATTGGAGTTCTGGACTTCGAAAATGAAATGAAATGTTATGAAATGCTGGGAAATGATATGAAATGATGAGAAATGACATGCGAAATGCAGACCCTGAATGGAGAATTTTAGATGTTAGACCCCGATTGGCAGCTGTACCAGTTTAAAAAGCATTAAAATTGACAAAATTTGCAAAATAGCTCAAGAAATGGTTTTCGGGACTCTGTTGGGTCAGAGTGACACTGAAAATTGGGGTTCGAGCTGGATTGAACTGATATGAGCTAGATTAAGCTGGGTTTTAGAGTTTCAGAACTCAAATGAACTCACCAGACACTGACTCAACTGACCTTTCCAACTGAATTTTCAAGAAAAGTTGCCTTTTTAGAGAAATGGTATGGAATGAAGTGAATTACAAACCTGAACTGGGTTTGAGCTGAAACAAAGGTCGGTAATACTGAGGTGAACTAAAATCGAGGATCAAACACTAGCTCAACTGACTAAACTCGGCTCAATTTCAGCTAAAAGAGCTGAAATGGACTAAAATGGGCTCCTGGACACTTGGAAATGGTTTTGAACTGAAACTGGAGTGCTTGAACTTCTGTTGAGCTCAAGTTAGACTCTAGGGAGTATGACTGACTCGAAGACAATTGGCTTGGATTTGAGCAAGAAATGAGCTCATTTCTGAAGAAATGATCCCATTTTGGCAGGAATGATCAGAAATGAAAATGACTTTCTCACTGTGAGCTCAAATGAATTTGAAATGACTGATATTCTAAATGTTCTGAACTAACCAGTGAGCTTTGTTGACTCCGACTGACTGGGGTCCGGGATGACCTAGGGGTAAAATGGTAATTTTCCTAATGAAAATGGGTAAAGTGGTAATTTTCTGAAACTGACTCGGGGTTTGACTCCTATACTGACCTAACAGGGTTGGCACTGCACGAGGAGGATTGTTTGAGAATGGATGAGGAAAATTTGGGGTGTTTACATTTCTACCTAGAGTATTAGCTCCAATTGGGCTAACTCTGTAGAATCAAGAGTCAAATTCAAATTTGTTGTTATTGAGTTCCTTTAAGGAAGATATCAATTTCCCTGATATGAAAAGAGAGAAAATATTCTTAGCTTCATAAAAGCGATTGAGTGGGAAGATATTGATAAAAGAATTTCACATAGATAAAGATGATTCCTGACAATTTTGGGCAGTTTGATATCCTGAGCATTTCCCATGATGATCTTTTTGCACTCTTTTGAGTTATGGAGCTTTCTTGGGCTTTTACATCGTCCTTCATTTTGGAGATGTCCTGACTTTTCTCTCTTTTTTCGGGGAAGGGTACGTCACAAACTCCTTCATCTTGGAGATGTTCTGATCCTTCTTTGCTTTCTCAGGAATTAGGCTGAGGATATTGGTTCTAAAAGGTCTTTAGATGATAGCAGAAATCAAATATCTTTTAGGGTTTTGTCGGTAGGTCAATCACACTCGCCTTTATCTCGACGGTGATCTGAACTTTCCCTGGAAGGATCCTTCACAAACTCTTTCATCTCGGAGATGATCCAAATCTTCTTTGGCCCCGGAGATCTTGCTCGCATAATTCGTCTTCATCTTGACGACAATTGAGAGATCCCTTTTGCGGATATTTGATTGCAGCTTTAAAGGACTGAGGATATATGGATTGGGTAGGTTATCTTTACTGCCCAGGATATTTCCACTGTCTTACTGCCAAAAAAATGATCTTTGAGAATGTGCCATAGCTATGATCAATATTGATTCACTTATGGATTTTCAACATCATTGAATTTTTCCCTTGTTGGTCATATCGAAGATTTTTCTTCATCCTCTTGGTTGACCAACAGAAAAAGCTTGAATTCAGTTCTTATTTCGCAAAAGTCTTGCTCTTTTGGAAATAATACTAAAGGTAGTTTGAGGTAATTCTTTATGTGATAAAAGCTTTGAGATCAACAAATGACTTTTGATAGGAAATTGGAAAAATATTCTTGAAATCCTTAATGAAAGAGATTACTTGATATCGAATTGACACGTTTGTGACAAAATTCTCCTCTCTTTTTCCCCAAAAAGCGAGACTCAAGCTTAGCTCTAACCTGAATGGGAAGTTGAAAATACTCTTCTCTTTCCCAAAGAGGAGGTGTTTGCAAAACGAAACTTTCGAAGAGAAATTAAGTTTTCGTCAAAACTCCCTATCTCTAGGCTTCTCTTATGAAAAGGCGGCCGAAAAACAAAGTTGAGAAAGTATCACAGAGGAACAATTCCATCACACTCTCCCTAGAAGAGGGTCCTCTGTGAAGGGGTTGGCCAAAGATGAGGAAAAACGGGGGCCACAAAAAGAAACGAGCTTCCGTCGAAGCTCTCCCTGGAGAAAGGGTTCTTTTGTGTAAAGTTGGTTGTTGTTTTGCAAACTGTTCGCGAAGAAAACGAGTCCCTTCAAACTCTCCCTGGAAGAGGGTTCTTGCGAACGAAAGATGGTTGTATGCGAAAGGAACGAGCTCCCTCGAACTCTCCCTAAAGAGGGTCCTTTGCAAGAGAAAAACGATTGATTTTTTGATAAAATGATGACCCGAAGGTCGAAATTGAGAATTTAGACCTTAAATGACGATGTTTTGTTAGTACAAAGACTGAACCTGGAGGGCTAATTAATCAGTCAGCCAGACACTAGCACGAGCGCTAGATGTACCAGCATTGGATTTGAAGATATACCAGCACGAGCGTTGAGTTTTGAAAAATACACCAGTATGAAAATTGGATTTCGAAAAATGCCCCAGTACGAGCGCTGGGTTTTCGAAATTGCACACCAGCACGAGCACTGAGTTTTCGAAATGCACACCAGCACGAGCGTTGGGTTTTCGAAGGTGCATACCAGTACGAGCACTGGTTTTCAAAAATGCATACCAGTACGAGCATTGGTTTTCAAACAGAGAGTTGAAAATGAGATCGACATTCGAAGATACTTGAGAACTTAAGCGAAAATGATTGTCGGTGTTTCAGGATTATCCCTTATCCTGAAGGGGAGTTTCAGGTTTTGTCCCAAAACCTGAAAGGGAAGGCGAGGAGAAACTTGGTCCAACACGAGCATTGGATTAACAGAGAAAATTTGAGTCGGAACTCGAGAAAATAAGAATATACAAAAGCGAAAATCCGAGTCAGAACCCGGTTTTTCAAAATAGAAGAATGAATGAGAATCGAGTTTGAGAACTCGAATTCTCGACGGAACGATCCATTCCAACACGAGTGTTGAATTCGATAGGAAGTCCGAGTCGGAACTCGGAACTTCAGATGCCATATAAAAAGGAAAAACCCGAGTCGGAACCCGGATCTTTAAAATAATAAAGAAGGAAAACCTGAGTTTGAAAACTCGAATCTTCAACGAAACGATCGGTCCCAACACGAATGTTGAATCCGATAGGAAGTCCGAGTCGGAACTTGAAACTTCAAACGTCATATAAAAAGAAAAAACCCGAGTCGGAACTCGGATTTTTAAAATAATAAAGAAGGAAAACCCGAGTTTGAAAACTCGAATCTTCAACGGAATGATCGGTCCCAACACGAATGTTGAATATGATAGGAAATCCGAGTCGGAACTCGAAACTTCAGACGTCATATAAAAAGGAAAAACCCGAGTCGGAACCCAAATTTTTAAAATAATAATAAAAAAAGGAAAACCCGAGTTTGAAAACTCGAATCTTCAATAGAACGATCGGTTCCAACACAAATGTTGAATCCGATAGGAAGTTCGAGTCGGAACTCGAAACTTCAGACGTCATGTAAAAAGGAAAAACCCGAGTCGGAACCCGAATTTTTAAAATAATAATAAAAAAAGAAAAACCCGAGTTTGAAAACTCGAATCTTCAACAGAACGATCGGTTCCAACACGAATGTTGAATCCGATAGGAAGTCCGAGTCGGAACTCGAAACTTCAAATGTCATATAAAAAGGAAAACCCGAGTCGGAACCCGGATCTTTAAAATAATAAAAAAAGGAAAACCCGAGTTTGAAAACTCGAATCTTTAACGGAATGATCGCTTCCAACACGAATGTTGAATCCGATAGGAAGTCCGAGTCGGAACTCGAAACTTCAAACGTCAAATAAAAAGGAAAAACCCGAGTCGGAACTCGGATCTTAAAAACAAAAAATGAAAACAAAAACCTGAGTCGGAACTCAGACAGAAAGGAAATAATTTCTACCCAAGAGTCAGATTTTAGAGGGATTGACAAAAAGCATTTATAGATTCTGACGATGAAGATGAGGGATTTATTCAAGATCCTTGACCCAATATGGCCTAAGATTCGAATATATTTATGATGGTTTCAGGATTTTCCCTTTTCCTGAAGGAGTATAGAATAAAATTTGATGTGAATTGAAGAATTTATGGAAAATAATTCAGGTTTATCCCTTAACCTGAGAGGGAAAAGAATAAAATTTATAAACATGGGGAAGAATTTAAAGAAATTTATTGAAAATTTACTTTGAAAAGAATTCTCACGGGTAGCATCGGTGCCCCTATGAGGGGTATCAGGATTATCCCTTGTCCTGAATGAGAAAACAGAATAAAATTTAAATAGAAATTGATATAAATTTAGAAAATAAAGATTGATAAAATTGGTATTTGCAAAAAAATTCTCATAGGTAGAATTATTGCTCCTACGAGGGCTCTCAGGATTATCCCTTATCCTGAATGGGGACACCTCAGACAACGAGGGTCAGGCTTATCCCTTAACCTGAAAGGGGGAAATGAATAAAAGAATACCTCATGGGAAAGAGGCATCAAGTTTATCCCTTAGCCTGAAGGGGTTATGTGAAAGAATAAAATTTGATAAAATTTAATAAAATTGATGAAAAAATGATAAAACTTGACAAAAAATGATAAAATTAATAAATTGATGAAAATTTGATTAAATTGGAAAATGAAGGCAATTAATAAAGACAACAAGATTAACTGAAAAGTTGATAAGATTCTTTAAAAAAAGAGTTTGTCTTATCCTGCCTGCATATGATGAAGGAAGTATAGATCGAAAATAAAAATGCCCCAGTATCAAGGAGAAGAATGTGAGAATTTGATAGAAGATTATTGCTTTATTGAAAGACTTTTGAAAAGTACAAAAGGCTATGATGAACAAATCAAGTGTAAAATCTCTTCAAATATAAAGCATTAATAGGATCTGGCAGTTCCACTCCATCTGTGTTGATCAGGCGATAGGAATTGCGAGGCAGCGCTTCCTTAACCACATAAGGGCCTTCCCAATTGGATGACCACTTTCCTCGTGGCCAATGCTTGAGATGAGCTATTGATCTGAGCACAAGATCATTAACTCGAAATCTTCTCTCAATAACTGATTTGGCATAGTGCCGAGCTATCCTCTGACGATAGGCTTGAGCGTGCTCTGCCGCATTGAGCCTTTTCTCATCTAACAGATCAAGTTGTACCAACCTCTGTTGTTGATATTGATCAAGCGGAAGTTCGATGAGCGATGCAAATTTGAGTGCGGACTTCTAAACGTGGAGAGGTAATACTACCTCGGTCCCGTAGACGAGCTCTGAAGGAGTAGCATTGGTTGGGGTCCGAATGGTAGTTCGGTATGCCCAAAGTGCATCGTGCATCTTCTCGTGCCAATCGCGGCATGTTTCTATAGTTCTTTCTAGAATGCGGATCAAAATTTTGTTGGTGGCTTCTGCCTGGCCATTTCCTTGAGAATAGTAAGGAGCTGAGAAGTGATGATGAATCCTAAACTTTGAGTAGAAGGTCTTCATCCTCTCATTCTTGAAATGGCTGCCATTGTCTGACACAATATCATGTGGGACGCCAAAGCGACAAAGAAGATTCTTGTGAATAAACGAAACCACATGCCGGCCTTCTACTGTTCGCAGGATTACAACTTCGACCCATTTGGTGAAGTATTCTGTAGCTGCAAGGAAATATCGATGGCCATTAGAAGCCAAAGGAGTGATTGGGCTAACCATGTCGAAGGCCCACATCGAAAAGGGCCAAGGAGAGACCACAGACTGCAAGTATGCGGCAGGCGCATGAATGGAAGGTGCGTGCATTTGAAATTTGACGCACTTCCTTACAAATTGATGGCAATCCTGTTGCATGGTTTTCCAGTAATACCCTGCCCGGATGATTTGCTTGATGAGTGTTTGGTAGCCGACGTGACCACCACAAATTCCCTCGTGTGCCTCTCGGACAACTTGTAAAACCCATGAATTTTAAAGAATTTTCAATGAAATAAAAATGTGTGTTTACGTGAGATAATATGGTTTATGAGATATTCAATGTGATTTTGAGGCCTGCGGGCCAGTCGAGCAAACCCAATAACGAATACTGGAAAAGGTACTTGGATCCAGACCTTGACGAGATCCGATGATCCGACCTGGTTCACGAGGCCAAGTAAGGAAACCCGATGGTTTCGGAATGATAACGTGAGATCCGAAACATGATTAGAGTAAGCGAGTGCAAGTTTAGACCAAACGGTGAAAAATCAATGTGAAAACGAAACTAATCCATCATCAAGGAAAAACGTCCCAATATGACATAAAAAGAATATTTTTGCAAAAGTAAACAACAAGTGGTGAAGTGGAGTTATGGTAGGACACACAGTGTTGTAGAGTTGCAACCTCAATTCAAAACCCCCTGTGCACAAATTGTTTTTTTTATAGCGGAAAAAGTGATAATTTCTACCTTGGTGAAAAGGGTAAAAACGTGGGATTATGTTAAGCCTAAATTTTTGGCTTTTCCATCTAGCTCTAACAAGGATTGAGGAGAATCCCAGGTGACATGGAAGAGGGGTACCCATAAAGCAAATAGTGAGGGAAGTTAGAGGAAATCATGCCAAAGAGAGGAGGGGGCATTGTTGGAAATAAATATCACCCACCAAAAACGTGAGATTTGGGTGAAGATTTAATGCTTTGAAAATTTGGTAACTTCCCCCTAGATAGAGGAGTTAAATGAGAGATTTTTTGTAAGGAGTTACATTAGACGTCTCTCTCTCTCTCTCTCTCTCTCTCTCTCTCTCTCTCTCTCTCTCTCTCTCTCTCTCTCTCTCTCTCTCTCTCTCTCTCACGGTGGTGGTCGACCTCCATTGTTGGACTGTGTGGACCTCCCTTGCTGAACGCGTGAACATCCGTTATCGACGTGGGGTGCCGCTTTAACGAAGAGAAGGGGTTGCAGCCTTGCCGTCGTGAGACTCCAAAGAGGTAAGGAGCATTGTTATTTGTATGTAAGTGGTTGATGCCTTGATGCACATCTATGTTGCAATATCATGGAGTTTACGTGACCAGCACCACCTATATGTGGGTAGGTTTAGGGCCTCGAGACCCAGGTGGCATGAGTTGAAACACCTACTCGCCAATAGGTTAATATGTAGTGGTTCAGCCAATGGTTCTCACCCTTGGCCAACGTTGGAGCACTGTGGTGTTCTTTGTAAGGGCATTTTGTTCCTATGTGTATACCTGGTGATATGTAGTACTCATATCAAAACCTACAGTTCGAATCTATGTAGGAAAATGCATATATTTTTGGTGTGGGTGTTAGCCATGACAGATTCAAGATCGAAACAAAAATAAAGTAGCCAAATGGCATGGAACCTTAAGTATCTTGGATTATTATTCATGAAATTATTGTTTGGTTGTATTTTCTTGTTCAATACACCTTTCATACCTTGTAGATTGAATGGTTTTAATCAGGTCTGAAGTTATGTATACGTGATTGCTATTTCACATCATGGTAAAATAAAGATATATCATTCCTATTGGGTAATTCGATTGGATTCGATGTTTTTGAGTGTGGAATGCACTCATATTTATAGTTTAAAGATTCCATACATTAAGGATGAAAGGGGTGGCAAAACAGTCTATTTAGAATGATCAAAATGTTGGAAAAATAAAAAGATACACCATTTTAAAAGTTACAGAAAAACGGCAAAATTAGTCGATTGAGACAATAGTTAGTCGACTGATAATATGTTCAGTTGACTGATAAAACCTTCAATCGACTACTGCTAAAATTTCCAGGAAACAGACATTCTGTTCAGTCGACTGATAAAACCTTCAGTCGACTGATGCTAAAATTTTTCCAGAAAACAGATATTCTGATCAGTCGACTGATAAAACCTTCAATCGACTGATGCTAAAATTTTTCCAGAAAACAGATATTCTGATTAGTCGACTGATAAAACTTTCAGTCGACTGATGCTAAAATTTTCAGAAAATTGATATTCTGTTCAGTCGACTGATAAACCCTTCAGTCGACTGCTGCTAAATTTTTCCAGAAAACGGACATTCTGTCCGGTCGACTGATAAAACTTTCGGTCGACTAATTTTATGATCAGTCGACTGATAAACCCTTTAGTCGACTGCTGCTAAATTTTTCCAGAAAATGGACATTCTGTCCGGTGGACTGATAAAACTTTCGGTCGACTAATTTTATGACCAGTCGACTGATAAACCCTTCAGTCGACTGCTGCTAAACTTTTCTAGAAAACAGACATTCTGTCCGGTCGACTGATAAATTCTTCAGTCGACTAATTTTACAAAAAAATAACGTTTTGCTTAGAAGATTTGAAGCCAAAAAGGTTGGTCGACCGGTGAGCCTATTGGTCGACTAATAAACATGAAAAAAATTGAGTAAAGAGTTTTCTAAAATGATTTTCGTGAAGGAGTCTTTTAGAAAAGTTTTTCTAAAGACTTTTTAAGTGGAATGCAATTAAAATATCTATGAAGGAAATAGTTTCGATGGTAAACTAAATATGTGATTCACATATGGACTTTAGGATTATGTCCAATACATGGAACACACATGATAAAGTTGGATAATGCCATGTTGCGGCATAACCAGTGGGGGTACGAAACGTACACTCGAGCTCATAAACAAAACTGAAAATGCCGAATGTTTGAGTACTCGACACAAAGTTGAACCAGAATCATGAGAAATTGTGGTTGGTGCCTTTGAGGCATTCAATGGGTAATGTGCATATACTAAGATCAACCTGAGTATGAATTGGGGTTTTGAAAGTCCCCTGTGGTGCAATGACTTGCATATAAGAATAAATAAAATTAAAAATATGCACACATAACCTAAATATGGGATTCTGGGTATACCTGAAAGATGGTATATGTTACTGGTTTCCCAGGGTTCTGGGTACATCTGAAAGAAGATGTATGTTACTGGATCCAAACAAACAAGAATGAAAATTTATACACATACAAATTAAATATGTGGGATTCTGGGTATACCTAAAAGATGGTATATGTTACTGGTTTCCCAGGGTTCTGGGTACATCTGAAAGAAGATGTATGTTACTGGATCCAAACAAACAAGAATGAAAATTTATACACATATAAATTAAATATGTGGGATTCTGGGTATACCTGAAAGATGGTATATGTTACTGGTTTCCCAGGGTTCTGGGTACACCTGAAAGATGGTGTATGTTACTGGACCCATGGTCTACCTTGGAGAGGGTAGGTGGTACAAGCTTCGTGGACATTCTTGTTCTTGTGAGAGCTAGGTGTCTCACCCGGTCCCCAGTCCACGAAGTTAGGGGACCAGGACTACCACTACGTCCTAGGTGGTAGATCCAAGTCTTCTGCAGAAGTACAGGGTGCATCCTAATTTTTGTTCTAGCCATTGAGGAGTTCTCTCTCGGTCACGGACCGTCCCCTTTGGATATCCGTACGGCTAGTCATACGGGTTATTAAATAATAGACCCCCGTATGGTCTTGGTCCGCTACGAGGTCTATGTCTGGGTGTACCCACAGGGTAAGAGTAAGATAAGCATTAAATAATTTAAGTTGACTAGAAACTTATCTCTGAAGAATTATATTCTGTTGAGTTGATTTTAGAAAAACTTGTGGAATCTACAACTTGTACTAATGTGGATAAACATACCTCTAGTTCAGTCATCTTTTGCATTGTATCATGAATTAGAAAGCATAATCATCTTCTTAGAATGTTATAAACTTCCATGCTAGTTATATCTGCAGTACTTGCACATATTTGTACACAGGTCACTGAGCACCACATATAAATATAATGCTTCTTACGCAGACAGGAGAGTCTGACCCTTCTGCTTTAAATGTTTTTCAGGTAGCAACTAATTGGAGCATCGGGGTGTCGTTTTGGATAAAGCCAAGAGATCTCATTTATTCAGTATTTTATGTTTGAACTCTGATTAGTAGATTTACAATTCTGTTATGGGATGTAATTATGACATTAATGTTTCAATTAATGAATGGTATGTTTAGTACTTCTCTGTTTTACCCTGTAATGCGCCTAACTTGTATTTTACGCACTTCCGCTATTTCAAAAAAAAAAAAATTTACTCCAAAATTTTTACTATAAAAAGTTGGGGCGTTATAGCTTTGGTATCAGAGCAGGACTGAAAAATCTGAGATCTTGGCTCTTCCAGCGACCGCGATGGCTCTGTAAGTATGTAGAAATATGGTTTTCTTAATGTAGAGATAAAAACATATAATTTCATATTATATTTTCATGGAGTTATAACTAAGGTTAGAATGGCCTTTTACTTCCCAAACGAATGACTTGGGTAAATCGTTGCAATAATTTATGGAGATGCTACATAACCTGACCGAAGTGGTAGGCCGATAGGCTGCTGTAATGCAGCTGATGGGCGACAATTTACATCATGAGACCCATTAGAGGATACATAGAAGATGAGTGCCACCTAAAGTATGGTATATATTTTTCTAGATGGGAAACATGGATGCACTTGAGGGCATAGCTTCCCAAGTTAGTCTCGTGTGAACTCCTGCGAGAGTTGAAGTTTTGGAGTGAAACGCAGAGATTGCTCGCGTATTCTACCTTCTCGAAACTGATTTGGTGAATTATAACGAATATCAAAATTATTATCCCAATCGTATTGGAAACGATGATTGTTTTGATAAGAGTCATCAGATAAGGCTCTAAGTTGATGTTTTTCCTTTTTCCAACTTCGTTGGAAGTGTTAGTGACCCTATCATTGATGAAGGGTACCTTTCCGAATAATCTTTCGGACAGAAAGCGAAAGCCTTGTCTGTGCCCGTTAAACCTTTGAGTTCCTCGTTGGAGGATGTTGTAGATCCCCGGTTGTTCTTGGTGATGAGAACATAAATGATGTTATATGTTTAGCAAATGGCTTCTGGGTTGCCGATGATGGCAATCGACTCCTGAGAGGGTCATAGTTGGGGACTACATAACACCATACTTCTGAGCGTTATGGTTTTTGAAAGAGCGTTGTGGGAATTCTTGTTTCCCAACCATAGTTGAAAGGGATTATGGTGAGTTGAGTTGGCTCAGGTGGTGATTCCGGGTAATGCCAACGTTGTCATTAGGGTGGTGATGCTCTAATGATGTCATTAGAGTGATGATTCTCTAATGAAGGTTGCTGGAGTGGTGATTCTTCAGCGATGCCGTTAGAGTGGTGATTCTCTAACGATGCCGCTAGGGTGGTGATTCCCTAACAATGCCATTAGAGTGGTGATTCTCTAATGAAGGTTGTTGGAGTGGTGATTCTCCAGCAATGCCGTTAGAGTGGTGATTTTCTAACGATGCCGCTAGGGTGGTGATTCTCTAACGATGCCATTAGAGTGGTGATTCTCTAATGAAGGTTGTTGGAGTGGTGATTCTCCAGCAATGCCGTTAGAGTGGTGATTCTCTAACGATGCCGCTAGGGTGGTGGTTCCCTAACGATGCCATTAGAGTGGTGATTCTCTAATGAAGGTTGTTGGAGTGGTGATTCTCCAGCAATGCTGTTAGAGTGGTGATTCTCTAACGATGCCACTAGGGTGGTGATTCCCTAACGATGCCATTAGAGTGGTGATTCTCTAATGAAGGTTGTTGGAGTGGTGATTCTCCAGCAATGCCGTTAGAGTGGTGATTCTCTAACGATGCCGCTAGGGTGGTGATTCTCTAACGATGTCATTAGGATGGCGATTCCCTAATGAGGTTGTTGAAGTGGTGATTCTTCAACAATATCGTTAGAGTGCTGATTCTCTAACAATGTCATTAGAATGATGATTCTCTAATGAAGTGGTGATTCTCTAACAATGTCATTAGAATGATGATTCTCTAATGAAGTGGTGATTCTTCAACAATGCCGTTAGAATGATGATCTTCTAACGATGTCATTCGGGTGATGACTCTTTCTTTATGATATCGGAGTGGTAATTCTCCGGATAGTGTATTAGAGCGGAAGTTCTCTAACGTGAGTCATCTAGAATGGTGATTTTCTGACGATAGCGGCCTTATGCGGTGTCGCTTGAGGTCGTTCGAAGAATATATGTATAAAATGAGTTATTGTACCAATAAATTTTATTGTGGCACTGTTTGAATTGCGTATCGTGAATTTGAGAACTATGAAAGATTGCTAAGGATATTACTTAGCAAGCATAATTGTGTAACCTAATGATTAACTATTATTATGCTTCTGTCTTGATAGATGGCATGGGAGGCCAGGTGCAACGACATCATGGACACTGTGAACAACCTTGCCAAAGTTGTGCAACAGCAGGTGGTTGCAATGCAACAAGTGGGTGCAAACCTTCAACAGGTGGCCCAAGAAAGGAAGAATATAGGTGCAGTCACTTACAAGCACTTTATGGAAATGGATCCTCCTGTTTTTAAGGGCAAGACGGATCCTGAAGCGACTGAGACATGGATACGTGAGATTGAACGTATTTTTCGTGTTTTGAATGTTCCAGAGGAACAAAAGGTGAACTTCAGTACTTATCGTTTGAAGGACCACGCTGAGAAGTGGTGGGATACAATCTATGTGGTCAAGTTCCAGAATGAAAAAGTTACTTGGGACGAGTTTATTGAGGTTTTTAACTCTGCATATTTCCCTAAGCATGAACGTAATAAGAAGATGCAAAAAATTTTAGACATATAACAAGGGGCAACAACACTGGCGGATTATATCACTAAGTTTCGTTGTTTGGAACGATATTGCCCAAATGTATACACCGTGGAAGAGGATCGAGCAATGAAGTTTGCTCGTGGATTGAAGCCAGCTTTGAGAACCAAGGTGTTCACATGAGGGCCAAAATCACTCGATGAGGCCATCGAAGTAGCGACCCTATTGGAAGAAGACTGGGTCAAAGAGCAAAAGAACCAATGGAATAAACCTGAGCAACAGATCAAGGTTTATGTGAGTACTAATGAGAAAAATCCTAGTGAAAGGGAGTTCACACCACCTATAAAAAAGAGAATGCGGCAGGAAGGCTACCCGAACCGCCAACAACAAAGGAAATCACAACAACCAAAGGTTCAACAAATTTGTCGACGGTGCGATGAGGATCATCCCCTCGGAGTTTGCCCTCTATATAATGGCAAGTGTTTCAAATGTGAGCAACCAGGACATATTGCTAAGTTTTGCCCGAAGAAGTCTACTAAAAATTTAGTTTAAGCTGATTCGACTCTATGAGAAGAAAAGACGTGCCAATAAGTAAGAAATACCATAACCTTTTTGTCGAGTGATGTTTGTGATTTCGCGGACGAAATCCTTTTTAAGGAGGGTAGGATGTAAAACCCATGAATTTTAAAGAATTTTCAATGAAATAAAAATGTGTGTTTACATGAGATAATATGGTTTATGAGATATTCAATGTGATTTTGAGGCTTGCGGGACAGTCGAGCAAACCCAATAACGAATACTGGAAAGGGTACTTGGATCCGGACCTTGACGAGATCCGATGATCCGACCCGGTTCACGAGGCCAAGTAAGGAAACCCGATGGTTTCGAAATGATAACGTGAGATCCGAAACATGATTAGAGTAAGCGAGTGCAAGTTTAGACCAAACGGTGAAAAATCCATGTGAAAACGAAAGAAATCCATCAACAAGGAAAAACGTCCCAATATGACATAAAAAGAATATTTTTGCAAAAGTAAACAACAAGTGGTGAAGTGGAGTTATGGTAGGACACACAGTGTTGTAGAGTTGCAACCTCAATTCAAAACCCCCTGTGCACAAATTATTTTTTTTATAGTGGAAAAAGTGATGATTTCTACCTTGGTGAAAAGGGTAAAAACGTGGGATTATGTTAAGCCTAAATTTTTGGCTTTTCCATCTAGCTCTACCAAGGATTGAGGAGAATCCCAAGTGACATGGAAGAGGGGTACCCATAAAGCAAATAGTGAGGGAAGTTAGAGGAAATCATGCCAAAGAGAGGAGGGGGCATTGTTGGAAATAAACATCACCCACCAAAAACGTGAGATTTGGGTGAAGATTTAATGCTTTGAAAATTTGGTAACTTCCCCCTAGATAGAGGAGTTAAATGAGAGATTTTTGGTAAAGAGTTACATTAGACGTCTCTCTCTCTCTCTCTCTCTCTCTCTCTCTCTCTCTCTCTCTCTCTCTCTCTCTCTCTCTCTCTCTCTCTCTCTCTCTCCCTCTCTCTCTCACGGTGGTGGTCGACCTCCATTGTTGGACTGTGTGGACCTCCCTTGCTGAATGCGTGAACATCCGTTATCGACGTGGGGTGCCGCTCTAACGAAGAGAAGGGGTTGCAGCCTTGCCGTCGTGAGACTCCAAAGAGGTAAGGAGCATTGTTATTTGTATGTAAGTGGTTGATGCCTTGATGCACATCTATGTTGCAATATCATGGAGTTTACGTGACCAGCACCACCTATATGTAGGTAGGTTTAGGGCCTCGAGACCCAGGTGGCATGAGTTGAAACACCTACTCGCCAATAGGTTAATATGTAGTGGTTCAGCCAATGGTTCTCACCCTTGGCCAACGTTGGAGCACTGTGGTGTTCTTTGTAAGGGCATTTTGTTCCTATGTGTATGCCTGGTGATATGTAGTACTCATATCAAAACCTACAGTTCGAATCTATGTAGGAAAATGCATATATTTTTGGTGTGGGTGTTAGCCATGACAGATTCAAGATCGAAACAAAAATAAAGCAGCCAAATGGCGTGGAACCTTAAGTATCTTGGATTATTATTCATGAAATTATTGTTTGGTTGTATTTTCTTGTTCAATACACCTTTCATACCTTGTAGATTGAATGGTTTTAATCAGGTCTGAAGTTATGTATACGTGATTGCTATTTCACATCGTGGTAAAATAAAGATATATTATTCCTATTGAGTAATTCGATTGGATTCGATGTTTTTGAGTGTGAAATGCACTCATATTTATAGTTGAAAGATTCCATACATTGAGGATGAAAGAGGTGGCAAAACAGTCCATTTAGAATGATCAAAATGTTTGAAAAATAAAAAGATACACCCTTTTAAAAGTTACAGAAAAATGGCAAAATTAGTTGACTGAGACAATAGCTAGTCGAGTGATAATATGTTCAGTTGACTGATAAAACCTTCAGTCTACTACTGCTAAAATTTCCAGGAAACAGACATTCTGTTCAGTCGACTGATAAAACCTTCAGTCAACTGATGCTAAAATTTTTCCAGAAAACAGATATTCTGATCAGTCGACTGATAAAACCTTCAGTCGACTGATGCTAAATTTTTTCCAGAAAACAGATATTCTGATCAGTGGACTGATAAAACCTTCAGTCGACTGATGCTAAAATTTTCAGAAAATTGATATTCTGTTCAGTCGACTGATAAACCCTTCAGTCGACTGCTGCTAAATTTTTCCAGAAAACGGACATTCTGTCCGGTTGACTGATAAAACTTTCGGTCGACTAATTTTATGATCAGTCGAATGATAAACCCTTCAGTCGACTGCTGCTAAATTTTTCCAGAAAACGGACATTCTGTCCGGTCGACTGATAAAACTTTCGGTCGACTAATTTTATGATCAGTCGACTGATAAACCCTTCAGTCGACTGCTGCTAAACTTTTCTAGAAAACAGACATTCTGTCCGGTCGACTGATAAATTCTTCAGTCGACTAATTTTACAAAAAAATAATGTTTTGCTTAGAAGATTTGAAGCCGAAAAGGTTGGTCGACCGGTGAGCCTATTGGTCGACTAATAAACATGAAAAAAATTGAGTAAAGAGTTTTCTAAAATGATTTTCGTGAAGGAGTCTTTTAGAAAAGTTTTTCTAAAGACTTTTTAAGTGGAATGCAATTAAAATATCTATGAAGGAAATAGTTTCGATGGTAAACTAAATATGTGATTCACATATGGACTTTAGGATTATGTCCAATACATGGAACACACATGATAAAGTTGGATAATGCCATGTTGCGGCATAACCAGTGGGGGTACGAAACGTACACTCGAGCTCATAAACAAAACTGAAAATGCCGAATGTTTGAGTACTCGACACAAAGTTGAACCAGAATCATGAGAAATTGTGGTTGGTGCCTTTGAGGCATTCGATGGGTAATGTGCATATACTAAGATCAACCTGAGTATGAATTGGGGTTTTGAAAGTCCCCTGTGGTGCAATGACTTGCATATAAGAATAAATAAAATTAAAAATATGCACACATAACCTAAATATGGGATTCTGGGTATACCTGAAAGATGGTATATGTTACTGGTTTCCCAGGGTTCTGGGTACATCTGAAAGAAGATGTATGTTACTGGATCCAAACAAACAAGAATGAAAATTTATACACATATAAATTAAATATGTGGGATTCTGGGTATACCTGAAAGATGGTATATGTTACTGGTTTCCCAGGGTTCTGGGTACATCTGAAAGAAGATGTATGTTACTGGATCCAAACAAACAAGAATGAAAATTTATACACATATAAATTAAATATGTGGGATTCTGGGTATACCTGAAAGATGGTATATGTTACTGGTTTCCCAGGGTTCTGGGTACACCTAAAAGATGGTGTATGTTACTGGACCCATGGTCTACCTTGGAGAGGGTAGGTGGTACAATCTTCGTGGACATTCTTGTTCTTGTGAGAGCTAGGCGTCTCACCCGGTCCCCAGTCCACGAAGTTAGGGGACCAGGACTACCAGTATGTCCTAGGTGGTAGATCCAAGTCTTCTGCAGAAGTACAGGGTGCATCCTAATTTTTGTTCTAGCCACTAGAGAGTTCTCTCTCGATCACGGACCGTCCCCTTTGGATATCCGTACGGCTAGTCATACGGGTTATTAAATAATAGATCCCCGTATGGTCTCGGTCCGCTACGAGGTCTATGCCTGGGTGTACCCACAGGGTAAGAGTAAGATAAGCATTAAATAATTTAAGTTGACTAGAAACTTATCTCTGAAGAATTATATTCTGTTGAGTTGATTTTAGAAAAACTTGTGGAATCTACAGCTTGTACTAATGTGGATAAACATACCTCTAGTTCAGTCATCTTTTGCATTGTATCATGAATTAGAAAGCATAATCATCTTCTTAGAATGTTATAAACTTCCATGCTAGTTATATCTGCAGTTTTTGCACATATTTGTACACAGGTCACTGAGCACCACATATAAATATAATGCTTTTTACGCAGACAGAGGAGTCTGACCCTTCTGCTTTAAATGTTTTTCAGGTAGCAACTAATTGGAGCATCGGGGTGTCGTTTTGGATAAAGCCAAGAGATCTCATTTATTCAGTATTTTATGTTTGAACTCTGATTAGTAGATTTACAATTCTGTTATAGGATGTAATTATGACTTTAATGTTTCAATTAATGAATGGTATGTTTAGTACTTCTCTGTTTTACCCTGTAATGCACCTGACTTGTATTTTACGCACTTCCGCTATTTCAAAAAAAAAATTTACTCCAAAATTTTTACTATAAAAAGTTGGGGCGTTACACAACTTCCATGGCTTCATCCTTATCTAAGCATCTGGCGTACTCATAACTGAACCCATGAAGGTAGAGAATATTGGCAAGGATGAAATAACGGGCTGACATGCGCTGAATCACGTGTTGCTTCTTTCTTGGCATTTCTGATGGAAATTCACCAGTTTCAATGAAATTTTTGATGTCTTGGTACCAAGGCTTCTCTTTCTGAGTGGCTTGGTTCACTTGCTCAGCTGGATTGTAAGCAGGTTGATCAATTTTGCCGATCTCGAAGGAACGACAGGATTCACTATCTTTAAAAGACAAAATGGAACCCAGACATGCTAGGCCATCTACTATATGATTGTACTCCCTCATGACATGGTTGAGCTGAAATTCTTCAAAGTTGCCTATGAGAGCTAAGGCAACCTTCTGATAGGGACTTAATTTTGAATCCTTGACTTGCCATTCAGCATTAACTTGACTGACAACAAGCAATGAGTCGCTGAAGGCGTGTAGTCTCTTGATATCAAAGTCTTGCAAAATCTTGAGGCCTTGTATTAAAGCTTCATACTCGGCCATGTTGTGAGTACATTGGAAATCGAGCTTAAGGGAATATGGGAGCATCTCCTTTTCAGGAGTGATTAGCAAGATCCCAATCCCTATATCAGACATATTTTGGGCTCCATCAAAGAATAGAGTCCAAACTGGGGATTCCTGCACCCTCCAGATGCGATCGTCAGGGAAGTCATCTTCTGCTTTGATCTCTTCTGTCAACGGGAAATCTGCCAACTGATCTGCGATGGACTGACCCTTGACTGACTTCTGAGAAACATATTCCAAGTCATACTGCATCAGGAGAACTTGCCATTTCGCAATTCGTCCAGTAAGAAAAGGCTGCTCAAGGATGTATTTGAGAGGATTAAGTCTTGACAGAATTTTGATTTCTGATGCCAACAAATAATGTCTAAGCTTTTGACACATCCATACTAAGGCTAGACATGTCTTCTCCATCTGAGAGTATCTTTTCTCATAGTCGACGAAGGTCTTGCTGATGTAGTAGATGGAATGCTCTATCTGGCTGCCTTCCTCGTACTGCGCAAGAAATCTGCCACAAGCATTATGGTTGACAGAAATATATAAAAGGAGTGACTTCCTCAGTTCTGGTGGCTTCAGAACCGGTGGATTGAGAAGATACTGCTTGATGCGCTCGAATGAGAGCTGACATTCTGGTCCCCACTCAAACTTCACTTCTTTTTTCAATAAGTGATTGAAGGGTTCGCATCTCATGGCCAAATTTGAGATGAAGCGTCTAATCGACTGAATACGACCCTGAAGGCTTCGCAGTTCTTTCAGATTGGTGGGAGGCGGCATATCAATGATCGCCTTTGCCTTGGCAGGATCCACCTCTATGCCTTTCTTGCTGATCATATAGCCTAACAGCTTTCTTGACTCTACTCCAAAGACACATTTCTGCGGATTGAGTCTCAACTTGTAGAAGATAAGTCTTTCAAAGACTTGGCCGAGAGCATCAAGATGATTTTCTCCCTCTTTTGACTTGACCAAGATGTCATCCACATAGGCATCCATGTTCTTGTGCATCTAGTCGTGGAAAATAACTGCCATTGCTCTCTGATAGGTTGCCCCAGCATTTTTGAGCCCGAACAACATGACCATATAGCAAAATGTACCCCAAGGTGTAGTAAAAGAAGTTTTTGATTGGTCACGAGCAGCCAATTTGATCTGATTGTAGCCTGAGTATCCATCCATAAAGGAATACAAGGCGTGGCCCGCCGTGCTATCGATCAAAAGATCGATGTTGGGGAGTGGATAATCATCTTTTGGGGTTGATTTGTTTAAATCTCTTAAATCAATACAAATCCGGACTTTGCCATTCTTTTTGGGAACTGCCACGATGTTCGCCAACCAGTCTGAGTATTCAATAGTCCGGATGAATTCTGCTTTTAACAACTCTTCAAGTCCTTCTTTAACTTGTGGTGCCACTCGGGGATCCATTTTTCTTAATTTCTGCTTGATTGGTTTGCAATCTGTCTTTAGCACAAGGCGATGTTCGACCAGCTTGGGATCTAAGCCCGATATATCCTTATAAGTCCAGGCAAAGACTTTTTGGTGTTGTTTGAGAAAATAGATGAGCCTTTCCTTCTCATCTGAGTCCAAGCTGGAACCAATCTTGAGGATTTTCGGATCATCTTCCGAACCGATGTTGACATCCTCTGTCGGATCCTGAGCCAATAGCGATGGTTCATCCTGCTTCTGTATACTGGCGAATTCTGGCAATTCTTAAATCACTGAGTCAAACTCTGCTAATTCCTTGATCTGCCCTGTCACTTTGCTGACTTCTGCCTCTGCCTTTGCCTTGCAGATTCTGGTCGGTTTGGATTTATTTTGAGAAAAGTTGGTATTGATAACGAGCTTTTTGAGCGATTTAGGAGCCATGATTCCAACAATCCTGAAAGCGCAAAAAAGGTTTTTGAGAAAAGTGTAAAATGTTTGAAAATAGCCTTTTGTACAGAAATAGAGAATGACAATATAGACAAGGATATAAGCGAAGAATTTGTGTACACCAAGATGAGAAATAGGAATCAAAATTTCATTGATTTGAAATATTCTTGATATTTACATATGCTTTGAAGAAAAGAAGGAAACTGGGGCGGATTTTGTGCCCCTACAGGATGACATGAAAAGAAAAGAAAAAAAAGCAGAAAACACCGGCATTGTCTTCTTCACTGGGCTCCCCCGACGAAGGTGGTTTTCCTACCGGACGATTGACCTGTAAAACCCAAGCCTATACCCTCAATATGCCGAGCGGGGACGATTGGCTCCAAGATGTCGTCTTCATTTCTGCCTAGGCCCTTGAAGGGCTGATAACCGTGCTTCATCAGAAGATCAAACCCTCTCTTAGTTTTTGAGAACTGAGGGAAAAGAGGGTGATCCTGAAAGGAAGTGCAGTTGAGGCGCCCACCTAGCTTGAAGAAATGAGGCCCCTGCCACTGGGTTACTGCAGTTACGCTTTCTGTTGGCTGAACCTCTTTTAGCTTTAACATGTCCAGACTTTCACTCAGATTGATTTCATCGACTTCCCTGATGCTTGGGATGTCGGCAGTGAAAGTAGGACGGGGAATCATTGGCTGCGGGAGTTGCTCTTTCGGGTCCTCACCTAGGACCGTGGTGATCATGCCTCCCTTCGACCATTTGATACACTGGTGAAGGGTTGAAGGGACAGCATTGGCGTTGTGGATCCAAGTGCGTCCAATCAACAGATTGTACGTAGGTGGCACATTCACTACGTGGAAAAGGACAATATGCACTGAATAATTGATGAAGATTTCGAGAAATATTTTCCCCTTGGCTGTCTGCCCATGGTTGTCGAAACCGTAGATCGTGATCGGATCTGGGGTATATTCCTCTTCCTTCAGACCCAATGCCTTAGCTGTCATTTCTGGACAGATATTTAGGTTGTTGCCCCTGTCAACTAGCACATGAGGGACTGTCATGCCCCTAGTTCGCACCACTATGTATAAGGCGTTATTGTGAAATGAATGAGGATTTGGCAAATCCTCATCCGAAAATGTGATTGGTGCGTTCGTCATAGCCTAGTTGACGATCTGAGCCATATCCTGCGAAGTTGTGCTAGGCTTGACCTTGATCTTTCTTAGAAGATCTTCTAGCACTTGTTGATGCTCAGGCGAGGCATGGGTCAGATCCAGGATAGAGATATTTGATAACGCAGTAATTGGCTTCTGTACTGATTCTGAAACCTCTTTCTTTTTTGAAGTCGCCTTGACGAAACGCTTCAGAATCCTGGGGACCAGCTTGGCGATGCCCGCCGATACTTTTGCTGGTTCCTTGCTTGCTTTCTTATTGCTGGAAAATGCAGTAATATCCACCCTCTTGGCGGAAGACTGCGCTTGACGAAGGACCAGGACCTGATGCTGATCCTGAATGTCCTGTCTAGAACACGACTGGATGCTGTCTTGAAGAGAGAATGTTTTCTCCGTGATGACTGAAGCTGAGTGCTTGGGAAAGGGTTTAGACAAGATTTCTGGTTGTTCTTCCTCATCCTCGATCAATAAATTCTTGTCAATGCAGTCTTGGATGATGTTCTTAAGAACAAAGCAATGCTCGGTATCATGTCCGACAGTCCGGTGGAATTTGCAAAACTTATCAGTCCATTTTCCCATAGCAACGGGAGGATCTGCCACCTTGGGGAGTTTGATCATTCCCTTTGACATCATGTACTCCAAGATGTCTTCGCGGGACTTCTCCAGAGCTGTGAACTCTCGATCATAACTCCAACCCTCGTGTTTTGGCTTTTCTGGTTGTTTTGCTTCTGGCTGCGGTGCTGACTGAACAGGCTATGGCTTGACAATTTGTCCTTTCTGAGTTGCCGAGTTTGTCCTTTCAGCCCTGGAATGCCCGACATTCTTGTTACGATTTTTCTTGTTCTTCTTGCTGTTAGAACTATCGCTGCCTTGATCCGAAAATTCTGTAGAATAGGCGACGTGTGCCTTCTTCTTTTGATCGGGATTCCCTCTGACAAACGGATATCCTTCGTACAGGCCATTGTCCAAGCCAGTCTCGAGCCATTCGACTCTCTTAATTAGTTTGATGAATGATTTGGCGGGCGATGTAGAAATGAGGTTCCTCAGGGGCTGGGCAAAGTTATTCAAAATGATCTGTAGGGCGTGCTCCTCTGGGATGTGAACCTTCATTATGTTACATGTGCTTCTCCACCTGTGGATGAATTCGCTAGCCTTCTCATTCTCATTCTGCTTTAAATTGTACAGATGGATGAGGGTTGGTGAGGCTTCAACATTGAACATGAAGCGCTCAATGAACAAGTTGACAACTTTATCGAACTCTCGTAGTTCGATAAGATTAATGTGGTCCGCATACCACCTGGCTGCTACACCCTCCAGGCTGCGAGGAAAGCAAATGAATAATGCTTGGTTGTCCTTCCTAAAACAGCTGCACTCAGCATAGAAAGTGGCCAAATGAGCCTTTGGGTTGCTTGTTCCGTCAAACTTGAGGAACTTCCGAGGGAGATTTTCCAGATTGTCATCCCCATCTAGGCCATGGTAAAAATCTTCACCGGAGTAGGTCTGCTTGCTTTTGCTTTTGGCCTGAATATCCTTGATGACCCGATTCATTTCTTTCATCTGTTCTTGCATCAGATCATTAGCCGGAATGGGCTTGTTTATTGATTCGGGCTCTGCAGCAGTCTTTACAAGCTGTGGCAGAGGATTCTGATGATAAACAAATTGTTCTTCCTCTTCTGATTCCTCTTCAACTGATTCTGTTTCTTCAGAAGTGGTGTCAGGCTGTACTTTCTTTCTGACGATCCTGACCGGTTTTTTCACAACTTCCTTCTTTGGTTTGCTTTTCGGAGCAACCTCCTTCTGACTGGCCTCAGCCTGTTCTGACATCATTCTGGTCATCATTCTCTTGAACAGGTTGTACATGGCTAGGTCTATATCATCGGTTTGGTTCTGATTCTTCCCTCTGACTGACTTGGGAGAGCACGTTGCTTCGACTTCGCTCTCGCTGTGCTGAGGGGTAGTCTCCTTTCCAGCTCTGGTCTGAACCATTTTGACAATGCCAAATGATTTCTGCAGAAATAGAGGAATGGTTAGAGCCCGGAGGAATTTTTGAAAATGAGGCCTTTTGAGAAAAGGACAAGAAAAGAGGAATTGACAGACAATTTAGACAAGTTATCCCATCATCAGAGATTGGGTCATCACAAATTTTGCGATAATTGTGTCACCATTTTGCGGTGACAAAAATGTGCCTTATGACCTAGGCGAGGTCATCCATCACGATGAGAGATAATCAAAGAAAGAATATAAGAAAGAGGTCTCATCACCGGGGAGGAGGTCGTCACGAGGATCGTGACCATATAAAACAAAATAAAATTTTGGCCATAAAGAGCTTTTTATCAGAACAAAAAGTTGTATTTTTATTGATGATAAAATTTAAATACAAAGAGAAGGTGGGCAGACAGTTTGCCACCATTCTCGATACTTCGACGCTACATTCGGACCAGGAAACATAGACAAAGGAATAAAGGAGTCCCAAGTGTATTTGGTGACATGGTATGCCCCAGACCACTGATCCGACTGCAGATTGAACTCTGGCATGCGGCCCGTCTGGAAGCGAGTGTTGACACGAATCTTCCGCTGTGAGAATTGTCTGAGACATCTCTCTGACTGATAGTCGACACAGAAGAAAGGTCCAAGCAATCTGTAGCGCTTGCTACGAGCATAAGTGTAGCGAGGAACTGATTCTTGTCTATCAAAGTAGTCCCAAAGGATCTCTTTCTGGTGTAGACTCTCGATCAAAGTTCGATACTGGATGGCAGACTTCGGTTTCTTGTTGTTGAACCTGAAGGAATTGGCTTTTGATGGAACATGTCGCAGGAACCATGATTTCAAGGCATACGTGCATCCTTCCACCAAAATGGTCTCTCCAAGGGCGAAACGGGCTAAGCCTCTATAGAGAAAGGCTAGAGCTGCCATGGACACTGAAAGCTGACGGGTCTGCTTGCTTCCCCATCTTCAAAAGAGTTGGGCGACTCTGACATCGATGAAATTCTGACCATCCTGAAAGAACGCTTATCCCACTATGCATAGGACCATGGCATGCTGGATTCTTTTTTTCACTGCTCGAGACAAGGTATCGACTTCTTCGTAGGCCCCATACTTGCGATAGAGTCCGAACAGATCCATGAACTGACTCCCGTTGATCTCTGTGAGAGGCCAAGATCTACTCCCTGTAGCTCTGGCCAATGCTTCTCGAACATCTATCCCCTTGACATTGATCAAGAACTGCTGCTCGACCGGATCATCTGGTTGACCAGCTGGCTCTGACAATCCCATGATGTCGTTGAACTCGTCCATTAGCAGAGTCATCTCTCCCCACGGAAACCAAAATGTGCAGGTATGTGGATTCCATCGTTCTGCCATAGCTTGAATCAGACTGCCGTTGATGGTTCGCGTATTTAAAACCTAAGTCTAATGTGAACATGGAATAATCTCGTCAATATGGTCCTACCAAACCATAGTTAGATCCTATATGCAATGATGTCAGCTTTAGGACAAAGTCTAGGCTCCTAAGGTTTGCATGAAAATGTAGCTGACATAGAAGAATAAAGACTTAGAAAATATTAAAGTAAAGCAAAGGCATAATTCGACCAGACGAAGACGAGTCCCATCACGGTCGCCAAAATTGTGATCATCGCAAAAATTTTCCTCTCTTGGGGTTTCTCTCTCTTCCTTCTCTTTTTCTTTTCTAACCACTATTTTCCTCCTTTTTGAAGGGAGAGAAAAAATAAAAGACAGAAAAAAAGAGAGAAGAGAAAAGAAATGAAAGAAGAGCAAGAGGAACTCTTTTTCGGGGTCTCACTTGACCTTGATTTGAAAATATTTAGAAAATTACTCGCCTCCGTTTTAAAAATGTTCGCGGGAAAATGGAGAGACGGGATTCGCTCGTCGGTACGAGGTTTGACCATTCCTGGCGCCTTTACCAGAGGTAATCGAACCAAGGATCGAATTTATGCCTTTGGCTTTGCCTAAATATTATCTAAGAATTTATTTTAAGTCTAAATGCACAAAAAATCATGCTTGTGCAATGCAAGGATGTATGCTCTTTTGAAAGATGTTTTGAAAATTTCCAAGTACTCTGAGATGAACTTGATAATGAAGTGAAGAAATGGTTGAATTTAACATAGAACTTTGAGATAGATCAGAGAAGTTCTAAGTCTTTGAAATAATCAGAGTTGGGAAAAAAAATCTTGATTTTGAAAAGAAAGATTTGAAGATGAGAGATAAAGAAATGAGGCTTCAAAGTCAAAAATGGACTTTGAGGTTGAATTTGAGTTTTAAACATGGATTTAGGAAAGGAAATGAATACTTGAAATGAAATTGAATTTCAAATTTCGAAGTTTGAAATCAGGATGGATCTGAGAAATCCAAAATAGAAATGAATTTAAGAAATCTAGATGTAATCTGTAAATGGACTTAGATTTGAAATCTGAAAATGAAATGGAACTCGATTTGAAAGTTGGAGTTGGGAATTGGGATTGGATTCTGGATCCTGAAATAGGTTCTGGATCTTAAAATGGATTTAGGATCTAAAATCTAAGATCCAAAAATAGAGTTAGACTCTGGACCCTAAGATGGATTTTGGATCTGAAGTCTGAGATCCAAATTAGAGTTGGATTCTGGATCCTAAAAGGGATTTGGATCTGAAGTCTAAGATCCAAAGTAGAATTGGATTCTGGATCCTAAAATGGAATTGGATCTGGAGTCTGAGATCCAAGGTAGAATTGGATTCTGGATCCTAAAATGGAATTGGATCTGGAGTCTGAGATCCAAGGTAGAATTAGATTCTGGACCCTAAAATGGAATTGGATCTGAAGTCTGAGATCCAAAGTAGAATTAAGTTCTGGATCCTAAAATAGATTTTTGGAGTTTAAATTCAGAAGATGAATCAAGAACTTCCAAGTTTGAATTTGAACTTGAAAATTGAAATTTAGAATTTGAACCTTGAATATACAAATGAATTTCAAAGTCAAATTAGACCTTGAATTTGAAGTTTGAATTTGGAATCAGAAGATGAATCGGAATTTTAAAGTTAAATTGAACTTTGATTTGAATTAGAATTTTGAATTTCGGATATACAAATGAATTTCAAAGTCAAATTGGACCTCGAATTTAGAATCTGAAAATGATATTTGAATTTACAAGAGTTGAAAAAATTGATTTGAGAGGTGAAGAATATACCTGAAGGAAATCACTTGGATTTATGAATTTTTTTTTTGAAAATATGATGTAATTCTATCCTAAGTGATGAATGAATTTAAAGAATTTTGAAATTGGATTTTGAAAATCATATTTCATTCTTTACATGAATTGAAATAAGATTGAAAATATAATACATCCTTGACTATGGTCATTGAATGTATTATATAATGATCTATATTTAAATTCAGGTGAAGAATAAAACATATTTTTGTGCTTTTACAGAGTTTAAAATGAAATTGACTCTCAATATACCCTGACTATGGCCATTGGTATATATTTTGAGCCAATTTTAAGTTAAACTCTAATAAAAGAAGGAAATATTTGAAAATATGATGATTTTTGAAGAGGATCCAGTGTGGATCCAGTGTTATTTTATAAAAGATAAAAATCCTAAGTTTTGTTTACATCCTGACTATGGCCATTGATGTAAATCATCAACTTAGGATTAATTTACCTTTTATGAAATGGTGCATGTGCCATTCGTGGTCCCATTTGTGAAATAAGATGAAAAATGGTATGCGAATAAGTGATTTATGACATTTATATGCTCATTCATTCTATCTAGTGCAGAAAATGTAAACCTTCTCATTGATCACCTAGCTATTACAAACTTTATTAGGTTTGAAATTACAAAGTTTCTGATTCCCAAAGGAGATAAACATATCTCATCCATTTCCTGCAAAATTCAAGTTAACAATGTCCAAATATAAGAAGGGGACATCGTGCTAAGGTGCTAACTGCGGATATGTATATTTAGAATGCATGAATGGCACCCTAGCTCTATGAAAAATGACAACATATACCAAACCTATGATAGTGCTAAAGCCTACTATGTGAATGCAAGGGACAGATCATATCCTAGAATCAGTGTTAATATATGCTATAGAAGGCTGAAGTTGCTACTATAGATGCTTGATGATTGAGGAAGATATTAGGAAGCAGTAAAACACTTATTTATGAAAATCAGCAATCAACGAGAGAGACTGGGCATTGAGAACCATTGCTTTACACTCAGTAAAATGTGGTAAAACTCAAATGTAAGAAGAGAAAAAAAAAGAAAAAAAAGAAAGTTAAACTTATCTGCAAAGCTGGGATATAAAACTTGAATATAAAGCAATAATTGTAATAAGCTGCCTAACACTGCCAATCATACCCTAACCATTAACATGATATATTAATATGTACCAACTGCTAACATATACACTGCTAATCAATACTATACTAACACCCACTGTTGGTTTTCAACGAGCTATTGACTATTAATGCTGACACATATTTACTGCTAATCATGATTTTCACTGATTATTTTAACCACCTCTACACGACTGTAGACATCATCACACACCATCTTGGCGCAAACAATATCAGCACCTTTATGCTAATGAAAGCTAACTGACTTACTACCTACATGCTGCTGATGCACCAACCCTTTTCACCGATATTCACCATTCAGTTTTGCTTGCACTGTACACGTTATACCCTATCAGCATCATGCTGAAAACGTAACTTATTAACCATAAATATTTTACAAGAACTGATACATAATACTGACAATATGTACTACACAGGTGGGCTACCTTGTACAATGCTAACACTCTCTACTGACACCGACTCATTAGTACTAACATCCACTAACTTACTGACGCACATATTGTCTACCAAAGGCTAACATACTCTGCACTTAACGTCTAACACTCAGTATTAAACCACACGATATTCAATTGTAGCAGTTGAATTCTACTTCCGTACTTAGAGGAAATATAATAAAGCTCATGTGTAAGAATGACTGTAAAGATACAAGAATGCAGATATGCAAAATGTGGCTGGAAGGGGTGTCGCTGTTAAGGTAAGCATGTGGATCCTACATGATGGGGAGTAAGATACTGTGCGACAGAGAACAAACAGTGAAAACATAAGTGGTAGTGAATGTAACTTACAGGGGTTTTAGAAGTATTAGCAAGATGACAGAGAAAAAGTGTGTTATGGTAAGATGGGAGGCAACAAATATGGGAAATCGCAATAACAATGAAATATATACATGTTGTAGATGTGATCAGCATAGTGGTGATATGGTACTTACCGGAGGCAGAGGCAGCCTTCTTTAACCCCGTTGGAACACTTGCCAGGGGCCAAAGAGAAATCTCTTATGAAACACTTTCACTTCTTATAATGATGCCACAACTTTATAAGATAAGACCCAAAAACTCAAATGCTTTATTTCATTAGTCTCCTAAAAAGAAAAGAAAAGAAATCAGTATAGTAACATGATGACAGAATACTGATTATATGCATTAACCCTATGATATTCTGATCGAAAAGAAAAAAAAAGAAAAATATATATACAGGTTGCCAGCATATCTAATGTTATCATCACCCACTATACCATATGCCTCACCCGATCCTTGTTGTTATACATTTATTACCTAACACATTTGATATGTCAGACTGTTGACACCAGACTACTAACCCAGGTGGTGTATACAGATTGATTCACATTAATGACCTACTATCTTGTTTTTCAATATACCGTACTGCCAACAAAACTTCAGTGCTATGACTCGATTCCTGCTAATCTAGACATACATATGTACAACTTTCGGAGATGAAGAGTGAATTGCCATCAAAATCCATTACAAGACTGTGTTAATTTTACAATTTGTAACTATAACCCCCCAAAAAAAATCATTTGAGCAATAACATTTAATGGGAGATTGGCTATCTGCAGAGGATCAATCATCAGTGATGAGGATGACGCTATGTGGAAGGTGAGAAATGAAGGGTGGAGTAACAGGGTGATGGATTTGCTATAGGTGCTGACCACAGCCGATTTGCATGGAAAGAAAGAAAAAAAAAAGTTTGCAACTTCAAGTAATATTTATACAGGAGACACAATCCTACAACATAGATAGCAATGCCAATACTTATTGAAACCTACGTAAATGCAAAGTGTAGTAAAAGGGAATAAGCACAAGTGATCAATCTAAGGGAATGCAAGAGTTTACTGTGATACATATGGATGTATCATCCATTCTACTTACCTTTCATCGAACGATCCAATGGATATTCTTGATAAAAACCCCAAACAACTGGATGCATTAATGACTTAGTTTCATCAAACAATTCATCCTGGATGATATCATCTGAGAGTTGCGTTCCAGAAAAAAAGAAATTTTATGGCAAATGATCGGCCAAAGCCATGGGATGACCTATTCTTCTTTTGTTAGGACATAACAGTTTCCAAAAATGCCTACAGAAATAGCAAATTTCCCAGAATTCCTCTTGGAAAACATCAAGTTTAAGCAATGGAGGCTCATGCTATCGTGGTGTAGTTCCTCTCTTTTCTTTTAATTCTAAGGAGGGCTGATTATTTCCTTCATCTGGACTCCATTTTTGCCTAAGATCAAATGACCTGACTGACTACAACAGGACGAAATAATATCATGGTGAGTGGAATGGATGATGCAGAGGGTTAAATGCACATTAGAACTTAAATGAACATAGGAGATTGATCTGGAAAATCTTCAAGCATGATGAACGACCGAACATAATAATAAAAAAAAAAAAAAAACGGACACAACACAATGGCCAAGAGAGGCACATAATCAATGATAGACCGAATATGATTCAAAACAGAAAGCCCCCCCTACAAACCACCTAAATAATAATAAAATAAAAAAAATAATAAATAAAAATAAGAAAAATGAACAAGGAAGGGAAAGATCAAGCCTGGGACAAAGATCGATCTCAATATATGATGCTATGCTTATACTAGAAATGAGAGCAGGCTTTTACTGTATATAAAAAAAAAATTCCAAGGAATAAAGGTAATGAAATCAATTACAATATTGAGGAAGAAACAAAGATAATGTATCGTGAAAGTGTAGATTATAACAGGGAAAGCAACAAAGGAAAAACAAGTAAATCTGCAAATCATTAAATCAAAAGGGAAGAAAAAAAAATGCATGAAATGCTTCAGCTGGAAATCATAGACGATGTTAGTGATAAAAGGAACCTGACGCTAATCAAAGTCATATCTCACGAGATGATAATGAGGGAATCATTAGAATTCTGTAAGAAGAGAAAGACAAAATCGCCAAAATTGCAGGGATCGGAGCATTCTGCTAATGTGGTATTAACATGGTATGGTTTACCACACATAAACCACCACTGATGCTTTCATGGGGACAGGGATAGAAGGATTCAAAAAAAGAAACAGGAATAAGAGATGAAAAGAAAAATGCCAATTGGGGTTTTATATAAAAAAAAATTACTCTGTGATGGGTCAAATACAAATCCTCATAACAAATTAACATGAATAATGATTTTATAATGAAATTAATTCTAGACCAAACATCAGGACCAGATATGAGTTTTCACGATGGAATAAACATGAACCCACTTCTGGATCAGCTGAACTGAGCATTTTGTAGTAAACACAGAGGTTTATGAAACATTGATGCTCAGTGGTTTTCCAGTAAAATGAAAATACTCTATGATATTAGACCAAGCGAGACCGATACTGAAGAATACAATATGATGCTGTATGAACGACCTTATGACCGATGCAAAGTATATCAAAATAGGGTAAAAAGTGATGATACTGAACTAAGAGGCATAAATTTGCAGAAGAGAAAGCATGATGAATGGATACATTTGAATAACTCATTAGGAATTAGATAAGAAATTAAAAAAAAAATGTCGGAACGACTATTCCGTCGTTGTTGCACGGGAGAAGGATTGAGATTGTCAAGAAAAACAACCTCACCCCTTCGAGAGTGCCTTAATGGGGGAAGACTGGAGGGTCTCAGAGGAAATCCAAGAAGAAGAAACCCAAAATAAAGCTTGAAGGGTGGCTTACCGGGGTTCTATCGAAGTTCTGAAGAAGGAAAGAAGGGCTTCTCTTCCTTCTGTAATGGAGACCTTCTATTTCTGCAGAGGAAGCGGTAGCCGGTGTGGAGGAGTGTGATCAAATCGTCAGATGGATGGATGAATTGCCGATGTAATGGATGCCTCGGATGGAGACTTCATGCTGAAGTCGATGGATTCCTTACGGTTGATTATTCCTTTAGCCGATGGGGAGGACCAAAAAAAAATGATAGGAAGGAGATAAAGAAGAAGGGTTGCAAAGGGATTGCGAGTGTCAATTGATCGTGTTCCTCCTCTACTTTTGCTACTGCCCAGCTTATATAGAATCTCAGGAAGCTTCGAGCAGGGGAGAGTTGGTTGAGGATCGACGGCCAGTGATGGAGGAAAGGGGGGCGTCAGGCCAGCGATAGAGGGTTGAGAGACAGGATCAAAGCCGTTGCAGATGGACGGAGGATGGAGCAGGTTGTTCACCAGTGGGTGATGGAGGGTTCAGACGAGAAGGGGAGAAGGTTTTGGAGAGTTTTGTCATGAGCGAAGGAGAAGGTGGTGTCTTTTTCGTTAAAAGAAAACCCTAAAAGGAGGGTTTTGCAACATGCCCCCTTTACTTTCGAGATTTTGCAAAAAATTCGCTAAAAGGTGCTTTCCATAAAACTTGATTTTCAAAAAGGGTTTTTGGAAAAAGAGGTATTTTCAAGAAGGAGGTTCTAAAAACTGTTTTTCTTTCTTTTATATAATTTTATTTATTTTTTGTTCTTTTCAAAAAATTTTATATATTTTTTTTGTGTTTTTGAAGACAAAAGCTCTAAAACTAAGGAATTTAAACTAATTTTTACAAAATTTCAAAATATTTCACCAAAGAAAGGGTTTCCCTGAAAAAATCAGGGTTATCTTGGGGAAATTTCTTCAGAAGAATGGGTTTGGACCCAGGTTTTGAGAAAACATTCGAGCTAAAAACCTCAAATTGAGGAATATAACACGATGGATCCAAACAGATACCGGATGAACTTGTCTGAGCTTTTTCAAAAGTTATTTTAGTAGTTTTTGAGATTTGATTTAAAAATTGGATGGCGAAGCTCAGATTTGGATCTTTTATCTGGATCCATATCCGAAATTGAGTCAGATATGTAAAATGAATTTAATTTCAATAAAATTTGAAAAATAAAATGGAATTTTAGATTTAAAACTGACTCAATTACCCAGAAAATGGAATCAGGGGCAAAAAGGGGGATATTTACAACATTTTGAAAAAATTGGGGTGTTCACAGATGGTCTGCAATTAAATGAGGTAAATGGTTTAAAATCGTTTATAATTGTTTCAACATTTATCATTCATAGTATAAATCATTGAAATGATTAGCATTCTTAAGTAATCATTACTGTAGGATTTTGTCTTCGTTAGAATCGTTCTAATGTTTAACATTCTTAAGTAATGATCATTGCAGGATTTTGTATTCCTTAGTACAAATCGTTATCGCTTTAGCATTTAACTTTCATTAGTGTAAATCGTTGTAATTGTTAGCATTCTTAAGTAATGATCGTTGTAGGATTTTGTATTCCTTAGTACAAATCGTTATCGCTTTAGCATTTAACTTTCATTAATGTAAATCATTGTAATCATTAGCATTCTTAAGTAATGATCGTTGCAGGATTTTGTATTCCTTAGTACAAATCGTTATCGTAAATCATTGTAATCATTAGCTTTCTTAAGTAATGATCCACTACAAGAAAAATGTTAATTAGAGACAAATTTTCGATGAAAATAATCCATTGCAAATTGGCGATGGATTAGCTAGAAAAAACTAGTAGTCCCTAAAATTAGAATTAGTTGCAGAATTACTGACAGAAAAATTTTGTCTCAAAATTTATCGTGAATTAACAATGGAAAAATTATGTCTCAAACTTTGTCGCAACTTTGCGATGGATGAGCAACAAGATTTTTCTGTCGCTAATTCACGATGGATTTTGAGACAAAATTTTTCCATCGCTAATCCGTCACTACTTTTCGATAAACCCCCCTGTAAAACTCTAATGCAAGCCCCTTTCTGTTTCATCCCTCGCACGCAGTCGCCGCCCACTGCCCCGAGTTCTCTCCTTCACCTCCTCCTTCTTCCCTCACTCCATCTCTCTCGTCGACGTGTGCCACCGTCGAGAGCCCTATCTACAGCGCCACCTCCTCCCTCATGTCTTTTGCCTTTCTCCGTCTACATCCTCACTAGAGAAGTGTCCTCCTTCCTTCCCCGTTTGTCGATCGACCGGAGCCGCAGTGCCACCGTGACCACCATCGTCTGCATGCCGAAGATCTCCTCCCTCTCCTTCTCCACCTCTTCCTTCCCCACTCTGAGGACCAAGCCCTCCGGCTTTCGATGCTTCGTCTATGCTGTTTCGGCGAGGGCCGTGAAGGACAACAACATGAAGTCGCTCAGGGCGAGGAGATCATCGATAGCCATGGGAACCCCACAGTGGAGGTCGATATAGTCTCCCACTACGATGATCTCTACAGATTGACTATCCCGAGCGGCGCATCGACCAGGATTTATGAGGCTCTGGAGTTGCGGGACGGTGATAAGGCCATCTATGATGGGAAGGGGGTGTTGAAGGCCGTATGTTTTAAACAATATTTCTTGTGAAAATGCTTAAGGAAATATGACAATAGTAAGTAGCCAGAAAAGAGTATGGGTGTTATCATTGCAAAATTTTACTTTTGCAAGTCAAACTGACCTTTGAAAAAGTTTTTGAAAATAACTTGTCTTTGTTTTAAAATGCGGGATAATTTCGAAGAATGGGACTCGCCTGTCAGTACGAGGTTCAACCGTTCCTGACACTTTTACCAAGGATAATTGAACCAGGGGTCAATCTGATGCTTTGCTTTGCTCAACTTGTGTAAATCATGTTCTATTTCCTAAATGCACAAAGAATCAGGCATGTGCTATGAATTTCTGAAAATGCAGGTTTTGAAAACATGATGTTTGCCTTAAAGATTTGAAATACTTAGGAAATCCTTGGAAAAGAAAACACTTTGAACATCGTGAGCCTTGTTGAGAGAATATTTTTGAAGAAAAGAAGAAGATTGATTTCTGAAGAAATCTTGAAGTTTTGAAGAAAATTGATTTCTGATAAAACTCAAAATGACTTAGAGAAAGTGGATTTCTCTTAATTTAAACTTTGAAAATGAGAATATAACCTAGAAAATTATGAATTGAGATTGGAAAATACATGAAAATCCTTGAAAAACCAAAGGGGTTTTCGAGAAAATCGATTTTGAGGAAACTCAGGGCAAATTTGAGAAAATTGATTTCATGAGATGAAATTTGGAAAATACATCAAAAGGATGTGTGTGTAGCACTGTGAAATATTTTCATGATGCAATCTAAACCTACATGATACATGAATGCAATTTGTCAAAGGTATTTTCTAAAGAAATTTTAAAAAATCATTGATAAAAGAATCTTTTTGCCATATAGAACTTAGATGAAATACATTCTTTACATATCCCTGACTATGGCCGCGAATATGTATTAAATATATCTATTTGATTATAAATGGAGAAAAGAATTTAGAAAACTTTGAAATATGCAATGGTCTTTGAAGATAGCCTAAGAGTGTAGGTTGATTGTGGCTTAAAAGAAGATGGTAAATCTGGATTTCGTTCATATTCTGACTATGGCCATAAATACAAACTCGATCGAGTTTACCAACTCCTTAGAAGCTAGTGCACTTGTCATTTGTGTAGACCATGGTGGAATTGAAATATGTGCATGAATGACAAACATAACAGTTATATATCAAAGTTTAAACTATATGCAATGCAAACCCTAATTCTAAAAAGGAATTGAAATTCTTATTCCAAATTTATTTACAATTTACATCACTAATTGAATTTAAATAAAGAAAAATAAAAGGAGAAATATAGCCTTGAATGTCCTTGCAAAACTAGAAAACTTGTTAGAGAAGATGTGTTGGCTTTTCTAGATTTATCTAGTAATATCTGAAAATTACTAGATTTATCTAGATATAAGCCTTTTTCCATGTTTTCCTGAGATAAACATAATAAAATATGAAATAAAATTGAAGAAATAATAAAGATAACAACTATGAAATTCAGAATTTGGGATAAATTGACAAAAATACCCCTAAAAATAAGACTATGGCCTTGAAATCAGGGTTTTTTCAGAAAATATTTTGGTAAAACTTTGGATTTAGGGTTTAAAAAAACTTAAATCAAAGCCAAATAGAATATGAAATGTCCTAGCATAATTTTAAACATGAACAAACCCTAAAATATGAATTTTTATAAGGAAAATAAAAAATATCACAAAAAACACAATTTTGCCAGTGTTTCGGGATCCTACAGGCGCCCTGTTTTGCAATATAACCAATTTGAGCATCAAATGAATTCCAAAATTAATAAAAATCAACACATGCACTTCTTATAACTCTAAAATTAAACTAGAATCATAAAAATCTATTTTTGACATTATTTAAATCCAAAATTTGCATAAAAACTCTAAAATATGCTATTTTTACCTGCGGGCACGTACCTATCACAGTGTCAGTCCCGAATCAAGGGTCAAATCACCATGGAAATTCACAAAAATTTACAGAAGAATACTAGACAGAAAAAAAAGATTCTCACTTTTACAGATTGAAAAAATCATCTTCGGTGAGGGAGATATCATTCCGGCAATCTATGCTTGAATTTAATGAATATAAAATATATTAAAACCGGTGCTTCCAGTTTCGGGTATAGAGAAAAATAGCAAACTTCATTAAAAATTTCTAAAATTGTAGAAGTGAATAGCAAAAATACAGAGAAAGAGTTTCCTTTTTACAGATTGTCAATCGGATCTCCGATTAAAGAGATACGATTGACACAAGTTGACTTAGGGTTTGAATGAATCATAATGAGTTTTGAAAAATAGATCCTACTTTCAGACAGAGGAAAAATAGCAGATAAAGACATAAAAATATAAGAAAATTACAAAAAATAATAGACATAAAAAAAAAGCTACTTCAGTTTATGAATTATGAATTGGACCTCGGATGACAGAAATATCGCATCTGCAAGTTATACTTGAATCTCAATAGCGATTTTAAGAAACAGGAATCATAGTTCGACTTTGTATTTTTCTGATAGTGTTCCCGAACCCAAAAAAAACTGAATTTTTTATAGAGAGTTACTGACAAATTCGTGGACCAACCATAAAAAAATCAGAAATTTTCAATCGATATTTAAGCACAAAATAGCATGATTTCTACAGACCTAGAATGAAAACACACGAATATCCAATAAAACACTAAAAACTATGATTTAAACATGAGAAATAAAAAAAATACATAAAAAACATAACAAAATTTGATTTGATGCTACAATATATAAAACAAACATTAATATGATAGGAAAATAAAAAAAATACAGAAAATCCATGGTTGAATTTGATTTACCCTTTGAAAAGATGGATTTAGCCCATTTAACGGACAAATCACATCTTTCACTGGTTAAGAACATAAAAAATGGATTTCTAAATGATTCTAATGGATTAGAATCCTATAAATCACAATAAAACAGAGTTAGATCATTTTCTTGAACCAATTTTGAGGTTCTTGAATGAAAACCATGGTTGAATCCAACATCAAATGGGCGACAATGGCTAGAATATGAAATAAAATAAAGAAAAACAAAAAAAAATAATAAAAGGAGGAAGAGAATCATACCTTTGATGTTAAAGCAATGGGGGAAGCAGCTGGGAGGAGAGAGAAGCTCCAAGAAGAGGATGAGAGAGGAATAGAGGTCGACCTCCCCATGGGCTCTATTTATAAAAGAAATTTAGGTTAAAGAGTTTGGAAAAATCCAAACTCTTTTCTGTTTTCATCGCAAAAAATTTCCCCTCTTTTGTGAGAGAGAGAAACGATTCCGCGAATCAAACTCGACCAAAGTTTTGAAAATTGGTTTTGAAAATTACTCGCCTCTATTTTGAAAATTTGCGGGAAAATTCCATGGAATGGGATCCGCCTATCGGTACGAGGTTCAACCGTTCCTGGTGCCTTTACCCGGGGTAATTGAACCAAAGATCAAATGTGTGCTTTGACTAAGTTAAATTATCTAAATTATGCTCTATTTTCCTAGGATGCACAAAGAATCAGGCTTGTGCTATGGAATTTTGAAAATATGCAAATTTGAAAAACATGATGTTTGCCTTAGAAAATTGAGATGTGCTTGAAAAGTGACTGGAAAAGTGCTTGAAAATGAAATTCCTGGGAAAATCATTGAATTTCATTAGAAACCAGAAATTTGCATTGAAAAATGAATTCTCAGGAAAACTTGAACTTTGGGAAAATCAATCTTGAGATTGGAATTGCTTTTTTGAGGAAATGAATTTGAGAATCTTGAGAAAATCAAGAAGTTCATTGGAAAATGATTTTTTGAAATGGAAAATGGATTCTCAGGAAAAACTAGGAACTCTGAGAAAATGATTTTTGAGATTGGAATAGCTTTTTCTAAGAAAATCGATTTCTGAATAGGATTTGAGAATTTTAGGAAAATCAATTTCAGAAATAATTCGAGGAACTTTGGAAAAATCGACTCTGGGATTTGAAAATGAAATTGAGAATGTGGAAATCTTGGAAAATCATGATTTTGAACTTGAAAAATACTTTGAAATATCATTTGAAAATTCAGAATTCTGAGAAAATCAAATCCTGAGAAAGACTTGGAAATTTTTGGGAAAATCTGTTTTTCTGAAATGGAATTGGGAAATGAGTTTGAAAATGATGTAAACTGAATGAATGAATATGAATTTTGAAAGGTAATTCATTGAGGAATTGGGAAATTCTTTTGAGTTTTGAGACATGCAGTGCATTTTTGAAGTTAGCCAAAGAGTGTAGGCTGAATGTGGCTAATACGAAGATCATAAATCTTGGTTTGCTTCGTATTCTGACTATGACCATAAATACAAGTCCCACCAAGTTTATAAACTCCCTAAGAGCTTGTGCACGTTCCGTTCGTGTCAACCATAGTGATTTTGAAAAATGTGCATATGCATCATACATCAGATATTGCATTTTTCAGAAATCAAACTACATGCAATGCAGTCCTATTCTAAGCTGAAAAGTAACTCTTATTCCAAAATATTACATCCGATATTACATTGAATTAAAATAAAATAAAATAAAAATCTTCTTCCTGGATATTCCTGCAAAACTAAAAAACAATGTCAGCACAAAAATGTAGGTTTTTCTGAATTTATTCGAAAATATTGGAAATTATCGGATATTATTCAGATATAAACCCAAATTCATACCCCCTTTGATATAAACATAAGAAATAAAGAATAAATTTTGCAAATAAACTTGAAAATTCAAAATTTGAGTCAAAATAACCAAAATGCCTCTGATGACCTTGAAATTAGGATTCTTCTGAAAGAAATTTTATAAAATTTGGAAATTTAAAAATCAAATAAAATAAATCAAAAATAATATTATGAAATATGGCAATATGCATGAAAATTTGGAAAATTGAAGTTTGGAATTTTGAAATTTATGTCAAAATGACCAAAATGCCCCTGATAACAAGACTATGGCCTTGAAACCAAGGTTTTTTGAAATAAAATTTACAAAAATAGAAAATGTGAAATGCAAATGATATTAAAATTAACCCTAATATTATTCTATATGCTTATTTACATGATAAAAGCCCTAAAATGGCAAACATATCACAAAATATCAAATTCGACTCAATTTTCGCCTCTGAATTTAAAAATAAACTGACATACAAAGCAAATAAACTTAGAATTCATCCAAATTTGGCATGGACACCTAGAATAATCCTAAAAATAGAATAAAGCTTGAAAATCTATTTTTTTGTTATTTTTTTAATATGGAAAATAACTAAAAATACAAAAAAATCAAGATTTTGCGTAAAATATTGATTCTAAATGGGATTTAGGGTACTAAACTTCCATAAAATTTTCCCAAATTTTATGGGGTAACATAGGACAGTTAGGAAAAGATTTTTGCATTTTACATATTCTGGTTTTGACCTATGGTCAGAGCTGGATAGTTCTGGCAAGTCGGATCGGAATCGGGTGACTCTAGGATTTAAGGTAGACAAACAGGTTTCAGAAGAAATTAAGGGAAAAATAGCTGAATTATGGGAAAATGGCTTAAATTCTGGGAACATGTTCTTGACAAACAAAGTAAGATTTTCTATTTTTAAAGCATTGAGATTCGGGTTATGATTAGGGCTGTAGCAGAGGATTATTAGAGGTTTGAATCTCTGAAATTTTTAGGCATGAGAATTTGTCAGAGAGAAAAGATAATTTTGGGAAAAATACTTGGACAATCCCCAAAATTCCCAAATTTCGGTAAATGACAGATAAATGAGTTAATAACAACTTTTATGTTGAAAGTTTTGACAGACAACCTATATATTGTACAGACACAGCAAATTAGGGTCGCTCTATACCCTGACAAAAAAAATTAAGATTTTCTCAAAGGTCTGCGAAAATCAATTTTTAGTAGAGGCCAAAGCTACTTGGGAAAAACTAAAAATTTATAGGAAAATAATAGGTTCTTACAGAGATCCATGGTATTTTTTTGAGGAAAAATTGGATCATCCATCTAGGAATTCTTGGGGGCTTTTGTCTGCCAAAACAAAAACTGAAATTTTTGAAGGGTTCAAAACCCACGGTTGATCTTTTATTTATTTTTATGATAATGATGATTTCAATTTAAATCAAAAAAAATTCAGGAACCAAATGTCATACAGATCTAATAACAACAAAATTTGCAGAATTTATAGACGCAAAAATTCACATGAACTAACGTATGGACTTTGCATCGAAACGAACTCTATTGATTCTAACTTAGATAATAATGAAATCTATATGAAAATAATAATAATAAATGATTAATATACTATCCTAAATGCATTTTCTAACATTAAATAGCATGAAGTATAAAACTAAAAAACAAAATCAATGGGGGCATAATATATTTTTGCTTTTGGCTCATGAAGTGAAAGATTCGATCTATCGATATGAATCTTTCATTTTTTAGCCTTTACATATAATAGGTCTATTGTAAAGAGTATTTAATAATAAAAATAAAGACCTACATGGTAAAGTTAAAACATTTAAAATTCAGACAAACTATCCTACGAAAGGAGATAACATGAATTTACTCCATATATGATGGTCTTTCCAATACATAATGAGCCCAAAACGACTATCGCCATAGCCTAATTGACGTCAAGCTGTAGTTATTCCTTTTGTAAAAAAAATGACTTTTACATGAAGTTTGCAACAAAGATCAAACAAAAATAAATAAATAAATAAATAAATTTTGGGTGCGATAAAATAAAATGGCTAGAGGGGTCCTACCTTGGATCGATTGGAGGGAAGGCTATGGTGGCTGCAACCTTGAAGCTTGAAGGTGGGCTGGGCGTCTCCAAGGAGCTGCTTCAACTGGAAGGTCTGCACCAAGGAAAGGCCTTGGGGCCTTGCTGCAACAGTGGGAGATAGCTGGAACAAGGCTGCAGCCGTTTGAAGGTTGAAGCTGCAGATGGTGCTGATGGTGTTGAAGATGGTGGCTGCAGCACCTTGGTAGGAGCCGTGGCCAATGGAGGGGGAAGGCTGTAGCAAGGTAAAGCTTGGTGGAGGTGATGGCTCGGTGTGACTTACTTGTGGGAGATGAAAGAGAAAGGCTGCCTCTAGTGAAGGGCTGAAGGTTGTGATGGGGGAGTTGGGGCTGCTGTCACCAACGTCTTAAGGAGGACTGCAACCAAGCAAAGGCTTTGGGGCTGTAGCTGTGTAGACCTTGTTGGAGATGAAGTAAACCTGCAAGGAGTGTTGCAAGGAGGGCTGGAGGTGTTGCTGTGGGGCTGTAGCAGCAAAGGGGAGAAAAAGAGAGGGAGTTTTTTTGGGGGGGGCTGAAAGAATACGTGAATTGCTTTGGGTTGAAGGCTTAGGAAAAATAAACATTTTCCCCTAAGTTTTCAAATAGAAAATGGCTTTAGTGAGAGGGGAGAGAAGGAGAGAGCTGGAGAATACGTGAATGTCCTTGGGAATAGGTAAGTAAGGGGGTCTTATGGTGGCTGGACCAAGGAAAAGGGAAGGAAAGAAAGGAGGGAAAGAAAGAAGGAAAGAAAAAGAAGAGAAGAAAGGAAAGAGAAAGAAAAAGGGAAAAGGAAAGAAAAGAGGGAAGAAAGAAGAGGGAAAGGAAGAGAGGAAGGAGGGGCTGGAGGAGATCCACGTGAATGACCAAGAGAAGGAAAAAAAGAAGGAAGAAGAAAAAGAAAAAGGAGAAAGGAAAGAAAGAAGAAGAAAAAAGGGAAGAAGAAGAAAAGGAAAAGGAAAAAAAAAAGAAGAAAGAAAAGGGGGAAGGAAAAAGGAAAGAAAGAGGAAAAGAGAGGGGGCTGGTCGACCCTCTTGTGGGTCCCACCTGCTCTCATAAAATAAAATAAAAATAACAAAAAAATAATAATAAAAGAAAAACGAAAGAAAGCAAAATAAATAGAAAAGATAAAGTCTCTTTTTTTTATTTAAAATGAGAATGAAGGAGCCATCTCAGAGTGGGCGCTCTTTCCAAATTTGAAATTCATTTTGGTAATTATAGGGATAAAATGGTCTTTTTAGAAATTCTTGAACGAAACAAGCTATTTTTGGCAGTTTTTGAAATGAGCTTGAATTTTGAAGTTCAATACCCCGTTGCGAAGCAAATCCAGTTTAGAATTTAAAAAATTGAGTTTGAAAGAAATCTGAATTGTTTTCCTCGAGAAAATATTTTCAAATTTAGAATCCTGGGAGTAAAAATGTTAATTTTGGAAACCCAGGGTTTGAAATTGATTTTTGAAAACTTTTAAAACTCAATCTGGATTGAAATTTATAAAACTGGAGTTCTGGACTTCGAAAATGGAATGAAATATGATGAAATGTTATGAAATGCTGAGGAATGATATGAAATGACATGAAAGGCCATGCGAAATGATGACCCTAAATGAAGAAAATTGGATATTAGACCCCGATTGGCACTTATACTAGTTCAAAAAGTGATAATTTTAATAAAAATCACAAAATAGTTCAAGAAATGGTTTTCGGGCTCTACCAGGCCAGAGTGACACTGAAAATTAGGGTTTTAGTTGGATTGAACTGAAATGAACTAGATTAAGCTGGCTTTTCGAGTTTCAGAACTCAACTGGACTGACAAGACACTGATTCAACTGACCTTTTCGACTAAATTTTTAAGAAAAGCTGTCATTTTTAGAGAAATGGTATGGAATGGTCATTGGAGTGAAGTGAATTACGAATCTGAGCTAGGTTTGAGCTAAAACAAAGATCAGTAATACTGACATGAACTAAAATCAAAGCTCGAACACTAGCTCAATTGACTGAACTCAACTCAATTTCAGCTGAAAGAGCTGAAATAGAGTAAAATGGGCTCCTAAACACTTGGAAATGGTTTTGAACTGGAATTGGAACGCTTGAACTCCTGGTGAGCTCAAGCTAGACTTAGAGGAATATGATTGACTAAGAATGACTGACTCAGAGACAATTAGCTTGGATTTGAGTGAGAAATGAGCTCATTTCTATAGAAATGATCCAATTTTGGCAAGAATGGTCAGAAATGAAAATGGTTTGTTCATCATGAGCTCAGGTGAGCTTGAAATGACTGATATTCTAACTGTTCTGAACTGACCAATGAGCTTGGTTGACTCTAACTGACTAGGGTCTGGGATGACCTAAGAGTAAAATGGTAATTTTCCTAATGAAAATGGGTAAAGTGATGATTTTCTGAAACTGACTCGGGGTTGGACTCCTACACTGACCTAACAGGGTTGTCATTGCACGAGGAGGGTTGTCTGAGCATGCATAAGAAAAAATTGGGGTATTTACAGATGCCCCTCTTTGCTACTAAGCCGGTTTATGGATGAGCTTAGTGGCAAAGAAAAACACACCAAATTTGGGCTATAAAAATGCCCCAGTTAGAAGGATCTGATTGGGTATAAAGAAATTAGCCCTGGTGAAAAATGGTAGATATGAAATGGAGAATAAAAAAGAAAAAATAGGTTCAAAGAAGTGAGATTTAGGTTTTGCCCTTAACCTGGATAGGACGAAAAATACCTCGTGTAAAAACGAGGCTCAGGTTTAACCCTTAACCTGACCGGGAAATGAAATACTTCATCGAAATGAAGCTCAAATTTAACCCTTAACCTAATCGGAAAATGAAATACCTTATCAAAATGAGGCTCAGGTTTAACCCTTAACCTAACCGGGAAATGAAATGATGGGATTCTTGAAAGAAGAACCCATGATGGAACCTTTGGACTTTCGGACAATGAATCCGATAGGGGTTTTGCAAAAGGATGAAATTGGGGTCCCTAAAGCTTGAAAAGGGGTTTGATTTTGGGTGCCTCATTACTGAGACTAAATAACTTTTGAAATTGATGACCTTTTGCGAGAAAATGATTTGTGGCTTAACCTCAAGCCGAAATTGGACTGTCTATAGTGGGATAGTGGGGACACAGTGAAGTGTGCGAATCTGAGAGCCCAGGCACTCAAATTATACCAAAGAAGGGAAGGAATCTTGAAAACTCCCGTTATCAAGTCCTAAAATGGATAACAAATGGTGTCAGGATGCGCCAAAGTTGAACCTCAAGCTCTTGCTTCATGCTAGGATATCTAGAAAATGTTTTCAAAATGTTGAAAAATTGTTGTTGATTCAAAATAGTTAGAAATGATGCACATTGGTGCGAAAATATTCTTTCTTTTCTACCTGAAGTATTACCTCCGATTGGGCTTAACTCCGTAGAATCAAGATTCAAATTCAAATTCAAATTGCTTGCAATTGACTTTCTTTCAAGGAAGCTATCAATTTCTCTGATATGAATAGAAAAGAAAGTATTCTCATTGTGAAAGCAATGGGTGAAAGAATATTGAAAAAAGAATTTCATAAAATTTAAAGAGGATTCTTGACAGATTTGGCAGTCTGATATCTTGGGATTCTTTTCTCATTATGATCTTTCCGCCCTCTTTTCTTTTGGGGCAGAATTAGCGCTCTCTTAGGTTTTTTGGGGGATTACATCATCCTTCTTTTTGGAGATGTCCTGACCTTTTTCTTTTTCTTTTTTGGAAGGGTACGTCACAAACTCCTTCATCTCAGAGATGTTCTGATCCTTCTTTACATCAGGGATTATATTGACGGTTATTGGCTCTTTGGTTGAAAATCTCTTGATGATAGCAGAAATTAAATATCCTTTAGGGTTTGTCGAGAGGCTCATCGTTGTCGCCTTCATCTTGACGGTGTTCTGAACTTTCCCTAGAAGGATCCGTCACAAACTCCTTCATCTTGGAGATGATCCAAATCTTCTTTGGCTCCGGGGGTCTAACTCGCATAATTCGTCTTCATCTTGACGACAATTGAGAGATCCCTTTTGCAGATATTTAATTGCAACTTAAATGATTGAGGAGATATGGGAATTAAATGGATTTTTCTATATTACTCAGGATATTTCGACTGCCTTATTTTCCAAGAATGATCTTTAAAAATGTGTTATTGACTATGATCAATATCGATCACTTATGACTTTGCAACAACATTGAATTTTCTTTGCTGGCCATATTAAGGATCTATTCTTCATCCCTTTTGGTTGGCCAATAGAAAGATTTTGAATTTTAAACCCCTCTTTGCGAAAGCTTTGTCCTTTTAGAAGTAATACTGAAGGTATTTTGAGGTAAAGTTTTTGTGCAATAAAGATTTTGAAATCAATAAATATTTAATGAAAATTGGCAAAATGTTCTTGAAATCCTCGGTGAAAGCGAGCATTTGAAGCACACCCAACGCATCCATGGAAAAAAAATTATCCTCTCCTTTCCCCAAAGGAGAAGATTCAAAATGAGAAATAGAAATTACTCCTCTCTTCCCTGAAGAGGAGGTATTTGCAAAATGAACTTTCAAAGAGAAATTAAGCTTTCGTCAAAACTTCCTAACATTAGGCTTTTCTTATGGAAAGAGGCCGGTAATGGCAAGGTCGGTGAATTGATCATGAAGGAACGAGTCCATCACACTCTCCCTGCAAAGAGGGTCCTTCATGATGAAATGGTCTAGTATGAAATTGGGGTTACAAGGAAAGCGAGCTTCCATCGAAGTTCTCCCTGAACTAATGGTTCCTTGTGTGAAATTGGAAATTTGTTTTGCGAACGGTTCACAAAGACATGAGTCCCTTCAAACTCTCTCTGAAAAGGGGCTAAGTGAACAAAGGATAGCATGCAAAAAGAATGAGCTCCCTCAAACTCACCCTATAAAAATGGTCTCTTACAAGAGGAAATGATTGAAATTGGTATTGGGTGACCAAAATTGGAAATTGGAAATTAAAAATTGAAAATTGGAATTTGATTGACCCGAAAGTCGAAATTGGAATTGATTGACCCAAAGGTCGAAATTGGAATTGATTGACCCAAAGGTCAAAATTGGAAATTGATTGACCCGAAGGTCGAAATTGGGAATTGGGTAACCCGAAGGTCAAAATTAGAGATTTGGAAATTGAGTGGCCCGAGGGCCGAAATTGGTAATTGGATGGCCCGAGGGCCGACATTGGTGATTGGATGGCCCGAGGGTCGAAATTGGTAATTGGATTACCCGAGGGCCGAAATTGGTAATTGGAACTTGAATTTTGATGAATGATCAGTACGAAGACTGAACCCTAGAGGTCGACTAACACGACCAACCAGTGAGACACTAACACGAGTGCTTAATTTTGAAAGAACACCAGTATGAATACCGGGTTTTGAAAATATATCAACATAGACATTGGATTTTGATTATGTACCAGTTTGAGCACTGGGTTTTGGAAATATACCAGTTTGAGCACTGAATTTTGAAAATATACCAGTTCGAGCACTGGGTTTTGAAAATGTACCAATTTGAGCACTGGATTTTGAAAACATACCTTGTTTTTAAATTGAGACTTGAATTTTTGAAAGAGACCGACGCTCTCAAAATATTTGGAAATTATGATGAGAATGATTGTCGAGGTATCAGGATTATCCCTTATCCTTAATAGGTAATGAATTTGATGCAAATAAATGTTAATGCCAATGAATGCAGATGTATGCAAATATGAATGCAAAATGATATAAATGGGTGCACACGCGTGTAAAATGAGAGATGTTATCCTGCCTGCATATAGGATATTTGTGGATAAAAATGAAATTTCAAAAATGCCCCAGTGTAACTGAAAAAAAAAGAGAATCTGATCATTATTTGAAGAAAATTTAAGGAATTACAAAGAATAAGACATGATTTAAGTATAGAATTCTTTCAAATATCGAGCATTGATAGGATCGGGCAGTTCCACTCTGTCGGCATTGATGAGCCAATATGAATTGCGGGGTAATGCCTCTTTGACAACATAGGGACCTTCTCAATTTGGTGACCACTTTCCACCTGAGCGGTGCTTGAGATAAGTCGTTGATCTGAGCACTAGATCATTGACTCGAAATTTTCTTTCAATGACAAATTTTGCATATTGTCTGGCTATCCTCTGACGATATGATTGAGCATGCTCTGCTGCTCTAAGCCTTCTTTCATCGAGCAAACCAAGTTGTATTAGTCGCTGTTGCTGATACTGATTAAGTGGTAACTCCAGAAGTGATGCAAACTTCAGAGCAGGTTTCTGAACGTGTAGAGGCAGTACTACTTTAGTCCCGTAGACAAGTTCTGACGGAGTAGCATTAGTTGAAGTTCAAATGGTGGTTTTGTACGCCCATAACGCATCATGAATCTTCTCATTCCAGTCACGACCTATCTTCAAAGTTTGCTCCAGGATTCGAATCAGAATCTTATTGGTGGCATCTGCCTAACCATTCCCTTTAAGATAATAAGGAGCGAAAAAATGATGATGGATTCTGAACTTTGAGCAGAATGTCCTCATTCTCTCATTCTTGAAATAGCTGCCATTATCTGACACGATATCATGTAGTATGCCGAAACGACATAGGATATTCTTGTGGATGAATGAGACCACATGTCGACCTTCTATTATGCGTAGAGTAACAACTTCTACTCATTTAGTGAAGTATTCTGTTGCGGCAAGAAAATATTTGTGGTCATTCGAAGCAGAAGGAGTGATAGAGCCTACAACATCAAAGGCTCATATAGAAAAAGGCCATGAAGAGACGACAGATTGCAAATACGTTGCTAGCGCATAGATGGAAGGTGCATGCATCTGGCATTGAATACACTTCTTCACAAAACGATAACAGTCTTGCTGCATAGTTTTCCAATAATATCCTGCTCGGATGATTTGCTTGACAAGAGTTTGGTAGCCAACATGACCACTGCAAATGCCTTTGTGTGCCTCTTGCACAACTTCTTTGGCTTCTTCTTCGTCAAAACATCTGGAATACTCAAAACTGAATCTGCGATGATAGAGAACATCAGCAAGATTAAAATATCGAGCAAACATGTGCTGAATTGCTCGCTGCTCTTTCTTCGAGAGTTCTGAAAGAAATTTGCCAGTTTCAATGAAATTTTTGATGTCATGATACCAGGGCTTCTTCCTTTGTTCAGCCTGGTTTATCTGTTCTACTGGAATGAAAGCAGGTTGATCAAGTCTGCCAATTTCAAAGGAGCGACAAGATTCTCCGCTCTTTAAAGACAAGATGGATCCCAGATTGGCTAAACTGTCAGCTATTTGATTGAAGTCTCTCTTGATATGGCAAAGTTGGAATTCTTCGAGAGTGTTGGCAAGAGCTGAGACGATCTTTTGATAAGGAAGTAATTTTTTATCCTTCACTTGTCATTCGGCTAGGACTTGATTGAGGACGAGGAAAGAGTCGCCATAGGCATGCACTCTCTTGACATTGAAGTCCTGTAGAATTTTCAGACCTTGTATCAAAGCTTCATACTCGACCATATTATGAGTGCACTGAAAATCCAGTTTGAGAGAAAAAAGGATCATCTCCTTCTCTGGTGTGATTAGCAAAATTCTGATTCCTATGCCTGCCATATTCTTGGAACCGTCAAAAAATAAATTTCAAACTGGAGATTGCTGAATATTGCAGATCCGTTCATCAGGGAAATCATCTTCGGCTTTAACATCCTCGGCTAAAGGAAAATCGGCCAATTGGTCTGCAATTGCTTGGCCTTTGATAGATTGCTAGGAGACATACTTCAGATCATACTGCATCAACAGGACTTGCCATTTGGCAATCCGTCCATTGAGAAATGGTTGCTTGAGAATGTACTTGAGAGGATTTAATTTGGATAGAATCTTGACTTCAGATGCCAACAGATAGTGTCTCAATTTCTGACACATCCAAACCGATCTAGACATGTCTTCTTTATCTGAGAGTATTTCTTCTCGTAATCAACAAAGGTCTTGCTCACATAGTAAATGGCATACTCTATCATACTGCCTTCTTCATATTGCGCCAAGAATCTGCCGTAAGCAACTTGATTAACCGAAATGTATAGCAAGAGGGGTTTTTCCAATTCTGACAGTTTTAAGACAGAAGGATTGAGCAAATATTTCTTGATACGCTTAAATGATTGCTGGCATTCTGGTCCCCAATCAAATTTTACTCCCTTTCTGAGTAAATGATTGAAAGGCTCACATCTCATGGCTAAATTGGATATAAATTGCCGGATTGATTGCATGCGTCCCTGAAGGCTACGTAATTCTTTGAGATTAGTCGGGGGTGGCATGTCAATGATGGACTTGGCCTTAGCGGGATCCACTTCTATCTCCTTTTTACTTACCAAAAAGCCTAGCAACTTGCGTGATTCAACTCCAAAAACACATTTTTGTGGATTGAGTCTTAGTTTATAAAGAGTGAGTCGCTTGAAGACCTGATTGAGAGCTTCGATTTACCAGAATATCATCAACATATATGCACCAGTGGATCGATTGGAGTCAATTCGAATGATGTTTGCTTTTGCTAGTTACATGAACTTCAAGTTATATCAAATTGATGTTAAGAGTATATTCTTAAATGAACACATCAATAAAGAAGTTTATGTAGAGCAACCTCCAGGCTTTGAAAATGAGAAATATCCTGAAAAAGTCTACAAATTAAAAAGAGCTTTGTACGGACTTAAACAAGCACCAAGAGCGTGGTATGAAAGACTACGAAATTTTCTAGAACAATCTGGTTTTTTCATTGGTCGGGTAGACTCCACTTTATTTATTAAAAATCTTAATTCAGATATTCTTATTGTGAAAATTTATGTTGATGACATAATATTTAGTTCTACTGATGATTCTCTTTGTAAAGAATTTGCTAAAGTTATGCAGGAAGAGTTTGAAATGAGCTTGATGGGCGAATTAAACTACTTCCTTGGACTTCAAATAAAGCAAATTGAAGAAGGAATCTTCATCAATCAGGCTAAGTATACAAAAGAACTTCTCAAGAGATTTGGGATGGACTCATCGAAATCAAGAAGGAATCCTATGAGTACAACTACTTCTCTTGATAAAGATGAAAATGGTAAAAGTGTAGATACTAAGCTCTACAGAGGTATGATTGAATCTCTATTATACTTAACTGCTAGTTGACCTGATATTATGTTTAGTGTTTGTATGTGTGCAAGATTTCAAGCTAATCTAAAGGAATCTCATCTAACTGCAGTAAAACAAATTCTTCGTTATTTGAAAGATACTTTAGATTTTAGTTTGTTTTACCCAAAATCATCTTTCTTTGATTTAGTTTCATATAGTGATCCAGATTTTGCGGGAAGTAAATCTGATCGTAAGTGTACTAGTGGAACTTGTCATTTCTTAGGAAATTCCTTAGTCTCTTGGTTTAGTAAAAAGCAAAATTCGCTGTCACTCTCAACAACTGAAGCAGAATATATAACAGCTAGTTTAGCGTGTTCACAAGTACTATGGATGAAACAGACCTTAAAAGATTTTGGTTTGAATTACTCCACAACAACTATTTATTGTGATAAGACTAGTGCTATAAATCTTTCAAAAATCCTGTTCAGCACTCAAGAACTAAGCATATTGAAGTTAGACATCATTTCTTAAGAGATCATATGTTAAAAGGAGATATTTCATTAAATTTTATTTCCACTAAAGAACAACATGCCGATATCTTCACTAAACCTCTTAAAAATGAAGATTTTATGAGAATTAGGAGAGAACTAGGTATTTGCTCATTTTTGGATTTATAAAAATGCTGATTTTTGAACAAAATCTCAAAATAGCACTATATTAGTCGACCAATAAAATTTTAGTCGACTGATGCTTTAAAATTTTAGAATGAATCGCACCATATTAGTCGACCGATATATTTCTAGTCGACTGATGTTTAGAATGAGTCGCACATTCTTAGTCGACCGATAAAGTTTTAGTCGACTAAATTTTTTTTTTTAAATTTTAACTGAAGGGTCTCGATACCCCTTGGATTTTTAACACCCTTTTTTTTAAAAAAAAGGCATCGTTTCATTTTATTTTTCACACCTTTTCGTTTTCTTAAAAATGAAACCCTTAAAACGAAAACCCTCTATCTCTCTCTTTCCTCTCTCTCTTCCGAAAAACCCTCGGAGTGTCGTTCGATCCTATCCTCGCCGGGATTTTCTTGCCGTGACAGGGAGACGCTGAAATCTTCTGGCCGTGACCGGGAAACGCCGGAATCCTCTTGCAGTAACTGGCGCATCTTCAAATCACGCCAAAACACTCTTGATGTGACAGTGTATCTTCAGCCATTGACAGAATCCCCTTGTGGCAGCCTCCACACTCGCCATCAACAACCGTATCTTCCTTTGTTTCTGTTTCACAACGCCGTACAACATTTTCCTTCTGTCGGACGTCGTTTGGAAGCCGAATTTTTTTTTGGTAATTTTTTTTTAACCATGCCTCGTTCGAAGTCTACATCTGTAAAAGGTTTAGGTTCTCCTCCTCCTACACCTTCTTCAAGACATGGATTTTCTCTCAGATTACTCCGAAATCCTCTTTTATATGATACTTTTGGATCAATTTCTGCACTACCTATTTTACCAGGCCGAAATGTATTCTTTCACCTGTTTTCTTGTTACAAAATAAGAGAATTATTTTCAGAAATTTCACATTTTTTTTATGCCTGTGTAGATACCCTTCACTATCCTTTTCTGATTCACTTGTTTTATATGAATTTACATATTGATCATGAAACTAAAGTTCTGTCCTCTCTTGTTCGTGATGTTGAAATCGAGTTTGATTCCAAACTACTTGGAGAAATTCTAGAAATTCCATCTTCAGACACTCTTTTCAACACTGTTGAACTGAATGATGAGAGAATTTTTGAACAAATTCTTCTTCCAGGTGCACCTCACTGCCCTCCTTTCAAAAATACTAATGTTCAAACTCGTGCACGCATTGCTGGACGAATCTTTGCCCATAATGTTCTACCTAAAACTAGTTCTTTTGATTATTATTCCATAGATCTATCTACGGCTCTTTATGTTTTATTTGAAAATATTTCTGTAAATTGGGCCAATGTGTATTTTACAAATTTGTGGAAACAAAAACCATTTCTTCCTTATGGATGTCTTCTAACTCATATTTTTAGACATTTCAAAGTTTCTTTAACAAATGAAAAATATATTGAGCAAAAAGAGTTCTTTGATCAAACTATTTTTAAAAGAATGAAAATTAAATATCTGTCTCCTTTAAATGTTGATCAAACTGAACCATCTGATCCTACTGAACCATCAATTTTTGAACCTTCACCTTCTGCGACACCTTCATCTCATGCAAAAAGAAAGAAATTTTCTACAAGTCAAGACAATGATGAATTTTTACAGCGACTGGAAGCATTGGAGCTGCATCAACGCACTTTTCGTGAAGATGTGACTCAACAACTATCTTCGATTCAGAAAGAGATTACTTCAATCAAGGACTTGCTCAACTCACTTTTCTGATCTTTATGTTCTGTCTTTACTAAACTTTGATACTTTATGGGTTGTAATATTTTAAACTTATATCTCCATTTTGCTTATGCTATTTCTGCCCTTGTTCTTTTTTATTATGACAAAGGGGGAGAAAAAGATAGTATTGCAGGAGATCTTGCATGAGAAATGCGAAATTAAGAGAAAAATAAAGCATGGAAATGCAAACCAATCAATATGTGATATACGTGCTTTAAATGTGATGTGCTAATGGAAATGCAAACCAATCAATATGTGATATATGTGCTTTAAATGTGCTAACTTTTAATGTTTTGCAGCATATTGATAGGGGGAGTAAAATCTCCATCTATGCATCTAAATGCTTCATCTTTGATTAAGTTTGTCATCATCAAAAAGAGGGAGATTGTTACGACAATAAAGTCGTACATGATACTTTAAGTACAAGGTTTTGATGATGAGCAAGTGAAATCAACTGCATTTTAGCTAAGGCAATGAAGACATTGAAGAATTCGATGAAGAATCTTTGAAGACTAGTGTGCAAATGTTTAATTCATTAAAAGTCTTAGATTCTTGTAAGAGCCTTACTTAGAGTTCATATTTAGATTGCATTTCACCTAAAAAGTCTTTAGAAAAACTTTTCTAAAAGAACCCCTCATGAAAATCTCTTTAGAAAACTCTTTTCTTAAATTTTCGTGTTTATTAGTCGACCAATAAACTCACCAGTCGACTAATCCTTTCGCGCCATATTTTCTAAAAAAGTTATTTTTGTCAAATTAGTCGACTGAAGGTTTTATCAGTCGACTGGACAGAATGTCTGTTTTCTGGAAAATTAGCAAGAGTCGACTAATGCTTTTATCAGTCGACTGGACAGAACATGTGTTTTCTGAAAATTTAGCAGCAGTCGACTAATGCTTTTATCAGTCGACCGGACAGAATGTATGTTTTTCAGAAGATTTTAGCAGCAGTCGACTGAAAGGTTTTTCAGTCTACTGATGATATTATCAGTCGACTAATTTTATCTCTACTCGACTAAGTTTCAAAAGTTCAGATTTCCAAACGGCTCGATTAACAGATCAGTCGACCGACGATAACTGTCAGTCTACTAATAACTAACTATTAGTCGACTAACTACTGTTCCAGTTGTAAACACCCCAAATTTTCACTCACCTCCCCGTCATTTTCACCAAAACATCATCATCCAGCCTTTGAAATCGTCGGAGGGCAAAATGGTCATTTTCTGAACCCGAACCTTGCAAAAGTCTAAATTTCATCTGGAACTCTCAAAATTTCTCTATTTTTAGCTCAGATGTTCAAAATTTTATTCCTGACAGAAGACAAGAATCTCCAAGCCTTGGTTCAAGATTATATTGCATAAGACATGACATTGCATATCATTGCATGAGCATCTCATATCACTACACTGCACAACATGTCATTTCGAGGTCCAGAACTCTTGATTTCAAAATTTTTAATCCAGATTAGAATTTCAACTATTTTCGAAATCGATTCCAAAACCCTGGGTCTTCAAAGTTATCAATTCTTCCCATTTTACCCTCAGGACTCTGAATTTCAAAATATTTTCTCAGGAAACGATCTGGATAGTTTTCAATATGGATTTCAGCTACTTCAACTCAGATTTTGCCTTTTGTCAGCTATTTCAACTATCTTCCTTTTACAAAATCGCCCTATAGGGGCTAACTCTTTTAAAAATTATTGTTTTACCAATTAGTCCAGATTTTTTTGAAAATTCCAAAAAGAGGTTTTGTTGTCTTATTTTCAATAAAGAAGCAATGTGGGACCCACACTGAGGTGGTGTCACACAGGCTCTTCTTTTGAAAAATTTGAATTTTGAAAAACCCAAAAAAATAGGAGCCTTGTCCCCTGGATTGGCGCCACTTGTCTTTTCTCTCTCTTCCCATTTATCTGCCAAGTGTCAGTGTGGGGGTACCTTAAGAAGCCGCCACATGTCATTAGACCCCCTCTTCATTCTATGCCATGTGTCAGCATCCACCATCTTCACCCTGCGCCATGTGTCATTCCAAAGATCATCCTGAGATGCCAAGTGTCATGTGTTGTCCTGTCTAGAAAAAGCAAAACTTGTCTCCTCTGAGGTGGCGTCATTTGAAGAGTGTCTCCTACAGAGGACACGTGTAAACCTCTCCCTCCTTCAGAAAAGTAGCCTGACACATGTCTCTCCCTACTTTTCTCAGAAAAGTAGGAGACACGTGTCACTCCTAGCTTCCTCCAGAAAAGGTAGGCTTGTCTCCTCTGAGGTGGCACCATTTGAAGTTTGTCTCCTGCAAAGGACACATGGCATCCTCTACTCTTTTCAGAAAAAGCAGGTGACATGTGTCATTCTCTGCTCTTCTCAGAAAAAGTAGATGCCACGTGTCATTTCCTGCTCTCTTCAGAAAAACTGGAATTCAAATATTCAAATCTCTCTAGAGGTGGCGAAAATCCTGAATTTCACCTTTTCTATTTTGTCTGAGATGGCGCCACATGGCTTGGACCTCCTTCTCTTCCCTCTGCCACGTGTCATTCTCTGCTTCTTTTAGAAAAAGCAAGATGACACATGTTTTTCCCCTACTTTTCCCAGAAAAGTAGATGACACGTGTCATGTCTAGCTTCCTTCAGAAAAAGTAGAAGACATATGTCACTCTTGGCTTTCTTCAGAAAAGCAACCATTCAAAAAATTGTAGACAAGAGCTAGGTGGCGCAAATCTTGGAGTTCTACCTTTTTCTACTTTGTCTATGAGGGCGCCACATGTTCCTTGCTTTTCCCTCCTGCCACATGGCATTGTAGGAGCCACTCTGAGGAACTGCCACATGTCCATCCTCCATTCCTCCAGAGCCAACCCCCCATTTGAAATTCAAATCACCTTATGAGGTGGCGCCATTTGAGAAGGCTTCTCCAGACAACTGACACTTGTCTGCCACATGTCCAGACCTCTCTGCATCAGAAAAAGTAGAAAAAACCCCCTCTGAGGTGGCGCATTCTGCTTCTCCCATTCCTGTTCTCCTGCCACATGGTAGTGTGGAGCCACCCTGAGGTGGCGCCACATGTCAGCCTCTCCTTTCCTGCAGAAAAAGTAGAATTTGAATTCCTCTGAGGTGGCACAATCTGCTTCTTCCACTCCTGTCCTTCTAACATGTGTCAAGAGCTTCCAGAGGTGGCGCCACATGGCATGCTTCTACTGTTTCCAGCTTTACATCTCAAACCTCCTTTTGAGGTGGCGCCATTTCAGAGCTCCCACTTGGCTTCATTTCTTTTATTTATTTTATATTTTTAATAAAAATAGCCCCATGAGGTGGCGCCACCTGAGGGCTCCCTACAAAAGGCAAATTTTGAATTTCAAACCCCAGGTAGCACCCTCTGAGGTGGCACCATTTGGGAGCTTCCTGCAGAGAAAATCAAGCAAACCCAATTTTGAAAATTTTCAAATTCTGCTGAGGTGTCTCACCCACAAAATTTCCCATTTTATTTTCTCAAAAAAATCAAAATAGCACCCCTGAGATGGCGCCACATGGAGGGCTCAGATTGAGCCTATTTGAAATTCAAATTTTTTAGAAAATTCTATAAAAACAAGGCTCCACGCCCAGCATGGGGGAGCTTCTTTTGGACTTTGAAATTCGACCTAGACTTTCTTCAGAACCCGATTTTTGAACCTTGGAATTCACGCCCCCTTTGGGCTCAGTGAAGAAGGCGCAGTGGGTCGATCTTGGTGAATCATCCGAAGCCCGGAGCGAAGGACGAACAAAGCCCTTGGTAGCCGCCCCTTTCAAGAGTTTCAAATCTGCATAACGAAGCAAGGTGCACCTCTTTTCCTTTTGATTTCATATCATGATTTGATTCGGGTGTCGTTTGAAGAAAGAGCTCATCCGAGGAATGGATTGAGCTATTCTCATAAAACAACAAATATAAAAATATATAATCATACTTCCTTGATGATTTTTAGCATTCATGCATTTAGCTAGATTTAATTTGCATTTTATTTAGCATATTTCATGAATTAATTAGGATTAATTTAGCATTTATTTCAATTCTGCTCAGTTCTAGTAGTTCTCTGTTTTTGTCAGTTAGTCCACACGTCATTTCATGCATTTATTTTTTATTAACAATTCCACAAAAATCATGGAATGCGCCCTTAGGTGTTCCTAGAAATTTGCCAAAAATTCGGAGAGATTTGAATTCGTTTACTGCGGTAAACGTTCAAAAAGGTGAGTCGGGTTTTATTACCTGGGATGCATTTTAAAATCTCTTTTCTGACTTGTAAAATCGAGATCTCCCTCATGGGAGATTCGATTTTCGATCCAAAAGATGTTTGGAATGCGGGGGGATGTCTAGTTTTTAACCTGATTTTATCCAATTTTTATAATTTTCTTTAATGTCAGACAAAAATCCGAGAGTTCGGGACACGTGTCAGAGCCTGATTTGGGCCTCTGAGACTTTGGATCGACTTAGGTCGATGGGTTCTCTTTGGGTATTGCTCCAAATCCAAAACTGTAAAAAATGAATGTTATGTTCGAGATGTCCTCTGCTTGCAGCTAAAAGTTTGTGATTTTTAGAACAGTTGTGATATCTGTGTCGGAATTTTTTTGTCAGTCTCCTGTTTTTCCACATTTGTCTGTTCTGTCGATTTAGGAATGAAAAGTTAGATTTGTATCCGTGTTTCTGTTGATCAAATGCCAAAATCATGAACATAAAAGTTGTCCTTGTAGGTGTCGTGAGTAGATCTGTTAAATATCAGAAATTTCCATGGCTCTTTTATATTTTTTTAGTATTTTATATTAGATTAGGTTGATTTTTACCTCCGTCAGAACCAAATCCCTGTTACCGAACTCACCATGGATCAAATTCCGAGACTGTAAAAACCAAAAATGTTTAATTTTGGGTCCTTTAGCAGTATGCAAAATATCAGAAGTTTTCATGGTGTAAATCTTGCATTATCATATTAAGCATTGCATTTGGTTCGGGTCCATAGGCAAAATCCACCCTTTTTAGGACTTTCTTTAAATTTTAGCATTCAAATCATATCATTTCATAATTTTTAGCATTCTAGGATGTTTATCAGAGTAGGTAGATGCTTCATACCGAATTTGGTGTGATTTGGAATTCATTTGAGGCTTGATTTAGCCATATCATCAAAACAGGGCCCCGCGGGACCCAGATCAAAGCGAAAAACAAGCGAAATTCGTTATTTTGGATAAATTGCAAAATGTCAAATTCTGATTTTACAGTCCTAATGTGTTTATAAGCATGTCATCATGCCTCATACTGCATTTCATCATCATTTGATTCAATTTGAATTTCGAAATCTCAATTTTACCAAGTTTTCCTTCAAAAACCCCTGATTTTAAAGGTGTAACTTTATAATTAGGGGTATTTTGGTCATTTTGACCACCATTTCGAATTTCAAACTATTTTCCACCAAATTTCTTGCATTTTCATCATTTCAAATATCAAGGAAGCATAAGAAGAGGGTTTATATCCAATTAAATCCAATAATTTCATAATATTATTGGAAAGTCTTGGAAAAACTCGCATATTTGAGCTAACCTTATTTCAAGTTTGGCAGGGACATTCAAAAGAAGAAGCTGAAGTCTGCAATTTCCATTTATTTCATTTATTTAGTGATGTAATAATGTAAATTTTGGAATAAGAGATTTAAATTTCTGCTTAGACTAGGATGCATATCATATAGTTTGAATTTATGCCATATCCTGTTTATATGATTCATGCATTTTATTTCAAAAGCACTATGGATGTACACGAATGACACGTGCACCAACTCTTAGGGAGTTGATGAACTCGGTGGAATCCATATTTACGGCCCTAGTCGGAATATGGACGACACCCAGATCCATCATCTTTCTACTAGTCACATTGAGCCTACACTCTTAGGCTATCTTAAAATGCACATCATATTTCTAATATTTTCAAAGTATTGTGCATTAAATCAATTAAATTCCGAACATATTCATGGCCACAGTCAGGATATGCGAAGGATTTATTTTGACTTAATACATATTTTCCAACAAATTTTTTAGAAAATCTTCCAAAATGCATTCATTCACTCATATCATTTGCATCATGAAATCCTTGGTTTTCCCATGATTTTCTTAAGAAAACTTCATTCTCAAAGAAATCGATTTCTCAAGAAACTCTGAGGATTTTTCAAAATCGGTTTTCCCAAGTTAAGTTTTCATAGTTTTCCATGGAAACCAGTCTCTCAAGAAACTTCTAAGTTGGATTTCCAAAATCAAAGTTTTCCCTCGATTTTTCCTGGAAAATGTTGTTTTCTTAAGATTTTCAAAAAGAGTTTTCCAATCTTTCTCAAGAATCAAAAAATCAAATTTTCAAGGGTTTTAAGGCTAAGATTCCCAGAATTTCGATTTCCCAAGTTCAGTTTTCTTCTCCAATGAGTTTCCCTATAAATTTGCCATCATTTTCCTAAGAAAGTTCTCAAAGTCCGAGTTTTCCTGAGAAGTGTTTCCCTTTTCAAATGTTCACCTTTTTCTCAAGAATCACTTCTATTTTCCCAGAATTTTCATCCATCCATGATTTTCCCACATCTTTATGAACTTTCTCGTGATTTCAAAAACCCCTTTCTTCTGAGATTCCTGAGAAATCGACTTTCACCCTTTTCCTGAGAAATAGCTTTCAAATCCAAATATTTTCCAAGCATACATCATATTTTCCAACTTACATTTTCCAAAATCTCATAGCACATGCCTGAATTCTCTGTGCATTTAGGATAGAACACGATTTTGATGATTTAACTAAGTCAAGCACAATTTTGGTCCTTGGTTTGATTACTCCTGTTAAAGGCGGCAGGAACGGTCGAACCTCGTACCGACAAGTCGAGCCCCATCCCATGGATTTTCCCGCAATTTTCAAAACGGAGGCGAGTATTTCAAAACCATTTTCCAAAACCCGGTCAAGTTTGAAGCACGAAAGCGTTTCCCTCTCTCTCTTTCGCAAGGAAGGGGAAGACGGGAAAATTTTTGCGACGATAACACCAGTTGACTAATTTTGACGTTTTCCCTAAAACTTCAAAAAGGCGTGTCTTTTCATTTTTCAAATGTTTTGATCGTTCAAAATGGACTGTTTTGACACCCTTTCATACCCTCAATGTATGAAAACTTTCAACTATAAATATGAGTGCATTTTACACTCAAAAGCACTTCAATCATATCAAATCCAATTGAATTACTTCTTGCTTTTCAGTTCTATTCATTCAAGTATTTATTTTCTCACTCACTTGATATTTTTCACTTCAGTTTTTCACTCAAATTTCTTTAAGAGATAGTGAATTCGTGAGTAGAGTATTTCAACAACCTCAAAAGCCAATCGCATCTCATTTGCATTAAAAAGAAAGGCTCATAGGTTGTATTGTAAGTTGTTACTTATTTTTCTGTAAAAGGAAGGACTCCTTTGTTTAAAGGAGTTGTTTGCTTTCAGTAAGCGTGTTACTGGAAGTGGGATCGGATTTGGTCTGTATGATCTTGTAGTTACACAAGGTTGATAGTGGAAATCTCAAGCGGGTTTTGCTTGGGGACTGGATGTAGGTCGGGAAAGACCGAACCAGGATAAATTTTGTGTTCTTTGTGTGATTGCTTTTCAAATTGCAAAATTCGTTAATATTTCACATACAATTTTTAAAAGCACTATTCACCCCCCTCTAGTGCTCGTTGCCTCGATCCTACTGCACTTTCACACCATCCCGTACTTTCATCGAGCTAACTGAACGAGCCGAATGGCTCGAGTTGAGTGTGGAGAATGGAGTCTATGAAGGCTTCACTTTTTCCAAAAACAACCCTCAAGGTGAGCAGAAGAAGAAAGCTCACTTCACCTATTCTGCCAACAACAACAACAACAATAGCTGAAATCAATATAATGGGCAGAAGAAATATTACTGCTACGACACAGGAAGTTCAAATAACAAAGGGGATAAAAAAGGAAAGCCTGCTCCTTAATACGACAAGCCTCCTCAGCAGGATCAAGGACCGAAACTGCGTGAGAAGACCAAACATGAAGGATGGAGCTATGACCGAAAGTTCACACCTTTAGACCAATCACTCGAAGATGTGCTCGAGTATATGCTATCAAAAGAGATGGTCAAGTTGCTAAGACTGGCTGATCCCCCTGTGCCCATGGGGAAATGGAAAGATCAGTTTTGCAAGTTCCACAAGACAGTGGGACACAACACTAAGAACTGCTTTGTTCTAAAAAACATTGTGCAAGATCTTATTGATAAAAATATTTTAGTGAAAGGAGATGAAGAAGAGAAAATGGATATTCTAAAGCAACCTTTTTCTTCACACATCACAGCAATAGTATATGAACAACCATTCTTGCCTCACGAACACATTAAGCCATGTTTTGTTCAAGACCTTCAGATGCAACATCAGGTAACAGTGCTATGACAAGCAGCTCCAGCTTCTAAGAAGATGGACCTAATCTCAGCATTCGGCAAGATGAAAGTTTCTGTAGCACCTGCAAAGTCATCCCCCAAGTCAAAGGGAATTCCTGATTTCCTCAATCAAATCATCAAACCCAGGCCAGAAAATTCAAGTCAGAAGCCTCTGACCGCTCTGTCCAATGTTTCCATTCTTGACTTGGCCAAAAATTCCCGCAAGCATCAGCAAGTACTGGATGATCTGCTCAAAAAGATTAAAGTTAAACCCAATACCACACCTGAAGACATGGCACAAATTGTGAACTCCGCCATGACCAATGTGTCGATCACCTTCTCAGATGAGGACCTTCCAAAGCCTCACTCATTTCATAATAATGCTCTATACATCGTCGTTCGAGTAAGAGGAATGACAGTACCACACATGCTAGTTGATGGAGGCAGTAGCCTCAACATATGTCCCGAAATGACAACAAAAGCACTAGGGATCAAGGAAGAAGAATACATTCAAGATCCTATCACCATCTATGGGTTTGACAATCATGGTCAAACGGCCAAGGGCAAGATATTTCTAGAGGTGTTCATCAACTACTCGGTGCACTCAATACTTTTCCATGTGGTCAATGTACCACCCACCTACAATCTGCTGCTCGGAAGGACGTGGATTCATAATGCTAATGCAGTGCCTTCCACCCTACATCAATGCATGAAATGGTCAAAAGGTGGAATGATTACGACAATACTGGGAGAAGACCGAGAAGAAAGGCTCCCATAGCCCATGATCCCTCGACCATCATTCACTGCAGAGATTCCCAGCAACAGGGACAGCGAAGAAATCAGTCTCGGAGAAAGTCGGAAAATACTTCAGACAACATCAGAACTATCTCTGCACACTATAGCCATGACCTGATGGAGAGGTCCTCAATTCTTCAAGATTGGAGGCCGGATCAACTACAACGCTATTAAAGATCATTCGTTGTTTCCATAATTCATGAAGGCAAGAAAGGGATTTGATTTACTCCTGAAACATGGATATCAACACTTCAAAGGACTCGGCAAAATTGAAGATGGTCGCATCGAGCCGGTGATCCAGAAGCATCGTCCCCACAGAGCAGGACTAGGGTTTTCCGGCGGAAGCTCACCAAAGAAGACTGTTTTTGTCAAAGGAGCATACTGAGGACCATTTGTTATTGTCTTTCTATTCTTTCCCAAATAAATGTCTCATTTTATCAATGTCTCTGATCAACTCAAAATCAATAAAATTTCAAGATTCTTTGTCTATCTAGATGCCATCTGTCTCCTTTCTGTCTATCTCCTTATTTTATGATTTTAATGTCAATTTATGCATAATTTTCTCCAAATGATTGTTTGTCTTATGATGGACAATTTTACCTGAACCAAATTTCTTATCCAAAATTTCAGAATGACTTCTCGGACAATCAAGAAGCTCGTTCTCAATCCAAAGGCTTCCCAGAAGTTGGCAGCAATTCACCGAGTCAAAGCAAGCACAAAAGATGGCAAAGTAGCAAAGCAGTCAGATGATTATGCAGAATATGATCAGTCTCTTCAGAAATTACCAGAGTTTGCCTCAGTTTAGAAACAGGATGAACCATCTGCTCTAGTACAAGATCCAACTGAAGATGTCAATATCGGTTCAGAGGAAGATCCCAAAATTCTCCAGATCGGAACCAGTCTGAGTCCGGAAGAGAATGAAAGACTTACAATTTTCTCAAGCAATATGAAGAAGTGTTTGCATGGACATATGAAGATATGCCAGGTTTAGACCCAAATTGGTCGAACACCGTCTCGTTTTGAAGCCAGATGCTAAGCCAGTTAAGCAGAAATTGAGAAAAATGGATCCTAGAATAGAACAAAAAGTCAAAGAAGGACTTGAAGATTTGCTTAAAGCAGGGTTCATTCAGACTATTGACTACCCAGATTGGTTAGCCAATATTGTTGTCATTCCAAAGAAAAGCGGCAAAGTGAGGATTTGCATAGACTTTAGAGACCTCAATAAGGAAACTCCGAAGGATGACTATCCACTTCCAAGCATCGATCTTCTAGTCGACAGCACGGCAGAACATGCTATGGTCTCTTTTATGGATGGATATTCCGGCTACAATCAGATTAAGTTGGCCGCCCGCGACCAATCCAAAACTTCCTTCACTACGCCTTGGGGCACTTTTTGCTATACAGTTATGCCTTTTGGGCTCAAGAATGATGGAGCAACGTATCAACGAGCAATGGTTGTTATCTTTCATGATCAGATGCGCAGAATCATGGATGTGTATGTTGACGATATTCTCGTGAAATCCAAAGAAGAAGAAGACCACCTCGAAGCGCTTGATCAAGTCTTTAAGAGACTCATTCTTTACAAGTTAAGGCTTAACCCGCAAAAGTGTGTCTTTGGAGTCGAATCAAGAAAACTATTGGGCTTTCTGGTTAGCAAAAAGGGAATTGAAGTTGACTCAGCCAAAGCAAAGGCTATCATTGATATGCCACCCCCAAAGAATCTCAAAGAACTGCGTAGCCTTTAGGGACGCATGCAATCAATTCGGTGATTTATTTCCAATTTGGCAATGAGATGCGAACCTTTCAACCACTTGCTCAGAAAAAGAGTTAAATTCGAATGGGGACAAGAGTGTCAGCAATCATTCGATCGGATCAAGAAGTATCTCTTCAATCCTCCTATCTTGAAGCCGCCAGAATTGAGAAAACCTCTTCTGCTATATATCTTAGTAAATCAAGTCACATGCGGCGGATTCTTGGTACAGTATAAAGAAGGCAGCTTGATAGAGCACGTCATTTATTATGTGAGTAAGACTTTCATAGACTATGAAAAGAAATACTCTCAAATAGAAAAGACCTGCCTAGCTCTAGTATGGATGTGTAAGAAGCTAAGATACTACCTGCTAGCATCTGAAGTCAAAATCTTATCCAAACTCAATCCTCTCAAATACATCTTGGAGCAACCTTTCCTCAGCGGACGAGTTGCCAAATGGCAAGTCTTACTGATGCAGTACAACCTAGAATATGTCTCGCAACAATCAATAAAAGGTCAAGCAATCGCAGATCAATTGGCAAATTTTCCTCTGGCAGAAGAGGTGAAAGCCGAAGATGATTTCCCAGACGAGCAAATATGCAATATCCAGCAGTACCCAATTTGGAATTTATTTTTCGATGGTTCCAAGAACATGGCCGGAATAGGCATTGGGATCTTGTTAATCACTCCTGAGAAGGAGATGATTCCATTTTCCCTTAAACTTGATTTCTCATGCACCCACAATATGGCTGAGTATGAAGCCCTGATTCAAGGTCTAAAAATTCTACTAGACTTCAATGTCAAGAGAGTGCATGCTTACGACGACTCATTACTCGTTGTCAATCAAGTTCGAGCCGAATGACAGGTGAAAGATCAAAAGTTATTTCTTTATCAGAAAATTGTTTCATCTCTTGTCAGCGAGTTCAAAGAATTTCAGCTCTTCCATATCAAGAGGGAATTCAATCAAGTGGCTGATAGTCTAGCCAGCTTAGGCTCCATTATGGCATTCAAGAATGGAGAATCTTGTCGCTCTTTCGAAATTGGAAGACTTGACCAACCTACCTTCCTTCCGACAGAACAAGTAAACCAGGTTGAACAAAGAAAGAAGCCTTGGTATTACAATATCAAAACTTTCATAGAAACCAGTGAATTTCCTCCAGAACTTTCAAAGAAAGAGCAGCGAGCAATCCAGCGTATGTCTACCCGATATTTCATTCTGGCCAATGTCCTCCATCGTTGTGGATTCAGTTCAAAACATTCCAGATGATTAGATGAAGATGAAGCCAAAGAAGTCGTGCGAGAAGCACACGAAGGCATTTGTGGTGGGCACGTCGGCTACCAAACCCTCGTCAAGCAAATCATAAGAGCAGGTTACTATTGGAAGACTATGCAGCAAGACTGTTATCAGTATGTGAAGAAGTGTATTCAATGCCAAATACACACACCTTCCATCCATGCTCCAACAACATATTTGCAATTTGTTGTCTCTCCATGACCGTTCTCTATGTGGGCCTTCGATATCGTAGGTCCCATCACTCCCTCTGCTTCAAATGGCCACAAATACTTCCTCGCCGCAACAGAATATTTCACCAAGTGGGTAGAAGCTATCACTCTTCGCACAGTAGAAGGCCGAGACGTGGTCTCTTTTATCCACAAGAGCATCCTTTGCCGTTTCGGCATCCCGCATGACATCGTGTCAGATAATGACAGTCACTTCAAGAATGAAAAAATGAAGACATTCTGCTCAAAGTTCAAAATCTATCATCATTTTTCCGCTCCCTATTATCCTCAAGGGAATGGTCAAGCAGAAGCTACCAACAAGATTTTAATTCGTATCTTAGAGCAAACTGTTGAAACATGTCGTGACTTGCATGAGAAGATCCACGATGCACTATGGGCCTACCGGACCACCATTCGTACACCAACAAATGCTACTCCATCAGAACTGGTCTATGGAACAGAAGTAGTATTACCGCTACATGTTCAGAAGCCTGCTTTGAAATTTGCTTCCCTTCTAGAACTACCTCTTGACCAATACCAGCAGCAACGACTAGTACAGCTAGACTTGCTCGACGAGAAAAGGCTAAAAGCAGCAGAGCATGCTCAATCCTATCGCCAGAGAGTAGCCAGGCAGTATGCGAAGTCTGTCATCGAAAGAAGATTCAAAGTCAATGATTTAGTACTTCGATCCACAACTTATCTCAAGCATCATCCCGGCGGGAAATGGTCGTCAAATTGGCAAGGTCCATATGTCATCAAAGAAGCATTACCCCACAACTCATATCGGCTCATCAACGTCGATGGGGTAGAATTGTCGGATCCCATTAATGCTCGACACTTGAAAAAGTTCTATACTTTAAACATTTATTCTCTTCTTGTAATCCTCCTATTTCCTTCAAATAATGATCAAACTTTCTTTTCCCAGCTACACTGGGGCATTTTTAAATTTTTTTTTCTGTATGCAGGCAGGATAAACAAAATTCCTCATTTCACGCACTTGTGCATTCATGTGCATCAATTTGCATTCAACTACATTAATAACAATTCGGTCAGTATTGGGATTTCAACAAACAGTCCCATCACAATTCCTAATGATTCAAAATTGAAAGATAATCACCAATACTGAACCAAAATCCAGTGCTCGAACTGGTATTATTTCAAAACCCAGTGCTCGAACTAGTATTATTTCAAAATCCAATGCTCGAACTGGCATTATTTCAAAATCCAATTTCCAAGTTGATCTACTTTTCTTTTGAAAAACCGAGTTTCGACTCGGGTTTTCCTTCAAATCATTTTTTTTCTTTTGAAGATCTGAGTTTCGACTCAGGTTTTCCTTTAAATTACTTTTTCTTTTGAAGAACCGAGTTCCGACTCGGGTTTTCCCTTAAATCATTTTCCTTTGTTGATCCGAGTTCTGACTCATGATCTCTTTACCTTATTCGAGCTCTGATTTGAGCTCTTCATTTCCTTTTGTTGATCCGAGTTCCGACTCGTGATTCGAGCTCTTCATTTTCCTTTGTTGATCCGAGTTCTGACTCGAGATCTCTCTATCTTATTCAAGCTCAGATTTGAGCTCTTCATTTTCTTTTGTTGATCCGGGTTCTGACTCGAGATCTCGCTACCTTATTCGAGCTAAAATTCGAGCTCTTCATTTTCTTTTGTTGATCCGGGTTCCGACTCAAGATCTCTTTATTTATTCGAGCCCTTACTCGAGCCCTTTATTTTCCTTTGTTGACTCGGGTTCCGACTCGTGATCTCTATATTTTATTCGAGCTTTGACTCATTCTCCTTTGTTAATCCAAGTCATTTCGATCCTCAGGGTCTGTCAATTGCTCAAATTTGATATTTTGCTCACCAATTTTCAATTCAAATCTTCAGATCATTCAATTCTCCAATCTTGACCCCTGGGTCACCCAATTTCCGATTTCAAAATTCCAATTCTCAATTCCAATTACCAAACTCTCAATTTCGACCATCAAGTCACCCAACTTCCAATTTTGACCTCCAGGTCATTCAATTTCCAATTTTCGACCTTCGGGTCACTCAATTCTCAATTCCGATCTTTTGGTCAACCAATTCTCCAATTTCAACCTCCGGGTCATCCAATTTCCAACAATAAATTTTCCAATTTCCAATTTCAACCTTTTGGTCAATCAATTTCAATATCCAATTTCAATCATTTTCTCTTGCGAGAGACCCTTTTTAGGGAGAGTTCGAGGGAGCTCATACTTTTTGCATGCTATCCAATTCATTCACTTAGCCCCGTTTCAGGGAGAGTTTGAAGGGACTCGCGTCTTCGTGAACCGTTTGCAAAACAATTTCCAATTTCACACAAGGAACCCTTTCGTAGGGAGAGGCTCGACGGAGACTCGCTTTTCTTGTGACCCCCCCAATTTCATACTAGGCCATTTTCATCATGAAGGACCATCTTTTCAGGGAGAGTGTGATGGACTCATTCCTTCATGACCCAATTTTCCGACCTCACTATTATCGGCCCCTTTCTATAAGAGAAGCCTAATATTAGGGAGCTTTGACGAAAGCTTAATTTCTCTTCGAAAGTTCGTTTTGCAAACACCTCCTCTTCAGGGAAGAAAGGAGTATTTCCCATTTCCCATTCAGGTAAGGGCTAAGCCTGAGTCTCTCTTTTTGGGGAAAAAGAGAGGAGAATTTTCGTCACGAATATATTAAGCCGGACCTCAAATGCTCTCTTTCACCCAGGATTTCAAGAAAACTATGTCAATTTGTCGATCAAATTATTTATTGATTTCAGAATCTTTATTGAATACCTCAGTTTACCTTCAGCATTACTTCCAAAAGAGTGAAGCTTTTTGCAAAAAGAGATTCAAAATTCAAATTCTTTCTATTGGCCAATCAAAAGGATGAAGGATAAATCCTCGATATGGCCAGAAAAGAAGATTCAATGTTATTGCAAAGCCACAAATGATTGATATTGATCGCAGTTATGGCACAACTCTAAAGATTATTCTTGTAAAGACGAGGCAGTGAAAATATCTGAGCGCTAGAAAAAGAGAGCATTCATCAAAACCCTGTCTCCTTAAAATCACCTAAACTGTCATTAAATATCCGCAAAAGGGATCTCTCAATTGTCGTCAAGATGAAGGCGAATTAAACGAGTAGACCCCCGGGGCCAAAGAAGATTTGAAGCATCTCTAAGATGACGGAGTTTGTGACGGATCATTCCAGGGAAAGTCCAAAGCACTCTCAAGATGAAGGCAGATGCGATGAACCTCCCGACAATCCCCAAAAGATATTTAATTTCAGCTATCATCCAAAGATCTCCAACTAATGAGCCAATATCATCAACAAGGCCCTTGAGGTAAAGAATGATCGAAACATCTCCAAGTTGAAGGAGTTTGTGACGTACCCTTCCAAAAAGAAAGCAAGAGAGGAAAAAGAAAGAGAGAAAAAGTCAAGACATCTCCAAAAGGAAGGAGAATGTAGCCAGAACCCGAAAGAGCCTAAAAAGAGTGCAGAAAGATTATCATGAGATAAGCTCCCAGGATATCAAACTGCCAAATCTATCAAGAATCTTCTTTAAATTTGTGAAATGTTGTTATCAATATTCTTTCATCAATTGCTTTCATAATATAAAATTCTCTTTCTTGTTCATATTAAGGAAATTGATAGCTTCCTTGAAGAAGGTCAATTGCAAGCAATTTGGATTCTCAGTCTTGATTCTACGAAGTGAAACTCGTTTGGAGGTAATACTTCATGTAGAAAAGGAGGGATACTTTTGCAACAATATGCATCATTTTTCAAGTATTTTGAATCAACAACAAAATTTTCAACATTTTGACAATATTTTCTAGCTATCCTGACGTGAAGTGAGAGCTTGGTATCTGTCTTTGATACGTTCTGACACCAAATTTTAAATCCCTCTTAAGGACTTGAGTCCTTCCCTTCTTTGAGAACATGAACTCTTAGATTCGCACACTTCCTTGTGTCCCCACTGTCCCACCATAGACAGTCCCATTTTGGTTCGAGGTCGAACTACAAATCATTTTCTCGCAAAAGGCAATTTCAAAAGCTAATTTAGTCTCAGCAATGAGACACCCAAAATCAACCCCTTTTCAGGCTTTAGGGACCCCATTTTCCTTCCTTTTGCAAAACCCCTGTCAGATTTATTGTGCAAAATCCGAAGGTTCCATCATGGTCTCTTCTTTCGAAAATTCCATTCCATTTTCCGCCCAATCAGGATAAGGGTACAAACCTGAGCCTTCTTTGATGAGGTATTTCATTTTTCGCCCAATCAGGATAAGGGTACAAACCTGAGCCTCCTTTGATGAGATATTTCATTTTCCGCCCAATCAGGATAAGGGTACAAACCTGAGCCTCCTTTGATGAGGTATTTTATTTTCCGCCCAATCAGGATAAGGGTACAAACATGAGCCTCCTTTGATGAGGTATTTCATTTTTCGCCCAATCAGGATAAGGGTACAAACCTGAGCCTCCTTTGATGAGGTATTTCATTTGCCGCCTAATCAGGATAAGGGTACAAACCTGAGCCTCATTTCATGAGGTATTTCATTTTCCGCCCGATCAGGATAAGGGTATAAACTTGAGCCTCATTTGATAAGGTATTTTATTTTCCGCCTGATCAGGATAAGGGTACAAACCTGAGCCTCCTTTGATGAGGTATTTCATTTCCGCCCGATCAGAATAAGGGTACAAACCTGAGCCTCATTTGATGAGGTATTTCATTTTCCGCCCGATCAGGATAAGGATACAAACCTGAGCCTCCTTTGATGAGGTATTTCATTTCTGCCCGACCAGGATATGGGTATAAACCTGAGCCTCCTTTAATGAGGTATTTCATTTCCGCCCGATCAGGATAAGGGTACAAACCTGAGCCTCCTCTGATGAGGTATTTCATCTTCCGCCCAATCAGGTTAAGGGTACAAACCTGAGCCTCCTTTGATGAGGTATTCCATTTTCCGCCCAATCCGAATAAGGGTACAAACCTGAGTCTCATTTCCATGAGATATTTCATTCCCCAATCAGGTTAAGGGTCAAACCTGAGCTTCATTCCATACGAAGCTTTTTCTGTCCCATCTAGGTTAAGGGCAAAAACCTGAACTTCATTCTCATAAAGCAAATATATTCCTCTTTATTCTTCATTTCATATCTACCATCTTCCTCGGGCTAATTTCTTCATACCCAGTCAGATCCTTCTAACTGGGGTATTTTTTTATATATAGCCCAAATTTGGTGTGTTTTTCTTTGCCACTAAGCTCGGCCACGAGTCGACTTAGTAGCAAAGAGGGGCATCTGTAAACACCCCAAATTTTCACTCACCTTCCTGATATATCCATTAATCATCACATTTCGGTTCTCCGAAAGCAATGAAGGGCAAAATGGTCATTTTCCAAGATTGAACCTTGCAGAAAGTCCTAAATTCCATTCTCGAGTCTCAAAACTTCTCTATTTAGACTCCGAAAAATTTTCAAACTGCAAAATTTCAAAATCCTACTCTTGAAAAGAAGGTAGAATTTCAAATTCCTAATTCAGAGGGGCACTTCAGGAAACATGTCTTTGCATAGCATTGCATGAACATTTCACGCCGTTTCACTGCACAGCATGTCATTTTGAGATCCAAAACTCCTGATTTTCAAAAATGTCAATCCAGATTCGAGTTTTAAATATTTCAAAATTGATTTCAAACCACTGGGTTTTTAAAATTGCCAAATTCTTCCCATTTTACCCCCAGGGCTCCAAATTACAAAAGTTTTTCTCAAGAAAATGATCTGGATAGTTTTGGACATTCATCTTCAAGATTTCGTCAGTTAAAAAGAGGGGGACATGATTTCAAAATTCATAAGACCTTATTTCAAACTTTTACAAAAAGGGCTCCGAATTTTCCCGCATCTTTCTAAATTCTGCCCTGAAGAACCATTTTCTTCCAAGTTTTGAAATCAAACCAAAATTCACTTTGTGTTTTCTAAACTAGCCTACTATTGTGAAAATTCCAAAATATCTCATCTGACTTTTATTTCAAATAAGTGACGTGGGACCCGCCTCGAGGTGGTGTCACACTCAAACTCTCAAAACTTTCTCTTATTTTCAAAACAGTGCCCATTCGAGAGTGGCGCCGATTTATAAAAAAAAAATTATTTATTTAACTCAATTTTAATAAAATAGTTAGTGGGCCCACGTAGGTGGCACCCCACTAAGACTCTTTGCCAAGAAAATCAAATTTTTTTATATATACTTCAAAAAGTTTTCAAATTCAGTTGAGGTGGCACCACCTTAAAAAAAAGAGAAACAAGAAAAAAACAAAATTTGTTTCATCATTTTTTGTTTTGTTTTTTTTTATTATTATTACTTTTCAAACCCAAAACTTATACTTTACCTAAGTTTCAAAATTTCTTGGGAGAAAGGGAGCCGTCCCCTCTCAAAACGGCGAGTTCTCTTTTTCAAAAGATTTCAAAAAATTTTAAAAGTTTGTTTTAAGGGTTATCAAGGTCGGCTAAAGAGGAGGAAAAAGAGGGATTTGAAGGGGAAAAGCAAGGGCCGACTATTAAAAAGAGGAGGAGGGTCCAGCAAAAGGGGGATCTCAGTCTCTTCCTCCCTTCATCATCTACCTTCCTCTCTTCCCATCGGAGGAAAACTTCTTCCTTTCTCCTGCTTCTTCCACCTGGGATCGATCGAGCTTTTCAAAGAGAGCAATAGGCGATCTCTTGGACTCCAGCCTCCCCCATCTCTCAAAACCCCGGTTCCTCTCAGCTGGCAGGAGCCCGATTGATGTTTTTTTCACATCTTCTTTGATTTTCACAGGAAATCCAGTGGGCTCCTTCCCATCTTCTTCAACCCAGCCAGCTTCTTCACCTTGCCTTCAGCTCAGCAGCACGCTCCAAAGAAAGACAAGTCTCCAGCAACTGGTATTCCGAAATCTTCTCATCAACCCTTGGAGGCTTAGCTCACCCTGTAGGAAGCGCTTCTTCAGCCTCTTCTAAATCAAGGTAAAGAAATCCCCTGTACATCTGCAACTCTGCAAATTAGTAAATCCATTACAGTCGTTGATGTGATTTACAGTTATGGTCGTTCATGCGTCATGGATCGGGGATGACTTGCAATGGCGCCACCGATTCCTCAAGAAGATAGGCTTTAACTGCATTTAGGCTTGATTTGTTTTCAAAATCATAACCCTTACAAAACCATAGTTGCTTTTCAATAAAAGTTTTTTTTTTTAGATTTATATACAAGCTTTTACTTCATTATATGTCATTACCTTCATCAGAGTTATCATAAAACAAGTTATGCAGGAATTTCTGTTGTGCTGCAGATACTCTCGTTTTACTAAAGCTTCAGTCCCATGTCCGTGATCATAGTGTCATTTGCCTGAGTTTCCTTATTTTTTATTTTTTTCTTTTATCTGATTCCAACCTAGCATGACTCTTTTGCTGTTCATACCTTCATTTTCTGAGGTTAGGCGTCAGTAGGCTATAATGTCAATCGACATCCATGAGGATGAATCATACAGTAAATGGGTGCTGATTAACCAAAGCACCACATTAAAATTTAACTTCATCTCTTATGGTGCCTCCTTCTCCCTTATGCCAACAACGTTGGCGTCAATAGACTTTAACAAGTCTGTGGCTTCATGCATTTCCCATTTCATAAACAGTTAAGATGATTTAATCACTTTGTGGTTCGTTTGTGCATCGCTGAATTTTCTAATCTTTAACACAGCCATGAAATGCTGTTGCATTTTTCTATGATCACTTAGGCTGATGAATGATAGTTTGGATCGGTTGAAGCCTTATTATTTCATTTGATTCCAGTACCCTGCATTAACATGTTTCCTGATCCTGTAAGATTTTATGTCATTGAAATTACTTTATGTAATTAGCTTAGTCTGCTTTATATCCTGGTTCATATGGTGGTTGTGTCCATGTTACAGTGCATTAGTGATTCCTCTGCTATATCATTTACCTGTATGAAGCTGTCCTGTTATGCATTCACATTTTTTTTTCATGTTTTTTATTATTTTTTTTCCCTTTACAACCTATCTGTTATCCTGTGTAGCTCTTGTATCCCACTAATGGTATTCCAGCTACATTCCTCATTCCCCTTTTACTAGTGTTAGTTCTTCCATTTCACATCACATGTTTTGGAAGGTCATCTTCTTCATCTGTACCTTGGTACTCAGATCCATGAATGTTTTGAAGCAAATATCCTCCTGTTTCTGGATCGGATGGCAGTGATATCTAAAGATATTGTTTGGCTGACGCATATGGAACACCTACTATATGGCTGGAGTGATTAGGTAGACGTGTTTGATCCCTCAGCATTTACAGAGTGGTGTAGGATGCATTGACTTGGGATCGGCAACTGTAGCATTGTTGCAACCTGAATTTCTGTAGATTGATAAACCCGTGGTCATGCATTCATTTTCTAATGAGGTTTCATAGTAATCATCTTCCAGATATCAACGTGATCATTTAAATATAGCGATTTTAGATTATTCTAATTCCTAAGCATTAGTATTCGCAAGAACTGTTTGGATGGCATCTACCTAGACATCAGTCTATTGATTGCTCCTTAATACTATCTTAAGAGTACTTTGTTATTTTTATGGATTAGGTGTCAACTATAGCATCTGGATGGAATAACTTATGAAGAATTGGGTCTCATAAATGATATAATGAGCCTTTGTGCTTGTGTGCCTATACAGTTTATCTGTTTATTTAAAAAATTTTGTTTATCTGAAAGCATCCATGTTGAGCCATCTAGTCATAAATAAATGCTCTTAACAAGCCTTTGCGCCTCTACAGTTTCGTTCGGTGTAAAATATCCGTAAACTTCATCTTTACATGAATCCTCCTCCAACCCCCTTTTGTAGATTCTAACTGTATGTAAAAAAAATGCGGTTACATTATAAGATCCATTATAACTTAGAACTAAAGTTGAATGTAGGACCAGAGTGTATTAAAATATCATATAGAGAGAACTCTGCAATAATGGGTGAAACCTGTCCATTGGAAAATAAAGGACAATGCCGATAGAAGGTAATATGCCTTCATTCATAGGAATGTATTTATACATATATATTTACACATATATATATATGTATTGTTTATATATATATATCTCTAGTGTATATGCATATATATCTATTTCCTTATACATCTTGAACATCCATTCCTTGTACTAATTCTCATTTTGCAGGAAAATCTGGAGGATGCTGATTCTTTTTTACACTATGTATTTTTTTTATGTCAAAGATGTAATAATCAAATTTGGAATAATATTTACTTTTACTGCTTAGATTAGGAAGCATATCATATAGTTTGATTTTGCAATATCCTGATTATGTGATTCATGCATTTTATTTCAAAGGCACTATGGATGTACATGAATGGCACGTGCACCAACTCTTAGAGAGTTGATGAATTCGGTGGAGTCCATATTTACGGCCCTAGTCGGAATATGGACGAGACCCAGATCCATCATCTTTCTACTAGTCACACTGAGCCTACACTCTTAGGCTATCTTAAAATGCATATCATATTTCCAATTTTGCAAAACATTGTGAATTAACTCAAATAAACCTTGAACATATTCATGGCCACAGTCAGAATATGTGAAGGATTTATTTTGACTTAATACACATTTTTCCAACAAAATCTCTCAAAAAATCTTTTTAAAGTGCATTCATACATCCAAATCATCTGCATCATGGCATCATCTGTTTTCTCATGATTTTCTCGAGAAAACTTCATTCCATAGAAATCAGTTTCTCAAGAAAATTCTAAAATTTTCAAAGTCGGATTTTCCAAGTCAAGTTTTCCTGTGATTTTCCCTGGAAAATGCTATTTTCTTAAGATTCTTTTCAAAGGGAATTTCTCATCTTTCTCAAAAATCAAAATCGATTTCCAAGTGTTTCAAGGTTAAGATTCTCAGGGTTTCAATTTCTCGAGTTTCAATTTTCCTTCTCTAAAGAGTTTTTCAATGAATTTTGCAGATTTTCTTGAGAAACTTTTCAAAGCAAGAATTTTCCTAATCAACATTTTCTCTTCCAATGTTCACCTTTTTCTCAAGAATCACTTCTATTTTCCCAGGATTTTCAACCATTCATGATTTTCCCAAATCTTCATAAATTTTCTCGAGATTTCAAATCCTTTTCATTAGAGTTTCCTGAGAGACTGATTTATCTTTTTCTCAAGAAATATCTTTCAACTCCAAATGTTTTCTAAGCGTACATCATATTTTTCCAACTTACATTTTACAAAATCTCATAGCACATGCATGAATTCTCTGTGCATTTAGGATAGAACACAATTTCGATGATTTAACTAAGTCAAACACATTTTGGTCCTTGGTTCGATTACCCCTGTTAAAGGTGGCAGGAACGGTCGAACCTCGTACCGACAGGTCGAGCCCCATCCCATGGATTTTCCCGCTAATTTCAAAACGGAGGCGAGTATTTCAAAACAATTTTCCAAAACTCTGGTCAAGTTTGACTCGCGAAAGCATTTTCCTCTCTCCCCCGCAAGGAAGGGAAGATGAAAAATTTTGCGTCGATAACAGAAATCCTTTTGAGTTTTGAGAAACGCAGTGCATTTTTGAAGTTAGCCTAAGAGTGTAGGCTGAATGTGGCTAATACGAAGATCATAAATCTTGGTTTTCTTCGTATTTGACTATGGCCATAAATACGAGTCCCATTAAGTTTATAAACTCCCTAAGGGCTTGTGCACGTGTCATTCATGTCAACCATAGTGATTTTGAAAAATGTGCATATGCATCATATATCAAATATTGCATTTTTCAGAAATCAAACTACATGCAATGCAGTCTTATTCTAAGCTGAAAAGTAACTCTTATTCCAAATTATTATATTCGATATTACATTGAATTGAAATAAAATTAAATAAAAATCTTCTTCCTGGATATTCCTGCAAAACTAGAAAACAATGTTAGCACAAAAATACAGTTTTTTCTGAATTTATCCGAAAATATTAGAAATTATCAGATATTATTTAGATATAAACCCAAATTCATACCCCCTTTGATAGAAACATGAAAAATAAGAAATAAAATTTGAAAATAAACTTGGAAATTCAAAATTAGGGTCAAAATGACCAAAATGCCCCTGATGACCTTGAAATTAGGGTTTTTTCTGAAAGAAATTTTGTAAAATTTGGAAATTTGAAAATAAAATAAAATAAATCAAACATAATATGATGATATGCATGAAAATTTGGAAAATTAAAGTTTGGAATTTCGGAATTTAGGTCAAAATGACCAAAATGCCCCTGATAACAAGACTATGGCCTTGAAACCAAGGTTTTCTGAAATAAATTTTGCAAAAATGGGAAATGTGAAATGAAAATGATATTAAAATTAACCCTAATATGATTCTATATGCTTATTTACATGATAAAAACCTTAAAATGACAAAAATATCACAAAATATCAAATTTGACTCGATTTTCGCATCTGAATTTATAAATAAACTGACATACAAAGAAAATGAACTTAGAATTGAGATAAAATTGGCATGGACACCTAAATTAATCCTAAAAACAGAATGAAGCTCGAAAATCTATTTTTTTGTTATTTTTTTAATGTGGAAAATAATGAAAAATACTAAAAAATCAAGATTTTGCCTAAAATATTGATTCTAAATGGGATTTTGGGTACTAAACTTACATAAATTTTTCACAAATTTTATGGAGTGATATAAGACAGTTAAGAAAAGATTTTTTCCTTTTATACATTCTGGTTTTGACCTATGGTCGTAGCTGGACGGCTCCGGCAAATCAGATTAGAATTCGGCGACTCTAGGATTTAGGTTAGACAGACAGGTTTCAGGAGAAATTAATGGAAAAATACCAGAAAGATGTGAAAATTGCTGAAATTTTGAGAAAATGTCCCTGACAAACAGAAGAAAATTTCCTATTTTTACAGAATTGGGATTTGGGTTATGATTCGGGTTGTAGCAGAGGATTATCAGAGGTTTGAATCTCTGAAATTTTCAGGCATGAGAATCTGTCAAACAGAAAAGATAATTTTGGAAAAAATACTTGGACAATCCAAAAAATTCCCAAATTTTGGGAAACGACATAGGAATGAGTTAGAAACAACTTTCTTGTTGAAAGTTTTGACAAACAACCTATGGATTGAGCAGACACAATAAATTTGGGTTGGTCTATACCCTAACAAAGAAAAAGTGAGATTTTCTTAGGGGTCTGAGAAAATCCAATTTTAGCAGAGGTCAAAGCTACTTGTAAAAAGCTAAAAATTTACAGGAAAATAATAGGTTTTTACAGGGATCCATGGTATTTTTTTGAGGAAAAATCGGATCATCCATCTAGGATATCGCGGGGGCTTTTGTCTGCAAAAACAAAAATTGGAATTTCTGAAGGGTTCAAAACCCACGCTTGATCTTTTATTTTTTTTTATGATAATGATGATTTCAAATTAAATCAAAATTTTTCCAGAAACCAAATGTCATACAGATCTAATAACAACAAAATTTGCAGATATTATAGACGCAAAAATTCACATGAACTAACGTATGGACTTTGCATCGAAACGAACTCTATTGATTCTAACTTAGATAATAATGAAATCTCTAAGAAAATAATAAAAGAAAATGATTAATATACTATCCTAAATGCATTTTCTAACTTTAAATAGGATAAAGTATAAAACTAAAGCACAAAATCAATGGGGGCATAATATATTTTTGCTTTTGGCTCATGAAGTGAAAGATTCGATCTATCGATATGAATCTTTCATTTTTTAGCCTTTACATATAATAAGTCTATTGTAACGAGTATTTAATAATAAAAATAAAGACCTACATGGTAAAGTTAAAACATTTAAAATTCAGACAAACTATCTTACGAAAGGAGATAACATGAATTTACTCCATATATGATGGTCTTTCCAATACATAATGAGCCCAAAACGACTATCGCCATAGCCTAATTGACGTCAAGCTGTAGTTATTCTTTTTGTAAAAAAAATGACTTTTATATAAAGTTTGCAACAAAGATCAAACAAAAAAATAAATAAATAAATTTTGGGTGCGATAAAATAAAATGGCTAGAGGGGTCCTACCTTGGATCGATTGGAGGGAAGGCTATGGTGGCTGCAACCTTGAAGCTTGAAGGTGGGCTGGGCGTCTCCAAGGAAGCTGCTTCAACTGGAAGGTCTGCACCAAGGAAAGGCCTTGGGGCCTTGCTGCAACAGTGGGAGATAGCTGGAACAAGGCTGCAGCCGTTTGAAGGTTGAAGCTGCAGATGGTGCTGATGGTGTTGAAGATGGTGGCTGCAGCACCTTGGTAGGAGCCGTGGCCAATGGAGGGGGAAGGCTGTAGCAAGGTAAAGCTTGGTGGAGGTGATGGCTCGGTGTGACTTACTTGTGGGAGATGAAAGAGCAAGGCTGCCTCTAGTGAACGGCTGAAGGTTGTGATGGGGGAGTTGGGGCTGCTGTCACCAACGTCTTAAGGAGGACTGCAACCAAGCAAAGGCTTTGGGGCTGTAGCTGTGTAGACCTTGTTGGAGATGAAGTAAACCTGCAAGGAGTGTTGCAAGGAGGGCTGGAGGTGTTGCTGTGGGGCTGTAGCAGCAAAGGGGAGAGAAAGAGAGAGGGAGTTTTTGGGGGGGGGGGGGGGGGGGGCGAAAGAATACGTGAATTGCTTTGGGTTGAAGGCTTAGGAAAAATAAACATTTTCCCCTAAGTTTTCAAATAGAAAATGGCTTTAGTGAGAGGGGAGAGAAGGAGCGAGCTGGAGAATACGTGAATGTCCTTGGGAATAGGTAAGTAAGGGGGTCTTATGGTGGCTGGACCAAGGAAAAGGGAAGGAAAGAAAGGAGGGAAAGAAAGAAGGAAAGAAAAAGAAGAGAAGAAAGGAAAGAGGAAGAAAAAGGGAAAAGGAAAGAAAAGAGGGAAGAAAGAAGAGGGAAAGGAAGAGAGGAAGGAGGGGCTGGAGGTGTGACGCCCCAAACCCCGACCTTGTAAAAACCTTTGATTTTTGAGAAATTTTTTTTTTGTAAGAATTTAAAATAGATGGCGGAAGTGCAAAGGGGTAAGCAAAGGCCGCAAGTCTGAGCGGGCCACAGTAAAAGATACAAACCACATGTCTATTCCAAATACATATAATATCAGAGTTTTACAAAATGAGACTAAAAACACCCATACAACGAGTCTCTCCCAAAATGAGAGTAAAACTCCCCTCAAACCCCAAAACAAGACACAGACCAAGATCTGCAGCTAAGTGTGGGTCTCAAGTCTCCAACCGTACACCGTCGCATCGCCACTGCGCCTACTCATCACCTGTATCCCCATAAAACGGGGTCAGAACTCTTGCGAGTTGGTAAAGAACAACAACATTGTATATCCATTTTATCAAGAAAGGGCACATATCATGCAACAGGTAAAATGACAGATATATGTGCAAGTGTCAGGTAAGTGCTCGTGCTAGAAGACTGTAAAACTACAAGTAAGTAGCAGTGCAACAACTGAAACAGAGCAGCAACTAACCAATAAAGTACAACAGTCTAATAGAAGTGCAAGCAGTGCTAAAGTAAGCAAGTAACCAACTACTGTACGTCAGTCTGTTTGGTTAGTCTTTATGTTCTTCTTTTTAACCTCCTTCGGGTACGCGAAGGAAAGACCCTCGAGTTCTGTGAGACATGTACCCGGCGTCTGTTATTAAATTTCTAGTGTGGTAACCGGGGATGCTACAGAACGAGAAAAACCACCTGCGGGCGACACGCAGCCAGGAGAAACCTTTCGCAGGGACAAAGGATTGCAATCCGTACTACTACAGTAGCAAAGGTCCCTGTGGAGGGCAACCTTGACCTCCCTAACTCCGAGTGACTGGAGGTCAGAGGACACATCGGCTCCTCAAAAGAACAGGTCGTAGTAACGACACGTCACTCGGGGCTGTACCATTCACCCTCTCCCTAGGTGACCAAATTTGTGAATGGGGCGCGGCAGAATTATCTTATTTAGGCTCATTTTTCAGGTCATACCTCCCTTCGAGGTAGTTGTGCCTCGTGGTCCCCTCGGGGTACGCAAACGAGGACTTGGCCTGCCCATCCACGTGCTCAGCCTCTCACGGCCACCACGAGCACATCGCCTGTGAAGACGATATTATAACATTTTCATTTTTATGCCTAGGGTGACACAAGGTGTGAGTACACTCTCACAAACCCGGGCCACTGCCCGAAGACTCCAACCGAGTCTCAAACCTCAACAGGTCGAAAGTGTCATACCCTACAGTGCTTTCAGTTCCTTCCAAGTGTATGTCACATTGAGTACAAAACACGCCTCTGGTGCATCGTAAATCTATTGATATACGAATGTGAGCCAAAACAAGAAGTACTCGACGAACCTGAACGGGTGACATACGTGTCATGATGTGCCACGTGCATGAACCACACATTATCACGATTTGGAACACATATTCATAGAGGCACAAACCTGAGCGATAACAGGCTCAAAATATATATATATCAACATGTTCGTACGACAACTAGTGTCCAAAGCTTTAAGCACGGATCTCCCAAATACACATATTTTCGCCGCCCTACGTCGGCTCCAACACTTAGCGAAACCATTCGCTTAGGGAAGACCGTAGTGTAGACACTGATGAGTGTCGAGAAAGGTTCTTAAAGTAACCCCATGTGTACGGGGATTACGTCAATACATCCGTGATGTGCCACCGCACTAGCAAAACTCAAAAAGGTCAAAACGACGGTTTTCTGTTGAAAACGTCGAAAGACCCAATACTTGGGAAACGTAATAAGGTACATGGGCAGCGTACCGCTCGCCACACTATACCCCTTTCCAAACTCACCACGATGTGGCAGCGAAGGCTAAGGTGGTCATTCTGGACCACTGACGTGACGGCAAGGGTATAATGGTACAATGTGTGCCAAAATGCCAAAAGGCTAACCGTAGCCCACCAGGCCCTATAGGCAGTTCCGAACCATACACCGTTGGTGCCAAGTGTACAAAACGGCTGTTTGAACATCATACACGTGCTACAAGGAGTCTATTAGTGACTCTCTATCGGTTTTGCCTTCATGCGTGCATTTTCGTGCTTTTTGAATTGGCGGTGAGGTGGAAATCCCATAAGTAGGTGGTCTAGGCATGTCGTACCAGACTCATAGGGCTGTGACAGCCACCAACACGAGCTTCACTAAGCTCTACACGAGGCTACTGGGTGGGTGCAGCAGGTCACGCAACCACCCAGTGGTTGGCTAAGCCTTGCGGGCGCACTTAGCACCCGCCGCCACCATAAGGCTCCAACCGGGGTCATTTGGGCAGCCTGGTCTGCTGGACCAGACCTAACCCCGCCTTGGTCTGACCTATGTGTCAGACCCCAGGTTGGTAAGGCAGCAGCCCGCAATGGGTCGCGAGCAGCCTGCACCATGGGGTGTAACTAAGGTGCCTTTGGGAGGCAATCTGGCCAGCGACCAGCTGGTCTTGTCCACGTGGGGCCAGACCCTGCCGGGTCTAGGAGGAACCCTCCTTGGCCACGGGACAGCCAGCAGCAAGGATGCAGCCTGCAAGCTGCTGGGGCGTGTCCCAGCAAGAGGGTGCTCCGGGTGTAAAGCACACCCGGTTACCCGAAACCGTGGGCGTCCCGTGTGGCGCCCCTTCCCCACGTGATTTGGGAAGACCCAATGGGTGGGTCCGAACACCGAGGTGGGTCAGACCACCCTGCCTTACCCAACGCTGCAGAGGTTGCAGCGGGACACGGCGAGTCCCGACCGATCTCTCTCTTTTTTTTTTATATATATATATATAGTTATATCTATAGCCCAGAAATGGCCTGAAAGGTGACCCGATTCGGGGTCCGTCTGCACCGAAACAGCGAAAATTTTCAACACGGAACTCGTATATCCGTGTCTCAGCTTCGCACAGACACCAAGATCACTCTGATCCGACCATCGGTCTGGAAAAAAGGCGCTGTGTTACCAGACAGTGTCTGGAACTTTCTGGACCACTGTCAAAACCCTGTCAGTCTGATAAAACCTGACTTTTTGAAGGGTTTACAAAACGAATCAGGGGAAATCACAAACATCGAAGTCGTAGATAATTATTCTACCTTTCCAACGAGTTATAGCATGAAAAAGTTCGACAAACGGTTTAAGAAATACCACCGGATTATCGGATGATGTTCAGGACTTCCTGTACACTGACAGAAGTTCTGAACGTCTGCTAAAAACGAGGCTTTTTAGAGAGGGTTGCAGACCGAAACAGTGAAAACTGTAAACACGTAAGTTGAATAACATGGTTTCCCCATTCCGAAAAGTCCAAGATCGCTCCATTCGGACCAGTATCGAGTGAGATACAGTCTTTTGAGCAGAGGAGACTCCGGAGCTCCAGAACTCCGAAATCGCCTAAGGACAGTCCCATTGCGTGGAACGTCCGGTGTGTGCGTGTTTACCACAACGATGTGTCGATCCCTCTAAAACACACCCACACTCATACAAGTTTCATGACTTAGAAAAAAAAGGAAAAACCCAAACCAACCATAACAATTTTTACATGCATTTTTCAAAAGAAGTGGAATGCAAAGTGGAAGCTCTTCACCTTCGGGGTTTTCCGGCGTAGGGACGGAGATGGTTCCGGTGTGGTGGTGCTGGTGCCCTCACTTGCACTCTCTCAGCCACACTTACCTCACTCTCTACACTCTCTTCACTCTCACACTTGAGAGAGAGAAGGGGAAGATGGAAGGATGGAGGGAGAGGGTTGAGGAGGAGGAAGAGAGAAAATGAATTTCTCTCTCCTCCCTCCCTTAAATAGCCACTCCAAGAGATGGAGGGCTGGGATGAGAGGGGAGGAGATGGAGGGCTCTCCTCCCACACGCCCCCCCCTCCCTTTAGGTGCTATAAGGCTAGCCCAAGGGGATTTGACCCCCTTCATGATGGGCCTAGTTCAAGGGTGTACAACCCTTGAGCCTAGCCCACAACTACTCTCCCTAAATTAGGGAGAGTAGGTCTCCCCATAGACCACCTTTTGACCCTAAGGTCAAACCCCTTTTTAAAATCAAATCAACCCCTTTTTTTTGTTTTTTTTTTTTGACATGATGGGCTGGAGCTATCCCCCCCCTAAGGGGCGCCCCCTCCAGCCCAATAGCCGTTGGGTTTTGGGCTACCACTTGTGGTAATGCCAAAACCCAACCCCAACTTTTGAAAATTCATGCTTTTCAAAAATGCTATTTAAATACCATTTTTTTATTATTATTGTTTTATTATAATTTTTTTTTTTAAAGTAGCATGGGCTGGGCTCATGCTCACGTGGGCCCCATGCTAACTACCTTTTCCAAATTCCAAATTAGGTCTTGGAGATTTTTGAAAAAGTCTCTTCTAACTTTACAAAAATCAAATTTTAATATCTCATAAAACCTTAGTAAATTTTTCATTTAAAAGCTAGGTTTCAAACTTTTAAGAAATTTCATTTCAAACCTTACCCTTTTGAATTAAAACTTAAGTTTTAAGCTTATTTACTTAGGCTTTCCATTCTGACAAATTCACTCTCGTCGTGACTCGTATTTACCGATATACCCGTTTCGCCCTACTACCATAAATATTTCCTAGTTTAGGTTTCCAATTCGGGATGAACCTACTTAGATGAGTTATAAATCTAGTCTAGGGATATCGGACCTTAGTTCACCAAGGTCGTCCTTAATTGCTTCGTAAATCGAATCTTACGCGATTGAGACTTCGTATTGCTATATTAGCACAATCACGAAAAATTCTTGCGACAAAGCAAGAGTAACAAATAATGAAGCACATGCCAATACAAAATATCTCAGAAATATCGTGGTTCTTACAGGAGGAGATCCACGTGAATGACCAAGAGAAGGAAGAAGAAAAAGAAAAAGGAGAAAGGAAAGAAAGAAGAAGAAAAAAGGGAAGAAGAAGAAAAGGAAAAGGAAAAAAAAAAGGGGGAAGGAAAAAGGAAAGAAAGAGGAAGCGAGAGGGGGCTGGTCGACCCCCTTGTGGGTCTCACCCACTCTCATAAAATAAAATAAAAATAACAAAAAAATAATAAAAAAAAAATGATAGAAAGCAAAAGAAAAGGAAAAGATAAAATGTTCTTTTTTTATTTAAAATGAGAATGAAGGAGCCATCTCAGAGTGGGATCTCTTTCCAAATTTGAAATTCATTTTGGTAATCATAGGGATAGAATGCACTTTTTAGAAATTCTCGGACGAAATGAGCTATTTTTGACAGTTTTTGAAATGAGCTCGGATTTTGAAGTTCAATACCCTGTTGCGAAGCAAATCCAGTTTAGAATTTAAAATTTTGATTTTGAAAGAAATCCGGATTATTTTTCTCGAGAAAATATTTTTAAATTTAGAATCTTGGGGGTAAAAATGTCAATTTTGGAAACCCAGGGTTTGAAATTGATTTCTGAAAACTTTTAAAACTCAATCTGAATTGAAATTTATAAAACTAGAGTTCTGGACTTCGAAAATGGAATGAAATGTGATGAAATGTTATGAAATGCTGAGGAATGATATGAAATGATGAGAAATGACATGAAATGCTGACCCTGAATGAAGAAATTTGGATATTGGACCCCGATTGACACTTATACCAGTTCAAAAAGTGATAATTTTGATGAAATTCACAAAATAGTTCAAGAAATGGTTTTCGGGCTCTACCGGGCCAAAGTGACACTGGAAATTAGGGTTTTAGCTGAATTGAACTGAAATGAACTGAATTGAGCTGGGTTTTAGAATTTTAAAACTCAACTGGACTGACAAGACACTGACTTAACTGACCTTTCCGACTAAATTTTCAAGAAAAGCTGCCATTTTTAGAGAAATGGTATAGAATGGTCATTGGAGTGAAGTGAATTACGAATTTGAGCTGAGTTTGAGCTAAAACAAATATCAGTAATACTGACATGAACTAAAATCAAAGCTCGAACACTAGCTCAACTAACTGAACTCAGCTCAATTTCAGCTGAAAGAGCTAAAATGGGCTCCTAGACACTTGGAAATGGTTTTGAACTGGAATTGGAGCGCTTGAACTCCTGGTGAGCTCAAGCTAGACTCATCCGAATATGACTGACTGAGAATGACTGACTCAGAGACAATTGGCTTGGATTTGAGTGAGAAATGAGTTCATTTCTGAAGAAATGATTCCATTTTGGCAAGAATGGTCAGAAATGGAAATGGTCTGTTTATCATGAGCCAGGTGAGCTTGAAATGACTGATATTCTAACTGTTCTGAACTGACCAATGAGTTTGGTTGACTCTGACTAACTGGGGTATGGGATGACCTAGGGGTAAAATGATATTTTTTCTAATGTAAATGGGTAAAGTGATGATTTTCGGAAATTGGCTTGGGGTTGGACTCCTACACTGACCTAATAGGGTTGGCACTGCACGAGGAGGGTTGTCTGAGCATGGATGAGAAAAAATTGGGGTGTTTACATTTTCCTAATTGGATTTTTTTTAGGGGGGGGCGATTTCTTTGAGAAATTCCTATTATGGCCCTAACACTAACTACCTAATTAACACCTAATTCAACTCCTAACTGACCTAAAAGACTCTAAATGTGGCGCCACCTAGTGTGGGCCCCACATTGGATTTTAAAACTTTAATTTAAAAACCTTAAAAACAAGAGTTAAAAACCAAAATAAAAATGAATTTTTCAAAGTCAATTTGGACTCTTCTAAATCCCTAAACTAACTAGAACACTGACTAACCCTAGTCTAACCCTGACTTCTGCAAATGTGGTGCCACCTCGAGTGGGCCCCGTTTGATTTTTTAAAAATGATTTTAAAACTTGAAACTGAGGGGGTTTTCAAAAGAGATTCAAAAGTATACTTGAGATTGAAAGTTTTGAAATGACACAGAGTCTTGAACGGGTCAGAACTCCTTTGGATATGGTGACCGTTGAGTGGGCCCCACATCAGGGTTTTGAAAATTTTGAAATAAAGAGTGAAAAAGGCTTTAAAAAGGAGTTAAAATCAACATATGAACTTCAAAGGTTTTGAAAATGGAATCCTAAGCGGACTGAGACTCTGGACCAAAGTCCTGAACCAATTAGGACTCTGAGATTTAGGTTTTTGAAAGCCAAATGAAAGAGTTTTTGAAAGATTTTATCAGTACTGGTGAAAATATGTCATAAAATACAGTCAGGGTTAGAGTCCTAACTCAACCGAAACTCTGAAATAGAGTCCTGAATCAATTGAAACTCTGCAAAATAGACTAATTTTAAAAAAACAAATAGAGAAAACAGAAATGGAGGTAAAAACAAGATTCAGAATAGGGTCCTGATTAGATTGGGACTCTGAGATAGAGTCCTGATCGGACTGAAACTTTAGTTTTTGGATCTTTTCTAAAAAACAGTTGAAAGAATTTGTGAAAACCAGTAAAAATGGCAACAAGTAGTGAAATCAGAACAGAGTTCTGCTCCAACTGGGACTTTGAGGACAAAGTCCTAATTTGACCAGGACTCTTAAATTTTTGGATTTTCTGAGAAAACAAACGAGAAGATTTTGAAAAACAGGTGAAAATAAAGCAGAAATAGAAGTTTGGTTCAAAGTCCTGATCTGACTAGGACTCTGAGGAAGAGTCCTAAATCGATTAGAACTCTGAGAATTTTTTATTTTCTAGAAAGCAAATGATGAGATTTTAAAAAGACTTTTGAAACAAATGAAAATGAAGTAAAAAAAATGAACTCAGGATAGAATCCTGATTTGATTAGGACTCTAAGATAGAGTTCCAAAATTTTGAAACTCTGTGACAAAATTGTAACCGTTTTGGTTTATGAAGAGATGAATAAAAATATTTTTGGAAGATTCTCTCAAAATTGAAATCAGAGTCAGAGTCCTGATCCAACTGTGACTCTTTGAATAGAGTCCTGATTCAGCTAAGACTTTGAGTTTTTGACTCCTTTCGAAAGATTTTAAAGAAATTGGTTGAAAATAGGTAAAAATAATGATGAAAGATAGAGTCCTTATTCAACTAAAACTCTAAAGGAAGAGTCCTAATCTGACTGAAACTCTAGAATTTTGGCTCTTTTGAAAATCAGATGAGAAGGTTTTCGAAAACAAGTGAAGAAAAAGAGTAAAGGCTGAAATTAGAATAGAGTCTTGATTCGATTAGGACTCTGAGAAAGAGTCCTAATTCGACTGGGACTCTAGAATTTTGGCCAAAATGAAGGATTTTGAAAGATTTTCTCAAAAACAGGTAAAATGGTAGTAAAAGATGGAGTTTTGATCCGACTAGGATTTTGGAAAAAGAGTCCTGATCCGACTGGGACTCTGAGATTTTTGGCCAAAATGACAAAATGGGCAAGGGATAGGAGTATATCCAGTTTAAAATCGAAATGGAGTTTTGAAAAGATTCAAAAAGATAAAAAGACAGAGTCCTGATCCAACTAGGACTCTAAAAATTTTGAGAAATCTGATAAATAAAAGATTTTAGAAGTGACACCACCTAGATGGGTCTCATCTGAGAATTGAAATAAATTGAAATCAATCAAAATTGAGTTTAAAACGAATCCAGATCGTTTTGTAAGGAAAATATTTTGAAATAGGAAAATATAAGGTTCTGGGGATTAACAAATGACAAAGTGTAGATTCAAAACCTAGGTTTTGAGATTGATTTCGAAAAAAAAGTTTTAAAATTTGAGTCTGATTCAATGTTTTGAAAACAGGAGTGCTGGATCTAAAAAATGAGATGCAATGACATGCACTGCCATGAAATGATATGCCAAATGCATGCAGTGTCATGCAATGACACATGAAGTGTAAACCTTGGATGAGGCACTTGGAATCCTGAACCTCTGGTCAGGACAAAGAATTTGGAGATTCTCATCTGAGGGTGGGAACTGATAGTTGAAATTATGCTAAAATAGGGATTGAATCTTGATTATAGGATGAAGTTTTGAGATTCATTGTAAAATTTGGGCTATGAATAGCCCTGGCTCAGAGGTCGACCAGCTGGTTCCCTGAAGATGCAAAGAGTGGGTCCCAGTGGCAGGAGGCAAGTGTTTGAGAATGAATGTGAAAATTTGGGGTGTTTACAATAGGCCAGCCTGGTCATAGTTAAAGGAAATAATGCCTTATAAAGTAGGTTGGCAGATGTTTGTAGTTTTTCGTTTTGGATACTGTAGGACAGTACCTCTTCAATGTTTACATAGTGCTTCATATAGGGTGCTCGAGGCAGGTGCATTGAGAGTTCAAGCATCTGGCTATTTTAACACAAATTTTTGGAATGAAGAGAAGGATGTCTGTCCTTGGAGATTTGTTTAATCTAAATCTCTTTTGGTAGTCCTTAAATTCTCATTTATCTTACCAAATTCCAGGTTGGCTGGGTGGGCCTTAAGCAATTTTTGATGGGCAAATAGAAGATTATTAGCATCAAATTTCACTATAAACATATAGCTCTCTCATTGGCGATTGCACATTCTAACAACTTTTTGTCATTTTTGGCATGATTTGACAGTTGTAGATATTTTCTTTGGCTGCTCTTGGAGTGATTGGCATACTTTTTCTTATAGATTTTAGTAACAATATGATTTTAAACTTCATCTTGTCAGGTACAAAAGATTCAACTTTTGACAGAAAATATTGGAGTTGTTTACATGTAACTTTGCCCATCTTTCTGCAATTCTGAAAGTTAGGGGGTTTAGTACCTTTAGCATTTCATGCACATACTATGTGTGTTTGTGTGGAAAAAATAGTTTATGCATGGTTTTTCATCATTAGTCTTTAATTAATTGATCTATGTAGAATATTTGGCAGAAGGGTTGCTTATGTCTCACAAGGCCATGGTATAATAAGATAAGCGATAATATGCATGTTAACTGTGATGTTGAAAGTCAATAAAATTTTGTTACCTTAGTGTATGGAGCTAAGCTTTTTTATTCTGGTGCCATTTAAATTGATGCAACTAATGTTTCTCGGATTCTTCAAATTTTATGAATATACTCATGGACATTGGTTTAGTTTCTTCAACATGAAAGCTTTTATTATCATTGTAAAATTTTACTTTTGCAAGTCAAACTGATCTTTGAAAATTTTTTGAAAATAACTCGCCTCCATTTTAAAATGCGAGATAATTTCGAAGAATGGGACTCGTCTGTCGATACGAGGTTCAACTGTTCCTGACACCTTTACAAGGGGTAATTGAACCAAGGATCAATCTAGTGCTTTGCTTTGCTCAACTTGTCTAAATCGATGTTTTAATTCCTAAATGCACAAAGAATCAGGCATGTGCTATGAATTTCTGAAAATGCAGGTTTGAAAACATAATGTTTGCTTAAGAATAACTGGGATACTTAGAGAATTCTTGGAAAAGACAACACTTTGAAAATCGTGAGCTGCGTTGAGAGAACATTTCCGAGGAAAATGAAAATCAATTTCTGAAGAAATCTTGAAGTTTTGAAGAAATTAATTCTTGAGAAAATTCAAAATGACTTAGAGAAAGTTGATTTCTCTGAATTTAAAATTTGAAATTGAAGATGCTGGAGCTTGAAAAATCGTGATTTTGAACTTGGGAAATACTTGAAACATCCTTGAAAACCAAAGGTTTTTGAGAAAATCAATTTTGAGGAAAATCAGGGCAAATTTGAGATCATCGATTTTATGAGATGGAATTTGAAAAATACATCAAAAGGATGGGCGTGTGGCCCTGTGAAATATTTTCATGATGCAATCTAAACCTAGCTGATGCATGAATATGATTTTGAGAAAAGTTTTTTTTTTTAGATTTTTGAGAAAATTGTTTGAAAAGGAATTCTTTTGACTTATAGAATTTCCATCAATCAAATCCTCTACATGTCCCTGACTATGGCCACAGATATGGATTGAATATAACCCATTTGATTATAAAAGTAGAAAAGAATTTTGAAAACTTTGAAATATGCTATGATTTTTTAAAATAGCCTAAGAGTGTAGGTTGATTGTGGATTAAAAGAAGATGACAAATCTGGATTTCATTCGTATTCTGACTATGGCCATAAATACAAACTCGATCGAGTTTATCAACTCTCTAAAAGCTAGTGCACATGCCATTCGTGTAGACCATGGTGGAGTTGAAATATGTGCATGAATGACAAACATAACAGTTATATATCAAAGTTTAAACTATATGCAATGCAAACCCTAATTCTAAGCAGGAATTGAAATTCTTATTCCAAATTTATTTGCAATTTACATCACTAATTGAATTTAAATAAAGAAAAATAAAAGGATAAATATGGCCTTGAGTGTCCCTGCAAAACTAGAAAACTTGTTAGTGAAGATGTGTTGGCTTTTCTAGATTTATCCAGTAATATCTGAAAATTACTGGATTTAAATGGATATAAGTCTTTCCTCATGTTTCTCTAAGATAAAAATAATGAAATATGGATGTAAAATTGAAGGAATAATAAAAATAAATAAATTTGAAATTCAGAATTTGGAGGAAGTTGACAAAAATACCCCTGAAAACAACACTATAGCCTTGAAATTAGGGTTTTTCAGAAAATATTTTGGTAAATCTTTGGATTTAGGGTTTAAAAAGAATTAAATTAAGGACAAATCGAATATTCAATGTCCTAGCATGATTCTAAGCATGAACAAACCCTAAAAACATAAACTTGAATGAAAAAATTAAAAATAATGCAAAAAACACGATTTTGCCAGTGTTTCGGAATCCTACAGGCATCATGTTTTGCAATATAATTGATTCAAGCATCAAATGTGCTCTAAAATTAATAAAAATGAGCACATGCACTTTTGATAACCCTAAAATTAAATTGAAATCATAAAAATCTATTTTTGACATTATTCCAATATAAAAATTGCACAAAACCCCTAAAATATGCTATTTTTACCTGCGGGCACGTACCTGTCACAGTGTCAGGCCCGAATCAGGAGTCAAATCACCATGGAAATTCATAAAATTTTATAGAGGAATAATAGATAAAAAACAAAGATTCTCCTATTTACAGATCATAAAAATCATCTTCGGACAAGGAGATATCGTTCCGTCAATCTGTGCTTGAATTTAACAAATATAAAATATATTAAAACAGGTGTTTTTGATTTCAGACATAGAGAAAAATAGTAAACTCATTAAAAATTATGAAATTTTAGCAATTAATAGCAGACATACATAAAAAGAGTTTTCATTTTATAGATTGTCAATCGAATCTCTGGTTAGGGAGATACGATTGATACAAGTCAACTTAGGGTTTAAGGGAAGCATAATGAGTTCTGAGAAGTTGATCCTACCTTCTGACAAAGGAAAAATAGCAGACATATATAAAAAATTATGATACAATTACAGAAAATAGTAGACACCAATACAAAGCTACTACAGTTTACGTATTGCAAATTGGACCTCGGATGACAAAAATATCACATCTGCAAGTTATACCTAAATATCAATAGCAATTTTAAGGAACAAGAATCATGGTTCGACTTTATATTTTTCTAACATGGTCTCGAATCACAAAAACATCTGAATTTTCTATAGGGAGTTACTAACAAATCCGTGGACCAACCATAAAAAAATTAGAATTTTTTATTGAATATTTAAATACAAAATAGCATGATTTCTACAGACCTAAAATCAAAACATGTGAATATCCAATAAAACACCAAAAACTATGATTTAAACATAAGAATAAACAAAAAATAATGTAAACAGCATAACGAAATTGAAATAGATGCTGGAACATGTGAAATAAACACTAATATGACAAAAAAATAAGAAAAATATAGGGAATCCATGGTTGAATTTGATTTGCTCTTTGAAAAGATGGATTTAGCCCATTTAATGGACAAATCACATGTTTCATTGGTTAAGAACATAAAAATCAATATTCTAAATGATTCCAACGGATTAGAATCTTGGAAAACGTCATCAAATAGGGTTAGATCATCTTCTTGGACCGATCTTGAGGTTCTTGGATGAGATCCATGGTTAAAAACCATGAACAAGGGGGCAGCAAAGGCTAGAATATAAAATAAAATAAAGAAAAATAAAAAAATAATAAAAGGAGGAAGAGAATCATACCTTGGATGTTGCAGCAATGGGGGAAGCAGCTGGGAGGAGAGAGAAGCTCTAAGAAGAGGATGAGAGAGAAATAGGGTTCGACCAACTGGTTCTCTGAAGACTGCAAAAAGTGGGTCCTAGTGGCAGGAGGCAGGTGTTTGTGAATGATGGTGAAAATTTGGGGTGTTTACAGATGCCCCTTCTTGTTACTAAGCCGGTTGAAAGCTGAGCTTAGTGGCAAAGAAAAATACACCAAATTTGGACTATAAAAATGCCCCAGTTTGAAGAATTTGATTGGGTATGAAAGAATTAGCTCTGATGGTTATGATAGGTATGAAATGGAGAATAAAGAAGAAAATTCACCTCATCAAGATGAGACTCAGGCTTAGCCCTTAACCTGGATGGGACAAAAAATACCTCATGGAAGAACGAGGTTTAGGATTAACCCTTAACCTGAAAGGGACGATACCTCATGGAAAAATGAGGTTCAGGCTTAACCCTTAACCTGAAGGGGATGATACCTCGTGAAAAAATGAGGTTCAGGCTTAACCCTTAACCTGAAGAGGACGATACCTCATGAAAAAATGAGGTTCAGGCTTAACGCTTAACCTCAAGGGGACGATACCTCATGGAAAAATAAGGTTCAGGCTTGACCCTTAAACTGAAAGGGGACGATAAAATCCTCGAAAGAAGAAACCATGACGGGACCTTCGAATCTTGATAGATAAATCCAAGCGGGGTTTGCAAAAGGAAGAAAGGGGGATAAAAATGATAAATATCATTTGTAGGAGTTAATATAGAAGGTGAACAAAACAACTTTCTTGAAGAGGAATTAGGCAACTCTTTCGTCAACGCGAAAGGCGAAGAAGGTAATCCTTTCAAAGAGGAGTAAGGCAACTCTTTCGACAATGCGAAAGACGAACAAGGTGATCTTTTTCAAAGAGAAATAAAGTAACTCTTTCGACAACAGGAAAGACGAACAAGGCAATCTTTTCAAAGAGGAATAATGCAACTCTTTCGACAATGCAAAAGATGACAAAGGCTATCCTTTTGGAGCGAAGGTAAGGCGAATCTTTCAACACGGGAATGATGACAAAGGCTATCCTTTCAGAGAGAAGGTGAGGCAAATCTTTCAACAACGCAAAAAATGACAAAGGCTATCCTTTCGGAGAGAAGGTTAATCTTTTAACAACGCGAAAGATGACAAAGGCTATCCTCTTGTCAAAGAGAAAGCTAATCTTTCAACAACGCAAAAGACGATAAAGGCTATCGTTTCGGAGAGAAGGCTAATCTTTCAACAACGCGAAAGATGACAAAGGATATCCTTTCAGAGAAATAAGGCAACTCTTTTGACAACGCGAAAGATGACAATGGCTATCCTTTCAGAGAAATGTGAGGCAAGTCTTTCAACAACGCAAAAGACGATAAAGGCTATCCTTTCAGAGAGAAGGCTAATCTTTCAACAATGCGAAAGACGATAAAGGTTATCCTTTCGAAGAGAAGGCTAATCTTTCAACAATGCGAAAGATGGCAAAGGCTATCCTTTTAGAGAGAAGGCTAATCTTTCAACAATGCAAAAGACAAACATGGCAATATGAGGCAATTCTTTCGACAATGCGAAAGATGAATAGGGCAATGTAAGGCAATTCTTTCAACAACGCGAAAGATGAATAAGGCAATTCTTTCGGCAACACGAAAGATAAATAAGGCTATACGAGGCAATTCTTTCGACGACGCGAAAGATTAATAAAGCAATTCTTTCAATGACGTGAAAGATGAATAAGGCAATGTAAGGCAATTCTTTCGACAATGCGAAAGACGAATAAGGCAATGGAAGGCAATTCTTTCGACAACGCAAAAGATGAATACGGCAATGTAAGGCAATTCTTTCAGCAACGGGAAAGACAAATAAGCATATACGAGGCAATTCTCTCGACAACACGAAAGATGAATAAGGCAATTCTTTTGGCAATGCGAAAGATGAATAAGGCTATACGAGGCAATTCTTTCGACAACGCAAAAGACAAACAAGGCAATACGAGGCAATTCTTTCGACAATACGAAAGACGAATAAGACAATGGAAGGTAATTCTTTCGACAACGCGAAAGATGAATAAGGCAATGTAAGGCAATTCTTTCGGCAACGCGAAAGACAAATAAGGCAATGTAAGGCAATTCTTTCGGCAACACAAAAGATGAATAAGGTAGTCTTTTTAAAGAGAAATAAGATGACTCTTTCGACAACGCAAAAGACGAATGAGGTAATATGAGGCAGTTCTTTCGACAACGCGAAAGATGAATAAGGCAATGTAAGGCAATTCTTTTGGCAACTTAAAAGATGCATAAGGCGATCTCTTAAGGAGGCAAAAGGTGATGCCAAAATATGTCGAGATGGACATTGAGCTTTTCACTTCATGCTGGGATAGCAACAAAATATTGTCAATAAGATAAAAATTGTAGTTGATTCAAGATAATTAAAAATAAACACATTTCTTTGAAAGATATTCCCTCTTCTACCTAGAGTATTACCTCCAACTAGGATAGCTCTATAGAATCTAGGATCAAAATCAAATTATTCCTGTTGAGTTTCTTCAAGGAAGCTATCCATTTCCTTGATATGAAGAGAAAGAAAACTTGTTCTTAGTATCATGAAAGCAATTGATGAAAAGATATTGATAAAAGAATTTCACATAAATAAAGATAATTTTTGGCAGTTTGATATCTGGGTTTTACCCATGATGATCTTTTTACACTCTTTTAAGACATGGAGGATGAGTTTTCCTTGGGATTTGATGAGAATTTCATCACATCAGCCTTCAACTTAACCATGTTCTGATTTTTCCTAGAAGGACATGTCACAAACTCCTTCAACTCGGAGATGTTCTGCATCTTCTTTGATCCCAAGAATTATATTAAGGATGTCTCTTTTAATTGAAGTATCTTGATAATCTTTTGTGCTCTTTTGAGACATGAAAAGTGAGTTTCTTGGGATTGGGCGAGAATCTCATCACATCAGCCTTCAACTTAACTGTGTTCTGATTTTCTTAGGAAGGACACGCCACAAGCTCCTTCAACTTGGAAATATTTTGCATCCTTTTTTATTCTCAGGAAGTGAATTAATAAGATGGTCTCTTTGGTTGAAAAACTCTTTATGATAATAGTGATTAAATATCTTTTACGGATTGTTGGGAGGTTCATCGCATCCGCCTTCAACTTGACGATGATTTGAACTTTCTCTTGAAGGATCCATCACAAACCCCTTCATCTTGGAGATGTTTCGAATCTTCTTTGTCCCCGGGGGTCTAACCCATCCATCAGCCTTCAACTTGACGATGATTGAGAGATTCCTTTTGCAGATAGTTGATTATAACTTGATTGATTAAAGAGATATTGAGATTGAGTGAATTCTTTTTATATCACCTATGATATTTTCACTGCCTTATTACCAGAAGAATGATCTTAAAAAATATGACATAGCTATGATCAATATCGATTCACTTATGACTTTTCAACATCATTGAATTTTTCTTTTGCCGATCATATCAAAGATTTTTCTTTATTCTTTTGGTTGACTAACAAAAAAGCTTTGAATTTTGACTCTTTCTTCGCAAAAGCTTTGTCCTTTTGGAAGAAATACTGAAGGTAATATAAGGTAACATTTTGTGCAATAAAGACTTTAAAATCAACAACTATTTTTTATGACAAATTGACAAAATATTCTTGGAATCTTTGGTGAAAGAAATCGCTTGAGGTCTAAATGACACATCCTTGGCTAGATTCTCCCCTTCTTTCTCCAAAGGAGAGACTCAGGCTTGACCCTTACCTGAATGGGTAATAAAAGATACTCCTCTCTTCTCTGAGGAGGAGGTGTTTGCAAAATGAACTTTCGAAGAGAAATAAAGTTTTTGTCAAAACTCCCTATCTCTAGGCTTCTCTTATGAAAAGGGGGCAGCTAACAAAGGTTGGGAAGGATATCATAGAGGAGCGAGTTCATCACACTCTCCCTAGAAAAAGGGTCCTCGATGATGGGATGACCTAACAAAAGACTTTGAGGGGTCACAAGGAGAACGAGATTCCGTCAAAACTCTCTTTGGAAAAAGGGTTCCTTGTGTGACAATAAAGATTGTTTTGCAAACTGTTCATGAAGCACGAGTCCCTTTAAACTCTCCCTAAAAAGGGGTTCAACGAACGAACAGTAAAGACATGCGAGAGGAGCGAGCTCCCTTGAACTCTCCCTAGAAAAAGGGTCCCTCGTAAGAGAAATGATTGATAATTGATTTTAAGTTAATTGGCAGATGAGTTCGACACAAAGGTTGAATCTTGAAAGACCATGATTGATGGATGAGACCCGAAGGTCAGAAAAGTGCGACTAACTTTGATAGAATTGATAACCAAAAGGTTTATTTGTTATGAATCGATGACCTAGAAACTTGGAAATGATTGACTGGAGTGACCCGAGGGTCTGATAAAAATCGTTTGGCTCGCAGATCTGAAGATTGGCATTGAGCCTGGATCCTAATGCGAGATTAGTGTTTGGATTGCAACTAGTATGAAAATCGGATTTTGAAAGAGAACCAGCACAGGCACTGGGTTTTGGAGAAAGGCTTAACCCGAAGGTTGATTTTGACAAGATTGACAAAAATGGTTTTTGATAAAAGACTTGACTCGAAGGTCGAATTTGAAAAAGATTGGTGTTTTGAAAAGTGTTTGTTGATTGTGATAGGAGATTTTCCATCTTCATCTTCGCAACGACTTTGGACGACTTGTCGGGGTCTCAGGATTATCCCTTATCCTGAATGAGTAGCTCAGGTTTATCCCTTAACATGAAGGGGAAAATGAATTTGATGCAAATGAATGCAAATGCAAATGAATGCAAAATGATGTAAATAGGTGCACATGCGTGCAAAATGAGAGATTTGTTTGATTCTGCATGTATACATAATGTTTTAAAGACAATTTTTAAAATAATGCCCTAGTGTAATGGGGAAGAGGATTTGGATAAAAGGAAGATAATTGACATTTGAAGAATGCTCTCCGAAGATGACAAAACAACTAACTTTTGATTGATTCCGGAGAGATTCTAGAGAGGGTTATTCCTCATGAAAGGACATTTTACAGAGAAGGAGAAAAAAGGCGACATCAAACTTGTGAAGAAAATTGACAATTTTATTGATGCATTGAAAGAAAAATGACAAATCATGGAGAGATAAATGGGATTACATCATCCCTTCAAAATAATGAAAGCAAAATGAGAAATGGGAAAATGCTAACATTGTCAGCTTTTTGAGTAATTAAGAAAAAATCTCAGTCAGGATGACTGGTCCTTCTTTTCATCTTCAACGAGGAGATTCTTATCAATGCAGTCCTGAACGATGTTCTTAAAGACAGAATAGTGGTCAGTATCATGTTCTACTCCTCGATGAAATTTGCAGAACTGGTTCATGAATCTTCTCATGATCATGGGAGGATCTATGGCTCTTGGGAGCTTTACTAATTCTTTGGTCAACATATATTCAAGGATTTCATCGATAGGCTGCTCAAGAGGAGTAAAGTGGTGATTGTTACCCCAACCATCCCACTTTATCTTTTCTTTCTATTGACCCAATTTTTTATTCTACTTTGAAGACTCTTCTTTCTGACCTGTATGGTTGCCCTTGCTATTTTTGTAATCACTACGACCAGCTTTGGTGAAGAAGGTGAAATTTTTCTTCTTTAAATCTTGATTATTCTTGATGAGGGTGATGCATCATAGACCCCATTCTCCATTCCCAACTTGAGCCACTCGGCTCGTTCAATAAGCTCAATGAAAGACTTGAAAGGCGAGGTGGAGATAAGACCTCTCAAAAGTTGTGAGAAGTTGTTCAGAATAATCTGGAGTGCGTGCTCCTTTGAGATGGGATTTCTCATTTTATTGCAAGTGCCCCTCCATCTGCGGATGAAGTTTCTAGCTTTCTCATTATCTCTTTGCTTTGTATTATAGAGATGGTTAAGCATTGGCAGCGCTTTGGTGTAAAAAAAGAATCGCTCAATGAACAGATTGACCACCTTATTGAACTCTCGCAGCTCGATTGGATTAATATGCTCGAAGTACCACTTGGCGGCGGTGCCCTCCAGGCTGCGAGGAAAACACCTAAACAAAGCACGATTATCTCTCTTGAATCGATTGCATTCCGCAAAGAACATAGCCAGGTGAGCCTTGGGGTCGCCAATCCCATCAAATTTGATAAATTTATGGGGGAGATCATCTAGACTATCATCCCCATCTAAACCAACATAAAAGTCTTCGCTTGTGAAGACCTTCTTGCTCTTGTCGCGAGCTTGCAGATCTTTGACCATTTTGACCACGTCTCTGAGTTATGGCTGGTCAGGATCATTAACAGATTGATCCTTGGACTTAATGGCTGACCCCTGTCCCTGAGTCATCTTCTAAAAAGCTAGCTAAACTTCACACTCTTCATCGATGTCGCCCTCTAACTCGGCTTCATCAGATGTATCCTCGTGTTGAATGCGCTTCTTAGATATTTTTACCGGCTTCTTGACTATCTGGCTTTTGACCTTCTTGCTAGCAATCTTTTCTGAACTGGCCTCTGCTTGCTCTGCCATCATCTTACTCATCATTTTATGAAATAATGAGTACATTTGTGGATCAACATCATCATTGGCTTGTTGATTTTTTTTTTGGCAGATCGTGGCAAATCCATTTCTTGCTCGTTGTTACTGCTAGGGTATTGAGGCGATGTTGTTTTCTTCCCGGATCTGGTTTGAATCACTCTACAATGCCAAAACTCTCTATAGGACAAAGGGATGATCAGAGTAATGGAAAAATTCTTAAAGGGAATAACTTTGAGAATAGAAGGAAAATAATGGATGAAGATTTGAGGTTAGGTTAACAATTTGAAGGATATCTCTTTACCAAGGATTTGGTCATTGCTAGGATCATGATAATTGCGTTGTTATTTTGTGAGAGGAAATAAACAATCGAGATAAGCTTTGTTACCTAGGCGAGGTCATCAACCACGAAGAAAAAGATATTTTTGAAGGAATATAGCAAAGTAGTGCATAATTGGTAATAAGCTTCTCTGTGAACTTGAGAGATTATCTGAGAAGGAAGGTAAGAAGATTTTTTTTCAGGAAAAATTATTCATCACAAAAGACATACTGCATGAGAGTTCAGAAAATAACATTATAAAGAAAGTGACACCCAAATATAAGGAAAATTAATGATTTTATTGATGTCTTGGAGAAGGGATGACAAATTTAAGGAAAACAACTGGGGCTACATTATTCTTATGACAAAGAAGCAAAAAGCAGAAATGATAGAAATAAGAAAGCATTGGCATTGTCATCTTCATGAATGATCAGGGAAAGGTTTGGTCAGAATGACCGACTTATCCTCTTCTTCAATGAAGAGATTCTTGTCAACACAGTCTTGAATGATATTTTTGAAGACGAAGCATCACTTAGTATCATGCCCCGTAGCTAGGTGGAATTTGCAGAAGCGATCTTTCCATTTTCCTAGGACGACTAAAGGATTAACAATTCTTGGAAGTTTAACCATTCCTTTGCTCAGCATGCCTTCGAGGATCCTTTCAAGTGGCTGATTCAAAGGAGTGAACTTGCGGTCATGACCCCCAACCTTCATGTTTTGGCTTCTTTTGAGTGCTTGCTTTCTGCTGCAAGCAAGATTGAAGGAGTTTGGCTAGGACAACCAACTGGTCTGCTGTTTTGTTTTTCCCTAGAATATTCTTATCAATGTGATCTTGAACGATGTTCTTGAGGACAAAATAATTTTCTGTGTCATGTCCTATTGCCCGGTGAAACTTGCAAAATTGTTCTTTGAATCTACCCATGATTGCTAGGGGATCAACGACTTTTGGTAAATGGACCATGCCTTTTGCGAGCAAACATTCTAGAACAGTCTTGAGTTTCTAGTCTAGAGGGGTGAACTATCGATCAATGCTCCAATCTTTTTGTTTTGGTTTTCCCTGACAGTTCCTTTTTTGCTGAGGGCTGGACTAGAGAGGTCAGTCATTCTGCTTGGTCAGCTTCTTTCTAGTGCTTGACTCGGGTAGCTCCAATAGCATCTTTGTCATCATCTTTTGAAACATCATGTACATGACTGGATCAATGTCATCTTCACTTGTCTGGTCCTGCTTCTTGACTGGTCTCAGGGAGTTCATCTCTTCGAAACTGTTTGGTGTTGTTCTCTTTCCTGACCTTGTTTGAACCATGGTGAAATGCCAATGCTTTCTGCATGATAAAGGATTGGTTTAGACTGAAGAATTTTTGAGAGAAAGAGAGATGATGAAGGAGATATCTAAGGATAATGAAAGAGATAGAAATTTTGAATAGAATTTGGAATACATATATGGAGAAAAGAAGATTGACAAGATTTGAACATTTGAAAAATTGCAGGCAGGATAACAATAAGGCTGGAAATTCGAGATCCAGAGGAAAGGTAGGAAAAAAAGGAAATCGCCTGGACCTTTTGAGGAAAAATATGAGGTTTTTGAAAATCATCTAGGGTTTTGATAAAACTATTGGAAAAATAAATAAGATTTGGGAAATGATGTAAAAGGCAAATAAAAGGGAAATGAGAAATAAAGGAGAATGTATTCAATCACATCCTGCACAAACAATTATGCACATACAACATTCCCTAAGAAGCTGACTCTAAATACATCAATTTTAAAATGATTGTAGGACCTTAATCCTAACTCTAAGGTTCAAATCATCTATGTCCAATCATGTTATACCTATATACTCAAGCCGAAACCCGATGTACATGGCATAAAATCAATTTCTCTAATTATAGGCTTGTGTTTTTCGACATCCTTGAGCACCTGCTGATATACTTTGGATTATGGCCCTTGGTACATGGCAGGAAGGCATCAGCCCAAATAGGTGGCTCAATTTTGAGGTTGTGTCTCGAACTATGGTTATGGAAGAAAGCCCAGCAACGTGATGACCGGGTAAAGATTGGTGGGGTTGTTTTAAAAATATGATCACATGCAAGAAAACATAGGGCTCTAAGACCTAAAGAAGTAGAATTTTGAAAATTTTATGAGAAGCAAACATTGTTTTCAATCAGATCTTAGATTGATGAGGATTGTATTAAACCTAAGTCTACATGAGCATGAATAATGCATCCTCAATCAATCCTACCAAACCATGCCTAAGTCTACATGAGATCCATGTTAGTTGGGTTTGAGTCTAGGCTCCTAGGTTCACATGATATCATGAAATAAAAGTTGACATTTGTAGAACATGATTTTGACAAGTTGAATAGAGCAAAGCACTAGATTGATCAGGCGATGACAATATCCCATCATGGTCGCCAAACCTGTTATCATTGCAAATTTTTACTTTTGCAAGTCAAACTGACCTTTGAAAAAGTTTTGAAAATAACTCGCCTCTGTTTTAAAATGTAGGATAATTCTGAAGAATGGGACTCACATGTCGGTACGAGGTTCAACCGTTCTTGGCACCTTTACCAGGGGTAATTGAAGCAAGGATCAATCCATTGCTTTGCTTTGCTCAACTTGTCTAAATTGATGTTCTAATTCCCAAATGCACAAAGAATCGGGCATGTGCTATAAATTTCTGAAAATGCAGGTTTGAAAACATGATGTTTGCTTCAGAATAACTGGGATACTTAGAAAATTCTTGGAAAAGATAACACCTTGAAAATTGTGAGCCTTGTTGAGAGAACATTTCTGAGGAAAATAAAAATCGATTTCTGAAGAAATCTTGAAGTTTTGAAGAAATCAATTCTTGAGAAAATTCAAAATGACTTAGAGAAAGTTGATTTTTCTAAATTTGAACTTTGAAATTGAAGATGTTGGAGCTTGAAAAATCATGATTTTGAACTTGGGAAATACTTGAAACATCCTTGAAAACCAAAGGTTTTTGAGAAAATCAATTTTAAGGAAAATAAGGGCAAATTTGAGAAAATCGATTTTATGAGATGGAATTTGAAAAATACATCAAAAGGATGGGCGTGTAGCCCTGTGAAATATTTTCATGATGCAATCTAAACCTAGATGATGCATGAATATGATTTTGAGAAAGTTTTTTTTTAAGATTTCTGAGAAAATTGTTTGAAAAGGAATCCTTGTGCCTTATAGAATTTTCATGAATCAAGTCCTCTACATATCCCTGACTATGGCCACAAATATGGATTGAATATAACCCATTTGATTATAAAAGGAGAAAAGAATATAGAAAACTTTGAAATATGCTATGATTTTTTAAAATAGCCTAAGAGTGTAGGTTGATTGTGGCTTAAAAGAAGATGATAAATCTCAATTTCATTTGTATTCTGACTATGGCCATAAATACAAACTCGATCGAGTTTACCAACTCCCTAGAAGCTAGTGCACGTGCCATTCGTGTAGACCATGGTGGAATTGAAATATGTGCATGAATGACAAACATAACAGTTATATATCAAAGTTTAAACTATATGCAATGCAAACCCTAATTCTAAGCAGGAATTGAAATTCTTATTCCAAATTTATTTATAATTTACATCACTAATTGAATTTAAATAAAGAAAAATAAAAGGATAAATATGGCCTTGAGTGTCCCTGCAAAACTAGAAAACTTGTTAGTGAAGATGTGTTAGCTTTTCTAGATTTATCCAGTAATATCTAGAAATTACTCGATTTATCTAGATATAAGCCTTTTCCCATGTTTCTCTAAGATAAACATAATGAAATATGGATGTAAAATTGAAGAAATAATAAAAATAAACAACTTTGAAATTCATAATTTATGGGAAGTTGACAAAAATACTCTTGAAAACAACACTATGGCCTTGAAATTAGGGTTTTTCAGCAAATATTTTGGTAAAACTTTGGTTTTAGGGTTTAAAAAGACTTAAATCAACGCCAAATCGAATATTCAATGTCTTAGCATGATTCCAAGCATGATCAAACCCTAAAAACATAAACTTGTATGAATTTTTTTTAAAAATAACGCAAAAAACATGATTTTGTCAGTGTTTCAGAATTCTGTGGGCACCCTGTTTTGCAATATAATTGATTCAAGCATCAAATGTGTTCTAAAATTAATAAAAATGGACACATGCACTTTTGATAACCCTAAAATTAAATTGAAATCATAAAAATCTATTTTTGACATTATTCCAATATAAAAATTACACAAAACCCCTAAAATATGCTATTTTTACCTGCGGGCACGTACCTGTCACAGTGTCAGGCCCGAATCAGGAGTCAAATCACCATGGAATATCATAAAATTTTATAGAGGAATAATTGATAAAAAACAAAGATTCTCCTATTTACAGATCATAAAAATCATATTCGGTCAGGGAGATATCGTTCCGAAAATTTGTGCTTGAATTTAACGAATATAAAATATATTAAAACAAGTATTTTTGATTTCAAGAATAGAGAAAAATAGCAAAATCCATTCAAAAATTCTGAAATTTTAGCAGTTAATAGCAGACATACAGAGAAAGAGTCTCATTTTTACAGATCGTCAATCAGATCTCTGTTAGGGAGATACAATTGACACAAGTCAACTTAGGGTTTAAGGGAAGCATAACGAGTTTTGAGAAGTTGATCCTACCTTCTGACAAAGGAAAAATAACAAATAAAGACAGAAAATTATCAGAAAATTACAACAAATAATAAATACCAATACAAAGCTACTGCAGTTTACAGATTGCAAATCGGACCTCAGATGACATAAATATCACAACTGCAAGTTATACCTAAATATCAATAGCGATTTTAAGGATCATGAATTATGGTTTGACTTTATATTTTTCTGATAGAGTTCCCAAACCTAAAAACATTTGAATTTTTTATTGGGAGTTACTGACAAATCCGTGGACCAACCATAAAAAAATCAGAATTTTCTACCAAAAATTTAAACACAAAATAGCATGATTTCTACAGACCTAAAATCAAAACACGTGAATATCCAATAAGACACTAAAAACTATGATTTAAACATGAGAAATAACAAAAAATAATGTAAACAACATAACAAAATTAAAATAGATGCTAGAACATGTGAAATAAACACTATTATGAAAAAAAATAAGAAAAGGAATCCATGGTTGAATTTGATTTGCCCTTTGAAAAATTGGATTTAGCCCATTTAACAAAAAAATCACATCTTTCATTGGTTAAGAACATAAAAATTGATATTCTAAATGATTTCAACTGATTAAAATCTTAGAAAACATCATCAAATAGGGTTAGATCATCTTCTTAGACCAATCTTGAGGTTCTTGGATGAGATCCATGGTTAAAAACCATGAACAAGAGGGAGAAAAAGGCTAGAATATGAAATAAAATAAAGAAAAACTAAAAAAAGAATAAAAGGAGGAAGAGAATCATACCTTGGATGTTGCAGAAATGAGGGAAGCAACTGGGAGGAGAGAGAAGCTCCAAGAAGAGGATGAGAGCAGAATAGGGGTCGACCAACTAGTTCCCTGAAGACTGCAAAGAGTGGGTCCCAGTGGCTGGAGGCAGGTGTTTGTGAATGAGGGTGAAAATTTGGGGTGTTTACAGCTTTCCTTCTAATTTTGAAATTAAGAACAAATGAAAAAAGTGGCTATCAGCATGTTTTGACTTCTCACTAGTTGCTTAATGAGGGCTAGTTCAATGTTTTGAACTCCTAAGTGAGCTAAACTTTAATGATAATTGGTGTTTTTGCAATGTTAGCATATCCTTCTATGCCCTGGTGAATTGTTTTATGTCAAATGTGGCAAGATGGAATAGTTGTGAAGAATATCATGATCATTGTAGATAAATGTTATGCTTAATGTCTTTGGAATTGATGTTCAAGGATATATTGAGTTTGAGAGGTGATTGTTGTTGGGAATGCATCCATGATCATGCATAATATTTGTATTTTAATAATCATTATTTATGCATGAACCATGTTAAAATTACTATAAAAACCCATTTTTATCGTTAGTTTTGAGAAACCGCATTGAATTGAATTTTATCAGAAAATCATATTCTTCAAAGCTTTCCCTGCGTTTTTAGTGTTTTATTAGTTTAGAAGTTTCTTTTAGTTATACTTTGATTATATTAGGTTCAAAATAGCTAAGTTAATCAATTTAGGAATAGGCATTTTTAGGAAAATTATTCTTTTCAGGCAAAGCCTCTTTTGAAAATTGCTTAACTCTTGGGACTTGTTTTGAAAATTTTATTTTAACCTAATATTGTATTATAAATAGCATAACTCTGCAAAGAGGAGATTTTTTCTTTTGGAGTTGACACCCCCTATTCCTCTCTCTCTCTTATTTCCACCGGTTTTCCATCTTCATCTTCTCTTTTTCTTCTTCTTCTTCTTCTTCTTCTTCTTCTTCTTCTTGCCTTTCTCTTCGCCGGTGTCTCACTACAAGAAAACAGGTTGTTAGCGACGGAATATTTCCATCGCTCGTTAGTGACGGATTACCGAGAGACAAACATCCGTCGCTATAATCAATGAAGCACACAAAACCAGCGACGGAGTATAGTTCGTCGCCCAGTCCATCGCTATTTAGCGACGGAGTTTGCGACATACTATTTTGTCGTTACGACCGCACGATTTGCTGACGACTATTGCGACAAACTCAAGTCCGTCGCTACTTAGCGACGACCGTGGCGACTGAGAGCAGTCCATCGCGGGTTTCGTAAATTTGATTTACGTGGGCTTAGCGACGGAATTAATTTCGTCGCTAAGCCGTCGCTAAGTTTCGAATAACCCTAATCCCAGACAGATTTTCCTTTTCTTCTTTCGCTGCTCCCAACGTTCGCCACTCCCGTCGTTCGCCAGTCTCACCGTCCGCAGGCCCCGCCACCCGGAGGAAGGTAAAGGACGCCCCCCCCACGTTTTTCGGCAGGGAGTCGACCCCTTGCCGGAAAATGCGGGGGTTAACCCCCTGCTGTTCTGGTAGGGGGTTAACCCCCTGCCATTTCCGGCAGGGACCCCCTCTCTTTTCGGCAGGGGTTAAACCTCCTGCCGGAACAGTAGGGGGTTAACCCTCTGCCTTTCCGGCAAGGGGTTAACCCCCTACCGTTTCCGGCAGGGCCCCCTGCCCCCTGCCTTTTCGGCAGGGGTTAAACCCTCTGTCGGAACAGCAGGGGGTTAACTCCTTGCTGGAACAGGCAGGGGGTCGACCCCGGCAGGAGGTTAACCTCCTGCCTTTCCAGCAGGGGGTCAACCCTCTGCCTGCTCAGGCAGGGGGGCGACCCCCTGCTGTTCCGGCAGGGGGTCGACTCACTGGCGGAAAGGCTGGGGGTCGACCCCCTGCCCGAACAGGGGGTCAGTTACCCCCCTACGTTCTGTAAGGGGGTTAACCCCCTATGTTCCGTAAGGGGGTCGACCCCCTGCCGGAACAGCAGGGGAGTAGACCCCTTGCTAAAACAGCTTTTTTTTTTATTTTGTAGTGACTTCATTTTGAAACAGTGTTTTTTTGTGCAGATTTTTCAACGGAATCAGCTCGTGCTCATCCACCTGTGGTAAGTGTCAAAAACAATGCAAATCGGGTAAATACCCGTGATGAGTAAGTGATGCAAGCGTATCACATGTTATTTAATTTAGTAGATGTAACACTTTATTGTTCACACACTCACTTAGTTGTTGATTTTTAGGGTTGCTTTGTTGGAGTTCGGAGATCATGCTGAGCATGATTTTAATGTATGAATATTGAAGTATTCTTATTTTTGGAGTACGGAGTCCATGCTAGGCATGGTAGTAGTTAGTGAGATATTGAAGTGTGTTTGCTGCATGTACATGTTTGCCATTTGTTTGATATGAATGATTACGATGTATTGCAATGTTTGTTGTAATTGTATCCATGCTTGCATGTAGTTACTTTCAATTTGATTATGACTTCCATATGAAATTATATAATGAAAGCATATTTCAAATGATTGTATCGTGTCATTAATGGTTTGCACATGAAAATATTAAGTTATCAATGCATGCATCAAAATTCATGTTATTGTATAACATCATATATTGCATGATAAATTTGATATGTTCTTCATCGTAGCATTCTGATTGTTCTCTTTTAATTCGTTAGGCTATTATTCGTAACATCATAAGAAAATGACTGCAAACCGTGAATGAATGTACCGTAGGATAGTGGACAATGAGTTATCGCATGAATATATGGATGGTGTTGAGAGTTTTATTGAATTTGCAACGGCAAGTGTCAGTACAGTGGATCCCACAGGTCAGATTAGGTGTCCCTGCAAGATTTGTAAGAATAATCGATTTGTAGAACCTCATAGCGTTAGACATCACCTATACAGGAAGGGTTTTGTGAGTGATTATTAAAACTTGACGTTTAATGGAGAAGAATATAGAAAAGATTTTGATGCACGGGTGAATGTGGTGCACGATAATTCATATACGGATTTGATATTTGATGCCGCAGGAACAGAACTGGGTTATGCTATGAGTTCTAGTAATGTAAGAACTGCCGTAGATGAAGAATCACCAAACGATGCAGCTAGTAGATTTTATAATTTACTTAGAGATGCTGATGAGCCACTTTGGAACGGTTGCGAGAGTCACTCTATCTTGTCTGCAGTTCTTCAACTAATGAATTTGAAGTCCGAGTATAATTTGAGTCAATCATGTTTTGACCGTTTGTGCATGATTATGAAGAGTATGTTGCCCAAAGATAAGAAATTGTCACAAAATTTCTATCGTGTGAAAGTTATGGTCAACGCTCTAGGTATGGGTTACAAAAAGATTGATGCTTGTCCAAATCACTACATGTATTTCAAGGAGCAGGAAAACAACATATCATGCCCGTCATGTGGGCATGCTCGATTCAAGCCAAAGACAAGAGGCAATGGTAGCACGAGATCAAAGAAAGTTTTATACAAGTCGCTCCGCTACTTTCCTATCACTCCCATATTGCAGCGATTGTATATGTCTTCAAGGACAGTTAAACACATGAGATGGCATGCAAATAAAGTTCGACACGATGAAAACAAGATCACACATCCTGTTGACGCTGAAGCTTGGAAGCACTTTGATCGTACTCATCAGAACTTCGCAATGAAAGTGCGAAATGTTAGACTCGGTCTATGTAGAGATGAATTTAATCCATTTGGGGTAGATCAACTCCATACTCATGCTGGCCAGTATTTGTAACTCCATACAACCTTCCACCAAGCTTGTGTATGAAACGTCCAAATCTTTTCTTGTCTCTGTTGATCCCTGGTCCGACCTCACCTGACCAAAATCTTGATGTATATTTAAAGCCATTGATTGATGAATTAAAAGTACTGTGGGATGACGGTGTTACCACGTATGATGCCCACAAAAAACAAAATTTCAACATGAAGGCCATTGTTCTATGGACAATCAGTGACTTTCCTGCATATGGTATGCTATCTGGTTGGAGCACACATGGGAGGTTGGCTTGTCCGTACTGCATGGAGGATTCCAAAGCTTTTAGATTGAGGCATAGAAGGAAGCCTTGCTGGTTCGAGTGCCATCGTCGATTTCTACTCAGCGATCATCCGTTCCGGCGACAAAAGAATGTGTTTAAAGCAGGCACAACTGAAACGGAAGGTCCATCCTCAAGATTGTCTAGCATAGAGATTCTAAGAAGATTGCGATACTTTCCATATTTATTAACAAATGCCCGCAATTCTACACCCTTCCGTGGATTTGGGAATGATCACAATTGGACGAATAAAACTATTTTTTGGGAACTACCGTATTGGCCGACTCTATTGATACGACATAATTTGGATGTGATGCATGTAGAGAAAAATGTGTTTGATAATGTGTTCAATACAGTAATGAATATTAAAGGAAAAACGAAGGATAATCCGAAGGCCCGTATGGATTTAAAATTAATATGTAAAAGACCAGAATTGGAACTCAAAGAGTATAATGGCAAAGTACTGAAACCAAAGGCAAAGTACGTGCTCGGACCTGATAAAATAAAACATGTATGTCAATGGTTGAGACAACTGAGATTTCGAGATGGATATGTCTCTAACATTGCTCAAGCTGTGAAGATTGACGATGGACAGTTATATGGGTTGAAGAGCCATGATTGTCATATTTTTATGCAACGATTGATACCCCTAGCATTCCATGATATGTTAGACAAACCTATATGGGGGGTATAGTCTGAGTTGAGCGGATTTTTCAGAACATTGTGTACATCGGAGGTCGTAGTATCAGATGTAAAGAATCTCGAGGACTCTGTCATCACCACTGTTTGTTTGCTAGAAAAGATATTTCCACCAGCATTTTTCGATGTTATGGAACATTTGATCATACATATGCCATATGAACTAAGGGTTGGTGGCCCTGTGCAATATCGATGGATGTACCCATTTGAAAGATATATGTTTTTTTTATATTTGTCTCTTTAATGACAAATATTTAAAATTTGAAATGTATATTCTTGTCAGATGCATGTTCGACCTAAAAAAAAGGTTCGTAATAAAGCAAGAGTAGAAGGCTCTATTTATGAGGCGTACACTTTAGAAGAGATTTCAAATTTCTCGTCTATGTACTTCGAACATCATATTCCAACACGTTACACATGCCCGCCCCATAACGATGATGGAGAACAAGTAACTGTAGCTGACAAGCTGTCAATATTTCAACCACTTGGGCATGCATTTGGTAGTTGCCGATCAAGGCTATTGACAATCGAGAGCAAGACGCAACACACATCTATATTCTTTTTAATTGCTCAGTGATCGACCCATACATCGAGTAAGTATATGTATATGCAACTCAATTATAAATCCTTTTATGTTCTATATGTGGATACATGGCTCGGTAATATAAGTATTTGTGGTTTGCAGACGATTTGATCTGGAGTTGCAAAGTGAAGTTTCACATCTCACTGATGTAGAAGTACAAAAAGAACGTGAAACTAAGTTTGTGGAGTGGTTGAAACAGTTGGTAAAGAAGCTAACATAAATTTTGTACTTATAAACAACACTAAGTTACTTAATTGATCATGATCACAATCATTGTTTATGTATGTGCGTAGGTTCGCCATGGTGATGTTAAAGATCAAGGAATATGTGATTTAGAAAATGGTCTGACCAAAGTTGTGTAATGCTACAACGGGTATATCGTAAATGGTTATCGATTCCATACAAAAGATTACGGTATAAACAAATCAACGATAAATAGTGGCGTGTGTGACAAGGGTAGCAGTTACGGTGAAAATGAACATGATTACTACGGTGTTATAGAGGAAATAATGGAGTTGACTTACTTAGGCATGAATAACAGGGTAACTTTATTCAAGTGTCATTGGTTTGATCCAACTGCAACGAGACTCGACAAAGCTTCAGGCATTGTGAAGGTGAATCATAAATCCAGGTTTGGAACATATGAACCATTCATAGTAGCCTCACAAGCTCAACAAGTTTATTATACTTCATATCCGAGTATAAAAAAGTCAGATAGAAATGAATGGTGGGCAATTTGCAAGGTGAAGTCCAAACTATACCTCGAGTATGATCAGTTACAGGAATATGAGTTAGCTGAAGACAGCGATTACTATCAATCAGATGATGTCTATGACTTCGCTTATGGTCACGATGTTGCGCATGATATGCATGTCATATCTCCATTGGCCGATGAAACATTCATAGAGGAATGTGATCCAAATGATGTACCAAGTGGATGGGAAAACAATGAAGAAGAAGAAGAAGAAAGTCAAACTAGTGACGAGGAAGAATTCTCAAGCTAGTGAGCAAAATCTTGTACTACAAACCTCTATTTAAATGCACTGCAGTACTTGATATGAGTTGTATTGCAATACTTGGTGTGAATGATTAAAAATTTTATTTGAATGTATTGTAATACTTGATGCGAATGCATGAGTTGTATTGCAACACTTGATGTGAATGATTAAAAATTTTATTTGAATGTATTGTGATACTTGATATGAATTATTTGAATGCATTGTAATACTTGATGTGAATGATTTGAATTATTTGAATGTATTGTAATACTTGATACGAATGATTCGAATGCATTGCAATACTTGATGTGAATGATTTAAATTATTTGAATATATTATAATTTATGCAACAAATGATTTGAATTATTGCAATACTTGATGTGAATGATTTGAATTATTTGAATGCATTGTAATACTTGATGCGAATGATTTGAATGCATTGCAATGCTTGATGTGAATGACTTGAATGCATTGTAGTACCTGATATGAATGATTTGAATTATTGTAATACTTGATGCGAATGACTTGAATGTATTGTAATACTTGATGTGAATTATTTGAATGTATTGTATGACATATGTTATTTGTTAGAATATGGTTCATGGAGGTTACAGTAGTCGCTCATCCAGTAGTAGCCAAGCCCAACCTTCATCTTCACGGGCTCCTGTGATAGGTATATTGATTAACTAATTGGATGCTTGATTAGTTCAAATGCACATTCTGAGAACTTCTAACGTATTTTTTTACAGATGATGTTTCGCCTATAGACGACCCACCTACACCAGTTGATCACACAAGTCAGGAGCCAACACAGGAAGCAAGGTCTTCTCAGTCTGACACAAGAAGACTCATTCGAATAGTGTATATCGATAATCGACCGTAAGTATTTTGTTTTCAATTATTGCATATCTTATAAATATTTTATATTGATATTTATTGCGTAACAATTCATGTGCAGCACGAGGTTTGAGCCACAAGAAGTAGTACGGGAGATTAGGAATTCACTTCTTCAACATCTACCAGGACCGATTGCTCAATGGAAAGAGTACCCAAAGGAGGTGTTAGACAGATTGTGGTCCTTATTCACGGTATACAGTTGTTCCTCATAGTTAATGTGTTTCATATTTAATTTATTTAAGTAATGTCTACTAACTTTCTGAAAATATTTGTAGGCTTCGAATTGCTTCGCAACTACGGTAGAAGAAAATGATGCAAGGAAGGTGTGGCAGAAGGTGGCTGCCAATCGATTTGCAGACATGCTGCACACTATGAAGACTGCAGCAAAAAAAGCATCTGGCATAGTAGATGATCCACTACTGTGGAAGGGCCATGGCCCTATTACTATCAGGAGAGATTACTGGGATGAAATGTGCGATAAGTGGGCGGGAGATGCATTTAGAAATCGCTCTGCGAAGGCTGTACAAGATCGAGCGAAGATGCCCGAAGCCCATCTACACACAGGTGGATCTAAGACATTTGGGAGCCACCTGAAGAAAATGATAACTCATCAATATATAATATTAATTTTATAAGTATTGTTGCAAACTTGTGTACTAAATCTTTTGTCATTTAACTTCGCAGGAAGCAGAAAAAAGAGGCAGTATACCATATAAGGATGTGTTTGTTGAAACACATAAACGGAAGACCACGGGAGTCTTCGTATCAGAGAAGGCGAGAACGACGGTATGTATTTATTCTATTAATAATCATTGCAATATGCAAGTTATCATAATGTTATTATTAATTATTAATGCATACTTTAAACATTATTTTGTAGGAGGCATATGAGCAACAGATGGTAGAACGATATGGCGATGACGCTATTCAGCATCCATCATTTGATCCTGCAGCATGGGTGACTGCAGCAGGTGAACCCAAAAAAGGTCGCGTGTTCGGGTTTGAGAGTAATCTGAACACTTCACCAGTTATTGCTTCTTTCAGTTACGGCTCAAAGGCTACTTTTGCTGACATAAGCTCCAAGCAGCAGCCTATTCTTTCCGGTGATGATGTACGCCAGATCATTAAGGACACATTGGATGACTACTTCCATGACACCGTCGCTCCCTTTCTCCGAGATGAGATCAACAATCTTGTGCTGAACAGGGGATCTTCGATTGTAGGTCCCTCTCACGTATAATCACATATTCAGTTTTTTGACTGCCTTAGCACACATATGAGCATGATAGAATCACATATATATCTTTTTGCCTGCCTTAGAGTACATATGAGCATGATAGAATCACATATAGAGTTTTTTTATTGCCTTAGAGCACATATGAGCATGCTATAATAACATATAGAGTTTTTTTATTGCCTTAGAGCACATATGAGCATGCTATAATCACATATAATTTTTTTTGCCTGCCTTAGAGCACATATGAGCATGCTATAATCACATATTCAGTTTTTTGACTGCCTAAGAACACATATGAGCATGATAGAATCACATATAAAGTTTTTTTGATTGCCTTAGAACACATATGAGCATGCTATATTCACATATTCAGTTTTTTGACTGCCTAAGAACACATATCAGCATGTTAAAATCACATATTCAGTTTTTTGACTGCCTTAGCACACATATGAGCATGATAGAATCACATATATAACTTTTTGCCAGCCTTAGAGCACATATGAGCATGATAGAATCACACATAGAGTTTTTTTATTGCCTTAGAGCACATATGAGCATGCTATAATAACATATAGAGTTTTTTTATTGCCTTAGAGCACATATGAGCATGCTATAATCACATATAAATTTTTTTGCCTGCCTTAGAGCACATATGAGCATGCTATAATCACATATTCAGTTTTTGACTGCCTAAGAACACATATGAGCATGATAGAATCACATATAAAGTTTTTTTGACTGCCTTAGAACACATATGAGCATGCTATAATCACATATTCAGTTTTTTGACTGCCTAAGAACACATATGAGCATGTTATAATCACATATTCAGTTTTTGACTGCCTTAGCACACATATGAGCATGATAGAATCATATATATAACTTTTTGCCTGCCTTAGAGCACATATGAGCATGATAGAATCACATATAAAGTTTTTTTATTGCCTTAGAGCACATATGAGCATGCTATATTAACATATAGAGTTTTTTTATTGCCTTAGAGCATATATGAGCATGCTATAAGCACATATAATTTTTTTTGCCTGCCTTAGAGCACATATGAGCATGCTATAATCACATATTCAGTTTTTTGACTGCCTAAGAACACATATGAGCATGATAGAATCACATATAAAGTTTTTTTGACTGCCTTAGAACACATATGAGCATGCTATAATCACATATTCAGTTTTTTGACTGCCTAAGAACACATATGAGCATGTTATAATCATATATTCCGTTTTTTGACTACCTTAAAACACATATGAGCATACCAAAATCACATATAGAGTTTTTTTACTGCCTTAGAACATATATCATTTATGATAGAATCACATATAAATTTTTTTGCTTTGCCTGCCTTAGAGCACATATGAGCATGCTATAATCTCATATTCAATTTTTTTACTGCCTTAGCACACATACGAGCATGATCGAATCACATATATAGCTTTTTGCCTGCCTTAAAGCACATCTGAGCATGGTAGAATCATATATAGAGTTTTTCTAGGTGCCTTAGAACACATATGAACATGCTATAATCACATATTCAGTTTTTTGACTGCCTTATCACACATATGAGCATGATAGAATCACATATATAACTTTTTGTTTGCCTTAGAGCACATATGAGCATGATGGAATCACATATAGAGTTTTTTTATTGCCTTAGAACACACACGAGCACATGATAGAATCACATATAGTGTGTAATTTATTTTATTATATTTTGTTTATCAATACTGACTGTTCTTTTCTTGTGTAGGCTGCTAGCGATAATCAGCATAGCAGAGCTAAAGGGACAGATAAAGGCAATGAACAAGAAGACGCACAAAATCTTGGCGATGATTAGAGAACTGTGTTGAAGAAGTTCTATTTTTTTATGTTTTCTAATTGTAATTGTTGAATTGTAAATAATTAAACTTGTTAATTTTAAGGTCGAACGATTAACTGTTGTAGATTCTTTTTATATGGAATTTTTTGTGTGGTTTATTTTTTATTTACAGGAAATATAAATTGTACAGGAAATATAAATTGTACCCTTCTCGGTATTTAATTTTCAAATAAATTTTTTTAATTTTTTTTCGTGTTTGCGACGGATTAGCGATGGAACCATTCGTCGCTATTCATATAAATCTAGTGACGGCCTAGCGACGGACGTAAATTCGTCGCCAAGCTGTGGTCGTCGTTTAGTACCGGCGGATTGGCGACGGAATACAACGCTTGTTAGTCCGTCGCACTTAGCGATGGACCTGGCGACGGATTTATTCCGTCGCCAGTTAGCGTCGAAAAATTCGCGACGTAAGCATACCGTCGCCGCGTCGTCGCTAATCCGTCGCTAACAGGCGTAGCGACGGATTAGCGACGGAATGTGGTCATCGTTAATCTACTGCTTTGTTGTAGTGTCTTCTCTTTCGTCGAGAGGTGTCACACAAAAGGAAAAGCCATATCTTTTCTCAACCAGTCTGTCGAAAGCACTTGTGAGTGTCCTTCTTATTCCCTTTTCTCTTTACGTGTTACTCTTTTGTTTTTGCTGAAAAGAAAAATATATATATCCTAAGTTTTGCAATTTTTTCTTTAGGGTTAACGTATGGGTTATAGTTAGATAGTTTGATTCCGGTTCTTTGAATCTATGCAATAGCATTAGTGTTATTTCTAAAGTTAATTTGTTCTTTTGATCACAGCTTGTTCCAGTTTTTTTTAGCATTTATTAGTGTTCAGTTATGTTTTTCCTTTTTCGGGTGTTTGTTTCTGCATATAGCGTATTCAGTTGATTTGTTTATCATCGCTTTCTAATATTTAGTTTCAGCATAGTATAATATTTAGATTTAGGGTCTTCTTTATTTTATTGGGTTGGTTCAGCATCTTTATTATTTTATTGTTTCAGCAGCACTGTTATTGAAAAAAAAATATTTCAGAAAGGTAGCATGTTTTGTTCAGCACATTTTATTAGGTTTTGTATACAATGTCTGTCAATTTATTTGTTAGTCGTTTTGCATCATGGGTTAGAGTCTTTTGTTTCTTAGTATTAATTGTCCATCATACATTAGTTATTTATTGCATTCATTATATTAATTCATCAGTGTCAGTGATTTCATTTGTTAGGTTGTGTGATAAATTCCATGTGCAATAAATGTTATATGGTGATGTTCTGTAGGTAACATTATCTAGTTAAATTGTGCTCCTTTGTTACTTGGTATGGATGTTAATATAGATTAGCAGTGTTCTTGAAGCCAATAAATTAGAGTGGTGGCTTTATCTTATAGTGTGGTCTAGATCGTGACATAGCATTTAGTTAGAGTAGAGTTTCCCCCCTTCTTTTAGGTCATCAAATAAATTTAGAATTCACGTTTTTTTTCTATCGGTTAGCTATATTGAAGTCATTTGGTCATTGTGTTAGTGGTTAGGTGCATTATTTAGTTATTTGAATTGCATAGTTATTGGTCACATTATTTAATTCATTAGTAATAGATGTTAGTTCTGGAATTGTTATTTCCTGTGTTTATTTGGTGTTGCAATAGATCTTAACATTCTTAATTGTTATTTGGTTTGTTCCTTAGTCGTGTAGTGTAGTTGTTCATAGCTCTTTCATGTTATTTATTTTATGTTTTTGTGATTTTTCATCATATTTACTAGTAGTTTTCTCGTAGATTGCTTGTGTCTGTTGTGTATTTTGTTTTTGTGTTTTGCACGAAAGTGTTTGAAGATGTGCGGTAGAGCCCTTTTTGTGCCCTAAAAGGTCCCCTCAAGGGACTCTCAGAAAGGTCCTCAGAGAGCCCTCAGAAAAGCAAAAGTTCAAGAAAACATACATTACCTCAAGAAGGGACAAGAAGACTCGAAGCACTGAAGCCTTTTTCTTTCTTTTTAGATTAGGGTTTTATTTTATTTTATTAATTGGGTCTGTAATAAAACTATTTATTTATTTTGTTTAAGCCCCTTGCGTAGGGTCGTACTCCCGTAGTTAGTTAATTATTTAATTAATTCTTTTTATTTTGGCAATAAAGAGTAGTTTAGATTGTGTGTTTGAATACGAAGTATTTCTTGTTCCCTGTGATCGACCCGGACTCCACCACTTGTGTGAGCCGGTTTTTATATTTTTGGTGTTTGGCTTTCACTATGTTACCTTATTTATCTTTCGCGTTGTCGAGAGAATTGCCTCTACATTGCCATGTTTGTCCTTCGCATTACCAAAAGAATTGCCTTACTCCTTTTTGAGAGAGTTGCCCTATTCATCTGTTCACACAGATAAATTTTCATCTTATACTTCTTCAAAAGAATTGCCTTATTCATCTTCCAAGGTTCCTCTTGCTATCTCACTTTCCTTATTTTTGCAACCCCTTTCGGATGCTTTGTGCAAAATCTGAAAGTCCTATCATGGTTTCCCTATTCTCACGAGGAATCCATATTCTCTATTCCTTTTCGGGTTAAGGGCTAAACCTGAACCTCATTTTTTGAGGTGTTTCTTTCTCGTTCAAGTACGAGTAAAACCTGAGCCTCGTTCTGACGAGATATTTCTTCCAGTCCCATCATGGTTTCCCCATCTTGATGAGGAATCCATATTTTCCATATCCATTCAGGTAAGGATTGTACCTAAGCCTCGTCTCATGAGGTATTTTTCAAAAAAATCTCATCATGGTTTCCCTGTTCTGATGAGGAATCCATATTTTTCATTCTCATTCAAGTAAGGGTTAAACCTTAACTTCGTTCTAACATATTGTTGTCTCATCCAGGTTAAGGGCTAAACCTGAGTCTTTCCAAAAAACTTATTTTATCTCAGCCACGAGACCTCTCTTTGATCAAAATCTCTCCTTTTCACAATTTTGGGATCTTCGTCCAAAAGTCCCATCACGATTTTCTCATTTTCTCTTATCCAATTATCTCATTTTTGAGGATTTCATCTTTTTTCAAGTCATTCAGGATAAGGTCCTAAGCTTGAGAATCATTTTTCAAAACAATTCTTCCACACCCAGTTCAGATTTTCTGACTGGGGCATTTTTAAAATTTGGTGTGTTTTCTTTGCTACTAAGCTCAGTTTTCAACCGGGTTAGCAGCAAAGAGGGGCATCTATGAACACCCCAAATTTTTTAAAATTTCAAAAATTTTCTTTTTGCCCCAAGCACCCACCTTTCGTGGAATTAGATCAATTTCTAATTATCTCTCAGATCCACTTCCTGGTTGAAGATCCAAAATCCAATATCATTTTCCTACATTTGACCCAATCTCGGATCCAGATTAAATATCCAAATCCAATTTTGAGCCCGATTCTCATGTTTTCAATTAAAAATATAAAAATACAAAATGGCTCAGATATTTCATTTAAATCCAATATCCATTTGGATCCACTCTTCTCTTTTCCTTAATTTGAGATCCAAACTCGAATGTTTTATCAAAATCTCAGATCCAAATCCGTTCTGAAAACTCAATTTTTAAATAAATTTCACAAACTCTCCTTTTGTAAAAACCTTAAATTTTAAAGCAAAATATTTTATAAAACCTCATCTGGATCCTCTTCATCATGTTTTTAGGTTTTTTTTTTCAAAAACATAAAAGAAATTTTTTCAAAAAGTAGCTTTTTCACTATTTTGAAAAACCTTATAATTAAGACCCCCTTTTTGAAAAATTTTAAAACATTGAGGGACCAACTCTGAAAAATTTCTAACGGCCTCCTCTTATAAAAATGGCCATCGGGGGTCGATCATCTCATCCATCTCCCACCCCAACATCCATGCATTTCCTTCCTCTCTTCTTCTTCTTTTCTTTTCTCTTTCCTCCTTCCTTTGTCTTCCTTTCTTACCTTGTGAAGAAGCTCCATTCTGCAGCAGTAGCACTTAGAAGAAGTGATTCCTCTCTTCTCAATATGAGCTAGTCACGGTAAGGATTATCCTCCCTCCCCCTTTGCTTTTCTGTAAATTTTTATTTCAAGCATTTCCTTATTTTGATTGTGCATAGCATCCATTATCTTTCTTTGCTTTCCTTCTTTATTCATTATGAGCATAATTTGCAGTGTCGATCTGCATATAGCAGCATCGACCTGCATGTTGTAACATTGGTTTGTCTCTCTTTTGGTTGTCATTCACATATTATTTACATTCAGCATGTCATTTGCATCTGGAGCATGACGTTACTTTGTTTCATCTCATTTCATTTGCATCATTCTGCTCTTTCCTTTCTTTCTCCATTGTTTATTGAAAGCATGAGATGTAGCCTCGGTCTGCCATAAGCAGCACCGATCTACACACTGCAACAGGGCATGGATCTCATCTTGTTCATGGTTACCATCAGGTTGCCTATACTTCCACACTCTGTTCTTTTGCAATTTGTTATTACTTTGCTATTATCAAAGCAATTTGCCTAATTTTGTTTTCATCAGCAGTTCTATATTTCGTATTTGTTAGATCAGTTGCATTTTTTTTTTGCTTTAGCATGGTTTGTATAGAAGATCAAATCATTTATGTGTTTTGATCCGGCCTGGTTATCGTTTGATCGGACCTGGGCATCATCATCGATCATGGTTCGGATAAGAGGCAGCAATAGATGTGTTGTGTTATACAGATATTTTCCTGCATAACGCCTGCTCTTTTCGAGGTATGGAAAAATTCTGTAAGATATTCATCAAGGCATCACCCTTTTGTTAGGTTGGTTCAAAATTCCTGGTGATCTCACGATGAAGGCAGCCACTGGTGCACACTTCGTTATAAGATCACTGTACATTCTGTAGTAAAACTAAAAACATTCAACCATGAGATCTTTCATTAAGTTGCTCTGATTCATTGTGGATTGACGCACCGATTCACTGTAGAATCGGTTATCAATCGATTGATAGAATCATTTGATGCCAAAAACTCTGATGTAATATTAGCACATCAACCTGTTTCAGCATCAACATCTACCAGAATAGAGTCATTTCCTGCATTTCATATTTTCATGAGTATTGGCGTAGATTGTCTATTCCATTTACATTGGCACAAAGGCTTGATTCATAATATCAATCATCTGTTCTTCACATTATTTCCTTTACTGTTTTATTTTTCTTTTGTTTATGCCTTTTTCATTTCTCAACACACTCTATCAGGTGCATTTACTTCTGTGTTTCATTGTGTAGATTTGCAATGCATTTCATCCTCGTTTTAGTTGCATCATTCTGTAATCTACGTTGCATATTGCATTATGTATTTTAGCAGATCAAAAACATCAGATTTGCACCCAAGTTAACACGTGCTGCATATCATATGTGGCATTGTCATTTTGGCATTTCCATTCATCATCGATTTGTCATCCATCATGGTATCTCCTTCATATTTTCGGATTCTGTGTACAGCCATGATGTATTTTAATTTTGTTCAGCAAATACTATTTTGATTTGATAGAGACACTTTCGATCTTGCATATCTTCATTCTGCCCATAAGCAGCTGCGTATCCATCACCTGCATTCAGTAGTTGTCAGTTACTTGGCAATATGCAACATCTAGTCTCATGCCTATTATGTTAGTAATACCTGTGTATCACACAACACCATTCCATATCTACATTTTATCCTGTGTACCCATCATTTGCAGATCTCATCTGAGTTGATCTAGAATTGGTATGTATATTCAGGTGTATGTGTCCTAATCTGATGCGTTTTCCCCTGCATATAATGTAAATTGACATTCATTGCATTCTATTCATTGATCATCGGCCTTAAAACTTCTTCATTCTGGTAACAAGTTCTAGAAACCAATTGAGATAGAGTCGTCAGCCATTGATAGGTTAAGAAATCTTTGAGGCACCCAACCCTGATTTCACATTAAAACTAAGGAGGAAGAGACAATTTCTTCAGACTGATAATATCCCTGGAACTCCATGTGCACCTTGTTAAGAAATTGTTTGGCGGCCTTGCCGTGGGATCCACATAGGGGCAGACAAAATGATGCTCTCCTCTAGTCAAAAACCATTCTCATGTGAAAACTTATGCGGAAATATTCTTAACTGTGGGAGTCACTATTGTACCAAGCCTTGCCATGAGATGCCAAGTAACTTGGATTCCCAGGCAGAGATCAATTTTCTGAGTCAAGGAATGCATGTACTAACTAAAGACACAATGGAGGTTCTAGAACCATTAGAAGAATGCACCTATCTTGTCAGAAGGAGAGAAAGCAAAAATGTCCCCATCCTTGTCCATTACCAATTCATATTGGAGATTGTCCTCCTTGCAATGTGCTAATCAAAAGAGCCTGACACAACGGTGCCATGGTCCATGCTTTTGAATGTGCATACTTCAACAGTATGTCTAAAGAGGGTAAACAGAAAGTTCGCTCTTGTGGTGGGCCTTGTCACCATCACATAGATGCCATTATGGAGCTTGCCCACCTTGCTGACTGATCTGTGAGGAAGAGCTTCCTTGCAACCACATATGTAAACAAAGATGTCATGGTCCTCTTTCCTACACACTACCTGTATAACACCATCCACTGTGTATAATTCATTTACCTATGTCTTCCTGCATCAGCCACACCCTTGCACTTGCAATCATCACCTGCACTTTTACTTTCTTCACCACCTGCACAACACCATAAGATAGATTGATCATTGGCTTACACATCACACACTTAGATACATTATATTTTTCTGCACTTCACTCTACAATATTCTATTTCTCATAACACCTCACCTCTGCACTCTATCAAACTACTGCACTTTCACTGTCACATGTTTACAACACCCTCATTTGCCTCACCTTTGCACTCTATCAAACTATTGTACTTTCAATGTCACATGTTTACAACACCCTCATTTGCCTCACTTCGTTATATTCTATCAAACTGTTGTAGCCTCACTCTGCATTCTGCACTTACACTTCAGTCATTTGCATATTTGCTGCAAATGCAAATAGTTCATCACTTATGATTCTTGTATGTAACAATTCCATTTGGTATATTAGTTATGTTTCGGTCCAAGAGTGTAGGCAACTCTCACCTCAGCAGCATACATATGTTGACAGCATATGCAATTTTCTTCATCTTAGCAGCATCTTCATTACAATACATGCATCTGCATATACATCTTTCATTTACATCTTTCATTTGCATGTATATATGCATTTTCCCATATATATATATATATATATATATATTATAATCTTGTAATATGCATTCCATTTGCAAGAATACATGCAATTTCCTTTCTTAGCAACTAGGCATTCTCCATTTTTGGTAGCATGTACATCTTCACTTTAGTACATACATTTTTTCATTTAGCATAAGCATAACACTTAGGCATATGCATATGCATTCCTCATTTAGCATAAGCATAGTACTTGTACATATGCATCCTTCATCAGCATAACCATATGCATGTTAGTTTTAACATGGCATTTTCTACTTTCTTCTATATTTTGCATTGTTGCCTGGTGCTATCTCATGTTTGTAGGAAAAGCCTAAAAGATGCTTATTTCTTTTCCTAGATTAAGAATTTCAATATTCAATTTCAATTATAATAATTCTATATTAATGATAATTTTTATCTTTCTGCTTAAATTAGAATGTATGAGCATACATTTGTGTTTTTAAATTCTCTTAATTTTCTGTGACATTTCATTTTATTCTTAAAAAAGGACTGCGGTATAACACGAATGGCACATGCACCTTTCTAATAAGAGATAAATAACCCTAAGTAAATGATTCTCATTTATGGCCATAGTCAAAATGTGAACAATACTTAAGATTTTTATCTTTTATGGAATAACATTTGATTTCCATCACATTTTTCTAAATATCTTTTCTTCCGCTATCAGAATTTAAGATATAAATTAACTTAAGATATATTTGTGGTCATAGTTATGGATATATTAAAAGTTAATTTTATTTTAAATCCTATAAAGGCACAAAAATTTATTTTATTCTTTATTAGAATTTAAATATAGATTAGATTATAATATGTTAGTGACCATAGTCATGAATGTATTATGATTTAATCTTATTTCAATTCTATTAAAGAAGAAATTTTACTTTTAAATTCTAATCTTTAAATAAATTTCAAAGCATTCATCATTCAGGATAGAATTGCATTCTTTTTCAAATTATTTCAGATCATCTTCAAAATTCCAAGTGATTTTTGAAATAAATCTTCAAAAACACAGTTTTCATTTCTAATTCAAAATCATTTTAAACCTTTATTTATAAATTCATATTTATTCTTTTATTCTCAAATCCATTCAGTTTTAAATTTTATTTTCAATTTTCCAATTTTTCAATTTTTAATTCTCATTTCTAAATTTCACATTTTAAATTTCATTCAAATTCTTTATTTCTATTTCAAATTTTTGAATTCCATTTCAAATCTTGAGTTTTAATTCAACTCTAAATCAAAGTTTTAAAATTCACTTTGAGATTCCAAACCAAATTTTGAGATTTACTTTGAAATTCTAAATTAATTTTCAAATTTAATTCTGATTTCATATGCCAAGTCAAATTTTAAAATCAATTCAAGATTCCAATTTCAATTTCAAATTCTAAATTTCTAAATTCACTTTTAATTTCAAAGTTAAATTTCAAATTCAAAATCAATTCAAAGTTCCAATTTGAATTTCCAATCCAATTCTCAAGCTCAATTCTGATTTCAAACATCCAATCAATTTCAAAAATCAATTCCAAAATCCCAATTTGAACCTAATTTCTATTCTAACTTTAAATTCCAAATTCAATTTTGAACTCCAATTTCAAAATAAGATTTCAATTAGACTTTAATTCCAAATCTCAATTTCAAATCTTTCAATTTCAAATTCCATTTCCAAATTCCAATTTCAAAAGTTCAATCTTTTATTTTCCAATTTAATTCTTTTCCAAATTCCATTTTCGATTTCAAATCTTCCTTTTCAATTCAAATTTCAATTTTAGAAACTCTCAAAATCAAAATTTCATTTCAATCTTTGATCTCAGTTATGATTTCAACTTCCGAATTTCAAATTTTCTTTTCATATCTCAAATTCATTTCAGATCCAAATTTGGATTTAAAATTTCAAAACTTTCAAATCAAGTTTAATTTCCGAACCACTTCTTCGAAGATATTTTCAAACTTGTTTCAAAATCACTTGGAACATCCAAATTTCTGAAATATTTCCAAAGCATGCATATTTTTCAAAGTTCAAAATTCATTGTACAAGCATGATTCAATGTGCATTTAGAACTTTAGAATAATCACTTAGACAAATTTTAGGCAAAGCAAAAGGCATAAATTAGATTCTTGGTTCAATTACCCTTGGTAAAGGTACCAGGAACGGTTGAACCTCGTACCAACGAGTGAATCCCATCTCTCCATTTTCTCGCAAATTTTTAAAACGGAGGTGAGTTAATTTTTTAAAATATCTTTTTCAAAGAATGGTCAAGTGACACCTTGCAAAGAGTTTCCTTCCTTCTTTCTTTTTCTCTCTTCTTTCTTTTTCCCCTCAAAAGGGAAAAAGGCTGAAAGGAAAAGGAAAGAGGAAAGAAAATTTTTGTATCGGTCATAGTTCCTCATAGTTTTTATATACTGCAAATGTCGTGTCTTCCCAGATTGGTCCTATTTTGAGGGCTGGAAGTGACAACACTACCCTTGTTCGTGATGGAAGGACTTTAGCTAGTAGCCCACTTGCTTCTGAAATAATGCATGGTTCTCTATTGTCAGATAATTTGTCTGAGCGTTCTGATTCTGCTATTCTATTAAATGATGCTTCCAACAATGGGATCATTAACTTTTCAAAGCCAAAGGCAGTGGATAATGTTGTGTATTCCCAGTGTATAATGGTTGTATACGCCCTAGATAAAGACCCATCTCCTCGTGTTGCTGGTATTGGTGGGCGTATACTTTCTATGATTGGTATTGAGCTAGTGCCAACAAATTCTTCAGACTCTGGATTAGCTGATTCACTTTTAGGGTCTATTGGGACTTCTAGAGTTTCAGAATGTTGCTTGCTTCCACAATCAACTATTTATAACTAGAGTTCTGGTCACTTCTCAATGCCCCTTTTGACCTCAGCAGATGAGAATGAAGAAGCATTGGTGAAAAGAGAAGGGAGGGAGAGAATTGCATTGGATTGTATAGGAAAATGCCAACATTCTCGTGAGACTTTAGATTTATTCTATTGTTTCATGTTTTAGAGTTTGTGTTTACATTGGCACCATTCATCCTTGTCTCACTTATTAAAATTTCCTTTGGAATCTTATTTTGTGTGATTGATGAGTTGCAGCTATTAGCAAGCTTTGCAATCAAATAGCCAATTGGGATATCAGGTCCAAGAGCAGCATAAAAGTGATGTTGCTGCAATCCTTCTCTCCTATAGTAATTGTTGCAGATGAGAGTGAAAGAATCAAGTAATATCATGGATGTAATTGTTTTTACATTGCCTAATAGGAAATGTAACAGCTAGCTTGGATGGTGTTACCTTACCGGACACTCATTTAATCTTTGCGTTCATATATTTCTTGCTTAATTTTTTTATCAATATTTATATTTCAAACAAAATTGTTTTATTTTTTTAAAATTTTGTGATAGATTAGCGATGGATATTATCCATCGCTAATATTCAATGATGGATTTTCTGAAGAAATTCAGTCACAAAATGGTGACGGTATGTGGCGATGAATAATATCTATCACAAATTTAGCGATGGATTAGGGACAAATATTTATCTATCTTAAAAACTAAATCAGCCGATGTTTTGTGATGAAATGTAATCCATCGCTAATCCATCGCAAATTAGTGACAGAAGTAACGACAAATCAGTTTTGTCATTAATTAGCGACCAAGGAATTGTGATGAACACTATCCATCGCTAAGCCATCGCTAAACAATTTAGTGACAGATTTGGATGGATTAGCATCCAATATCATTCGTCGCTAATCCGCAGAATTTTGGTAGTGATCGTTGCAGAACTTTTTCTTCGTTAGTACAAAGTGTTATCGGTTTAGCATTTAGCATTCATTATTGTAAATCATTGTAATATGTAGCATTCATTAGTGTAAATCATTTTAATACAAAGCTCTCATTAGTAACAGTCATTGTAATATATTTAGCACTTGTTATTATAAATCATTTTAATAATTAGCATTTATTAGCATGAATAATTATGTCTATACCTAAACCATAATCTCCAATGTACAGGTTGTGTGGAGACTGTAGGGAGATGGGGAGGACGAGGACCAAGAGGTTGTTGCTAAGACTGCAAGACTGTCTGGCTATTTAGCAATTATAAAGTCGAGTTGCAGCATGGTAGTCGAGTTCTCCTACAAGCTGGCTTGGGATAGTCTACCCCAAAGCAGCCTGTGGAAGTGAGAAGGCAGATGAAAAGTGGTGGGGCCAGGAATGTGAATTGGCATAAACGCTTCACAGAACAATTGAATAGCAGGAACAAAAGAGGTGTTTGTGCCATAGCGTATGATTATAAAGAACAACAATATGACCCCAACTATTTTAAAAAATATTCGGAACCCATGCATCGAAATCTGGAGATTGAGAATAAGCAATGTGAAAATGTTGGGAACCCATGCGTCCCTCTTGTCCCCCATCATGTCGTCTCCCAGTTACAATAATGATTCCCTCAGTTGCAGTACACGATGAGGAGCGAACACAGATCACAAAAAAGAAGGTAGTCTCCGCCACATGGTTGGAGATGTTGGAGAGGGAGAATAAGGAGTTACGGAAGCAGGTGAGAAATTTGGGGAGACAATATGATACACTGGTAGAGATTATGAGACCAGTGTTTATAATAAGATCGAGGGAACCAAGAGGCCACCGAGGAAAGAGAGTCCACCAAGAAAAAGAAAGAAACAATTTGTATGTCATAGTCCATCTAAGTCATCAAGTGCCACTAAATAAACATTATATGATTTTTTTATTTCGATATTCATTTGTTATAATTCTATAAATTTTTTTTGTAAAGTGACATTCTATAAATGTATAGTTCTTTTTTTAATAAGTGTAACACACAAGTGCCACTGAACAAATCATTGTAATGTTCGACCTTCATAAAAGAAAAATCGAAGAAGCATTTAGCGTTGTATATTGCACAAATTATGAATTGCTTTTATGAGCTGTCTTCCTATCGTGATTTATACAAACATTGATAAAAGGCTGAAACAATTTGTACGTATAAAGACTACGTACTATCGTGATTTGCTTGATTCTGATTGCCTTACAACCAGTTCTATAAGAGATCACAATTTGTTTTTTAAAAAGGTGTTCCATCTCGATATGTACAACCATCCTACCAAAACCCAACAAATAGATGAGCTTTGTCTAAGCAAACAATATGTTCCATCGCGATTTACATAATGACTGATTCATAAATGGCAGAAAAGAAAAATAAATAAATCGACACGATGTTTAGACTTAGTAAAGAACAAATTGAGTTAACTTCAAAAATACAGACGTCAATGTATAAATCACTCTGGGATAATATCTGGTATAACAATTCAAATACAATATATGTACAACGATTTATTTTATCGCGATTTACACTAACTGATAAAAGGCAAAAAGTAGAAAGAAAAAACAAATCGACACAATGTTTATTGGTGAAGTAAAAATCTAGGTAACTTGATAAATATAAATCGACTTAGAAATACAATTCGTGACTTAGTTATAAATCGACACGATGTTTAGAATTAGTAAACTATAAATTGTGACTTAGTTGCAAATCGATTTCACTGTAATGATATGTGCTATCACAATTTGCTTGATACCGATTGTCCTATCGCGAATTAATTTTATGAGCTTTGTATATGTGAACAATATGTCCTACAGCGATTTACACAATGACTGATTCATAAAAGGCAGAAAGGAAAAACAATAAACAAATCGACACGATGTTTAGACTTAGTAAACTATAAATTGAGTTAACTTCAATGATACATTACAACCACATTCATTTACATGAGTATTTAGTTACAATACATCATGACCAATGGTTTGGCTTAGATATAATACATGACCATCATCATCAAAGAAAACAAACATCATCATCAGCATCAACACCTTCGCTAGTCACTGGGAACGATAGAAGGCAAATCTATCTACCAATGGAGGTCCTTATCTCTTTGCAAGTTTTTTTTGCAGCACATTTGTACCTCTTGATTATGCATAGACTTATTCTCATGTGTTCCTCCTAACGTATAAGAGTTGCTTGAAGGATCTCTGTGTGGATCGTGGAGAACTTTTGCATCCTTCCCTATCTCATGCACCCTGCCACTTTTACCAAGATATGAAGCTGCCCTTTGACATCCACTTCTACAAAATATCTTAACATCAAAATCCAAATTACCATTATACTTGAACACCAAAAATTCTCCAAATTGCAAGGAATGACATGCGACAAACGTTGGCCAACCATTACAACCACTTTCATTTACATTACAACCACATTCATTTACAAAATACATGAGTATTTATTTATAATACATCATGACCAATGGTTTGACTTAGATACAATACATGACTATCATCATCAAAGAAAATAAACATCATCATCAACATCACCCCCATGTTCAAATAGTTATGTGCTTCGAGTGCAATTCAGGTGCGCATGAAATCCAGCTTGCTAGTGCAGAAAATAGATAAAGGTATGGATCCCAACAGGCAGAGAAGATGCAGCTCGCATGACTAGCATATTTGTCATGAAGTATATCGAAAATTAGACAAATATTTTTCCAACTGCAAAGTATGGTTTGCGAACGATGGAGGGTACAATAGTAGGAATAGATCAAATAGATGGTCATCAACATCCCCCTGTCTATCATGCAGAATATTTGTGCTTGCTCCAGTATGGAGGCAAAGATTGAGGATGATTATGGTTGTTATATTCTGTGTAAACTTCAATATACTTCACGACAAATACACCACAGTCGTATGTATCATGAATATATCGATGTATTCACAGAAGATAACCACTATAATCATCATTAAAGATTATACAGATCTTTCCTCACGGCGTGAAACAACTACGGTATCAACATCAAATCTCATTTATCAAGCACATGTAGAAGGAACACAGAAGAACAAAGAAGAAAGAAAAATACAAGGAAGAAGAAGAAGGCAAAGGAGAAAGAAGAAGAAGAAGAAGAAGTTGCGCTGCCGCAGAAAAGAGGAAGACATGTTAAATAGATTAGGGTTTTAGACCTAGACAACAGGTCGGGTTGGGTTAGGGGATTTGTTGTTATGAGCTTTGTCAATGTGAATGATATGTCAAGAAAAACAATAAACAAATCGACGCGATGTTTAGACTTAGTAAACTACAAATTGAGACTTAGCTGCAAATTGATTTCACTATAACAATATGTGCTATCACAATTTGCTTGATACATCCTATCGTGTTGACTATTTTTATAAAAATCAGATGAAATGATGTTTTTTAATTTAATTAATGCGCAATGCAATTTATTTAAGCACGGTTTTTTAAAATGGACGATGTGTGAAATGACATTTCCTTTATATATGAATAACACGTCGCATAAGTTCAGAAGGATGTCGCTTCGCTTTGCTTCATGATTAAGGAACAAACGAACTGACATGATTAGGGTTTAAGGTTTAGGGTTTAGGGATTAGGGTTTGTTGTCCTATCGCAATTTACTTTTAAGAGTATTGTCTACATGAACAATATGTCATATCACGATTTACACAATGATTGATTCATAAAAGGCGGAAAGGAAAAACAATAAACAAATTGACATGATGTTTAGACTTAGTAAACTATAAATTGAGGTAACTTCATAAATACAAATCGACGTAACTTCATAAATACAAATTGACATCGTTCACAAAGACAAACAAAGACATATTGTTGCCGCGGTAACTTCATAACTACAAATCGACCTGATTTACAACCACATTCATTTACAAAATATATGAGTATTTAGTTACAATACATCATGAACAATGGTTTAGCTTAGATACAATACATGACCATCATCATCAAAGAAATCAGACATCATCATCAACATCAACCCCATGTCCAAATAGTGATGTGCTTCGATTGCTAGTGCAAAAAGCTTTGAGGCAGAACTGAAATATATCGAAGGTATGGATTGCAACAGGCAGAGAAAATGCAGCCCGCACGACTAGCATTGTCATGAAGTATATCGAAGATTAGGCAAATATTTTTCCAACTGCAAAGGATGGTAGTCACCTTAGAGAGAAGTATGGAAAGCACCTTCAGTTTATTGAGTGGCCTTCGCTAGTCATTGAGAATGATAGAAGGCAAATCTATCTACCAATGGAGGTCCTTATCTCTTTGCAAGTTTTTTTTGCAGCACATAGTGATAATTTCAGCTATTAGTTTCCTTTTCTATGTGAATCAATAGAGAAGATGAAACTCGCACAACTGTAGCATATTTGTCATGAAGTATATCGAAGATTAAGAAGATATTTTTCCAACTATGAAGGATGATTTGCGAATGATGGAGGGTACGATAGTAGGAATAGATCAAATAGATGTATACAAGGAAGAAGAAGAAGGAAGATAAAGGTGTAGGAGAAAAAAGAAGAAGAAGAAGAAGTTGTTAAATAGATTAGGATTTTATACATGGACCACGGGTCGGGTAGAGTTTTACATAGAATAGGGTTTTACATAGATCTATATTAGGGTTTTACATAAACTAGGGTTTTATGTACGTGTACACAAACCAACATGATGTTTAGACTTAGTAAATACAAATCGAGGTAACTTCATAAATACAAATCGATTTACAACTTGAGACCGATTTAAGTAACAGTTGCAAATCGATTTTATTGTTTCGTTCACAATATTTTAGTAACAGTTGCAAACTAATATAAGTAAATCACAATAGTTTAGGGTTCAGGGTTTGGGGTTTGCGGTTTGGGGTTTAGGGTTTAAGTTTTGCATTTATCTAAATTCCAAATGGATCCTATTTAAAATATATATATATGTGAATGTGTATCTCTCTATATATATACATAGTAGTTTAGATTGTGTTTGAATTTGATAAGAGCTAAATGGGTTTCACAACCAACCCAATCCAATCACTCCCCCACCTAAACCCATCAATTCAATCGAATGAATCCCATCCCACCAAATTCGTTTAAATATCCTATTGCGATTTGCCTATTCGAGCTTTGTCTATGTGAACAATATGTTCGCTTTTATGGACTACCTATCATGATTTACACAATGATTGATAGAAAGTTGAAACGATTTGTATGTATGAAGGCTTAGGGTTTTGGGTTCAGGGTATAGGCTTTAGGGTTTAGGGTTTAGGGTTCAGGGTTTTGGATTTGCGGTTTAGGGTTTAGGGATTTAGGGGTTTAGGGTTTAGGGTTTAGGATTTAGGTTTTAGGGTTTTAGGGGTTTAGGGTTTGCGGTTTACGATTTAGGGTTTTATGTTGTAGGGATTAGGGTTTAGGGTTTGGGGTTTGGGGTTTAGGTTTGAGGTTTAAGGATTTTGGGTTTTACGGGTTTATGGTTTAGGGATTTAGAATTTAGGGTTTAGGGTTTAGGGTTTAGGGTTTAGGATTTAGGGTTTATGTTGTAGGGATTAGGGTCTAGGGTTTATGGTTTTAGGGTTTGGGGTTTAGGTTTGGGGTTTAGGTTTTAGGTTTAAGGATTTTGGGTTTTACGGGTTTATGGTTTAGGGATTTAGAATTTAGGGTTTAGGGTTTAGGGTTTAGGGTTATGGTTTTGGGGTTTGGGGTTCAGGTTTTATGTTTAAGGATTTTGGGTTTTACGGGTTTATGGTTTATGGATTTAGAATTTGGGGTTTAGGATTTAGATTTTAGGGTTTTACGTTGTATGGATTAGGGTTTAGGGTTTATGATTTTAGGGTTTAGGTTTTGGGGTTTGGGGTTTGGGGTTTGGGGTTTGGGGTTTGGGGTTTAGGTTTGAGGATTTTGAGTTTTACGGGTTTATGGTTTAGGGATTTAGAATTTAGGGTTTAGGATTTAGGTTTTAGGGTTTTATGTTGTAGGTATTAGGGTTTAGGATTTATGGTTTTATGGTTTTGGTTTTGGGGTTTGGGTTTTAGGTTTAAGGATTTTGGGATTTACGAGTTTATGGTTTAGGGATTTAGGGTTTTAGGGTTTAAGATATAGAATAGGTTTGGATTTTATGAAAGCTAAATGGGTCTCACAACCAACCCAATCTAAACACCCCCCACCTAAACCCATCACACAATCGGGATTTACGTTGACGACCTTTGTCTTTGTGAACGATATATCCTATCGCGATTTACATAATGACTGATTCTTAAAAGGCGGAAAAGAAAAACAATAAACAAATCAAGACAATATGTAGACTAGATGAAGTAAAAATCGAGGTAACTTCATAAATACAAATCGATTTACAACTTGATACTGATTTAAGTAACAGTTGCAAATCGATTTCACTCTAACGATTTATTATATAGCGATTTATGTTGACGAGCTTTGTCTATGTTAATGATTTGTCCTATCGCGATTTACACAATGACTGTTAAAAATGAAAAAGAGAAAGAAAAAACAAATTGACACAATGTTTATTGAAAAACTATAAATCTAGTTAACTTGATAAATACAAATCGACTTATAACCAAAAGACTTAAGTTTCATAATATAACAATTTGTCTTATCGCGATTTGATGTTACGAGCTTTGTCAATGTGAACGATATGTCAAGAAAAATATGAGACAAATCGACACGATGTTTAGACTTAGTAAACTACAAATCAAGACCTACTTGCAAATCGATTTCACTGTAACAATACGTGCTATCGCGATTTGCTTGATACGTCCTATCACGTTGACTAGTTCTGTAAAATACAGATGAAACAACATTTTTTAATTTAATTAATGTGCAATGCAATTTATTTGTGCACAGTTTTTGAAAATGGGTGGTATGTGAAATGATGTTTCCTTTATATATGAATGACACGTTGCACAAGTTTAGGAGGGTGTCACTTTGCTTTGCTTCATGATTAAAGAACAAACAAACCGATGTTTCCTTTATAAATGACAGTGATGAATCGAGCATAAAACCTAAGTTGTATTTTGCAAAGGGGATATCGATGTCAAGGAAGGAGACGATGATAGCTACATGATGTCTTTTTTTAAATCGTTGTAATTTTGAAAAGATTTTTAAATGTAAAACATGTGAAAACCAGACATCAAATAATAAAAACCGGTTTTCACTAGTGGATGAGACCGGGTCGAACTCAGAGAACGGGAATATGTTGTATTCAAGTACACAAATCTAAACTACTCTTTATTGCCGAATTATTTGAAATGTAAAATGTTCAGAAAAGTAAAAACAACTAACTATTACAACAAATGAATACCCTTTGCAGAGGGTGTAAAGTGCAATATTTACAAACCCAATTAAAATTCCTAATTCTAAAAATAAAAGCAAAAAGAAGCTTTATTCTTCGTACTTCATGTCACGTAAGTACTTCCGCTCCAATCTGTGCTATCCTGCACAATTAAAATGAACACGAGCAGTACCAGAGATAGAAATAGAAACCTATATTAACTAGCTAAATGTTAAAGAACACCGAAGAATATTATCAAAAGACTTCCATGACAATGTAAACTACCTTAACTAACACAAGTAACTAACACTCCACTTTATGAAATCTAATTATTTCAATTAATGAACAATAAAGACAATTAACACTTTATTAACAAGCTATGCACTTACAATATTGAAAAATACAACACTAAAACTTTTGAAAGCAGTAAAATCAAGAATTTTAATCATCAAGGAATGACTTAATGAAAAACAAGCTGAAAACTTACACAGACATAGCAAAAGAAACAAATTTGTAAAAGATATTGACTAAAGCAAAACAAGAGAAATCCTTGGAAAAAACAAACAAACAGCAAATCGACCTATGTCAACTAAAAATTAGAGAAAATAAAATGTAAAACAGAAACAGGATGTTGCAAAACATAAAATATGAATATGAATTTACTAAAAACAAAACAGGATTTTATCAAAATAAAAAGAAAAAGAATTTAAAAGAAAAACTGAACTGAATGAAAAAGAAAGTAAAAAAAACAGAAATGATCTAATTGAGAACAGAACAACAAAACAGAAATTCAAAGAAATTCAAGTAGATATTCAATATCTTTCAGAACGAAAATTCACAATACATGTAATCGAATTCTTAAAAAAAATTCAGTCATTTACTTCAGAAATCCAGTATTCATTTGCTGGATTCTAGTTGCTCATGCATCAGATGTAATGAAGCAACTTAATTTTCTTTTCTTCAGATGAATATCAAATTTCTTTTTGATGGACTGTAGCGGAATATTTCAGAATAAGCAAGAGCTTCCAGCAAGAAAAATAAGTCCGGCCATTTCACCATGATTTTTTTTTACAGAAGATCATGATGCTTCAATTTGTACACAACATTCCAGCAGCTAGTTGCTGGATCAAAGCTTCCTCAATCCTTGTAAGATATGAATTGAAACATTCTTCAGTTTGTTAATCAAAGGATAATGCACCAGAGATCTTTGATGGCTGCCGGAAAATTCAAAACACAAATTTCACCGGATAACACTGGAATCGATCTTAGAACAATTTTTTTTTTCTTTTTTTCAATATGCTGAATTTAATCCACTGGATTTATATCAAAATTTTCGATCAGATCAGAAACTTATTCATCAAAACAATATTCCGGCAGAATATTTGTCAATCGCCGGATTCTTCACAGAATTTTCTTCTTTTTATGTTTTCTTTTTATATTTTTTTTTTCATTTTCCAAATTGAGATTCAGCAGATTATCTTTCAGAAAAAAATTAAAACGAAGAAGAAGAAAAACTAATTGGAAGAAGAAGAAGAAGAAGAAGAAGAAGAAGAAGAAGAAGAAGAAGAAGAACAACAACTTACCGGGAAAGGAAGGAAGCGGTGGCTTCCACTTCAGGCGCCGCCATTGAGTGAAGATTTCCTTGCCACCGGATGAAGAATCTTTGCTGCTGCTGCCGGAGGAAAAAGAAGAAGAAGAAGAAGAAGAAGAAGAAGAAGAAGAAGAAGAAGAAGAAGAAGAAGAAGAAGAAGCGTGCGATCCGGCAACTGGGAAACGAAAGGAAGAGGGGAAAAGCAGAGGGGGAAAAGAAAATTTTGGCGCAAAAACATGGAGCCCTTCCGATCTGCTTTACGCCCCTTTTTAAAAGGGTTGAAACCGGTTTGAAACAACCATTTTTTTTATTTCAAAACTTCCAAACCGGTTCCAGCCGGTTTGGTTTTTTTCACTTTCTTCTTTTTAGAAATACAAACCGGTTTCACCCGGTTTGTATTATTATTTAGATTTTTTTTTCTTTATTTATTATTTTTATTTTTATTCTTTTCAAAAGTAAAGAAAACTGTGAAAATTTTTAAAGACAAAACTATTTATAAAAAAACTTCAAAAACTAATCTAATATAAAATTTTTTTTCTTCTTTTCTAAAAAAAACACAACACTTAAAATGAATAAAACTATTTTTCTCTAATTTTTTTTTCTTCTTTTTAATAAAAACTAAAACCAACTAAAAAACTAAAATGGGCATAAGAATGTAAAATAAAACTATTTTTTATTCATTTTCTAATTTTAAATCATTTTAGCACTTTTACTCAAAAACTAACATAATATTGGGTTTTTGAAACATTATTTTATAAAATCATGCATATTTAATTGTTAATAAACCCTGAATTATATGCATGATCAAATACCCCCATGCTTATGTTTTGCTAGTCCTCGAGCAAACTAGAAAAATGCAAGAAATCAAACTATCACCTAACTCACTTTCGTAGGAATCACGGTTGCATTTAGCTCATGCAACAAGCCCTTTCAACCCTTGGGTTACCCCAGTGGACGAGTAAGGTCTCGTGAGGGTTTGCAGTGATGCTACCCACAAACATCTCTGTCATGTATGCATAATATTACACATCCTCATAAGCAGTAGGTAATTAAAGACTTTGTTTTCACAAATATTTCCTATTATTTCACAATCGAAATATAATTAGTCTTTTATATACCACCACAGAAAAAGAATTTCTTTCACTTTTTTAAATATCACAATTATTTATGTTTTATTCTTAGAAAATCCAATAAAAAATATTATTATTTACTTATCCTCACTCATATGTTTTCTGCACAGGTTTTCTCAATTACACTTCTAAGCATTGAACTTTTCTTTCTTTTTAAGCTCTTTTCTCTTTTTTTTTTCTTTTCACGCTTTTTCTTTTTGCGCACTTATTTTTTCTCATATAGCTTGCATGTGGTCTGCTTTTATGCCTTGTGCAATGTCAATATCTTCTATACTTTTTCAATAAAGATATCAACTAAGACATAAAAGTGACTTCCTTCATTCACCTTTATAACATGAGAGTCAAACATTTCAACTTGTATCTGTTCTCAGTTACTTAGGATCACAAAGTTTTCCACTCTCCTTTTCGAAATGGAATTAAAAGTTTCAACTTACATCTAATTTCCATCTACTAAGGATTGTGGAATTATCCAAACAACCTAACACATGCTATATTTTTTTCTTTTGAGCTCATTTTTATGCTTTTGTTCATTTGCTTAGTTTTTCAAAAATAGAACTGTGTATATTCATATTTATGATTCAAAATAAACTCTAACATGTATCTATCATCATTTCCTCGAAATCCACATAAACAACCATAATTTTTAGATCTATGTCAGAAAAAATTTTCGTGGGGCTTAAAAATCCTCTAAAAACATCAGATTTGAAATAACATTCATATAAGTTCAAACTCTTTCTTTAAAAATCTACTTTTTATGAGAGATGTGTAAACATGTGCAAGAACGTAGACAAAAATATTCTGGTGAGCTACTACACCCTCCCCCATGCTTGAATTACACTGTCCCAGTGGCATTCCCCCATGCTTATGTGAAACTAAGTGAATGCACATGAGATAAAATCAATGAGGGAAAGAAAGTAAACTCAATGAAATCGAAAATGTGAAAATATGTCTACCCTGATCATGGTTTATGAATTATGTACATGAACTATATGAAAGTACTCTTAAAAAATTTGTTTTTCTATGAATATTTACAAAATTTTAAAATATATACAAACATGTGTGAGTCCTAAACTTCTAAAAGATCAACATCCTCAATGTCTTGTCCTGTCACAGTATCTGAGATATAAGGCTTCAGCCGTTGCCCATTTACTTTAAAAATAGCACCCGTACGAGGGTCAAAAAGATCTATTGCTCCATATGGAAACACCCTATGCACAACAAATGGACCATTCCATCTTGACTTCAACTTACCTGGAAAAAGATGAAGACGTGAATGATAAAGCCATACCTTTTGCCCAGGCTCGAACTGTTTCTTAACAATATATCGATCATGAAAATGCTTAGTTCGAGCTTTGTAAATCTTTGCACTCTCATAGGCTTCATTACGCAATTCCTCTAGCTCACTTAACTGTAATTTTCTCTCGACTCCAGCTTGGGTCATGTTGAAATTGAATTTTTTTATAGCCCAATATGCTCTATGTTCTAACTCAACAGGAAGATGGCAAGGTTTCTCGAAAACTAATCAAAATGGTGACATACCAATCGGGGTCTTGAAAGCAGTCCTATAAGCCCACAAGGCATCATCAAGGTGCTGAGACCAATCCTTGCGGTCTGGTCTGACTGTCTTTTCAAGAATCCTCTTTATCTCCCTGTTAGATACCTCAACTTGGCCACTGGTTTGTGGGCGGTAAGGTGTAGCAATCCGATGATGCACAGAATATTTCCTAAGTAAGGAAGCTACCTGCACATTACGAAAGTGCGTACCACCATCACTGATGATTGCTCTAGGAACTCCGAACCGACTAAAAATGTTGTGCTTAATAAATCGAAGCACCTCTTTATGATCATTGGTCCGGGTGGCCACAGCCTCGACCCATTTTGAAACATAATCAACCGCCACTAAAATATATGTAAATCCAAATGATGGCGGAAAAGGACCCATGAAATCAATGCCCCAAACATCAAAAATTTCCACAATCAGAATAGGTAAAAGAGACATCATGTCGCGCTTGGTAATGCGACCTGTTTGCTGACATTGCAAACACTTCCTACAGAATTCGTGAGCATCTCTATGAAGTGTGGGCCACCAAAATCCAGACTGAAGGACTTTTGCAGCAGTCTTCCGACTAGAAAAATGACCACCACAAGCTAAAGAATGACAAAATGACAAAATGGAATGATACTCTTCTTCGGGCACACATCTCCGAATCATCTGGCCCGGGCAGGATCTAAATAATTCTGGTTCCTCCCAAAAATAATGTTTCACCTGCGCAAAAAATCTATCTTTTTCATTCCGGTTCCAGTGCGCAGGATACTCTCTAGTAACCAGAAAATTTACGATATCCGCGAACCAAGGTAAACGCTTGACATGAAATAACTGCTCATCCGGAAAAGAATCAACAATCTGTCCTTGATCAATAGATGAATCTATAGTCAGTCTAGACAGATGATCTGCTACAAGATTCTTACATCCACTCTTATCTCGAATCTCAATATCAAATTCTTGTAACAGAAGAATCCAACGAATGAGATGCGGTTTAGCATCCTTTTTACTCATCAAATATCTCAATGCAGCATGATCTGAGTAAATGATAACTTCGGAGCCTAACAAATATGATCGAAACTTCTCAAGTGCAAATACAACGGCTAGTAACTCCTTCTCAGTGGTAGTATAATGCATTTGTGTGTCAGAAAGAGTCCTACTAGCATAATGAATAACATGAGATCGTTTCTCAATCTTCTGTCCTAAAATTGCTCCAACCGCATAATCTGAAGCGTCACACATAATCTCAAAAGGCACTGACCACTCAGGAGATCTGAGAATAGGAGCAGTGGTCAGTGCTCCCTTTAGGGCTAAGAATGCCTTCAGACAGGCATCATCAAACACAAACGACTGGTCTTTCGACAACAGGTTACACAACGGTCTAGAAATCTGACTAAAATCCTTAATGAACCGTCTATAGAAACCTGCATGCCCTAAAAATGAACGCACTTGCCTCACAGAGGTCGGTGGAGCTAATTTGACAATGGTCTCCACTTTGGCCTTATCGACCTCTATACCTTTCTCAGACACAATATGTCCAAGAACAATCCCCTGCTGTACCATGAAATGACTCTTTTCCCAACTCAACACTAGATTTGTCTCCCTACAGCGCTGAAGTACACGAGATAATTTTTGGAGACAATCATCAAAAGAAGAGCCATAAACCGAGAAATCGTCCATGAAAATCTCAAGGACATCATCCATCATGTCAGAGAAAATCGCCATCATATATCTCTGAAATGTAGCCGGGGCATTACAAAGCCCAAACGGCATCCTCCTATACGCAAATGTACCATAGGGACAGGTAAATGTCGTCTTATCCTGATCCTCGGGATGAACGGCCACCTGGTTATATCCGGAATATCCATCTAAAAAGCAATAATATTGCTGGCCTGCAAGTCTTTCTAAAATTTGGTCGATGAACGGTAACGGGAAATGATCTTTCCTAGTTGCACTGTTCAACTTCCTATAGTCAATACATACTCGCCATCCCGTAGTAATCCTCATGGGAATGCTCTCTCCTTTCTCATTCTTCTCCACAGTGAGCCCAGACTTTTTGGGAACAACCTGGGTAGGACTCACCCACTGACTATCGGAGATGGGATAAATAATCCCAGCATCTAACAATTTAACTACTTCCTTCTTCACCACTTCTTTCATGTGAGGATTTAATCTCCTTTGTGATTCTCTTGAGGGTTTAGCTCCCTCATCCATAATGATCCGATGCATACAAAAGGAGGGGTCAATCCCCTTTAAATCCGCCACAGACCATCCAATAGCTTCCTTGTGCTCATGCAAAACCTGTAACAACTGATGCTCCTGTGAATCTGTCAGGTTTGCAGAAATAATAACTGGGAGAGTCTGCTCTTTTCCTAAAAAGACATACTTGAGTGAAGCTGGTAAATGCTTCAACTCCAACTCTGGGGGACTTTCTATCGATGGCTTTGCGGGCTTCTCAGCTAACTCTGGAAGTGGTTCGGAATGCCAAATCCCACTGACATTATCTGCCTCACTATCTATCATATCAAGGCGATCCTCTTTGAATGATTCATCAATCTCCTCTTGAGGTGGATCACTCAACAACCAATCATGTTCAGCTTCTATAATATCTTGAATGATATCAACCTCAAAAGAAGCTTCTTCAGTATCAGACTCCATCGATGCACAAAAAATGTTCATCCTCATTTTCCTATTTCCAAATGAAACATCCATTTCACCAGTGCGGCAATTAATGCACGCATTGGCGGTAGCTAAGAAAGGGCGACCAAGAATAATAGGAGTCTGTCTGATGCTATCAACTCCCTCCATATCTAATATCACGAAGTCGATAGGGAAATAACAATCCTCCACCTTGACTAACACATCTTCAAGTATCCCTCTTGGGACCTTAATCGATCTATCTGCTAATTGAAGCGTCATAGGTGTGGATTTCATCTCTTTTAATCCAAATTTGTCATAGAAGAAACCCGGCAAAATGTTAACACTTGCCTCAAGGTCAAGCAAAGCACGCTCAACAGTAATGTTTCCTATGACACATGAGATGATAGGGGTCCCTGGGTCCTTAAGTTTGGGTGGAGTCTGGTGTTGCAATACTGCACTTATCTGCTCCGTCAAGTATATTTTCTTCTGCGCATGGGACCTCAACTTCATTTTCTGCGTACAAAGCTCTTTGAGGAACTTTGCATATGCAGGGACTTGCTGGATGGCATCTAGTAAGGGAAGGTTTATATGGACGTGCTTGAATATCTCAAGCATCTCTTGCATGTTTACTCTCGACTTACCTAATGCTCTCGGTTTCTCTAACGCCTCAGGAAAGGGGGCTTTAGGAATATGGGTTGTGGAAGGCTCAAATGGAAGAACCTTCTCGCTTTCCTGAGGTAAAGCATTAGGGACATGCTGCTTCTTACTTATCTTCTCTCTTTCTTCTGCAGCCTCCCTCGAATGGTACTGCTTCCTACTTCTAAGGGTTACTACTGCCTGAGCTTGCTCTTGATGTGTATCTGTCATATGCAAACTCTGCAGAGGTTCTTTACCCCTAGGGTTAACTATAGGCTGACTAGGCAATGCTCCCTCAGTTCTCCTGCTAAGTGCTTCAGCGAGCTGCCCCATTTGAGTTTCTAATTTTGAAATTGACTGGGTATGTGAGCCCAAATTCGCCTTAATATCTGAAAATGCTTGTAGCATTTTGTCCTCGAAGGACTGACTATGTGAAGGCTCCTGAAAATGGATTTGATTATACGCAGGTTGGGCTGAAGGATCATTGGATCTGTGAAATCCAGGTGTATAACCACCTTGCCTGGATTGATTCTGGGAAAGATTAGGAGCTTGGGCTTGTGAGTTACGCCATGAGAAATTTGGATGGTTTCGCCAGCCCGGGTTGTAAGTATTGGCAAATGGATTGGGTGCGGGCCTAGCGAAGTTTTGAGCTATCTGAGCTTGCTCTTGGACAAACTCAGGATACTGTGGTGCAGCTGGACACTGAAGAACATGGTGTGCAGGACTCGCACACAACGCACACACCTGCATGGCAGGAGAGGGACCCAACAATAATTGATCTAATTTCTGGGACAGTTGGTCTACCTTGTTGCTCAACTCAAGGTTCATCCCTATTTCGAAAATACCTGCCTTCTTAGCACTATCCTGTACAGGTGCAACTCTATCAGACCGTGAAGCTGTTGCATGGTGCATCGAATTCTCGCTTAATGTCTCAAAGAGCAACCACGCTTCATCCTCACTCTTGAGCATGAAAGTGCCCCCACATGCGGCATCAACCATTTGACGATTCTTCTCAGTAAGACCGTCATAGAAATATTGCACCAGTTGCCATCGAGGCACCTGGTGGTGGGGACACTTGTGGAGAAGATCCTTCATCCTCTCCCAAGTCTCATGGAACAGTTCCCCCTCTATTTGCGAAAAAGTGGTGATGGCCTTTCGATACTGATTCGTCTTACCGATTGTGAAATATTTTTTTAAAAATTCTCTTTGCATATGTTCCCACGTGGTAATTCGAACTATATCTAACGCCTTCAGCCAGTGTTTGGCTTTATCCTATAGAGAGAAGGGAAACAAGGTCAACCTCATAGCATCATCTCCAAAGTTGTTGATTCACTGTCGAACAAATTTCTAAGAATTCGTCGAGATGACGATATGGGTCTTCATTGCTAAGGCCATAAAATGAGGGTAGCATTTGGATTACACTGGCCTTAATCTCAAACTGATTTGCTCCTACATCAGGTCTTGTGATGTAGGAGGCGGGAGTATAGGTGTTGGGCATGAAGTACTCCCTAAGGGGACGAGTGATCTGCTGATTCTCAGCCATGGTTGCAGATCTTTGGGCTCTCCTAATAAGGGACTCGGGGTCCTCAATCGGCTCTACCAGCTCAGGATCAAGTGAGCATCGCCCTTGCATACACCTCTTACTAGACCGGTGTCGCTCCCGTCCTAACTTTGGGTTTTCTACCTAACTAACGCACTAAGCGGCCAAACCACGCAAACCACAAAGCGAGTAAACTAAAAACAACAACAAAAACTAAACAAACACCACGCAGTTACACATAACAGAGATTATGTATGAGAAATATAAAATCTATGTGTACGGTACCAATCGTACACAATCACCTCTAAGGGGATCCTAATAGGTGGGCTGTGCAGAAAAGTAAGCTCGTCTCTAAGATATGCACATACGTGGTTCTAAACCTAAATGCAACACAAACACTAGGCAATAAAGTGAATACTAATATTACGCCGTTCCCCGGCAACGGCGCCAAAAATTTGATGTCTTTTTTTAAATCGTTGTAATTTTGAAAAGATTTTTAAATGTAAAACATGTGAAAACCAGACATCAAATAATAAAAACCGGTTCTCACTAGTGGATGAGACCGGGTCGAACTCAGAGAACGGGAATATGTTGTATTCAAGTACACAAATCTAAACTACTCTTTATTGCCGAATTATTTGAAATGTAAAATGTTCAGAAAAGTAAAAACAACTAACTATTACAACAAATGAATACCCTTTGCAGAGGGCGTAAAGTGCAATATTTACAAACCCAATTAAAATTCCTAATTCTAAAAATAAAAGCAAAAAGAAGCTTTATTCTTCGTACTTCATGTCACGTAAGTACTTCCGCTCCAATCTGTGCTATCCTGCACAATTAAAATGAACACGAGCAGTACCAGAGATATAAATAGAAACCTATATTAACTAGCTAAATGTTAAAGAACACCGAAGAATATTATCAAAAGACTTCCATGACAATTGAAACTACCTTAACTAACACAAGTAACTAACACTCCACTTTATGAAATCTAATTATTTCAATTAATGAACAGTAAAGACAATTAACACTTTATTAACAAGCTATGCACTTACAATATTGAAAAATACAACACTAAAACTTTTGAAAGCAGTAAAATCAAGAATTTTAATCATCAAGGAATGACTTAATGAAAAACAAGCTGAAAACTTACACAGACATAGCAAAAGAAACAAATTTGTAAAAGATATTGACTAAAGCAAAACAAGAGAAATCCTTGGAAAAAACAAACAAACAGCAAATCGACCTATGTCAACTAAAAATTAGAGAAAATAAAATGTAAAACAGAAACAGGATGTTGCAAAACATAAAATATGAATATGAATTTACTAAAAACAAAACAGGATTTTATCAAAATAAAAAGAAAAGGAATTTAAAAGAAAAACTGAACTGAATGAAAAAGAAAGAAAAAAAAACAGAAATGATCTAATTGAGAACAGAACAACAAAACAGAAATTCAAAGAAATTCAAGTAGATATTCAATATCTTTCAGAACGAAAATTCACAATACATGTAATCGAATTCTTAAAAAAAATTCAGTCATTTACTTCAGAAATCCAGTATTCATTTGCTGGATTCTAGTTGCTTATGCATCAGATGTAATGAAGCAACTTAATTTTCTTTTCTTCAGATGAATATCAAATTTCTTTTTGATGGACTGTAGCAGAATATTTCAGAATAAGCAAGAGCTTCCAGCAAGAAAAATAAGTCCAGCCATTTCACCATGAAATTTTTTTACAGAAGATCATGATGCTTCAATTTGTACACAACATTCCAGCAGCTAGTTGCTGGATCAAAGCTTCCTCAATCCTTGTCAGATATGAATTGAAACATTCTTCAGTTTGTTAATCAAAGGATAATGCACCAGAGATCTTTGATGGCTGCCGGAAAATTCAAAACACAAATTTCACCGGATAACACTGGAATCGATCTTAGAACAGAATTTTTTTTCTTTTTTTCAATATGCTGAATTTAATCCACTGGATTTATATCAAAATTTTCGATCAGATCAGAAACTTATTCATCAAAACAATATTCCGGCAGAATATTTGTCAATCGCCGGATTCTTCACAGAATTTTCTTCTTTTTATGTTTTCTTTTTATATTTTTTTTTCATTTTCCAAATTGAGATTCAGCAGATTATCTTTCAGAAAAAAATTTAAACGAAGAAGAAGAAAAACTAATTGGAAGAAGAAGAAGAAGAAGAAGAAGAAGAAGAAGAAGAAGAAGAAGAAGAAGAAGAAGAAGAACTTACCGGGAAAGGAAGAGGTGGCTTCCACTTCAGGCGCCGCCATCGAGTGAAGATTTCCTTGCCACCGGATGAAGAATCTTTGCTGCTGCTGCCGGAGGAAAAAGAAGAAGAAGAAGAAGAAGAAGAAGAAGAAGAAGAAGAAGAAAAAGAAGAAGAAGAAGAAGAAGCGTGAGATCCGGCAACTGGGAAACGGAAGGAAGAGGGGAAAAGCAGAGGGGGAAAAGAAAATTTTGGCGCAAAAACATGGAGCCCTTCCGATCTGCTTTACGCCCCTTTTTAAAAGGGTTGAAACCGGTTTGAAACAACCATTTTTTTTATTTCAAAACTTCCAAACCGGTTCCAGCCGGTTTGGTTTTTTTCACTTTCTTCTTTTTAGAAATACAAACCGGTTTCACCCGGTTTGTATTATTATTTAGATTTTTTTTTCTTTATTTATTATTTTTATTTTTATTCTTTTCAAAAGTAAAGAAAACTGTGAAAATTTTCAAAGACAAAACTATTTATAAAAAAACTTCAAAAACTAATCTAATATAAATTTTTTTTTCTTCTTTTCTAAAAAAAACACAACACTTAAAATGAATAAAACTATTTTTCTCTAATTTTTTTTTCTTCTTTTTAATAAAAACTAAAACCAACTAAAAAACTAAAATGGGCATAAGAATGTAAAATAAAACTATTTTTTATTCATTTTCTAATTTTAAATCATTTTAGCACTTTTACTCAAAAACTAACATAATATTGGGTTTTTGAAACATTATTTTATAAAATCATGCATATTTAATTGTTAATAAACCCTGAATTATATGCATGATCAAATACCCCCATGCTTATGTTTTGCTAGTCCTCGAGCAAACTAGAAAAATGCAAGAAATCAAACTATCACCTAACTCACTTTCGTAGGAATCACGGTTGCATTTAGCTCATGCAACAAGCCCTTTCAACCCTTGGGTTACCCCAGTGGACGAGTAAGGTCTCGTGAGGGTTTGCAGTGATGCTACCCACAAACATCTCTGTCATGTATGCATAATATTACACATCCTCATAAGCAGTAGGTAATTAAAGACTTTGTTTTCACAAATATTTCCTATTATTTCACAATCGAAATATAATTAGTCTTTTATATACCACCACAGAAAAAGAATTTCTTTCACTTTTTTAAATATCACAATTATTTATGTTTTATTCTTAGAAAATCCAATAAAAAATATTATTATTTACTTATCCTCACTCATATGTTTTCTGCACAGGTTTTCTCAATTACACTTCTAAGCATTGAACTTTTCTTTCTTTTTAAGCTCTTTTCTCTTTTTTTTTTTCTTTTCACGCTTTTTCTTTTTGCGCACTTATTTTTTCTCATATAGCTTGCATGTGGTCTGCTTTTATGCCTTGTGCAATGTCAATATCTTCTATACTTTTTCAATAAAGATATCAACTAAGACATAAAAGTGACTTCCTTCATTCACCTTTATAACATGAGAGTCAAACATTTCAACTTGTATCTGTTCTCAGTTACTTAGGATCACAAAGTTTTCCACTCTCCTTTTCGAAATGGAATTAAAAGTTTCAACTTACATCTAATTTCCATCTACTAAGGATTGTGGAATTATCCAAACAACCTAACACATGCTATATTTTTTTCTTTTGAGCTCATTTTTATGCTTTTGTTCATTTGCTTAGTTTTTCAAAAATAGAACTGTGTATATTCATATTTATGATTCAAAATAAACTCTAACATGTATCTATCATCATTTCCTCGAAATCCACATAAACAACCATAATTTTTAGATCTATGTCAGAAAAAATTTTCGTGGGGCTTAAAAATCCTCTAAAAACATCAGATTTGAAATAACATTCATATAAGTTCAAACTCTTTCTTTAAAAATCTACTTTTTATGAGAGATGTGTAAACATGTGCAAGAACGTAGACAAAAATATTCTGGTGAGCTACTACACCCTCCCCCATGCTTGAATTACACTGTCCCAGTGGCATTCCCCCATGCTTATGTGAAACTAAGTGAATGCACATGAGATAAAATCAATGAGGGAAAGAAAGTAAACTCAATGAAATCGAAAATGTGAAAATATGTCTACCCTGATCATGGTTTATGAATTATGTACATGAACTATATGAAAGTACTCTTAAAAAATTTGTTTTTCTATGAATATTTACAAAATTTTAAAATATATACAAACATGTGTGAGTCCTAAACTTCTAAAAGATCAACATCCTCAATGTCTTGTCCTGTCACAGTATCTGAGATATAAGGCTTCAGCCGTTGCCCATTTACTTTAAAAATAGCACCCGTACGAGGGTCAAAAAGATCTATTGCTCCATATGGAAACACCCTATGCACAACAAATGGACCATTCCATCTTGACTTCAACTTACCTGGAAAAAGATGAAGACGTGAATGATAAAGCCATACCTTTTGCCCAGGCTCGAACTGTTTCTTAACAATATATCGATCATGAAAATGCTTAGTTCGAGCTTTGTAAATCTTTGCACTCTCATAGGCTTCATTACGCAATTCCTCTAGCTCACTTAACTGTAATTTTCTCTCGACTCCAGCTTGGGTCATGTTGAAATTGAATTTTTTTATAGCCCAATATGCTCTATGTTCTAACTCAACAGGAAGATGGCAAGGTTTCTCGAAAACTAATCAAAATGGTGACATACCAATCAGGGTCTTGAAAGCAGTCCTATAAGCCCACAAGGCATCATCAAGGCGCTGAGACCAATCCTTGCGGTCTGGTCTGACTGTCTTTTCAAGAATCCTCTTTATCTCCCTGTTAGATACCTCAACTTGGCCACTGGTTTGTGGGCGGTAAGGTGTAGCAATCCGATGATGCACAGAATATTTCCTAAGTAAGGAAGCTACCTGCACATTACGAAAGTGCGTACCACCATCACTGATGATTGCTCTAGGAACTCCGAACCGACTAAAAATGTTGTGCTTAATAAATCGAAGCACCTCTTTATGATCATTGGTCCGGGTGGCCACAGCCTCGACCCATTTTGAAACATAATCAACCGCTACTAAAATATATGTAAATCCAAATGATGGCGGAAAAGGACCCATGAAATCAATGCCCCAAACATCAAAAATTTCCACAATCAGAATAGGTAAAAGAGGCATCATGTCGCGCTTGGTAATGCGACCTGTTTGCTGACATTGCAAACACTTCCTACAGAATTCGTGAGCATCTCTATGAAGTGTGGGCCACCAAAATCCAGACTGAAGGACTTTTGCAGCAGTCTTCCGACTAGAAAAATGACCACCACAAGCTAAAGAATGACAAAATGACAAAATGGAATGATACTCTTCTTCGGGCACACATCTCCGAATCATCTGGTCCGGGCAGGATCTAAATAATTCTGGTTCCTCCCAAAAATAATGTTTCACCTGCGCAAAAAATCTATCTTTTTCATTCCGGTTCCAGTGCGCAGGATACTCTCTAGTAACCAGAAAATTTACGATATCCGCGAACCAAGGTAAACGCTTGACATGAAATAACTGCTCATCCGGAAAAGAATCAACAATCTGTCCTTGATCAATAGATGAATCTATAGTCAGTCTAGACAGATGATCTGCTACAAGATTCTTACATCCACTCTTATCTCGAATCTCAATATCAAATTCTTGTAACAGAAGAATCCAACGAATGAGATGCGGTTTAGCATCCTTTTTACTCATCAAATATCTCAATGCAGCATGATCTGAGTAAATGATAACTTCGGAGCCTAACAAATATGATCGAAACTTCTCAAGTGCAAATACAACGGCTAGTAACTCCTTCTCAGTGGTAGTATAATGCATTTGTGTGTCAGAAAGAGTCCTACTAGCATAATGAATAACATGAGATCGTTTCTCAATCTTCTGTCCTAAAATTGCTCCAACCGCATAATCTGAAGCGTCACACATAATCTCAAAAGGCACTGACCACTCAGGAGATCTGAGAATAGGAGCAATGGTCAGTGCTCCCTTTAGGGCTAAGAATGCCTTCAGACAGGCATCATCAAACACAAACGACTGGTCTTTCGACAACAGGTTACACAACGGTCTAGAAATCTGACTAAAATCCTTAATGAACCGTCTATAGAAACCTGCATGCCCTAAAAATGAACGCACTTGCCTCACAGAGGTCGGTGGAGCTAATTTGACAATGGTCTCCACTTTGGCCTTATCGACCTCTATACCTTTCTCAGACACAATATGTCCAAGAACAATCCCCTGCTGTACCATGAAATGACTCTTTTCCCAACTCAACACTAGATTTGTCTCCCTACAGCGCTGAAGTACACGAGATAATTTTTGGAGACAATCATCAAAAGAAGAGCCATAAACCGAGAAATCGTCCATGAAAATCTCAAGGACATCATCCATCATGTCAGAGAAAATCGCCATCATATATCTCTGAAATGTAGCCGGGGCATTACAAAGCCCAAACGGCATCCTCCTATACGCAAATGTACCATAGGGACAGGTAAATGTCGTCTTATCCTGATCCTCGGGATGAACGGCCACCTGGTTATATCCGGAATATCCATCTAAAAAGCAATAATATTGCTGGCCTGCAAGTCTTTCTAAAATTTGGTCGATGAACGGTAACGGGAAATGATCTTTCCTAGTTGCACTGTTCAACTTCCTATAGTCAATACATACTCGCCATCCCGTAGTAATCCTCATGGGAATGCTCTCTCCTTTCTCATTCTTCTCCACAGTGAGCCCAGACTTTTTGGGAACAACCTGGGTAGGACTCACCCACTGACTATCGGAGATGGGATAAATAATCCCAGCATCTAACAATTTAACTACTTCCTTCTTCACCACTTCTTTCATGTGAGGATTTAATCTCCTTTGTGATTCTCTTGAGGGTTTAGCTCCCTCATCCATAATGATCCGATGCATACAAAAGGAGGGGTCAATCCCCTTTAAATCCGCCACAGACCATCCAATAGCTTCCTTGTGCTCATGCAAAACCTGTAACAACTGATGCTCCTGTGAATCTGTCAGGTTTGCAGAAATAATAACTGGGAGAGTCTGCTCTTTTCCTAAAAAGACATACTTGAGTGAAGCTGGTAAATGCTTCAACTCCAACTCTGGGGGACTTTCTATCGATGGCTTTGCGGGCTTCTCAGCTAACTCTGGAAGTGGTTCGGAATGCCAAATCCCACTGACATTATCTGCCTCACTATCTATCATATCAAGGCGATCCTCTTTGAATGATTCATCAATCTCCTCTTGAGGTGGATCACTCAACAACCAATCATGTTCAGCTTCTATAATATCTTGAATGATATCAACCTCAAAAGAAGCTTCTTCAGTATCAGACTCCATCGATGCACAAAAAATGTTCATCCTCATTTTCCTATTTCCAAATGAAACATCCATTTCACCAGTGCGGCAATTAATGCACGCATTGGCGGTAGCTAGGAAAGGGCGACCAAGAATAATAGGAGTCTGTCTGATGCTATCAACTCCCTCCATATCTAATATCACGAAGTCGACAGGGAAATAACAATCCTCCACCTTGACTAACACATCTTCAAGTATCCCTCTTGGGACCTTAATCGATCTATCCGCTAATTGAAGCGTCATAGGTGTGGATTTCATCTCTTTCAATCCAAATTTGTCATAGAAGAAACCCGGCAAAATGTTAACACTTGCCCCAAGGTCAAGCAAAGCACGCTCAACAGTAATGTTTCCTATGACACATGAGATGATAGGGGTCCCTGGGTCCTTAAGTTTGGGTGGAGTCTGGTGTTGCAATACTGCACTTATCTGCTCCGTCAAGTATATTTTCTTCTGCGCATGGGACCTCAACTTCCTTTTCTGCGTACAAAGCTCTTTGAGGAACTTTGCATATGCAGGGACTTGCTGGATGGCATCTAGTAAGGGAAGGTTTATATGGACGTGCTTGAATATCTCAAGCATCTCTTGCATGTTTACTCCCGACTTACCTAATGCTCTCGGTTTCTCTAACGCCTCAGGAAAGGGGGCTTTAGGAATATGGGTTGTGGAAGGCTCAAATGGAAGAACCATCTCGCTTTCCTGAGGTAAAACATTAGGGACATGCTGCTTCTTACTTATCTTCTCTCTTTCTTCTGCAGCCTCCCTCGAATGGTACTGCTTCCCACTTTTAAGGGTTACTACTGCCTGAGCTTGCTCTTGATGTGTATCTGTCATATGCAAACTCTGCAGAGGTTCTTTACCCCTAGGGTTAACTATAGGCTGACTAGGCAATGCTCCCTCAGTTCTCCTGCTAAGTGCTTCAACGAGCTGCCCCATTTGAGTTTCTAATTTTGAAATTGACTGGGTATGTGAGCCCAAATTCGCCTTAATATCTGAAAATGCTTAGCATTTTGTCCTCGAAGGACTGACTATGTGAAGGCTCCTGAAAATGGATTTGATTATACGCAGGTTGGGCTGAAGGATCATTGGATCTGTGAAATCCAGGTGTATAACCACCTTGCCTGGATTGATTCTGGGAAAGATTAGGAGCTTGGGCTTGTGAGTTACGCCGTGAGAAATTTGGATGGTTTCGCCAGCCCGGGTTGTAAGTATTGGCAAATGGATTGGGTGCGGGCCTAGCGAAGTTTTGAGCTATCTGAGCTTGCTCTTGGACAAACTCAGGATACTGTGGTGCAGCTGGACACTGAAGAACATGGTGTGCAGGACTCGCACACAACGCACACACCTGCATGGCAGGAGAGGGACCCAACAATAATTGATCTAATTTCTGGGACAGTTGGTCTACCTTGTTGCTCAACTCAAGGTTCATCCCTATTTCGAAAATACCTGCCTTCTTAGCACTATCCTGTACAGGTGCAACTCTATCAGACCATGAAGCTGTTGCATGGTGCATCGAATTCTCGCTTAATGTCTCAAAGAGCAACCACGCTTCATCCTCACTCTTGAGCATGAAAGTGCCCCCACATGCGGCATCAACCATTTGACGATTCTTCTCAGTAAGACCGTCATAGAAATATTGCACCAGTTGCCATCGAGGCACCTGGTGGTGGGGACACTTGTGGAGAAGATCCTTCATCCTCTCCCAAGTCTCATGGAACAGTTCCCCCTCTATTTGCGAAAAAGTGGTGATGGCCTTTCGATACTGATTCGTCTTACCGATTGTGAAATATTTTTTTAAAAATTCTCTTTGCATATGTTCCCACGTGGTAATTCGAACTATATCTAACGCCTTCAGCCAGTGTTTGGCTTTATCCTATAGAGAGAAGGGAAACAAGGTCAACCTCATAGCATCATCTCCAAAGTTGTTGATTCACTGTCGAACAAATTTCTAAGAATTCGTCGAGATGACGATATGGGTCTTCATTGCTAAGGCCATAAAATGAGGGTAGCATTTGGATTACACTGGCCTTAATCTCAAACTGATTTGCTCCTACATCAGGTCTTGTGATGTAGGAGGCGGGAGTATAGGTGTTGGGCATGAAGTACTCCCTAAGGGGACGAGTGATCTGCTGATTCTCAGCCATGGTTGCAGATCTTTGGGCTCTCCTAATAAGGGACTCGGGGTCCTCAATCGGCTCTACCAGCTCAGGATCAAGTGAGCATCGCCCTTGCATACACCTCTTACTAGACCGGTGTCGCTCCCGTCCTAACTTTGGGTTTTCTACCTAACTAACGCACTAAGCGGCCAAACCACGCAAACCACAAAGCGAGTAAACTAAAAACAACAACAAAAACTAAACAAACACCACGCAGTTACACATAACAGAGATTATGTATGAGAAATATAAAATCTATGTGTACGGTACCAATCGTACACAATCACCTCTAAGGGGATCCTAATAGGTGGGCTGTGCAGAAAAGTAAGCTCGTCTCTAAGATATGCACATACGTGGTTCTAAACCTAAATGCAACACAAACACTAGGCAATAAAGTGAATACTAATATTACGCCGTTCCCCGACAACAGCGCCAAAAATTTGATGTCTTTTTTTAAATCGTTGTAATTTTGAAAAGATTTTTAAATGTAAAACATGTGAAAACCAGACATCAAATAATAAAAACCGGTTCTCACTAGTGGATGAGACCGGGTCGAACTCAGAGAACGGGAATATGTTGTATTCAAGTACACAAATCTAAACTACTCTTTATTGCCGAATTATTTGAAATGTAAAATGTTCAGAAAAGTAAAAACAACTAACTATTACAACAAATGAATACCCTTCGCAGAGGGCGTAAAGTGCAATATTTACAAACCCAATTAAAATTCCTAATTCTAAAAATAAAAGCAAAAAGAAGCTTTATTCTTCGTACTTCATGTCACGTAAGTACTTCCGCTCCAATCTGTGCTATCCTGCACAATTAAAATGAACACGAGCAGTACCAGAGATAGAAATAGAAACCTATATTAACTAGCTAAATGTTAAAGAACACCGAAGAATATTATCAAAAGACTTCCATGACAATTGAAACTACCTTAACTAACACAAGTAACTAACACTCCACTTTATGAAATCTAATTATTTCAATTAATGAACAGTAAAGACAATTAACACTTTATTAACAAGCTATGCACTTACAATATTGAAAAATACAACACTAAAACTTTTGAAAGCAGTAAAATCAAGAATTTTAATCATCAAGGAATGACTTAATGAAAAACAAGCTGAAAACTTACACAGATATAGCAAAAGAAACAAATTTGTAAAAGATATTGACTAAAGCAAAACAAGAGAAATCCTTGGAAAAAACAAACAAACAGTAAATCGACCTATGTCAACTAAAAATTAGAGAAAATAAAATGTAAAACAGAAACAGGATGTTGCAAAACATAAAATATGAATATGAATTTACTAAAAACAAAACAGGATTTTATCAAAATAAAAAGAAAAAGAATTTAAAAGAAAAACTGAACTGAATGAAAAAGAAAGAAAGAAAACCAGAAATGATCTAATTGAGAACAGAACAACAAAACAGAAATTCAAAGAAATTCAAGTAGATATTCAATATCTTTCAGAACGAAAATTCACAATACATGTAATCGAATTCTTAAAAAAAATTCAGTCATTTACTTCAGAAATCCAGTATTCATTTGCTGGATTCTAGTTGCTCATGCATCAGATGTAATGAAGCAACTTAATTTTCTTTTCTTCAGATGAATATCAAATTTCTTTTTGATGGACTGTAGCAGAATATTTCAGAATAAGCAAGAGCTTCCAGCAAGAAAAATAAGTCCGGCCATTTCACCATGAAATTTTTTTACAGAAGATCATGATGCTTCAATTTGTACACAACATTCCAGCAGCTAGTTGCTGGATCAAAGCTTCCTCAATCCTTGTCAGATATGAATTGAAACATTCTTCAGTTTGTTAATCAAAGGATAATGCACTAGAGATCTTTGATGGCTGCCGGAAAATTCAAAACACAAATTTCACCGGATAACACTGGAATCGATCTTAGAACAGAATTTTTTTTCTTTTTTTCAATATGCTGAATTTAATCCACTGGATTTATATCAAATATTTTTTTTTCATTTTCCAAATTGAGATTCAGCAGATTATCTTTCAGAAAAAAATTAAAACGAAGAAGAAGAAGAAGAAGAAGAAGAAGAAGAAGAAGAAGAAGAAGAAGAAGAAGAAGAAGAAGAAGAAGAAGAAGGAGGAGGAGGAGGAGAAGGAGGAGGAGGAGGAGGAGGAGGAGGAGGAGGAGGAGGAGGAGGAGGAGGAGGAGGAGGAGGTGGAGGTGGAGGTGGAGGTGGAGGTGGAGGTGGAGGTGGAAGTGGAAGTGGAAGTGGAAGTGGAAGTGGAAGTGGAAGTGGAAGTGGAAGTGGAAGAAGAAGAAGAAGTGGAAGAAGAAGTGGAAGAAGAAGAAGAAGAAGAAGTGGAAGAAGTGGAAGAAGAAGAAGTGGAAGAAGAAGAAGTGGAAGAAGAAGAAGAAGTGGAAGAAGAAGAAGAAGAAGAAGAAGAAGTGGAAGAAGAAGTGGAAGAAGAAGAAGAAGTGGAAGAAGAAGAAGAAGAAGTGGAAGAAGAAGAAGAAGTGGAAGAAGAAGAAGAAGTGGAAGAAGAAGAAGAAGAAGTGGAAGAAGAAGAAGACGAAGAAGAAGAAGAAGTGGAAGAAGAAGAAGAAGTGGAAGAAGAAGAAGAAGAAGAAGAAGAAGAAGAAGAAGAAGAAGAAGAAGAAGTGGAAGAAGAAGAAGAAGAAGTGGAAGAAGAAGTGGAAGAAGAAGAAGAAGAAGTGGAAGAAGAAGAAGAAGTGGAAGAAGAAGAAGAAGTGGAAGAAGAAGAAGAAGAAGAAGAAGAAGAAGAAGAAGAAGAAGAAGAAGAAGAAGAAGAAGAAGTGGCTTCCACTTCAGGCACCGCCATCGAGTGAAGATTTCCTTGCCACCGGATGAAGAATCTTTGTTGCTGCTGCTGGAGGAAAAAGAAGAAGAAGAAGAAGAAGAAACGTGAGATCCAGCAACTGGGAAAGAGAAGGAAGAGGGGAAAAGCAGAGGGGGAAAAGAAAATTTTGGCGCAAAAACATGGAGCCCCTTCCGATCTGCTTTACGCCCCTTTTTAAAAGGGTTCAAACCGGTTTGAAAAAACCATTTTTTTTATTTCAAAACTTCCAAACCGGTTCCAGCCGGTTTGGTTTTTTTCACTTTCTTCTTTTTAGAAATACAAACCGGTTTCACCCGGTTTGTATTATTATTTAGATTTTTGTTTTCTTTATTTATTATTTTTATTTTTATTCTTTTTAAAAGTAAAGAAAACTGTGAAAATTTTCAAAGACAAAACTATTTATAAAAAAACTTCAAAAACTAATCTAATATAAATTTTTTTTCTTCTTTTCTAAAAAAAACACAACACTTAAAATGAATAAAACTATTTTTCTCTAAATTTTTTTTTTATTATTATTTTTTTTTCTTTTTAATAAAAACTAAAACCAACTAAAAAACTAAAATAGGCATAAGAATGTAAAATAAAATTATTTTTTATTCATTTTCTAATTTTAAATCATTTTAGCACTTTTACTCAAAAACTAACATAATATTGGGTTTTTGAAACATTATTTTATAAAATTATGCATATTTAATTGTTAATAAACCCTGAATTATATGCATGATCACTACACAGCCAACGATGGTGAGGAAGGAGACGATGATAGCTACACGGCCAACAATGGCGAGGAAGGAGATGACAACAGCTACACGACCAGCGATGGAGAATCAAGCATATATTGGACTAGGTCTTATACGTGATGGATTTACGAAAAAAACAACTATGGTGATACACCTTATTGGACTTTCACACTGGTGTACAACATGACGTTATGCATTTGGTAAGTTTCCATCTATAAGTGTATCGTATCTTGTACAGTGGCTCAAAATTTACTTGCTTCTGCATTAACCACAAGAGGGATTCATCATAGACGTTTTGGGTGTCAACATTAGCGAGTGGAGGTTTTGCTCAGCACATGATGCGCCTTTACAAAATAATGGTGCCGATTATGGCGTATTTGTAATGAAGTATATTGGAGCAATATACAATGGACGAGAACTTGATTTCAATGATGTATGCTCTACACTTAAACATGTTTTATTATCCTCTATTATTGGGGACTCATTACCTTTTTATTGCAGGATGATATACCTGGGTTCCACACAGAACTATGCAAAAAATTAACGGAGTTTCTAATTGTGGAAGACAAAAAAACTCAGTCGGCAAGAATACCAAGAAGGCAATGAATGACGCGACCCCCCCAAGAGTAATATGATGTACAAAGACTTCTAACCGATTTTGTAGACTGTATATACAAATTTTGTATACAAATTTTGTAAGACTGTGTATACAAATTATGTAAATCTCTCTAGGTTGAAATAAAATTTCAATTTTACTAAATACGCTAAGAAGTTGGACTGTTATTTGTAGCAAAGGCAAATCATTGTCTCCAACGAAATTTGTATATAGTGCGTTGCTCAGTAGGGAACACCTCAACGAAAATCTCATATTGGTTCATAAAATTAGGTTAGCCACTTGGAACATAGGGTCTTTAACTGGTAAGTTGGTAGAGTTAGTAGATGTTATGTGTAGGAGAAAGATTGATATTTTATGTCTACAAGAGACCAAATGGGTAGGTGAGAAAGCAAAAGTGATAGAACCTTGGGGATATAAGATTTGGTATACAGGAATAAATAGGAATAGGAATGGAGTAGGGATAGTTATGAGTCGTGAGTTTATAGATAATGTAGTTGAGGTCCGTAGGAAGGGTGATAGGATTTTACTTATTAAATTAGTATTAGGTATGGATATTATTAATATTATTAGTGTTTATGCACCTCAAGTAGGTTTAGATGATTCCATTAAGCATCAATTTTGGAAAGATTTAGATGGAGTAGTAGAAGGGATATCTTATGGAGAAAAACTTTTCATCGGCGATGACCTTAATGGGCATGTAGGCATTAGTAGGGATGGATTTGAGAGTATCCATGGAGGCTATGGTATAGGAGAAAGAAACAAAAGTGGAGAAAGGATTTTAGATTTTTGTTTGTCCTATGATATGATCTTAGCAAACAGTTGGTTTAGGAAGAGGGAGTCTAACCTAGTAACATTCAAAAGTGGGGTTAATACGAATCAGATAGATTTTTTCCTACTTAGAAAAAGAGATAGGGGTTATTGCATCAATTGTAAGGTTATACTGGGAGAAAGTGTAGCTACACAACATAGAGTCTTAATTTTAGATCTTAGAATTAGACAATACCGCAAAAGGGATATACATAGGATAGATCCTAGAATTAAGTTGTGGGCACTGAAAGGAGCTAAACAAGGAATGTTTGTAGAGCAAGTAGTTAAGGAAGTTGATTGGTGTCTCGAGGAGGATTCAGAATCAATGTGGAATAAGATAGCGGGTGGCATGAGAAAGGTGGCTAAGGAGGTATTGGGTAAGTCTAAAGGCGGTGCACCGCTAGGTAAGGATACATCGTGGTGGAACGAGGATGTCAAATTAGCTATTACGGTTAAAAAGAGTATTATAGAAATCTAAGTTAGAGTCATAATAATGAGAATTTAGAGAAGTATATGATAGCAAAGAAGAAAGCTAAAAATGTAGTTCGAAGCGTGAGGGATAAAGTATATAAGGAGGTTTATGACAAGTTGGATACCAAAGAGGGCGAGAAGGATATTTATAGGCTTGCAAAGATGAGAGATAGGAAATCGAGGGATCTGGGTATGGTTAGATGTATCAAAGATGAAACACAAAGGGTTTTAGTCAAAGATGAGGAGATTAAGGAGAGATAGAAAGATTATTTTGATAAGCTATTTAATGAAAGTCATGCTCAGGATCTTGGAGACTTCTCCATTCCTTTTCATGAGATGAATCGTGACTTCATGCGCAAGATTTAAAAGAAAGAAATTGCAGAGGCTTTGAAGAAAATGAAATCAAGAAGGGCAGTTGGCCCATATAGTATACCTATCGAGGCTTAGAAATGCTTGGGAGAGAAAGGTTTAGAATGGTTGACAAATCTTTTTAACAAGATTTGGCGGACAAATAAGATGCCTAATGAGTGGAAGGAGAGTACTTTGGTGCCTCTATATAAGAGTAAGGGTGATATACAAGATTGCACAAACTATCGTAGTATAAGACTCATGAGTCATACTATGAAACTTTGGGAGAGGGTGATTGAGTATAGGTTGAGGAAGGTTGTCATGATATCGGAGAATCAATTTGGTTTTATGCCTAAAAGATCAACTATGAAAGCTATACATCTTCTTAGACAACTTATTGAGAGATTTAGAGAGAGGAACAAAGATTTGCATATGGTTTTTATTGATTTGGAGAAGGCATACGATAGAGTACCTAGGGATGTTCTCTGGTGGACAATGATGAAGAAAGTTGTTTCTCTCAAGTACATTAGTGTAATTAAAGATATGTACGAAGGAGTTGTAACCAATGTTCGCACTTGTGGAGGGGTGACAACCAATTTTCCTATAACGGTTGGGTTACATCAAGGATCTGCATTAAGCCCTTTCCTATTTGCTATAGTGATGGATAAGCTTACGAGATCAGTTCAAGAAAATGTGTCGTGGTATATGTTGTTTGCTGATGATATTGTTTTGATTGATGAGTCTAGAGTTGGGGTTAATGCTAAGTTAGAATTATGGAGACAGACATTGGAAGCAAGAGCTTTTAAGTTGAGTAAGAGTAAGACATAATATATGGAGTGTCGGTTTAGTAAGCAAAGAAGTAGTGATGGGAGTATAGTGAAGCTTGGTGAGCAAGAAATACCGGTGGATGATTGTTTCAAATATTTGGGATCTATCATTCAAAAGTATGGAGAAATTGATGGAGATGTAAATCATAGGATAAAGGTTGGGTGGATGAAATGGAAAAGTGCAACTGGAGTGTTGTGCGATTGTAGAATGTCATTGCGGTTGAAGGAAAAGTTTTATAGGACGACTATTAAGCCTGCTTTACTATATGGTACGGAATGTTGGGCTGCCAAGAGACATCATTATTCAAAAAATGAGTGTGTAGTTGAGATGCGTATGCTTAGATGGATGTGTGGAAATACAATAAAAGATAAGATTCGGAACGAGGAGATACGTAAGAAGGTAGGCATTGCGCCCATTGAAAATAAGATGAGAGAGAATCGTTTATGGTGGTTTGGACATATTCGGCGAAGGCCTAATGATGCTCCAGTTAGAAGGATAGAGAAATGGGAAAATATATTAGTTAAAAGAGGTCAGGGTAGGCCTAGGAAGACATGGTTGGAGATGATAGGAAATGATATGAATGCTTTGAACCTCACCGAGGACATGGCATTGGATAGAAATGATTGGAGGAGAAGGATTCATGTGGAAGACCCAGAATGATTTTCTTTTTTGGTTCATATCGCCGACCCCAATTGTTTTGGGATGAAGGCGTAGTTGTTGTTATTGTTGCAAATTGTTGTCTTCGACATAGACATAATTTTGTCTTCGCTATCGCGGTTTGCTTGATACTGATTCGCTTGCAACCAGTACCAAATCCGTTTAAATATCCTATTGCGATTTCGTCATTGTGAATGAAATGTCCTATAGTGATTTGCTTTTATAAATTATGTCTATGTGAACGATATGTCCTATAGCGATTTACACAATGACTGATTCATAAAAGGCAAAAAAGAAAAGCAATAAACAAATCAACATGACGTTTTTTAATTTATTTTCTATAGTGATTTGCAAATGAAATGACATTTTTTAATTAATGCGCAATGTAATTTATTTGTTTATATAATTATATACTTTGCGCACAATTTTTGAAAAGGAGCAGTATATGAAACAATGTTTCTTTTATAAATGAATATAATTATATACTTTGCGTGCGATTTTTAAAAAGGAGCAATATGTGAAATGACGTTTTCTTTATAAATAAATACAATTATATACTTTGTGCATGATTTTTGAAAAGGAGCAGTATGTGAAACAATGTTTTTTTTATAAATGAATGACACGTCACACAAGTTCAGAAGGTTGTCGTTTCGCTTTGCTTCATGAGTAAGGAACAGACGAACCAACATTTACTTTATAAATGATGTGTTCATGGGTTGAACATATAACTTGCTTTGTCCCTTTTCATCATCGATATGTTTCTACAGGCAGAGAAGATGGAACCGCACAATTGTAGCATATTTGTCATTGTTATATTCTGCGTAAACTTCAATATACTTCATAGTCGTGGTCCCCTTGTTTGTTTTAGATTAAGCACTTATAAGGCTTCACATGTGTTTATGCATGCGGGCTAGTGCAGAAAGCTTCGAGGAAGAGCATCTAGAGACAGAAGCAGATTTGGATCCCAATCCAAATATCCAGACCCGTTTTAGACATTGCTACCCAAGGCGATCCACACACTTGCAGGACATTCGTGGTCCTAATGGATCTCTCAGTTAGTCGATGCTCATCGTGATCCTTTTATTGCTTTGATTCTATTACGAAATCATATTTTTGGATATTGTTTCATCAATAGTTATTTCATGTAATTTTTTTTATTTTTTTTAGGAGCCGGATTCTACGGATCCGGATAGTTCTGGTACCCTGTAGGATCTTTTTGTCGTACTATAGGGTGTATGGGGTCCAAGAGTAGTTTTTATTTTTTCACAAATTTGCTTCTCTCTTGGTGTTGGTGCAGGATCCAATTCGCAGCCTATTTGGATCCGGATCTTGATCCGTCTTCATGAGGGGGGTCCTAGGTGTCCCCACTTTAGTGTGGTCCATCTTGAACCTCATTTAAATTCATGTTGACCAGCCCAAAGTCAAAAATGGATTGTTGGTGGAGTTATTAGCATTTGACAAAATCTAGGCTTGCACACTCGGTTTTGGTGCAAAGCTTGGGAAGGCCAAGGTCTCTTTATAGTGGCTCTTCCCAAGCAACCTAAGCCCTTAACTAGGGAGGTAGACCAAGGGGTGAGGGGACTTTTTCATTTTTGAAATTGGTAGTGTGGTTGATTCTAGAGTGAGAAAAATCAAGTTTTTGGTGTGGTTGGTGCTTGAGAAAAGCTTTTGAGTGTGGATGTTTAGTGGAAGGTTGCTTGGAGAAGAAGGTGAAACCGTGTATCACCTTGTGAGAGGTTACAATCGTTGTGACTGTACCAAACTTGCTTGTGGTGGTTGGTAATCCATACGTATTGTTCGTGGTTCATCTTGTGGCGTCGGTTGCTTCCCAACGATGCCCATTATGGATTTCAGCCCGAATATCTTCATCGGTTCTTCCTTCTAGTCCCTTGTTACTCTTATTCGCATTTGTGTTGTGATTATTCTTGAATTATCATTGTTAAACTGTTTTGATTCATTAAGGAGTGGTGAATACATATTTACGAGGGTTTGTGTTAAGAATTGACTCATTTGATCTAATTTTATTTGGGGCTATTGTTGGGTGTGTATGAACTCGGATCCCCTTAAAAATACCAAATTCATGTTACGAGATAACAGAGATGTCTTTGATAAAACATCCATGTCGGACTCATTTATGAATAGATTTTCATGTTCTTTAGCTTTCTGGAAAGATGAGACAATTGTCTACAACTTTGTAGTTGAGACCGCTTTGCGATTCATCCGTTTGAACCTATGAAATTGTCTGTCAAGTTGTCAAACTGACAGAAGTCCCTTGTTACATTTCTGCTACAGAACCAAGTTAATAGTGTTCGGTATTTTTTGATTATCTGAAGATTCTCTAAATGAAATTTCGATTTTTTTTATTCTGTGAAAATTTATAATCTAGACATACAACTTTTATGTTTTTGGTTTTGATTGAATCATTGCTTAGTTGCCTAAAAAATATTGATCTTTTTTGCTACTGTCGAATCTTTGAATTTTATTTTCTGAAATAATAACTCATACCATTCCGAAATTCAAAAATTTGTAGAGGACTGTAGAAAATTCCAAAAATTATAATCTTTAGTGTTCTGGAAAGGTTAGGATTTGACCTTCCTTTTGTCAGTTGTAAGTTTTTTCAAACTTCAATATTTGAGAGGTCAAAATTCAGTTTAAACAATCTGTCCCTGAAATACGATAATCTGAGTTGGACTTGTTTAGCAGTCCCGGTGACGAGTTCGTGGAGCAGACGTTCCTGCCCTAAATCTTGTGTGTTTGGATTTGTTGGAAAGCTGTGCAAGTTGCGCACAACTTTTATTTGGACTGCCTCTGTTGAAACAGAGTGTATAGGTCCTGAAAATCTATTTTCTAGAGTTCTATTTAGACTCTACGTAATATTAGCTTCTGCGTGTGTTTGGATCCATTTGGATCTTGGATCATGGATCGGTGTGTACCCAGTCCACCATAACATTGCATCATTTTGGTATCAGAGCGAGGGTTGCCAGATTTCTCAATGCAACATGATTTTTGGTGTTGTGGGGGCTCAATTTTTTTTTTAAATACCATTCACCATGGCTGGTTGAATGGGCGGTCGAGGTCAAAATAATTTTAATAGGAGAAATGATGATCGTGATGACCGATATGAGGTGCGTGATTTGCAAAGACAACTCCCTGAGGCTAATCGCCGAGTTGAAGATTTAACTCGTCAGATGGCCGAAAATGTTAGATTTAATGATTGACGTGATGAGAGGAGTTCGCACAGTTCTCGAGGAAACTGTGAAACTCAATCGTATGATTCTGATGATGACTTTGAGTCACATCGACGAAGTCTAGAGAGAAGAGATAACCTACAGCTGCGGAGATCCCATTGGGATTCGGGCTTACGTTTTGATATCCCAGAATTCAAAGGAACTGGAACTCCCAAAGAATTTTTGGATTGGATTAGCAAAGTTTGTGAAATCCTTGAATTTAAGGAGGTACCCGAAGATCGTCGTGTGGGATTAATATCTCTCAAATTAAAGGGTCGAGCTGCAGCTTGGTGGCGTCAGCTCAAGCAGACACGTAGACATCAGGGTCGAGTCCCGATTGAGCGATGGGAGCACATGGAGCAGAAGCTTCGTGCTCGGTTTTTGCCGTTAAACTATCATCGTGAGCTATATCAGAAATATCAAAGTCTGAAACAAGGAACCAAATCGGTGGATCAATACACTGAAGAATTTCATGATCTCGTGGCACAGAACAACATTAGTGAGAGTGAAGAAGAATTAGTTTCGAAGTATATTGGAGGATTAACTTCCAATTACAAGATATGTTGAACTTCGTAGAGTGTTGGACTGTGTCTGAAGCACATCAAAAGGCACATCAATGGGAGAGGTCCACCCAGAGAAAGACTTTGGCTAGGCCTAGTCCTGTGACTAGACCAGTAGCGCAGACTCCTACGGTCCCCAGTGCGAAAGTTGCCCCACCCCACCGTCACCCCAATGCGTCAAACTCACCTAGGGTTGCGAGCTAGAATGGCCCGATAGGAAACCAGACTAGAACCTCCAGTTCGAGCACTCCCATCAAGTGCTATACTTGTGGGAAACCCGGTCATAAGTCCATTGAATGTCGTGGCAAAGCCCTATTCGTTGAAGGAATTCATGAAGAAGAGGATGTTTAATTCAAGCCTGAGTTCGATCCTATTTATGACCCAGAGATTGAATCCTTTGAAGAATAACCAGAAGAAGATTTTGTGGAAGAGGATATATTTCTACCTGATCGAGGTGAAGCACTCATCACGAGGCAAGTTTGTTTGGCCCCGAGGCAAGAAATGAGTGATCAGTGGCTAAGAACTCACATATTTGAGTCCGTTTGCACCATTAATGAGAAAGTGTGTCGGTTCATCATAGACTCAGGTTGCTGTGAGAATGTCATTTCAGTTGAAGCCATGACTAAGCTAGGTTTGAGTTGTAAGACTCATCCCCGTCCGTATCATATGTCCTGTCTCCAAAAGAGCATTGATGTTCATGTCGACCAACAGTGCTTGGTTAATTTTTTTATTGGAAACACCTATTTCGATCAAGTATGGTGTGATGTGCTTCCCATGGATGCTAGTCATATCATACTCGGAAGACCATGGCAGTATGACCGTTCCGTTATTCATAATGGTCGATCCAACTCATACTCATTCACATTCGAGGGGCGGAAGATCCATTTAAAGCCATCCAAGGTTCTACCACCTTTGACTTCATCTTCGTCATTTGCTTCATCTTCTCGTACTCCAGTTTCTACTCAAATTTCGCACCCCACTTCATCTAAACTTGCTCCTTCAAAAGTTAAACTTTCAAGTGCTTTTATTGTTAGACACGAGCTCCAAGAGGCTCTGAGTCAATCTAGCATGTGTTACTTCTTGTTCTCTGTTGATTATGATTCATCGCGTGGTGAGTCAAAGTCTGACACCATAGATCCTAGAGTCACGCCCCTTTTAAAGGAATTCCGTGAAGTCTTTCTCGATGAATTACCGGATGGATTACCCCCTCTACGGGAAGTCCAACATCATATTGATCTACACCCTAGCGCAGTATTGCCACATGCTTCGCATTATCGCATGAGTCCTAGGGAGTATGAAGAGCTTCGTAGACAGGTTGAAGAATTGCTGACTAAGGGTCACATTCGTGAAAGTCTTAGTCCATGTGTGGTTCCTGGTCTTCTTGTTCCCAAGAAGAATAGAACGTGACAGATGTGCATTGATAGTCGAGCTATCAATAAGATAACCATCAAGTATAGGTTTTTCATTCCGAGATTGGATGATCTATTGGACCAATTGACTGGTTCAAAGATATTTTCTAAGTTAGATCTGCGTAGCGGATATCATCAAATACGAGTTAGGTCTGACGATGAATGGAAAACCGCGTTTAAAACTCATGATGGTCTCTATGATTGGCTCGTAATGCCATTTGGTCTATCCAATGCTCCATCTACCTCCATAAGAATCATGAATCAAAATTTTCGACCTTACATCGGTAAATTCCTGGTCATTTATTTTGATGACATTCTCATATATAGTCGAACCAAACCTGAACATCTAGAACACTTACGTTTAGTGTTCAATATCCTTAGAAAGGAACAATTTTATGCATCTATCGATAAGTGTGTCTTTTGGGCTACTGAAGTTTTATTCCTTGGTTACGTGGTCTCGACGACAAGTATATCTGTTGACCCTTCGAAAGTCGAGTCGATTCGAGATTGGCCTGTGCCAAACTCCATTACTGTCATGCGTAGCTTTCATGGGTTACCTTCCTTTTATAGGAGGTTCATTCCACATTTTAGCAGTATTGCTGCTCCGTTGACCGATTGTATTAAAGGTAAGACCTTTGAATGGAATTCGGAGGCTCAACAATCATTTGAGCGTTTGAAATCCTATATCTGTTCGACATCAGTATTAGTATTGCCTAATTTTAATCTTGTTTTCGAGTTGTCATGTGATGAATCTGGTGTAGGTATAGGTGTTGTGTTGAGTCAAGAAGGTAAACCTGTGGCTTATTTTTGTGAGAAACTGAATGAAGCCAAATTGAAGTATAGTACCTATGATAAGAAATTCTATGCTATCGTCAGAGCATTAATGCACTAGAGGCATTATTTGGTGCATCGAGAATTTATTCTCCATACTGACCACGAGGCTCTCAAATACATCAATGGTCAGCATAAGTTGAATGCCCGTAGATCCAAATGGATAGAATATCTGCAAGAGTTCACATTCGCTCTGAAACATAAGGCACGAAAGGATAATATTGTCGCTGATGCCTTAAGTAGAAAAACCATTCTCCTGTCTACCATAAAATCATCCGTTTGGGGTTTTGAGGAATTCACGTCATTGTATGAGTCAGATAGCTATTTCTCAAAAATTATTAATGAAGTGATAAGTCATCCTCATGACAATTTCTCACTGGTTGATGGATTTTTATTTAAAGGCAATTTACTTTGTATCCCAGATTGTTCGCTGAGGCAACTATTGATTTCTGAGATACATAATGAGGGATATTTTGGTCGAGACAAGACAATGCATTTAGTGTCTTCAACATATTTTTGGCCCCACATGCAAAAAGAAGTGAATAGATTTGTAGAAAAATGTCATGCATGTCACATCGCAAAAGGAAATGTCACAAATGCTGGGTTGTATTTGTCGTTGCCTATTCCTGAAAAACCTTGTCAAGATATAACCATGGATTTTGTTTTAGGATTACCTAAGACCTCTCATGGTCTTGATTCTGTCTTTGTGGTCGTCAATCGATACACAAAAATGGCTTATTTCATTTCGTATAGAAAAACCATGGATGCATCTCATATTGCGGATTTGTTTTTCAAGAAAATCTATAAATTGCATGGCATTCCGAAAACTATCACTTCTAATAGAGATGTTAAATTTATAGGTCATTTTTGGCGTCAATTATGGAAAAAGTTAGGAACCAATCTACAATTTAGCATTGTATCATCCTCAGACTGACGGTCAAACTGAAGTTGTTAATCGGTCCTTAGGAAATTTGTTGCAAGCTTTATTTAATGATAAACCTATGTCATGGACTCAAATAATTACACAAGCTGAATTTGCTTTCAATAAATCTGTGAATTGTTCTACTGGATTTAGCCCTTTTACTATTTTGTATGGTTTTAATCCATGTTCTCTTGTTGACTTAGCTCCAATTCCTATTATTGGTCCTGTTTTAAATTCTGTTCAAGATCGTGTTTCTTTGTTGCAAGATATTCATGAACAGGTACATTTGAATCTTCAAGACAACATTAGTAAGTATAAAGCAAGCTATGATAAGAAGCATCAACAGGTATTGTTTGAACTTGGAGATCTGGTATGAGTTACTCTTACTAAAGAACGTTTACCTCCTGAGTTGCATGGTAGGTTGGCACCTAAGCGCATTGGTCCTTGTGCAGTTACTGACATCATTAATTCTAATGCTTACAGGGTTCAGTTGCCGCCTTAATTCAAAACTTCGAATCTGTTCAACGTCAAACACTTGAAGCGGTACCGTGGTGATGCTGAAGACGAGAAGTTGACTTCGAGGACGAAGCCTTTTCAACCTGGGGGGGATGATGCAGAGCATCTAGAGACAGAAGCAGATTTGGATCTCAATCCAAATATCCAGACCCGTTTCGGACATCGCTACCCAAGACGATCCACATGCTTGCAAGACATCCGTGGTCCTAGTGGATCTCTCAGTTAGTCGATGCTCATCGTGATCCTTTTATTGCTTTGATTCTATTACAGAATCATATTTTTTGATATTGTTTCATCAATAGTTATTTCATGTAATTTTTTTTAGGAGCCGAATTCTACGGATCCGAATAGTTCTGATACCCTATAGGATCTTTTTGTGGTACTAGAGGGTGTATGGGGTCCAAGGGTAGTTTTTATTTTTTCACAAATTCGCTTTTCTCTTGGTGTTGGTGCAAGATCCAATTCACAACCTATTTGAATCCGGATCTTGATTTGTCTTTATGAGGGGGGTCCTAGGTGTCCCCACTTTAGTGTGGTCCATCTTGAACCTCATTTGAATTCATGTTGACCAGCCCAAAGTCAAAAATAGACTATTGGTGGAGTTATTAGCATTTGACAAAATCTAGGCTTGCACACTCATTTTTTGTGCAAAGCTTGAGAAGGCCAAGGTCTCTTTATTGTGGCTCTTTCCAAGCAACCTAAGCCCTTAACTAGGAAGGTAGACCAAGGGATGAGGGGACTTCTTCATTTTCGAAATTGATAGTGTGGCTGGTTCTAGAGTGAGAAAAATCAAGCTTTTGGTGTGGTTGGTGCTTGAGAAAAGCTTTTGAGTGTGGATGTTTAGTGGAAGGTTGCTTGGAGAAGAAGGTGAAACTGTGTATCACCTTGTGAGAGGTTACAATCGTTGTGGTTGTACCAAACTTGTTCGTGGTGGTTGGTAATCCATTCCTACTATTCGTGGTTCATCTTGTGGCATCGGTTGCTTCCCAATGACGACCATTATCGATTTCAGCCCGAATATCTTCATCGGTTCTTCGTTCTAGTCCCTTGTTACTCTTATTCGCATTTGTGTTGTGATTGTTCTTGAATTATCATTGTTAAACTGTTTTGATTCATTAAGGAGTGGTGATTTTTTCCTTCATAATCTACAACGTTGACTCCTGACTTGTTGAAGATTATGTTTATGCTTCGGTGCAACTTCTCATGCTGGTCAAGGGAAGAATAATTTTCACCTCCATTGTTTCATATACTGAGTGAATGGACAATACCGGATGGGGTAGAGGCCCTTCCTCGCATATGTAAATAGGCATTCATGTCAACAAATCCCAATGTCTTATAAATATCTTTAATTTTTCAACCGTCGAAAAGACAAGATTCACCTGCAATAACAAAACAACGACTTAATGACACTCACAACGACATACGTTCTTCAACAATAGCATGATGACATGGAAAGGTGCTCACGATGCCTTAATAGAACTTGTTGGAATGTTTGTGCATCATTATTTTTTTTCATACTGCCTAACGAAAATGAAGAAGAAGAGAAGACTGTAAAAAGAGATGGTCGACAAATGCCCCTATGACGTCTACCAATGATTGCCCCTATGATTTGTGTTTTAATCAAAATCAGATTTGGATTTCAATGAAAAATCAATACCAAATATGAATTTCATTTTTAATCAGGTAAAGATTTGGCTACCGAAACCTACTAATCGGATTCAGATCGAATAACGGGTTACATCCGACCCGTTGACATCTCTGTACAAAAGGCTTTTGTTCAGCATTTGGTCGATTTAGAAAAGAGAGGTGAAACTAAATAGATGTTTAATTAGTTTAATGAATTAATGCATAAGCAAGAAAATTAAAAGATGGGAAAGTTTGATTGTTTACATTTATAAAAAAGATATTCGGTTGTTTGTAGGTTGACACATTTACGGTCTCTTACCTGCCTCCCTTTTCCTTTCAAAGGCCGAGAATGGATCGGATATGGGTCATACTATGCATGATTCGAATCCAAATCTGAATTGCGTGCACTTGATGCAAATTTGAAAAGGATTCAATGGTCTAAGATTGAATCTGGATCAGACCTATATCTGTTGATACTGAACCTGGTAAAAGTGTATCCAAAACATGCTTCTTACATGTAAACAAATGCAGTCAGATCAGATCTTTGATCCAAACCTGAATTACACACAACTTAAAATACATTTTTGGATCCAAATCCTATTAAGAAAATCCAACTCTGATCCAAATCCACATTTTGGATCTTACTTGAAGGATCTGAATCAAGAAATTACACGACTGATTCGGATATCCGATCTTACTTGAAGGATCCAAATCATATTCCATCTCATGTGATTTGAAATATTGTGATATGGAATCGCATGAGAAGTGAGTACAATGCGCCGAAATATGGTTTCTAATCTCACTGCCCCCATTTTCTCACGTTTGCTTGCAAAAGAATAAAGGGATAAATGGGAATCATTCTCTCGCAATTGTGAGAGCATGATTTTCATTTGAGGCCAAGCAAACATGACTTGACATTCTTGTTAGGTTTTTAAGTTTTAACATAATTTAGGACTAGGTTAGTGACGGTCTACCATTCTTAAGGCTTGGTCCCAATGAGCATCAATATACATATCACCACCACTAACTAATATTTAAAAATAGAGATGCAATTGGGCTGGATTCAGGATGGAGATTTCAACACAAATCTCTACGTATTTAGTTGTTTCGGTTCCCAACTGTTTGCATCCCTAATTTACAAAGTTTCCTGCAACTACTCCAGGAATGAACCTCTGATGTATTGAGACAAAGATTCAATTGAATGAATCTGTTGGGGGCATTATCATTTTTTGCCTGAAGACAGACGCAACAATCTTGTGCCCTGCAATAAATTTTGTTTTTTGTTTTTTGTTTTTTTTTTCTTTGCCCCTTAAAATAGACAGGAAAAAGGACTGCCCTCACAGACAGAATAAAAATATGAGAATATGAAAGAAATAGATGTCATCATATAGTCCACACGTTCAGAGAAATGATGAATTTTTTCTCTGTAAAGTGGTAGCTGTTCAAAATAACATTATGTTTTCATCTGTTCCAATTTTCGAAGAACAACATATTTAACATGCCAATAACCACAAAAATAAAAACAAACAAATTATTCATGAAGAAGAAGACAGTTTATTCAAAGTTATTTAAAGAAGCACACATTCACAAGTTCAAAGTGCATTATCAACAAAAGAAAAATATGTCGACTTCGAAACAAAATGAAAAAGCCAAAAAAGAGAATAGTGCACATCAACCAAAACTTAAGCATCTTAAAGAAAAATAGAAGACCATGATGGTACTTATTATTAAAAAAAAAAAAACATGAATCAACCTCATTTTTCCTTAAATATTCAACAAGGTTTTAAAAACAATGCCTTTCCATAAGCATACATTTATCTTGCATTGGTTTGAGACCACCAAAGGAATAACCCACTCATTCGCTTCATCTTACTACTGTTTTTTTACATGGGCTAAACTTATATTCTACCAAATAATATACAACAAACAATACTACGAAGTGAGAGAGGGAAAGGAGAAAAAGTAGAGATGAATGGCTAAAACGGTTAATGATAAATAGGGTTTGCTATTTTTTTACCAAGGGTACAAAACTGTCTTTAATGATGGATATTGCACTAAAACTCTATATATTATAATTTTACGTGATTACACGAGCTGAATCGAGTCCAGCACTCTTTGTTCGTGTTTAGCTCTTTGGTTAACTAGCTGCTTGTAGCTTGGCTTGCTAGCTACACGAACTGAACGTGAACAAGCTCATGGCGAGCCGAACTACAAATGGCTCGGCTTGTTTACCAGTCCTGAGAGAGGCGTTTTTCAGTCTTAGGAAGACAACAAACAAATGAAGATAAAAGTGACAAAGTCCAAATAAATTACACACTGCCACGTGTATGATGAGATTGAGGGAAAAAAATAAATTTTTCTTTTTTGAGAATTTCACCATATGTAACTTAGCGTCACTTCTAGAAAAAAATTTTGAAGCAAAAATATTTTACGCACAAGTGCCCCTCTTCCGTCTTTTAAGTAGTATAGTATAAGGTTTTCAAGAGACAAGGACTTGTTTCTTTGTCATAAAAACAACAGAGCCAACGTATACATAATCTCATTTGAATGAACTGTCCAGATATCTATAAGAAAAGGACTTCGTTTGATGGGAGGGTGGTGTATGTTCCCCCCGATGATTCACTGAATCCCACGTCTGTGTTTGGGGATTTGAATGAGCACCACGTATACAAGCACATGGGGCTCATATTCCCGTGTATGTTGACATCACTAAGCATTGGAGTCTGGTGTGGTTGCAAAGACTTCAGTACCCTTTCTTGCTATTCTTCTCATAAAGTGATGGTTTGAGAAAATAACAAAAATGCCCTTCATTCAAAAAAAAAAAAAACAGTTCAAAAAAAGAACAAACATGTCCTCCATCCAGAAAGTCGATGATGATGTTGACTCTTCAAAGTCTTCTTCTTCTTTCTCCGTAAATAATTGTAAAACCCTCTCTCTCTCTAGAGAAGAAATCAAGGGAGGCAAAGAGTTCTCCCTGGAGAAAGCCATGAACATCAACCCTCTCACTTTCTCTCCCTTCTCTCTCTACTTCTGTGCACATTCAACAGACGATCCTACATTGCTCCATCAAACACCGACTGACCTGCACACTGACTATAGCATCGTTCAACTTGATGAGTTGTGGAGCTTGATTCATAGTTTTTGCCCTTATTGAGGGGGTTTAGGGGCTCCTCCCACCGTAGGTAACATCATTCAACTTGATGAGCTGTGAAGCCTGATTTAGAGTTTTTGCCCTTACAGGAGGGGGTCTGGGGGCTCCCCCCGGTGCGGATTTGTAGTATTATCGGGCTTTTCTACAGCGATTTGTAGTATTTTCGGGTCTCCAACGAGCCCCACAACGATTTATAGTGTTATCCGACTTTTCAACAGCGATTTGTAGTGTCTTCCACAAATCGCTATAGTGATTTATAGTGTTTTTGGATCTCACTATAGCGATTTGTAGTGTCTTTCGCAAATCGCTATAGCAATTTATAGTGTTTTTGGATCTCACTATAGCGATTTGTAGTGTCTTCCACAAATCGCTATAGCGATTTATAGTGTTTTTGAATGTCACTATAGCGATTTATAGTGTCTTCCGCAAATCACTATAGCGATTTGTAGTGTTATTCAGTAAGCAAATCGTTGTAAATTGCTACCTGAATTAGGACAAACTTGTCAGGGCCATATCTCTCTAACCGAAGGTCATATTCCAAATCCGTAAAAAGTGGTGTCTTTGTTATTGAGTCTAGTTTATTCTTGTAAATTTTAAGCAATTTTTATTGTCATTTCATTCCCCATTTTAACTAAAAACCAGACCTTTATTATTTTGTGTTATTTGAGTTGCACAACACCATTCTCGCTTGACATCCACATCTTGATTCTGGCATGCTCCTTGTTGGATTTTTCATTGATTTCTTCCAACTTTGCTTGGAACAAACATATGTCTTTCACACCATGACACCTTGTGCATTTTTTTACCATGACACACGGGACCCGTGCCGGGGGGAGCCCCCAGACCTCCCTTCTGTAAGGGCAAAAACTCTAAATCAGGCTCCACAATTAATCAAGTTGAATGATGCTACCCACGCTGGGAGGAGCCCCCAAACACTTCTCCTGTAAGGGCAAAAACTCTAAATCAGGCTCCACAACGAATCAAGTTGAACGATGCTACCCACGCTGGGAGGAGCCCCCAAACCCTTCTCCTGTAAGGGAAAAAACTCTGAATCAGGCTCCACAATGAATCAAGTTGAACGATGCTACCCACGTTGGGAGGAACCCCCAAACCCTTCTCCTGTAAGGGCAAAAACTCTGAATCAGGCTCCACAATGAATCAAGTTGAACGATGCTATCCACGTTGAGAGGAGTCCCCAAACCCTCCTCCTATAAGAGCAAAAACTCTAAATCAAGCTCCACAACTCATCAAGTTGAATGATGCTACCCACGCTGGGAGGAGCCCTCAGACCCCCCTTTCTATAAGGGTAAAAACTCTGAATCAAACTCCACAACTCTTCAAGTTGAATGATGCTACCCACACTGGGAGGAGCCCCCAAACCCCTCTCCTGTAAGGGTAAAAACTCTGAATCAGGATCTACAACTCATTTAGTTGAATGATGCTACCCACGCTGGGATGAGCCCCCAAACCCTCCTCCTGTAAGGGTAAAAACTCTAAATCAGGCTCCACAACAGTCAATGTGCAGGTCAGTCGGTGCTTGATGGTGCAATGTAGGATCTTCTGCTAGATGTGCACAAAAGCAGAAATAGAAGGGAGAGAGAGAGTGAGAGGGTTGATGTTCATGGCCTCCTCCAGGGGAGATTTCTTTCTCGGATAATCCTACAGTGCAAAGACTGGGTCTTAAATAATCATCTTTGGGGCACTTAAGTCTTTACAACCACTCCTTTTCAAGAATCGTCATTTTTTTTGGCACCAATGGAGGAGAGGGTACTTAAGTCTTTGCAATCGCATCAAACTCCAATGCTAATTAATGTTGACAAACATGGGGATACGAGACGCACATGCTTACATACATGGTGCTCTTTGGAACCCCCGAACATGAGATGTAGCTAACTCCCCTATTCGGGGGGGAACATATAACCTGCTTCGTCGTTTGATGGCTAGCATGAATGTCTTAAGTTATCCCTCTCTATTTCACACCGTTGTAACATATTGTCATGGGTAAGTGAATTCTCCTATGAAATTCACAATTCGAGGGTCACAAATGGCAATGTTTCCTTTGAAACTAGATCGACCTTCTTTTTTTCTTGATTACTTGGATGAGGATTTGGTTCATTGCGTGTCAAACTACAACTTTGAATCGCAAGACCAAAAAGTTCCTAGTGCTTTGAGGATTAGATGCAAGGAAAAGCTCACAAACGCGCCTTTGGTTTCTCTGCTTTAGCTTTGGGTCGTCGTGCGACCTATCAAAAGAAAGGCCAGCTTTCTCTCGAAGAAATGCTTCGTCAACCAACGACCCGAACCCAACTTTTGAGTTGTTAGGAGTAGGGGTGTCAATGGGTTGGGTTTGACCCGGACCCAACCCCTACCAAACCCCATAGGGTCAGGGTTTTATGATAAAAAAAGATCTGATTAGAAACCAGATCGAACCTAAAGGGTCCGATTAGTATATGCAGCCCGGTATGGTTTGTGAAATTTTATACCAGACTCGTGTCTGACCCTAATTCCACTTAAGAACCATGATTTTCAATAGAAAAAATTTATTATTTTATTAGGTCTGAGGTCTGGTTGGTGTAATTCTTATGGGGTTCAGGTATGGTTTTTTATACCAGACCCAATAGGATCCAAGTTTGAAGCCAGTACCCGCACCTCAACACAGATCTGGATTTGGACTCACCTGGGTCCGAACCAGATCCGACCAGTTGACAGCCTTAGTTAGGGGACTACGTCCTGTTTTTTTACATGGGCGTACGTTTTGTTTAGAATTCCCCAATCTCTGTGTGCATTAATTACATCTGCAAAAGAATCCCAAATGGCTACATGGTCTACAACCTTAACCCAAGTTCGAAGCCTTGTGTGAGTGTCATGGTCACAAATTAATATGTTGGCAACTTATCATTTACCTGCTTTCAAAAAACAACTTTATCGCTTACCATTCATATTGCATTTCGGCTACATATAACCTTATATATTGTTAATTTATCGACAAACAAGTTTCTATTGAATATATAAAAAAAAACATCAAATTCAGGTATTAAAACTCATCATCATTATCAAGCCTTATCCATTCTACAAGGGATCGCCTTTATGAGTCTCCATTATTGTCCATCAAACTTAGATTACTTTACCATCTTTCATGTCACTTCTAACTACCTCTTTTCAAATCCTCATTGGTCTTTTTTTTTTAACTCCTACTAAATCTATAATCTTTAAGTATTATTAAAAATAAACAAATATATATATGATATAAGATTCAATGCAGTTACATGTCAACACACTGTATGTTTGGGTATTTCCAAACTACAAGGTACGAAGAGGATCAACCATGTGGGTTAGAGAATCATGCTCTTTTATCTTTCTAAATTGAACCCCCTAAAAATCTCTAGTTTTGCTTATTTACATTTTTTGAAAATTTAAAATTTCAAACTTGACTCAACACCCATCGTCATATATTTTAATACTTTTTTTTTGTGAATCTCTAGGATTTGGATTGAGTTGTGATTTATCGTGTTTATATATATATATATATATATATATATATATATATATATATATATATATATATATATATATATATATATATATATATATATATATATATATATATATATATATATATATAATGGGTTCCTTAGGCTCCTTTTTTTCGTTAGGTCTTGTTAAGGCCCTTCAATAATCATAGTTTTAAGTATTTTTTCTCATGTCTAACATGATAGATGTGATCTAGCTATAGGTTTTGTTTAGTGGGAACTGACTTTTGGATCGCCTGAATCTGACTTGTATACAGTTTTTTTTGGTGATCCAAAATCAATGGCGATGAAGGTACTGGTTTTTCCCGGCTCATAAAAATATGTTTTTTCATCCACAAAACATGATCCAAGAGTCGATTTCCACTAAATCAAGCATGCTAAACACATCTGACGGTTCAGATCTATCTTAAAATACATAAAACATATGAAACAGAATGAAAAACATGGCCTAATATGTTCAGGTCTATATATATGAGTGCCTCTTTGAGAATTAAGGTGAAGCATGGCCTTGGTGGTAGAGATAGAGAGGTGCACCACGGTTTGCGTCGTGGGAGAAGCGACCCTAGGTATGGAATCCAAGAGGAGTCCAGATCCAACCTATATTTGCTCATATTTTGCACATAATTCACGCATGAGACAATTAATGGTCAACATAAGTGGGTTGGATATGGACGGTTCTATTCAGGCATGGATTATGAACAAATCAACTAACAGGGCATCTATCCCATACTTGACCCATACTTCATAACTATACTTGAACCAGTCCACATGTACTCTGTTTAGAGCACAACTGATTAAATGACCGAGTCTGACCCGTTTGCATGAAGGTCTTAGCTTTTGAGTGACGTGGATGTGGCCTGACCCATATTCGAGACCCATTTTAAAGCCCCAATGGAGACAAGCTCTACCAACCAAACTTCGTGGCGATCATTTTTCCCGTTTGGCGCCAACTAACCGTTGGAAAATGTCGGTGTGGAAACACCTCAAATTTTTCAAGTCCATTCCAGACACCCTCATTTCACAGATGTCAGTCCCCTACAGGGCAGTGCCAAGTCTCACCCCTAGGTCTACTCCAGTCTAGAGGTCAGTCTACCTTGTTCGTCCAATAAAATTATCATTTTACTCCTAGGTCACCCTTAGACATTTTCGTCAGTTAGGTTTAACCAAACTCATCTCAAATTCTGAGAAGTTAGAATATTTGTTATTTTCAGCTCCTCTGAGCTTACGATGAGTGAATCATGACCATTTATGACCATTTCAGTTAATTTAGCTTGTTTCAGGCAAAATAAGCTCACTTTAGCTCGAATCTTAACCAAACTGTCCCTGAATCAGTCAAATCCATTAGATCCCATCACAGGGAGTCTAATCTAAGTTCACCAGAAGTTTGAATAGCTCAGTTCCAGTTCAAAGTCACTCAAACCTTTGTTTCAGCTCATTTTTAGCTCATTTGAGCCCGATTCAGTCCAAATCGAGCTAACTTCAGCTGGTTGAGCTAGTGTTTTAGCTTCGAGTTTAGTTCATCTGAGTAATTGACTCCTGATTCAGTTTATTCTATTCATATCCATTTCAAATTAGTTCAGACCAGTTCTATACTATGTTTCTAACCCTGCAGGGCGAAAACAAAAAAATACAAATTTATTTAGAACACTGTTTCTAACATTTTTCTAAATTGGGACAAGTCCAAATTCAGACTCAGATCAATTTTTTCATCTAATATTTTATTAATATCCGAGATCCAATCCATTTCAAATTGGATAATGGATCCAATGCTGGATCTGATATCCAATTTCTTCTCGAACCTGGATTTTTCATCTGATTCATTCAGAAATCCATATCGAGAGTCTAATTTACTCTTTAAAACCTAGAATATTTCATCAGATAACCAGGATCCAATTAAACCATTTCGGATCCATTTAAGTTTGGATCCACCTCCTGATCCGTTCAGAAGTTTAACTGAACCAATTTCTGAACTTAGATTAATCTAACATCTGAGATTCAATTTCACTTCTTGGATTTTGATCTAGACCCAAGATTCAATTCCATTTTTCTGAACTGGATCTAAGATCCAAAATCAAAATCCCAATTTTTTATTAAAAATTTGGGGTTTTTTCATTTTTCAGAACTCCATATTCAGGGTTCGATTCTCATTTTGAACCAATTTCTTTCAAATCGGAATCCAAATTCAATCTTTTTTAAAACTTCGGATCCAGATCCATTTTCAAAACTCAATTTTTATCGTAATTTAAGAGTTAGTTCTTGAATTTCAAATTCACCATTTTGCAAAATTCTTTTGAAATAGACCCTGGATCCAATTCAAAAATTCAATTAGAGATTTCGAAATATTAAAATGGATCCAGATCCAGTACTTAAATTCATTTTTTATTCAAAATCAATATGGGACATTCAAATTCAAAATCAAAATCTAATTTTTATCCCCAATTTCAAAAATAATCTTTTGAATTTCAAAATCCAAAATTAGTATTTTGCAAAATTTCTCAAAACTTCTCAAAATTCAATCTGGATCCAGTTTTTGCCCAATTTGTATTTCATAAATCAAAATTAGATTTTTGAAATCCAATTATTTCCAAAATTTCTCTTTTCATTTCTCATATTTTATTTCTCTTTTTATCCCAATTTCAAAATAAAAAATCAAGAATATTGTTTTCAAATAGGGGCGCTACTTGACATTTTCAAGATTCAAAATCAAAATCATTTTTTTAATGAACCTTTAAAAATCCTCTTGATTTTAAAAACCCACATGAGCATCACTCACAAGGTGATGCCATGTGTCAAATTTTCAAAGAAGTGGCTATTTTACCCATCTACAAAATTAAAAAATGACTCACATAGTTACCCTCTTGCAATAGGGTGCCATGTGTCAAAATATTTTGGAAAAAGGGTACTTTGGACCATCCAACAAACACAAATCCCACATGGGGTTGGCGCCAATCCCTCTCCCACGTGAGCCTTGCCACATCAGCCCTAAGGGCTAGAAAATATCTCAAATGGGCTAAACCCATTATGCCCTCACTTCACCTTATAAAAAGCCCCCATGGGGGGTGAGTTTTTCAAGAAGGAAAAATCCCTCTCTCTCTCTCTCTCAAGCATTTCTCCTCCTCTCTTGGTGGCTAAAGTGAAGAAGAGGAAAGATCAAGGTAGGTCTCTCTCTCCTCTTTTCCAATTTTCTTTCTCTTTTTATTTTTTTTTCTCAAAATCGCCCCCCCCCTCTCTTCTCTTCTTTCTTGCAATTTCTTTTCAATATCATGTAATAACAATATAGATCTATCTTAATTCCATTTTAATCTCTATTTTTATGTTTTGATCTATTCAATTTGCTATTTACTTTATACATTTTCATTCTAGCCATTTAAAATTGGAATTTAATCTTCAATAGATCAAATTTCATATTCTATGGGCAAAATCAATTTTAATTTATGTCCCAATGCTTTCAATTTCAATTTTAGATAGTTTAATTCTGTTTTTTTATCATTTTCATCACCATCTATGATCTAGAATGGTAGATCTTATGTTTGATCATTGGATCAAATAATTTATGAGATTTTATTTCATTCAATTATGTTGAGATGATATTTTTCATTCTGGTCTATTTTCTATTACATCATTTCACATATAATTAAGCATCATTTTTATATAAAAATTTTATGGAATTTTTATTCATATGTTGTCGAGATCTCCACAAAAAATCAGATCAATATGAGTTGATTGATCTCTCAAACAAATCAGGATTCGGACCCTGCCATTTAGCCTCATCTGAATTTGACCTGAAATTAGACCAACTTGTTTGAGTGATTTCTCCTTAACCAGAGATGAGTTATCAAATATGTAAAATAGGATGCCTCCAGCATTGAATCTAGTTTCTTCATGTAAATTTTCATCGATTTCTATGATATTTTTATACCCAATTTTGGTTAAAAACCGCAACCCTATTATATTGTGTCATTTTTATGGTATGGTTTTAAGCTCATTTTGTCATAGTCATATCTCTCTAATGAAAGATCATTTTCAAGATTTGTAAATAAGATCTTCTTTATCTGAATGTCTAGTTTATCTCAGTACAATTTCATGCATTTCTATATAGTATTACTATTTATTTTGCATTTTAAGTCAGAACACTGTCTGTTTGCAATCTTAGGCATTGCTCAGGCCCAAGGTCAACTTGTTGCATTTATATCTCCCTAATGAAAGATCATTTTTTAGATCTGTAAAAAGGCATTTTTTTCTTAAAATGTCTAGTTTATGCATATCAGTTTTCATAAACTTTCATCAACTTTTCGTTTATCATTCGAATAAAAAATCAGAACCCTATTGATTTTTTTTCACAGGTTTTGACCCAAATTGTTTAGATTGAATCTGTTCAATAGGAGATCATTTTTTAGATCTGTAAATTGGATATTTTTCCTTTGCATGTCTATTTTATCTCCATAAATTTCAACTATTTCTATAAAGTTTTCATATCTGATCGAAAATTAGAACCTTGTCATTTTGCTTTATTAAGCATTTCTTAAATTTTATTTCAACTTGTTTAGATGTGTCTTCTCTAATGAAAACTCATTTTCAAAATCTGTAAAAAATATTTTCTTCCATTCTAAGCCTAGTTCATCCACATAAAATTTTATAAATTTTTATGGTCATTTGACCATTCATCATTGCATTTCCAAAGCTGATTTTATAAAAGGCATTATTTTGTTAAAATAAAGTTAAATTAGGCATTTTAACAATTTTAAATTCAATTCTCAGACACAATTCATGAATTTCATGATTTGAAAATACTTTTTATCAACTTAGAATGCCTTGACTTCATTTTAAACCAATTTTGAAGTTTATTTGTTTTTTTATTTCAATCATTTTCAATGTATTTTCATTAAACCTCAATTTCAAGGTTAAATTTGTTTTGAATTCAAGTTTTAAAATGGATTTTTATGTTTTAAACCCTAATTTCAAAATATAAAACTCCAAAAACATATTTTGAAATGTTTTTGCAAAGTTCATGTATCATTTACATTTTACTTTGATTTTTCCTTATTTTTTAGGACATAAATAGGGTAATCTTGGATTTTCTTTTATTTTTTCAATAATTGAAGAAAATTCATAAATGCCTACATTTATATCTAAAATGTTTGCTCATTTTACAAGATTTTCTCTTTCTTTCTTCTTCAATTATTGTAATTCATTCAAGGGTTGTAATAATTACATTAATGAGAATTTTTATTTTATGCTTAGTTTAGAATGAATGAGCATATCGATTATTTTTTTATAATTAATTATTATATTTTTTATCTTTTATTTTAAAATACACTATGGAAACACGAATGACACATGCATCATTTAATAATGAATGAATAAAACTAAGTAAAGTTTGTATTTTCGGCCCTAGTCGGAATACGAATAATACTTAGAGTTATTATTCTTTATTAAATAAAAAAATTTGACCTACACTCTTAGGTCATTTTAGAAAATCTTCATTTTTTTCATAAATAATTCTCTTTTCTTCTTTTATTTGAATTAAAATAAAGATTAATTCAAAATGTATTTATGGCCCTAGTCATGAATATGTTAAAAATTAATTATATTCTAATTCTATAAAAACACAAAATCTTTTTTTCTTTCTTTTTATTTATTATAATTTTAAATAAAGATTAATTTAAAGTATATTTGTGGCCTTAGTTATGAATATATGAAAATTAATCTTTTTTAATTCTATAAAGTATAAAATTTTCTTTGAAATTCAAATGATTTTTCAAAAAAATAGCATATTCATCATTTAAGATAGAATTGTATCATTCTTTTTCAAATTATTTTAAGTCATTTTCAAATTTTCACGTGATTTTTGAAATAATTTTCAAAAACCATTTTCATTTCTAAATTCAAAGTCATTTTTCGATTTTCATTTATAAATTCAAAGTTTTTTTTTTTCAATTTTCATTTTCGATTTCATTCAATTTCAAATCCTATTTCAAATATTTATTTTCAATTTCCAACTTTTGATTTTTATTTCTAACTTTTCATTTTTCGAATTCCAAATTTCAATTTTGAATTTCATTTTAATTTCAAGTATCAAATTCAATTTTTTATTTCTTTCAAATTCCAAATTCCAAATTTTATTTTCATTTCAAATTCAATTCTAAATTTTCCATTTTCAAATTCCAAATTTCAACTTTAAATTTCATTTTAATTTCAAATATCAATATCAATTTTCTATTAATTTCAGATTTCCAATTTCAAATTTTGAATTTCATTTTTAAATTCAAATGTCAATTTCAAATTTTCTAATTTTCAAATTTCAATTCTTAATTTCATTCCAATTCTCGATTTCTATTTCAAATCAAATTTCATTTTGAATTTCCAATTCTAAATTCCAATTTCATTTCCAAAATTTTAATTTCTAATTTTCAAATTAATTTTCAAAATCAATTACATTTTTAATTTCAATTCTTCAAATTTAAGTTCAAAGTTCAATTTTTAATTTCTAGTTTCAATTCGAACTTCTGATTTTTAATTTCATTTTTAAATTCTGAATTTAATTTCAAAATTCGATTTCTAAGTTCAATTCTCAATTCAAAAATCAACTCCAAATTTGATTTTTAATCAATTCAGATTTCAAATTTCTTAACTTTGAATTCAATTTCAAAACCCTCAATTTCATTTTGTCATTTTCAATTCAAATTTCAACTTTGAATTCCATTTCAAAATCGAATTCAACTTTCAAACTTCAATTTTCCAATGTCAAACTTCAAGATTTCAATTCAAATTTCAATTTCTCAAATTCAAAATCGATTTTTTGAATTCCAAAGTCATTTTCTTAAAGGATATCTTCAAAATCCATTTCAAAATCACTTGAAAAATCTAAATTTCTGAAATATTCTAAAAAGCATACATGCTCTGAAGTTCAAAATCATGGCACAAGCTTGATTTAATGTGCATTTAGGACTTAGAATAATTTCTTAGACAAATTTAGTCAAGTTAAAGGCATAAATTCGATTCTTGGTTCAATTACCCTTAGTAAAGGCGCTTGGAACGGTTGAACCTCATATTAACGAGCAAACCCCGTTTTCTCATTTTCCTGTAAATTTCAAAACGGAAGCGAGTTATTTTAAAATCTTTTTCAAAAAGTTGGACCTTGCGAGAGTTTTTTCTTTCTTTCTAAAAGGAAAAGGAACATGGTGGCCCGCTAAGCACAAGGGATCTCGATTCTCCAAATTGGAGTGGAAGCTATTCACGATATCCCTTAATCGATTGCATTTTGTATCTTTAGAATCATGATGTGATCTTGCCATGGTTCGGTTTTGTTGGGTCGTCGCAACCTATATGCAGAAATTTTGCTTGACCTTTTGCTGTGGATTCACTCATTTCATTAGAACTTGATGATGGATGTGCATTTTAGGATCAATGGCTAGCGTTTAATAGAATCTGGTTGGAGGGTATTTAGGTTGAGATTGGTGCGCATCTTGTTGTTTTTTTGTTCCATTTGTGTGTGGAATGTGGATTCTTTAACTGGTTTGAGAACTTATGCTAACTCTTTGATTTACAGAAGGCTAGCGTGGGAAGTGCATTACTCAAGGTGCTGCTTGTGTTGCCTTAGAGCCATCAATCAAATCTAAACTTGTTAAGATCATGATAGTGGGTTTCTTTAATAGAAATCCAGTGTCAAGCACCGCGTTCGACGGACACATGCCAAACACGATAGACAAAAAGAAAGAAAGAAAAAACACAAATCCTTTAGAAATTCCTTTCTTTTTGTATGTTTTTCATCTTCCTTTTTTTTTGCTTTTCATCGTAGGGATTGATGTGGTTGAATATCACTTTGAATCATAATCACCATTATCAGTCTTGTGGTAATGTTGGGCAGGGGTTTTCCTTGTGTGGATTTAAGAATGAGTGCCTTTTTTTAAAAAATCTCAGGGATTGAAAAAATAACGATATAAATTAAAGTCTCATAATAACAAAATTTCTCAAAAAATATCATAATAGTTACACATAAATTTTATTTTAGAAATTTTCAATTTATTGTGATATTTTACAGCTTTGTCTGTTGAAACCATAAATTGAAAATATTGCGATATTTGGGGAATATGGATCTCTGGATTGTATACAAGTCTTGCCTTAAGAAAGCATTTAAGGAGAATGCACTTACTTCCTCCCAAGGAAATCTTGATACAAATAATTCGCACAGTTAAACTCAAACTTTGTGACAAAAATAGTATTTAAAATCTCATAAAACATTATAAAATATAATTACAACCTCAATTTCATGTAAATATTAATCTATATTTTTCTAAGAACCGTCATCTGAGACAACATATTTATGACTAGAATTTTCCTGTTTCAATCTTAACGTGTAGCATGTTTGTTGTGTTTGTTCCTTATACATGACTTCTTACACCACTCATTGACCTCCCATATATCCTATGTTCGTTCTAGTTACAGCCATGTGCATAATTCTGGCACGAAAACCTCCATATTAGGAAGTAATCTTTTCTTCTTTCCAATGTCTTTATCCATGGAGATTTGCAGGCTAAGCATCAGGTTTTCTCTCGCTCTTGTTATATATTGATGCATATTTTCTTTTCTGATTGTTACATATTGATGCTTGAGCATTCTTGGGAGATGTTTTGTTCATTTTTTTTCTTTTTCCCTTTGGGAATTGTGTTGCAAATGTTTTCTTTCACAGAATGACCATGCACTACAAAAAAAAGAAACTGTACTGCCATTTGTGATTTGGTCATTTGTCAAACTAAGTGGCAATTGGAACTCTGATTTCTCATGGTAACTGCATATTATGATTTATAGGTAAATGATTCTTGTTTTTTGGCTTTGCCAGAAGTGACTTTTGTTTAGGGGACAACATGACACATAAGATTCAAAGAATGGATGGGTCATCTGGCTCTTTTTCTCAGAGCAGCCAACAAGAATTTGAGGATGTCCAAATGATTGCCGCTGTTATTTCAGAAGAATATGCAAAACTAGATGGTGCAGTTGCTAAACGACTTCATATTTGCAATATATTCCTGTAAGATAAGTTTAAATGCTTTTCTTTAGTACACTCATTCATATCCCAATTTTTGGTGTGATTTGGAAGTACTACAATTTGATTTTGATATTTGGCGACATCTATTGGAAGTTCATCTTGCTAAGTGCAAGTGTTTCAAGGTCCCCTCTGGTTTTTGATATCTTGTACCTTTAACTGCCATTAGCTGCATTTCTCTCTGTATGTGTACACTCAGTTGAGGTGATATTTGGCGACATCTACTGGAAGTTCATCTTGCTAAGTTCAAGTGTTTCAGGATCCCTTCTTTGGTTTTTGATATCTTGTACCTTCAACTACCATTGGCTGCATTTCTCTCTGTATGTGTATGCTCAGTTGAGGTGATATTTGCTAATGCATTGGCGCATCCATGTCTCTAATCAACTCCAAAGGCCATGGAAATTCCAAGATTTTGTTTGTCCTTAACAATTATATAAACAGGTTTCAAATAGTTCATGGATTTTTTATTAAAATTGTTTGTCCTGAACAATTTTAATCAACAGAAATCCCTATTTGACTTTGTATTTTATTAACAAAGTTTTCAATTTTTAAAACATCTGGTTTTTTTACAGTAGTTCACTGACATATCCGTGAACAACATATAAAAAAATTAGGAATTTCCAATAAAGATTTCAATACGAACTAACATGCTTTCTACTGATCTAAAATTAAAATATGCAGAAATCTAAGAAACACCAATAAAACATGATTTATTTAATAAAAACAACAAAAAAAATATCTAAACAGTAAAACAAATCCTATTTTGATGCTGTAATACATGAAATAGACAGTAATATGCTAAAAATAAAAATAAAATAGGGAATCCATGGCTAGAATTGCTTTTACCCTTGAAATCATGGATTTAATCCATTTAATCGGATAAATCTCATGTTTTGTTGGTTAAGAATATAAAAAACAATACAATAAATGATTCTAATGGATTAGAATCATAGAAAACAACATGGAATAGGGTTAGATCATCTTCTTGAATTGAACTTGAGGTTGAATCCATGTTTTAATTAATGAAAGGGGAGACATTAATGGTGGAATTCATGTTAAAACATTAAATAAAATCAAATAAAGCATAAAAAATTATGAGAAACCATACCTTGAAGTTGCAGCAACGGAGGAAGGGCTGGAGAGGAGAGAGAAGCTCCAAGAATCACCAAAGGGAAGAGTGGAGGTCGACCCCCTTGGGCTCTCTTTAAATAGATTTTTTTTTTAGGTTTCTTTTTCTAAAGGAATTCTAAAAAAAAAGGACTTCTAAAAGGGGGGGGGGGGGGATTTTGGTGTGAACTTACCTAACTACCCCTAACCTAATTAGCTTAATTAACTACTAACCTAAACTCCTAATTAGCCTACAAAACCTCCAAATGTGGTGCCACTTAATGTGGGCCCACATTTGGATTTTTAAAGCTTTAATTAAACTTTTAAAACTAATAGTTGAAAATCAAAGTTAAAAATGGATTTTCAAAATGGATTTTTGATTCTTCCTAAACCTCTAAACTAACTACGACACTAACTAACCCTAGTATAACCCTGACTTCCTCAAATGTGGTGCCACCGCGAGTGGGCCCTACTTGAGTTTTTCAAAAAATGATTTTAAAACATAAAATTGAGAGGTTTTTCAGAAGATATTCAAAAGTATATAATGAGATTGAAAGCTTTGAAACAACACAGAGTCCTGACTGGGTCAGAACTCCTCTAGATATGGCGCCAACTGAGTGGACTCCACATCACGTTTTTGAAAAATTTGAAACAACGACTGAAAATGACTTTGAAAAGGGGTTAAAATCAATAATTGAAATTCAGAGGTTTAAAAATAGAGTTCTAATCGAACTGGAACTCCGGGCTAGAGTCCTAAATTTTTAGGACTCTGAGATTTTGGATTTTAGAAGCCAAATAAAGAAATTTTTTGAAAGATTTTATCAAAAATGGTAAAATAAGTCAGAAAATACAGTCAGGGTTAGAGTCCTAACTCAATATAAGCTCTGAAATAGAGTCCTGAATTAACTAGACTCTGTAAAATGACTTAATTTTTGAAAAAACAAATGAAAACAAATGAAAAATGGAAATAAAAACAAACTCTAGAATAGACTCCTGACTGGATTAGGACTCTAGGACAGAGTCTTGATCGGACTAAAACTCTAGATTTTTTTTTTTGAATTTTCTGAAAAACAAATGAAAGAACTTGTGAAAACAGTGAAAACAATAATGAATATTGAAATCAAAACAGAGTCATGATCCAACTGGGACTTGGGGACTGATTCCTGATTGGACTAGAACTCTCAGAATTTTAGATTTTTTGAGAAAACAAATTAGAGAATTTTGAAAATAAGATAGAATTAAAGTTTGGTTCAGAGTCCTGATCTGATTAGGACTCTAAGGAGTAGTCCTACTTTGACTAGGACTTTAAAAATTTTTGGTTTTCTGATAAACAAATGATGATATTTAAACAAAGCTTTTGAAAACCAGTGAAAATGAAGTGAGAAAACAAACTTTGGATAGAGTCCTGATTCGATCAGGACTCTGGGATAAAACCTTAGAATTTTGAAATTTCATGATAAAGGTATAACAATTTTGATTCCTGAAAGGATAAATAAAAGGATTTTTGAAAGATTCTCTCAAAATTGAAATCAGAGTCAGAGTCCTAATCCAACTAGGACTCTTCAAACAGAGTCCTATTTTGACCGAAACTCTGAGTTTTTTACTCATTTTGAAAGATTTGGTTAAAAACAGATAAAAAATAGTGACAAAAGATAGAGTCCTAATCCGACTGAAACTCTGAAGAAGAGTCCTAATCCGACTGCGATTCTTTAAAGAAGAGTCCTAATCCAACCAGGACTATAGGATTTTGGCTAAAACGAAAGATTTTAAAAGGTTTTCTTCAAAAACAGGTAGAAAAGGTAGTAAAAAGTAGAGTTCTGATCCGACTGGGACTCTGGAAATAGAGTCCTGATCCATCTAGGACTCTAAGATTTTGGCCAAAATGAAAGAAATGGACAAGGGATATAACCATAACTGGTTTAAAATCAAAATGGAGTTTTGAAAATGTTTTAAAAAGATGAAAAGATAAAAAGATAGAGTCCTGATCCAACTAGGACTCTGAAATTTTTGAAAAGTTTGATAAATGAAGGAATTCAGAAGCGACACCACCTAAATGGGTCTCATCTGAGAATTGAAATCAGTTGAAAATTGAGTTTAAAATGAATCCAGATTATTTTCTGAGAAAAATATTTCAAAATATAAGGTCCTGGGGGTTGGCAAATGACAGAATGTTGATTAAAAACCCCGGTTTTAAAATTGATTTTGAAAGAAAAGTTTTAAAACCCGAATCTGGATTAAATATTTTGAAAACAGGAATGCTGGATCTCGAAAATGAGATGTAATGACATGCAATGCTATGCAATGCAATGCAATGAAATGATATGCCAAATGCATACAATGATATGCAATGACACATGAAATATATAAACACTGGATGAAGGTGAAAATTTGGGATGTTTACAGATGCCCCTCTTTGCTACTAAGCCGGTATAGGGCCGAGCTTAGTGGCAAAGAAAAACACACTAAATTTATACTATAAAAATGCCCCAGTTAGAAAATACTGGCTGGGTGTGAAGGAATTAATTCAGATGATGATGGTAGATATGGAATGGAGAATAAAGAAGAAGATTCACCTAATCGAAATGAGGCTCAGGCTTAGCCCTTAACCTGGATGGGATAGGAAATGAAACACTTCATCAGAATGAGGCTCAGGTTTAACCCCTTGACCTGATCGGGGACGATACCTCATGGAAAAATGAGGCTCAGGCTTAACCCTTAACCTGAAAGGGGACGATACCTCATGAAAAAACAAGGTTAAGGCTTAACCCTTAACTTGAAAGGGGACGATACCTCGTAGAAAAATAAGGTTCAGGCTTAACCCTTAACCTGAAAGGGGACGATACCTCATGAAAAAATGAGGTTCAGGCTTAACCCTTAACCTGAAAGGGGATGATACCTCATGAAAAAATGAGGTTCAGGCTTAACCCATAACCTGAAAGGGGACGATACCTCATGGAAAAATGAGGTTCAGGCTTAACCCTTAACCTGAAAGGGGACGATAAACGAAATCCTCTAATAAAAAAACCATGATGGGACCTTTGAATTTTGCATAATAAATCCAAGATGGGCTTGCAAAAGGAAGAAAGGGGGTTCCCTAAAGCTTGAAAAGGGATTGATCTTGGGCGTCTCATCGCTGAGACTGAATGACTTTTAAAACAGATGACCTTTTGCAGAAAATTCAGGTTTAACCCTTAACCTGAACAGGAACTGTCTATGGTGGGACAGTGGGGAACACAGGGAAGTGTGCAAATCTAAGAGCCCAGGCTCTCAGATCAAAACAAGAAAGGAAGGATCTTGGACAACTTCCGTCATCCGATCCTAAAAGGGATAACAACAACGCCTGGATACATCAAAATAGACATCAAGTTCTCACTTCATGTCAGGATAACTTGAAAAGATTGCAATAAGATAAAAATTATAGTTGACTGAAAAATGATTGAAATGCAAGTATATTTATATGAAAAATATTCCCTCTTTTCAACTTGAAGTATTACCTCCAACTGGACTTAACTTCGTAGAATCAAGATTCAAATTCAAATTGCTTGTCATTGACTTTCTTTTAAGGAGGCTATCAATTTTCTTGATATGAACGGAAAAGAAAGATTTCTCGTTGTGAAAGCAATTGGTGAAAGAATATTGATAAAAGAATTTCACAAAATTAAAGAAGATTCTTGGTAAATTCGGCAATTTGATATCCTGGGATTCTTTTCTTAGAATGGTCTTTCTGCCTGTACTCTCTTTTTTTTTTCGACAGAATTGGATCTTTTTGGGTTTCTAGGGAATTTATTACATCTTTCTTCATTTTAGAGATGTCCTGACTTTTTTTTCTCTCTCTTTTTTTGGAAGGGTACGTCACAAACTCCTTTATCTTGGAGATGCTCCAATCCTTCTTTCTCTCAGGGATTATATTGACGATATTGGCTCATTGGTTGATGGTCTTTTGATGATAGCTGAAATTAAATATCTTTTAGGGTTTGTCGGGAGACTCATCGCAGTCGCCTTCATCTTGACAGTGATCTGAAGTTTCCCTGGAAGGATCCGTTACAAACTCCTTCATCTCGGAGATGATTCAAATCTTCTTTGGCCCCGGGGGTCTAACTCGCATAATTCGTCTTCATCTTGATGACAATTGAGAGATCCTTTTTGTAAATATTTAATTGCAACTTTGGTGATTGAGGAGATATGGAAATTGAATGGATTTTTCTGTATCACCCAGGATATTTTGACTGCCTTATCTTTACAAGAATGATCTTTAAAAATGTGTCATTGACTGCGATCAATATCGATCATTTATGGCTTTGCGACAACATTGAATTTTCTTTGCCGCCCATATCGAGGATTTATTCTTCGTCTTTTTGGTTGGTCAATAAAAAGAATTAAGATTTTGAATCCTTCTTCGCAAAAGCTTTGCTCTTTTAGAAGTAATACTGAAGGTAACTTGAGATAATTCTTTTGTGTAATAAAAGATTTTTGGAATCAACAACTATTTTGCATAACAAATTGGCAAAATATTCTTGGAATCCTTGGTGAAAAAAATCACTTGAGGTCTGAATGACACATCCGTGGCTAGATTCTCGTCTCATTTCCCCAAAGAAGAGACTCAGGCTTGACCCTTACCTGAACGGGTAATAAAAAGATACTTCTCTCTTTCCTTAAGAGGTGTTTGCAAAACGAACTTTCGAAGATAAATAAAGTTTTTGTCAAAACTCCCTATTTCTAGGCTTCTCTTATGGAAAGGGGGCCGCTAACAAAGGTTGGAAGGATATCATAGAGGAGCGAGTCCATCACACTCTCCCTGGAAAAAGGGTCCTCGACGACGGGGGTGGCCTAATAAAAGACATTTTAGGGTTACAAGGAGAACGAGCTTCCGTCGAAACTCTCCCTGGAAAAAGGGTTCCTTGTATGACAATAAAGATTGTTTTGCAAACTGTTCGTGAAGCACGAGTCCCTTCAAACTCTCCCTAGAAAAAAGGGTTCAATGAACGAACAATAAAGACATGCAAAAAGAACGAGCTCCCTCAAACTCTCCCTAGAAAAAGGGTCTCTCGCAAGAGAAAATGATTGATGATTGGTTTTGAACTTATTGGCAGACGAATTCGACACAAAGGTCGAATATTGAAAGACTATGATTGCAGGATACGACTTGAAGGTCGAACAAATATGATTATCATTGAGAGAATTTGATAACCCAAAGGTTTGCTTGGTAAAATGGATGACCAGAGGTCTGACAAAATTGGTGACCCAAAGGTCAGATTAACAGAATGGAGTGACCCAAAGGTCTGATAAAGATTGTTTGGTTCACAGATCTGAAGATTAACATTGAGTCTGAACCCCAATGTAAGATTTATGTTGCGACCAGTATGAAGATCGAACTTTGACAAAGTACCGGTACAAGCACTGAATTTTAAAAGATTACCAGTACGAGCACTGGATTCTAAAAGATTACCAGTATGAGCACTGAATTTTTAAAGGATACCAGTACGAGCACCAGATTTTAAAAGATTACCAGTACGAGCACTAGATTGTGAAAGGTTACCAGTACGAGCATTGGATTTTGAAAGATCGCCAGTACGAGCACTGGATTGTGAAAGATTACCAGTACGAGCACTGGATTCTAAAAGATTACCAGTACGAGCAATAAATTTTTAAAAGATTACCAGTACGAGCACTGAATTTTCAAAGATTACCAGTACGAGCATTGGATTTTGAAAGATTATCAATACAAATACAAGATTTGGTAAAGCAACCAAGGCGAGATTGGATTTCATAAAAAGACCAATTTGAAAATTGGATTTAACCGGACCGGTGTAAAACTAGGTTCGGTTGGAAGCTTTGAATCAGAATTCAAATCTTCAAAGAAAGACTAGATGAATTGGATTTTGAAAAAAAATTCGGGTCGGGACTCGAATCTTCTAGACCAATTGTTAAATTTGCAGGAAAGCTTGAGTAGAAGTTCAAACCTTTATAGGAACACGAAGCGAATTGGATTTGAAAGAAAATTCAAGTCAGAACTTTGATTTTTCTAGACCAATTCTGAATTGGATTTCGAAGAAGCTTCGAATCGGAACTCGTATCTTCTACACCAATTCTAGAATCTGGAGGAAAAAAAATTAGACGAATTGGATTTGGAAGAAACATCAAGTCAGGACTTGGATTTTCTAGACCAATTCTGAATTGGATTTGGAAGAAAATTCGAGTCGGAACTCAGATCTTCTAGACCAATTCTGACATTTGAAAGAATGAAATTTAGAATTAGTTCAACTAGTACGAGTTCCAGATTTTAAAGGAGTACCAGTACGAGCACTGAATTTTAAAAGATTACTAGTACGAGCACTGGATTTTTTAAAACATTACCAGCACGAGCACTGATTTCTAAAAGATTATCAATTGATTATGATAAGAGATTTTTTATCTTCACCTTCACGATGACTTGAATGACTGTCGGGGCCTCAAGATTTATCCCTTATCCTGAATGGGTGATAAATTTAATGTAAATTGATGCAAATGAATGCAGATGAATGCAAATGGTGAAAGATTTTGTTTGATCCTGCATGCATATAGGGTATTTTTTTTTTTTTTAAAAAATGAGTTTTATAACAAAAATGCCCCAGTGTATTCTAAGAATGAGAAATATTCTGATAAAAGAATAATTGATCATTTTTTGGAAGGAATTTTGAAGAATACAAAAGATAGAATAGAGATTTTCTAGGTATAGATTTTTTTTCAAATGTCGAGCATTAATGGGGTTGGGTAATTCTACCCCGTCTGCATTAATCAGACGATATGAATTACGTGGTAACGCTTCTTTCACCACGTAGAGACATTCCCAGTTTGGTGACTATTTGCCATGCGAACGATGCTTAAGATGAGCCATTGATCTAAGGACCAGGTCATTAACTTGGAATCTTCTTTCGATGACTGACATGACATATTGCCTTGCTATCCTCTGACGATAAGACTGAGCGTGCACTGCTGCTTTGAGTATTTTCTCATCGAGTAGATCTAACTGTACCAATCTCTGTTGCTGATACTGATTGAGTGGTAGTTCTAGAAGAGATGCAAATTTAAGAGTGGGCTTTTGAACATGAAGAGGTAACACCACCTCGGTTCCATAAACAAGTTCTGAAGGAGTGGCATTGGTCGGGTTTCGAATGGTGGTTCGATATGCCCAGAGTGCATCATGGATTATTTCGTGCCAATCACGACCTGTCTCAATGGTTCTTTCCAAGATGTGGATTAAACTTTTATTTGTGGCTTCCACCTGACCATTCCCTTGGGGATAGTATGGAGCTGGAAAATGATGATGAATTCTGAATTTCGAACAAAAGGTCTTCATTTTCTCATCCTTGAAATGAGTACCATTATCTGACATAATGTCGTGTGGTATACCGAAATGACAAAGAATATTCTTATGAATAAATGAAACCACATGTCGACCTTCCATTGTACGCAAAGTGACGGCCTCAACCCACTTTGTGAAATATTCTGTTGCGACAAGGAAATATTTATGACCATTAGAAGCGGAAGGAGTGATGGGTCCTACGACATCGAAGGCCCACATAGAGAATGGCCATAGATACACGACTGATTGCAAGTACGTAGCTGGCGCATGAATGGAAGGTGCGTGCACCTGACACTGAACACACTTCTTTACAAAGCGATAGCAATCTTGGTGCATGGTTTTCCAATAATATCTTGCTCGAATGATCTGCTTAACAAGGGTTTGGTAGCCGACATGACCACCACAAATGCCTTCATGTGCTTCTCGCATGACTTCTCTGGCTTCTTCTTCATCTAAGCACCTAGAATACTCAGAATTGAACCCACGACGATATAGAACATTGGCAAGAATAAAATAATGGGCAGACATTACTGAATCGCTTTTTGCTCCCTCTTTGATAATTCTGGTGGAAGCTCACCAGTTTCAATGAAGTTTTTAATATCTTGGTACCAAGGCTTCTTCTTTTGTTCTGCCTGGTTAACTTGTATTACCGAAATGAAGGCAGGTTGGTCAACTCTGCCAATTTCAAAAGAACGACAGAATTCTCCGCTTCTGAAAGACATAATGGAGCCTAGGCTGGCCAAACCGTCAACTATTTGATTAAACTCTCTTTTGATATGAAAAAGCTGAAATTCATCAAAATTGTTGATGAGGGATAGAACAATCTTTTGATAAGGAAGCAACTTTTGGTCTTTTACCTGTCATTCAACTTTGACTTGGCTGACGATGTGCAATCAATCGCCAAAAGCATGTACTCTCTTAACATTGAAGTCTTGCAGAATTCTCATACCTTGTATTAAAGCTTCATACTCGGCCATATTATGGGTACATTGAAAATCCAGTTTCAGAGAAAAGGGGATCATCTCTTTCTCTGGTGTGATCAGCAAGATTCCGATCCCTATGCCGGCCATATTCTTGGATCCATCGAAAAATAGATTCCAAACTGGAGACTGTTGAATGTTGCAGATCCGCTCATCGGGGAAATCATCCTCGACTTTAACATCTTCTGTCAAAGGAAAATCTGCCAATTGGTCTGCAATTGCTTGGCCTTTGATAGATTGCTGAGAAACATATTTCAAGTCATATTGCATCAAAAGGACTTGCCACTTGGCAATCCGTCCATTGAGAAATGGTTGTTCGAGAATATACTTGAGAGGATTAAGTTTTGAGAGAATCTTGACTTCTGATGCTAACAAGTAATGCCTTAACTTCTGACACATCCAAACCAGTGCTAGACATGTCTTCTCTATTTGAGAATACTTCTTTTCATACTCAATAAAAGTTTTGCTTACAAAGTAGATGGCATGCTCAATCAGACTGCCTTCCTCATACTGTGCCAAGAATCCGCCACAAGCGGCTTGGTTAACTGAAACATATAGCAAAAGAGGCTTTTCCAACTTCGGTGGCTTCAAAACGGGTGGGTTAAGAAGATATTTCTTGATACAATCAAACGATTGCTGACACTCTGGTCCCCACTCAAACTTCACTCCTTTTCTGAGTAAATGATTGAAAGACTCACATCTCATGGCAAGATTGGATATGAATCTTCGAATTGATTCCATACGTCTCTGAAGACTACGCAATTCTTTGAGAGTAGTTGGAGGTGACATATCAATGATGACCTTAGGTTTGGCGGGATCCACTTCTATCCCTTTTTTGCTGACCAAGAAGCCTAATAACTTGCCTGATTCAACTCCGAAGACACACTTCTGAGGGTTGAGTCTTAGCTTGTAAAGAATGAGTCGTTTGAAGACCTGACTTAAAGCATCGATATGGTCTTCTTCTTCCTTGGATTTGACTAGGATATCATCAACGTATGCATCCATGGTCTTGTGTATCTGGTCATGGAATATGGCGGCCATTGCACGTTTATAGGTTGCCCCGACATTCTTGAGCCCAAATGGCATGACTGTATAACAGAAAGTTTCCCATGGCGTGGTGAATGATGTCTTGGATTGATCACGAGAAACCAATTTGATTTGATTATATCTGGAGTATCCATCCATAAAGGAGAACATTGCATGACCAGCCGTGCTATCGACCAAGAGATCGATATTTGGGAGCGGATAGTCATCCTTTGGAGTAGCCTTATTTAGATCACGAAAGTCAATACAGATTCAAACTTTACCATTCTTCTTGGGAACTGCTACGATATTTGCCAACCAATCTGGATAATCTATTGCTCGAATGAATCCTGCTTTAAGCAAGTCCTCGAGTCCTTCTTTGACCTTCTGCTCGATTCGAGGATCCATCTTCTCAACTTCTGCTTAACTGGTTTTGCATCAGGCTTCAAAATGAGGCGATGTTTCACCAATTTAGGATCTAACCCTGGCATATCCTCATAAGTCCATGCGAACACTTCTTGATACTGCTTGAGAAAATCGGTGAGCCTTTCCTTCTCATATGTGTTTAGACTAGTGCCGATCCTGAGAATTTTCGGACTATCCTCTGAACCAATATTGATATTCTCAGTTGGATCATGAACTAAGGTCGATGACTCATCTTGCTTCTGAATCTCTACAAATTCTGGCCACTCTAGAAGTGATGAATCAAATTCTGCCATTTCTTCTGGCTGCTTTGTGACCTTATTGTGCTTTGCTCTTGCCCTGACCCGGTAAATCTTTGCAGGTTTCAATGTGATTGAAGAATTGATGACTAATCTCTTTATTGATTGGGAAGACATTCTGAAATTTTGAAAAGGAATAGCTTTTTAGAAAAAGTTCATTCATTATGGCATAAATTTCATGAAATGAAAAAGGATATGAACAACGAATTTTGAAGACAAATTGCATAGGAGTAAGAGTAAGATGGCATCCAGATAGACAAGAAAATTGATAGCTTTATTGAAGACTTAAAATGGAATGATGACATTTAAAATGAACTGAAATGGGACATTGTCCCTACAAACTGCAGAAATCAAATAAATGAAAAGGAGAAAAACGAATGGTAGAAGCTTTTAATGAATCCCCTTAATGAAGACAATATTTTTATGAGATCTTTTGCCCATGAATCTCAATCCTGCCCTACGCGGATGATGATTAGGGATTACTGGCTCTAGCTGGCCATCTCCGTTCTTGCCCAAGCCTTTGAAAGGTTGATAACCATGCTTCAGTAACAGGTCAAACTTTTTCTTGGTCCTTATAAACTGCGGGAAAAGAGGATGGTCTTTGAAAGTGCTGTAATCGAGACAACCTCCGATTTTGAAGAAATGTGGCCCTTGCCATCGGACCATCGTTGTAGTATGCTTCGCCTCTGGTGCTGCCTCTAGTTTTAACATTTCCAGACTTTTGCTAAGAACAACTTCTTCAATGTCCCTGATGCTAGGAATATCAACAGTATAGGTCGGCCGAGGAATCATAGGCTTAGGCAGCCTCTCTTCTGGATCTTCCCCCAGGACAGTAGTTATCATGCTGCCTTTAGACCACTTAATACATTGGTGTAGGGTGGATGGCACTGCATTGGCATTGTGAATCCATGTTCGCCCCAGTAGAAGATTATATGTTGGTGTCACATTGACAACGTGAAAAATCACTGTGTGAACAAAGTAGTTGATAAATATTTCCAGGAAGATTTTTTCCTTTGCTGTCTGTCCATGGTTATTAAATCCATAAATGGTGATCGGATCCGGCGTGTATTCTTTTTCTTTTATAACTAGAGCCTTGGCAGTCATTTCAGGACAAATGTTGAGGCTACTGCCTCCATCTACAAGCACGTGGGGTACAGTCATTCCCCGGGTTTGCACCACAATGTATAGAGCATTATTATGAAATGCATGAGGCTTGGGTAGATCCTCATCTGAGAAAGTTATGGGAGCATTGGTCATGGTCTGATTAACGATCTGGGCCATGTTTTCAAGAGTGGTGCCTGGCTTGACCTTGATTTTTCGCAATAAATCGTCCAGGACTTGCTGATGCTTGGGAGAGGCATGCGCCAACTCAAGAATAGGGATATTAGAGAGGGCAGTGATTGGTCTTTGCACCGTATTGACCTTTTCTTCTGATGCTTTCCCTTTTTCTGAAACGAGTTTGATAAAGCCCTTGGGAAACCATGTCATTCTTTTGGCTACCTCTGGAGATACTCTGGTAGGTTCCTTCGAAACTTTTATCTTGTTGAAGGTGGAGACAAGGTCCATTTTCTAAGAATTTGACTGGGCCTTATGCAGTACTAATACCTGATGTTGTACATCGATATCGCTGCTAGGACATTGTTGGATATGATCTTGTGGCTGAAAAGGATGATCAAATATCATTACAGTTGAATGATGAAAGAACGACTGATTTAGTATTCCCATTTTCTCATCTTCGGCACCTTCTACCAACAGATTTTTGTCAATATAATCTTGTATGATGTTTTTGAAAACGAAACAGTTCTTAGTGTCATGTCCCATTGTTCGGTGGAACTTGCAGAATCTGTCCTTCATTTTACCCATAACCACTGGTGGATCAGCTACCCTTGGGCGCTTAATCATGTCATTGTCGAGCATATATTCTAGCACTGTTTTGAGAGACTGATCCAGAGGGGTAAACTTGCGATTATAACTCCACCCTTCTCGCTTTGGCTTTTCTTGATGTCTCGACCCTTGATCAAGAGTCTGTTGTGGTTGTCTATCATACTGAGGGATCGATTTGCGTTTCTGGTCATTTTTATTGGGGTTTGAACCTCCTGACCCATAACTGTGATCTTTCACATTTCCTTTATTCTGATTTCTACTATTATTGACAGAGTAAGTGAAGTGGGTTTTCTTCTTTGATTCCTGTTGACCGCTGTTCTTGGTGAACATGAAGCCTTCATAAGATCCATTTTTCATACTCAACTCAAGACATTCGGCTCGTTCCGTCAGTTCTATGAAGGTCTTTGATAGGGAGGTGAAAATCAGACCCCTTAAGGGTTGTGAGAAGTTGCTCAGGATCAAAGATAGTGCATGTCCCTCTGATATCGGATCACACATCTTGTTACAAGCGGATCTCCACCTATGAATAAAATCCCTGGCTTTTTCATTTTCTTTCTACTTCAGACTACAGAGGTGGCTGAGAGTCGGGAGGGCCTCAACATTGAATAAAAAATGCTCAATAAACAAATTGACCACTTTGACAAACTCTTTCAGCTCTATAGGGTTAATATGTTCTGAATACCATTTCGCTGCAATACCCTCCAGACTGCGAGGGAAACAAAGAAATAAGGCCTGATTGTTCCTCCTGAACCTAAAACATTCTGCAAAGAATAGGGCGAGGTGTGCCTTTGGGTCACCCGAACCATCAAACTTGATAAATTTCTTGGGAAGATTGTCGAGATCATCATCCCCATCCAATCCATCATAAAAACGTTCACTTGTGAAAACCCTTTTGCCCTTGTCACAGGCCTGCAGATCCTTGACCATCTTGATCACATCTCGGAGTTGTGACTGAATAGGGTCATTAACCGACTGACTTCTAGATTTATAAGCCGATCCCTGCCCTTGAATTGATTTTCTAAATGCTTGCTGAATTTCATATTCTTCGTCAGTATCTCCCACTGATTCTGCCTCATCAGAGGTTTCTTCACGATGACTCTGCTTTTTAGTGATCTTCACATTCTTTTTCATTGTTCGGCCTTTGACCTTTTTCTTATTATGGGTCTTTCTTAAGCTGGCCCTTGTTTCTTCAGTCAATAACTTACTCAGCATTCTCTGGAACAATGAATACATCTATGGGTCGATGTCATCATTAGCTTACTGACTTCCATTTCCGACGGATTGTGAAGAGGCCATTTCTTGTACTGAAGCTGACGGGGAACTGATAAGCTAGACTGACGCAGTTTTCTTTCTGGACCTCGTCTGAACCATGTAAGAATGCAAGTGCTCTCTGCAGGGCAAAACTGAGAGTTAGCTGCTGGAAATGGTTTTGAGTAAGGAATATTTGTTGAATATCTGGTAGGCAATTGGAAGGATGCCCCATTACTAGGAGTTGAGTCATCGCTGGAGTCACGACAATTGCGCTGCTATTCTTTGCAAAATAAATAACTGGAAATATGCCTTGTTACCTAGGCGAGGTCATCAAACCAAGATAGGATGAAAATTAAAGGAATTTTATTAAAGGAAAAAAATGATTTTATTAATAATACACTTGACAAAGGGGAGGGGGACAAACAATTTTCCACCACTTTTGATAATCAGAGGACACTCGAGGACCAAGAAAAATAGTGAGAGTAACAAAAGAATCCCAACCATGTCTGGCAGAATGGTATGCTTCGGACCATTGATTTGATGTGAGATCGAACTCTGGCAAGATCTCTGATAGTAGATGAATTTCTATGCGCTTCTGTCTCTGAGAGAACTGTCTAACATAGCGCTCTGGATGGTAATATGCGCAGAAGAATGGGCCAAGTAGCCTGAACCGCTTGTCGTATGCATAAGTATATCTGGGAGGTGATTCCTGACGATCAAAATAGTCTCACACAACTTCTTCCTCCTGAAGGTTATCGATCAAGAATCGGTATCATGCCACTGGAAGGAGCTTTTCACCATTGTACCTGAATAAACTGGCTCAGGCTGGCACATGTCGAAGGAACCAAGATTCCAATGCATAGGTGCACCCTTCGACTAGAATTGATTCTCCGAGTGTGAAACGGGTCAACCCTCGGTACAGAAAAGCGAGTGCGGCCATGGCTATAGAGAGGTGGCTGGTCTGTCGACTTCCCCACCTTCGCAGAAGTTGAACTATCTTGATATCCATGTAATTCCGTCCATCTGGGAGAAGATCCAGTCCCACAGTACATAGGACCATCGCATGTTGGATTCTCTCTCGCGCTGTTCAAGATAGAGAGCTGATTTCCACAAATGCCCCATACTGTCTGTAGATTTCAAGCAGGTTCACATATTCATTTCCATTCTCCTCGATCAATGGCCAAGACTTGCGTCCTGTCATGCGGGCTAAAGCGTCTTGGGGATCCAGATCCTTGACATTGATCAAAATTTGCTTCTCCAATGGATCTCTAGGTTGACCAGCTGGTTCAGGTAATCCCATAATCTCTAAGAATTTGTCCATCAACAAAGTCATTTCCCTCCATGGAAACCAGAAGGTACTAGTGCTTGGGTTCCACCGCTCTGCTAGTGCGTGGATCAAATTGTCGTTAATTGTCTGCTTTCCCACTGTGGATGCCAACTTTAACCCACAATCGCTCAAATGGTCCGAAAACATATGAGAGAAGTTCTTGAGCCATGAATAATACCACCGGGGAATCAAGGATCCGGTGTTGAGGACTTGATGTTCAGGAAGACCTTGTCGCACCTCATAGGAGATGTGACCCTCAGAAAAGACTGAATCAAGTTGACTGGATGCCATCAGGACTGAAAAACATGGAAAATTGGAATAAGACTTAGGAAAATACAAGGACTTTGAAAAAGATGCAGGCATGATAAAAATGAAGTAGAAAATTCGAGATTCAGAAGGAAGGAAGGATGAAAAATCACCTGGAGTTTTGAGGAAAACAAAGAAGAATTTGAAAAATCGTCTAGGGTTTGAATAAAACAGGAATTTTAGACAGTATATGGAAATAGATGGAAAAATTAGGGATTTTTGAAAATTGTCCAGTATTTTAGAAAACTTGTAGAAAAATATAATAAACAAAACTAATATTCGATCACATCCTGTACAAACAAGTATGCACATACAACATTCCCTAAAAGCTGACTCTAGATGCACAAGTTTTGAAATAGCTTTAGGACCTTAATCCTGACTCTAAGGCTCAGATCAACTGTGTCCAATCATTCTATGCCTATATACTTGAGCCGAGGCTCGATGTACGTGGCATAAGATCAATTTCTCTGGTTCTAGGTTCAAGTTTTCCAACATCCTTGAGCGTCTGCCGATATACGTTGGACTATGGCCCTTGGTACGTGGCAGAGGGGCGTTAACCCAAATAGGTGGCCCAGTTGTGAGGCTTTGTCCCAAACTATGGTTATGGAAGAAAGCCCAACAACGTGAAGACCGGGTAAAGATAGGTGGGGTGGTTTTTTAGAACATGATCACATGCAAGCAAACAGATGGCTCTAAGTCCTGAAGAGATAGAATTTTGTAATATTTGAAGAAGCAAACATTGTTTTCATACAATTCCTAGATTGAGGAGTATTGTATTAGACCCAAGTCTATGTGAGCATGAATAATTCTCCGGAATATGGTCCTACCAAACCATGTTTAGTCTACATGTAATCCATGTCAGCTGGGTTCAAGTCTAGGCTCCTAGGTTCACATGATGATCAAAAGTAAAGGCTGACATTCCATAGAACACAATTTTGACAATTTGAACTAAGTTAAACACATAATTGATCAGGCGAAGACAACTCCCATCACGGTCGCCAAACCTGTTATCATCGCAAAATTTTACTTTTGCAAGTCAAACTGACCTTTGAAAAAGTTTTTGAAAATAACTCGCCTCCGTTTTTAAAATGCAGGATAATTCCGAAGAATGAGACTCGCCTGTCGGTACGAGGTTCAACCATTCCTGGCGCCTTTACCAGAGGTAATTAAACCAAGGATCAAGAGTGTTCTTAGCTTTGCTTAACTTGTCTAAATCATGTTCTATTTCTTAAATGCACAAAGAATCAGGCATGTGCTATGAATTTCTGAAAATGTAGATTTGAAAACATGATGTTTTCTTTAAAGTTTGGAAAATACTTAGAAAAGAAGCCCTTTGAAAATCGTGAATCCTGATTGAGAGAATGTTTTTGGGAAAGTAAAAATTGATTTATGAAGAAATCTTGAAGTTTTATGAAAATCGATTCTGAGAAATTTGAAATAACTTTGGGAAAAGTTTGAATTTTGAATTTTGGAATTGAAGATGTTAGGATTTGGAAAATCATGAGTTTGAACTTGAGAAAATACTTGAAATATCCTTTGAAAACTCAGAACTTTGAGAAAATCAATTTCTGTATAAAACTTAGAAAATTTTAAGAAAATCAATTTCTTTGAATTGGAATTGGGATTTGTAAATTGATTGAAATGAATGAATATGGATTTGAAAGTCATGATTTTAAGGAATTGAGAAAATCCTTTTGTATTTTTGAGAAATGCAGTGCATTTTGAAATTAGCCTAAGAGTGTAGGCTGAATGTGGCTAAGACGAAGATCACAAATCTGGGTCTCATTCGTATTCTGACTATGGTCATAAATACGAATTCCACCGAGTTTGTCAACTCCATAAGAGTTTGTGCATGTGTCATTCGTGTAGATCATGGTGAATTTGTAGAAATATGCACATGAATGACAAGCATAACAATTATATATCAAAGTTTAAACTATATGCAATGCGAATCCTAATCTAAGCAGAAATTGAAATTCTTATTCCAAAGTTTACATTTAATTTACATCACTAATTAAATTTAAATACAGAAAAATAAAGTCTTCAATATCTTTGCAAAACTAGAAAACTTGTTAGTGAAGATATGTTGGCTTTTCTAGATTTATCCAGTAATATCTAGAAATTACTGGATTTTACTAGATATAAGCCTTTTTCCATGATTCCTTGAGATAAACATAATGAAACAAGAAATAAAATTGAAGAAATATGAAAATCAGATTTGAAAATTTCGAAATTGGGGTCAAAATGACCAAAATATCCGTGATAGCAAGACTATGGCCTTGAAATTAGGGTTTTTAGAAAGATATTTTGTAAAATGCAAGTTTTGAAATTCAAATAAGGATAAATCAAACATAAGATGACATGATATGATTAAAAATATGAAAATTAGGGTTTTAAAATTTCAAAATTGAGGTCAAATGACCAAATTGCCCCCGATAGCAAGACTATGGCCTTGAAATCAGGGTTTTCAGAAATAAATTTTGGTAAAAACTTTGGGTTTAGGAATGAAATAAACACAAAATAGACCATGAAGTATCCTAATATGATTCTAAACATGAATAAACCCTAAAAACATGAACTTGTACACGAAAATCAAGAAATATCATGAAAATCATGATTTTGGCAATGTTTCGGGATCCTGCGGGCACCCTGTTTTGCAATTTGGCTCATCTAAGCATCAAATGGATTCCAAAAATGATAAAAATCGGTACTTGAACTTGTTATCACCCTAAAATCAGATTGGAACCATAAAATTATATTTTTGACATTATTCCAATTCAAAAATTGCATTAAAACCCTAAAATATGCTATTTTTACCCATGGTCACGTACCAGTTTCAGTGTTAGACCCGAATCAGGGCCAATCTACCATAAAAACTTCTGCAATTTTACAGAGGTAAACTAGACAAAAAAACAAAGAATCTCCTATTTACATATCGAAAAAATCATCTTCAATGAGGGAGATACTTTTCCGGCAATCTGGACTTAAATATAACGAATCTAAAATTGATTAAAACAGGTACTTCCGGTTATAAATACAAAAATAAATAGCAGACCTCATCAAAAAATTTTTAAATTTTAGAAGTGAATAGTAGACAAAAAAATAATGAACTTTATTTTTTACAAATCATGAATCGAATCTACGGTTTGAGATCTATGATCAGTACAAGTCGGATTAGGGTTTTTATAAATCATAACGAGTTTTAAAAGATGGATGCGACTTTATGACAAAGGAAAAATACCAAACAGAGATAAAAAATTATGAAACTTTTACAGTAAATATCCTACATCAACATAAAGCCACTGTATTTTACGGATCTCAAATCGAATATCGGATGAAAGAAATAACATATCTGCAAGTTATGCTTAAATCTAAACTACGCTTTTAATCAACAGAAATCCCGATTTGACTTTGTATTTTATTAACAAGGTACCCAAATCCGAAAACATCTGATTTTTTTACAGTAGTTCACTGACATATACTAAACAACATATAAAACAAATTAGGAATTTCCAATAAAGATTTCAATACGAACTAACATGCTTTCTACTGATCTGAAATTAAAATATGCAGAAATCTAAGAAACACCAATAAAACATGATTTATTTAATGAAAACAACAAAAAAATATATCTAAATAGTAAAACGAAACCTATTTTGATGTTGTAATACATGAAATAGACAGTAATATGATAAAAATAAAAATAAAATAGGGAATCCATGGCTGGAATTGCTTTTACCCTTGAAATCATGGATTTAATCAATTTAATCGGATAAATCTCATATTTTCTTGGTTAAGAATATAAAAAACAATGCAATAAACGATTCTAATGGATTAGAATCATGGAAAACAGCATGGAATAGGGTTAGATCATCTTCTAACATTGAACTTGAGGTTCTTGAGGTTGAATCCATGTTTTAATCCATGAAAGGGAAAACATTAATGGTGGAATTCATGTTAAAACATTAAATAAAATCAAATAAAGCATAAAAAATTATGAAAAACCATACCTTGAAGTTGCAGCAACGGAGGAAGGGCTGGAGAGGAGAGAGAAGCTCCAAGAATCACCAAAGGGAAGAGTGGAGGTCGACCCCCTTGGGCTCTCTTTAAATAGATTTTTTTTTTAGGTTTCTTTTTCTAAAGGAATTCTAAAAAAAAAGGACTTCTAAAAGGAGGGGGGGGGGGATTTTGGTGTGAACTTACCTAACTACCCCTAACCTAATTAGCTTAATTAACTACTAACCTAAACTCCTAATTAGCCTACAAAACCTCCAAATGTGGTGCCACTTAATGTGGGCCCACATTTGGATTTTTAAAGCTTTAATTAAACTTTTAAAACTAATAGTTGAAAATCAAAGTTAAAAATGGATTTTCAAAATGGATTTTTGATTCTTCCTAAACCTCTAAACTAACTACAACACTGACTAACCCTAGTATAAACCTGACTTCCTCAAATGTAGCGCCACCTCGAGTGAGCCTTACTTGAGTTTTTCAAAAAATGATTTTAAAACTTGAAATTGAGAGGTTTTTCAGAAGATATTCAAAAGTATATTTTGAGATTGAAAGCTTTGAAAGAACACAGAGTCCTGACTGGGTCAGAACTCCTCTGGATATGGCGCCAACTGAGTGGACCCCACATCAGGTTTTTGAAAAACTTGAAACAACGACTGAAAATGACTTTGAAAAGGTGTTAAAATCAATAATTGAAATTCAGAGGTTTAAAAATAGAGTTCTAATCGAACTGGAACTTCGGGCTAGATTCTTGAATTTTTAGGACTCTGAGATTTTGGATTTTAGAAGCCAAATGAAGAATTTTTTTGAAAGATTTTATCAAAAATGGTAAAATAAGTCAGAAAATACAGTCAGGGTTAGAGTTCTAACTCAACAGAAACTCTGAAATAGAGTCCTGAATTAACTGGACTCTGTAAAATGACTTAATTTTTGAAAAATAAATGAAAAATGGAAGTAAAAACAGAATTCTGACTGGATTAGGACTCTAGGACAGAGTTCTGATCAGACTAAAACTCTAGATTTTTTTTTTGGTATTTTCTGAAAAACAAATGAAAGAACTTGTGAAAACATTGAAAACAATAATGAATATTGAAATCAAAACAGAGTCCTGATCTAACTGGGACTCTGGGGACAGAGTCCTGATTGGACTAGGACTCTCAGAATTTTGGATTTTCTGAGAAAACAAATGAGAGAATTTTGGAAAACAAGTGAAAACAAGATAGAATTGAAGTATGGTTCAGAGTCCTGATCTGATTAGGACTATAAGGAGGAGTCCTACTTTGACTAGGACTCTGAATTTTTTTTGTTTTATGAGAAACAAATGATGATATTTAAACAAAGCTTTTGAAAACTAGTGAAAATGAAGTGAGAAAACAAACTTTGGATAGAGTCCTGATTCGATCAGGACTCTGGGATAGAGTCCTGATTTGATCAAGACTCTGGGATAAAACCTTAGAATTTTGAAATTCCATGACAAAGGTATAACAATTTTGATTTTTGAAAGGATAAATAAAAGGATTTTTGAAAGATTCTTTCAAAATTGAAACCAAGGTCAGAGTCCTGATCCAACTAGGACTCTTCAAACAGAGTCCTGTTTTGATTGAAACTCTGAGTTTTTGACTCATTTTGAAAGATTTGGTTAAAAACAGGTAAAAATAGTGACAAAAGACAAAGTCCTAATCCGACTGAAACTCTGAAGAAGAGTCCTAATCCGATTGGAGTTCTTTGAAGAAGAGTCCTAATCCAACTAGGACTCTCGGATATTGGCCAAAACGAAAGATTTTAAAAGGTTTTCTTCAAAAACAGGTAGAAAAGGTAGTAAAAAGTAGAGTTCTGATCCGACTGGGACTCTGGAAAAAGAGTCGTGATCCATCTAGGACTTTAAGATTTTGGCCAAAATGGAGTTAATGGACAAGGGATATGAGCATAACTGGTTTAAAATCAAAATAGAATTTTGAAAATGTTTTAAAAAGATGAAAAGATAAAAAGATAGAGTCCTGATCCAACTAGGACTCTAAATTTTTTGAGAAATTTGATAAATGAAGGAATCCAGAAGCGACACCACCTAAATGGGACTCATCTGAGAATTGAAATCAATTAAAAATTGAGTTTAAAATGAATCTAGATTGTTTTCTGAGAAAAACATTTCAAAATATAAGGTCTTGGGGGTTGGCAAATGACAGAATGTTGATTAAAAACCCAGGTTTTAAAATTGATTTTGAAAGAAATGTTTTAAAACCCGAATTTGGATTAAATATTTTGAAAACAGGAATGCTGGATCTCGAAAACGAGATGTAATGACATGCAATGCTATGCAATGCAATGAAATGGTATGTCGAATGCATACAATGATATACAATGTCACATGAAATATATAAACACTAGATGAGGGTGAAAATTTGGGGTGTTTACACTCCCCTGCTAGATGTAACATTTCAATCATCTCCCCATTTTCTGTCTCATAGTCTATCTGTCGTATGATTCACTTGCATCATATTTACAAGCACTCGGCATCAAGTGGCATCCCTTCTCAAGTATAAGGGGAAGTCTTTATTAATGTGAAATTGGCTTTTATACAACAACATCCTTTTCTTTAGTCTTGCCTACCTTCATTTCAAAAATGAGATTCTGAGTTGGCGTTTGACTCACATAGTTCTACTTTTATGGCATATGTCCTGCTTTGCATCCATGTTTGAACCATACTGCTGGAGCTATCTATGATCAAGATCATCTCAAGAATACAGTGAGGCTGCATAATGAGGGCTCGGATGATCATTAACAGATTAAAAACTACATGCCGTGATTCTCTTTCACTAGATTAATCAAGGCAAGGAAACATTATGAGATACTGCCTTGCCAAACTGGTGCTGAAGCCGGTGCATTTCTACTAGGATCTTAAAGGAACAATTTGTTGGCTCAACCACAACATTTATTCAGGTTAGTTAATAATTCTTTAGCCTAGCGTAAGTGCATGCTTTCCCTTGAATGACAAGTGTGTTCTACTGGGTCCATTATGGGCTACGTTCATAACCCTTGGGAATCATAAAAGGGATATTGCTGGTACTATGTGCATGGGACAATTTTCGTTTATTATTGTTTTTCAGTTACTTGCATATGTTCATTGTTATCCACCTTTTGCACATTTATGTTTCCCAAATTGTCGGCAGCCACAACACCTCCTGAGCACAGTAAATCACACTCAATGCAGCCTACCCTTCCATATCGTCACCCTACCTGCCATGGCTACTTTTTTCAGCAAAAGCCTTATATTCCCTGCATACCTTCAGCATTCAAGGCACCTCACCACCATTCAGACCCCCCCCAGTGATCTAAATGTTCCCTACAAAAGGTCACTCGTTCACTAGGACTAAACCTTTCAACGGTCTGATTCATCTGCAGGAGCGACTCAGATATTGCAAAGGATTAGTTTTTTGTGTGTCTTCCAATAATCGAGGTTAAGACTGGACCATGTATATGGTAATCCTAGACGGACACATTACCCATTGGAGCATTCCGCAATCCTGAAGGTCTTAGATTCATACCCATAAAACCTCAACTTCAGTATATATCAAGACTCATCTGAGGGAAGGGCAGACGCTTCTGAGGCAATTCCCAATTCAGGTCTGATAGGCTTTTACTATATCTTTTGTCTTCAAGAACCAAGATACGAGCTCTTTAGAATAATTGCTCAAGTCCAGCACCTATCATCTCTTTTTCTAGCCCAATGTACATAGAGCAGGTTCATAGAACAAGAGTGCTAGAACAACTAGCACCCAATGATCCTCAGGTGGTTTTGCAACCTTTTCTAGTTGATGAAATGTAAGGTTGTGCGAAAATCTCATTCCCTGTGCAAGAATCAAAAGAAATGACAAAAAGTCTCTGTCGACCCTATTCTCGACCTATGATTGTCTTTGGAGGGTAATTGATTGTGTTTCTAGGAGAGATAAGTTTTAGATATATACTAAGCTGGAGTCCTGTATTGAATTAGACTTAATTAAAAAATCCATGAATATTAGTTTTCGCAGATTCCTACATCTGCTGAGGAATGCTCCTCTGTCATCTTGTGAAATATGTGATTCCCTTTTTTTAAAATTGGGTCTCCTTACTTGCATATGTATGGTCATCTAACATTGTAATATATCACTCTTGTTTCACCAACCTTTCATTATATAGTCAACATATTGTTGTTACACTATTGCACAACCTGCCATACCACATTATATGTCAAAATACACAACATCCATTTTTTTTATCATTTCTCTGTAAAACAACAAGCATACAACACCATGCATTATTACCTTCAAATTTTACACACCCATATCCATCCTATACCTGTTGTTGATTTAAAATGGAGACCATGAAATTTTGTTGATTTTATTGTTAAAATATATATATGATATGTACATTGACAGTGGGTAATAAACCCTTCTTCTTCTTCTTTTTTCCTTTTTTTTCTTTTGGAGGGATTGAATGTGGATATACTGACCATGATGAGTTGTTGTTTTGGATTCAGAATAACATTGTAATTTGGTGCTCACATGGTGGAGGTGGCATTAATAGGTACGACGGTAAAACTCAAATTGTGTTTTTTTTTTCAATTTTATGGATTTTGTGGAACTGCTTACTCACTCGCATGCTACTAAAAACCATTCATTTTATCTATGTTTAGCATGGTTTATTGGGAAGTAATTTGTTCTATATATGTTTCATTGGGTTGCTCATAGCTTACTCTTGTCTTATGATTGTAACCTTGATGTTTCTTAAAACTGAAAGCTCACCAGTTCATTTTCTGTAAAACTTGACCATGAAAGATCAGATTTTCTACCTGAGGTTTTGAGGCATTACTGTCTAAATTCATCTATGCTTTCTGGAAATCTGAGATTTGTGGTGGCACTCAGAGGGTGTTGAGGTGGAGAAGCAAATTCAGTTAATGGGTTCCGACCTATTTAACCCTTCTAAAGTGATGTAGGACTGGTGGCAGACCTATGACAGGATGAATTCGTGACTAGAAAATCATATGGCTGGGCTTGAGCAAGCATTGAATAGAGTCTCTGTACAGGTCATTTGCTGTCAGCAATCTTGGAGTCTTGTGGCGGATGTTATTGGGATTGTAAGGCTGAAAGTTTGAATTAGCTCAAACATGTCATCCACTTAGCTTTATCATTTATGCAATGAATGTCATAGTCCCGTGTGTATTGACCCCTTTTTCACCCCACCTATATGCACTCTTCTGCACATTTACATTCCCTAACCTTATCACATCAGCATGAATATTTGTGAGGAATTCACTCTCTATGCCCTACCAATTGCTATTCATTACATTTTCATGCATTTTGTATACCTGTTATCATGACTACCATAGCATATGCATAGATTTTCTACCTTTTCATCCTCATGTCAATGCATCCTCCAGAATATTTTCAGTTGCTATTTCAGCATGGGTATCACTAATGTATCCTTATAGGCATTTCATTTAAATATATATACATTGCCTTATTTTAGTATAAATAGCATATCTAGATATACATACATGTTCGTTTAGGATATTATATATATGTATATATATATTCTATACTCACTTTCACTTGGCATACTATATGCCCATCTTAGGATTCTATTTAGGATCCAATTCCATTTAGGATTCTAGATCCCAGATTCAATTCCATCTTGGATTCCAGACTTCGGATCCAATTCCATTTAGGATTCCAGATTTTGTATTTCAGACTTCGGATCCAAATTCCATTTAGGATTCCAGATTCCAGATTCAGTTTTATCTTGGATGCCAGATTTCAAATAAAAAATCTATTCCAGATTTCAGATCAAAATTCCATTCTAGATTTACAATCGAGTTGCATTTCCAATTCTCATTTCCAAGGCCAATTTCAAATCTATTTCTCAAATCTGAATTAAAATTCAAATCCTGTTTTAGGTCTTGAATTCAAAATCTCCTTCTCAAAATCGATTCTTGAAAATCGATCCAAATTCAAAGTCCATTATGACTTTGAAAATTCATTTCTATTTCAAAATTTCAGTCCTAAATTCCCTTTCTCTTTATTTGAAGACTTATCTTTCCAAATTTTGATCACTCCAAGACTTGGAATTTCAAGTCTCTTCTTGCAGATCTATTTCAAATTCTAAGTTAGATTGAGAATCTAAATTTTTCAAACCAATTTCAAACTTTTTTAATCATTTCTTCACTCCATTATCAAATTTATTTCAGAATCACTTGGAATATCCCAAATTTCCAAACTGTTTTCTCAAAAAAACATAAATTGCTGCATTGGCATTGCACAAGCATGATTCTTTGTGCATTAAGACTTAAAATAAATTCTTAGATAATATTTAGGCAAAGTTAAAGGCATAAATTCGATCCTTGGTTTGATTACCTCTGGTAAAGGCGCCAGGAACGGTCGAACCTTGTATCGATGAGCGAATCCCGTCTCTCCATTTTTTTCCACAAATTTTCAAAACGGAGGTGAGTGATTTTCAAAACATTTCTTTGGTCAAATGAGACCTTGTAAAAGAGTTTCTCTCTCTTCTTCCTTTTCTTTTCTCTCTTCTTTTCTATCTTTTATTCCCCTTCAAAAGGCAATAGAGGCTAGAAAGGCAAAAAGAAGGAAAAGAGAAATTGAGAGGAAAAATTTTGCATGATCACAGGAGTTGGCGACCGTGATGGGACCCATCTCCGTCCGATCAAATTTATGCCTTTTTGCTTTGCTTTGATATTTTCTAAGTCTTTATTCTTGAAATGTCAGCTTCATTTCCATGCAAACCTTAGGAGTCTAGACTCTGTCCCAGCTGACATAATGCATATAGGATCTAAGTATGGTTTGGTAGGACCATATTGAGGAGATTATTGCATGTTCACTTAGACTTAGGTCTGAAATACAACTCTCCTCAATTCTAGGGATTGAATGCAAACAATGTATGCAAGTGTATGCTTCTATTCATTTAAATTCTCTCTCTTTTAGGACTTGCATTAGAGCCTGCTGGTTTTATTGCATGTTGAACATGTTTTCGAAAACATCCCTACCTATATTGTCCCAGTCTTCATGTTGCTGGGTTGTCTCACAGAACCATAGTTCGGGAGAGAGCCTCACAACTGGACCACTTATTTGGGCTAGCGCCCCCTACCACGTACCTAAGGGCCATAGTCCGAGGTATATCGGTAGGTGCTCAAGAATGTTGGGAGTCATTACCTTAGAACTGGAGAAATATTTCTATGCCACGTACTTCGAGCTTTGGCTTGAGTATATTGGCATACCTTGATTGAAATCAGATGATCTGAATCATAGAGTTAGGATTAAGGTCCAACCAACCATTTTAGAGTCAGCTTTAGGGAGTGTTGTTTGTACATCCTTGTTTGTATAGCTGTGATTTTGTGATATTTATTACATTTCCTTATATTTTCCAAAGTATATTATTTAAAATTTCCTCTTTGTTTTCAAAACCTAGGTGTATTTTTCTTTTCTTCTTCTGATTTCTTCAATTTTTCTGATCCTGACTGCAATTTTTTAAAAATTTACCATCTATTTTTAAAAATTTCTTCTATGTATCTTCTAAATCTATTCCTTGCCTTTTTGCAATAAAAATCTCTTTTCGTCAAGAGATGTCCTTTTTTGGTCATATTCTAAATTGTCTATCTTCATGGAGAAATAATACGATTGTCGTACCTTCCGTATAGACTCAATCCCTAGTAAAGGGATATCTTTTTGTCAAATCAATTTCTTATATTATAAATTTCCGCCAAAATCTTTTCTAAAAGATCCCATTCTGTCCTTCAGAGAGAACATTCAGCATTTTGGACAAGATCAAAGACCGCACCACTCTAGCACCTCAAGCAGAAAGTGAGAAATGGACTCTTAGAGGTTTGTCAGAGAGGGAGTTCAGGACAGCAAGAACGAGATTGATCCTGCCATATACCGGTTGTTAAAAAAGATGATGATTGAGATATTATCTGAGCAAACTGAAGCCAGTTTCGGAAAAGTTCTCACCAAAGAAGAGGCACCTGTTGTCTTCCCAATGAACGACCAAGGCAATAGCAATGCAAAAAATTCTAAAACTAGCAAGGGCAGCAACAAAGGCAACCAGGGCAATCGAAGCAGCAATTTGGAGGAATCTAGAGGCCATAAGGGAAAGTTCGGCAAAACCCAGGACAGATAGCTTCAAACCAGTCCTCAGCAAAAGGGAAAGAATCAGGAGAAGCTGAAGCGCAAAGACTGGAGCAGGGATCGAGAGTTCACTCCTTTAGACAAGCCGCTCGATAAAGTTCTGGAGTACATGTTGACTAAGGGATTAGTCAGGCTCCTAAAAGCCACAAGTCCTCCCACGATCATGGGAAGATTCAAAGATCAGTCCTGCAAGTTCCATCCGGCGGTGGAGCATGACACTGATCATTGTTTTGTCCTAAAAAATATTGTTCAAGATTGCATTGATAAAAATCTCTTTAAAGATGAAGAAAAAGAGCATCTGATGGTCTTAACTGAGCAAGGTCAGTCCAGCTCCGAGAAAGGGGTCAGCACCCAACAGAAGTCAAGCAAGCCAAAGAAAATAAAGCATGATGGTTGGGGTTATGATCGCAAGTTTACCCCTTTAGGTCAGCCAATCGAGGAAGTTCTCGGATACTTGCTTACAAAAGATTTGATCGAACTCCCAAGGATTGTTGATCCTCCTATCACCATGAGAAAATAGAAAGAGTATTTCTGCAATTTCCATCAAGCAAGGGGGCACGATACAGAGTATTGCTTCATCCTCAAAAATATCATACAGGATTACATCGACAAAGAAATTTTGGTACCAGAGAAAGCAGAGCAACCTGCAGTTCCGACCTAGACTCTTTCGGACCACTCAAAGAATTGATGATACCAAAGTTTTCTGTTGTCATCCCTTTTTGTCAGTCACCTTGTAGGGGAAAGTCAGCCAAGTCTTTTGTGACTTTTTAGTTAAAGTACTTGTAAATATTCAGTTTTGCTTATCAATAAAATATCAATTTTCTTCATATCTTGGATGTCCAAGACTTCTTTCTTTTGCCATACTGGGGCATTTATTTTAAAAAATTATATTTCCATTTCAAGAGTCTTCTTTGTCATCGACTTCTACTAAGCCACATTAAATTCCTATTCTTTTCAGGATGAGGGACAATTCCGACATCATTCATGAGAGAAATGATATTACTTATGAGGGTTTTTCAAAATCGTGAAATTTTGAAAGTTTATGCAAAATCTTCGTTATGATCACCAAGAGTTCAATATTTTGGTCCAAACTTCTTCAAAAATCAAACATCGCGGTGATTTTCTTTCCCTAAATTGGCTTTAAATCATCTTTTTCGAAATCAATCATCGCGGTGACCTCCTTTTCAAAAAAATAGAGTTCAAACCATTGTCTTCAACGATCAACCCTGGTGTTGATCTTCCTTTCCAAAATTTAGTTTCAAAACCATTGTCTTCAAACGATCAACCTTGGTGTTGATCTTCTTTTTTGGGTTTCGAACCATGGTTTTCAGAAATCAACCCTGGTGTTGATCTCCCTTTCCAATAATTAGTTTTGAAACCATTGTCTTCAACGATCAACCCTGATGTTGATCTTCTTTTTTTAGGTTTCGAACCGTGGTTTTCAGAAATCAACCCTCGTGTTGATCTTCTTTTCCAAAAATTAGTTTCGAAACCATTGTCTTCAAACATCAACCCTCATGTTGATCTCTCTCCAAAATCAACCCTCGTGTTGATTCTTCTTCTAAATCAACCTTCGCGTTGATCATTCTTCAAAATCAATCTTGCGGTTGATCCTCTTCCTAAAAAGGATTTCTCACTCATCTTTCGAATCAACATTCTCACCTCATTTTTAAAGATCCCATGTGCAGGCAGGATCAAATAAACTCTTTTCTTTTCTCAATTTTTATCAATTTTCATTTAATCTTTTGTCAATCTTATCAATTTTTTTTATCCGCCTTTATTAATTTTATCAATTTTATCGATTTTTTAATTCTTTTAATTTTGGTCAATTATATTCCTTCTTTAACCCTTTTAGGTTAAGGGATAAACTTGAACCTCATCCCGCGATGACCTTCTTCCTTCAGGATAAGGGATAATCCTGAAGTCTTTTCTCATCAATTTTTCTCTCAAATTTCTACCAATTTTTCAAATTTTATCAATTTTATTGTTTCTTTATTAAATTCTTTATCGATTTTTAACAATTCTTTTATTCTTTATACATTTTTATCAATTTTGTTGGTTCTTGTCATTTATTCTATTCCCCTTCAGGATAAGGGATAATCCTGAAACCATCATAAATAAGATTCAAATCTTAGGCCATCTTGGGTCGAGGATCGTGAATAAATTTTTCATCTTCTTCATAACCGTCAGAATCTATTCATGCCTGTTGTCAATCCTTCGAGAATCCGACTCCCGGGTTGGAATTATTTCCTTCCCATCTGAGTTTTGACTCAGGTTTTGTTTTTCTTTTTTCTTTTTATTTTTTTAAAGGTCTGAGTTCCGACTCGGGTCTCATATATATTCTTATTTTTGGAGTTTCGAGTTCTGACTCGGGTTTCCTTTTGGATCCAATGTTCGCATTGGACCAATTGTTACGTCGAAAATTCAAGTTCTCAAACTCGATTTTCTCCTTTATTGTTTATTTTGAAAAACCGGGTTCTGACTCGGGTTTTTCCTTTTATATATATTCTTATTTCTGGAGTTTCAAGTTCTGACTCGGGATTCCTTTTGGATCCGATGTTCGCATTGGACCAATTATTACGTCAAAAATTTGAGTTCTCAAACTCGATTTTCTCCTTTATCGTTTATTTTGAAAAATCAGGTTCCGACTCAGGTTTTTCCTTTTATATATATTCTTATTTCTGGAGTTTCGAGTTCCGACTCGGGCTTCCTTTTGGATCCGATGTTCGCATTGATCCAATTGTTACGTCGAAAATTAGAGTTCTCAAACTCGATTTTCTCATTCATCTTTTATTTTGAAAAGCTGGGTTCCGACTCAGGTTTTCCCTTTTATATATATTCTTATTTTCGGAGTTTCGAGTTCCGACTCGGGCTTCCTTTTGGATCCGATATTCACATTAGACCAATTGTTACGTCAAAAATTTGAGTTTTCAAACTCGATTTTCTATTTTATCTGCTATTTTGAAAAACCGGGTTTCAACTCGGGTTTTCCCTTTTTATATATTCTTATTTCCGGAGTTTTGAGTTCCGACTCAGGCTTCCTTTTGGATCCGATGTTCGCATTGGACCAAATGTTACGTCGAAAATTCGAGTTCTTAAACTCAATTTTCTCCTTTATCGTTTATTTTGAAAAACTGGGTTCCGACTAGGGTTTTCCCTTTAATATATTCTATTTTCGGAGTTTCGAGTTTTGACTCGGGCTTCCTTTTGGATCCAATGTTCGCATTGGACCAATTGTTACCTCGAAAATTCGAGTTTTCGAACTCAATTTTCCCTTGTTTATTTTAAGATCCGGGTTCCGACTTGGGTCTTGTTGTTATATCTCATTTTCCGAATTTCGAGTTCCGACTCGGGCTTCTTTTTGGATCCGATGTTCGCATTAGACCAATTGTTACGTCGAAAATTCGAGTTCTCAAACTCGATTTTCTCCTTTATCATTTATTTTGAAAAACCGGGTTCCGACTCGGGTTTTCCCTTTTATATATTCCATTTTCGAAGTTTCGAGTTCCGACTCGGGCTTCCTTTTGGATCCGATGTTTGCATTTGACCAATTGTTACCTCGAAAATTTGAGTTTTTAAACTCGATTTTCCTTTGTTTATTTTAAGATCCGGGTTCTGACTTGGGTCTCATTTTTATATCTCATTTTCGGAGTTTCGAGTTCTGACTCGGGCTTCCTTTTGGATCCGATGTTCGCATTGGACCAATTGTTACGTCAAAAAAATTGAGTTTTCAAACTCAATTTTCTCTTCTTTCTTTCATTTTGACGATCCAGGTTCTGACTCGGGTTTTCCCCTTTATCTTCCATTTCTACAATTTTGAGCTCCGACTCGGATTTCCCCTTTTGATCCAATGCTCATATTGGACCGAAGTATTCCTTTGAAAAATAGAGTTCTGGACTCAGATTTTTATTCCCCTTCAGGATAAGGGATAATCCTGAAACACCGACAATCATTCCTGCTTCGAATTCCAAATATCTTAGGAGTGTCAGTCTCTTTTTCAAAATCTAGTGCTCGTACTGGTGCATTTTCAAAACCTAGTGCTCGTACTGGTGCATTTTCAAAACCCAGCGCTCGTGCTGGTGCGTTTTCAAAACCCAGTGCTCGTACTGGTGCATTTTCAAAACCCAGTGCTCGCACTGGTGCATTTTCAAAATCCAATGCTCGTACTGGTACATCTAGCGCTCATGCTAGTGTCTAGCTGACTGATCAGTTAGCCCTCTAGATTCAGTCTTTGTACTAATCATTTCTCACAATTCAAGCTCTAAATCTCAATTTCAACCTTCGGGTTACCATTCTATCAGAAATCAATCATTTTTCTCTTGCGAAGGACCCTCTTTAGGGAGAATTCGAGGGAGCTCGTTCCTTTCGCATGCAAACCATCTTTTCGTTTGCAAGAACCCTTTTCTAGGGAGAGTTTGAAGGGACTCGTGTCTTCGTGATCTATGTGCAAAACAACCCAATTTTTATACAAAGGAACCCTTTTTTAGGGAGAGCTTCGACGGAAGCCCATTTCCTTTTGTGGCCCTCGATTTTCGCATATTTGGCCACCCCTTCACAGAGGACCCTCTTCTAGGGAGAGTGTGATGGACTCATTCCTCTGTGATACTTTTTCAATCTTATTTTCGGTTGCCTTTCCATAAGAGAAGCCTAGAGATAGGGAGTTTTGACAAAAACTTAATTTCTCTTCAAAAGTTTCGTTTTGCAAACGCCTTCTCTTTAGGGAAGAGAGGAGTATTTCCTACTTTCCCATTCAGGTAAGGGCTAAGCCTGAGTCTCTCTTTTTGGAGAAAAAAGAGAGGAGAATTTTGTCATAGATGTGTCGATTCGATGTCAAGCAATTCCTTTCACCAAGGATTTCTAGAATATTTTTGCCAATCTGCTATAAAAAATCATTGTTGATCTCAAAGCTTTTATTGCACAAAGAATTTCCTCAAACTATCTGCAGTATTATTTCCAAAAGGACAAAACGTTTGTGAAGAAAGAACAAGAATTCAAGCTTTTTCTGTTGGTCAACCAAGAGGATGAAGAAAAATCTTCGATATGACCGGCAAATGAAAATTCAATGATGTTGAAAAGCCATAAGTGAATTGATATTGATCATAACTATGGCACATTTTTAAAGATCGTTCTTCTGGTAGTAAGAAAGTAGAAATATTCTGGGCAGTAAAAGAATCTACCCAATCCATATATCCCAAGTCATTTAAGCTGCAATCAAATATCTACAAAAGGGATCTCTCAATTGTTGTCAAGATGAAGACGAATATGTGAGCTAGACCCCCAAGGCCAAAGAAGATTTGGATCACCTCCGAGATGAAAGAGTTTGTGATAGATCCTTCTAGGGAATGTTCAGATCACCGTCAAGATGAAGGCGACTACGATGAACCTCCCGACAAACACTAAAAGATATTTAATTTCTGCTATCATCTAGAGATTTTGACCAATGAGCCAACATCAGTATAATTCCTAAGAAAAAGAAGGATCGAAACATCTCCAAGATGAAGGAGTTTGTGACGTACCCTTCCCCCCCCCCCCCCCCCCCAAAAAAAAAAAAGAGAGAGAGAGGAAAGTTAGGACATCTCCAAAATGAAGGATGATATAATAAGCTTCTCCAAAAAAAAAGAAGAAAGCTCCATGATTCAAAAGAGTGCAAAAAGATCATCATGGGAAAAGGCCCAGAATATCAAACTGCCCAAAACTGCCAGAAATCATCTTTATTTATGTGAAATTCTTCTATCAATATCTTCCCATTCAATTTCTTTTATAAAGCTAAGAATATTTTCTCTCTTTTCATATCAAGGAAATTGATATCCTCCTTGAAGAAATTCAACAACAATAAATTTGAATTTGATTCTTGATTCTACAGAGTTAGCTCAATTGGAGTTAATACTCTAGGTAGAAAGAGGTGATATTTTCATACATATGAGCACAATTCAATCATTCTGAATCAACTATAATTTTTGGCATCTTATTGGCAATATTTTCTAGTTATCCCAACATGAAGCAAGAACTTGATGTTCGTCTTTGACATATCCTGATGTCATCCTTCGTTAGGACTAAAAAGTCCTTCCCTTCTATTTGATCTGAGTCTCTCGAATCTGCACACTTCCCTGTGTTCCCCCACTGTCCCGCCATAGACAGCACCCGCTCAGGATAAGGGTTAAACCTAAACTTTCTACAAGAGGTCTTCTGTTTTTAAAAGCTGATTTAGCCTCAGCAATGAGGCACCCAAGAACATCCCTTTTCCAAGCTTTAGGGAACCCCATTTTATTCCTTTTGCAAAACCCTCTTGGACTTGTTGTGCGAAGTCTAGAGGTCCCATCACAGTTTCCCCACTCGTCGAGGATTCTATATCCATTCAAGCTAAGGATTAAACCTGTTACCTAGCTCCTCGAGGTACCACCCGCTCAGGATAAGGGTTAAACCTGAACTTTCTGCAAGAGGTCTTCTGTTTTTAAAAGCTGATTTAGCCTTAGCAATGAGGCGCCCAAGAACATCCCTTTTCTAAGCTTTAGGGAACCCCATTTTCCTCCTTTTGCAAAACCCTCTTGGACTTGTTGTGCGAAGTCTAGAGGTCCCATCACAGTTTCCCCGCTCTTCGAGGATTCTGTATCCATTAAGGCTAAGGATTAAACCTGTTACCTCCCTCCCCGAGGTACCACCCGCTCAAGTTAAGGGTCAAACATGTACTTCTTGCGAAAGCCATTTCAAAAGTTGATTTAGTCTCAACAATGAGGTGCCCAAGAACGCCCCTTTTCTCAGCTTTAGAGAACCCCATTTTTTCTTCCTTTCGCAAAACCCCTTTCGGATTTGTTCATCCAACTCCGGAGGTCCCATCATGGTCTCTTCATTTCGAGGATTCCGTATGGCCATCCCTCTGAGGCTAAGGGATAAACCTGTTGCCTCGTGTTTCAAAGAGGTATTTTCCTTTTTCAGGTTTAGGTAAAACCTGAGCCTCGTTACGACGAGGTTCCTCGTTTTAACAAGGTGTGTTCTTTCAGTCCCATCAGGATCGTCCTCATCAAAGAAATCCATACTTTTCATATCATCTAGGAAAGGATCATACTTGAGCTTCATCTTTCGAGGTATTTTTCCAAAAATGTCCCATCAAGGTCCTCATGTATTCATTCCCTCATTCAATTTATCTTGATATATCTTCGTCTCATCCAGGTTAAGGGCTAAACCTGAATCATCCCAAAAGGTTGATCTCGTCTCACCCATGAGACCTGATCAAAATTCTTATTTTCCATCATTCTAGAATCTTCGCCCAAAGTCCCATCACAATTTCCTCATTTCTGTTATTTAGTCATATAATTTTTTTTTAGGATTTTGTCTCTGCAAAACCATTCAGCATAAGGTTTTAAGCATGAGAAATCATGTTTTTCAAAATAAAATTCTTCCACACCCAGTTCAGATCTATTGACTGGGGCATTTTTCAAAATTTGGAGTGTTTTCTTTGCCACTAAGCTGGGCTTTCAACCAGCTTAGTAGCAAAGAGGGGCATCTGTGAACACTCCAAATTTTTCAAAATTTTATAAAATTTCTCTTTGTCTCTGACCTCATCTTTTTGAATAAATTGAGTCATTTTCAATCCAAATTTCAGTTATTTCTTGGATTCACTGGAATCCAAATTAATGTTATATATCTGACTCAATTTCGGATCCGGATATAGTGCTAAAATTCCAATCTGAGCCTCGTTATCTAAATTTCAAAATCAATTTTACAAAAATACCAAAATAATTTCTGAAAGGCTCAAACAATCCATTTGGATCCATTTACTCTGTGTTTCTCGATTCGAGGTTCAAAACTCGGATATTTCCTCAAAAGCTGGATCCAAATCCATTTTTTAAAGAAATCAAACCTGAATTCTCGGAAAACCCCTCTTTTGTAAATATTTTTTTAAAAACTACAAAAAAATAGTTTTAAATCCCTTATTTTCCCATAATTTCAAAGTTTGTATATAAAAAACATCAAAAATTTTTTTATTAGAAATTACAAAGAAAAGAATAAAAATAATAATAATAATAATAATAAAAATATAGAAAAAAATTTGTCCTTGTTAAAATCCCTTTTTAAAAAATGTTTTTTGAAAACAACCATTATTTTGATTTTTTTTTAAGGGGGACCAGTTTTTTTAAAAAAAGGGGATTCTCGTTGTGAAAGGGGAGCCGCAGGGTCCCCGCTCGTCTCTCTCTCTCTCTCTCTATCACCATCCTCCATCGCTAACCTCCTCATCTTTTTCTCCCCGTTCATCTCCAACGACAACCCCTTCCATCACCTTCCTCATCCTCCTCGCTCGATCATCCTCACCCTCATCTCAACCATCGATGCCTAACGGCCTCCGCATTTTCCTGATCCTTCTTCTCCCTCTTTAAAAGGAGCACGAAGAGGAAGCCCTGGACCATCCGTCTTCACCATCGCACCCACCTTTCCTCTCCTTCTCTCTTTCAGCATCCGTTGTTCCTCACCCCTTTTCCCCCACTGCGTTTCGCCCCAGCCCCCTATTTTTCGTCTGCATCGGCTCCCACCCTCGATCGAATGAAGGAAACCTTGCAATAAAGAGAAGATTCTGCAAGCAAAAGGGAGATTGTGTTTCACCCCCGCCTCGGTCTTCCTCCCTCTTTCACGCATCCGTCTTCTGCCTCTCCACTGCAAGATCGAGCCTCTCTGATCCGTCAGCATCATCCTTTTCAATCCCCTCTTCTTCTTCGTCGGAAAGGAGTTCAACCAGCAAAAAGAAGCTCCTCTTCCTGTTTCAAGACAAGCTACGAATCAGCAACGACACTCGAAAGAGGCGTTTCTCACCCCCTTCCTTCAGGAATTCCAGCAATCCTGTGAGCACTCCTTTTTTTTCTCTGTCGTTTGTGATTTTCTTTAAATTTTCTCATTCGTCGCCCCAGTTGAAAGCACCATAGGTAGCATCGTGTTGCCTATAACAACATTGATCTACCTACGTGCGATATCAATGGAATCCTCATATTCCAACACTTTTTTTCCCCCTTTACTGCGAATTTTGTTTTCTTCGGTTTGTTTAACCTTCATCACTTCTTTTTTTTTATCTTGACTCTCTATTGATATTATCGATTTCTCATTTTTCTTTTTTTTACCTTATTTCAATTTTTATTTTTCTGTTTATTCTGACAGATTGTTTATATTTGACTTCCTATTTTAGCAATGTTCGTTCTCTTCCTTTTTGCTATAGATTTGTCGTCGTGCCTTTATTATTTGCAATCATTTGTTGTTATTTCAGATTAATACATGGTCAGATTTCTAGAAAATCTTCTCCGATCCAGCATAGTTTTTTTTTTCATGTTTGTTTAAGCATCCATGTGAGGTCGATCTGCATATAGCGAGATCGGCCCACATGTGTGTTGTATTAAAAGAAATGCCATATTCCAATATCCCCTGTCTTCATCTTCTTTATTTGTTTCTATGTAATTTCTCATTTTCCCTTTTTGATTTCTCATGCTTATACTGATTTCTAATCTACAGCAGGCTTCCTGTTTTCTTTAACTCAGTGGCATTCTGGATGCTTTTAGTTCATTTTCTTTGTTCATTTTACGTATATTTTTGGTTGATCCAGACATTTAGGGGTCTCTCTAGTTTTATTTTATTCGGATTATCATGTCACATGGTCTGAAGCCCTGATCATTTTTGTGTAGCGCATGCGTTTTATCAATCCATCCTGCATATGCATGCTCTGATTCATAGCAGCATCATATTACCTGCCTCATTTCACCTATCATTCATTAAAATTCTATCTTACTGCCTCCATAAGAATTTTAGGATATAATCCATTTTGCTTCTCATTTTACTTTAGTTTTCTTTTTTTTATCATCCTTCGTAGTTATTTTGATTGTCCAGATGATTTGTTCCATTCCATTTTTTTTTTACATTCCCTGTATGGTGCTCCCCTGCTGGAGGTAACATTTCAATCATCTCCCCATTTTAAGTCTCATAGTCTATCTATCGTATGATTCACTTGCATCATATTTACAAGCACTCGGCATCAAGTGACGTCCCTTCTCAAGTATAAGGGGAAGTCTTCATTAAAGTGAAATTGGCTTTTATACAACAACATCCTTTTCTTTAGTCTTGCATACCTTCATTTCAAAAATGAGATTCTGAGTTGGCGTTTGACTCACATAGTTCTACTTTTATGGCATCTGTCCTGCTTTGCATCCATGTTTGGCCCATTCTGCTGGAGCTATCTATGATTAAGATCATCTCAAGAATACTGTGAGGCTGCATAATGAGGGCTTGGATGATCATTAACAGATTAAAAACTACATGTCGTGATTCTCTTTCACTAGATTCGTCAAGGCAAGGAAACATCATGAGATACTGCCTTGCCAAACTGGTGCTGAAGCGGGTGCATTTCTGCTAGGATCTGAAAGGAACAATTTGTTGGCTCAACCACAACATTTATTCAGGTCAGTTAATAATTCTTTAGCCTAGCGTAAGTGCATGCTTTCCCTTGAATGACAAGTGTGTTCTACAGGGTCCATTATGGGCAACGTTCATAACCCTTGGGAATCACAAAAGGAATATTGTTGGTACTATGTGCATGGGTCAATTTTTGTTTATTATTGTTTTTCAGTTACTTACATATGTTCATTGTTATCCACCTTTTGCACATTTGTGTTTCCCAAATTGTCGGCAGCCACAACACCTCCTGTGCATAGTAAATCACACTCAGTGCAGCTTGCCCTTCCATATCGTCACCCTACCTGCCATGGCTACTTTTTCCAGCAAAAGCCTTATATTCCCTGCATACCTTCAGCTTTCAAGGCACCTCACCACCATTCACCCCCCCCCCCCAGTGATCTAAATGTTCCCTGCAAAAGGTCACTCATTCACTAGGATTAAACCTTTCAACGGTCTGATTCATCTGCAGGAGCGACTCAGATATTGCAAAGGATTAGTTTCTTTGTGTCTTCCAAAAATTGAGGTTAAGACTCGACCATGTATATGGTAATCCTCGATGGGCACATTACTCATTGGAGCATTCCGCAATTCTGAAGGTCTTAGATTCATACCCATAAAACCTCAACTTCAGGATATATCAAGACTCATCTGGGGGAAGGGCAGACACTTCTGAGGCAATTTCCAATTCAGGTCTGATAGGCTTTTACTATATCTTTTGTCTTCAAGAACCAAGATACAAGCTCTTTAGAAGAATTGCTTAAGTCCAGCACCTATCATCTCTTTTTCTATCCCAATGTACATAGAGCAGGTTCATAGAACAAGAGTGCTAGAACAACTAGCACCCAATGATCCTCAGGTGGTTCTGCAGCCTTTTCTAGTTGATGAAAAGTAAGGTGTGCAAAAATCTCATTCCCTGTGTAAGAATCAAAGGGAATGACAGAAAGTCTCTGTCGACCCTATTCTCGACCTATGATTGTCTTTGGAGGGTAATTGATTGTGCTTCTAGGAGAGATACATTTTAGATATATACTAAGCTGGAGTCATGTATTGAATGAGACTTAATTAAGAAATCCATGAATATTAGTTTTCGCAGATTCCTAAATCTGTTGAGGAATGCTCCTCTGTCATCTTGTGAAATATGTGATTCCCTTTATTTAAAATTGGGTCTCCTTACTTGCATATGTATGGTCATCTAACATTGTAATATATCTTTCATTACATAGTCACCATATTGTTGTTACACTGTTGCACAACCTGCCATACCAAAAATACACAGCATCCATTTTTTTTTTTATCATTTCCCTCTAATACAACAAGCATACAACACCACACATTATTACCTTCACATTTTACACACCCATATCCATCCTATATCTGCTGTTGATTTAAAATGGTGACCATGAAATTTGTTTATTTTATTGTCAAAATATATATATAATATGTACATTGACACTGGGTAACAAATACTTCTTCTTCTTTTTTCTTTTGGAGGGATTGAATGTGGCTATACTGACCATGATGAGTTGTTGTTTTGGATTCAGAATAACATTGTAATTTGGTACTCACAGGGTGGAGGTGTCATTAATAGGTACACCGGTAAAACTCAAATTGTTTTTTTTTTTCAGAATTTTCTGGATTTTGCGGAACTGCTTACTCACTCGCATGCTACTAAAAACCATTCATTTTATCTATGTTTAGCATGGTTTATTGGGAAGTAATTTGTTCTATATATGTTTCATTGGGTTGCTCATAGCTTACTCTTGCTTTATGATCGTAACCTTGATGTTTCTTAAAACTGAAAGATCACCAGTTCATTTTCTGTAAAACTTGACCATGAAAGATCAGATTTTCTACCTGGGGTTTTGAGGCATTACTGTCTAAATTCATCTATGCTTTCTGGAAATCTGAGATTTGTGGTGGCACTCAGAGAGTGTTGAGGTGGAGAAGCAAATTCAGTTAATGGGTTCCGACCTATTTAACCCTTCCAAAGTGAAGTAGGACTGGTGGCAGACCTATGACAGGATGAATTCGTGACTAGAAAATCATATGGCTGGGCTTGAGCAAGCATTGAAGGGAGTCTTTGTACAGGTCATTTGCTGTCAGCAATCTTGGAGTCTTGTGGCAGATGTTATTGGGATTGTAGGGCTGAAAGTTTGAATTAGCTCAAACATGTCAGCCACTTAGCTTTATCATTTATGCAATGAAGGTCATAGTCCCGTGTGTATTGACCCCTTTTTCACCCCACCTATATGCACTCTTCTGCACATTTACATTCCCTAACCTCATCACATCAACATGAATATTTGTGAGGAATTCACTCTCTATGCCCTACCAATTGCTATTCATTACACTTTCCTGCATTTTGTATACCTGTTATCATGACTACCATAGCATATGCATAGATTTTCTACCTTTTCATCCTCATGTCAATGCATCCTTCGGAATATTTTCAGTTGCTATTTCAGCATGGGTATCACTAATGTATCCTCATAGGCATTTCATTTAAATATATATACATTGCCTTATTTTAGTATAAATAGCATATCTAGATATACATACATGTTCGTTTAGGATATTATATATATGTATATATATATTCTATACTCACTTTCACTTGGCATACTATATGCCCATCTTAGCTCCTACTCAATCTTTCAATCTTCTTCCGTGTTGATATTTTGCTTCATGCTGACTCTCTTTTTGTAGGAGATATATAAAGAGTGTCATCTTCCCTTTTTTGAAGGTTAATGTAATTCCAATGCCATCAAATGATGTAATAGCTAGATTATAGTGAGAATTTTATATTCCTTGCACTAGATTAGAATAAAAATAGCTAGAGTATCTCTCTCGTTTTAAGTTTGATTCGAACAAAATTTGAACCGTAGCTTAATGACATCTATATGCATCAAAGTGTGCGTTCTAAACATATAAATAATGCATTTATATAATAAAAATATATTATATTTACGCATAATTAATGCATCATCAAATACCCCCATGCTAGAATAATTGCTAGTCCCTAGCAATACACCCTACCTCTGCAATGAGGATACGAACTACCCGAATAAAATGCAAGCTCTTATTAAACTAACTAACTCACTTTCGTAGGAATCACAGTTGCATTTAGCACATGCAACAAGCTTTTTAAACCGCTGGGATACCCCAGTGGACGAGCGAGGTCTCATGAGGGCTTGCAGAGATTCCCACAAACATCAGAAGTCATGCAAAACTTCAAAATTTTCTTTAAAAATGCTAGGCAATTCCAAGAATCAAGTTTAGCAGACATTTCAAATAATTTTTCACTTCTCAGAACATGATTAGAGATTTTATGCCTCCACGATCAAAAATTTCCTTTCACTCTTCTAAAAATTGCATTTATCTATGATTGTTTCTCAGAAAATCGTGTATTATCATGTTATTATTCATTTTTCATCACTTGCATATTTTTCTGCACAGTCTTTCATTCTACTTCTAAGTAATGACTTTTTCTTTTCATTTAAGCTCTTATTTTCTTTTTCATTGAATTTTCAATTTTTTCACTTTTTTTTCAATTCTTTCAGATTCTTTTCTTTTCTTTTGATAGCTTGTGTGTGGTCTGCTTTTGTATCCTGTGCAATGTTAATGCCTTCTTATACCACTATCTGTATGTCGAGGGCGTTAACTAGGCACAAAAGTGACTTCCTTCATTTACCTTTTCGACATGAGATTCATACACTTCAACTTGTATCTGGTCTCAGCTTTCAAGGCTCACAAAGTTTTCATTCTCCTTTTCAGGTGGAATTCAAACGCTTTAACTAGCTTTTGAACTCATCTTACTCTAGATTTTGAAATCATCCAAACAACCTAACGCAGGCTCTTTTCTTTTGAGCTCGAGCTTTTTCTCATATTTTTCATTTACTTAGTAGCTTATTTCAGAATGTGCTTACTTATACTTTATGATTCAAAATTTTCTTTTCACATTCAAATACAGTCTTTTCTTTGAACTTCACATAAATACTCACTCTTTTTAGCTTTGTTCAGAAAAAAATTTCCTCATGGGGCTTCTAAAAATTTCTAACATGTCAGATTATGTCAAAAACATACATATATGCTAAAAAAAATTCTAAAACGTCTAAATTATGAGTTTTAGTTACCGGAACATGATAAACATGAAAAAATAGTGTGTATCTACTGAACCACTCCCCCATGCTTGAATGACATTGTCCCTAGTGGCATGCAGAGATATAAAAGTGAATGTACACGCACACTAAATGAACATGAAATCAAGACAGGAGAGCAGATAAATACAACCTGATATGCATGGCCTCTTGAGCTGATTCTTGACTGGATCATGCTCCACCACTAAGCATACACCGATGCTCAGTTTTCAGCTGACCTAATCGATTATCTGTTCTAAAAGCCATGCTCTATATCTAGTAACTTGGACTCATACATTGAAGCATCATATGGAACGGTGTTCATGCATGACAATAATGAAATCCAAAACAAAATCAAAACAAAACACATAAAAAACTAACAATTTTATTTCTAATATATATATGATACACCCTAAATAACAGTTAACTAACACATAAAGCAACTAAACTATGTCAGAATTACTCTATGCGATGAAATTAGCAAACCAAAATTTAGATCTAAATCAGTAAATTTAGCAAATATAGAAAATCACAAGCTATGTTCTCTAAACTCACCTGCCTAATCACACCTTGAATCATGAAATTCAGTGAATCATAGGAAACAACACGTGAATCCTATATATGCTAACTATGTTAAATCTTACTAACTAAAACATATAAAAACAACTAACTAAACATGTATTAATAAACTGAAATCTCAGAAATAACAGAATATAATCGTCGTTCTTCGGCAACGGCGCCAAAAACTTGATGTTTATTTATAAGTGCTTATTTTAAAACCTTATTTTTATCGTTGAAAATGTTTTGGAAAATCACTCATCAAGTAATACTAAACCAACTTTCCACGAATGTGGCGAGTACGAATTGAATCCATAGGGAACGGGATACATTCACATTAAAATCTAAAACTTCAATTTATTAATATCACAACTGTTTACAACTACGTTAATATCACACTTATAAATAAATGACAATCTAAAAAGGAAAATGAAAATGAACTGAAATAGATTGCTAAGTCTTCTCCAGATTGCCAGGGGTAATTCTATCTTTTCACCACACGTGCATCTTCACTTCGCATTGTAAATACACCTGTAGATCTGTTTCTAACTTATCAACCTATAACAATGAAAATAAAGTGTCAGCATGGAGTCAATCATTAATTCTAAGTTATATCTACAACTGTTTTTGAACTAATTATTGTATTAAACTATAATTAAAAATAAAGAAAACTAAATCTATAATTTCCAACTGAACTAACTCAGTAAATACACTCTAACTAGTCTAACTACTATTAATTCACTACTATCTACTAGAAAACACGAAAAACTACCTAAAATCAACTAAGTAAGCGAATGATTGTTTTGTCTCTGAACAATGCAAAATTGAGTTCAAATAGGTTTTCACAAAAAGGAAGTATGAAGGGGTAGACTAAGTCCGATTCTAGGTATTTCTCTTTTGTTTTTTTCTGACAAACTTGAGAGTCTGTCGAACTTTACGGAATTGAAAAATTCATCCAAGAACTCCAGATACAAGCGTTTCAAGTTCGATAAAAATTCTAGAACCGTTTGACCCGAAATAAAAAATTGTGAAAAAACTATTTTTGTAAAACGCTTAAAAGGCAAACCAAATCAACTCTAAACGAGTTGATTTTTGGTTTGAACATAGTTAACACACTAATGAATAGCATAGAACAATAATATCGAAAAAAATCAAAAAATTAACACTTCGACAATGAGTGTAAGTCCATGTAATATTCTGGATTTAAACTCAATACACTATTCATTTATACTAATCCCAAGAAAGCACTGTTGCTCAAAACATACACCATTACAGTCATTCACATCCTACTACTAGCTAACTAGCAGAAAATACAACTAATTATACTTAAGAAAATAAATTCTAAATCAACTACCTACATTACCAGTAAAAAACCTACATTGATACTAGAGTAAACTGCTAGGTTAAGCAAAGTTAGACTAACCTACATATGTAAAATACACTAAGTTAACTTGTTGACATTGAATACCCTACTGTCATTACTACATGTAACTACTTCATTAACCTTGAAAAAGGAAAATTTAGTATAATACTAACTACAACTTCAAGTCAAATACTAACCTAATCCTAACTAGTGCTAATACAACTATCAACTAATTTGTATATAATCATGCATTGAATCAATCTTAAATACTATCTAATCCAAACACTTCTTAACAGGAATAAGCTACTGAAACCTAATACTAAAACTAAGACCAAGCTGTAGCCGAAACACCATCTCATTCTTTGCAAGGTGTTCGAATTGTGTGGAATAAACTCCACCCGAATTTAAACCTCATAGCTAGAATATAATCTTAATAAAAAATTCCAACTAACTAAAGCTATTATGCAGCAATCAAAACATGAATAAAACCTACTGTTAACAGCAAACCACCTACTACAACACAGATAATGCTAAATGTCCCTTACTTAAACCAAAACGCCTAACTCGGCTAGAAGTCTCTAGCCGAGGTTTGGCCTTAGTGTGCTTCGAATCACTAAAATGGACGCCCAGCAAAATATCATATTTCACAGCAGCAAAAGTATTAAAACATCCACATACCTAAGCTACTATACACAAATTAACAAAACCAAAACTCTATGCAATACAACTTCAGCCGGCTAGACCCAACCTAGCCGGTTTGGGCGCAAAATAGGAAACACTATTCTAATTGATTTAAACACCTCAAGAACATAAAAACAGAGACTAAGACTCAATTTACATGCTGGTTTCAAGCATGAACAGCTATGCTAAGGCTGGAAAATAGAGGAAACAAAAAAACGCAGACCATTCAAAATAAAAACCAAAAACCACACACACATATTGGGTTTTAACTAAATGAAGTGGGAAAAAGGGAAAACGAACCTTGTGAGGCCGTCTGACGATTGAGGAGGTAGGGGGTGAGCGGAAATTGTCTGGGATGCATGCCCAAATGAGCCCTTGATGGTGTTGTCTAAAACCAAAAACCACACGCACATATTGGGTTTTCCTGCAGATTCGCTTGAAGGGGCAGAATGGAGATGCCCCGAGTGTGGCATGCTGGAAAATGGCGAAGAAGGCCGGATGGAGGTAGGGCCGGCTAGCTGAGAAGGAGTAGACAACACCCCTTCCACAGCTGGTGCACTCCACGTTGTTGCTACCTGCAAACAAGCAAACATGGGCCGTTAGTTTCAGCAAGAGGGTTAGCAAGGAAGACATGAAAAAGAAGAGGCATGGAGGAAAGGGGCGGCGACTCCAATGGAGGCTGCAATCTCGGCAGGTCCAAAAGATGAAGAAGATGGTAGATGCAAGGGGCGGCTGGGAAAGAAGATGGGAGAGGAGAAGTCGGGCTCCTAGGGCACACAAATCTAGGCAAAGACGCCCCTCTCTTGGGCGTCTCTTTGGATTTAAGCAAAAGAGCCTCTTTTCTGGAATTTCCAGAAAAGAGATTAAAACTAACTTTTTCTCAGGGTGCCTCTTTTCTCGGGGGGTTTTTAGCAAATAAAATATAAAACTTGAGTTTGGGGGAATGTGGGTCGAACATAGTGCGTTTTGGCCCAGATGGGCAATTGAATCCGTAATGACCCAGTTCACCCTGAGGTCGGACCCGCTTCGCTAAAATTGTAGTATCGCTCTCATTTTAAGTCTGATTCGAACGAAATTTGAACCGTAGCTCAATGACATCTATATGCACCTAAGTGTGGGTTCTAAATTGATAAATGATGCATTTATATAATAAAAATATATTATATTTACATGTAATTAATGTATCATCAAATACCCCCATGCTAGAATAATTGCTAGTCCCTAGCAATACACCCTACCTCTGTAATGAGGATACAGACTACCCGAATAAAATGCAAGCTCTTATTAAACTAACTAACTCACTTTTGTAGGAATCACAGTTGCATTTAGCACATGCAAAAAGCCCTTTAAACCCCTAGGTTACCTTAGTGGACGAGCAAGGTCTCGTGAGGGCTTACAGAGATGCTACCCACAAACATCAGAAATCATGCAAAACTTCAAAATTTTCTTTAAAAATGCTAGGCAATTCTAGGAATCAAGTTTAGCAGACATTTCATATAATTTTTCACTTCGCAGAACATGATTAGAGATTCTATGCCTCCACGATCAAAATTTTCCTTTCACTCTTCTAATAATTGCATTTATCTATGATTGTTTCTCAGAAAATCGTGTATTATCATGTTATTATTCATTTTTCATCACTTGCATATTTTTCTACACAGTCTTTCATTTTATTTCTAAGTAATGGCTTATTCTTTTCATTTAAGCCCTTATTTTCTTTTTCATTGAATTTTCAAATTTTCCACTTTTTTTTTTCATTTCTTTCAAATTCTTTTCTTTTCTTTCGATAGCTTGCGTGTGGTCTGGTTTTGTATCTTGTGCAATGTTAATGCCTTCTTATACCACTATCTGTATGTCAAGGGCGTTAACTAGGCACAAAAGTGACTTCCTTCATTTACTTTTTCGACATGAGATTTAGACACTTCAACTTGTATCTGGTCTCAGCTTTCGAGGCTCACAAAGTTTTCATTCTCCTTTTCAGGTGGAATTCAAACGCTTTAACTAGCTTCTGAACTCATCTTACTCTGGATTGTGAAATCATCCAAACAACCTAACGCATACAGATTTACAAAACCACCTGAGGACAGAGGAGCATTCCTCAGCAGATGTAGGAATCTGCGAAAACTAATATTCATGGATTTTTGAATTAAGTCTCATTCAATACAGGACTCCAGCTTAGTATATATCTAAAACTTATCTCTCCTAGAAACACAATCAATTACCCTCCAAAGACAATCATAGGTCGAGAATATGGTTGACAGAGACTTTTTGTCATTTCCTTTGATTCTTGCACAGGGAATGAGATTTTCGCACAACCTTACATTTCATCAACTAGAAAAGGTTGCAAAACCACCTGAGGATCATTGGGTGCTAGTTGTTCTAGCACTCTTGTTCTATGAACCTGCTCTATGTACATTGGGCTCGAAAAAGAGATGACAGGTGCTGGACTTGAGCAATTATTCTAAAGAGCTCGTATCTTGGTTCTTGAAGACAAAAGATATAGTAAAAGCCTATCAGACCTGAATTGGGAATTGCCTCAGAAGCGTCTGCCCTTCCCCCAGATGAGTCTTGATATATCCTGAAGTTGAGGTTTTCTGGGTATGAATCTAAGACCTTCAGGATTGCGGAATGCTCCAATGGGTAATGTGCCCATCTAGGATTACCATATACATGGTCCAGTCTTAACCTCGATTATTGGAAGACACACTAAAAACTAATCCTTTGCAATATCTAAGTCGCTCCTGCAGATGAATCAGACCGTTGAAAGGTTTAATCCTAGTGAACGAGTGACCTTTTGTAGGGAACATTTAGATCACTGGGGGGGTCTGAATGGTGGTGAGGTGCCTTGAAGGCTGAAGGTATGCAGGGAATATAAGGCTTTTGCTGAAAAAAGTAGCCATGGCAGGTAGGGTGAAGATATGGAAGGGCAGGCTGCATTGAGTGTGATTTACTATGCTCAGGAGGTGTTGTGGCTGCCGACAATTTGGGAAACATAAATGTGCAAAAGGTGGATAACAATGAACATATGCAAGTAACTGAAAAACAATAATAAACGAAAATTGTGCCATGCACATAGTACCAGCAATATCCCTTTTATGATTCCCAAGGGTTATGAACGTAGCCCATAATGGACCCTGTAGAACACACTTGTCATTCAAGGGAAAGCATGCACTTACGCTAAGCTAAAGAATTATTAACTAACCTGAATAAATGTTGTGGTTGAGCCAACAAATTGTTCCTTTAAGATCCTAGTAGAAATGCACCAGCTTCAGCACCAGTTTGGCAAGGCAGTATCTCATAATGTTTCCTTGCCTTGATGAATCTAGTGAAAGAGAATCACGGCATGTAGTTTTTAATCTGTTAATGATCACCCGAGCCCTCATTATGCAGCCTCACTGTATTCTTGAGATGATCTTGATCATAGATAGCTCCAGCAGTATGGTTCAAACATGGATGCAAAGCAGGACATATGCCATAAAAGTAGAACTATGTGAGTCAAACGCCAACTCAGAATCTCATTTTTGAAATGAAGGTAGGCAAGACTAATGAAAAGGATGTTGTTGTATAAAAGCCAATTTCACATTAATGAAGACTTCCCCTTATACTTGAGAAGGGACGCCACTTGATGCCGAGTGCTTGTAAATATGATGGAAGTGAATCATACGACAGATAGACTATGAGACAGAAAATGGGGAGATGATTGAAATGTTACCTCTAGCAGGGGAGTGTAAACACCCCAAATTTTCACCCTCATCCAGTGTTTATATATTTCATGTGACATTGCATATCATTGTATGCATTCAGCATACCATTTCATTGCATTGCATAGCATTGCATGTCATTACATCTCGTTTTCGAGATCCAGCATTCCTGTTTTCAAAATATTTAATCCAAATTCGGGTTTTAAAACATTTCTTTCAAAATCAATTTTAAAACCTGGGTTTTTAATCAACATTATGTCATTTGCCAACCCCCAGGACCTTATATTTTGAAATGTTTTTCTCAGAAAACAATCTGGATTCATTTTAAACTCAATTTTTGATTGATTTTAATTCTCAGATGAGACCCATTTACGTGGTGTCGCTTCTGGATTCCTTCATTTAACAAATTTCTCAAAAAATTTATAGTCCTAGTTTGATCAGGACTCTATCTTTTTAACTTTTCATCTTTTTAAAACATTTTCAAAATTCCATTTTGATTTTAAACCAGTTATGCTCATATCCCTTGTCCATTAACTCCATTTTGGCCAAAATCTTAGAGTCCTAGATGGATCACGACTCTTTTTCCAGAGTCCTAGTCGGATCAGAACTCTACTTTTTACTACCTTTTCTACCTGTTTTTGAAGAAAACCTTTTAAAATCTTTCGTTTTGGCCAAAATCCGAGAGTCCTAGTTGGATTAGGACTCTTCTTCAAAGAATCCCAATCAGATTAGGACTCTTCTTCAGAGTTTCAGTCGGATTAGGACTCTGTCTTTTGTCACTATTTTTACCTGTTTTTAACCAAATCTTTCAAAATGAGTCAAAAACTCAGAGTTTCAATCAAAACAGGACTCTGTTTGAAGAGTCCTAGTTGGATCAGGACTCTGACCCTGATTTCAATTTTGAGAGATTTTTTCATAAATCCTTTTATTTATCCTTTCAAAAATAAAAATTGTTATACCTTTATCATGGAATTTCAAAATTCTAAGGTTTTATCCCAGAGTCTTGATCAAATCAGAACTCTATCCCAGAGTCCTGATCGAATCAGGACTCTATTCAAAGTTTGTTTTCTCACTTCATTTTCACTGGTTTTCAAAAGCTTTGTTTAAATATCATCATTTGGTTCTCATAAAACAAAAAAATTTCAGAGTCCTAGTCGAAGTAGGACTGCTCCTTAGAGTCCTAATCAGATCAGGACTCTGAACCATACTTCAATTCTATCTTGTTTTCACTTGTTTTTCAAAATTCTCTCATTTGTTTTCTCAGAAAATCCAAATATCTGAGAGTCCTAGTCCAATCAGAACTCTGTCCTCAGAGTCCCAGTTAGATCAGGACTCTGTTTTGATTTCAATATTCATTATTGTTTTCAATGTTTTCACAAGTTCTTTCATTTGTTTTTCAGAAAATACCAAAAAAAAAATCTAGAGTTTTAGTCTGATCAGGACTTTGTCCCAGAGTCCTAATCCAGTCAGAATTCTGTTTTTACTTCCATTTTTCATTTATTTTTCAACCTAAAAAAGAAGATCAACATCAGGGTTGATCGTTGAAGACAATGGTTTCAAAACTAATTTTTGGAAAGGGAGATCAACACTAGGGTTGATTTCTGAAAACCATGGTTCGAAACCCAAAAAAGAAGATCAACACCAGGGTTGATCATTTGAAGACAATGGTTTTGAAACTAAATTTTGGAAAGGAAGATCAACACCAGGGTTGATCGTTGAAGACAATGGTTCATAACCTATTTTTTTGAAAAGGAGGTCACCGCGATGATTGATTTCGAAAAAGATGATTTAAAGCCAATTTAGGGAAAGAAGATCACCGTGATGTTTGATTTTTGAAGAAGTTTGGACCAAAATATTGAACTCTTGGTAATCATAATGAAGATTTTGCAGAAACTTTCAAAATTTCACAATTTTGAAAAACCCTCATAAGTAATATCATTTCTCTCATGAATGATGTGAGAATTGTCCCTCATCCTGAAAAGAATAGGAATTTAATGTGGCTTAGTAGAAGTCGATGACAAAGAAGACTCTTGAAATGGAAATATAATTTTTTAAAATCAATGACCCAGTATGGCAAAAGAAAGAAGTATTGGACATCCAAGATATGAAGAAAATTGATATTTTATTGATAAGCAAAACTGAATATTTACAAGTACTTTAACTAAAAAGTCACAAAAGACTTGGCTGAATTTCCCCTACAAGGTGACTGACAAAAAGGGATGACAACAGAAAACTTTGGTATCATCAATTCTTTGAGTGGTCCGGAAGAGTCTAGGTCGGAACTGCAGGTTGCTCTGCTTTCTCTGGTACCAAAATTTCTTTGTCGATGTAATCGTGTATGATATTTTTGAGGATGAAGCAATACTCTGTATTGTGCCCCCTTGCTTGATGGAAATTGCAGAAATACTCTTTCTATTTTCTCATGGTGATAGGAGGATCAACAATCCTTGGGACTTCGATCATATCTTTTGTAAGCAAGTATCCGAGAACTTCCTCGATTGGCTGACCTAAAGGGGTAAATTTGCGATCATAACCCCAACCATCATGCTTTATTTTCTTTGGCTTGCTTGACTTCTGTTGGGTGCTGACCCCTTTCTCGGAGCTGGACTGACCTTGCTCAGTTAAGACCATCAGATGCTCTTTTTCTTCATCTTTAAAGAGATTTTTATCAATGCAATCTTGGACAATATTTTTGAGGACAAAACAATGATCAATGTCATGCCCCACCGCCGGATGGAACTTGCAGGACTGATCTTTGAATCTTCCCATGATCGTGGGAGGACTTGTGGCTTTTAGGAGCATGACTAATCCCTTAGTCAACATGTACTCCAGAACTTTATCGAGCGGCTTGTCTAAAGGAGTGAACTCTCGATCCCTGCTCCAGTCTTTGCGCTTCAGCTTCTCCTGATTCTTCCCCTTTTGCTGAGGACTGGTTTGAAGCTGTCTGTCCTGGGTTTTGCCGAACTTTCCCTTCTGGCCTCTAGATTCCTCCAAATTGCTGCTTCGATTGCCCTGGTTGCCTTTGTTGCTGCCCTTGCTAGTTTTAGAATTTTCTGCATTGCTATTGCCGTGGTCGTTCATTGGGAAGACAACAGGTGCCTCTTCTTTGGTGAGAACTTTTCTGAAACTGGTTTCAGTTTGCTCAGATAATATCTCAATCATCATCTTTTTTAACAACCGGTATATGGCAGGATCAATCTCGTTCTTGCTGTCCTAAACTCCCTCTCTGACAAACCTCTGAGAGTCCATTTCTCACTTTCTGCTTGAGGTGCTAGAGTGGTGCGGTCTTTGATCTTGTCCAAAATGCTGAATGTTCTCTCTGAAGGACAGAATGGGATCTTTTAGAAAAGATTTTGGCGGAAATTTATAATATGAGAAATTGATTTGACAAAAAGATATCCCTTTACTAGGGATTGAGTCTATACGGAAGGTACGACAATCGTATTATTTCTCCGTGAAGATAGACAATTTAGAATATGACCAAAAAAGGACATCTCTTGACGAAAAGAGATTTTTATTGCAAAAAGGCAAGGAATAGATTTAGAAGATACATAGAAATTTTTTTTAAAAATAGATGGTTAATTTTTGAAAAATTGCAGTCAGGATCAGAAAAATTGAAGAAATCAGAAGAAGAAAAGAAAAATACACCTGGGTTTTGAAAACAAAGAGGAAATTTTAAATAATATACTTTGGAAAATATAAAGAAATGTAATAAATATCACAAAATCACAGCTATACAAACAAGGATATACAAACAACACTCCCTAAAGCTGACTCTAAATGCAATATTTAAAATGGTTGGTAGGACCTTAATTCTAACTCTATGGTTCAGATCATCTGATTTCAATCAAGGTATGTCGATATACTCAAGTCGAAGCTCGAAGTACATGGCATAGAAATATTTCTCCAGTTCTAAGGTAATGGCTCCCAACATCCTTGAGCACCTAAATATATACCTCGGACTATGGCCCTTAGGTACGTGGTAGGGGGCGCTAGCCCAAATAAGTGGTCCAGTTGTGAGGCTCTCTCTCGAACTATGGTTTAGTGAGACAGCCCAGCAACGTGAAGACTGGGACAATATAGGTAGGGATGTTTTCGAAAACATGTTCAACATGCAATAAAACCAGCAGGCTCTAATGCAAGTCCTAAAAGAGAGAGAATTTAAATGAATAGAAGCATACACTTGCATACATTGTTTGCATTCAATCCCTAGAATTGAGGAGAGTTGTATTTCAGACCTAAGTCTAAGTGAACATGCAATAATCTCCTTAATATGGTCCTACCAAACCATACTTAGATCCTATATGCATTATGTCAGCTGGGACAAAGTCTAGACTCCTAAGGTTTGCATGGAAATGAAGCTGACATTTCAAGAATAAAGACTTAGAAAATATCAAAGCAAAGCAAAAAGGCATAAATTTGACCGGACGAAGACGGGTCCCATCACGATCGCCAACTCATGTGATCATGCAAAATTTTTCCTCTCAATTTCTCTTTTCCTTCTCTTTGCCTTTCTAGCCTCTATTGCCTTTTGAAGGGGAATAAAAGATAGAAAAGAAGAGAGAAAAGAAAAGGAAGAAGAGAGAGGAACTCTTTTACAAGGTCTCATTTGACCAAAGAAATGTTTTGAAAATCACTCACCTCCATTTTGAAAATTTGTGGGAAAAAATGGAGAGACGGGATTCGCTCATCGATACAAGGTTCGACCATTCCTGGTGCCTTTACCAGAGGTAATCAAACCAAGGATCGAATTTATGCCTTTAACTTTGCCTAAATATTATCTAAGAATTTATTCTAAGTCTAAATGCACAAAGAATCATGCTTGTGCAATGCCAATGCAACAATTTATGTTTTTTTGAGAAAACAGTTTGGAAATTTGGGATTTTCCAAGTGATTCTGAAATAAATTTGATAATGGAGTGAAGAAATGATTAAAAAAGTTTGAAATTGGTTTGAAAAATTTAGATTCTCAATCTAACTTAGAATTTGAAATAGATCTGCAAGAAGAGACTTGAAATTCCAAGTCTTGGAGTGATCAAAATTTGGAAAGATAAGTCTTCAAATGAAGAGAAAGGGAATTTAGGACTGAAATTTTGAAATAGAAATGAATTTTCAAAGTCATAATGGACTTTGAATTTGGATCGATTTTCAAGAATCGATTTTGAGAAGGAGATTTTGAATTCAAGACCTAAAACAGGATTTGAATTTTAATTCAGATTTGAGAAATGGATTTGAAATTGCCTTGGAAATGAGAATTGGAAATGCAACTCGATTGTAAATCTAGAATGGAATTTTGATCTGTAATCTAGAATAGATCTTTTATTTGAAATCTGGCATCCAAGATGAAACTGAATCCGGAATCTGGAATCCTAAATGGAATTTGGATCCGAAGTTTGAAATACAAAATCTGGAATCCTAAATGGAATTGGATCCGAAGTCTGGAATCCAAAAATGGAGTTGGATCCAGAATCTGGAATCCTAAATGGAATTAGATCCGAAGTCTGAATTCCAAGATGAAGATTGAATTTGGAAATCTGAATCCACGGTGGGATTGGATTCCAAATATAGAATGGAGTTGGACTTTGAAAATCCAAATGGATCAGGGTTTTAAAACCCCAGATTGTTTAGAAAAATCAAATTTTGAGATTCAGAATCAATCTCAAAAACCTTGATTTTGAATTGAGAGTTCAAGACTCAATCTTTAGATAAAACTTTGGAGATTCTGAAAATAAAGGATGAACCTTGATTTAAAGTCTGAATTTGAAATCAGAAGATGAATCATGGAATTTCAAAATTAAATTGAACTTTGAAATATGATTTGGAGTATGAAATAGAATTTAAAATTGGATCTTGGAAATGCATTTGAATTTTAAAGTTGAAATGAACTTTGAAATTTGAATTGGAAATTAAATTTTGAATATAAAATGAATTTAAAATTTCAAAGTCATATTGGACTTTAAAATTAAAATTTGAATTTTAAAATGAGGTAGAATTTTAAGAAAAGAATTTGAATTGATAAGAATTGAAGATTGATTTGAGAAGTGAAGAAGGTATTTGAAGATATATCTCGAAATCACTTGGATTCTATCCAAGATGATGAATGAATTTAAAAGGATTTGAAATTTGGTTTTAAAAAGCATGTTTCATTCTTTAAATGAATTAAAATAAGATTGAAAATATAATACATGTCTGACTATGGCCATAAAATGTATTATAAAATAATCTATATTTAAATTCAAGTGAAGAATAAAGTATATTTTGGTGCTTTTATAGAGTTTAAAATGAAATTAGCTCTCAATATATCCTTACTATGGCCATTGATATATATTTTGAGTTAATTTTAAGTTAAACTCTGATAAAAGAAAAAAATATTTAGACAAATATGATGACTTTTAAAAAAGATCCAGTGTAGATCTAGTGTTATTCCATAAAAGATGAAAATCCTAAGTTTTGTTCTCATCCTGACTATGGACATTGATGCAAATCATCAACTTAGGATTTAATCACCTCTTATTAGAATGGTGCACGTGTCATTCATGTTTTTATTCGTAAATTTCTGCAATAAACGGAAAAATGATATGAAGCACACAATTTTATGAAAATGCATGCTCATACATTCTAATCTAGTGCAAGGAATATAAAATTCTCACTATATCTAGCTATTACATCATTTGATGGCATTGGAATTACATTAACCTTCAAAAAAGGGAAGATAACACTCTTTATATATCTCCTGCAAAAAGATAGAGTTAGCATGAAGCAAAATATCAACACGGAAGAAGATTTGAAGGATTGAGTTGGAGCTAAGTTGGGCATATAGTATGCCAAGTGAAAGTGAGTATAGAATATATATATATATATATATATATATATATATATATATATATATATATATATATATATATATATATATATATATATAATATCCTAAACGAACATGTTTGTATATCTAGATATGCTATTTATACTAAAATAAGGCAATGTATATATATTTAAATGAAATGCCTATGAGGATACATTAGTGATACCCATGCTGAAATAGCAACTGAAAATATTCCGAAGGATGCATTGACATGAGGATGAAAAGGTAGAAAATCTATGCATATGCTATGGTAGTCATGATAACAGGTATACAAAATGCAGGAAAGTGTAATGAATAGCAATTGGTAGGGCATAGAGAGTGAATTCCTCACAAATATTCATGTTGATGTGATGAGGTTAGGGAATGTAAATGTGCAGAAGAGTGCATATAGGTGGGGTGAAAAAGGGGTCAATACACACGGGACTATGACCTTCATTGCATAAATGATAAAGCTAAGTGGCTGACATGTTTGAGCTAATTCAAACTTTCAGCCCTACAATCCCAATAACATCTGCCACAAGACTCCAAGATTGCTGACAGCAAATGACCTGTACAGAGACTCTCTTCAATGCTTGCTCAAGCCCAGCCATATGAATTTCTAGTCACGAATTCATCCTGTCATAGGTCTGCCACCAGTCCTACATCACTTTAGAAGGGTTAAATAGGTCGGAACCCATTAACTGAATTTGCTTCTCCACCTCAACACCCTCTGAGTGCCACCACAAATCTCAGATTTCCAGAAAGCATAGATGAATTTAGACAGTAATGCCTCAAAACCCCAGGTAGAAAATCTGATCTTTCATGGTCAAGTTTTACAGAAAATGAACTGGTGAGCTTTCAGATTTTAGAAACCTCAAGGTTACAATCATAAGACAAGAGTAAGCTATGAGCAACCCAATGAAACATATATAGAACAAATTACTTCCCAATAAACCATGCTAAACATAGATAAAATGAATGGTTTTTAGTAGCATGTGAGTGAGTAAGCAGTTCCACAAAATCCATAAAATTGAAAAAAAAAACAAATTGAGTTTTACCGTCGTACCTATTAATGCCACCTCCACTCTGTGAGCACCAAATTACAATGTTATTCTGAATCCAAAACAACAACTCATCATGGTCAATATATCCACATTCAATCCCTCCAAAAGAAAAAAAGGAAAAAAAAAGAAGAAGAAGGGTTTGTTACCCACTGTCAATGTACATATCATATATATATTTTAACAATAAAATCAACAAAATTTCATGGTCTCCATTTTAAATCAACAACAGATATAGGATGGATATGGGTGTGTAAAATTTGAAGGTAATAATGCATGGTGTTGTATGCTTGTTGTATTACAGGGAAATGATAAAAAAAAATGGATGTTGTGTATTTTGACATATAATGTGGCATGGCAGGTTGTGCAATAGTGTAACAACAATATGGTGACTATATAATGAAAGGTTGGTGAAACAAGAGTGATATATTACAATTTTAGATGACCATACATATGCAAGTAAGGAGACCCAATTTTAAATAAAGGGAATCACATATTTCACAAGATGACAGAGGAGCATTCCTCAGCAGATGTAGGAATCTGCGAAAACTAATATTCAAAGATTTTTGAATTAAGTCTCATTAAATACAGGACTCCAGCTTAGTATATATCTAAAACTTATCTCTCCTAGAAACACAATCAATTACCCTCCAAAGACAATCATAGGTTGAGAATATGGTCGACAGAGACTTTTTGTCATTTCCTTTGATTCTTGCACAGGGAATGAGATTTTCGCACAACCTTACATTTCATCAACTAGAAAAGGTTGCAAAACCACCTGAGGATCATTGGGTGCTAGTTGTTCTAGCACTCTTGTTCTATGAACCTGCTCTATGTACATTGGGCTCGAAAAAGAGATGATAGGTGCTGGACTTGAGCAATTATTCTAAAGAGCTCGCATCTTGGTTCTTGAAGACAAAAGATATAGTAAAAGCCTATCAGACCTGAATTGGGAATTGCCTCAGAAGCGTCTGCCCTTCCCCCAGATGAGTCTTGATATATCCTGAAGTTGAGGTTTTCTGGGTATGAATCTAAGACCTTCAGGATTGCGGAATGCTCCAATGGGTAATGTGCCCATCTAGGATTACCATATACATGGTCCAGTCTTAACCTCGATTATTGGAAGACACACTAAAAACTAATCCTTTGCAATATCTAAGTCGCTCCTGCAGATGAATCAGATCGTTGAAAGGTTTAATCCTAGTGAACGAGTGACCTTTTGTAGGGAACATTTAGATCACTGGGGGGGTCTGAATGGTGGTGAGGTGCCTTGAATGCTGAAGGTATGCAGGGAATATAAGGCTTTTGCTGAAAAAAGTAGCCATGGCAGGTAGGGTGACAATATGGAAGGGCAGGCTGCATTGATTGTGATTTACTGTGCTCAGGAGGTGTTGTGGCTGCCGACAATTTGGGAAACATAAATGTGCAAAAGGTGGATAACAATGAACATATGCAAGTAACTGAAAAACAATAATAAACGAAAATTGTCCCATGCACATAGTACCAGCAATATCCCTTTTATGATTCCCAAGGGTTATGAACGTAGCCCATAATGGACCCTGTAGAACACACTTGTCATTCAAGGGAATGCATGCACTTACGCTAGGCTAAAGAATTATTAACTAACCAGAATAAATGTTGTGGTTGAGCCAACAAATTGTTCCTTTAAGATCCTAGTAGAAATGCACCAGCTTCAGCACCAGTTTGGCAAGGCAGTATCTCATAATGTTTCCTTGCCTTGATGAATCTAGTGAAAGAGAATCACGGCATGTAGTTTTTAATCTGTTAATGATCATCCGAGCCCTCATTATGCAGCCTCACAGTATTCTTGAGATGATCTTGATCATAGATAGCTCCAGCAGTACGGTTCAAACATGGATGCAAAGCAGGACATATGCCATAAAAGTAGAACTATGTGAGTCAAACGCCAACTCAGAATCTCATTTTTGAAATGAAGGTAGGCAAGACTAAAGAAAAGGATGTTGTTGTATAAAAGCCAATTTCACATTAATAAAGACTTCCCCTTATACTTGAGAAGGGACGCCACTTGATGCCGAGTGCTTGTAAATATGAAGCAAGTGCATCATACGACAGATAGACTATGAGACAGAAAATGGGGAGATGATTGAAATGTTACCTCTAGCAGGGGAGTGTAAACACCCCAAATTTTCACCCTCATCTAGTGTTTAGATATTTCATGTGACATTGTATATCATTGTATGCATTCGACATACCATTTCATTGTATTGCATAGCATTGTATGTCATTACATCTCGTTTTCGAGATCCAGCATTCCTGTTTTCAAAATATTTAATCCAAATTCGGGTTTTAAAACATTTCTTTCAAAATCAATTTTAAAACCTGGGTTTTTAATCAACATTCTGTCATTTGCCAACCCCCAGGACCTTATATTTTGAAATGTTTTTCTCAGAAAACAATCTAGATTCATTTTAAATTCAATTTTTAATTGATTTCAATTCTCAGATGAGACCCATTTAGGTGGTGTCGCTTTTGGATTCCTTCATTTATCAAATTTCTCAAAAAATTTAGAGTCCTAGTTGGATCAGGACTCTATGCTTTTATCTTTTCATCTTTTTAAAACATTTTCAAAATTCCATTTTGATTTTAAACCAGTTATGCTCATATCCCTTGTCCATTAACTCCATTTTGGCCAAAATCTTAGAGTCCTAGATGGATCACGACTCTTTTTCCAGAGTCCCAGTTGGATCAGAACTCTACTTTTTACTACCTTTTCTACCTGTTTTTAAAGAAAACCTTTTAAAATCTTTCGTTTTGGCCAATATCCGAGAGTCCTAGTTAGATTAGGACTCTTCTTCAATGAATCCCAATCGGATTAGGACTCTTCTTCAGAGTTTCAGTCGGATTATGACTCTGTCTTTTCTCACTATTTTTACCTATTTTTAACCAAATCTTTCAAAATGAGTCAAAAACTCAGAGTTTCAATCAAAACAGGACTCTGTTTGAAGAGTCCTAGTTGGATCAGGACTCTGACCCTGATTTCAATTTTGAGAGAATCTTTCAAAAATCCTTTTATTTATCCTTTCAGAAATCAAAATTGTTATACCTTTATCATGGAATTTCAAAATTCTAAGGTTTTATCCCAGAGTCTTGATCAAATCAGGACTCTATCCCAGAGTCCTGATCGAATCAGGACTCTATCCAAAGTTTGTTTTCTCACTTCATTTTCATTGGTTTTCAAAAGCTTTGTTTAAATATCATCATTTGTTTCTCATAAAACAAAAAAATTTCAGCGTCCTAGTCAAAGTAGGACTCCTCCTTATAGTCCTAATCAGATCAAGACTCTGAACCATACTTCAATTCTATCTTGTTTTCACTTGTTTTTCAAAATTCTCTCATTTGTTTTCTCAGAAAATCCAAAATTATGAGAGTCCTAGTACAATCAGGACTCTGTCCCCAGAGTCCCAGTTAGATTAGGACTCTGTTTTGATTTCAATATTCATTATTGTTTTCAATGTTTTCACAAGTTCTTTCATTTGTTTTTCAGAAAATACCAAAAAAAAAAATCTAGAGTTTTAGTCTGATCAGGACTCAGTCCCAGAGTCCTAATCCAGTCAGAATTCTGTTTTTACTTCCATTTTTCATTTATTTTTCAAAAATTAAGTCATTTTACAGAGTGCAGTTAATTTAGGACTCTATTTCAGAGTTTCTGTTGAGTTAGAACTCTAACCCTGACTGTATTTTCTTACTTATTTTACCATTTTTGATAAAATCTTTCAAAAAAAATCTTCATTTGGCTTCTAAAATCCAAAATCTCAGAGCCCTAAAAATTCAAGAATCTAGCCCGAAGTTTCAGTTCGATTGGAACTCTATTTTTAAACCTCTGAATTTCAATTATTGATTTTAACACCTTTTCAAAGTCATTTTCAGTTGTTGTTTCAAGTTTTTCAAAAACCTGATGTGGGGTCCACTCAGTTGGCGCCATATCCAGAGGAGTTCTGACCCAGTCAGGACTCTATGTTCTTTCAAAGCTTTCAATCTCAAAATATACTTTTGAATATCTTCTGAAAAACCTCTCAATATCAAGTTTTAAAATCATTTTTTGAAAAACTCAAGTAGGGCCCACTCGAGGTGGCGCTACATTTGAGGAAGTCAGGTTTATACTAGGGTTAGTCAGTGTCGTAGTTAGTTTAGAGGTTTAGGAAGAATCAAAAATCCATTTTGAAAATCCATTTTTAACTTTGATTTTCAACTATTAGTTTTCAAAGTTTAATTAAAGCTTTAAAAATCCAAATGTGGGCCCACATTAGGTGGCGCCACATTTGGAGGTTTTGTAGGCTAATTAGGAGTTTAGGTTAGTAGTTAATTAAGCTAATTAGGTTAGGGGTAGTTAGGTAACTTCACACCAAAATCGCCCCCCCCCCGTCCCTTTTAGAAGTCCATTTTTTTTTAGAATTCCTTTAGAAAAAGAAACCTAAAAAAAAAATCTATTTAAAGAGAGGCCAAGGGGGTCAACCCCCACTCTTCCCTTTGGTGATTCTTGGAGCTTCTCTCCCCTCTCCAGCCCTTCCTCCATTGCTGCAACTTCAAGGTATGGTTTTTCATAATTTTTTATGCTTTATTTGATTTTATTTAATGTTTTAACATGAATTCCACCATTAATGTTTTCCCTTTCATGGATTAAAACATAGATTCAACCTCAAGAACCTCAAGTTCAATGTTAGAAGATGATCTAACCCTATTCCATGCTATTTTCCATGATTCTAATCCATTAGAATCATTTATTGCATTGTTTTTTATATTCTTAACCAAGAAAACATGAGATTTATCCGATTAAATGGATCAAATCCATGATTTCAAGGGTAAAAGCAATTCCAGCCATGGATTCCCTATTTTATTTTTATTTTTATCATATTACTGTCTATTTCATGTATTACAACATCAAAATAGGTTTCGTTTTACTATTTAGATATATTTTTTTGTTGTTTTCATTAAATAAATCATGTTTTATTGGTGTTTCTTAGATTTTTGCATATTTTAATTTCAGATCAGTAGAAAGCATGTTAGTTCGTATTGAAATCTTTATTGAAAATTCCTAATTTTTTTTATATGTTGTTCAGTATATGTCAGTGAACTACTGTAAAAAAATCAGATGTTTTCGGATTCGGGTACCTTGTTAATAAAATACAAGTCAAATCGGGATTTCTGTTGATTAAAAGCATTGTTTAGATTTAAGCATAACTTTCAGATGTGTTATTTCTTTCATCCAATATCCGATTCAAGATCCATAATATGCAATGGCTTCTTGTTGATGTAGGATATTTACTTTAAAATTTTCATAATTTTTTGTTTCTGTTTGTTATTTTTCCTTTGTCAAAAAGTCGGATCCATCTTTTAAAACTCGTTATGATTTATAAAAACCCTAATCCAACTTGTACTGATCATAGATCTCAAACTGTAGATTTGATTCATGATCTGTAAAAACAAAAGTTCATTATTTTTATGTTTACTATTGACTGCTAAAATTTTAGAAACTTTTGATGAGGTCTGCTATTTATTTATGTATTTATAACCGGAAGTATCTGTTTTAATCAATTTTAGATTCATTATATTTAAGTTTAGATTGCCGAAAAAGTATCTTCATCATCAAAGATGATTTTTTTGATCTGTAAATAGGAGATTCTCTGTTTTTTGTCTAGTTTACCTCTGTAAAATTTCAGAAGTTTTCATGGTAGATTGACCCCTGATTCGGGTCTAACACTGAAACTGGTACGTGACCATGGGTAAAAATAGCATATTTTAGGGTTTTAATGCAATTTTCGAATTGTAATAATGTCAAAAATATATTTTTATGGTTTCAATCTGATTTTAGGGTGATAACAAGTGCAGGTACCGATTTTTATCAATTTTGAAATCCATTTGATGCTTAGATGAGCCAAATTGCAAAACAGGGTGCTCGCAGGATCCCGAAACATTGCCAAAATCATGATTTTCATGATATTTCTTGATTTTCGTGTATAAGTTCATGTTTTTAGGGTTTATTCATGTTTAGAATCATATTAGGATGCTTTATATTCGATTTTGTATTTATTTCAATCCTACACCCAAAGTTTTTACCAAAATTTATTTCTAAAAACCCTGATTTCAAGGCCATAATCTTGCTATCGGGGGCAATTTGGTCATTTGACCTCAATTTTGAAATTTTAAAACCCTAATTTTCATATTTTTAATCATATCCTGTCATCTTATGTTTGATTTATCCTTATTTGAATTTCAAAACTTGCATTTTACAAAATATCTTTCTAAAAACCCTGATTTCAAGGCCATAGTCTTGCTATCAGGGTTATTTTTGTCATTTTGACCCCAATGTCGAAATTTTCAAATCTCATTTTTATATTTTTTCAATTTTATTTCTTATTTCATTATGTTTATCTCAGGGAATTATGGAAAAAGGCTTATATCTAGTAAAATCCAGTAATTTCTAGATATTACTGGATAAATCTAGAAAAGCCAACATATCTTCACTAACAAGTTTTCTAGTTTTGCAAAGATATTGAAGACTTTATTTTTTTGTATTTAAATTCAATTAGTGATGTAAATCAAATGTAAACTTTGGAATAAGAATTTCAATTTCTGCTTAGATTAGGATTTGCATTGCATATAGTTTAAACTTTGATATATAATTGTTATGCTTGTCATACATGTGCATATTTCTACAAATTCACCATGGTCTACACGAATGGAACGTGCACAAGATCTTATGGAGTTGACAAACTCGGTGTAATTCGTATTTATGGCCATAGTCAGAATACGAATGAGACCCAGATTTGTGATCTTCGTATTAGCCACATTCAGCCTACACTCTTAGGCGAACTTCAAAATGCACTGCATTTCTCAAAAATACAAAAGGATTTTCTTAATTCTTCAAAATCATGACTTTCAATCCATATTCATTCATTTCATTCAATTTACAAATCCCAATTCCAATTCAAAGAAATCGATTTTCTCAAATTTTTCTAAGTTTTATACACAAATCGATTTTCTCAAAGTTTTGAGTTTTCAAAGGATATTTCAAGTATTTTCTCAAGTTCAAACTCATGATTTTCCAAATCCTAACATCTTCAACTCCAAAATTCAAAATTCAAAATTCAAAATTCAAAATTCAAAATTCAAACTTTTCCCAAAGTTATTTCAAATTTCTCAGAATCGATTTTCATAAAACTTCAAGATTTCTTCATAAATCGATTTTTACTTTCCCAAAAACATTCTCTCAATCAGGATTCACGATTTTCCAAGGGCTTCTTTTCCAAGTATTTTCAAAACTTTAAAGCAAACATCATGTTTTTGAATTGAATAAAAGAAAAATAAATACAATAGCTAAGTCCTCCACTTGAATAATCCTGCAAAACTAGAAAACATGTTAGCACAAAAATGTAGGTTTATCTAGATTTATCCAAAAATATTGCGAAATTATCGGATATTATCCAAATGTAAACCAATTCATACCTCCCTGATATAAACATAAATGATGAAATTGGATTGAAAATATGAAAATGAGCTTTGCAAATTTGAAATTGGGGTCAAAATGACCAAAATGCCCCTGATAGCAAGACTATGACCTTGAAATCAGGGTTTTTCAAAAAGATATTTTGTAAAAATGCAAACTTTGAAATTCAAATGAGAATAAATCAAACACAAGATGACATGGTATGATGAAAATATGAAAGTCAAAGTTTAGAAATTCAAAATTGAGGTCAAAATAGCCAAAATACCCTTGATAACAAGACTATGAACTTAAAATCAGGGTTTTCTGAAATAATTTTTGTAAAAATGCAAATTTTGAAATTCAAATGAATGCAAATTATGTGGAAATCAACTATAATATGATGTGGATGATGATAAACATATTAAAACCCTAAAAATGTAAAAATATCATAAAATATTGAATTTCGCTTGATTTTCGCCTCAGTTTCGCTTTTGATTTTAAAAATTAACTAACACAAAAAGCAAATGAGCTTGGAATTGGCTCAAATTTGGCATGGACACCTAGAATAACTCTAAAAACAGAATGGAATCCAAAAATAATATTTTTGGTATTTTTTAATATGGAAATTCAAATAAAAACCTTAAATTACGTGGTTTTTTCCTAAAAACCTAGATCTGCCCTAATAAAAACCAAATTTGAGGTACTAAACTACCATATAAATTCTCCAAAATTTATGAGGTGATAGAGAATAGTTAGGCAAAGATTTTTGCCTTTTACAGATTTAAGATTTAACGTATGGTCAGAGCCTTACAGCTCCAGCAAGTTCGGTCAGAATTCGGCGACTCTAGAATTAGAGGCAGACTGACAGGTTTTCACAACAAAAATAGTAAAAATGATAAACTGTGGCCAAAATGGGAAAAAAATTTTCTAACACACATAGGAAGAATTCTTATTTTGATAGTTTCAGCATTGTACCTATGGATTAGGAGGACACAAAGGATTATCAGACCTCTAATTCTGATAAAATTCGACTAAGAGGGATTTGACAGGCAGACTTCTAAAATCTAGAAAAAAAGAAAATCTAAGTCTAAAAATCCTGAAATTTTGGGAAATGACAAAGGAGTTCATGAGAAACAACTCCTCTTTTTATTGTTTGGGCATTAGAACTAGGGATTTAAATATCACAGAGGATTAAGGTTGATCCAGGATCTAACAAACAGGTAGCAGGTGTTACACATGGTTCTACAAAACCTGAATTTTGAGAGGCTTCAAACCTTTTTAGAAAAATCCCATAAAATCCCTTAAAATAGTAGATTCCTCCACAAATCTACCGTAATTTTTTGGAGTGAACCGAATCTCCCATGAGGAAGATCTCGAGTCCTCATGTCTGGTAAAGGGGGATTCAAGAGTTTCGCAGGGTTTAAATCCCGTTGTAGCATCCAATTTGTTTTGTGGGGATCCAAAACCCAAATTGATCCAAAGTTTTGGCAGGATATCAGATACAAACACATGTATTTACCATAAAAGAATCAAGATTTTTCTATGAACATTCATACATGAAATATTTGCAAGAATGTGCACATGAATTAAAACCTATAACTATGAATGAAAATAAGACCAAATATAAAACTTAAGACATGCACCTTACATGAACCAATGCTAAAATCAAAGAAACGACCAGAGAGATGTACCCTATATTCAATGTTGGCCACTGAAATGAGGGATCTGATCCACTCATCGGATGGATCACCTCATTTGCAATGCCTTGCCACGACAAAACCAAGATTTCCGATTGTTTAAATCCATAAAGCAAGATCCTTTTCCAAGATGAATCCAGTTTTATTTGGCTTTGCCTTATATTCATATCATAAAAGGAAAAAAGAAACTCATGTTATCATACAGTAAGAAAAATTATTCAAGTGATGAAGAGGGTAAGTGCTTTACCTTGGAAAAGGGGAAGCTTGGATCGGCTAAGAGGAGATAGTGATCTTGGTGCAGTGGTGGTTACTTGGAAGAGGTGGCGGCAGATGTTGCTGAAGGTTGAAGTCCTGCTTGTTTATTGGAGCTAGAGCAATGGCTAGGGATGCACTTGCTGCTGTGATGGAGGAGTTGGGGCTGCTGTCACCAACGTTTGAAGGAGGACTACAATGGACAAAGGCTATGGTGGTTGCCTCGGAGGTCTTGATGGGTTGCACCAAGGTTGAAGGAGATGGCGCCAATTGAAGATGATGCTATGGCTGCCAAGGAAGGTGGCTGGAGAATGTGGTTGGAGGTCTATTTCAATGTTGAAGGGAGTAGTATTGTGGCTGGAAGGCTGCTACCAAGTGGTAGTTAGCGGTTGGAGGAGATGACACCGGCTGGGTCTTGAAGGTGAAGGTGAGGATAGCGTTGGATATGATTGTTGTGGCTACCTTGGGAGTGGTTGTCAAAGGCAGAGAAGGGCTGCTACCATGGAGAAGATGAAGCCTTTGCTGAAGGAAGAAGGAGGTTGGAGTTAGGGCTGAGAGAGATGTAATGGGCTGAAACGAGAGAGGCGTGAATGTGAGTGGGAGAGAGGCTTGATCAGCCGTGTGACGATTAGTCCCAAAAAATGAAAAAAACTTAGGTTTTAATAGAATTAGGGCTAGAATGGGTGTGAATTAGAGAGAAGAGCCCTCAGTCGTATGTGGTTATGGAATTTAGAAAGGTAGCAAGGAAAAAAAGGGAAAGAAAGAAGGGAAGGAAAAGTAAAGAAGAGGAGGAAGAAGGAAGAAAGAAGGAAGAGGAGGAAAGAAAGAAGAAAAGGGAGAGGGGCTGGTGTCAAGGAGGAGAGAGGAAATGCAGAAGGAAGAAAAGAAAGAGAAAAGGAAAAAAAAGGGAAGGAAGAAAGAAGAAGAAAAAGAAGGGAAGGGGAAAGAAAAAGAGTGGGAAGCGAAGAGGGAAAGGAAGGAAAATGGGGAGGAAAAATGGAAAGAAAATGGAGGGGAAGAGGAGAGGGGGTCGACCCTCCTTGTGGGTCCCACCTCTCCTAGGTGGACATAATAATAAAAAAGAATAAAATAATAAAGGGAAAAATAAATAAGCAAAAAATAAAAAGTTTTTTTTTTATTTTCTTTTGAAAACTCAAAGTGTGGTGCCACCTTGGAAGTGGGTCCACACTCAATTTTAAAATTCATTTCAAAGGCCAGAGGCATAGAATGGTCTTTCAAAAAAATTTCAGATGAAATGAGCTATTTTTGGCAGTTTTTGAAATAAGCTTAGAATTTGAAGTTTTGTACCCCTCTGTAGAGCAAATCCAGTTTAGATTTTGAGAAATCAAGTTTGAAACGAATCCAGATTATTTTCTCAGAAAAATATTTCCAAATTTAGAATCCTCAATGTAAAAATGTTAAATTTGGAAACCCAAGGTTTAAAATTGAATTTTGAAAACTTCAAAGCTCAAATCTGGATTAAAAATTTTAAAACTAGAGTTCTGGATCTCGAAAATGAAATGTGAGGAAACATTATGAAATGATGGAAGCTGATGAGAAATGACATGAGATGCCATGCGAAATGCTAACACTCAATGAAGAAATTTGGATATTGGACTCTGATTGATACTTATGCCAGTTTAAAAAGTGATAAACTTTATAAAAATGGGAAAAATGGTGCAAGAAATGCTTTTTGGTCTCTATCGGGCCAGAGTGATACTGAAAATTAAGGTTTGAGCTAGTTTGAACTAAAATAAACTGAATTGAGCTAGGTTTTAGGGTTTCAGAACTCAAATGGACTGACAAGACACTAACTCAACTGAATTGTCAAGAAATACTGCCATTTTTAGAGAAATGGTCAATGGAGTGAAGTGAATTACGAACACGAGTTGGGTTTGAGCTGAAACAAAGATCAGTAATACTGAGATAAACTAAAACTGAAGCTCAAACACTAGCTCAACTGACTGGACTCAGCTCAATTTCAGTTGAATGAGCTGAAATAGGCTAAAATTGGCTTCTAAACACTTGGAAGTGGATTTGAACTAAAATTGGAGCACTTAAACTCCTAGTAAGCTCAAGCTAGACTCAAGAGAATATAATTAATTAGGAATGACTGACTCAAAGACAATTGGGTTGGATTTGAGTGAGAGAAATGATCCCATTTTGGTAGGAATGGTCAGAAATGAATTTGATCTGCTCACTGTGAGCTCAGGTGAGCTAGAAATGACTAACATTCTAACTATTCTGAGCTTAAGAATGAGCTTGGTTGTCTCTGAATGATCGGGGTCTTTGGATGACCTAGGGGTAAAATGGTAATTTTCATAATAAAAGTGGGTAAAATGGTAATTTCCTAAGACAAACTCAGGGTTGGACTCCTATACTGACCTACCAGGTTTGACATTTACACGAGGGATGTGTCTGAAAATGGATGAGGAAAATTTGGGGTGTTTACAAATGTCCCTCTTTGCTACTAAGTCAGTTTAGGGCCGAGCTTAGTGGCAAAGAAAAACACACTAAATTTGAGCTATAAAAATGCCCCAGTTAGAAGGAGCTGACTAGGTATGACGAAATTAGCCCTAATGAAAATAGTAGGTATGAAATGGAGAATAAGCAGGAAAAATTTACTTCAAAGAAGTGAAGCTCAGGTTTTGCTTTTAACCTGGATGGGACGGAAAATACCTCATATAGAAACGAAGCTCAGGCTTGACCCTTACCTTGTTTGGAAAATGAAATACCTCAATAGAACGAGGCTCAGGTTTATCCCTTAACCTGACTAGGAAATGAAAATGATGGAATCTTCAACTGAAGAATCCATGATGTGACTTTTGGACATCCGCACAATGAATCCAATAGAAGTATTGCAAAATGATGAAAAAAGGGATCCTTAAAGCTTGAAAAGGGGTTTAATTTTGGGCGTCTCATTGCGGAGACTAAATAACTTTTAAAATTGATAACCTTTTACGGGAAAATGATTGATGGATTAACCTCGAGCCGAATTTGGACTGTCTATGGTGGGACGGTGGGGACATAGGGAAGTGTGCGAATCTGAGAGTCCAGACGCTCAAATTATATCGAAAGAAGGGAAGGAATCTTGAGAACTCCCGCTATCAAGTCCTAAAAGGAATAACAAATGATGCCAGGATGTGTCAAAAGTGGACAACAAGCTCTCACTTCATGTCAAGATAGCTAGAAAATATTGTCAAAATGTTGAAAACTGTTGTTGATTCAAAATAATTGAAAATGATGCACATTGGTGTGAAAATATTCTCTCTTTTCTACCTGAAGTATTACCTCCAATTGGGCTTAACTTCGTAGAATCAAGATTCGAATTCAAATTGCTTATAAATGACTTTCTTTTAAGGAGGCTATCAATTTCCTTGATATGATCGAAAAAGAAAGAATTCTCATTGCGAAAGCAATTGATGAAAGGATATTGGTAAAAGAATTTAACAAAATTTAAAGAGGATTCTTGGCAGATTTGGCAGTTTGATATCCTGGATTTTTCTCATGATGATCTTTTTGCACTCTTTTTGAGACATTGAGCTTTCTTGGGTTTTTGGGGAGCTTATTACATCATTCTTCATTTTAGAGATGTACTGACTTTTCTCTTTTTTTTTGGAAGGGTACGTCACAAACTCCTTCAACTTAGAGATGTTCTGATCCTTCTTTGTCTTAGAAATTATACTGATGATATCATCTCATTGGTTGGAAATCTCTTGATGATAGCAGAAATTAAATATCTTTTAGGGTTTGTTGGGAGGTTCGTCACATCCACCTTCAACTTGGCGATGATCTGAACTTTCTCTGGAAGGATCTGTCACAAACTCTTTCATCTTGGAGATGATCCAAATCTTTTTTGGCCCCGAGGGTCTAACTTATCCACCAGTCTTCAACTTGACGATGATTGAGAGATCCCTTTTGCAGATATTTAATTGCAACTTAAATGATTGAGGAAATATGAAATTGAATGGATTTGTCTTTATCACCCAGGATATTTCTACTACCTTATTTCCTATAAGAATGGTCTTTAAAAATGTGCCATTGACTGCGATCAATATCAATCACTTACGGCTTTGCAACAACAATGAATTTTCTTTGCTGGCCATGTCGAGGATTTATTCTTCATCCTTTTGGTTAGCCAATAGAAAGATTTTGAATTTTGAATCCTTCTTCGCGAAATCTTTGCTCTTTCGGAAGTAATGCTCAAGGTATTCTGAGGTAAAGATTTTGTCCAATAAAGATTTTGAAATCAACAAATATTTAATGACAAGTTGGCAAAATGTTCTTGAAATCCTTGGTGAAAGCGAGCATTGGAGTCTGACTTAACGCATCCATGACAAATGTCTCCTCTCCTTTCCCCAAAGGAGAAGATTCAAAAATGGGAAATAGAAAATACTCCCTCTCTTCCCTGAAGATGAGGTGTTTGCAAAACGAACTTTTGAAGAGAAATTAAGCTTTCGTCAAAACATTCTAGCATTAGGCTTCTCTTATGGAAAAGGGTCTGGTAATGGTGAGATTGGTGAATTGGTCATGAAGGAACGAGTCCATCACACTCTCTCTGAAAAGTGGGTCCTTTATGATGAAATGGTCTTGTATGAAAAATGGGGGGGGGGGGCACAAGGAATGCGAGCTTTCGTCGAAGCTCTCTTTGAAAAGAGGGTTCCTTGTGTGAAATTGGAAATTGTTTTGCAAATGGTTCACAAAGACACAAGTCCCTTCAAACTCTCCCTGAAAAGGGGCTAAGTGAACAAAGGATAGCATGCAAAAAGAATGAGCTCCCTCGAACTCTCCCTATAAAAACGGTCCCTCGCAAGAGAAAATGATTGGGATTGATATTAGGTGGCAAAAAGGTCAAAATTGGAAATTGGAAATTGGAAATTGGAAATTAGAAATTGGAAATTGGAAATTGGAAATTGGAAATTGGAAATTGGAAATTGGAAATTGGAAATTCGAAATTCGAAATTCGAAATTGGAAATTGGAAATTGGAAATTGGAATTTGGAATTTGAAATTTGAAATTTGAAATTTGAAATTTGAAATTTGGAATTTGGATGACCTGAAGGTCAAAATTGAGAATTGGGTGACCCGAAATTGAAAATTGGAAATTGGAAATTGGAAATTGGATGACCTGAAGGTCTTAATTAAGAATTGGGTGACCCGAAGGTTGAAATTGGAAATTAGAAATTGGGTGGCCCGGAGGTCAAAATTGGGAATTGAAATTAATATAAAGATTGAATTTAAAAGATAGACCAATACACATACAGGAGTTGGTAAAATAACCAATGCGAGGTCAGGTTTTGTAAAAGGACCAACGCAAAGCTGGATTTAGATGGAAGGACCAATGTAAAAACTGGGTTTGGTTAAAGGACCAGTGCTAAACTGGGTTCGAAGGGACCAGTGCTAAACTGGGTTTGGAAGGACCAATTCAAATATTGGGCTTTGGGAGAGACTGATGCTAAACTGGATTTGGTTAAAGGACCAGTGCTACATTGGGTTTGAAAGGACCGATGCTAAACTAGATTTTGAAGGACCAGTGCTAAACCAGATTTGATAGGAAAATTCGAATCGGAATTCAAATCTTCAAGGAAAAATTAAATGAAATGGGTTTTGAAAGAAAATTTGAGTCAAAACTTGGATCTTCTAGACTGATTCTAGACATTTGAATTGGATTTAAAAGAAAATTTGAGTCAAAACTCTAATTTTCTAGACCAATTTTAGACATTTGAATTGGATTTGGAAGAAAATTCGAGTCAAAACTCTAATTTTCTAGACCAATTCTAGGCATTTGAATTAGATTTGAAAGAAAATTCGAGTGAGAACTCTAATTTAATAGAACAATTCTAGGCATTTGAATTAGATTTGGAAGAAAATTCGAGTAAAAACTCTAATTTTCTAGACATTTGAATTGGATTTGGAAGAAAATTTGAGTCAAAACTCTAATTTTCTAGACCAATTTTAGACATTTGAATTGGATTTGGAAGAAAATTTGAGTCGAAACTCTAATTTTCTAAACCAATTCAGAAGGAAAATAAATTCAAGTCGGAACTCGAATCCTGAAGGAAAATTAAACCGAATTAAGGTTTTAAGGAAAAAAGATTTGAATCGAAACTCGAATCTTGAAGGAAAAACTAAACCAGTGTGGACTGGGTTTTGTTTTGATGGACCACCTCGAAAGCAGGACTTTGATTTGACCGATCGGCTCGAAAGCAGGATTTTGTTTTGAAAGGTTTGAAAAATGACTGATGAAGTTGTAACCCGATGGCTGGAAAATGATTGATATTGGTACGATTGTAACCCGAAGGTTTTGACAAAATTGGTCGACCCAGAGGTCTGTTTGTAGAAATTTGGCATTAAGCATGATATTGAACCATTATAAAGGACCGTGTTACTTCCATGAATGGTCTTAGGATTATCCCCTTATCCAGAATGGGAATGAATTTGATGCAAATGAATGCAAATTAAAGCAGATGAATGCAATTGAATGCCAATGTATGCAAAATGATGTAAATGGGTGCACATGCATGCAAAATAAGAGATTTATTTTATCCTGCCTGTATACAGAACATTTTGAAGTAAAACAAAATTTTAAAAAAATGCCTCAATGTTATAGGAAAAGCAAATTTTGGATAAAAGGAAGATAATTGACAGAGTGACTGGCTTCTTGATTGATTAGAGAGGCATCCTGAAGAATATCACTCCTTGCGAAAAGATATTATCCCAAGAAGGAGAATAAAATGTAGCATCAAGCTTATGAGAAAAATTGATAATTTTATTGATGCATTGAAGGAAAAAATGACAAATTAAAGAAAGATAAACAAGATTAGATCATCCTTCTAAAATAAAAGCAAGATGAGAAATGGGAAAATACTGCATTGTCAACTTCTTGAATGATTGAGGAAAAACTTTGTCAAGATGATTGGTTCTCCTTTTCATCTTGAACGAGAAGATTCTTATCGATACAGTCCTGAATGATGTTCTTGAAGACAAAACAGTGGTCAGTATCGTGTCCTATTGCTCGATGGAATTTGCAAAACTGGTCCATGAATCTTCTCATGATCGTGGGAGGATCTGTGGCTCTGGGGAGCTTTACCAATTCCTTGGTCAACATATATTTGAGGATTTCATCGAAGGGTTGCTTAAGAGGAGTAAATTGGCGATCTTTACCCCAACCATCCCGCTTTATCTTTTCTTTTTGTTGGCCCAATTTTTCATTCTACTTTGAAGACCTTTCTTTCTGCCGTATATGATTGCCCTTGCTATTTTTGCAGTCACTACGGTCGGCATTGGCAAAGAATACAAAATTTGTCTTCTTTTTTGAATCTTGATTATTCCTGACGGGGGTGATGTCATCATAGAAGTCTTTGCTTGTGAAGACTTTCTTGCCCTTGTCGCGGCCTTGCAAATCTTTAATCATCTCGTTCATTTCCTTCAACTGTACTTGGACTGGATCATCCATTGTTTGATTCTTCAATTTATAGGTTGTCCCCTGTCTATGAGGGGATCTTTGAAACACTTGCTGGGCTTCATACTCTTCATCAATATTTTTAGTTGATCCAGTTTTATCGAAAGTATTCTCATATTGAGTGTGCCTCTTGGACATTTCTACCGGCTTCTTGACTGTGCGGCCCTTGACCTTCTTCTTGCAGGAAATCTTTTCTGAACTGGATCCAGCCTGTTCACTCATTATCTTCATCATCATTTTCTGAAAAAGGGCATACATCTGCGGATCAACATCATCATTATCTTGCTGGCCCTGGCCCTTGGAAGATCGTTGAGACAACATCTCCTGCTCAGATTCGGAGTGATCGCTATGCTGAATAGGGGCAGTCTTTTTGTCAGACCTTGTCAACACCATGAAGAATTGTTGATGCTCTCTATAGAGAAAAACTGAGGGTTAGATCCTGAGAATGATTTTGAATAGGAAGAAAATATTTGATGTGAATTTGGTAGACAATTGGAGAGATATCCCATTACTAGGGATTGAGTCGTTGCTGGAATCACGACAATTGCGCTGCTATTCTTTGCAAAAAGAACGAACAACTGAAAATATGCTTTGTTACCTAGGTGAGGTCGTCAAACCATGATAGAATGAAAATTGAAGGAATTTTATTGAAGAGAGACATGATTTTATCGATAATAAACTTGACAAAGAGGAGGGGGAGAAACAATTTTTCACCACTCCTGATAATCATTGGACACTCAAGGACCCGAAAAAAGAGTGAGAGTGACAAAAAAATCCCAGCCATATCTGGCAGAATAGTATGCTCCTGACCATTGATCTGATGTGAGATCAAACTCTGACATGATCCTTGAAAGTAGACGAGCTTCTACGTGCTTCTGCCTCTGAAAAAACTGCCTAACACAACGCTCTAGATGGTAAGTGTAGAAGAATGGTCCAAGTAGTCTGAACCGCTTGCCATATGCATAAGTGCATCTGGGAGGTGATTCCTGACGATCAAAGTAGTCCTATACGACCTCTTCCTCCTGAAGGTTGTCGATCAAGAATCGGTATCTGGTTACTAGAAGAAGCTTTTTGCCATTGTATCTGAATGAGTTGGCTCTGGTTGGCACATGCCGGAGGAACCAGGATTGCAAGGCATAGGTGCACCCTTCGACTAGAATTGATTTCCCGAGTGTGAAATGGGTCAACCCTCGGTACCGAAAAGCGAGTGCAGCCATGGCTATCGATAGGCAGCTGGTCTGTCGGCTTTCCCATCTTCACAGAAGCTGAACTATCCTGATATCCACATAATTCTGTCCGTCTGGAAAGAAAGCCAGTCCCACAGTGCATAGGACCATCGCGTGATGAATTCTCTCTCAAGCTGTTCTGGATAATGAACTAACTTTTGTGAATGCCCCATACTATCGGTAGATCTCAAGCAAATCTACGTATTCATTTCCATCTGCTTCAATTAGTGGCCAAGATTTTCATCCTATCATGCGAGCTAAAGCGTCTCGGGAATCCAAACCCTTGATATTGATCAAAAACTGTTGCTCCAATGGATCTCTGGGGTGACCGGCTTGCTCGAACAATCCCATAATCTTTGAAAACTCATCCATCAGTAGGGTTATCCCGCCCCATGGGAACCAGAAAGTACAAGTGCACGGGGTTCCACTGCTCTTCTTGTGCATGGATCAGGTTGCCATTGATCGTCTGCTTTCCCACTGTGGATGTCAATTCTAACCCACAATCGCTCAAATGGTCCGAAAACATATGAGAGAAATTCTTGAGCCAGGAATAATACCACCGGGGAATGAAGGATTCAATGTTGAGTGCTCGATGCTCAGGAAGACTTTGTCGCACCTCGTAAGAGATGTGGCCCTCAGAAAAGACAGAATTGAGCTGACTGGATGCCATCAGACTAGAAAACAGGAAAAATTGGAATGAAACTTTGGAAAATATAGGAATTTTGAAAAATTGCAGGCAAGATAAAAATGAAGCAAAAAATTCAAAATTCAAAAGAACGAAATGATGGAAAATCACTTGGAGTTTTGAAGAAAAAGTGGATAATTTGAAAAAATCATCTAAGTTTTTTTGAGAAAGATGAAATATTTCACAAAAGATGGAAAATAAGGTATTTTAGAAAACCGTCCAGTATTTTGAAAAAATTAAGAAAAATATGAGAAAATAAGATGAAAAATGAATACAATATATTCAATCACAAACAATTATGCACATACAGCATTCCCTAGGAAGCTAACTCTAAATGTATCAATTTTGGAAGAGTTGTAGAACCCTAATCCTGACTCTAGGCTTATATCAGCTATGTCCAATCATGCTATGCCGATATACTCGAGTCGATGCTCGATGTACGTGGCATAAAAATTCATCTCGGGTTCTAGGCTTGTGTTTTCCCAACACCCTTGAGCGCCTGCCGATATACGTTGGACTATGTCCCTTAGTACATGGTAGATGGGCGTTATCCCAAATAAGTGGCCCAATCATGAGGCTTTGTCCCAAACTATGGTTATGAAAGAAAGCCCATCAACGTGAAGACTGGGTAGACATAGGTGGGGTGGTTTTTGAAAAATGAGCACATGCAAGCAAACAGAGGGCTGTAAAACCTAAAGGGATGAAATTTTAAAGAAGCAAATATTGTTTTCATATAAATCCTAGATTGAGGAGGGTTGTATTAGACCTAAGTCTATATGAGCATGAAAATTTTCTCCTCAATATGGTCCTACCAAACCATACCTAGTCTATATGCAATCCATGTCAGCCGGGTTCAAGTCTAGGCTCCTAGGTTCACATGATATCAGAAAGTAAAAGTTGACATTTTATAGAACATGATGTTGATAATTGAACTAATTCAAGCACACAATTGATCAGGCGAAGACAGGTCCCATCACGGTCGCCAAACCTATTATCATCGTAAAAAATTTCCCTCCCTCTGTGAGAGAGAGAAACAATTCTACGAGTCAAACTTGACCAAAGTTTTGAAAATTACTCACCTCCTTTTTTGAAATTTGTAGAAAAAATCCGTAGAATGGGATCTGCCTATCAGTACGAGGTTCAACTGTTCCTAGCGCCTTTACCAGGGGTAATTGAACCAAGGATCAAAAGTGTGCTTTGACTAAGTTCAATTTTATGAATCATGCTCTATTTTTCTAAAATGCACAAAGAATCAGGCATGTGCTATGAAATTTTGAAAAGATGCACATTTTGGGAGATATGATGTTTGCTTGGAATATTGAAATGTGCTTGGAAAATTGCTTGGAAAAGGAATTCCTAGGAAAATCATGAATTTCATTGGAAATCGGGAATTGCATTAAAAAATGACTTTTGAAATGGAAAATAGATTCTTAGGAAAACTGGAACTTTGAGAAAATTGATTTTTTGATATTTGAACTGCTTTTCTGAGAAAATCAATTTCTAATGAGGATTTGAGAATTCTAATAAAACCAGTTTAAAAAATGATTCAAAGATTCTGAGAAAATCGATTTAAGGACTTTGAACCTTGAAATTGAGAATATTAAAACATTGAAAAATCATGATTTGAACTTGAGAAATATTTGAAATATCATTTGAAAACTCAAAAATTTTGAGAAAATTAATTCTTGAGAAAGACTTAGAAAATCTTGAGAAAATCAATTTCTCTGAAATAGAATTGGAGTTTGAGTTAGAAAAAATGATTTAAATTGAATGAAATGAATGAATATGGATTTAAAAGATTTTTTCTAAGGAATTGAGAAAACCCATTTGAGTTTTTGAGAAATGCAGTGCATTTTTAAAGTTAGCCTAAGAGTGTAGGCTGAATGTGGCTAATACGAAGATCACAAACCTTGGTTTTATTCGTATTTTGACTATGGCCATAAATACAAATTCCACCAAGTTTGTCAACTTCCTAAGAGCTTGTGAACGTGCCATTTGTGTCAACCATAGTGGATTTGGAAAAATGTGCATGAATCATACATCAGATATTAAAATTATACGAAAGCAAACTATATGCAATGCATCCTATTCTAAGCAGAAAATATAACTCTTATTCTAAATTATTACATCTGATATTACATTGAATTGAATAAAAGAAAAATAAATAAAATAGCTAAGTCCTCCACTTGAATAATTGTGCAAAACTAGAAAACATGTTAGCACAGAAATGTAAGTTTATCTGGATTTATCCAAAAATATTGGGAAATTATTGGATATTATCCAAATGTAAACCAATTCATACCTCCCTGATATAAACATAAATGATGAAATTGGATTGAAAATATGAAAATGAGCTTTGGAAATTCAAAATTGGGGTCAAAATGATGAAAATGCCCCTGATAGCAAGACTATGGCCTTGAAATCAGGGTTTTTCATAAAGATATTTTGTAAAAATGCAAACTTTGAAATTCAAATGAGAATAAATCAAACACAATATGATATGGTATGATGAAAATATGAAAGCCAAAGTTTAGAAATTCGAAATTGAGGTCAAAATGACCAAAATACCCTTGATAACAAGACTATGGCCTTAAAATCAGGGTTTTCTGAAATAATTTTTGTAAAAATGCAAATTTTGAAATTCAAATGAATGCAAATTATGTGGAAATCAACTATAATATGATGTGGATGATGATAAACATATTAAAACCCTAAAAATGTAAAAATATCATAAAATATTGAATTTCGCCTGAGTTTCGCTTTTGATTTTAAAAATTAACTAACACAAAAAGCAAATGAGCTTGGAATTGGCTCAAATTTGGCATGGACACCTAGAATAACTCTAAGAACAGAATGGAATCCAAAAATTAATATTTTTGGTACTTTTTATTATGGAAATTCAAATAAAACCCTAAATTACATGGTTTTTGCCTAAAAAACTAGATTTGTCCTAATAAAAATCAAATTTGAGGTACTAAACTACCATAGAAATTCCCCAAATTTTATGAGGTCACAGAGGACAGTTAGAAAAAGATTTTTGCCTTTTATAGATTTGAGATTTAACATATGGTCAGAGCTTTACAACTCTGGCAAGTTCGGTCAGAATCCGGCGACTCTAGAATTAGAAGCAGACTGACAGGTTTTCACAACAAAAATAGGAAAAATGATAAATTGTGGCCAAAATGGGTAAAAAAATTTCTAACACACATAGGAAAAATTCTTCTTTTGATAGTTTCGGCATTGTACCTATGAATTAGGAGGACACAAAGGATTATCAGACCTCTAATTCTGATAAAATTTGACTAAGAGGGCTTTGATAGGCAGACTTCTAAAATCTAGAAAAAATGAAAATCTAAATCTAAAAATCCTGAAATTTTGGGAAATGACAGAGGAGTTCATGAGAAACAACTCCTTTTTTTATTGTTTTGGCATTAGAACTATGAATTTAAGTACCACAGAGGATTAAGGTTGATCCAGGATCTGACAAACAGGTAGCAGGTGTTTCACAGGGTTCTACAAAACCTGAATTTTGAGAGGCTTCAAAACCTTTTAGAAAAATCCCATAAAATCCCTTAAAATAGTAGATTCCTCCACGGATCTACCATATTTTTTTGGAGTGAACCGAATCTCCCATGAGGAAGATCTTGAGTCCTCATGTCTGCTAAAAGGGGATTCAAGAGTTTCGCAGAGTTTAAAACTCGTTGTAGCATCCAATTTGTTTAGTGGGGTTCCGAAACCCAAATTGAACCAAAGTTTTGGCAGGATATCAGAGACAAACACAGGTATTTACCATAAAAGAATCAAGATTTTTCTAAGAACATTCATACATGAAATATTTGCAAGACTGTGCATATGAATTAAAACCTATAACTATGAATGAAAATAAGACCAAATATAAAACTTAAGACATGCACCTTACATGAACTAATGCTAAAATCAAAGAAACGACCAGAGAGATGTACCCTATATTCAATGTTGGCCACTGAAATGAGAGATCTGATCCACTCATCGGATGGATCGCCTCATTTGCAATGCCTTGCCATGACAAAACCAAGATTTCCTATTGTTTAAATCCATAAAGCATGATCCTTTACCAAGATGAATCCAGTTTTATTTGGCTTTGCCTTATATTCATATCATAAAAGAAAAAAAGAAACTCATGTTATCATACAGTAAGAAAAATTATTCAAGTGATGAAAAGGGAAAGTGCTTTACCTTGGAAAAGGGGAAGCTTGGATCGGCTAAGGGGAGATAGTGATCTTGGTGTAGTGGTGGCTACTTGGAAGAGGTGGTGGTAGATGCTGCTGAAGGTTGAAGTCGTGCTTGTTTATTGGAGCTGGAACAATGGCTAGGGATGCACTTGCTGCTGTGATGGAGGAGTTGGGGCTGTTTTCACCAACGTTTGAAGGAGGACTACAATGGAGGACGACTATGGTGGTTGCCTGGGAGGTCTTGATGGGTTGCACCAAGGTTGAAGGAGATGGCGCCAATTGAAGATGATGCTATGGCTGCCAACGAAGGTGGCTGGAGTATGTTGTTGGAGGTCTATTTCAATGTTGAAGGGAGTAGTACTGTGGCTGGAAGGCTGCTACCAAGTGGTGGTTACCGGTTGGAGGAGATGGCACCGGCTGGGTCTTCAAGGTGAAGGTGAGGATAGCGCTAGAGATGATTGTTGTGGCTACCTTGGGAGTGGTTGTCAAAGGCAGAGAAGGGCTGCTACCATGGAGAAGATGAAGCCTTTGCTGAAGGAAGAAGGAGGTTGGAGTTAGGGCTGCACCTTCATGGGGCTGAGAGAGAGATAATGGGCTGAAAAGAGAGAGGCGTGAATGTGAGTGGGAGAGAGGCTTGATCAGCCGTGTGACGATTAGTCCCAAAAAATGAAAATAACTTAGGTTTTATTAGAATTAGGGCTAGAATGGGTGTGAATTGGAGAGAAGAGCCCTCAGCCGTATGTGGTTATGGGATTTAGAAAGGTAGCAAGGAAGAAAAGGGAAAGAAGGAAGGGAAGGAAAAGGAAAGAAGAGGAGGAAGAAGGAAAATGAATGAAGGAAGAAAGAAGGAAGAGGAGGAAGGAAAGAAGAAAAGGGAGAGGGGCTGGTGTCAAGGAGGAGAGAGGAAAGGGAGAGGGAAGAAAAGAAAGAGAAAAAGAAAAAAAAAGGAAGGAAGAAAGAAGAAGAAAAAGAGAGGGAAGAGAAGAGGAAAGGAAGGAAAAAGGAGCAGAAAAATAGAAAGAAAATGGAAGGGAAGAGAAGAGAGGGTATACCCTCCTTGTGGGTCCCACGTCTCCTAGGTGGACATAATAATAATAATAATAATAAAGAATAAAATAATAATGGGAAAAATAAATAAGTAAAAAATAAAAAAGATTTGTTTTTATTTTCGTTTGAAAACTCAAAGTGTGGTGCCACCTTGGAAGTGGGTCCACACTCAATTTTGAAATTCATTTCAAAGGCCGGAGGGGTAGAATGGTCTTTCAGAAAATTTTTGGATGAAATGAGCTATTTTTGGCAGTTTTTGAAATAAGCTTAGAATTTGAAGTTCTATACCCCTCTGCAGAGAAAATCCAGTTTAGATTTTGAAAAATCAATTTTGAAACAAATCCAGATTATTTTCTCAGGAAAATATTTCCAAATTTAGAATCCTATGGGTAAAAATGTTATATTTGGAAACCCAGGGTTTAAAATTGAATTTTGAAAACTTTAAATCTCAAATCTGGATTGAAAATTTCAAAACTGGAGTTCTGGATCTCGAAAATGAAATGAAATGTGATGAAACGTTATGAAATGATGGAAAATGATGAGAAATGACATGAGATGCCATGCGAAATGCTAACACTGAATGAAGAAATTTGGATATTGGACTCTGATTGATACTTGTGCCAGTTGAAAAAGTGATAAAATTGATAAAAATTGGCAAAATGGTGTAAGAAATGGTTTTTGGTCTCTATCGGGCAAGAGTGATACTGAAAATTAGGGTTTGAGCTGGTTTGAACTGAAATAAACTAGATTGAGCTAGGTTTTAGGGTTTCAAAACTCAAATGGACTGACAAGACACTGACTCAATTGAACTCCAAGACTGAACTGTCAAGAAATACTGCCATTTTTAGAGAAATTGTGAGAAATGGTCAATGGAGTGAAGTGAATTACAAACACAAGTTGGGTTTGAGCTGGAACAAAGATCAGTAATACTGAGATAAACTAAAATTGAAGCTCAAACACTAGTTCAACTGACTGGACTCAGCTCAATTTCAGTTGAATGAGCTGAAATGGGCTAAAATGGGCTCCTAGACACTTGGAAGTGGATTTGAACTGAAACTGAAGCACTTGAACTCCTGGTAAGCTCAAGCTAGACTCAGAGAAATATAACTGACTAGGAATGACTGACTTAGATACAATTGAGTTTGATTTGAGTGAGAAATGAGCTCATTTCTAAAGAAATGATCCCATTTTGGCAGGAATGGTCAGAAATGAACATGATCTGCTCACTATGAGCTCAGGTGCGCTAGAAATAACTGACATTCTAACTATTTTGAGCTTAAGAATGAGCTTGGTTGACTTTGTCTGACCGAGGTCTTAGGATGACCTAGGGGTAAAATGATAATTTTCCTAATGAAAGTGGGTAAAATGGTAATTTCCTAAGACAGACTCAGGGTTGGACTCCTACACTGACCTACCAGGGTTGGCATTCACATGAGGAATGTGTCTGAAAATGGATGAGGAAAATTTATGGTGTTTACAGTTGCCATATGATTTTCTTTATTCACAAGAATATTCTCTGTCGTTTCGGCATACCACATGACATTGTTTCAGACAATGGCACTCATTTCAAGGATGAGAGAATGAAAACCTTCTATTCAAAATTAAAAATTTGCCATCATTTCTCAGCTCCCTATTATCCCTAAGGGAATGGTCAGGCAGAGGCCACCAACAAAACTTTGATTCGTATTTTGGAAAGAACTGTGGAGACATGTCACGATTGGCTTGAGAAAATTCATGATGCACTTTGGGCATACCGAACTACTATTCAGACTTCGACCAATGTCACTTCTTCGAAGCTCATTTACGGGACTGAAGTGGTTTTACCTCTCCACATTCAAAGACCTGCTCTCAAATTTGCCTCACTTATAGAATTGTCACTTAATCAATATCAGCGGCAGAGATTGGTACAACTTGATCTACTAGATGAAAGGAGACTCAAGGTAGACAAACATGCTCAAGCTTATCGTCAAAGGATAGCCCGACATTATGTCAAGTCCGTCATCGAGTGGAGATTCTAAGTTAATGACCTAGTACTCAGATCAACAGCTCATCTCAAGCATCGCTCACATGGCAAATGGTCACCTAATTGGGAAGGTCCCTATGTGGTCAAAGAAGCATTACCCCGCAATGCATATCGTCTGATCAACGCAGATGGGGTAGAATTGCCAGACCATGTCAATGCTCTACATTTGAAGAAGTTTTATGCTTAAAATGTTCATTCTATCCTTTGTATTCTTCAAAGAGCCTTTTTTTAATAACAATGATCTTCTGTTATCCTAAACATTCTTCTCCATTATACTGGGGTATTTTTATTTTATATATATATATATATATATATATATATATTCATCTTACTTCAAAGTTTTCATATGCAGACAAAGTCAAATCAATTCTTGTATCATTATTTTTTTTTAAACTTTTTGTTCATTCCCCATTCAGGATAAGGGAATAATCCTGAAAGTGGATTGCATACAGTTGACTATGATGGTCTATTGAATTCAAAATCTTTGTCAAGGATCTTTATTTTTCAGATTCAGTTTGCAAGTTGAATACATTGCAAAACCTAGTCCTCGAACTGGTTAGTTTTTAAAATTTTCAATCCTAGATCGAACCATTGTCAGAATCCAGTCCTCGAACTGGTCATTTTTAGAATTTTCAATCTTAGATCAAACTATTTCTGAAATCCAATCCTCGCACTGGTTATTTCTCAAAAAATTTAATCAAAGATCAAATCCATTTAAAAAACCCAGTCCTCGCACTGGTTATTTCTCAAAATTTTCAATCAAAGATCACGTTCATTTGCAAAACCAAATCTTCGCACTGGTTGTTTCTAAAAAAGTCTAAATCTTAGATCAAATCAGTAAATCAAAGGTCCCAACTCTACTGGTCGTTAAATCAAAGGTTCCAGTTTTACACTGGTCAGTAAATCAAAGGTTCTAGCTTTCGCTGGTCATTAAATCAAAGGTCCCAGTTTTACACTGGTCAGTAAATCAAAGGTTCCAGCTTTCGCTGGTCGTTAAATCAAAGGTCTCAGTTTTCACTGGTCGTTAAATTAAAGGTCCCAGTTTCACTGGTCATTAAATCAAAGGTTCCAGTTTTTTACTGGTCGTCAAATCAAATGTCTCAGTTATTCACTGGTCGTTAAATCAAAGGTCTCAGTTTTTCACTGGTCGGTAAATCAAAGGTTCAAGTTTTACACTGGTCATTAAATCAAAGGTTCCAGCTTTCGCTGGTTGTTAAATCAAAGGTCCCAGTTTTCACTGGTCATTAAATCAAAGGTTCCAGTTTTACACTGGTCAGTAAATCAAAGGTTCCAGCTTTCGCTAGTCGTTAAATGAAAGGTCCTAATTTTCACTGGTCGTTAAATTAAAGGTCCCAGTTTCATAGGTCATTGTGAACACCCCAAATTTTTCAAAATTTTGTAAATATTCCCCTTTGCCCTTGGCCTCCATTTTCTGAGTAAATTGAGTCATTCTCGGGCAAAATTCCAGTTTATTTCTCAAATTTACTGAAATCAAATCAATTTTCTATATCTGACTCGATTTCGGATCCGGATCCAGGTAAAGGATCCAAATCTGAGCCTCGCTATCCAATTTTTAAATTAAAATTATGAAAATATCAAAATAAATTTTTGACAGGCTCGAACAGTCCATCCAGCATCCGTTTGGATTCATTGCTCTATATTTCTCGATTCGAGGTTCAAAACTTGAAAATTTTCTCAAATTCTGAATCCAAACCCATTTTTTGAAGAATTTTTCAGAGAATAGCCTTGAATTCTCGAAAAACCTTTCTTTTGTAAATATTTTCAAAAATATGTCAAAAAAAGTCCTTTATTTTCTCATAAATTTTAGAGTCCTATTTTCAAAATAACAAAAAAAATAAGAAAACACCAAGAGAAACAACAAAAAATCCAAAAAAAAAATATACAGAAAATGCAAAAAATAAATAGTTTAAAACCTCTTTTGAAACTTACTTTCACTAAAACCCCTTTTAGAAAGAACTCCTTTGAAAACAACCATTGTTTCAAAAAAATTCAAAAAAATATAGGACCCCTATTGCAAGATGCGCAATGAAACCCTCTCAAAAATTCATCGCAGGGACCGAAGGGCGGAGAACCCTTCGATCAGTCGATCTCGTCTCCCCCGTTGATTCCTAACAACCCTCTCCTTCTGCTCATAACTGCAAAGCAAATCCAGTTTCTAAAAAGAAGAGTATTGATAAAACTGTGCAAGGATTGGTTGGAGAGCTAGAAAAGAAATCTAGACCAATCAAGGGACGTGAGGATGTGAAAGCAGTTGCAACCATCTCTGCTGGGAAACAATGAGTTTGTGGGGATCATGATTGTTGTTGCCATTGATAGGGTTGGCCCAGATGATGTTCTATCTATAGGATCTTCATCATCATTTGAGATAACTGTTGATGTAGGAGAAGGAACGCAAATTGATAAGGGTTATGTCTATCCCCAGTTTGTTATAAATCCTGAGAAGTTAATGGTAGAATTTGAAAATGTTAGGGTGTTCGTAACCGATCAGAAGATCTCAACCATAAAGGAAATCATTCCTTTGTTGGAGAAAACCACTCAGTTGAGGGGCCCCTTGATTACCATTACTGAAGATGTTATAGGAGAAGCTTTGGCAACATTGGTTGTGATAAGTTGTATGGCATACTCAATATTGCCGCAATCAAAACACCTGGTTTTGGTGAGAGAAGAAAGGCTTTTCCCCAAGATATTGCCATTGTTACAGGTGCAGAATACCAAGCTAGTGATTTGGGTTTACTTGTGGAGAAGTGCAAGGTTGAGCAGCTGGGTATTAGCAAGAAAGGTTACTATCACCAAGGGCTCTACCACCATGATCACTGATGCTGCTAGTAAAGATGATATCTAGGCCAAGATCACGTAAATCAAGAAAAGAGTTAGCAGAAACTGACTCTGTTTAGGACAGTGAGAAGCTGGTCAAAGGAATTGCTAAGCTTTAGGTGTTGTTGTGATCCAGGTAGGCGCTGCCACCGAAACAGAGCTAAAAGACCAGAAGCTCAGGATTGAGGATGTAAAAAGAAGACAACTTTCGCTGCAATTGAAGAGGGAATTGTCCCTGGTGGTGAGACTGTGTTTGTTCACCTGCGTATAACACCACCTTACACCTCCCTTATTGTCCCCACTTTACTACATATCAACATCTGTTGCATCTTCTCATTTTACATTTCATTGTCCTTTCCTGTACAGTAGTTACCAGCATGTTACAAAATCTGTTGCACTGGTCCACAGTCCACCTTTGTGCACTGCCCTCTTCCCTGCATCATTGCATCTCCACTATAAGCATATTGCCATGGAAACACTCTCATTGTATAAAATTGCATTTCTCCATACATTTTTTTCTGAAATTCTGACCTAACGGGTAGAGTTATTTCGATATGGCTGGCTGAGTCTAGCCTAAGGTGTTGACTAGAAATGCCTTGATGGGTCGGCTAAAACTATCTCAATATGCTTCCTGTCAAATCACTATTGTATGTTGGGTAAGAGTGTCTGAATGAGCTGTATATCAGATTTTGTGTTCGCTGCAGAATGCATGTGAAGTTAATTTGAAATTAGATATTTGGTTTACCTTGTATGATATCTTTATACTCAAGTTGTGTCGCACTGTATTTTGCCACAGCACTATGCATAGCACTAAATCCTCCACCATCACTCATACCTCCTTTACTGATTATATGTCCACCTTCATTATCATCACTGTGTACAGCTCCTGCATCAACAACCCATCCCAGCATATCATACACTGTTGTATCTGCATATTCATTAGAATAACACCCACCTGCTGCAATCTTGTTGCCACTATGTATACACCATCCCCTTTTGCACCTTCAACACTTACACATTGTCATCTGTGCACAACTTTTTATGCACTTCCCATCCACGCATGCCATCTTCCATTGTTCTAGGAACAGATCTCACCACAGAGCTGTGAATTTTTTTTTTTTTTAGTGATTCACAGAGAAACACTGTAGCCTCTCTTTTTTATAGTAGTTCATCAAAGAACTACTATAACTGTGATTTTTCACAGTGGTTCACAAGGAACCACTGTGACCTTCTCATTGTTATAGTAGTTCAGCAAGGACTATGTAAACACCCCAAAATTTTCAAACTTTTGTAAATATTCCCTTTTTGTCTCTGACCCCATTTTCTGAGAAAATTGAGTTGATTTCAACATAAATTTCAGTTATTCTTTGGATTTTCTGGAATAAGCTCCATTTTTACCCATCTGACTCAATTTTGGGATCCGGATCCAGTACCAAAACTCAAATATGAGCCTCGTTATCCAAATTTTCAAATTAAAATTTTAAATTAAATTTAATAATTTCTAAAAGGCTCAGACAGTCCATCTGGTATCCATTTGGATCCACTACTCTGTATTCCTCGATTCAAGGTTTAAAACTTGAATATTTCCTCAAAATTTGGGTCTGAACCCATTTTTTGGAAGAAATCTTCAAAATTTCAAACCCAAGCTCTTAGAAAACACTTCTTTTTGTGAATATTTAAAAAAAATGCACAAAATTAGTTTAAAACCCTTTAGTTTCAAAGTTTTTATATTAGAAACACAAAAAAAAATAGAAAACACAAAGAAAAGAGCAAAAAAAAAAAAGAAAATAGAAAAGAAAATTACAAAAAAATTGACCGAGTAAGCCTCTTTTTATAAAAATCGTTTTTTAGTAAAACCCTTTTTTAGCAAATTTCTTATAAAATAGTCATCGCTTTGTTTTTCATTAAAATTTCTCAAGTTTTTCGAAAAAAAAATCCTTCTCGATGCTTCTTCCCCTTTTATAAAAAAGATACAAGGGAAAGGGGGTCGAACACCGTCTCTCACCCCCGCACCCCTCTTCTCTGATTTCTTCCCCATCTTCTTCTTCACGATTTCCTTCTCCTCCCTCCTTCAAAGTTGCTGCAAGCAAGGGGTCGCGATCCTGAAGGATCCGCCACACATCCATTCTCACCTCAGCCTTTCGATCCCCTCTCGATCTGTCTTCACCATCAAATCCCTCTCCTCCCTTTTCCTTCACTTTCCCCCAGAAGCTCCTCCAAGCTCCTCCTCTGGTCGATCGAAGGATTTTCAATCCCACCACCGCAAGCCAGCTAGGTAAGAACTCCTTTACCCCCCCCCCCAATCATGATTTTCCTTTCGTTTTTATTTTTTTATTTTATTTTGGCCTCCATTGATACATCCTCTGCAACTTCAATTTGCATATAGCAAATCGAGTTGCAGATAAGCAATTGCAAAGGAGCAATCTCGTTCCAATATTTCATTTTCTCTGCTTTCTTTATATTCTACTATTTCATTTACATTACATATACTGTATTGTGTTAATATCCCCTTTTCCATCTTGATTTCCTTTTGATTTTTTATTTCATATTTTTGTTTGATCATCGTCTTGATTTTTTGTCTTGACCTCCAATTTAAATTGTTATTTCCTATTTCATATTGTCTATTATATCCAATATTCATCATGCATATGGGTATCTACACATAACCCTAGACGGCACCATCAGTTGCTGGGTGACAGCATCCCACATCGCCCAGCCTAGGCGTTCAAGATGCTGGAGGCTCATGGCATAACATCAAATCGTTGTTCTACCCCATTGCATTACATTGATCCAACATCTTCTTTGTTTCCACTTTTGCCAATTACTTCTGGATCTCTATGATTTCAGCATTTTTTTTAGTATTCGCTTACATTTTGTTTTGTATTTTCATCTCAATCAACTGTTACGGAGGATCCTCTATTTGTATTTGGGATTTCTCATGTTTCTGATTCACATTTTTTTTATCTCCTTTGTTACATAGCATCTAGTCTGTTAATGATAATATCCTCTGTGTGTATCATTTGCATCCTAGTATTTACCCTTCCATAACGTGGCATCCAATGATTATTTCAGAAAATTATTTAGTTGGAGATGCTTCAAAAAAATAGTTCACTACCTTGTTTGGATGTTGAAGTCAATATAAATTCAGTTGTCACAGTCTCTGCAGCTGGGAATGCGTATCCCACAGCTTGAGGCTGTGTTTGGATATGTATATGTGGTTAATGCTTGCCTGTTTTCTGTGGAGAATTACAAAAGGAAGTTCGTAATGGTTTTTCTGGAAAATAAAATCCTCTTTCAGTTTCAGCATATATCTCAATGATGTGGGATTACAGTTCCTGCATGCGTCAGTTTGGTACCTTTTATTATCATCAGAGCATCTTCACCTTGCTGATCTCGTTCAGGTTCCCGCCCAGTAGAATTTAATCCACATTCTCACTTTATGATTCCTTGCACAACAGCAGTCGTGCTTTTATACTTGTTAGTTCAAGCACTGTATTTAAGTTTTTTTTTTTACTTTAGTTGCATCCTCTGTTTGGTTAGCTCATGTATCTCTCTTTTGGGGAGTTCATAACGATTTCATCACATCTTTCCATATATATTTTTGGTTGATACTCTACGTGATCTTCCTCGTATTTGGTAGTATTTTAGATTGTAATTTTGTAGACATAATTTTCAACTTTTTTTTTAGGCACAGTCACTGGTAAGTTTCACTGACCTCCTGTGATAAATCCTCAATGGGGAGTTGGAGACAAAGGGGATAAAGAATGGCAATAAGGCTTATGACACAACCTCTCCATAAAATTCACATCATAGCCATCTAAAATGTTCTAGCTCGGTTGGTCCAAGGAACACCTGACAATACCTCTGCTGCTCTGTAATAGATTCAGGTAAGTATCCAACAGGTTGTTGATATCAAGGGTAATATTAGTTTGACTGCAAGTCAAGGTCCTTCACCAATGAATTCGTCATCTGTTTAGACAATGGACTTGTTATGATTACATCCCAAAATATTGTGGCAACATGACAATAATTTTGTGAAGAATTTAGATTGAGATAAACAGAAGTCCTTGCCCTTTTTGTGTTTCTTTGAAAGTTTGCCAATACATGATGAAAATATATATTCTTCTGATAATGTCGATTAGATTCATTTTAGAAGTTGAATCAGTTCAATCCTTTACAATTTTTTTTTCTCTTAGTTTCCTCACATTTTACCTAAGTTTTGCTTTATCTCTGCCTTTAGGAATTAATTTCATCAAGTCTGTGAGTGTTGGATGTTGTATAATGGAGATTGTCGTTTTTTGTTTATGTCTCAACAGCTAGTAGATTTAAAACATGAGTAGATATACCTGTATAATTCACATGATCTTTTCTGCATAACCAGTATATTAATGGCCTCCAGGTAGCATTTGTAATCCCTACTTGTCTATGATTTCTGTGGAAAAGAAAGTGTGTCCAATAACTGCAACATGCTGAGAGATGATTTCAAGATTTGTCAAAGATGTTAAAAAAAAAAATGTACATGGCTGTGATAAGTTCGCAAGATGTTTCTTCAAGTCCGAAAGTGTTTTAGCTTAAAAAAAAAACATTATGGATGCAGGTCTGGAGAATTCGTAAGGTTTAATAAATCTAGAGAGAATTTGAGTCTTGATTCAGGTATATGTGTACATCGCTGACTAATTGCTTTATCTCCTGGGCGCATATCACTCGCTGTCATCGCTGAATATCCACTTTCACTGGCAGTTCTGCATCAGCACATAGCATTTACGTGTTTCTTCTCTTCAATGCAGATGCATGCTCTGCAGAGCAATTCTTTTGCTGAGAAGGATGATCTAGATTTCACAGAATGACTGACAAACTTGGGTGTGAAATTGGTTTTTCTATTTCAAAATCATGATGAAAGGGAGGTGATCATCTGTGACCTCCTAAAGGCCACCAACAATTTTGATCAAATCAACATTATTGGGTATGGAGGGTTTGATCTAGTATGCAAAGCAAGTCCTTAGATAATATAGAAGTTTCAATCAAGAGCCTTTCAGGGGATTTTTACCCAATGAAATATGGGTTTTAGGTTAAAGTAGGAGCATTTTTTTTAGCAATTTTCTCATTCACGACACAGTGTTTGTATGTTTTCAGGGTCTTCATCATTTGGCAGCAAGCATCTCAAGGTTCTGGCATTTCTTCACAACTTATCCAGAAGAGCAAGAGATCTCATCAACCATGAATTGGCAGATTGGACAGGAAATGGTTCTCTAAGTCTTAAATAGTTCATATACTATGTGTTGTCACCCAGAGAAACCCTTTTAAACATGTAAGAATGCATGCTTTATTATCTGTATGGTTAGGATATAAGCATCCTTACATTCCTTCCTAATTTGTGTTTAGTTAAACATCCACCATGAGTTTTAAATGGTGAGCTGGGTGCTTGAACATGGGTAGCTCTCTTTGCTTATGAGATGATACAAACTGTTGACATTAATGGGACAAGTTATCTTTTGCTGTCATCAATGACTCATCATGTTTAGTGTATAAAAATGTCTATGTATACACCTTTCTCCGCTTTTAATATATTGTTAACGTGTACACACTTGTGCATTAGCATTGTGGGAGTTAGCAGTCTATATCATTAGTCTGTTAGGTCAAATGTGATAGATAATGGATGGGTGTTAGCGACGAAGATCGGATGAGTCGTATTACATGTGCATTAACAGTTCATGAGAATTAGCTTGATGATCAACATATATCACTCATTTGGACCAGGATATCATACAGTTAGCCTATGTTAGCAGTATGTTAGGCAGAGTAGGTGCATATAGTTAGCGTTGAGGTAATATAGTGTGCCAAGTAGTGCATTGTAGTCATTGTTTTACCTTTAGGCTTTATATTTGAGTCTTGCAACCAAGATTAACTAAGTATTGTTGTGTCTTTCTTACTAAGGGTTTTTTCAATTACCTTTTTTATTGTTGTTCTTCATAATAAAATATTTTACTGTTCCTTGATGTTTTCTTAATGTTGCCTTGCCAAGCATGCGTAACAACAATTTCAGCATCTTATAGCATATATCAATATCAGTTTTAACCTGCATTTATTCCTTTTGCATTCATTGAGCATTGTCACATGCATTATAACATACATTGTTCTTTTCACTAGTTCGATACACCACATATATATATATATATATATATATATATATATATATATATATATATATATATATATTAACATCCATTTCCTCATAAATGTTTAGGTATCATCATGTACATTCTAGTCTTAATGGGACTCATGAGTTTCCCCTTATACCTTATGTTTTTCTAACCTTGTTTCACAGAAATATATTGAAAACATTGCCTTTTTTTTTTGGATTCTTGATTTTCATTCAAATTCAAAGATGTAATAGCTAGATATTAATGAGAAATTTACCTTTTCCTGCACTATATTAGAATGTATGAGCATGTATATACCTTAGAAATTGCTTGTTTTATCTCATTTTTTTCCTTTCATAAAAAAAAAAAGAAAAAAAAATCACAAATGGGAACACGAATGACACGTGCACCATTTTATAAAAGATGATTAAATCCTAAGTTGATGATTTGCATCAATGGCCATAATCAGGATGTGAACAAAACTTAGGATTTTCATCTTTTATGGAATAACATTAGATCCACACTGGATCTTTTTCAAAAATCATCATATTTTCAAAAACTTTCTTCCTTTATTAGAGTTTAACTTAAAACTAACTCAAGATATATATCAATGGCCATAGTCAGGATATATTGTGGGTTGATTTCATTTTAAACTCTATAAAGGCACCAAAATGTATTTTATTCTTCACTTGAATTTAAATATGATTACTATATAATACATTCAATGACCATAGTCAGGGATGTATTATATCCTCAATCTTATTTCAATTCATTTAAAGAATAAAATATGCTTTTCCAAATCCAATTTTAATTCATTTCATCATTTAAGCTAGAATTACATCATATTTTAGAAATTCTTTTCATATTATTTCAAAATCCAAGTGATTTTTTTGAGATAACTCTTTCAAATACCTTCTTCACTTCTCAAATCAATCTTTCAAAACTTATTCAAATCCATCCTTCTATCTTATTTCCGATTCAAATTTCCATTTAAATGTCCAATTTGACTTTGGGATTTCAAATTCATTCCTGTATTCAAAATTCAATTTCCAATCCAAAACCAATTTCAAAGTTCAATTCAACTTCAAAAATTCAAATTTGTTTTTCTTTCCAGGATTCAATCTCAAATTCAATTTAGCATTTCAGATCAAATTTCAAAGTTCAATTTAAACTTTAAAATTCTTGATTCATCTGCTGATTTCAAAACTTAAGCTTCAAATCTAGTTTATCCTTTCAAAATCTTCAAAAAGAATTGAGTCTTGATTCTCAATCCAAAATCAAGGCTTTGAAATTGATTCTGAATCTCAAAATTCAATTTTTTCTAAGTTTTAAATCAAATCTGGGTTTTCAAAAACCCAAATCCATCTTCAAAGTCCAATTTGGATTTTCAAAAACTAGTCCCATTTTGGATTCTAGATTCCAGATTCAATTCCATTTAGGATTCCAAACTTCGGATCCAACTCCATCTAGGACTCTAGATTTTAGATCCAATTATACTTTTCAAATCTCATCTTGAATTCTAGATCCAATTCCATCTCAGATTCTGGATTTTGAATCCAATTTCATCGTGGATTCCAGATTTCACACCCAATTCTAAATTCCAAATCCCATCTAGATTTCTTCCACCTTTCATTCTGATTTCAAATTTTAAATCTAGAGTTCCACTCTATCTTCAAATTTCATCTTGACTCTCAATTCTAGACCCATTTTTGAAGTCCATATTCAACTTTTAATTCTTATTTCCTAAAACTCCCTTCTTTAAAATTTAGGTTCATCTCAACCTTTGATTATTTCAAAACTCAAAATCTATTCTAAATCTTAAGTTAGAAAATCTAACTTCTCCAATTTCGTCTTTAACTTTCAAAAATCATTTCTTCATCACATTCTTCATAATTTCAAAATCACTTGGATAAATTTTCCAAATTCTTCTCAAAAAGAGCATACATCTTTTGCATTTACACAAGCATGATTCTTTGTGCATCCTTCGACTTAGAATAAATTCTTAGACATTATTAAGGCAAAGCAAAAAGGCATAAATTTGATCCTTGGTTCGAATACCCCTGGTAAAGGTGCCAGAAACAGTCGAACCTCGTACCGACGAGCGAGCTCCGTCTCTCAATTTTCCCGCAAATATTTCAAAACGGAGGCGACTAATCTTTTAAATCTTTTCAAAATTAAGGTCAGGTGAGACCTTCGCAAAAGAGTTCCTCTCTCTCTTCTTTTCTTTTCTCTTCTCTCTTCTTTTTTGTCTTTTATTTTTCCCTTCAAAAAAGGAAATAGCGGTTAGAAAGGAAAAGAGGAGGAAAAGAGAGAAACAAAGAGGAAATTTTTTTGTGATGATCACAGTTTTGGCGACCGTGATGGGACCCGTCTTCGTCCAGTCGAATTTGTGCCTTTGCTTTGCTTTGATATTATCTATGTCTTTATTCTTCAAATGTCAGCTTTATTTTCATGCAAACCTTAGGAGCCTAGACTCTGTCCTGAGCTGACATAATGCATATATGATTTAAGTATGGTTTGGTAGGACCATATTGAGGAGATTATTCCATGTTCACTTAGACTTAGGTCTGAAATACAACTCTCCTCAATTCTAGGGATTAAATGCAAAACAATGTATGTAAGTGTATGCTTCTCTTCATTTAAATTCTATCTCTTTTAGGACTTGCATTAGAGTTTTCTGGTTTTATTGCATGTTGAGCATGTTTTTGAAAAACATCCCTACCTATATTGTCCTGGTCTTCACATTTCTGGGCTGTCTCACTGAACCATAGTTTGGGAGAGAGCCTCACAACTGGGCCACTTATTTGGGTTAGCGCCCCCCTACCACGTACCTAAGTGCCATAGTTCGAGGTATATCGGTAGCTGCTCAAGGATGTTAGGAAGCCATTACCTTAGAACTGGAGGAACATTTCTATGCCACGTACTTTGAGCTTCGGCTTGAGTATATCAACGTACCTTGATTGGAATCAAATGATCTGAACCATAGAGTTAGGATTAAGGTTCTACAAGCCATTTCAAAAATTGTATTTAGAGTCAGCTTTAGGGAGTGCTGTTTGCGCATCCTTGTTTGTATAATTGTAATTCTGTGATATTTATGTATTACATTTTTCAAAGATTCTGGGTATATTATTCAAAATTTCCTCTTTGTTTTTAAAACCCAGATGTATTCTTCCTCTTCTTCTGATTTCTTCAATTCTTTTTTATCCTACCTGCAATTTTTCAAAATTTCAAAATCTTACCATCTATTTTTTTCAAAAACCTTTTTTCCTATCTTTCCAATGTATCTTCTGATTCTATTCCAAGAATTCTTTTACATTTTCACAATAAAGTCTTTTTTTGTCGAGAGATATCCTTTTCAAAATAACATTTGTTCATATTCTAAATTGTTTATTCTTTCTCACAGAGAAACAATGCGATTGTTGCAATTTCCTGTGATGACCCAATCCATAGTAATGGGATATCTTTTGTCAATTCGACTTTTTCCTTTATCAAAATTTCCTCCATTTTTTTTTAAATATCCCATTTTATCCTACAGAGAACATTGACATTCCATCATGGTTCAGACAAGGTCTGGAAAGGAAACAATTCCACAACAAAGCGACAGTGAAGCAAAGGAAATGAACTTAATCAGGTCCTCCAGGCAACAGGGCCAAGAAGCAGAAAGCGATATTAATCCGGCCACATACAAGTTGTTCCAGAGGGTGATGGCCAAAATGATGTCTGAACAGGCTAAGGAAAACCCTGAGAAAATATCTTCTAAAAGCCAAACCAAGGGAAAAGTAAGCAAAAAGCAAGTTCAGTATTCCAGCACTTCAGAGTCGGCAGAGGAGGACTTAGAGGAAGAGCCGCCAGCATATTTTCACAACCCCTTGTATCGGCCTAAGAAAATCAATGAGAGGCACGAGTCAGCAAGCAAAGTCAAGTTTTAGATCCCATCAGAAGATTCGCTGCATGAACAACTGAGAGAAGTAGATCGTGCAGTCAAAGACTTACAAGCCCAGGATAAAGGCAAAAAGACCTACACCGGTGCAAACTTTTATGACGACTTAGAAGGGGATGACAACTGGGAGGATCTTCCTCGCAAATTTATAAAATTTGATGGTGTTACGACAATGAAGCCATACATGATACTTCAAGTACAAGGTTTTGATGATGAGCAAGTAGAATCAACTGCATTTCAGCTAAAGCTATGAAGAAATTGAAGCATTCAGTGAAGAATCTTTGAAGACTAGTGTGCAAATGTTTAATTCATTAAAAGTCTTAGATTCTTGTAAGAGCCTTACTTAGAGTGCATATTTAGGTTGCATTTCACCTTAAAAGTCTTTAGAAAAACTTTTCAAAAAGAAACTCTTTTGAAAATCTTTTTAGAAAACTCTTTTCTTAAAAATTTCATGTTTATTAGTCGACCAATAGACTTATCAATCGACTAATCCTTTCGCGCCATATTTTCTAAAAAGTCATTCTTGTAAAATTAGTCCACTAATGATTTTATCAGTCGACTGAACAGAACATGTGTTTTCTGAAAATTTAGCAGCAGTGGATTAATGCTTTTTATCAGTCGACCGAACAAAATGTTTGTTTTTCAGAAGTTTTTAGCAGCAGTCGACTAAAAAGTTTTTCAGTCTACTGATGATATTATCAGTCGACTAACTTTTCTCAAGTCGACTAAGTTTTAAAAGTTCAGATTTTCAAACGGCTCGATTAACAGATCAGTCGACCGACGATAACTGTCAGTCTACTAATAACTAACTATTAGTCGACTAATTGATGTTTCAGTCGACTAATTTTGCCGTTTTCCTGAAACTTCAAAAAGGCGTGTCTTTTCATTTTTCAAACGTTTTGATCGTTCGAAATGGACCGTTTTGACACCCTTTCATACTCTCAACGTATGGAATCTTTTAACTATAAATATGAGTGTATTTTACACTCAAAAATAACAATTCAATCAATTTGAATCTTGTTTTTCACTCTTATTCAGTCAAGTATTGATTTTCTCACTCACGTGATATTTTCACTTCAGTTTTTTCACTCAAATCACTTTGAGAGATAGTGAATCCGTGAGTAGAGTGTTTCAGCAACCTCAAAAGCCAATTGCATCTCATTTGCATTCAAAATGAAGGCTCATAGGTTGTATTGTAAGTTGTTATTTCTTTTGTGTAAAAAGAAGGACTCCTTGGTGTAAAGGAGTTGTTTGCTTTCAGTGGGATTGTTACTGAAAGTGGGACCGGTTATGGTCTGTGTGATCTTGTAGTTTACAAGGTTGATAGTGGAAAATCTCAAGCTGGTTTTGCTTGGGGACTGGATGTAGGTTGGGTTTGACCGAACCAGGATAAAATCTTGTGTTCTTTGTGTGTTTGCTTTGAGATTTGCAAAATCCTTCAATATTCCGCAGAAAGTTTTAAAAGCACTATTCACCCCCCCTCTAGTGCTCGTTGCCTCGATCTTAGTGCACTTTCATTTGGTATCAAAGCACAGGTTTGCTATTACTTTGATTTGACCATCATCTAGCATGGCAACTACAACATCTCAGCACAAAGAAGGAAGCTCCTCCGTTCGTCCTCTCCTCTTCGACGGAACAAACTATGGATACTGGAAAGTAAGAATGACAATATTCCTGCAATCCATGGATCTCGATATCTGGAGAGTTGTTTCAGAAAAGTACCAAACTCTATCAACTGATTTCAGCCGATGGACCGATGATGAAAAGAAGACTGCTTCACTTAATGCCAAGGCAATGAATGCCTTATATTGTGGCGTTGACAAGGTAGAGTTCAATCGCATCTCTCAATGCTCTACAGCTAATGAAATCTAGCATACTCTTCTCGTAACACACGAAGATACGTCAAAGGTAAAGGAATCTAAAATTGCTTCTTTAGTTCATAAATTTGAATTGTTAAAAATGAAGCAAAATGAATCTATATCGGACATGGTAACTAGAATGACCGATATAACTAACACTTTGAAATCCCTTGGAAAAGAATATTCACAAGTGGATTTAGTCAGAAAGATTCTAAGGTGTTTAACTCCTGAATGGGAAAGAAAAACCACTGCTATTGAAGAAGCAAATGATCTCAATACTCTCACTCTTGAAGACTTAGTTGGTAACCTAATGGCATATGAGGTCCAACTTCAAGACAGATAAGAAGAAGAGCCTAAAAAGAAGTCTCTTGCTTTTAAGGCTACTTCTGACTCAGAAGATTCTGAAGAAGATGAAGATGAAGATATTGCCCTCATCACAAGGCAATTCAGAAGATTCATCAAAAAGGGAAGATTTCAAAGAAAGGCAAAGAAAGCAGATTCTTCCATTCCCAATGAAGTAAAGTGCTTTAACTACAAAAAAGGCAGGACATATCAAGAAAGATTGTCCTCTTCTCAAATTCAAGCCCAAGGACCAATTCAAGAAGAAAAAGGCATTTCAAGCATGTTGGGATGATAGTGACTCCTCTTCCGATGAAGAATCAAATGAAGAAGTCGCCAACATGTGTTTTGTAGCACAAGAAGATTCAGTAAGTCAATTTGACTATGATGAGTTATTTGAAGCATTTAATGATTTATATGCTAAATTTAAGAGTCTTCTAAAAATAAAGAGTTAAAAACTGAAAATTTAACTCTTGACTCTCAAAATAAAGTGTTACTTCAAGAAATAGAAGATCTCAAGAAGGAAAATTCTTGCCAAGCACTTGAGATAAAAGAAATTGGAGTTAGAACCAATCTCTTACAAAATGAAATATTTAGTCTTAAAGAAAAGTCAAATGATCTTCTTTCTATAGTGACCAAATTCACAAATGGTCAAAAGAATCTAGAAAAACTTCTTGGTTCTCAAAGATGCTCGGTTAATAAAACCGGATTGGGATATAGCTTCTTTGATACTCAAAATAGACAAAACTATGTGGTGAAAAATCAAAGACATTATTCTCAACCTTTCGTTCATAAAACTAAATTTTCTAGTTCTAATAGAAATGCATCTAGAAATGTTTATTCTAAATCCTTTTATAGAAAGAATATTTATTATCAAAGGAAACCAAAATCCAAATGGATATGGGTTCCTAAGACTAACTCTCATGGACCCGAAAATAGAAAGGGGTCAAATGCTCTGTTTTCTGATTTTGTTATAGGTACACAACATAAGGAGCAAATGGATATTGGACAACGGCTGTTCCAAACATATGACTGGAAGGCCGGAGTTATTTTCCACCCTCCAAAATAAGGATGGAGGAACCGTCACCTTTGGTGACAATAACAAGGGAAAAGTGATAGGTATTGGTAATATTGGTAATCGAAAATTTCCCTTGATAGAAAATGTTCTTTTAGTAGATGGTTTAATGCATAATTTAATATCTATTAGTCAATTATGTGATAAAGGTTTTCATGTTTCTTTTGAAAATGATTTATGCTTAATTTCTTATTTTCAATCTAAAAAGATCATTTTTAAAGGTAAAAGAAGAAACAATGTGTATGAACTATATCTAGATGAATTACCCTCTTTTAATGAAAAATGTATTATTGTTTCAAATGAAATTCAATGGTTGTGGCACAAGAGACTTGGACATGTTAATTTTAAAATTATTTCAAAATTATCCAAGAATGATCTTGTAAGCGGCCTACCTAGAATACCATATAAAAAGGATCACTTATGTGATGCTTGTCAAAGGGGTAAACAAATCAAGAGTTCTTTTAAAACTAAAGATATAGTTTCAACAAAACGTCCTCTTGAACTTTTACATTTAGATCTATTTGGACCATCTAGAATTCAAAGTTTGAATGGTAGCAAGTATGCTTTTGTTATAGTAGATGATTATTCTCGGTTTACATGGGTGATTTTTCTAAAAAGCAAAAATGATGCTTTTTCAGAATTTTCTAAACTTTGTAGAAGAATTACAAATGAAAAATCTACATCTATTATTAAAATTCGTAGTGATCATGGTGGTGAATTTGAAAATGAATCTTTTCTAAAGTTTTGTGATTTACATGGTATCTCTCACAACATTGCTTTTCCTAGAGCGGCTCCACAAAATGGAGTTGTTGAAAGAAAGAATAGAACCTTGCAAGAATGTGCTAGAACCATGCTTCAAGATAAAAATTTACCAAAATATTTTTGGGCTGAAGCAATTAATACAGCATGTTATGTCTTAAATCGTGTTCTTATTCGACCAATTTTACATAAAACATGTTTTGAATTGTATTATGATCGTATACCAAAGATCTCATATTTCAAAATTTTTGGTAGTAAATGTTTCTTGTTAAATACCAAAGATAATCTTGATAAGTTTGATTCAAAATCAGATGAATCAATATTTCTTGGATATTCTTCTAGAAGTAAAGCATATCGTATTTTCAATAAAAGAACATCTTGTATTGAAGAATCTCTACATGTTGCATTTGATGAGAATTGTGAGCAGGTTATACCTCTAAGCGAAGAAGAAGAAGCAATACTTCAAGAAGAACCCTTGATAGAGAGTACTTCTCAAGAAAATATTCCTCTTCAACCGGTTTGGAAAGAAGTTCATAATCATCCACATGAACAAGTTATTGGTGAAATAAAGAGTGGTGTCCAAACTAGAAGGCAGTTAGAAAAATATATTGCAAATGTTGCTTTCATATCTAAATTAGAACCAAAGAATATCAATGAGGCATGTGATGATGAATTTTGGCTTTTAGCCATGTCTGAAGAACTTAACCAATTTACTAGGAATGATGTTTGGGATCTAGTTGATAGACCAAAGGATCATCCAGTAATTGGAACAAGATGGGTCTTCCGAAATAAGCTGGATGAAAATGGTGAAGTCATTCGTAACAAAGCAAGGCTAGTGGCACAAGGCTATAATCAAGAATAAGGCATTGATTTTGATGAAACCTATGCACCAGTGGCTCGATTAGAGTCAATTCGTATGATGCTTGCTTTTGCTAGTTACATGAACTTCAAGTTATATCAAATTGATGTTAAGAGTGCATTCTTAAATGGACACATCAATGAAGAAGTTTATGTAGAGCAACCTTGAGGCTTTGAAAATGAGAAATATCCAGAAAAGGTTTACAAATTGAAAAGAGCTCTGTATGGACTCAAACAAGCACCAAGAGCGTGGTATGAAAGACTACGAAATTTTCTAGAACAATCTGGTTTTTCCATTGGTCGGGTAGACTCCACTTTATTTATTAAACATTTTAATTCAGATATTCTTATTGTGCAAATTTATGTTGATGACATAATATTTGGTTCTACTAATGATTCTCTTTGTAAAGAATTTGCTAAGGCTATGCAGGAAGAGTTTGAAATGAGCTTGATGGGCGAATTAAACTACTTCCTTGGACTTCAAATAAAGCAAACTGAAGAAGGAATCTTCATTAATCAGGGTAAGTATACAAAAGAACTTCTCAAGAGATTTGGGATGGATTCATCGAAATCAAGAAGGAATCCTATGAGTACAACTACTTCTCTTGATAAAGATGAAAATGGTAAAAGTGTAGATACTAAGCTCTACAGAGGTATGATCGGATCTCTATTATACTTAACTGCTAGTCGACCTGATATTATGTTTAGTGTTTGTATGTGTGCAAGATTTCAAGCTAATCCAAAGGAATCTCATTTAACTGCAGTAAAACAAATTCTTCGTTATTTGAAATATACTTCAGATTTCGGTTTGTTTTACCCAAAATCATCTTCCTTTGATTTAGTTTCATATAGTGATGCAGATTTTGCAGGAAGTAAATCTGATCGCAAGAGTACTAGTGGAACTTGTCATTTCTTGGGAAATTCCTTAGTCTCTTGGTTTAGTAAAAAGCAAAATTCAGTATCACTCTCAACAACTGAAGCTGAATATATAGCGGCTAGTTTAGCATGTTCACAAGTACTTTGGATGAAACAGACCTTAAAAGATTTTGGTTTGAATTACTCCACAACAACTATTTATTGTGATAACACTAGTGCTATAAATCTTTCGAAAAATCCTATTCAGCACTCAAGAATTAAGCATATTGAAGTTAGACATCATTTTTTAAGAGATCATGTGTTAAAAGGAGATATTTCGTTAAATTTTATTTCCACTAAAGAACAACATGCCGATATCTTCACTAAACCTCTTAAAAATGAAGATTTTATGAGAATTAGGAGAGAACTAGATATTTGCTCATTATTGGATTTATAAAAATGCTGATTTTTGAACAAAATCTCAAAATCGCACTATATTAGTCGACCGATAAAATTTTAGTCGACTGGTGTTTTATATTTTGGAATGTATCGCACCATATTAGTCGACCGATATATTTCTAGTCGACTGATGATATTTTTAGAATAAGTCGCACTTTTTAGTCGACCGATAAAGTTTTAGTCGACTAAATTTTTTGTGAAGGGACCCGACACCCCTTGGATTTGTTTTAAAGCCCGTTTTTTTTTTAAAAACAAAAGAGGCATCGTTTCACTTCGTACCTTTTCATTTTTTTTTAAAAAAAAAAATGAAACCCTTAAACCAAAAACCCCTCTTTCTCTTTTGCCTCTCTCTCTTCCGAAAAACCCTCGGAGTGCCGTTCGACTCCATCATCGCCGGGATTTTCTTACCGTAATAGGGAGACGCCGGAATCTTCTGGCCGTGATCTTGAAACGCCGGAACTCTCTTGCCATGACAGTGCTTTGCCGGAATCCCCTTTTGGCCGACTTCTCCTCATCGTTAGCCACCACATTGACCTTCGTTTTTTATCGCCAGAAAGTTTTTTCCCCTTGCCGGACGTTATTTGGAAGCCGACATTTTGGTAACCATGCCTCGCACGAAGTCTGCATCTGCAAAAGGTTTAGGTTCTCCTCCTCCTACACCTACTTCAAGACATGGTTTTTCACTAAGATTACTTCGCAACCCTCTTCTCTATGACACTTTTGGATCAATTTCTGCACTACCTATTTTACCAGGCCGAAATGTTCTATTTCACTTATTTTCTCGTTACAAAATAAGAGAATTATTTCCTGGTATTTCACATCTTTTTGATGCTTGTGCAGATACCCTTCACTATCCTTTTCTTATTCACTTGTTTTACACAAATTTACAAATGAATCATGAAACTAGAGTTTTGTCTTCTCTTGTTCGTGATGTTGAAATCGAGTTTGATTCGAAATTGCTTGGAGAAATTCTTGAAATTCCACCTTCAGACACTCTTTTCAACACTATTGAATTGAATGATGAAAGAGTTTTTGAACAAATTCTTCTTCCAGAAGCACCTCACTGCCCTCCTTTCAAAAATGCTAATCTTCAAACTCGTGCACGCATTGCTGGACAAATCCTTGCCCACAATGTTCTACCCAAAACTGGTTCTTTTGATTATTATTCCACAGATCTATCTACGGCTCTTTATGTTTTATTTGGAAATATTTCTGTCAACTGGGCCAATGTGTATTTTACAAACTTGTGGAAACAAAAACCATTTCTTCCTTATGGTTGTCTTTTAACCCGTATTTTTAGACATTTTAAAGTTCCTTTAACAAATGAAAAGTACATTGAGCAAAAAGAGTTCTTTGATCAAACAATTTTTAAAAGAATGAAAATTAAATATCTGCCTCCCTTAAATGTTGATCAAACTGAACCATCTGATCCTAATGAACCATCTATTTCTTAACCTTCACCTTCTGCAACACCTTCATCTCATGCAAAAAGAAAGAAATTTTCGACAAATCAAGACCATGATGAAGTTATGCAGAGACTGGAAGCTTTGGAGTTGCATCAACACACCTTTCGTGAAGATGTGACTCAACAACTTGCTTCAATTCAGAAGGATGTAACTGCCATTAAGGATTTGCTAAACTCTCTTTTCTGATCTTTGATCTTTGAAAAATATACTTTATGGGTTGTAATATTTTAAACTTATCTGCTTATGCTATTTTTCCCCTTACTCTTTTTGATTCTGACAAAGGGGGAGAAAAAGATAAAGATAGCATTACTTTGAAATTGCAAGGAGATCTTGAGAAAAAGATGATAGCAATTACATTACAGGAGATCTTGCATGAGAAATGCAAAATTAAGAGAAAAAGAAAGCTTTGAATGAATGTATTTCTAAATGCATGATGAATGGAAATGCAAACCAATCAATATGTATTATATGTGCTTTAAATGTGCTAACTTTTAATGTTTTGCAGCATATTGATAGGGGGAGTAAAATCTCCATCTATGCATCTAAATGCTTCATCTTTGATTAAGTTTGTCATCATAAAAAAGGGGGAGATTGTTACGACAATGAAGCCATACATGATACTTCAAGTACAAGGTTTTGATGATGAGCAAGTAGAATCAACTGCATTTCAGCTAAAGCTATGAAGAAATTGAAGAATTCAGTGAAGAATCCTTGAAGACTAGTGTGCAAATGTTTAATTCATTAAAAGTCTTAGATTCTTGTAAGAGCCTTACTTAGAGTGCATATTTAGGTTGCATTTCACCTTAAAAGTCTTTAGAAAAACTTTTCAAAAAGAAACTCTTTTGAAAATCTTTTTAGAAAACTCTTTTCTTAAAAATTTCATGTTTATTAGTCGACCAATAGACTTATCAGTCGACTAATCCTTTCGCGCCATATTTTCTAAAAAGTCATTCTTGTAAAATTAGTCGACTAATGGTTTTATCAGTCGACTGAACAGAACATGTGTTTTCTGAAAATTTAGCAGCAGTGGATTAATGCTTTTTATCAGTCGACCGAACAGAATGTTTGTTTTTCAGAAGTTTTTAGCAGCAGTCGACTAAAAGGTTTTTCAGTCTACTGATGATATTATCAGTCGACTAACTTTTCTCAAGTCGACTAAGTTTCAAAAGTTCAGATTTTCAAACGGCTCGATTAACAGATCAGTCGACCGACGATAACTGTCAGTCTACTAATAACTAACTATTAGTCGACTAACTGATGTTTCAGTCGACTAATTTTGCCGTTTTCCTGAAACTTCAAAAAGGCGTGTCTTTTCATTTTTCAAACGTTTTGATCGTTCGAAATGAACCGTTTTGACACCCTTTCATACTCTCAACGTATGGAATCTTTTAACTATAAATATGAGTGCATTTTACACTCAAAAATAACAATTCAATCGATTTGAATCTTGCTTTTCACTCTTATTCAGTCAAGTATTGATTTTCTCACTCACGTGATATTTTCACTTCAGTTTTTCACTCAAATCACTTTGAGAGATAGTGAATTCGTGAGTAGAGTGTTTCAACAACCTCAAAAGCCAATTGCATCTCATTTGCATTCAAAAGGAAGGCTCATAGGTTGTATTGTAAGTTGTTATTTCTTTTGTGTAAAAAGAAGGACTCCTTGGTGTAAAGGAGTTGTTTGCTTTCAGTGGGATTGTTACTGAAAGTGGGACCGGTTATGGTCTGTGTGATCTTGTAGTTTACAATGTTGATAGTGGAAAATCTCAAGCGGGTTTTGCTTGGGGACTGGATGTAGGTCGGGTTTGACCGAACCAGGATAAAATCTTGTGTTCTTTGTGTGTTTGCTTTGAGATTTGCAAAATCCTTCAATATTCCGCAGAAAGTTTTAAAAGCACTATTCACCCCCCCTCTAGTGCTTGTTGCCTCGATCCTAGTGCACTTTCAGATGGGACCGGCAACCCCAAGGCTCATCTGGCCACATTTTTTTCACAATGCAACCGATTCAGAAGGAACAACAGAGCTCTATTCCTATGCTTTCCACGCAGTCTGGAGGGAATTGCAGCAAGATGGTATGCCGACCATATCAACCCGATTGAACTACGTGACTTTGACAAAGTTATTAACCTGTTCATCGAAAGGTTCCTTTTCAATACCGAGGCTCCGCCTACCCTCAACCATCTTTTCAATCTGAGACAGTATAATAATGAGAAGGCGAAAGATTTTATTCATAGGTGGAGATCCACTTGCAACAGGATGAAGGACCCGATATCAGAAGGGCATGCACTGTCAATAATCTTGAACAATTTCTCCCAACCTCTGAAGGGTCTGATCTCCACTTCTCCGTATAAATCCTTCATCAAGTTAATAGAGCGAGTTGAATGGCTCGAAATAGGGTTAGAGGAAGGAACCTATGACGGCATCACCTTAGCAGGAGGCAGCCAGGACGTGAAAAAGAAAACCAAGTTCACCTTTTCTACCAGTTCCTCCAACAACAACAATGGCAAAAACAAAAGGGGTGGAAAAAAGAACCACACCGGCGGATCAGGGAGAGATGATTACTCCAGCCAAGAGAATGGGATCAGCAGGAAGAATGACATCCCTCCCTCGAGCATCCAATTAGAATCAAAGCCCCAAGGGAGACCAAAGCACGATGGTTGAGGGTACGATCGTGAATTTACCTCCTTAGAGCAACCACTTGAGCAAGTTCTTGAGTACATGATAACCAAGGAGATGGTTAAACTCCCCAAGGTGCCAGATCCTCCTATGACTATGGGAAGGTTTAAAGATCAGTTTTGTAAATTCCATCGGGCAAGAGATCATGACACCAAGCACTGCTTTGTCTTCAAAAACATCATCCAAGACTGCATTGATAAAAAGCTTCTGGTGGAAGATAAAGAAGAAGATTAGCTACTTGTCCTGACCTAGCCTTCCCCGAACCATGCCAAAGTTTTTTTGCTTTCTTTCTTTTCAGTCGCCTTATAGGGGCAAGTCAGCCTCAGTCCTTTGTGACCTTTGGTCAAAAACTTGTAAATATTTCAGTCTTTGTCATCAATTTTGCTTATCAATGCAATGTCAAATTTCTTCATCAAATACTCCTCTCTTTCGCCATACTGGGGCATTTATTTTTGAAAATTTGTATTTTCATTTCAAAAATCTTCTTCGCCATTGGCTTCTATTAAGCTGCATTAAATTCCTATTCTTTTCAGGATGAGGGATAATCCCGACATCATTCATGAGAGAAATGACATTACCTATGAGGGTTTTCCAATATCATGAAATTTTGAAAATTTCTGCAAAATCTTCGTCATGAATACCAAAAGTTCAATATTTTGGTTCAATCCTTTTCAAAATCAACTATCGCGTTGATCATCCTTTTCCAAAAATTGGTTTTCAAACCAGTGTCTTCAAAAAATCAAACCTCATGTTGATCTCTCCTCAAAATCAACCTCGCGGTTGATCTTCTTTCCCAAAAATGATTTTCTCGTTTATTATTCACTTTAAAGATCCCACATGCAGGCAAGATCAAATAAACTCTTTTCTTTTCTCAATTTTATCAATTTTCATTAATCTTTTGTCAATCTTTATCAGTCTTATCAATTTTTATTCATCTTTATCAAATTTTATCAATTTTTCATCAATTTTATTAAATCTTTTGTCAATTTTATTTCCTTTTACCCTTTCAGGTTAAGGGATAAACCTGATGCCTCTTTTCAATGAGGTACTTCTTTGTTCTATTTCCCGCTCAGGTTAAGGGATAAACCTGACCCTCATTCTCCGAGGTGTTCCCCATTCAAGATAAGGGATAATCCTGAAACCCTCCATAGGAGCAATAACGCTACCTATGAGAATTCTTTTGCAAAGACAAATTTTCAATTTTGTAAATTTCTATCAATTTCTCTTTTAAGTTTCCCCAAATTCTATTTCTTCTTTTACCCTTTCAGATTAAGGGATAAACCTGATGCCTCTTTTCAATGAGGTACTTCTTTGTTCTATTTCCCGCTCAGGTTAAGGGATAAACTTGACCCTCGTTCTTCGAGGTGTTCTCGTTCAGTATAAGGGATAATCCTAAGACCCCTCACAAGAGCAACAAGGCTACCTGTGAGATTTTTTTTCAAAAACAATTTTTTAAATTTATTCAAATTTTCTCCATTTTTATAAATTTTATTCTATTTTCCCTCTCAGGTTAAGGGATAAACCTGAACCTCGACCTTCGAGGTATTCTTTCTCCCTTTCAGGATAAGGGATAAAACCTGAACCTCGGCCTTCGAGGTATTTCCATCTTCTCTTTCAGGATAAGGGATAATCCTGAAACATCGACAATCATTCTCGCTTCGATTTCCAAATGTCTTAAAAATGTCGGTCTCCCTTCCAACTCTCAGTCAGAAAGTCCAGTGCTCGTGCTGGCTCATTTCAAAACCCAGTGCTCATACTGGGGCATTTTTTGAAAAATCCAGTGCTCGTACTAGTATGCCTAGCACTCGTGCTAGTGTCTGGCTGATTGATCAGTTGGCCCCCCAGGTTCACTCTTTGCACTAACCATTCATCAAAATTCAAAGTTTCAATTCCAATTTTGACCTTTGGGTCATCAAATTCTCAATTTCAAGCCTTCGGGTTACAATTTCATCAATATCTATCATTTTCAAGCCTTCAGGTTACAATTTCATCAATGTCTATCATTTTCAAACCTTCGGGTTACAACTTCATCAATGTATATCAAGTTCAAGCCTTCGGGTTACAATTTCATCAAACATCCATCATTCTGAAACCTTCGGGTCACAACTCTATCAATACCAATTATTTTTACCATTTCAAATCCTGCTTTCGAGCTGGTCGAACCAAAAATCCTGCTTTCAAGATGGTCGAACAATCAAAATCCTACTTTCGAGCTGGTACTTCAAAAAAATCCTGCTTTTGAGCTGGTCAAACAATCAAAATCCTGCTTTCGAGCTGGTCAATAAAACAAAATCCTACTTTCGAGCTGGTCGAACAAAAAAATGCTGCTTTTGAGCTGGTCGAATAAAAAAATCCTGCTTTCGAGCTGGTCGAACAATCAAAATCTTGCTTTCGAGCTGGTACTTCCATCAAAAATCCTGCTTTCGAGCTGATCGAACAATCAAAATCCTACTTTCGAGCTGGTACTTCTGAAAAATCCTGCTTTTGAGCTGGTCGAACAAAAAAATCCTGCTTTCGAGCTGGTCGAACAATCAAAATCCTACTTTCGAGCTGGTCGAACAATCAAAATTTTGCTTTCAAGCTAGTACTTTTATCAAAATCCTGCTTTCAAGCTGGTCAAACAATCAAAATTCTGCTTTCGAGTTGGTCGAACAATCAAAATCCTGCTTTTAAGCTGGTACTTTCATCAAAATCCTGCTTTTAAGCTGGTACTTTCATCAAAATCCTGCTTTTGAGCTGGTCGAACAATCAAATCCTGCTTTTGAGCTGGTCGATCAAACAAATCCTGCTTTCGAGCTGGTCGAAGAATCAAAATCCTGTTTTTGAGCTGGTACTTCCATCAAAATCCTTCTTTCGAGGTGGTACTTCCATCAAAATCCTGCTTTCAAGCTGGTCTTTCCATCAAAATTCTGCTTTTGAGCTGGTCGGTCAAATAAAGTCCTGCTTTCGAGCTTGTATTCTAAAAAAAAAATCTAGTTTTGCTGGTAAAAAATTGCCAAAAACCTCATGTTCATTTCATTTTTTCGAAATATTCAGCTAAAGGTCCTATCAAAATCTATATTGAGTAATTATTTCATGAAGGATTCTCGAAAACTCTGCCAATTTGGTAAAAATATTTGTTGATTCTAATATTCTTACTGCACAAAAGAATCACCCGAGATTACCTCTAGTATTCTTTCCAAAAGGGTGAAACTTTTTACGAAAAAGGGATAAAATTCAAATCTTTTCCCTGTTGATCAACCAAAAGGATGTAAGAAATGTCCTTGGTATGATTAGCGAAAGAAATATTCAATGATGTTGAAAAGCTACAAGCGAATCGATATTGATCATAGCTATAGCGCATGTTTTGAGACAACCTTTTGGCAATCAGGCAATGAAAATATCATGAGTTATAAAAAGAATCCACTCAATCCATATCTTCTCAATCACCTAAGTTGCAATCAAGTATCTTCAAAAGGGATCTCTCAATTGTTCTCAAGATGAAGACGAATATGCGAGCCAGACCCCCGGGGCCAAAGAAGATTTGGATCATCTCTGAGATGAAAGAGTTTGTGACGGATCCTTCTAGGGAAAGTTCAGATCACCATTAAGATGAAGGCGAATGCGATGAACCTACCGACAAACCCTAAAAGATATTTGATTTCTGCTATCATCTAACGACCTTTTGATCCAATATCATCAGTATAATTCTTGAGACAAAAGAAGGATCAAAACATCTCGAAGATGAAGGAGTTTGTGACGTACCCTTTTCTGAAAAAGAGAGAAAAGTAAGGACATCTCCAAAATGAAGGATGATGTAAAAACCCAAGAAAGCTCAATGACTCAAAAGAAGTGCAAAAAGATCATCATAGGAAAACACCCAGATATCAAACTGCCAAAATTGCCAGAAGTCATCTTTTCTCATGCAAAATTCTTTTATCAATATATTTTCACTACTTGCTCTTATGAAATTGAGAATATTTCTTCTCTCCTCATGTCAAGGAAATGGATAGCTTCCTTGAAGAAAGTCATCAGCGCTAAAATTTGAGTTTGACTCTTAGGACCAAAAAGTTAACCTCGTTGGAGGAAATACTCTAGGTAAAAAGAGGGAATGTCTTTTGCACACACGTGCACATTTTCAAGCATTTAAGTCAACTACAATTTTATCTTATTGGCAAAATCTTCTAGCTATTCAAAAATGAAATAAATATTCAATATCTATTTTTGATGCAACCTCGCATTGTTTTCAAGAGAGGTATCTCTTCCTGTCCCATCACGGTTTCTTCATCCGAGAGATTCGTATGGTCGTACCCACTCAGGTTAAGGGTCAAACCTATACTTTCTGCAAGAGGTCATCGATTTCAAAAGCTGATTTAGTCTCAGCAATGAGACGCCAAAGATCATCCTTTTTCCAGGCTTTAGGGAACCCCATTTTCCTCCTTTCGCAAACCTCTTTTGGATTTGTTCGTCCAATCTCCGAAGGTCCTATCATGGTTTCTTTATTCGAGGATTCAATTTGGTTGTCCCCTTCAGGTTAAGGGTTAAGCCTGAACCTTGCCCCTCAAGGTATTTTCCTTTTTCAGGTTTGTGTTAAACCTGAGTCTCGCTCCGACGAGGTTCCTCGTTTTGATGAGGTGTTTTCTTCCAGTCCCATCATGGTTTTTCCCACAAAGGAATCCATGCTTTGTATATCCATCCGGAAAGGATCCCACTTGAGCTTCATCTCACGAGGCATTCTCCAAAAATGTCCCATCAAGGTCCTCATGTATTCCTTTCCTCATTCAATTCATCTTGATGTATATTCGTCCCATCCAGGTTAAGGGCTAAACCTGAGTCATTCCAAAAAGCTGATCTTGTCTCACTCATAAGACTTGACCAAAATTCTTATCTTTCACCATTTCAGGATCTTCACCCAAAGTCCCATCATGACTTTCTCATTCTCTATTATCTAGTCGTATCATTTTTAAAGATTTCGTCTCCCCAAAGCCATTCAGGATAATGTATTAAGCCTGAGAAACCATGTCTTTCAAAAAAAATTCTTCCACACTCAGTTTAGATCTGCTGACTGGGGCATTTTTTTAAAAAATTTGGAGTGTTTTTCTTTGCTACTAAGCTCGGCTTTCAACCGGCTTAGTAGCAAAGAGGGGCATTCGTAAACACCCCAAATTTTTCAAAATTTTGTAAATATTTCTTTTTTGTCTCTTACCCCATTTTCTGAGAAAATTAAGTTGCTTTCAACATAAATTTCAGTTATTCTTCTGATTTTCTGGAATAAGCTCCATCTTTATCCATCTGACTCAATTTTGGGATTTGGATCCAGTATCAAAACCAAAATCTGAGCCTCGTTATCCAAATTTTCAAAAATACCAAAAATAATTTCTAAAAGGCTCAGACAGTCCATCTGGTATCTATTTGGATCCACTGCTCTGTATTCCTCGATTCAAGGTTCAAAATTTGAATATTTCCTCAAAATCTGGGTCTGAACCCATTTTTTGGAAGAAATCTTCAAAATTTCAAACCCAAACTCTCAGAAAACACTTCTTTTGTGAATATTTTTAAAAAAACTGCATAAAATTACTTTAAAACCCTTTAGTTTTCAAAGTTTTTATATTAGAAACACAAAAAAAATATAAAACACAAAGAAAAGAGCAAAAAAAATAAAAAAATAAAAAAATAAAAAAATAAAAAAATAAGAAAATAGAAAAGAAAAATACAAAAAAATTGATCGAGTAAGCCTCTTTTTATAAAAATTGTTTTTTAGTAAAACCCTTTTTTAGCAAATTTCTTATAAAAGAGACATCTCTTTGTTTTTCATTAAAATTTCTCAGGTTTTTCGAAAAAAAAATCCTTCTCAATGCTTCTTCCGCTTTTATAAAAAAGATATAGGGGGAAGGGGGTCGGACACCGTCTCTCACCCCCGCACCCCTCTTCTCTGATTTCTTCCCCATCTTCTTCTTCACGATTTCCTTCTCCTCCCTCCTTCAAAGTTGCTGCAAGCAAGGAGTCTCGATCCTGAAGGATCTGCCACACATCCATTCTCACCTTAGCCTCCTGATCCCCTCTCGATCCGTCTTCACCATCAAATCTCTCTCCTCCCTTTTCCTTCACTTTCCCCCGAAAGCTCCTCCTCTGGTCGATCGAAGGATTTTCAATCCCACCACCGCAAGCCAGCTAGGTAAGAACTCTTTTACCCTCCCCTCCGATCATGATTTTCCTTTCATTTTTATTTTTTTATTTTATTTTGGCCTCCATCGACGCATCCTCTGCAGCTTCAATTTGCATATAGCAAATCGAGTTGCAGATAAGCAATAGCAAAGGAGCAATCTCGTTCCAACATTTCATCTTCTCTGCTTTCTATATATTCTACTATTTCATTTATATTGCATATACTGCATTGTGTTAATATCCCCTTTTACATCTTGATTTCCTTTTGATTTTTTATTTCATATTTTTGTTCGATCATCGTCTTGATTTTTTGTCTTGACCTCCAATTTATATTGTTATTTCCTATTTCGTATTGTCTATTACATCCAATATTCATCATGCATATGGGTATCTACACATAACCCTAGACGGCACCATCAGTTGCTGGGAGACAGCATCCCACATCGCCCAGCCAAGGCGTTCGAGATGTTGGAGGCTCATGGCAGAACATCAAATCGTTGTTCTATCCCATTGCATTACACTGATCCAACATCTTCTTTCTTTCCACTTTTGCCAATTACTTCTAGATCTCTATGATTTCAGCATTTTTTTTAGTATTCGCTTACATTTTGTTTTGTATTTTTATCTCAATCAGCTGTTATGGAGGATCCTGTATTTGTATTTGGGATTTCTCATGTTTCTGATTCACATTTTTTTTTATCTCCTTTGTTACATAGCATCTAGTCAGTTAATGATAATATCCTTTGTGTGTATCATTTGCATCCTAGTATTTACCCTTCCATAACGTGGCATCCAGTGATTATTTCAGAAAATTATTTAGTTGGAGATGCTTCAAAAACAAACTTCACTACCTTGTTTGGATGTTGAAGTCGATATAAATTCAGTTGTCACAGTCTCTGTAGCTGGGAATGCGTGTCCCACAACTTGAAGTTGTGTTTGGATATGTATATGTGGTTAATGCTCGCCTGTCTTCTGTGGAGAATTACAAAAGGAAATTTGCAATGGTTTTTCTGGAAAAGAAAATCCTCTTTCAGTTTCGGCATATATCTCAATGATGTGGGAATACAGTTCCTGCATGCGTCAGTTTGGTACCTTTTATTATCATCAGAGCATCTTCACGTTGCTGATCTCGTTCAGGTTCCAGCCCAGTAGAATTTAATCCACATTCTCGCTTTCTGATTCCTTGCACAATAGCAGCCGTGCTTTTATACTTGTTAGTTCAAGCACTGTATTAAGTTTTTTTTTTTACTTTAGTTGCATCCCCTGTTTAGTGGGCTCGTGTATCTCTCTTTTGGGGAGTTCACAGCGATTTCATCACATCTCTCCATATATATTTTTGGTTGATATTCTACGTGATCTTCCTCGTATTTGGTAGTATTTTAGATTGTAATTTTGCAGACAGAATTTTCAACTTTTTCTTTAGGCACAGTCGCTGGTAAGTTTCACTGACATCCTGTGATCAATCCTCAATGGGGAGTTGGAGACAATGGGGATCAATAATGGCAATAAGGCTTATGACACAACCTCTCCATAAAATTCACATCATAGCCATCTAAAATGTTCTAGCTCGGTTGGTCCAAGGAACACCTCACAATACCTCTGCTGCTCTACAACAGATTCAGGTAAATATCCAATAGGTTGTTGATATCAAGGGTAATATTAGTTTGACTGCAAGTCAAGGTCCTTCGCCAATGAATTCATCATCTATTTAGACAATAGACTTGTTATGATTACATCCCAAAATATTTTGGCAACATGACAATAATTTTGTGAAGAATTTAGATTGAGATAAACTAAAGTCCTTGCCCTTTTTGTGTTTCTTTGAAAGTTTGCCAATACATGATGAAAATATATATTCTTCTAATAATGTCGATTAGATTCGTTTTAGAAGTTAAATCAGTTCAATCCTTTATAATTTTTTTTCTCTTAGTTTCCTCACATTTTACCTAAGTTTTGCTTTATCTCTACCTTTAGGAATTAATTTCATCAAGTCTGTGAGTGTTGGATGTTGTATAATGGAAATTGTCGTTTTGGGTTTATGTCTCAACAACGAGTAGTTTTAAAACATGAGTAGATATACCTGTATAATTCACATGATCTTTTCTGCATAACCAGTATATTAATGCTCTCCAGGTAGCATTTGTAATCCCGACTTGTCTATGATTTCTGTGGAAAAGAAAGTGTGTCCAATAACTGCAACATGCTGGGAGATGATTTCAAGATTTGTCAAAGATGTTAAAAAAAAAAAAAAAATATGTACATGGTTGTGATAAGTTCGCAGGATGTTTCTTCAAGTCCGAAAGTGTTTTAGCTTTAAAAAAAAAACATTATGGATGCAGGTCTGGAGAATTCATAGGGTTTAATAAATCTAGAGAGAATTTGAGTCTTGATTCAGGTATCTGTGTACATCGCTGCCTAATTGCTTCATCTTCTGGGCGCATATCACTCGTTGTCATTGCTGAATATCCACTTTCACTGGCACTTCTGCATCAGCACATAGCACTTACGTGTTTCTTCTCTTCAATGCAGATGCATGCCCTGTAGAGCAATTCTTTCACTGAGAAGGATGATCTAGATTTCACAGAATGACTGACAAACTTGGGTGTGAAATTGGTTTTTCTATTTCAAAATCACGATGAAAGGGAGGTGATCATCTGTGACCTTTTAAAGGCCACCAGCAATTTTGATCAAATCAACATTATTGGGTATGGAGGGTTTGATCTAGTATGCAAAGCAAGTCCTCAGATAATATAGAAGTTGCAATCAAGAGGCTTTCAGGGGATTTTTACCCAATGAAATATGGGTTTTAGGTTAAAGCAGGAGCATTTTTTTTAGCAATTTTCTCATTCACGACATAGTGTTTGTATGTTTTCATGGTCTTCATCATTTGGCAGCAAGCATCTGAAGGGTCTGGCATTTCTTCACAACTATTCCAGAAGAGCAAGAGATCTCATCAACCATGAATTGGCAGATTGGATAGGAAATGGTTCTCTAAGTCTTAAATAGTTCATATACTATGTGCTGTCACCCAGAGAAACCCTTTTAAACAGGTAAGAATGCATGCTTTATTATCTGTATGGTTAGGATATAAGCATCCTTACATTCCTTCCTAATTTGTGTTTAGTTGAACATCCACCATGAGTTTTAAGTAGTGAGCTGGGTGCTTGAACATGGGTAGCTCTCTTTGCTTATGAGATGATACAGGCTGTTGACATTAATGGGACAAGTTATCTTTTGTTGTCATCAATGACTCATTATGTTTAGTGTATAAAAATGTCTGTGTATACACCTTTTGTTGAGAAACTATGTTTTGATGATACATGATAAATATGATATGCTTTCATGATGCATATATATGATACATGATAAATACATGATATGCTTTCATGAGATATGATAAATATGATATGCTTTCATATGTGAAACTGAATATGTTATATTATGACTGGATATGATGTGCTATGTATTTAACGAGTATTTGATGCAAGGTTATTTCACTTAAGAAGAGTGAAGACAACTTGATCAAGTGCAACTATTTGATGCAATCATACTACTCTAAAGAAAAAGCTTGATGGCCCATACATTCATAAAGATTATCCAAGAAGATCGGCTACCTCAAGATGAAGATTTTTTTCTTCTTTAGAGTCATATGTAACAGAACCTTCAGAAGCATGCATATTTCATATTAGACTATATGCTTTGAAATCATACAAGCCATTTATTTACAAAAAGTTAAGCTTTCATAAAAGGATACGTTATGTATATTGTAGCATTTCAAAAACACCTTTTTGAAACAAATCATTGTACTTCCTACAAGCATTTATGAAAAAGACATTTTGACAAGATATAATAGCTCATGATTTCAAAAGCATTAATTGTACTTTCTTACAAGCATTTATGAAAAAGACATTTTGACAAGATATAATAGCTCATGATTTCAAAAGCATTAATTGTACTTTCTTACAAGCATTTATGAAAAAGACATTTTGACAAGATATAATAGCTCATGATTTCAAAAGCATTAATTGTACTTTCTTACAAGCATTTATGAAAAAGACATTTTGACAAGATATAATAGCTCATGATTTCAAAAGCATTAATTGTACCTTCTAACATGCATTTATGAAAAAGACAACTTGAAAAGATATAAAAGCTAATGATTTCAAATATGAAAGAAAAAGACAAAATGAATTAATTCATAATACACAAACATTTACGTAAGAAATTTTGGTTCATAATACATAAGCATTTATGTAAGAAAAGACAAATTGTGAAAAGATGTATTGGTTCATAATGCATAAGCATTTATGAAGAAAAGACAAAATGTGAAAAGATGTATTGATTCATAATACATAAGCATTTATGTAAGAAAAGACAAAATGCATTAGTTCATAATACACAAATTTTTACGTAAGAAATTTTGGTTCATAATACATAAACATTTATGTAAGAAAAGACAAATTATGAAAAGATAATACACAAGCATTTATTTGAGAAATGACTATTTGTAATATAAGTATTACTCAAGCATTTAGTGTACTTTACAACCATTCATTTTAGAATTGATGATTTGAGAAAATAAATATTATTTTATTAAAATAAGAAATGACCATTTATTTCTTTAAGCATTAAATTCTACCTCAAAAAGCATTTGAGAAATGACTATTTATTTATAAATAAAACCCACACTTAAGAATGTCGACTTACTTAAAGTCATCATTCCTTCTGTAAACATTAAATGCTATTCCAAAAAGCTTTTAAGAAATGACCATTTGTAAATAAAGTACTCAACAAACATTTATCACACTTACATACATTTATTATAAGTGACGACTTGTAAGAAAAATATTAATATACTAATATTCATTAAATTGAGTAAAGACAAAATTACATGATAGAATATATTCCAACGTTTAATGTACTACAAACCATTAAATTGAGTAAAGACAAAACTACATGATAAACTACACTTCAACATTCAAAAATACTACAGAACATTTATTATGAGAAAAGACCTAATACAAAGAATAACTCATTTAAAATACACCAACGAATAGTGTACTCCAAAAAATGCTTCGTATGGAAAGAAGACTTTTTGAAAAAGCAATACAGTACACTTATCTTTTTCACACTAAGTTATTTTTGAAATGACCTGACTTCTCATATCCCAAAAGGACAATCATTTCAAAAAGACAACGACTAGTTTTCTAAAGACTATATATATTCAAACACAACAGTGTAAAAAGACAAGCAAGCTTTCAACGAGAAAAAATTCTGCTCGACACTCTGAGAAAAGAGCTTAGAAAAAGAAAGAGAAAAAGTCAACAAAAGCTCTCAGAAAAATACAAGAGTGTGTAAGAAAAGAAAAAGATCATTCTGAGAATCTTCATACGTGCATTCATACTCTGCATATCATTCTGAAGGTTCTATAGGAAAGTGTTGTAACTTTCTGATTTCTGTTGTATCCCTTCTCTGTTGAGAGAAGTAGACCTCTGTGAAAGAGGGTGTTTCCCTTCTCTGTTGAGAGAAGTAGACCTGTGAGGAAGAGGGTGTTTCCCTTCTCTGTTGAGAGAAGTAGACCTCTGTGAAAGAGGGTGTTTCCCTTCTCTGTTGAGAGAAGTAGACCTCTGAGGAAGAGGGTGTTTCCCTTCTCTGTTGAGAGAAGTAGACCTCTGTGAAAGAGGGTGTTTCCCTTCTCTGTTGAGAGAAGTAGACCTCTGAGGAAGAGGGTGTTTCCCTTCTCTGTTGATAGAAATAGACCTTTGAGGAAGAGGGTGTTGTACTATTTATCCCGTAACACGGATTTTATAGTGGAAGGCTCAAGTGTTTTACTTGGGGACTGGATGTAGGTCAGTAACTCGACCGAACCAGTATAAATCTTGTGTTTATTGTGTTGTGCCTTATTGCCTTATATTTTATTTTATCGATCTGCATCGTATTTTACTATTCACCCCCCCTCTAGTGGAATTTCATTTGGTATCAGAGCAGGTTCTGTTGGTTTCGACATAACAAGTCTTTCGGCACAAAAATGGCATCAACCTCTTATGCTCGTGACATCGAAGGTCAACAGTCATCTCGCCCTCCTTTTTTTAATGGCACTAACTATGGCTACTGAAAATGTAGAATGATCATATTTCTCAAGTCTGTAGATTTTGCTGTATGAAATATCGTAGAATATCCATATTCTTCACCTGCATCAGACTACTCTTCATGGACTGATGAAGAAAGAAAAATGGCAAACTTAAATGCAAAAGCCATGAATGCTCTATACTGTGCCATACACCAAAATGAATTTAACAGAATATCCATTTGTGATTCTGCTCATGATATTTGGCATTCTCTGGAAGTTATTCATGAGGGAACAAACAAAGTAAAAGAAGCTAAGATCTCATCATTGGTTCGAAAATACAAACTTTTCAAGATGATCAAAGATGAAACCATTACTGAAATGTTCACTAGATTCACCAATATCACCAATGATCTTAAATCTCTGGGAGAAACTCATTCCCAGACTGATAAGGTAAAAAAGATCTTGAGATCTCTCACAACTGACTGGGAGAAAATGACTACAGCTATTGAAGAAGCCCAAGATCTTTCCAAGCTTACTCTGGATGACTTAATAGGCAATCTTATGGCCTATGAAGTTCATATGAAGGAAAGAAGGAAAGGAAAACAACCTCCAAAGAAAAATCTAGCCTTCCTAGCCATTTCTGAGAATGAGGACTCAGAAAAAGAATCTGAAATTGTGCTACTTACTCGAAGATTCCAGCGCGTTATGAGAAAGAACAGGCTGTCCAAAAAGCACAAAGATTCTAAAGAAGATACCATGTGCTATCAATGCAATAAGCCAGGTCACGTAAGACGTGACTGTCCGCTTCTGAAAAGAAAATCTAAAGTCGAGGAACCAAAGAAAAGGTTCTTCAAGAAGAAGGCTCTTCATGCTCAATGGGATGATTCAGAACCATCCACCAGTGAAGAGTCAAGTGATGATGAAGCCGAAACTGCAAACATGTGCTTCATGGTAAACGAAAGCTCTGTAAGTAAAATTTATGACTTTTCCTTTGAAGAACTTCTAGATGCTTTTCAAGAACTATTTGAAGAATCTAGAAAAATGAGTCTAAAAAATAAAGTTTTAAAATCTGAAAATTTAGAGCTTTCCCAAAAAAATGAAAAACTCAGTATTGAAAATTCTGAGTTGAAAAAGAAAAATTTTATGCTTACTTCTGAAATCTCTTCTACTAGTTCCAAGACTAAAAATCTTCAACTAGAAATTTCAGAATTAAAAAGTAAAACTGAAAACCTTATGAAAATGGTTTTTAAGTTTACCAAGGGAAAAGAGAACTTGGACAAACTCTTATCCTCTCAAAAATTCTCTTTTTACAAGAATGATATTGATTACTCTCATTATAATAAACCTTCTTGTTCGAATCAAAAGACCACTTTTTTCAAAGGTTCTGCTGAACCTAAACAGAAGTATTATAATTGTAATTTTATGTACTCCTCTAAGATTATAGATAAACCCAAATCAAAATGGATATGGGTTCCAAAATCTAACAAAAAGGGACCCGATCGGGTACCAAAAAGAGTTTCTACTTGATCTATTGCAGACATTGAAAAAGAAGAACAGATGGATATCAGACAGTGGATGTTCAAAACATATGACAGGACATCCAGATCTTTTTGTTGTTCTTCATCATAAAGAAGGAGGAACCGTCACCTTTGGAGATAACAACAAAGGTTTGATAATTGGTATTGGCAATATTGGTAATTTCGATAAACCTCTTATCAAAGACGTTCTCCTTGTTAAAGGTTTAAAACACAATCTCTTAAGCATCAGTCAAATGTGTGACATAGGATATAATGTCAGTTTTAAACATGATGCATGCCTCATAGTGGACACAAACGAAAATATTGTTTTAAAAGGTATAAAGAAAAATAATGTATATGAATTATACTTAGATAATATTACTGAACATTGTCTCATAAGCAAATAATGGCTCTCAAAATTTATGGCATATGAGAATGAGACATGTTAACTTTAAATATATCTCTAAAATGGCTAAAAATAACTTGGTTCGTGGGTTACCTAAAATACCATTTAAAATAGACTATTTTTTTGTGATGCTTGTCAATTAGGAAAATTATCAAAATCATCCTTCAAATCAAAGAATGTTGTGTCAAGTAAAAGACCTTTAGAGCTTCTCCACCTGGATCTTTTTGGTCCTTCTAGGGTAGCTAGTCTTAATCATAATAAATATGCTTTTGTCATTGTTGATGATTACTCAAGATTCACTTGGGTAATATTTTTGAAAAACAAAAGTGATACGTTTTGAGAATTTGAAATTTTATGTAAAAAATTACAAAATAAAAAATCCTCTACAATTGTTAAAATTCGTAGTGACCATGGAGGAAAATTTGATAATGATCTTTTTGTAAATTTTTGTAACTTGCATGGTATTTCTCATAACTTTGCCTTTTCTAGAGCTGCACCTCAAAATGGTGTAGTAGAAAGAAAGAATAGAACCCTTCAAGAATCTGCTAGAACAATACTTCAACATAACAATCTTGCTAAATATTTTTGGGATGAAGTTGTTAATATTGCATGCTATATTTCAAATAGAGTACTTATTAGACCTTTGTTGAATAAAGCTCCCTATGAATTATTCTATGACAGAACTCCAAGAATAGACTACTTTAAAGTCTTTGGGTGCAAATGCTTTATCCTGAACACAAAAGAAAGCCTTGATAAATTTGATGATAAATCTGTTGAAGGCATATTTCTAGGATATTCAAGTCATAGTAAAACATACAAAGTTTTCAATAAGAGTACTAATACTATTAAAGAATCTATGCATGTCAGTTTTAATGAATCTATTGGTCAATCTGTTCATAATAAGACTAATGATGATGATCTTAAAAGTACAGATTTTCTTTTAGATAACACAGTTGAATCTAATGAAGATGATCATCAAAGAACATTTGCTGAAATCAGAGATCATCCTCAAAAGCAGATTTTGGGAGACCTGACCAAGGGGGTTCAAACAAGAGCTCAGTTGGAACATATTGCAAATATGACCTTCATTTCTCAACTTGAACCTAAAAAGATTGATGAAGCCATCATAGACGAGTTCTGGATGCTAGCAATGACTAAAGAACTTAACCAGTTCCAAAGAAATGATGTGTGGGATCTTGTACCAAAACCAAAAGATCATCAAATCATTGGGACATGATGGATCTTCAGAAATAAGCTGGATGAATCAGGTAATGTTGTAAGAAACAAGGCAAGGCTAGTGGCTCAAGGATACAATCAGGAGGAAGGTATTGACTTTGATAAAACATTTGCTCCTGTTGCTAAACTTGAATCTATAAGAATGTTTTTAGCATATGCAAGCTATATGGATTTTAAACTATATCAAATGAATGTTAAAAGTGCTTTTCTAAATGGTTTTATAAATGAACAAGTTGATGTAAAACAACCTCCAGGTTTTAAAAATGAACAATTTCCTGATCATGTTTTTAAACTAAAATGTGCTTTATATGGATTAAAACAAGCACCTCGTGGGTGGTACGAGACTTAAAACTTTTCTATTTTACACTCGAACTAAACACATTCAAATTAGACACCACTTTTTAAGAGAACAAGTTCTAAACAATATAATCAAACTGGAATTTATACCCACTAATAAACAATTAGCAGACATTTTCACTAAACCTTTAAAAAATGAAGACTTAGTAAGAATTAGAAGAGATTTAGGAATATGTAAATTAAGTGATTTATAAAATTAATTCATATGACTAATTAAAATATAGAAAAATGAGTCTACTCGAGTTCACCTTTATAAAATATTAAAATATAATCTTTACTTGACAAAATTCATCTTAACCAAAGCTGAATGGTAAATTCACTTTATGTCAAATCTTGGTTTCATTTACAAATTATTTTTTATCATAATCGAGTGTTTGTCTTTCTTATTATTTTTATTTTGTCTTCATCTCATTCACCACCTTTTTCAAAGTTAAAAAAAAAAAAAAAGGTCCTTCATGTATTCACATACATCACATGTTACCTTGAAAACAAAGACTTTATGTCATTTTTTTTCTATCTCTAAAAGTACAATCTACTTTTGGTCCTATCATCTTTCACACTTTTCTATAAAAAAAATCCATAAAAAGACTTCTTCTCGACAAACTTCTCTTTCATCTTATCTTTTAATTATTAAATGTTCTTTTCATTAGTACCTTTAGTACCATCCTTCTCTCTCTCTCTCTCATACGAATGGAGCCTCCATTCTTTTCAATCCGTGATTTTGACTCCTTTACTAGTTTAAAACTTAACTTTATTCTCTAAAAACTATGAACTTCCTCCAATCGAGTTTCTTTAAAAATATGTTTATCAAATAAACATTAATTCATATCAATTATGAATTTTTTCTTGTTCCTATCCTACTCGAAAATCCATATATGTCATCTCACTTTTCTTTATACTCTTACTCCTTCCATGCATATCCATAAAAATACTTCTTATATAAGCAATTATTACTCTTCACTCATGAATATCTTTTGTCTCCTTATTTCATCTCTCGAATACATTTTTTTATATATTTTAGATTTTTGAATCCGACTCCTCCATGTCTATTCATATTTTTTAATCTATCATTTATCAATTCTTATTTTTTTTCAAATATATTTTTGACTCTTTCTCTTTTTGTCTCATCATCTCTCTTACCACTATTCAAAGTCAAAGTGTGTCCTTCTCATATTTACGTATACTCATAAAAAATAAAAATATGAAAACAAATTAATCATGACACATTTTTTAAGTCATTCTTTTCTTTCAAAAATGTCATATCTTTCAAAGTACACATCACATGATCACCCTATGACCTATTTCCTTTCATGTCTATCCATAAAAACTATTTATATATTAAATAAGCAATCATGACATTTCTTTATCTCTTTCATCTCATATCACTCATTAATTATTTTTGTCCTCTTCTCTATCCATGTCTGTCATCACTCTCTTCATACGCCCAACTTAAAATTTCTCATTATGTCTTTTCAGCTTGACTTTATCTCTATTCATCTCTCTCACATGAATTGAGCTCTAATCGGCTGGAATAAATCCAGTTCTTCAATCACTGCTGGAATTCAATCACCATTTACAGCTCAACATTACAAAGATCAACTACATTAACTTCAATGGATGGCTATCAGAAATCAGTGACAGCCAACCGAGATCTGTCAAGCACAATCTTCAATCTAATTTCAAACAGTCGATCACTAAAAAAAACAATCAGAAAAAAAATCAGTCACCGGAAAAACATTCCAGTAATCAAATTGATTCAAAAATCAATATCCTTCACATCATATTGAATCCAATCATCCGATCAAAAATTGTTTTTCAATACTCATTTGAATTTTAAACAACACTCTCATTTACCAGAAACAGTAATAGAATCATTCGGATATAACATTCATGGAATTAATTTCACGGTGGCTATTTTTTTTTTTAAATCACCGGATTCATATCTTCACAATAAACGTGAAATTATTCATTTAGAGCAGGGGATTTTTGCAGGAGGATGCCAGATATCGATTCCAATCTTTGAATGACAACAGCCATATTGATTTCCAACGAGATCAAATCTTCACCGGAAATCCACACCTCAACATCGTAAAAAATTATTCCGGCGACGATTCAGCCGATTTCTGGAATTATTTTGATTAGCAATCTGATATCATCAATTTAAAGTTCAAATAGTTTAAATCAGGAATCAATTGAAAAAAACAATTTCAGACATCTAATCGATCCACTCAGCTAGTCGATCGATTAGATTTGAATTATTCTGCTACCAGAATTCCATTAGTAATCGATCAGATGATCGATTATCCCTTCTTCTTGTTTCTGAACTAGCTCTCAATAAGATGATCTAGATGATAATTGATCATCTACAGTAGTAAGCAATCCAATGCAACTGAGTTTCATTTGAAAAACACACAGACAAACATTATCATCTGCCAATGCTGATGATTTTTTTCTTTTAAATGCTATTTGCGATGCAGGAAAAAAATATTACTGTTGAAACTAAACTATGCGATACAGAATGAATATTAAATTGAATTAAAAACAATTCCTATGATTTAAGATTGAAATTTTGAACTGAACCGATACACATTTAACTACAGTTTACAATACTACGATTTAATTTTATTTTGATTTGATTGATTTTTTTTTTTTAGCTAATCTAATGAAGAATACTATGAGGAATTAATAGAAGAAGAAGAAGAAGATAAGAAGAACTCACCGGAGGGGTTAGAAGAGAGGTGGAATCCTCTCTCTTGCTTCAGCCGTGGTAGGAATTCTCCACCGGAAAGAGGATGAGAAAAAGAGGAGAAAATAAGGAGAAGGAGAAGAAGAGATAAGAAGAGGTGGAGAGGAAGGGGAAGAAGAGAGGGCTTGGGCAAAAGAGAGAAGACAAGCCTCTCTTCCCTCTACGTATCATATTTAAAGATTTGAACTTTTCTCCATAAGTCCCTCTTCTTTGTAAAATTGCATTTCAAAAACCTCTCTTCAAAAAGTTATTTACAAAACAACTCAAAATGACTATGTTTTAGAAAATATAAAACTAAGTCTATTTTAACTCTAATTTTTTATGATTTTCAAAAACTAAACAACTACAATTATGACAAAAACTAAAATAAGCATTAAAATGTAAAATAAAACTATTTTTCATGCATTTTCTATTTTTAAATCATTTTAGCACATTTACTCGAAACTAACATAAAATTGGGTTTTTAAATCATTTTCTCATGAAATCATGCATATTTTTATATGAAATATCCCTAAAATATATGCATGATCAAGCTCACTTCCTTCTTTACTCTGTCTCAAAACAATGGATCGCCCCATGTATTTTTTGAAATCCATTTCTTGACTTGTTGTCTTCAACTCTCAACTTGCTTCAACCTGGTCTATAATATTAACTCTTCGACTTTGATCCCTCCTTTTTGTCAATGACAAAGGGAGAGAGAAAACCTACCTCTCCTATGTAAAAAAAACACGTTTAACTCTTTATCTCATACACATGAAGTATACACAAACTTTTTTATGTTAATTCTGGTGTTTTTTTATGATTACTATTTCTATGCATTTTTTATTTCTGATATCATATTTAAATCATCATAATATATATGGCTAATTGACAGGGGGAGCATATATTGTCATCATCAAAAAGGGGGAGAATGTTGAGAAACTATATTTTGATGATACATGATAAATATGATATGCTTTCATGATGCATATATATGATACATGATAAATACATGATATGCTTTCATGAGATAGAATAAATATGATATGATTTCATATGTGAAACTGAATATGTTATATTATGACTGGATATGATGTGCTATGTATTTAACGAGTATTTGATGAAAGGCTATTTCACTTAAGAAGAGTGAAGACAACTTGATCAAGTGCAACTATTTGATGCAATCATACTACTCTGAAGGAAAAGCTTGATGGGCCATACATTCATAAAGATTATTCAAGAAGATCGGCTACCTCAAGATGAAGATTTTTTTCTTCTTTAGAGTCATATGTAACAGAACCTTCAGAAGCATGCATATTTCATATTAGACTATATGCTTTGAAATCATACAAGCCATTTATTTACAAAAAGTTAAGCTTTCATAAAAGGATACGTTATGTATATTGTAGCATTTCAAAAACACCTTTTTGAAACAAATCATTGTACTTCCTACAAGCATTTATGAAAAAGACATTTTGACAAGATATAATAGCTCATGATTTCAAAAGCATTAATTGTACTTTCTTACAAGCATTTATGAAAAAGACATTTTGACAAGATATAATAGCTCATGATTTCAAAAGCATTAATTGTACTTTCTTACAAGCATTTATGAAAAAGACATTTTGACAAGATATAATAGCTCATGATTTCAAAAGCATTAATTGTACCTTCTAACATGCATTTATGAAAAAGACAACTTGAAAAGATATAAAAGCTAATGATTTCAAATATGAAAGAAAAAGACAAAATGAATTAATTCATAATACACAAACATTTACGTAAGAAATTTTGGTTCATAATACATAAGCATTTATGTAAGAAAAGACAAATTGTGAAAAGATGTATTGGTTCATAATGCATAAGCATTTATGAAGAAAAGACAAAATGTGAAAAGATGTATTGATTCATAATACATAAGCATTTATGTAAGAAAAGACAAAATGCATTATTTCATAATACACAAATTTTTACGTAAGAAATTTTGGTTCATAATACATAAACATTTATGTAAGAAAAGACAAATTATGAAAAGATAATACACAAGCATTTATTTGAGAAATGACTATTTGTAATATAAGTATTACTCAAGCATTTAGTGTACTTCACAACCATTCATTTTAGAATTGACGATTTGAGAAAATAAATATTATTTTATTAAAATAAGAAATGACCATTTATTTCTTTAAGCATTAAATTCCACCTCAAAAAGCATTTGAGAAATGACTATTTATTTATAAATAAAACCCACACTTAAGAATGTCGACTTACTTAAAGTCATCATTCCTTCTGTAAATATTAAATGCTATTCAAAAAAGCTTTTAAGAAATGACCATTTGTAAATAAAGTACTCAACAAACATTTATCACACTTACATACATTTATTATAAGTGACGACTTGTAAGAAAAATATTAATATACTAATATTCATTAAATTGAGTAAAGACAAAATTACATGATAGAATATATTCCAACGTTCAATGTACTACAAACCATTAAATTGAGTAAAGACAAAACTACATGATAAACTACACTTCAACATTCAAAAATACTACAGAACATTTATTATGAGAAAAGACCTAATACAAAGAATAACTCATTTAAAATACACCAACGAATAGTGTACTCCAAAAAATGCTTCGTATGGAAAGAAGACTTTTTGAAAAAGCAATACAGTACACTTATCTTTTTCACACTAAGTTATTTTTGAAATGACCTGACTTCTCGTATCCCAAAAGGACAATCATTTCAAAAAGACAACGACTAGTTTTCTAAAGACTATATATATTCAAACACAACAGTGTGAAAAGACAAGCAAGCTTTCAACGAGAAAAAATCCTGCTCGACACTCTGAGAAAAGAGCTTAGAAAAAGAAAGAGAAAAAGTCAACAAAAGCTCTCAGAAAAATACAAGAGTGTGTAAGAAAAGAAAAAGATCATTCTGAGAATCTTCATACGTGCATTCATACTCTGCATATCATTCTGAAGGTTCTATAGGAAAGTGTTGTAACTTTCTGATTTCTGTTGTATCCCTTCTCTGTTGAGAGAAGTAGACCTCTGTGAAAGAGGGTGTTTCCCTTCTCTGTTGAGAGAAGTAGACCTGTGAGGAAGAGGGTGTTTCCCTTCTTTGTTGAGAGAAGTAGACCTCTGTGAAAGAGGGTGTTTTCCTTCTCTGTTGAGAGAAGTAGACCTCTGAGGAAGAGGGTGTTTCCCTTCTCTGTTGAGAGAAGTAGACCTCTGTGAAAGAGGGTGTTTTCCTTCTCTGTTGAGAGAAGTAGACCTCTGAGGAAGAGGGTGTTTCCCTTCTCTGTTGATAGAAATAGACCTTTGAGGAAGAGGGTGTTGTACTATTTATCCCGTAACACGGATTTTATAGTGGAAGGCTCAAGTGTTTTACTTGGGGACTGGATGTAGGTCAGTAACTCGACCGAACCAGTATAAATCTTGTGTTTATTGTGTTGTGCCTTATTGCCTTATATTTTATTTTATCGATCTGCATCGTATTTCACTATTCACCCCCCCTCTAGTGGAATTTCATTTGGTATCAGAGCAGGTTCTGTTGGTTTCGACATAACAAGTCTTTCGGCACAAAAATGGCATCAACCTCTTATGCTCGTGACATCGAAGGTCAACAGTCATCTCGCCCTCCTTTTTTTAATGGCACTAACTATGGCTACTGAAAATGTAGAATGATCATATTTCTCAAGTCTGTAGATTTTGCTGTATGAAATATCGTAGAATATCCATATTCTTCACCTGCATCAGACTACTCTTCATGGACTGATGAAGAAAGAAAAATGGCAAACTTAAATGCAAAAGCCATGAATGCTCTATACTGTGCCATACACCAAAATGAATTTAACAGAATATCCATTTGTGATTCTGCTCATGATATTTGGCATTCTCTGGAAGTTATTCATGAGGGAACAAACAAAGTAAAAGAAGCTAAGATCTCATCATTGGTTCGAAAATACAAACTTTTCAAGATGATCAAAGATGAAACCATTACTGAAATGTTCACTAGATTCACCAATATCACCAATGATCTTAAATCTCTGGGAGAAACTCATTCCCAGACTGATAAGGTAAAAAAGATCTTGAGATCTCTCACAACTGACTGGGAGAAAATGACTACAGCTATTGAAGAAGCCCAAGATCTTTCCAAGCTTACTCTGGATGACTTAATAGGCAATCTTATGGCCTATGAAGTTCATATGAAGGAAAGAAGGAAAGGAAAACAACCTCCAAAGAAAAATCTAGCCTTCCTAGCCATTTCTGAGAATGAGGACTCAGAAAAAGAATCTGAAATTGTGCTACTTACTCGAAGATTCCAGCGCGTTATGAGAAAGAACAGGCTGTCCAAAAAGCACAAAGATTCTAAAGAAGATACCATGTGCTATCAATGCAATAAGCCAGGTCATGTAAGACGTGACTGTCCGCTTCTGAAAAGAAAATCTAAAGTCGAGGAACCAAAGAAAAGGTTCTTCAAGAAGAAGGCTCTTCATGCTCAATGGGATGATTCAGAACCATCCACCAGTGAAGAGTCAAGTGATGATGAAGCCGAAACTGCAAACATGTGCTTCATGGTAAACGAAAGCTCTGTAAGTAAAATTTATGACTTTTCCTTTGAAGAACTTCTAGATGCTTTTCAAGAACTATTTGAAGAATCTAGAAAAATGAGTCTAAAAAATAAAGTTTTAAAATCTGAAAATTTAGAGCTTCCCAAAAAAATGAAAAACTCAGTATTGAAAATTCTGAGTTGAAAAAGAAAAATTTTATGCTTACTTCTGAAATCTCTTCTACTAGTTCCAAGACTAAAAATCTTCAACTAGAAATTTCAGAATTAAAAAGTAAAACTGAAAACCTTATGAAAACGGTTTTTAAGTTTACCAAGGGAAAAGAGAACTTGGACAAACTCTTATCCTCTCAAAAATTCTCTTTTTACAAGAATGATATTGATTACTCTCATTATAATAAACCTTCTTGTTCGAATCAAAAGACCACTTTTTTCAAAGGTTCTGCTGAACCTAAACAGAAGTATTATAATTGTAATTTTATGTACTCCTCTAAGATTATAGATAAACCCAAATCAAAATGGATATGGGTTCCAAAATCTAACAAAAAGGGACCCGATCGGGTACCAAAAAGAGTTTCTACTTGATCTATTGCAGACATTGAAAAAGAAGAACAGATGGATATCAGACAGTGGATGTTCAAAACATATGACAGGACATCCAGATCTTTTTGTTGTTCTTCATCAACGAGAAAAAATCCTGCTCGACACTCTTAGAAAAGAGCTTAGAAAAAGAAAGAGAAAAAGAAAGAGAAAAAGAAAGAGAAAAAGTCAACAAAAGCTCTCAGAAAAATACAAGAGTGTGTAAGAAAAGAAAAAGATCATTCTTAGAATCTTCATACGTGCATTCTTACTCTGCATATCATTCTGAAGGTTCTATAGGAAAGTGTTGTAACTTTTTAATTTCTGCTGTATCCCTTCTCTGTTGAGAGAAGTAGACCTCTGTGAAAGAGGGTGTTTCCCTTCTCTGTTGAGAGAAGTAGACCTCTGAGGAAGAGGGTGTTTCCCTTCTCTGTTGAGAGATGTAGACCTCTGAGGAAGAGAGTGTTGTACTATTTATCCCGTAACACGGATTTTATAGTGGAAGGCTCAAGTGTTTTACTTGGGGACTGGATGTAGGTCAGTAACTCGACCGAACCAGTATAAATCTTGTGTTTATTGTGTTGTGCCTTATTGCCTTATATTTTATTTTATCGATCTGCATCATATTTCACTATTCACCCCCCCTCTAGTGGAATTTCACCTTTCTCCTCTTTTAATATATTGTTAACGTGTACACACTTGTGCATTAGCATTGTGGGAGTTAGCTGTAACGCCCCAAATATTTAACTTGAAAATTTTGGGATAATTTTTTTTTTTCTAAACAACAGCGGAAAAGAATTATTAAATCCTTAGTCAAATTATTTGGGCGGGTTACAAGCAATAGCACTGACTCAAGGCATTTAAGTAAAATAAATTCTTGTATTGAAATACTACAAGTTATCATTTACAACTTGAAGATTTATTACAAGTCAGAAATCCTCAGGACATCCAAAGAAGATATGGTCACATAGCACTGTCCGCAGCAACGACCGCAATTGCTCGTCATACCGTTTCCTGAAAATATTAAATCAGAAGGAGTCAGACTACCACGTCTGAGTAAGAAGCATAATATTCATATGAGTGTGCACAGTGTCATGTGTACAAGTATATGTGCAACAGGTTTAGATAGAACTAATAACCATTTAACAATTGATAAATGTATAGGTCACTAAAGTCAAGCATTTCATGATATATTCCATCAACATCAAAGCACGATCCATCATATGCATAAATCATATTCATATAAGTAATAACAACTTTGAAACTAATGTGGATGTACACCTGACTTAACTAAAGCATTTCATGTAAAGTGTGCATAAAGCACAAATATCAATGTTCAACACTAACTTTATGTTTCATCTTGATAATTTCCCTGTGGGTACGCACAGGCATTCGACATCGTAGCGGACCGAGACCACACGGGGGTTTATTATTTTATAACCCGTATGACTAGCCGTACGGATATCCAAAGGGGATGGTTCACGACCGAGAGAGTACTCCCCAATGGCTAAAATTAGAATTAGGATACACCCTGTACTTCTGCAGAAGACTTGGATCTACCACCTAGGACGAATTGGTAGTCCTGGCCCCCTAACTCCGTGGACTGGTGACCGGTGAGACGCCTAGCTCTCACAAAAACAAGAATGTCCCACGGAGGTTGTACCATCTACTCTCTCTAAGGTAGACTATGGCTCCGGTAACATACACCGTCTTCAGGTGTACCCAGAGCCCTGGGAAAACCAGTAACATATACCGTTTTCAGGTATACCCAGTATCCCGGGAAACCAGTAACATATACCGTCTTTCAGGTATACCTAGAATCCCAAAGGTTTTATGTTTTATATTTCATTTACATTTTCTTTATAACCAAGTGCGAGCTATCGCACTACGAGGGGTCTGGTAACATATACCTTCTTTCAGGTATACCCAGAGCCTAGAATTTTCCTTTATGTCATCATGTATGAATTTAACTTTTGATTTTGGTGCTAGGGTATACATATCGTACCCTATTGGTTATCCCGCAACATGGCATAACCCAACTTTACCAATTCATAAGTGCACGTATGGCACTATCAGCATTCTGTGAAGCTGTAAGCTCAGTTTTAAACTTTCATGTGCTCATGGCAGGTCAAATGTCTTTTATTTAGCTAGTTTTTTTTTTTTTTTCAAACAAGCACATACAAACCGACACTAGACATAGAGATACTTATTTATACGCAATCATCATGCAATCCATGCGTATCATAAGTGCTCCTAGAGCACTGCAAGAGCATTGTAAGCAAAATTTTAATATCATACCACCATGCCACTGTAGTTTTTCATTAATTGAGCAAGTGTAACTGACATATGCATTTACCACATGCCACATACAAACCATTATGCGATAAGAAAACATCGTTGAAATCTCATTCATTGCCACATTCACTAATACGTAACATTCTTAAGCAAATATCACATAACAGTGACTTTCAGAGGTACACATAGACTACTCGCACCAAGTCGGGCTGTCTTGAGCCCTCTCGTGTTGTGGCTGCCACCTCCAGGTGATGCCATCAATAAAACAAGCTAATCGACGCTGGCGCTCATTGAGGAGTCCACCTGCCACCTATGTGACCAAGCCCTACAAGTATTCGCAAAAAGGATTCTTTCTTTCTCGACCTTGTTGCACCAATGTCATGGTGTAGTGCTACCATCAATGCGGCAAGTCGCGGTACTCTTTTATGATGCGATATAGCAATGCCACTATGGCATGCACCATGGTTGCTGCTTAACTAAGGTATGCAACCCTCTTCTTGGTTGTGGTTTATCAACCGGGGCTACCAAATACTTTACCGCAGCCCGAAGGCAAATCGACCACAAGGTCAACTTGGTTCGCGACCATGGGTGTGACGGGAACAAGGCTGGAGTCGAGCCGACCCCCGTCCAAACCCGTGTATAGGATTCAACCAACCATAACGAACCCGTACACGGTTGTAACAAAACCGTCGGAGTCCGGCTTGAAGCAACAACAACAGGCTTGTTGTTTCATCCACATGCTGGCAATGCCAGCATCAACGATTGTGGGTGATCCAATGTTCTACTTAAACGGACCACCAGCCATTGGCAGCAGGCAGTATCGCACCGCCAGATCATCAGCCGAGTATCACTCATGTGCAGTAAGCTATGCCAACACCACCAGCTTGCAACTGAAGGGGTTAGTGGGGTGCAGTAACCGATGCACACCACTCGACATCGTGTGCCAACGAGGATGTTTCAGAAACCAGACCTATATCGTCTGGTGCTCACCCGCACTTTCAATCATTTGGAGATGGTGCGTGCTTATCAGAAGACACACATTCTCTCATATATAACCAAAAATAATGCATGATGCAAACGGATACATGATGCAAATAGGTATATGATTCAGATATGAATATTGACTTGATTTATTAGACCCATAATTTCACATATTATAACTTAATGCAAAAATTAGTGAATGATTTTTTTTGCTAAGTGTTGGATCGATTGAGTGGTCAACACCAACTCTTATACCTCAAAAATCGTGATGTAGATCTATCTGTATACATCATTGACATGTTGGATCATGTCATTTTAATGTAGTAGGCAGATATCAAGTTATCAAGCACGGGTCTTCACATAGTTAAGAGAAAACATTATGCAGATTTATAACCCATGTTGTTCACCATTGCAACTTCAGTCATGTACTAAATTTGCAACAACCACTAAGTATCATGACGGTTCACATCACAAAAATTTCCAGACATTTACCTTATGGAAAGACCAATAATAACAATGTGAAGTAATCTTGTTTAAAAAAAAACATGATCTGTACAAGGTCTTTTTTTTTTTATAACCATCTAGTAGTCAAACTAATGCATAGTCCCTAAGGAAGAAAATTTTCAATTTTCAAAAATACACACTAACTTTCTTGATAATGGCGTAACCATCAAGGCTCACGATAACACATAACTATTGTAACGTCAATCTGTAACTCCGAAAAAAAAAAGAATTGGGCAATGATACATTTGATAATATGTTGGGCGTCAAATCTTGATGCTAATGTATAAATTATTTTTTTTTCTTTTTGTTTTCATTTTGTTTATCTAACTATTTTATAACCCAACCCATTGTTCCAACCGAACAAGCCTCAAATCAAGGCTGTATATTCTTTTCCAATCTACAAAAAAAAATATAAAATGAAACCACCATATGGGTGCACACATTTCTGTAGAACTAAAACACTTCCAAAACCCACTTGAACAAATTATATGGAATATTTGGGTAATCAAATCAAAACTATATATATATATATTCATCTACGTGTGTGCTCAGACCTAAGTTTTAATCATCTTTCATGAAGGTAACTTATATGTTTTGCTACAAGATAGTTTCAGATCTACGTTCAAGAAGAAAATAATCTAACAGGATGATACTTAGATAACCATTCCAACCTTTCTCAAGTATGGGTTTTGCAAATGACTAAGGTCTTGCCACGACTAGAGTAGTTGGACGAGCAGCCACCTAGATAACTATACCCTTGTCTGGTCCTATAACAAGTAGGGATTCTGCACTCGCGTATACACCCCACATGATGACGCACACACCTCAGTTGGTGGTACCATCAAGAGGGAAACGACAGGGGGTTATCTTAATCTATGTTATAAAACATTTCCCACCCGCACACAAATAGAATGCCCCTTACTAATTTGAGTACGCATAAATTATCAAACCCTACCAGGCTGTCAATTGATCACCATTGATCTTGCTGATGCGTGTTTACGATAGGGTCATTAGCTTTTGCATGTGAATCCCTATTTGGTTCGTGTAGTTTAGGTATAAACAATGAGATCCACTGAACCAATATATTTTCCAGCCCATACATGTGCCTCATAACACAATACACAAACACACAAAAATATTGCCCTTACATCTCTCGATGAAGATCGAACACGGAGGTAGCCGTGCTTCCTTCGCTCGGTCATTGAACGACCTCAAGCAAGCTTCTTGCTGGAAGCAATGGAGCAAAACTCCTGAGGATGAACCACCCATCCAGCAATGGAGTCCACACTTACGGTGAGAGAGAGAGAGAGAGAGAGAGAGAGAGAGAGAGAGAGAGAGAGAGAGAGAGAGATGAAAACGATGGAGCCCAAAATGAGTTCACGTTTTTTTTCTCAAGGCCCACCTTTCCCTAATTAATCTCCTTCATTTAAGCATGATTTTTAATTTCTAAAAATTTTGAAACTGTCCACCATTCACGTTTTTGTAACTCCCTCACCTCCACTTTTCCAGATTTTGAAAATATGGGAAAGTGGGTCTTTCCATAGAGGAAAACAGTTGGGTTTCTTTTTTTAGAAACCGTCCAGCCGTCCCCTTTGATGGCCCAGCGTTTCCTCATTTAAACCCTTCTTAAATGAGGAGGTTTCGTTGAATTTTAAAAGGCACAGTTTTTTTTCAAAGTCGTTTTTAGCAAAAAGGCTCCATGGCGCACAAGGGATTTGAACTAGGGACCTCTTCTGCAAGGGGTAACGAGCCCCACCAATGCGCCACACTCAATTTCGTTGCATATCTTTGCAACGAAATTGTACTTAACCCCTATTAATGTTTTTTTTTTTTTGACATGTTTGGCCAAAATTCCGGAAATGACATTTTTGGCAAAAAGACACCTCCTCTTGTTAAAATTCGGGTATAAGGCTATTGAGATTTGAACTCAGGTTCCCTCCTGACTAGGCAAGACCTTTTGCCATAACACTACTTCACCTCTTGTTGCATGATAGGTCTTTATTAATTCATATGTATACGAATTTGGTTCATGACGAATCTCAAATACAAGTTGGATAAAAACTATATTTTAGATCTTTTGAACATTCTAACTAGATTTTTGGATCTTGTTCGCAATTCAACCTTATTTGGATCCATTAAGATCCAATTGGATTCTAATTGGGTTTCGAATCCATCCAGGATCCAAATCCATTCATCGTACCCGAATCCAGATACTGGATCCAGTTGATCCAGTTTGGATTTCAAGATCCATTTGGATCGACTCTATATCATTTTATCGTATTTATTTTAAAGAATTTTATCCTTTATTTAGTTTGATAATTATCAAAAACTTGTGGGTTTTACATCCTTTCCCCCTAAAAAGAATTTCGTCCGCGAAATTCGTTACAAGGATTAAACAATTGGATTGGGATATCTTACTACGTGTGTTATACTTAATGAAAATTTTCAAAATCAATTGAAATTTAAATTGTGTGTCTTATTTAGAGTCTTATTCAGGGTATGCACAATCCCTACCAAGATCCGTATACCAGTGACTGTTACATGTATTATTCCAAATAAAAACATCACAACGAATTGAAAATTTAAACCTCATGTCGTATTTAGAGTCTATAGAGTCCTGTTTAGGATATATATATATAATCCCTTTTTGGATCTTCTAGTGTAAAAAAAAAATCTATTTAGTAGGAAGTGATATATGACCTAAGATATCACCTAACTCAGATATGATTTAGTGTTCAACGCGTATCTAATCTCGATTCATCAGATCGTATATTTCTGATAAGATTTGATTAAAGTTTGGTGTTGGATGCAGGATCAGTATATATACATATTTGTGAGATCTATATCCAACAAAACTTATATATCTATGTGTAGGGCTTTAAGAACTGAAATTAGTCAAACCTAAGTTCTAAGACTTATCACCATTCAATCGAGATTCAATCTAAAGCATTAATCCTGACTTGGTATTGGGGTTGCCTGTTATGTCGCAACCTTAGTAAAGTGTTTAGTGAATCTAGGAGATCGTCACACTTAGCTCCTCTAGCCATTTAGTCAAACAACAAAATAACATGTCTCCCGTATCTCTTAATCACAACAAATATCGAATGATGTTTCTAGCAACACATCTAGGTTCTCGATTTTCATACAATAAATCAATTTCTTCAGGAATTAAAAACATAATTCAAATACTATATACTTACAGAGCTCTTGCAGAGTCGCTGGAAGGCCATGAACCATATATTCTTGTCCTGCTCTGATACCCGTAACACGGATTTTATAGTGGAAGACTCAAGTGTTTTACTTGGGGACTGGATGTAGGTCAGTAACTCGACCGAACCAGTATAAATCTTGTGTTTATTGTGTTGTGCCTTATTGCCTTATATTTTATTTTATCGATCTGCATCGTATTTCACTATTCACCCCCCCTCTAGTGGAATTTCACCTTTCTCCTCTTTTAATATATTGTTAACGTGTACACACTTGTGCATTAGCATTGTGGGAGTTAGCAGTCTATATCATTAGTCTGTTTGGTCAAATGTGTTAGATAATGGATGGGTGTTAGTGACGAAGATTGGATGAGTCGTATTACATGTGCATTAACAGTTCATGAGAATTAGCTTGATGATCAACATATATCACTCATTTGGATCAGGATATCATACAATTAGCCTATGTTAGCAGTATGTTAGGCAAGGTAGGTGCATATAGTAAGCATTGGGGTAATATAGTGTGCCAAGTAGTGCATTGTAGTCATTTTTTTACCTTTAGGCTTTATATTTGAGTCTTGCAACCAAGATTAACTGAGTATTGTTGTGTCTTTCTTACTAAGGGTTTTTTCAATTACCTTTTTTATTGTTGTTCTTCATAATAAAATATTTTACTGTTCCTTGATGTTTTCTTAATGTTGCCTTGCCAAGCATGCGTAACAACAATTTCAACATCTTATAGCATATATCAATATCAGTTTTAACCTGCATTTATTCCTTTTGCATTCATTGAGCATTGTCACATGCATATAACATACATTGTTCTTTTCACTAGTTCGATACACCACACACACACACACACACACACATATATATATATATATATATATATATATATATATATATATATATATATATATATATATATATATATATATATATATATATATATATATATGAACATCCATTTCCTCATAAATGTTTAGGTATCATCATGTTCATTCTAGTCTTAATGGGACTCATGAGTTTCCCCTTATACCTTATGTTTTGCTAACCTTGTTTCACAGGAATATATTGAAAACATTCCCTTTTTGTTTTTTTTTTCGGATTCTTGATTTCCATTCAAATTCAAAGATGTAATAGTTAGATATTAATGAGAAATTTACCTTTTTCTGCACTAGATTAGAATGTATAAGCATGTATATACCTTAGAAATTGCTTGTTTTATCTCATTTTTTTCCTTTCATAAAAAAAAAGAAAAAAAAATCATAAATGGGAACACGAATGGCATGTGCACCATTTTATAAAAGATGATTAAATCCTAAGTTGATGTTTTGCATCAATGGCCATAATCAGGATGTGAACAAAACTTAGGATTTTCATCTTTTATGGAATAACATTAGATCCACACTGGATCTTTTTCAAAAATCATCATATTTTCAAAACATTTCTTCCTTTATTAGAGTTTAACTTAAAACTAACTCAAGATATATGTCAATGGCCATAGTCAGGATATATTGAGGGTTAATTTCATTTTAAACTCTATAAAGACACCAAAATGTATTTTATTCTTCACTTGAATTTAAATATGATTACTATATAATACATTCAATGACCATAGTCAGGGATGTATTATATCATCAATCTTATTTCAATTCATTTAAAGAATAAAATATGCTTTTTCAAATCCAATTTTAATTCATTTCATCATTTAAGCTAGAATTATATCATATTTTTGAAATTCTTTTCATATTATTTCAAAATCCAAGTGATTTTTTTGAGATAACTCTTTCAAATACCTTCTTCACTTCTCAAATCAATCTTTCAAAACTTATTCAAATCCATCCTTCTATCTTATTTTTGATTCAAATTTCAATTTCAAAGTCCAATTTGACTTTGGGATTTCGAATTCATTCTTGTATTCAAAATTCAATTTCCAATCCAAAACCAATTTCAAAGTTTAATTCAACTTCGAAAATTCAAATTCATTTTTCTTTTCAGGATTCAATCTCAAATTCAATTTAGCAATTCAGATCAAATTTCAAAGTTCAATTTAAACTTTAAAATTCCTGATTCATCTGCTGATTTCAAAACTCAAGCTTTAAATCAAGTTTATCCTTTCAAAATCTTCAAAAAGAATTGAGTCTTGATTCTCAATCCAAAATCAAGGCTTTGAAATTGATTCTGAATCTCAAAATTCAATTTTTTCTCAGTTTTAAATCAAATCTAGGTTTTCAAAACCTAGATCCATCTTCAAAGTCCCATTTAGATTTTTAAAAACCAGTCCCATTTTGGATTCCGGATTCAATTCCATTTAGGTTTCCAGACTTTGGATCCAACTCCATCTAGGACTCTAGATTTTAGATCCAATTATACTTTTCAAATCCCATCTTGGATTCTAGATCCAATTCCATCTCAGATTCTGGATTTCGGATCCAATTATATATATGCACATTTTCTAACAAATGCAGGGTATGCCATGTGCCTTTCTCATTTAACATGAGTGAAACATCTTGTGTTAGAATTGGCATAACCATCTACATTTGCATTATCAACCTCAATTTTTCCACTTCCTTTTATCTTGGCATTGTGCTAACTCCATCTTGTAGGAATATATGAAAAGCTGAATTAGAAGTTTTCAATATTTTCAATTCCCGTGTTGTAATAAGCTAGACATTAATAAAAACTCTACATTTCCAGTCTTAGATAGAATGAATGAGCATGTAAATACCCTCTATTTCATTATTTTCTTTCATTTATCAAGAAATCACAAATGGGTGCACGAATGGCACGTGCACCGTTTTATAAGAGGTGATTAAATCCTAAGTTGATAATTTGCATCAATGGTCATATTCAAAACGTGAACAAAACTTAGGATTTTCATCTTTTATGAAATAACACTGGATCCACACTAGATCCCTCTTCAAAAATCATCATATTTTTAAATATTTTCTTCTTTTATCAGGGTTTAACTTAAAATTAACTCAAAATATTTATCAATGGCCATAGTCAGGATATATTGAGAGTTAATTTCATTTTAAAACTCTATAAAAGCACCAAAATATATTTTATTCTTCACCTGAATTCAAATATGATTATTATATAATACATTCAATGACCATAGTCAGGAATGTATTATATCCTCAATCTTATTTTAATTCATTTAAAGAATGAAATATGATTTTCAAATCCAGTTTCAAAATTCTTTAAATTCATTCATCATTTAGGATAGAATTGTATCATATTTTCAAAAAAAAAAATTTCAAAATCCAAGTGATCTTGAATATCTTTATTCAAATTTCCATTTCAATTCATCAATTCTATCTCATTTCAAAAGTTCAAAATCCGATTTTGAAGTCCAATTTGACTTTGAAATCTCAAATTCATTTTATATTCAAAATTCCAATCAAATTTCAAAGTTCAATTTAACTTTGAAATTCCAAATTCATTTCCAGGATTCATTTTCAGATTCAATTCAACACCTCTAAATTCAATTTCAAAGTTCAATTTAACTTTGAAATTTCTGATTCATCTTCTGATTTCAAATTCAAAAAAAAAAAAATCAAGTTTATCCTTTATCTTCACAGTGCTTCCTAAAGATTGAGTCTTGATTCTCAATTCAAAATCAAAGTTTTGAGATTAATTCTAAATCTCAGAATTCGGTTGTTCCTAAATTTTAAATTCAAAATATGGATTTTCAAAATCCAGATTCATCTTCAAAGTCCCATTTTGGATCTTCAAAAATCCAAGTTCTATCTTGGGTTCTAAATTTAGAACCCACATCCACTTTGGATTCAGATCTTCAAAAATCAATCTCATCTTGGATTCTAGACTTCGGATCCAATTCTATTTAGGATTCCAGATTTTGGATCCAACTCCATTTTTGGATCCCAGACTTAAGATCCAATCTCATTTAGGATTCCAGATTTTGGATCCAACTCCATTTTTGGATTCCAGACTTCGGATCAAATCCCATTTAGGATTCCAGATCCTGGATTCAACTCCATCTTTGATCCCATACTTCGGATCCAATTCCATTTAGGATTTCAGATTTTGGATTCAGTTCCATCTTGGATGCTAGTTTCAGATCAAAAATCCATTTTAGACTTCAGATCAAAATCCATTCCAAATTTCAGATTAAATTCTATTCCACATTTATAATCCATTTTCATTTCCATTCTCATTTCCAAGCCCAATTTCAAATTTGTGTCTCAAGTCTAATTTCAAATTCAATTCCTGTTTTAGGTCTTGAATCCAAAAATCTCCTCAAAATTGATTCTTGAAAATCGATCCAAATACAAAGTCTATTATGACTTTGAAAATTCACTCTTGTTTCAAAACTCCAGTTCTAAATTCTTTTTTCTAAAAACTTATCTCTGCAAATCTCTGATCATTCCAAAACTTGGAAATTCAAGTCTCTCCTTCCATATATATTTTAAATTCTAAGTTAGATTCAGAAATCCAACTTGTTTTAGATCAAATTCAGCCCTCTGAATCATTTCTTCACTCCATTATCACATTCATTTCAGAATCACTTGGAAAATCTCAAAATTTCTAAATTATTTTCTCAAAAAGCATATATTTCTGCATTTGCATTGCACAAGCATGATTCTTTGTGCATTTTAGTCTTAAAATAAATTCTTAGATAATATTAAGGCAAAGCAAAAGGCATAAATTGGATCCTTGGTTCGATTACCCCTAGTAAAGGTGTCAGGAATGGTCGAACCTCGTACCGACGAGCGAATCCCGTCTCTCTATTTTCTCGCAAATTTTCAAAATGGAGGCGAGTGATTTTCAAAATATTTTCAAAATTAAGGTCAAGTGAGACCTTCGCAAAAGAGTTTCTCCCTCTCTTCTTTTTTTTTCTCTTCTCTCTTCTTTTCTACCTTTTATTTTCTGCTTCAAAAAGGGAAATAGAGGTTAGAAAGGAAAAGAGAAGGAAGAGAGAGAAACCAAGAGGAAAAAATTTGCGATGATCACAGAATTTGGCGACCGTGATGGGACATCGTCTTCGTCCGGTCGAATTGTGCCTTTTGCTTTGCTTTGATATTATCTAAGTCTTTATTCTACAAATGTCAGCTTCAATTCCATGCAAACCTTAGGAGCCTAGACTCTGTCCTAAGCTGACATAATGCATATAGGATTTAAGTATGGTTTGGTAGGACCATATTGAGGAGATCTATTCATGCTCACTTAGACTTAGGTCTGAAATACAACTCTCCTCAATTCTAGGGATTGAATGCAAACAATGTATGCAAGTGTATTGCTTCTCTTCATTTAAAATTCTATTTCTTTTAGGACTTGCATTAGAGCTTTCTGATTTATTGCATGTTGAACATGTTTTCGAAAACATCCCTACTTATATTGTCTCTGTCTTCACATTGTTGGGTTGTCTCACTGAACCATAGTTTGGGAGAGAGCCTCACAACTGGACCACTTATTTGAGTTCGCGCCCCCCTACCATGTACCTAAGGGCCATAGTCCGAGGTATATCAGTAGGTGCTCAAGGATGTTGGGAAGCCATTACCTTAGAACCGGAGAAATATTTTATATGCCACGTACTTCGAGCTTCGTCTTGAGTATATCGGCATACCTTGATTGAAATCAGATGATCTGAACCATAGAGTTAGAATTAAGGTCCTACAAGTCATTTCAAACATTGCATTTAGAGTCAGCCTTTAGGGAGTGTTGTTTGCGCATCCTTGTTTGTGCAACTGTGGTTATGCGATGTTTCTCGTATTCTCTTATACATATATATCAAACCTTTTCAAAACCCTGGGTATATTATTCAAAACTTCCTCTTATTTTCAGAAACCCAGGTGTATATTTTTCCTCTATCTACACTATTTTTCTCTTTTATATCAAATTTTCTTTAAAAAACCTGGAAATCCCTTTTCTAAATTCCCTTGATCTTTTAAAAAATCCAGGATTTGTGTCTATCCTCTTTTCTTCAAGAGTCTATCCGTAAGTCCTGCATTCTATCTAATTCTCCTCATTCTTTTTGCTCCAGTATCATTCCGATGGCGTCCAACTCCCTCGATGTTGTCTTTCCCAGAGATCATGTCTTTTGTTAGATAAAGGATGGATCCCCGGATCAACGGGTTATCCAGACTCATCCCTTCTTCCCTCGGTGGTATTATTCTTGGTTCGCCACCTTCTCGCGTATGTTCCCAGACCACTTGGATGACTGTGGATTGGAGATGGCATCAGCAGTAGGCAAGCGAACCATCAACGGAAGTCTGATTCAGGCTATGGCAGAATGGTGGAATCCGCGTACCTGCACATTTTGGTTTTCATGGGGAGAGATGACTCTGTTGATGGACGAATTCAGTGATATCATGGGATTGCCAGAGCCAGCTGGTCAGCCAGATGATCCGGTCGAGCAACAGTTCCTGATCAACGTCAAGGGAGTAGATGTTCGAGAAGTATTATCCAGGGCAACAGGGAGCAGATCTTGGCCTCTTACTGAGATCAATGGAGATCAGTTCATCGACCTGTTTGGGCTCTATCGCAAGTACGGAGCTTACGAAGAAGTTGACACCTTGTCCCGAGCAGCGAAAGACAAAATCCAGCATGCCGTAGTCCTATGCACGGTGTGATTAGCATTCTTCTAGGACAGTTAGAATTTCATCGATGTCAAAGTCGCCCAACTCTTTCGAAAATGGGAAAGCAAGCAGACCTGTCAACTTTCAGTTTCTATGGAAGCTTTAGCCTTTCTCTACCGTGGCTTAGCTCGCTTCGCCCTTGGAGAGACCATTCTGGTGGAAGGATGTACTTATGCCTTGCAGTCTTGGTTCCTGCGACATGTGCCGTCAAAAGCCAGTTCCTTCAGGTTCAACAGCAAGAAGCCGAAATCTACCATTCAGTATCGATCTTCGATCGAGAGTCTGCATCAGGAAGAGATCCTTTGGGATTACTTTGACAGGCGAGAATCAGTTCCTCGCTATACTTTTGCTCGTAGCAAGCGCTACAGATTGCTTGGTCCCTTCTTCTGTGTCGACTATCAGCCAAAGATGTGTCTCAGACAGTTCTGGCAGCGGCAGGTTCGTGTCAACACTCGCATCCCTACGGACCACATGCCAGAATTCGATCTGTAGTCGGATTAGTGATTTGGGACATACCATGTAACCAAATACACTTGGGATTCTTTCATTTCTCTATCTGTATTTCCCGGACCCAATGTATCTGTTGAGTATCAAGAGTGGTGACAAACTGTCTATCCACCCCCTCTTTGTCTTTGAATCTATTTTCAATAAAATATTACTTTTTGTGCTGCTGACATGCATTTTTTGCCAAATATTATTATGAGCGTAGATAGCCGCGATATTTGTGGTGACCTTATCTCCGGCAATGGAGATGTTCTTTTAAATAAACTCCTTATTCTTCTTTAATATCTCTTATCATGGTGGACGACCTTGCCTAGGTAACAAGGCACATTTTCCATTATCACAAAAATGGTAACGCAATTGTCACAAAATTTGTGACGACCCAATCCCTGGTAATGGGATAGTCCTTTTAATTGTCTACCAAGTCTCCCATTCTTTTCTAAAAAAAAAATGTCATTTTGAAAAAGTTTCTTCCCTGCTCTAACCATCCTCTTATTCTGCAAAAGGCATTGGCATTGTAAGAATGGTTCAAACAAGGACTGGGAAAGAAACAACCCCTCATCACAGCGACAACGAGATCGAAGCAATGGACTCTCCCAAGTCAGCTAGAGGACAGAGTCAGTACCAAGGAGATGATATTGATCCCGCCATATACGGTCTGTTCCAGAAAATGATGGCAAGGATGATGTCAAAACAAGCTGAGGCCAGTCTGAAGAAGGCTGTGAAAAAGCAGGTCCGGATTGTAAGAAAAAAGGTCCAACCTGACACCACTTCTGAGGAATCAGAATCAACAGAGGAAGAGTCAGAACAGGAAGAGCAGTTTGTCTACAGTCAGAATCCTCCATGGCAGTTCGTAAAGATCACTAAAGAGCCCGAGTCTGTGAATAAGCCCAAACCTGGGATCTCAACTGAGGATCCGATGCACGAGCAATTGAGAGAAATGACTCGAGCAATCAAAGATATCCAGGCCAAGAGCAAAGGAAAGTAGACCTATTCTGGCGAAGATTTCTACAACGGCCTAGACGGGGATGACAATCTGGAAAATCTCCCTCGCAAATTCCTCAAGTTTGATGGAACGGGCAATCCAAAGGCTCATCTGGCCACGTTCTATGCAGAGTGCGGCCGTTTTAGAAAAGACAACAGGGCTCTGTTCATTTGCTTCCATCGCAACCTAGAAGGAACAACGGCTAGGTGGTATGCGGACCACATCAACCCTATCGAACTACGAGAGTTCGATAAAGTCGTAAATCTTTTCATCGAGCACTTCATGTTCAATGTTGAGGCCTCGCTAACTCTCAACCATCTGTATAATTTGAAGCAGAATGAGAACGAGAGAGCAGGAGAATTCATCCACAGGTGGAGAAGCACCTGTAACAAAATGAAGGTTCCCATTCCAAAGGAACATGCGCTGCAAATTATTCTGAACAACTTTGCTCAGCCTTTGAGAAATCTCATCTCCACATCTCCTGCAAAATCCTTCATTAAATTGATTGAGAGAGCCGAATGGCTCGAAACAAGATTGGACAACGACCTTTATGAAGGTTACCCATTCGTCCAAGGCAACCCTGAGCAGAAGAAGAAAGCACACATTGTTTATTCTACAAATTTTTCAGGCAGTAGCAGCAACGCTAGCGGCAAGAAAAATAAGAGGAACTGCCGCAAAGACTCAGGAAACTCCAGAGCTGAAAGAACGAATTCTACAGCCCAAAAGGGGAAATTCGTTAAGCCACATTCGGTCCAACCAGTGCAGCAACCTGAAGAAAGGCAGCAAGAGAAACCAAAGCATGATGGATGGAGTTACGATCAAGAATTCACTGCCCTGGAACAATCCCATGAGGATATCCTTGAATATATGCTATCAAAGAGGATGGTCAAACTCCCCAAGATGGCAGATCCTCCAGTCGCTATGGGAAAATGGATGGACAAATTCTGCAAATTCCATCAGACGATCGGACATGACACAGAGCATTGTTTTGTCCTCAAGAACATCATTCAGGACTGTATCGACAAGAATTTGTTGATCGAGGATGAGGACGAAGAAAAACCCGAGATCTTGTCCAAGCCTTTCTCTAAGCATTCACCTTCAATGATTACAGAGTAGACAAACTTTCTTCAGAACAACATTTAGCCGTGTTCCAGCCAGGACATCCAGGATTAACATCAGGTCCTAGTCCTACGTCAAGCACAGTCTTCCGCCAAGAGGGTGGATATTACTTCATTTTTTATCAACAAAAGGTCAGTAAATGAGCCAGCAAAGGTGCTAGCAGAGGTTGCCAAGCAAACTCCCAGGATTCCGAAGCGCTTCATCAAAGCAGCTTCAAAGAAGGGTGAGACATCAGAATCAATTCAGAAGCCAATCACTGCTCTATCAAACATCTCCATCCTGGACTTGACCCATGCTTCTCCGGAGCATCAGCAGGTTCTAAATGATCTGCTGTGGAAAATCAAGGTCAAGTCGAGCACGACTCAGTAGGACATGGCTCAAATCGTCAACCAGGCTATGACGAATGCACCAATTACCTTTTCTGATGAGGATTTGCCAAAGCCTCAATCGTTCCACAATAATGCTTTATACATAGTGGTGTGAACCAGGGGCATGACTGTCCCTCATGTGCTTGTAGATGGGGGCAACAGCCTCAACATCTGTCCAGAGATGACAGCCAGGGCCTTGGGCCTGAAATAAGAAGAATATACCCCAGATCTGATAACGATCTACGATTTTGATAACCATGGGCAGACAGCTAAGGGGAAGATTTTTCTTGAGATTTTCATCAACTATTCAGTGCATACCGTCCTATTCCATGTGGTAAATGTGCCGCCCACATACAACCTTCTGCTGGGACGCACTTGGATCTATAATGCCAATGTCGTTCCTTCAACCCTTCATCAATGCATCAAATGGTCGAAGGGAGGCATAATTACCACTGTTCTGGGAGAAGATCCAGAAGAGAGACTCCCACAGTCGATGATTCACTGTCCTACTTTAACTGCAGACATCCGAAGCATTCGAGAGGTCGACGAAATTAATTTGAGTGACAATTTGGTCATGCTGAAACTGAAGGAAGTCCAACCAACAGAAAACGTCACCGCAGTGATCCAGTGGCAGGGACCTCGCTTCTTCAAACTGGGTGGGTGCCTCAATTGCACTTCTTTCAAAGATCACCCTTTGTTCTCGCAGTTCTCAAAAGCCAAGAAAGGGTTCAATCTTTTGATGAAGCATGGCTACCATCCCATCATAGGCCTTGGTAAGAACGAGGACGGCATGATGGAGCCGATCATCCCTGCTTGGCATGTTAATGGTGCGGGTTTGGGTTTCACCGGTCAGTCGTCAGGCAGAAAAACCACTTTCATCTGAGGGCCAGAGTGAAAACAATGCCTTTGTTTTCTGTTTTCTTTTCACCTTGTAGGGACAACTCAGTCCCAGTTTTCCTTTTCTCGAGTCATCTGTAAAATACCAAATGGCTGTTTTCAACAAACTATGAATGAAATTTTGATCTTTTTCACATCGTGGCGTATATGATTATTCTCTTATATCTTTTTTTTCTATGTCATCATTCTTTGTTTTTGTACAAAAGGCTATTTTTGAAATCTCTTACCTTTTTCTCAAAATCCTTCTTTGCGCTTTTCATGATTGCCAGAATCATGGCTCCTAAATTGCTCAAAAAGCTCATTGTCAATCCCAATCTTCCTCAAAGTCATTCCAAACCAACCAAAATCTGTAACGCAAAGGCAGGGGCAGAGGTCAGCAAAGCAATAGGGCAGATCGAAGAATTAGCAGAGTTCGACTTAGCGATTCAAGAATTGCCAGTATTCGGAAGCAGGATTAACAGTCGCCTTTGGTTCAAGATCTTACAAAGGATGTCAATATCGGTTCAGAAGATGACCCAAAAATCCTCAAAATTGGTTCCAGCTTAAGTTCAAATGAGAAGGAAAGGCTCATCCATTTCCTCAAACAGCACCAAGAAGTCTTTGCTTGGACTTATGAGGATATGCCAGGGTTGGATCCAAGGTTGGTCGAGCATCGTCTCGTACTAAAGCCTAATGTCAAGCCAATCAAGCAGAAATTAAGGAAAATGGATCCTCGAGTGGCACCACAAGTTAAAGAAGGACTTGAGGAGTTGCTAAAAGCAGGATTCATCCAAACCAATGATTACCTGGACTGGTTGGCGAACATTGTAGCAGTTCCCAAAAAGAATGGCAAAGTCTGAATCTGCATTGATTTTAGGGATCTCAACAAAGCCACCCCAAAGGATAATTATCCACTTCCCAACATGGATCTTTTGATCGATAGCACAGCGGGCCATGCCATATTTTCCTTTATGGATGGGTACTCAGGCTACAATCAGATCAAACTGGTCGCTCATGACCAGTCAAAAACTTCTTTTACCACGCCTTGGGGTACATTTTGCTACACAGACATGTCATTTGGGCTCAAGAATGCTGGGGCAACCTATCAAAGAACGATGGCGGTTATCTTTCATGACCAGATGCACAAGAACATGGATGTCTATATAGATGACATCCTGGTCAAATCCAAAGAAGGAGAGGATCATCTTGATGCTCTCGACCAAGTTTTTGAAAGACTTATCCTTTACAAGTTGAAACTCAATCCGCAGAAATGTGTCTTTGAAGTAGAGTCAGATAAACTACTTGGCTTTATGATCAGCAAGAAAGGCATAGAGGTGGATCCTGCCAAGGCAAAGGCAATCATTGATATGCCGATGTAAACACACCAAATTTTCACTCACCTCCCTGACTCATCACATTTTAGTTCTCTGAAACCAATGAAGGGCAAAATGGTCATTTTCCAAGATTGAACCTTGCAGAAAGTCCTAAATTCCATTCTCAAGTCTCAAAACTTCTCTATTTAGACTCAGAAGCATCTTCAAAATGCAAATTTTCAAAATCCTATTCGGGACAAAAAGCTAGAATTTCCAAGTCCTGGCTCAAAGGGGCATTTCAGGAAACATGTCTTTGCATATCATCGCATGAGCATTTCATATCATTTCAATGCACAACATGTCATTTTGAGATCCATAACTCCTGATTTTCAAAAGTATCAATCCAGATTCGAGTTTTAAATATTTCAAAATTGATTTCAGAACCCTGGGTCTTCAAAATTACAAATTCTTCCCATTTTACCCCCAGGACTCTGAATTACAAAAGTTTTCTCAAGAAAACGATCTGGATAGTTTTGACATTGATTTTCAAAATTTCGTCAGTTGAAAAAAGGGGGACACAATTTCAAAATCATAAGACCTTATTTCAAACTTTTACAAAAAGGGCTCCGAATTTCTCCGCATCTTTCTAAATTTTACCCTGAAGAACCATTTTCTTCTAAGTTTTGAAACTGAACCAAAGTTCACTTCATGTTTTTCTAAACTTAGCTTACTATTATGAAAATTCCAAAAATCTCACTTGGCTTTTATTTCAAATAAGTGACGTGGGACCCGCCTCGAGGTGGTGTCACACTCAAATTTTCAAATATTTCTCTTATTTTCAAAACAGTGCCCATCCGGAAGTGGCACCGATTTATAAAACTCTTTCATTTGATTTAATTTTTAATAAAATAATTAGTGGGCCCACGTAGGTGACACCCCATTAGAGTCCTCTGCAAAGAAAAACAAACTTTTTCAAAAAAGTTTTCAAATCCAGTGAGGTGGCACCACCTTAAAAAAAAAGAGGAAAAAAGAAAAAAAGGAAAAAAATTTTCATTTTATCACTTTTTTTTGTTTTTTTATTTATTACTTTTCAGTCCCAAATGGAGCCACCGTGAAACCCTACCAAAAAAAAACCTTATTTTTACCTAACTTTTCAAAAAAAATTGCTGGAGGAAGGGAGCCGTCCCCCTCTCAAAATGGCGAGTTTTTCTTTCTTTCAAAATATTTCAAAAGTTTGTTTTAAAAGATTATTAGAATTCGGCTAAAGGAGAGGAAACTCTCGGATTTGGGGGAAAAAGCAGGTGGGCTGGCTATTAAAAAGCCATAGGGGCCAACGCAAGAAAGGGGGAGTTCGGTTCTTTTTTTTTTTTTGAAAGTCATCTCTAGAGTCTCCCTCATCGGCTCTTTCCCCTCTTTCTTAGCAGATAGCAAAGCCCGTTTTCGAGCCCTCCCGTCAGCTAGCGAGAAGCCGACTGCATCTCCTTCCCCATTTCTAGCAAATCCCCTCACAGATAGCTTCCACCATTACCCAGCGAAGGAGCCAAGGAATTGGGAAAAGCTGCAAGGCGCGGAAGAAACACCATCTCCTTACCATCAGCCCTGGAGATTGAAATATCTTCTTTCTCGATAAGCAAATCTTCAAGGGCTAGCTTCCAAGAGGAATACCGTCCAAACAACCAGGTAAAGAGGTCTTATACGCCTGTTATCTAAAGAAACATACCTCATATTCAGGCTACACATCGTAAATCCATTGCATGAATCACTGTGATTTTCGTCCCCAGTCGCCTCCCTCATTGAGGATCGATGATGCCTTGTGATGACATCATCGATCCAACTGAACATCATGCTACGAATGAGTTACTTTCCCCCTTCCCATGTCTAAAAGAAAAAAAAAATCCTTTTCATCCTTGATGTTTTTTTTTTCTTTTTGCATTATAACATTTTCCTATCACTCAATGCTTGTATTTTTTTTTGGATCGTATCAGTATCATCACATCTAACATGTCACCGATTTTTTTTGTCTTTTTTTTTTTTTGGATTTCTACCACAAAAAATATCGATTTTACCAGAATTTTGCTAAATGAAACCCTTTCTTTTGATTTACTGCTCACGCAGGGCATCTCCCCTGTTATAACTTTTTTTTTTACTGTTTCTCTTCTTTTCTTCGTGAACCTGGTGGCTTTCCCACTCCCTTATCGTCCCACGCATATCCTGTTTTGTCAACAACATTGCCTAAATGTTTTGCATAAATATCTAATTTTGACGAAGTATGTGCATTTCATGGCATCAAGCAATACCCGTAAGGGCTTATCGTACAACGATAGTGCCAATTGACTAAGGCACGACATTTATAGCCTTTAGCAATCTCAATTCTGTTTCACTTTTAGCATCTTCATCGATTCAGAAGGATAAATATACTTTACACATCTTCTGTATGCTTTGGGTGGTTTAATGGCTCAACGAGTTGGTGCTCATATGACGCCCCTTTATGTTATGTTATTTAGAATATTCAAGGTCAGAGGTATCATTTGACTGAACAGGATAAAGTTCAGATTAGTTCAGCTGTTTTATACATTGTAGGCTCGTTTACTGCATGTATGTACTGAAATTCTCTTTTTATGCCAAGTTCTAATTTTTGTAGGTAGATGTTTTCTGGTTAATCTCCATCTGCATATAATGAGAGTTAGCCACTATTATTTAGCAATTTAATCTCAAGCATTTATTATTTGTAACTTAATTTCACTCAGCAATTCTTGGCTTTTACTATTTGTAATGTATTTAATTAGATCTTCTTCATGGGCCTATCTCCTTTCTCACACAGTCTCAAGGTATTCCATACTTCCAGCATATTCATTAAGTCCCAATACACTTTCAGCATGTTTTTTAGTTTATCTCCAATGCCCTGCATTATATTTTTTTTTCTTTTTGTATGGGCTTCCCTATTCTATACTCCTGTTAGTTCAACATGGTGGTGTTCTTTATTAACATATCTTTATTAAAATTCTGTAAAGTCCTATCTGTGGTGCTCATTCTGTCATGGTACATGATATCAATTTGTTGTTCACTATACCTGTAGGATCTCTAAATTGGCTATGTTCCCTTTTGATTTGATAATGCACCTGTAACTTCCTTGCACTTACATCTTCACCTTGCCATTGTATATTTCTTCGTTCCATTGCATATTTGACTTACTGTCCCCTTTGTATATGTGATGTCAAGTGGTTCCCTTGAATTCGGGATGCTCAATGAGGCAACACCCACAGTTCCTGTTTTGAGTAGCTATAAAGATGTCTGTATTTAGTTGCCTTTCATTCAAGGAATCTGGATGTCTCGATAATTTCTTTGGATAATACATTTCCAGCATACCTAAGAGACAACATTAGTCCACTGTGCAGACTTTAGTTATAGCAATTTATAGGGTATGAGTATTGAAATCAGTGTGGGATTGTGATTATGAAATAAGGATAACTTGAGAGTGTAAGGAGTATGAGAGAATGGCAATTGTGCCTAACATATTTTCTTTATGTAAGCCTAAGTAGTTAGGTATATTTTGTCTTCTTTTACTTAAACTTAGTAGTTAGGCATCTTGTAAACATCCCATTTAGGCCTCATACTGGCATATATAGATATGTTTTGATTGTAGTATAGGCATAATTATTGGCATCCTGGCATTGATGTGATATCTCCTTTGGTATGTTGTCTCTCTTATACTAACCCACACTTGTAGAAAAGCTTAGAGGAGGCGCCTTCAGTTGATTTTTTTTTTTTTTGCTTTACGTTATCTGTGTAATAATCAAAGTATACATTTGGAATAAGATTTACTTTTACTGCTTAGATTAGGTTGCATATCATATAGTTTAAGTTTCGTAATATCCTGATTCTATGATTCATGCCTCTAGTTTGCAAAATCACCATGGATGTACACGAATGACACGTGTACCAACTCTTAGGGAGTTGATGAACTCGGTGGAGTCCATATTTACGGCCCTAGTCGGAATATGGACGAAACCCAGATCCATCATCTTTTTACCAGTCACACTGAGCCTACACTCTTAGGCTATCTTAAAAATGCACATCATATTTTCAATTTTGCAAAATATTGTGAATTAAATCACTTAAACTCTAAACATGTTCATGGCCACAATCAGAACATGTGAAGGATTTATTTTGACTTAATACACATTTTTCCAGCAAATTTCTCAGAAAATCTTTTCAAAGTGCATTCATACATCCAAATCATCTGCATCATGGCATCACCTGCTTTTCTCAAGAAAATGTCATTCACTCCATGGAAATCGATTCCTCAAGAAACTCTGAAAATTTTCAAAGTTGGATTTTCCAAGTCAAGTTTTCTTGTGATTCTCCCTGAAAATGTTATTTTCTTAAGATTCATTTTCAAAAGGAATTTCTCATCTTTCTCAAGAATCAAAATCAATTTTCAAACATTTCAAGTCTAATACTCTCAGGATTTCAGTTTCCTGAGTTTTGCTTTTCCTACTCCTAAGGATTTTCTAATGTATTTTAATCATTTTCCAAAGAAAGTTTTCAAAATTGGAGTTTTCCTGACAAACATTTTCATTTCCAAATGTTCATCTTTTCTCAAGAATTCTCTCCACTTTCTCAGGATTTTCTCACATCATCATAAACTTTCTGGTGATTTCCAAATTCTTTCATCTGAGTTTCCTGAGAGATTGATTTCCACCTTTTCCCTGAGAAATATCTTTCAACTCCAAATATTTTTCAAGCATACATCATGTTTTCCAGCTTGCATTTTTACAAATTTTCATAGCACATTGTTATCATCGCAAAATTTTTAACTTTTGCGAGTCAAACTGACCTTTGAAAAAGATGTTTGAAAATAATTCGCCTCCGTTTTAAAATGCGGGACAATTCCGAAGAATGGGACTCGCCTGTCGGTACGAGGTTCAACTGTTCCTGGCGCCTTTACCAGGGGTAATTGAACCAAGGATCAATTGTGTGCTTAGCTTTGCTCAACTTGTCTAAATCATGTTCTATTTCCTAAATGCATAAAGAATCAGGCATGTGCTATGAATTTCTGAAAATGCATATTTGAAAACATGATGTTTGCTTCAAAGATTGGAAAATAAACTCTTTGAAAATCGTGAATCATGATTGAGATACTGTATTTGAGAAAGTGAAAATCAATTTCTGAAGAATCTAGAGGTTTTTGTGAAAATCGATTATGAGAAATGTGAAATAACATTGGAGAACTTGATTTCTTTGAATTCAAACTTTGAAATTGAAAATATAACTTAGAAAAATCCAATTTGGAACTTGGGAAATACTTGAAATATCATTGGCAAATCCATATTTTGAGAAAAATGATTTTTGAATAAGACTTAGGAAATTTTTGAGAAAATTGATTTTTTTTAATTGAAATTGGAATTTGCAAATGCATGAATTGAATGAATATGGATTTGAAAGACTTGATTTTGAGGAATTGAGAAAATCCTTTTTGTATTTTTGAGAAATGCAGTGCATTTTGAAGTTAGCCTAAGAGTGTAGGCTGAATGTGGCTAATATGAAGATTACAAATCTGGGTATCATTCGTATTCTGACTATGGCCATAAATACAAATTCCACCAAGTTTGTCAACTCCATAAGAGCCAGTGCACGTTCCATTCGTGTAGACCATAATGAATTTATGAAAATGTGCTTGAATGATACATTCATCAGACATTTAATATTTGCAGAATTAAACTATATGCAATGCAATCCTAGTCTAAGCTGAAATTTAAATTCTTATTCCAAATTTAGTTTAATTTACATCACTATTGAATTTAAATATAAGAAATTAAAGGAAAGTAAAGTCTTCAATGTCTCTGCAAAACTAGAAAACTTTGTTAGTGATGATATGTTGGCTTTTCTAGGTTTATCCAGTAATATCTAGAAATTACTGGATTTTGCTAGATATAAGCCTTTTCCATGTTTCCCTTAAATCAAAATTGATAAAATATGAAATAAGATTGAATAAATATGAAAATGGAATTTGAAATTTTGAAATTAGGGTCAAAATGACCAAAATACCTCTGATAGCAAGACTATGGCCTTGAAATCAAGGTTTTCAGAAAGATATTTTGTAAAATGCAAGTTTTAAAATCCAAATAAGAATAAATTAAACTAAGTATGATGTAAAATGATTAAAAGTATGAAAATTAGGGTTTTGGAATTTCAAAATTTAGGTCAAATGACCAAATTACCCCTGATAGCAAGACTATGGCCTTGAAATCAGGGTTTTCTGAAATAGATTTTGATAAAACTTGAGATTTATGATGGAAATAAACACAAAATCAAACATGAAACATCCTAACATGATTATAAACATGAAAAAACCCTAAAACCACACACTTATGCACGAAAATCAAGAAATATCACAAAAATTGTGATTTTGGCAGTGTTTTTGGATCTTTCAGGTACCCTGTTTTGCAATTTGATCTATTCAAACATCAAATGAATTCTAAATTTCATAAAAATTGGCAAAGACACTTATTATCACCCTAAAATCAGATTGGAATTGTAAAAATAATTTTTTGACATTATTTTAATCCGAAAATTGCATTAACAACCTAAAATAAGCTATTTTTAACCTAGGTCACCAACCAGTTTCAGAGTTAGACCCGAATCAGGGGTCAATCTTCCATAAAAACTTCTGAATTTTTACAGAGATAAACTAGGAATAAAAACAGAGATTTCCCAATTTACAGATTGGAAAAATCATCTTTGGTGAAGGAGAAACCCTTCCGACAATCTGAACTAGAATCTAACAAACCTAACAAGGGTTAAAACAACTACTTCAGATTGAAAATACAAACATAAATAAAATACTTAACAAAAAATTTCTAAAATTTTAACAGTAAATAGTAGACAGAAAAATAATAATACTCACTTTTTACAGATCATGAATCGGATCTGTGGTTTGGGATTTATGAATAACACAAGTCTGATTAGAGTTTTGGTAAACCCTAACGAGTTTTAAATTTAAAATCACACTTTCTGTCATAGGAAAAATACTAAACAGATATAAAAAAATATCGAAATTTCACAGTAGATAGATCTAATTAATATGAATCCATGGCATTTTACATATCTCAAATCGGATATAAGATGAGAAAAATATCATCACAGCAAGTTACCTTTCTGATTTTAACAACGATTTTAAAGCTTTAAAAACCCAATTTGATGTCTGATTTTTATGACAGGGTTTCCGAATCCCAAAAACTTTAATTTTTTTACAGTAGTTCATTTACATATGCATGTATTTCATATAAAAAAATCAGCAATTAACAGTGAATATTTCAATCTGAAACAGCATGCTCTTTTCTGTTCTAAACTAAAAACACACAGAAATCTAAGAAACTTGAGAAAACATGCATTAACTAATGAAAAACAATAAAATAAATACTAAAACAGTAAAATAAAAATTATTTATATTCTGGAAAACGTGTAATAAATATGAATAAACAAATAAATAAATAAAATACAGGAAATCAATGGCTGGAATTTGATGTTACCTTTAAAAGCATGGATTTAACCCATTAAAAGGGTAAATCACATGTTTTATTGGTTAATAATATAAAAAATAATGCAATAAACGATTCTAATGGATTAGAATCATGAAAAACAGCATGGAATAGAGTTAGATCATCTTCTTGAATTGATTTTGGGGTTCTTGAATGAAATCCATGGTTAAATTTATGAACACAAGAGTTCCCATCGTGAAATCTATTGAAAAATCATAAAACAATAATAAAAAAATAATAAAATAATATTAAATAACTCACCTTTGGGCTGCAGCTTCAATGGAGGAAGGTGGAGATGCTGAATATGAGAGAGAAGCCATGAAAATTTGAGAGAAAAAGAGTTCCTTTTGCCCCTCTAAAGACCCCTTTTTATAGTTTTTCAAAACCCATGTAATTAGGACTAATTAATACCTAACTTTGACTTTTTCAAACTCTATCTAAAACCACCAAGGGAGGACAATTTTTTGTGGTTTCCTAACCCTAAATGAACTCTAACTAAACCTTAATTAACACCTAATTAAACCCTAAAAAGTCTAAATGTGGCACCACCTAGTATGGACCCATATTTGGTTTTTAAAACCTGAATTTAAAAGCTTTAAAAACCAATGGTTTAAAACTTAAATAAAATGGATTTTTAAAATTGATTTTGACTCCTCTAAACCTCTAACCTAACTAGGACAATGACTAACCCTAGTCTAACCTTGACTTCTTCAAATGTGGCGCCACCCCGAGTGGGCTCCACTTGAATTTTCAAAAAATGATTTTAAAACTTGAAAATGAGAGGTTTTTGAAAATAGATTCAAAAGTAGACTTGAAATCAAAAGTTTTGAAATGGCATCGAGTTCCAACTGGGTCAGAACTTCTCTAGATACGACACCAACGGGGTGGGCCCCACATTGAAGTTTTGAAAATTTGAAATAAATATTGAAAATGGCTTTGAAAACGGGTTAAAATCAACAGTTGAAATTCAAAGTTTTGAAAATAGAGTTCTAAGCGAATTGGAACTCTGGGCTAGAGTCCTAGATTTTTAGGACTCTGTGATTTTGGTTTTTAAAATCCAAATGAAGGAGTTTTTGAAAAGATTTCATCGAAAATGGTAAAACAAGTCAGAAAATACAGTCAGGGTTAGACTCCTAACTCAATCAGAACTCTGAAATAGAGTCCTGAATTAACTGGACTCTACAAAATGACCTAATTTTTGAAAAACAAATGAAAATAAATGAAAATAAAATAAAAACAGACTCCTAACTGGACTAAGACTCTGGAACAGTGTCCTGATCGGACCGAAACTCTAGATTTTTTTTGGTATTTTCTGAAAAACAGATGAAAGAACTTGTGAAAGCAGTGAAAACAATAACAAGTATTGAAATAGAACAGAGTTCTGATTCAACTGAGACTTTGAAGACAGAGTTCTGATTGAACTAGAACTCAAATTTTTGGATTTTCTGAGAAAACAAATGAGAGAATTTTGAAAAACAGTTAGAAACAGGATAAAATTGAAGTTTTGGTTCAGAGTCCTGATCTGATTAAGGCTCTGAGAAAGAGTCCTGATTCAATCAGAACTCTAAGAATTTTGGTTTTTCTGGTAAGCAAATGATGAATTTTAAGCAAAGCTTTTGAAAACCAGTGAAAATGAAGTGAGAAAATCAATTTTGGATAGAGTCCTACTTCAATCAGGACTCTGGGGCAGAGTCCTGATCAGGACTCTGGGATAAAACCTCAGAATTTTGAAATTCTTTGATAAAAGTATAACAATTTTGATAGATGGAAAGATTTTTAAAAGATTCTTTCAAAATTGAAATCAGGATCAGAGTCCTGATCCAACTAGGACTCTCTGAACAGAGTCCTGTTTTGACTAAAACTCTGAGTTTCTGACTCATTTTGAAAGATTTTGAAAGATTTGATTAAAAATAGATAAAATAGCTGTAAAAGATTAGAGTCCTAATCCGATTAAAACTCTGAATAAGAGTTCTATTCCGACTGGACTCTTGAAGAAGAGTCCTGATCCAACTAGGACTCTGAAATTTTGGCCAAAACAGAAGATTTTGAAAGGTCTTCTCTGAAAACAAGTAAAAAAGTAGTGAAAAGTAGAGTTTTGATCCGACTGGGACTCTGGAAAAAGAGTCCTGATCCAACTAGGACTCTAAGATTTTTGAGATTTTTGATAAATGAAGAAATCCAGAAGCGACACCACCTAAATGGGTCTCATCTGAGAATTGAAATCAATTGAAATTGAGTTTGAAATGAATCCAGATCATTTTCTAAGAAAATATTTCAAAATATAAGATCCTGGGGTTGGAAAATGACAGAATGTTGAATAAAAACCCAGGTTTTGAAATTGATTTCGAAAGAAAAAGTTTTAAAACTCAAATCTGGATTAAATATTTTGAAAACAAGAGTGCTGGATCTCGAAAATGAGATGTAATGACATGCAATGCTATGCAATGCAATGAAATGATATGCTGAATTCATGCAATGATAAGCCATGACACATAAAATGGATGAATACTGAATGAGGAGGAAAATTTGGGGTGTTTACACACATGCCTGAATTCTCTGTGCATTTAGGATAGAACACAATTTCAATGATTTAACTAAGTCAAGCACATTTTGGTCCTTGGTTCGATTACCCCTGTTAAAGGCGGCAGGAACGGTCGAACCTCGTACCAACAGGTCGAGCCCCATCCCATGGATTTTTCCGCGATTTTCAAAACGGAGGCGAGTATTTCAAAACATTTCCAAAATCCGGTCAAGTTTGAATCGCGAAAGCATTTTCCTCTCTCTTCTGCCAGGAAGGAAAGACGGAAAAAATTTTGCGACAATAACAGGTTTGGCGACCCTGATGGGACCTGTCCTTGTCTGATCAAAATGTGCTTGACTTAGTTCAATTATCAAAACTGTGTTCACAAAATGTCAGCTCTTCACTTTCTGATATCATGCGAACCTAGGAGCCTAGACTCTGACCTAGCTGACATTGACTGCATATAGCTTAGGCATGGTTTGGTAGGACCAAATTGAGGAGATATTTTCATGCTCACATAGACTTAGGTCTGAATACAACTCTCCTCAATTTAGGATCTGAATGCAAACAATGTATGCTTCTTCAAGGATTTTCAAAATCTATCTCTCTAGGTTTAGAGCCATCTATTTCTTGCATGTGATCATTTTTTGAAACCTCAATTACCTATCATTACCCGGTCTTCACATTGCTGGGCTCTCTTCCAGAACCCTAGTTCGGGATAGAGCCTCACAACTGGGCCAATTATTTGGGTTAATACCCCCCTACCACGTACCGTGGGCCACAGTCCAAAGTATATCGATAGGCGCTCAAGGATGTTGGAAAACCTTACCTTAGAACCGGAGTTGAGAATGTATGCCACGTACCTTAGATTTTAATTCGGGTATATCGGCATAACTGGATTGGACAAAGATGATCTGAACCTAGAGTTAGGATTAGGGTCCTACAACTGTTTTCAAAATGATGCATTTAGAGTCAGCCTTTTAGGGAGTGCTGTATGTGCATGAATGTTTGTGCAGGATGTGATTGTTTGTATGTTACCTCTATTTTCTTACATTTTTTCCAAACTATTTTCAAATACCCATATTCTCATCCTTTTCCTTTATTTTCTCAAACCCTAGATGATTTTCTCAAATATCTCATTTCTTTCAAAACTCCAGGTGGTTTTCCATTCTACCTTTCTACTAGATCTCGAATTTCTAGCTGCATTTTATATTCTGCCTGCGAATTTTCAAAATTTCCCATATTTTCCTAAGCCTCATTCTGAGTCTTTCTTTGTTTTCACTTCGATGGCATCCAGTCAAGTCAATCCTATCTTTCCTGAAGGTCACATCTCCTACGAGGTGCGACAAGGTCGTCCTGAACATCGAGCCCTTAGCACTGAAACTTTCATTCGCCGATGGTACTATTCTTGGATCAAAAGCTTTTCCCGAATGTTCCTGGACCATTTAAGCGAATGTGGATTAGAATTGGCGCCAGCAGTCGGAAAGCAGACCGTCAATGGCAACCTGATTCATGCAATGGCAAAGCGATGGAATCCATGTACATGCACTTTCTGGTTCCTGTGGGGAGAGATGACCATTTTAATGGATGAATTTTTAGAAATTATGGGATTACCAGAACCAGCCGGTAAACCAGGAGATCTGTTAGAACATCAATTCTTGATCAATGTCAAGGGTTTGGACCCCCGAGACTCCTTAGCTCGCATGACAGGCCGCCGATCTTGGCCCCTGATCCAGTTGGACGGAAATGAATATGTCAACCTGCTCGAGTTGTACCGTCAATATGGGACCTTCATTGAAGTCAACTCAATATCAAGGACATCTAGAGAAAGGATCCAGAATGCAATGGTTCTATGCACTGTAGGATTAACCCTCTTCCTAGATGAACAAAGCTACATGGATATCAGAATAATCCAGCTCATGAGAAGATGGGGAAGTTGACAAACCAACCGTCTCTCCATAGCCATGGCAGCGCTTGCTTTCCTGTATCGGGGTCTGACTCGTTTCTCACTTGGAGAATCCATTTTAGTTGAATAATGCATCTACGCGCTTTAATCCTGGTTTTTCCAACACATTTCAGCCTGAGCAAATTCTTTCAGATACAATGGTCAAGAACTTCTTCTAGTGGTGCAGTACCGAGCCATGATCGACAGCATCCAAGAAGATGACGTAGTTTGGGACTACTTTGATTGACAATTATCTCCTCCCAGATATACATATGCTTATGGCAAGCGGTTCAAATTGTTGGGACCATTCTTCTGCACTTACTATCAGCCGGAGCGATGTGTTTGGCAATTCCCCTAGAGGCAGCAGTACGTCGAAGCTCGATTGCTATCAGGAGCTATGACAGAGTTTGATCTCACTTCCGCACAATGGTCCGGGGCATATCATTCTGCCCGCTACCGCTGGGACTCCTTTGTTTCTCTTAAAATCTTTCCTGGTCCTAGAGTGTCTGCCGACTATCATGAATGGTGGCAAATTGTTTGTCCTCCACCTCTTTGTCAAGATCAATGAGAGTTCAATTTTCTCATTCCAATAAAATTTTCTCTCTCTATTGTGGTTTGACGACCTCGCCTAGGTAACAAGGCATATTTTTGTTGTTTATTTCTCTTGCAAAAAAAATGACAACACAATTGTCGTGATTCCCGCGATGACTCAGTCCCTAGTAATGGGATATCTTTTTCAAATTGTCTACCATATTCTTAGCAAATTTTTCTTCCAAAAAACCAATTCCTTCATAATCTAATCAGGTCTTTGCCCTGCAGAGAGCATCTATAACATTTGATGGTTCAGACAAGATCAGGCAAAAGAACAATGACATCTCAGTACTCGTCGGCCTCAAAAGAAGAGATGGGCTCCCCACGATCCGAGAGGAGTCAAGAGCAGCAACAAGAGGATGATGGCATAGACCCTCAAATGTATGCCATGTTCCGAAAAATGATGAATAAGATGATGAATGAGCAGCCCGGGACCAACTCAGAAAGGAATTCATTCAGAGAAAAGTTCCACGGGCATAGGGATAAGAAGGCTTCCAGAAAGCAAGTCCAGCCAAAGGAGATTTCAGACAGAACAGACTCAACTGAAAACACCGATGAAGAATATGAGGTGCCTCCGACATTTCAGAAACGGGACCAAGAACAAAGGAAAAGCCGCAAATCAAAGAGGCAGGTCACAGAAGCGCCTCTGCAAGCACAGTTCAGGGAAATGGCCAGAGTGGTTAAAGACCTCCAAGCCCACGACAAGGGCAAGAAAGTCTTCACCAGTGAAGACTTCTATGACGGCTTAGAAGGGGATGATGATCTGGAGAATCTTCCCCAAAAACTTCATCAAGTTTGATGGTTCTGGCGACCCGAAAGCTCATCTCGCCACATTCTTTGTTGAGTGCTCGAGGTTCAAGAGAGATAACAGGGCACTATTTCTATGCTTTCCCCGCAGCTTGGAAGGAGTTGCAGCTAAGTGGTATGCTGATGTAAACACCCCAAATTTTCCTCATCCATTCCCAAACAACCCTTCTCGTGCAGTGTCAACCCTGTTAGGTCAGTGTAGAAGTCAAACCCCGAGTCAGATTCAGAAAATTACCATTTTACCCACTTTCATTAGGAAAATTACCATTTTACCCCTAGGTCATCCCGGACCCTAGTCAGTCGGAGTCAACAAAGCTCAGTGGTCAGTTCAGAACAGTTAGAATATCAGTCATTTCAAGTTCATCCGAGCTCACAATGAGCAAACCATTTTCATTTCTGACAATTCCTGCCAAAATGGGATCATTTCTTCAGAAATGAGCTCATTTCTCACTCAAATCCAAGCCAATTGTCTTCGAGTCAGTCATTTACAGTCAGTCATATTCCCGAAAGTCTAACTTGAGCTCACCAGGAGTTCAAGCGCTCCAGTCTCAGTTCAAAACCATTTCCAAGTGTCTAGGTGCCCATTTTAGTCTATTTTAGCTCTTTCAGCTGAAATTGAGTTGAGTTCAGTCAATTGAGCTAGTGTTCAAGCTTCGATTTTAGTTCATGTCAGTATTACTGACCTATGTTCTGGCTCAAAGCCAGCTCAGATCCCTAATTCACTTCACTCCAGTGACCATTCCGTACCATTTCTCTAAAAATGGAAGCTTTTCTTGAAAATTTAGTCGGAAAGGTCAGTTGAGTCAGTGTCTGGTCAGTTCATTTGAGTTCTGAAATTCTAAAACCTAGCTCAATCTAGCTCATCTCAGTTCAATCCAGCTCGAACCCCAATTTTCAGTGTCACTCTAGCTCGGTGGAGCCTGAAAACCATTTCTTCAACCATTTTACAAATTTTATCAGTTTTTATGTTTTTTGAACTGTTAGTGCTGCCAATTAGGGTTTAAAATCCAAAATTCTTCATTCAGGGTTAGCATTTTGCATAGCATTTCATGTCATTTCTCATCATTTCATATAATTTCTCAGCATTTTATAACATTTCATCACATTTCATTTCATTTTCGAAGTCCAGAACTCCAATTTTATAAATTTCAATCCAGATCGAGTTTTAAAAGCTTTTAGAAATCAATTTCAAACCCCGGGTTTCCAAAATTGACATTTTTACCCTTGGGAGTCTAAATTTGGAAATATTTTCTCAAGAAAAATAATCTGAATTTATTTCAAACTCAAATTTTTGAATTCTATACTGGATTTGCTTCGCAACAGGGTATTAAACTTCAAAATCCGAGCTCGTTTCAAAAACTGCCAAAAATAGCTCGTTTCGTCTAAAAATAAATTTGGAAGTATTTTCTCAAGAAAAACAATCTGAATTTCTTCCAAAACTAAAATTTGAAATTCTACATTGGATTTGCTTCGCAACGAGGTATTGAACTTCAAAATTCAAGCTCGTTTCAAAAACTGCCAAAAATAGCTTGTTTCGTCTGGAAATTTTTTGAAAAGACTATTTTACCCCTTTAATCGTCAAAATGAATTTCAAAAGTGGTATTTGGACCCGCTCTGAGATGGCCCATCCATTTGCATTTTCTTGTTTTAATTTATAAGAAAAGAAAAAAAATTATCTTTTTCTTTATTTTTGTTGTTTGTTTTATTTTATTTTATTTATTTTATTATTTTATTCTTCCTAAGGTGGGACCCACAAGAGGGTCGACCACCCTAGCCCACCTTCCAGCCCATTTCCTTCTTTTTTCCTCCATTTTTTTTTTTATTTTTTATTTTCTTTTCTTTTCTTTCCTTTCCTTCTTTCTTTCTTTTCTTTCTTTCTTCTTCCTTTTTATTTTTTTTTCTTTTCTTTCTTTCTTTCCTCCTTTCTTTCCTCTCCCAGCAACTCACGTATACCCCCCTTTCCAGCCCCTTCTCTTCCTTTCCCTCCTTTCCTTTTCCTTCTTCCCTTCTTCTTTCCTTTTCCTTCCCTTCCTTCTTTCCCCTTTCTTCTTTACCTCCTTCCCATCTTTTTCAATGGCACAAGAGCCTCCAGCCATTCACTTATGCTATTCATTAAAGGCATTAGCTATTATTAGAAACTTAGGTTTTGAACTTATCAAAACCTAAGTTGTCCTAAAAAACCTAAAAGAAAAAGAGGCATACGGTGGCTATTCAATATCAACTTCACGCCTCTCTCTCTCTCTCTATCTCTCCCTTGGTTTTCATAACACAGCAAACTTTCCACCTCTCCAAGAGCAACACAGCCACAGCAACTCCTCCATTTTGAGGCAGCCCTCCTTCCAACAGCATCACCAACTGTAGCAGCCTACTACCCTTTCAGCCAGCCGATTCATCTCCAACATCTTCATCATACGACTACCCCAACTGCAGACCCATCACCAAGGCAGCCACCTTCATCATAATCAATAGCAGTTGCACCTTCACTGCTTCAGCCGTTCCTCTCACTCCAGCCATAGCACCTTCAGCATCACCAAGGCAGCCACCACCTATGCAACAACAATATCCTTCTCATGACATGACTGGTTCTTATTACTATGGTTCCCAACCTTATCCAAATGTTAATGACAAGAATCCAGCGACAGCGCCTGCTCCATATGCTACTTATGATCAAGGTGTTGATGTTGGCCATGTCAGTGCATCATATATGCAGCAGCCTGACCCTCGTGTTTAAGACTTATCTCACAATCTTGGAAGCAGGGATGAAACCTATCACATAAAAGGCAAAGATGGAGGAGTTTGGGTAGGTTATCATACGTGATTCAAATTTATTTTTGTGAGATGGTGGAGTTTTAATTTTAAATGCTTTGGGTTTATCATGTATATCTTTATTTGCATTTTTTTAATATTCTTCATTCTAAAAAAAAACACACATATTACATGTGTGGGCTAATGAAATAAGAGATCCATCCAATCGATGGATCAGATCTCTCATTTTGAGAGCCAATATCAAAATGGATCATACCCCTGACAATTTTTCTTTTATTCTCATATTCCATGTAGTTTCATATTTAAAAAAAAAAATGCATTTAGGTTAGTTTCATTATTCATTTCATTAATTTTGCATAGTTTTATCAATGTTTAATTTAAAAATCCTAGAGTTTCATTTACGTATAAAGACCAGTTGTTATTTCATGTGAGTATCTGAATTTAAAAATTCTGTAAATTTTAGAGTAACTAGTTTTACATGTATTTGTTTTACTGTCAAAAATTTGATTCAATCCAGGTTCGGAACCCCTCTAAATCGATCAAACCCTACATCGGGTTTTCTGTCCCTCTGAATTTCTAATTTCTGCTTTAGCAGACAAGAACCTCCGACACCACCCTTGTGGGAGATTCGGATTGTCCTCCAAAAATCACAGTGGATTCATAATTGAATTTACTAATGATCTGGAAAATTTGAGGTTTTTCCAAGTAGTTTTGACATCTGTCAAAAATTGAATTTCCCAGACTCCTGGGAAAATCTCGATTTTCCTTCGTCAGGGTATAGACAGGCCCTAATGCACCGAGTCCATCCAATCTGTAACCTTTCTGCAAAAACTTTCAACATAAAAGTTGTTCTTAACATAATTTCCTGTCATTTTCCAAAATTTGGGAATGTTTGAATCTGTTTCAGTATTTGTTTACGGATTTTTAATTTCTGTCTGACAGATTTCAATATCCAGAAATCTCAGAGATTTAGGTCTCTGATAACAGTATGGATTTTTTGAAACCGTAACCCGAATCCCAATGGTGTCAAAAGATCAAACTTTTCCCTGTTTGTTAGGAATATTTTCCCACAATTTCAACCTTTTTCCCATCTGTTTACTATTTTCCCCACATTTGTTTACCAAAACCTGTCTGTTTCCCCCAAATCCTAGAGTCGCCGGATTCCGATCTGACTTTCCGGAGCGGCACAACTCCGACCATAGGTCAAAACCAGAAAGTGTAAAAGGCAAAAATCCTTTTCTTACTGTCCTCTGTCACCCCATAAAATTTGGGAAATTTTTATGGAAGTTTGATATCCTAAATCCCCTTTAGAATCAACATTTTAGGCAAAAATCACAAAATGTAGGGTTTTTACTTGAATTTCCATATTTAAAAATATAAAAAAAATATATTTTTGAGTTCCATTCTATTTTTAGGGATATTTTAGGTGTCCATGCCAAATTTGGCTTAATTCCAAGTTCATTTGCTCCATGTGTTATTTTATCTTTAAGTTCAGAAGCGAAAATTAGGTTAAATTTGATATTTTATGATATTTTCATCATTTTAAGGTTTTTATCATGTACATGAGAATATAGAATTATATTAGGGTTAATTTCAATGTCATTTGCATTTCACATTTTTCATTTTTGCAAAATTTATTTCAGAAAACCTTGGTTTCAAGGCCATAGTCTTGTTATCGGGGGTATTTTGGTTATTTTGACCTAAATTTCGAAATTTCAATTTCTAATTCTCCAAAATTTCATGAATATCATCATATTTTATCATATTATGTTTGATTTATTTCATTTGATTTTCAAAATTCCAAAATTTACAAAAATTCTTTTAGAAAACCCAGATTTCAAAGTCATCAGTGGTATTTTGGTCATTTTGACCCCAATTTCGAATTTTCAAGTTTATTTTCGAACTTTATTCATTATTTATCATGTTTATATCAAAGGGGGTATGATTTTGGGTTTATATCTGAATAATATCCGATAATTTCCCATATTTTTGGATAAATTCAGAAAAACCTACATTTTTGTGCTAACCTCATTTTCTAGTTTTGCAGGAACATTCAAGAAGAAGATTTAGCTTTTATTTCTTTTATTTCAATTCAATGTAAAAATCAATGTAATATTTGGAATAAGAGTTACTTTTCTGCTTAGAATAGGGTTGCATTGCATATAGTTTAATTTCTGCAAAATTCCAATATCTGATGTATGATCCATGTGCATTTATTTCAAATTCACTATGGTTTACATGAATGGCACGTGCACAAGCTTTTATGGAGTTTATAAACTTGGTGGGATTCGTATTTATGGCCATAGTCAGAATACGAAGAAAACCAAGATTTATGATCTTTATATCTGCCACATTCAGCCTACACTCTTAGGCTAACTTCAAAATGCACTCATTTCTCAAAGTTTTAAAAGGATTTCCCAATTCCTCAATGAAATTCCCTTTTCAAATTCATATTCATTCATTCATATCATTCAAATTGCATTATTTTCAAATTCATTTTCCAATTTCAATTTCAGAAAAATAAATTTTCTCAAGGATTTACCAAGTCTTTCTCAGGATTGGATTTTCCTAGAATTCTAAATTTTCAAATGAGATTTCAAAGTATTTCCCAAGTTCAAATCAAGATTTTCCTATGTTTTAACATTCTCAAATTTCAAAATCCCAAGTTTTCAGAAATCCATTTTCTCAGAATTCCCGTTTTCCTGAGAATTCATTTTCCCTTTCAGAAATCCCTTTTCCAATGAACTTCCTGATTTTCTCAGAATTTTCAAATCCATTTCCTCAGAAAAGCAATTCCAAATTTAAAAATCAATTTTCTAAAGTTCAAATTTTCTTAAGAAATCACTTTCCAATGCAAATTTCTGATTTCCAATGAAATTCAATGATTTTCTCAAGAATTCAATTTTCAAGTACTTTTTCAATCAATTTTCAAGCATATTTCAATTTTCTAAAGCAAACATCATATTTTCTCAAACTTGCATTATTTTCAAAATTTCATAGCACAAGCCTGATTCTTTGTGCATTCTAGGAAAAATAGAGCATAATTTAGCTATTTGAGTCGAGTTAAAGCACATAATTGGTCCTTGGTTTAATTACCCCTGGTAAAGGCGCCAGGAACGGTTGAACCTCGTACCGACGGGCGGATCCCATTCCACAGAATTTTCCCGCAAATTTTTAAAACGGAGGTGAGTTAATTTTCTAAAATCATTTTCAAAACTTTGGTATAGTTTGACTCGCGAAATTCGTTTCTCTCTCGCAAGGGAGGGGAAAAATTTTGCGATGATAACAGCTGAGCATATCAACCCCATCGAGCTCAAGGAGTTCGATAAAGTTGTAAACATGTTTATTGAACACTTCTTGTTCAACACAGAGGCGCTTCCTACATTAAGTCATCTCTGCAATCTGAGGCAGAATGAGAATGAAAAGGCACGGGACTTTATTCACAGATAGAGATCATCCTGCAACAAAATGAGAGATCCTATTTCAGAAAGGCACGCCTTATCATTGATCCTCAACAACTTTTTCGCAACCTCTGAGAGGATTGATCTCCACAGCACCATCCCGTACTTTTATTGAGCTGACCGAGAGAGCCGAATGGCTCGAGCTGAGCGTAGAGAATGGAGTCTATGAAGGCTTCACTTTTTCCAAGAATAACCTCCAAGGTGAACAGAAGAAGAAAAGTCACTTCACCTATTCTGCCAATAACAACAACAACAGTTGAAACCATTACAAAGGGCAGGAGAAAGATTATTGCTACGGCGCAGAAAGTTCAAATAACAAAGGGGATCAGAAAGGAAAGTCTGCTCCTCAATATGGCAAGCCTCCTCAGCAGGATCAAGGGCCGAAACTGCATGAGAAGGCCAAACATGAAGGATGAAGCTATGACCGAAAGTTCACACCTCTAGACCAATCACTCGAAGACGTGCTCGAGTATATGCTGTCGAAAGAGATGGTCAAATTGCCTAGATTAGTCGATCCCTCTGTGCCCATGGGGAAGTGGAAAGATCAATTTTTCAAGTTCCACAAGACAGTGGGACACAACACTGAGAACTGCTTTGTTCTAAAAAATATTGTGCAAGATCTTATTGATAAAAATCTTTTAGTGGAAGGAGATGAAGAAGAGAAAATGGATATTCTAAAGCAGCCCTTTCCTTCACACACTACAACAATGATATCTGAACAACCATTCTTACCTCATGAACACATCAAGCCATGTTCTGTTCAAGACCTCCAGATGCAACATCAGGTGTCAGTGCTACGACAAGCAGCTCCAGTTTCTAAGAAGATGGACCTAATCTTAGCATTCGGCAAGATGAAAGTTTCTGAAGCACCTGCAAAGTCATCCGCCAAGTCAAAGGGAATTCCTGATTTCCTTAATCAAATCATCAAACCCAGGCCAGAAAATTCAAGTCAGAAGCCTCTGACCGCTCTGTCCAATGTTTTCATTCTGGACTTGGCCAAGAATTCCCGCAAGCATCAACAAGTACTGGATGATCTGCTCAGAAAGATTAAGGTTAAGCCCAGTATGACACCCGAAGACATGGCATAAATAGTGAATTCAGCCATGACCAATGCGCCGATCACTTTCTCGGAAGAGGACCTTCTGAAGCCTCACTCCTTTCATAATAATGCCTTGTACATCGTCGTCCGAGTAAGAGGGATGACAGTACCCGATGTGCTAGTTGATGGAGGAAGTAGCCTCAATATATGTCTCGAGATGACAACAAATGCATTAGGGATCAAGGAAGAAGAATACATTTCAGATCCTATCACCATCTATGGGTTTGACAACCATGGTCAAACGACAAAAGGCAAGATATTTCTGGAAGTGTTCATCAATTACTCCGTGCACTCAGTGTTTTTTCACGTGGTCAATGTGCCACCCACCTACAATCTGCTGCTTGGAAGGACGTGGATTCATAATGCTAATGCGGTACCTTCCACCCTGCATTAATGCGTGAAATGGTCAAAAGGTGGAATGATTACAACAGTATTGGGAGAGGACCCAGAAGAAAAGCTCCCGCAACCCATGATCCCTCGACCATCATTCACTGCAGATATTCTCAGCATCAGGGAGAGCGAAGAAATCAGTCTTGAAGAAAGTCGAAAAATACTCCAGACATCCTCAGAATTAGCTCTGCACACTGTAGCCATGACCCGATGGAGAGGTCCCGAATTCTTCAAGATTGGAGGCCGGGTCAACTACAGCGCTATTAAATATCATCTGTTGTTTCCACAATTCATGAAAGCAAGAAAGGGATTTGATTTACTTCTGAAGCATGGTTATCAACCCTTCAAAGGACTGGGCAAAAATAAAGATGGCCGCATAGAGCCAATGATCCAAAAGCATCATCCCCACAGAGCAGGACTAGGGTTCTCCGGCGGAAGCTCACCAAAGAAGACTGTTTTTGTCAAAGGGGCACATTGAAGACCATTTGCTATTGTCTTTCTATTCTTTCCCAAATAAATGTCTCATTCTATCAATGTCTTTGATCAATAAAATTCCAAGTTTCTTTGTCTATCTGGATGCCATCTATTTCTTCTCTCTATCTTCTCATTTTGTAATGTCATTTTATGCACGGTTCTTTTTAAATGATTGTTTGTCGTATGATGAGCGATTTTACCTGAATCAAATTTCTTATCGAAAATTTCAGAATGTCTTCTCGGACAATCAAGAAGCTCATTCTCAATCCAAAGGCTTTCCAGAAATCGACAACGATTCACTGAGTCAAAGCAAGTACAAAAGATGGCAAAGTTGCAAAGCAGTCAAATGACTATGCAGAATTCGATCAGTCTCTTCAGGAACTACCAGAGTTCAGAAGCAGGATGAACCATCTCCTCTAGTACAAGATACAACTGAAGACGTCAATATCGGTTCAGAGGACAATCCCAAAATTCTCCAGATCGGAACCAGTCTGAGTTCAAAAGAGAAAGAAAGGCTCACAATTTTTCTCAAGCAACATGAAGAGGTATTCGCATGGACATATGAAGATATGCCGGGCTTAGACCCCAAATTGGTCTAACACTACCTCGTTTTGAAGCCAGATGCTAAGCCAGTTAAGCAGAAATTGAGAAAAATGGATCCCAGAATCGAACAACAAGTCAAGGAAGGACTCGAGGATCTGCTCAAAGCAGGATTTATCTGAACTATTGACTACCCAGATTGGTTAGCCAATATTGTCGTTGTCTCAAAGAAAAGCGGCAATGTAAGGATCTGCATAGACTTCGGAGACCTTAATAAGGCGACTTCAAAGGATGACTATCCACTTCCAAGCATCGATCTTCTAGTCGATAGCACGGCAGGACATGCCATGTTCTCTTTCATGGATGGATATTCTAGCTACAATCAGATTAAGTTGGCCGCCCGCGACCAATCAAAAACTTCCTTCACTACGCCTTGGAGAACTTTCTGCTATATAGTTATGCCTTTTGGGCTCAAGAATGCTGGAGCAACGTATCAACGCGCAATGGCCATTATCTTTCATGATCAAATGCACAAAATCATGGATGCATACGTTGACGATATCCTCGTGAAATCTAAAGAGAAAAAAGATCACCTCGAAGCTCTTGACCAAGTGTTTAAGCGACTCATTCTCTATAAGCTAAGGCTTAACCCTCAAAAGTTTGTTTTTGGAGTCGAATTAGGCAAACTGTTGGGCTTTCTGGTCAGCAAAAGAGAATTGAAGTTGACCCAGCTAAAGCGAAGACTATCATTGATATGCCACCCCCGAAGAATCTCAAAGAAAGAACTGCATAGCCTTCAGGGACGCATGCAATCAATCCGGCGATTTATTTCCAATTTAGCAATGAGATATGAACCTTTCAACCACTTGCTCAGAAAAGGAGTAAAGTTCGAATGGGGACCAGAATGTCAGCAATCATTCGATTAGATCAAGAAATATTTTCTCAATCCTCCTATCTTGAAGCCACCAGAATTAGGGAAACCTCTTTTATTATACATCTCAGTCAATCAAGTCGCATGCGGCGGATTTTTGGCACAATATAAAGAAGGCAGCCTGATAGAGCACGCCATTTATTATGTGAGTAAGACTTTCATAGACTATGAAAAGAAATACTCTCAAATAGAGAAGACCTGCCTAGCTCTAGTATGGATGTGTCAGAAGCTAAGACACTACCTGCTGACATCTGAAGTCAAAATCTTGTCTAAACTCAATCCTCTCAAATACATCTTAGAGCAACCTTTCCTCAGCGGACGAGTCGCCAAATGACAAATATTACTGATGCAGTATGACTTAGAATATGTCTCGCAACAATCAATCAAAGGCCAAGCAATTGCTGATCAATTGGTAGATTTTCCTCTGGCAGAAGAGGTGAAAGCCGAAGATGACTTCCCAGACGAGCAAATATGCAATATCCAATCTGGAATTTATTTTTTGACAGTTCCAAGAATATGACTGGAATAGGCATCGGAATCTTGTTAATCACTCCTGAGAAAGAGATGATTCCATTTTCTCTCAAGTTAGATTTCCAATGTACCCACAATATGGCTGAGTACGAAGCTCTAATTCAAGGTCTAAAGATTCTACTAGACTTCAATGTCAAGAGAGTGCATGCCTACGGTGACTCATTACTCGTCGTCAATCAAGTCCGAACCGAATGACAAGTCAAAGATCAGAAGCTATTTCCTTATCAGAAAATTGTTTCATCTCTTGTCAGCAAGTTCGAAGAATTTCAGCTCTTCCATATCAAGAGGGAATTCAATCAAGTGGCCGATAGTCTAGACAGTTTAGGCTCCATTATGGCATTCGAAAATGGAGAATCTTGTCGCTCTTTTGAAATCGGCAGACTCGACCAATCTGCTTTCTTTCCAACAGAGCATGTAAACCAGACTGAGCAAAAGAAGAAGCCTTGGTATTACAATATCAAAACTTTCATAAAAACCACTGAATTTCCTCCAGAACTCTCAAAGAAAGAGCAACGAGCAATCCAGCGTATGTCTACCCGATATTTTATTCTGGCCAATGTCCTCTATCATCGTGGATTCAGTTCAAAATATTCCAGATGTTTAGATGAAGATGAAGCCAAAGAAGTTGTACGAGAAGCACACGAAGGCAGACTTGACCACGTCGGCTACCAAACCCTTGTCAAGCAAATCATCAGAGCAGGTTACTATTGGAAGACTATGCAGTAAGACTGTTATCATTATGTGAAGAAGTGTATTCAATGCCAGATACATGCACCTTCTATTCATGCACCCGTAACATATTTACAATCTGTTGTCTCTCCATGGCCGTTCTCTATGTGGGCCTTCGATGTTGTAGGTCCCATCACTCCTTCTGCTTCGAATGGCCACAAATACTTCATTGCCGCAACAGAATATTTCACCAAGTGGGTAGAAGTTATCACTCTTCACACAGTAGAAGGCTGGCACGTGGTCTCTTTCATCCACAAGGGCATCCTTTGCCGTTTTAGCATCCCACATGATATCGTGTCAGATAATGGCAGTCACTTCAAGAATGAAAAGATTAAGACATTCTGCTCAAAGTTCAAAATTTATCATCATTTTTCCTCTCCCTACTATCCTCAAGGGAATGGTCAGGCAGAAGCTACCAACAAAATCTTAATTCGTATCTTGGAGCGAACCGTGGAAACAGGCCGTGACTGACATGAGAAGATCCACGATGCACTATGGGCCTACCGGACCACCATTCGTACACCAACGAATGTTACTCCATCAGAATTGGTCTATGAAACAAAAGTAGTATTGCCGCTACATGTTCAGAAGCCCACTTTGAAATTTGCATCACTGCTAGAATTACCTCTTGATCAATACCAGCAGCAGCAACTGGTACAACTAGACTTACTCGATGAGAGAAGGCTAAAAGCAGCAGAGCATGCTCAATCCTATCGCCAGAGAGTAGCCAGGCAGTATGCGAAGTCTGTCATCGAAAGAAGATTCAAAGTCAATGATTTAGTACTTCGATCCACAACTTATCTCAAGCATCATCCCGGCGGGAAATGGTCACCAAATTTGGAAGGTCCATATGTCGTCAAAGAAGCATTACCCCGCAACTCATATCGGCTCATCAATGCCGATGGGGTAGAATTGTCAGATCCCATTAATGTTCGACACTTGAAAAAGTTCTATACATGAAACATTTATTCTCCTCTTGTAATCCTCCTATTTTCTTTAAATAATGATCAAACTTTCTTTCCCAGTTACACTGGGGCATTTTTAAAAATTTTGTTCTGTATGCAGGCAGGATAAACAAATCTCTCATTTCATACACTTGTGCATTCACGTGCATCAATTTGCATTCGTTTGCATTCAACTCCATTAATAACTGTAAGACCCGCAATTTTTCAGTATCTTTCTGAAGAAATTCACGAGGCATTTTCAAGTAAAAATAACATCTGAACCCGAAATACAAATCAGATCGATTTGTACGAACCAGTTATACTTGAGATATTCGTCGCTTTGCGAATATATGCTCAAACACTCTGGAAGCCATAACCTCTTAACTAAACAAAAACAAAGGATTTCCTCAAGCCAACTTTCTTAGTTACGTCAATACGAAGAGAATGGCGTACTCAAAATTTTTCGGAAAAAAATCGCCGGAAACCCGAAATTCTTGCGGGACCCACGGAAATATTGGTGGGACCCACAGAAATATTCCTCAGAAAATATCTTGTGGGACCCACGAAATATCCTATGGAAATATCTAGTGGGCCCCACCTCAAAAGGAACCTCCTGGAATTAAAATAAAGCTCAGGGGCAAAGGGGGGATAAAAATTCCCAAGAGGAGGTGGGCTTGGGCTATAAATAGCCCTCCCCACTCTCTCTCTTCTCATAATTTTGACCCCCCCTCTCTCTCTTGCCTCCTCTCTCTCTCCTAAACCTCCCCTAGTGAGCCCAAGTGAGTCTGAGCCCACCTGACCTGGCCTGAACCCACCTGACCTGGTCTGAGCCTGCCTGACCTGGTCCTAGCTCACCTGACCTGGGTCTGAACCCACTTGACCTAGTCCAAACCTAGTTGACTTGACTTGAACCTAGTTGGGTTTAAAGTCAAAGTCAAAGTCCGTTTTGGTCCAGATTTCGGTTTGGATTTCTGAACCCAGACTTAGCCTACTTGAGCTGAGTTCGAGCCTGCTGAACCCAGTTGACTTGGATCGAACCCTGTTTGGTTCAAACCACTTAGGTTGAGTAGCTTGACCTACTCTACCTCTTTCTCAACTAAGTCAGCTTCATCTGACTTAGTCTGACCTCTCGAAGGAAGGCTCGAAGCCAAAGAAGCAACCCGGAGCCGTTTCTTCCACGATTTGAAGTAAGTTCGCTTCGTTGATCCATCTCTCTCAAGTATTTGATTGTTTGTATATAGAATATACTTTCTGAAGTAGTATCTTGCTTTAGTTCTTGGTTGAGCCCTCTAGGACGCTTCGGTGTTCACGCGCTCGCCTCGTAACTATCGTCGGATATATATGTTCGAATGCGCAGTATATGCGTTCTTCAAAAATAGTATCTCACCCTAGTTCTTGGTTGAGCCCTCTAGGACACTTCGGTGTTCACTCGCTCGCCTCGTAACTATCGTTGGATACAGATCTAGGTGTATATCTGCTGATTCTGCCGACGCGTCTTATATCGCACAGGCTATGTAATTTACCTTTTGCCGTCGCGTCGTATGATGCCAAGGCTCCCTGTTTTCTGCACTTCCGATTACTGCACTTCCGATTATGCATTTACTTACGCCGTCGCGTCGAACGATGCCAAGGCTCCTGCTTTCTGCAATGTATTTACTTACGCCATCGCGTCGAACGATGCCAAGGCTTCTGTTTTGTTATATATGTAGAATATTTCGTTCAGTTACACACCCTGAACAATAGTATATGCATTTCTTTACGCCGCCGCTGTATAAAGCACAGGCTTCTGCTTATACTACATATATAGCGCATAAATGAGCGTTCAAATGGAGATCAACTCCAAATCGCCCATGCGATTCCTTGACCGCTCCTCGTTCAAGATTCTGCTTGATGAATGAAGCCCCTATTGGAAAGGCTTTGGTTTTTGGCAAAATGCTCTTTACGTAATGACTAAGTCAATTTCGTATGGCCTGGCTATGGCCAAGGGTTCCTGCAACCTTGATGGGTGCAAAGTACGCACAACGGTGCGCATCCATTTCCCGAATTAAGCATGGCGATTTCCTACCAAAGAGGGGAGATGCCGCTGAAATGGATAAAAGAAACGCACGCTTTCTCCGTAAAAGAGAGGAAGTGCTGCTGAAATTTCTGAAGAAGCTAAGAATAGCTCAGAAAGAACGTAGCAGGATACTCTGACATATAGCAGAGTGCTACCCAGTTCATGGTTTGCCCTCTACAACGTGGAAGGGTTCGTCGCACCACTGCCGGTAGAGCAGGGGAGGTGCTGACGAAATGGTTGGCAGAAGAGCTGCCGGAACCAATGGAACGGCATAATGATGTCCGTTGATGGAACGATGCCAGATCGGCTCGTATCCTTGTGCCTGCAAGGGCACCTTGCTCGTAAGGGCCGCTGAGCCGGAGTAGAGGTTGCGCCTTGGCTAGGTTTGGACTCGTTGCATAAAAATACGCCGAGTAGCCGATCTATTTAGATCGAGTCATATGCATGCTCATTGAGAACGGTTACACAACAAGACTCGTAAGGGCCGAAGAGCCAGAGTGTGTTGTTTCCACCCAAAGAGGTGTGATGCTCGTGGTGGCCGAAGTGCCAAAGAGCGGTGTTCTGCATGCATATGAATAAGACTTAAGGTCGCACATACCCCGCGGTTGAAGATCGTGTTAGGGGTACCCCCTCAGTAATGACTGTGTTGGGGAAGACTGAATGGGGTCGGGTACATACTCCCGTAGTGCTGAAAGCACGGGCTGCCTAAATGGCATGCAGATTCTGTCCAAGTAATTGTAAGACTGGCAGACCCCTTCAGGAATTATGTTCACTGTAGAATGACAGTGATGGTACAGCCTTGAGTGACATGTATTTTACTTTGGACCTGATAGAGTCCACGATGGCCTCAGTCACTCATGGGTTTTGGGGTCGTGGTTATCCTTAAGATATAAGGATTGAACCCAACTACTGCAAGTAGATGATGCATCCGAATATGGGCCTAGTAGGATTCTCCCAGTTGAAACACACTGCCCTACTATGGATAGGTTCAACAGGCCTCTGGGGTATCTAAAATACATAGAATAATCAACCCCCAGAACGTCGCGTTGATGCCCGGACAATAGCTCTACCTGCGTACCAAAGGCGGGAGCGGTTAATTATCAAACAATGCATTAGTTCTAGGTACAGCGATGCTTTGAATGTATGAGTGGATGACGTGTTGAGTCAGTCCTGCATAACCTTTGTGAAGGTGTCATGTTCGGTATACTACTGGACCGACTGGGCAAAGACCCGTGTTGTATCCGCACGACTAAGCGAAGCTCAAAGAGTTGTCCTTAGATGCGTGGGATACGGATGTGCCAAGTATGAAGACTTGAGCTAGACATCACTTTGAGACCCGGAAGAGGTCATGGCTAAGTCGTGGAGACTTATGCGGCTATTCAAATCACAGCCCTGAAAAGGCTTGCTCTAAGTCATGAAGACTCGAGCGGATGTTCAACTCATAGCCCTGAGGAGGCTCCTGCGATATACGCTAAGTCTTGGAGGCTTGAGCGTCGTTATTGCGCATTGCGACCCTGAGTGGTCATTATCGTACTTGAGTTGAATGGTTACATGATTGCATGCTTACCAGACCATCAGTGGTTCTGACCCCGTTTTATGGGGATTTCAGGTGTTGGACCTGCGTGGCGATATGCGGAGCAAGGCGGCATCGAGTTCCAGGGTTTCTCTAGACAGAGTTGTACTGCTTCCTTTTTATTGAACCTACACTGCTCTCCTAAGCAGTAGTGTTGTAATAAACATATGTTTTCGATAAAATGGAACACTTTGGTGGTCAATGAGTTGCTTGGCCACATACCTGCAACGTGCTCGGAGTTTTCTAAAACTGACGACTCATTATCGTCTGATTCCGCTGCTAAAAGCTTTTCTAAGTTCCGCTGCAAAGAAAAAAAAAAGAAATTCATGAAAATTTTAACTTAGCTTTGTTTTGGAAATCCGGGGCGTTACAGAATTGGTATCAGAGCATGAGTCTGAGAAACCTGGTTCAAGATCCGTCGTGTTTGCGGTATCGCACTGTAAGTATAAATTTTATACTTTCTCTGATTTGGGTGTATTTGTGTGAATAGATAAAATGGCTCCTAGGACGAGGAGAACCATGCCGAGCGAGGAGTCCCATATGCAGGGCTTCCTCCTAGAGACACTCAACAGGCTTGTGTTTGCCATTCGTGAATCAAGGCAAGCACCAGCCCCACCTCGCAATGAGAACCTTGGAGGAATAACATATGAAAGGTTCCTCAAACTCGACCCACCTATTTTCGTTGGCAGTGCCGATCCAGAGCTCGCAGAAAGCTGGATCGAGGAAACGGAGCGTGCATTCCTGGTGCTGGGAGTACCAGAAGAAAAGAAGACCAACTTTGGCACATACAGGCTGAAAGATAATGCACGAAAGTGGTGGGATACCACTAAGATAATCCAGTTCTCTCAGCTTGAAGTCATCCCTTGGGATGATTTTCGGAGAACTTTCTTGGATAATTACTTTCCGATACACTCCAGAAATAAGAAAAAGATGGAGTTTCTAGAATTGGAGCAAGGTGTTATGAGTCTGATGGACTATACCACTAAATTTCAAAACCTTGAACGATATTGCTCCACGTTATTCGATACTGACCAAGAAAGGGCCGATAAATATATAAATGGATTGCAAGAAGGGTTGCGATCTCGTGTGATAACAAGTATGCCCTCGACTTTTCAAGCTGCTGTGGCAGCATCTTCAAAGATTAGCGAGGATTGGGCGCGATCTAAGGTGATTATAGCAAAGAGGCCCATAGTTGATGGTCGGAACAATAAGAGTACGTTTTCCGGTGGCCAGGAATCACGACCAGCTTTTTATAAGAGGGATTTTCGAGAGAACAACTTTACTCCACCGACCGAGCAGCCATTACAGATGGTAGAAGCCAATCAGCTCTACCAACAGTCTAATTTTCGATGCCCAAGGTGTAGCTCAGATCATCCCGGAGGGGTTTGTCCTCGCGATACGGGAGGTTGCCTGTATTGCGGCAAACCAGGGCATCGTGTAAGCGAATGCCGCAAGAAGGCCTCAGATCTTCAACGAACAAATATGGGATCTGGAGGACCCTCTCAACAAATACAACAACAACGACTGCCACTATCCAGAATAGAGCAGAAACCTGTGGCAGGTCGTGTCTATGCGGTGACAGCCGAACAACTCACGGATAATGATCGTATCAAGGAATCTGAATACCTTGATAGATAGAGTTGTATTGGGTAAGAAGCAATTGAAAGACAAGATCCAATGAATGCTTGAGACAAGTGGCTTATGACCTTGTGTATGGTCATCTGGATAGATATGTATCCTTGCTCTGTAAAGTAATTTTGGATTTGTCAAATAAAAATCTTAAGTGCTTATGCCCAAAATTTATGGCTATAGACCCCATGATTGAAAAATTAAGTTTGCGTAATTAGAACGTTAAAACTTACTTAATAAAATAAACCATCGAGGAATTGTTCCCAAGAAGAGAGTCCTGTGAGGTTTTACATATTCAAGATCAGATCGTCTAGCCAGAGTGAGCCTGTGAGGGTATACAGCTCCGTGCGAGTGTATATGTTCCAAAATCAGTAGCTTAGCTAGTATGATTCTGTGAGGGTGTACTGATCCAATATCAGGTGAGTCTGACGAGGGCGAACCTGTGAGGAGGTACGTTTCCAATACCAGGTAGTCTGACAGGGGACTTATTCCAATATGGTTAATCTCTAGAAGAATGATCTATGTGTATGGAATAGTTACACAAGATGGCTATATTGATAGCCGGTTGGAAGAACATTGATTCAACAAAACTATCGTGGTTGTAGCATAATTTGAACTCAGATATGAGAAGCATACCTCAATTGATCGAGAATCATGATATGAGGTTATGATTGAAATAAATATGATGTTGAACTAAGTGAATAACATTATGAATCTAACATATGGGAGAAATATCCCGAGTTACGCACTTAGTACACTTAACTGAATTTCGCGGACGAAATTCCTCTAAGGGGGTAATGATGTAAGACCCGCAATTTTTCAGTATCTTTCTAAAGAAATTCACGAGGCATTTTCAAGTAAAAATAACATCTGAACCCGAAATACAAATCAGATCGATTTGTACGAACCAGTTATACTTGAGATATTCGTCGCTTTGCGAATATATGCTCAAACACTCTGGAAGCCATAACCTCTTATCTAAACAAAAACAAAGGATTTCCTCGAGCCAACTTTCTTAGTTACGTCAATACGAAGAGAATGGCGTACTTAGAATTTTTCGGAAAAAAATCGGCGGAAACCCGAAATTCTTGCGGGACCCACGGAAATATTGGTGGGACCCACAAAAATATTCCTCAGAAAATATCTTGTGGGACCCACAAAATATCCTATGGAAATATCTAGTGGGCCCCACCTCAAAAGGAACCTCCTGGAATTAAAATAAAGCTCAGGGGCAAAGGGGGGATAAAAATTCCCAAGAGGAGGTGGGCTTGGGCTATAAATAGCCCTCCCCACTCTCTCTCTTCTCAGAATTTCGACCCCCCCTCTCTCTCTTGCCTCCTCTCTCTCTCCTAAACCTCCCCTAGTGAGCCCAAGTGAGTCTGAGCACACCTGATCTGGCCTGAACCCACGTGACCTGGTCTGAGCCTGCCTGACCTGGTCCTAGCTCACCTGACCTGGGTCTGAACCCACTTGACCTAGTCCAAACCTAGTTGACTTGACTTGAACCTAGTTGGGTTTAAAGTCAAAGTCAAAGTCCATTTTGGTCCAGATTTCGGTTTGGATTTCTGAACCCAGACTTAGCCTACTTGAGCTGAGTTCGAACCTGCTGAACCCAGTTGACTTGGATCGAACCCTGTTTGGTTCAAACCACTTAGGTTGAGTAGCTTGACCTACTCTACCTCTTTCTCAACTAAGTCAGCTTCATCTGACTTAGTCTGACCTCTCGAAGGAAGGCTCGAAGCCAAAGAAGCAACCCAGAGCCGTTTCTTCCACGATTTGAAGTAAGTTCGCTTCATTGATCCATCTCTCTCAAGTATTTGATTGTTTGTATATAGAATATACTTTCTGAAGTAGTATCTTGCTTTAGTTCTTGGTTGAGCCCTCTAGGACGCTTCGGTGTTCACGCGCTCGCCTCATAACTATCGTCGGATATATATGTTCGAATGCGCAGTATATGCGTTCTTCAAAAATAGTATCTCACCCTAGTTCTTGGTTGAGCCCTCTAGGACACTTCGGTGTTCACTCGCTCGCCTCGTAACTATCGTTGGATACAGATCTAGGTGTATATCTGCTGATTCTGCCGACGCGTCTTATATCGCACAGGCTATGTAATTTACCTTTTGCCGTCGCGTCGTATGATGCCAAGGCTCCTTGTTTTCTGCACTTCCGATTACTGCACTTCCGATTATGCATTTACTTACGCCGTCGCGTCGAACGATGCCAAGGCTCCTGCTTTCTGCAATGTATTTACTTACGCCATCGCGTCGAACGATGCCAAGGCTTCTGCTTTGTTATATATGTAGAATATTTCGTTCAGTTACACACCCTGAACAATAGTATATGCATTTCTTTACGCCGCCGCTGTATAAAGCACAGGCTTCTGCTTATACTACATATATAGTGCATAAATGAGCGTTCAAATGGAGATCAACTCCAAATCGCCCATGCGATTCCTTGACCGCTCCTCGTTCAAGATTCTGCTTGATGAATGAAGCCCCTATTGGAAAGGCTTTGGTTTTTGGCAAAATGCTCTTTACGTAATGACTAAGTCAATTTCGTATGGCCTGGCTATGGCCAAGGGTTCCTGCAACCTTGATGGGTGCAAAGTACGCACAACGGTGCGCATCCATTTCCCGAATTAAGCATGGCGATTTCCTACCAAAGAGGGGAGATGCCGCTGAAATGGATAAAAGAAACACACGCTTTCTCCGTAAAAGAGAGGAAGTGCTGCTGAAATTTCTGAAGAAGCTAAGAATAGCTCAGAAAGAACGTAGCAGGATACTCTGACATATAGCAGAGTGCTACCCAGTTCATGGTTTGCCCTCTACAACGTGGAAGGGTTCGTCGCACCACTGCCGGTAGAGCAGGGGAGGTGCTGACGAAATGGTTGGCAGAAGAGCTGCCGGAACCAATGGAACGGCATAATGATGTCCGTTGATGGAACGATGCCAGATCGGCTCGTATCCTTGTGCCTGCAAGGGCACCTTGCTCGTAAGGGCCGCTGAGCCGGAGTAGAGGTTGCGCCTTGGCTAGGTTTGGACTCGTTGCGTAAAAATACGCCGAGTAGCCGATCTATTTAGATCGAGTCATATGCATGCTCATTGAGAACGGTTACACAACCAGACTCGTAAGGGCCGAAGAGCCAGAGTGTGTTGTTTCCACCCAAAGAGGTGTGATGCTCGTGGTGGCCGAAGTGCCAAAGAGCGGTGTTCTGCATGCATATGAATAAGACTTAAGGTCGCACATACCCCGCGGTTGAAGATCGTGTTAGGGGTACCCCCTCAGTAATGACTGTGTTGGGGAAGACTGAATGGGGTCGGGTACATACTCCCGTAGTGCTGAAAGCACGGGCTGCCTAAATGGCATGCAGATTCTGTCCAAGTAATTGTAAGACTGGCAGACCCCTTCAGGAATTATGCTCACTGTGGAATGACAGTGATGGTAAAGCCTTGAGTGACATGTATTTTACTTTGGACCTGATAGAGTCCACGATGGCCTCAGTCACTCATGGGTTTTGGGGTCGTGGTTATCCTTAAGATATAAGGATTGAACCCAACTACTGCAAGTAGAGGATGCATCCGAATATGGGCCTAGTAGGATTCTCCCAGTTGAAACACACTGCCCTACTATGGATAGGGTCAACAGGCCTCTGGGGTATCTAAAATACATAGAATAATCAACCCCCAGAACGTCGCGTTGATGCCCGGACAATAGCTCTACCTGCGTACCAAAGGCGGGAGCGGTTAATTATCAAACAATGCATTAGTTCTAGGTACAGCGATGCTTTGAATGTATGAGTGGATGACGTGTTGAGTCAGTCCTGCATAACCTTTGTGAAGGTGTCATGTTCGGTATACTACTGGACCGACTGGGCAAAGACCCGTGTTGTATCCGCACGACTAAGCGAAGCTCAAAGAGTTGTCCTTAGATGCGTGGGATACGGATGTGCCAAGTATGAAGACTTGAGCTAGACATCACTTTGAGACCCGGAAGAGGTCATGGCTAAGTCGTGGAGACTTATGCGGCTATTCAAATCACAGCCCTGAAAAGGCTTGCTCTAAGTCATGAAGACTCGAGCGGATGTTCAACTCATAGCCCTGAGGAGGCTCCTGCGATATACGCTAAGTCTTGGAGGCTTGAGCGTCGTTATTGTGCATTGCGACCCTGAGTGGTCATTATCGTACTTGAGTTGAATGGTTACATGATTGCATGCTTACCAGACCATCAGTGGTTCTGACCCCGTTTTATGGGGATTTCAGGTGTTGGACCTGCGTGGCGATATGCGGAGCAAGGCGGCATCGAGTTCCAGGGTTTCTCTAGACAGAGTTGTACTGCTTCCTTTTTATTGAACCTACACTGCTCTCCTAAGCAGTAGTGTTGTAATAAACATATGTTTTCGATAAAATGGAACACTTTGGTGGTCAATGAGTTGCTTGGCCACATACCTGCAACGTGCTCGGAGTTTTCTAAAACTGACGACTCATTATCGTCTGATTCCGCTGCTAAAAGCTTTTCTAAGTTCCGCTTCAAAGAAAAAAAAAAGAAATTCATGAAAATTTTAACTTAGCTTTGTTTTGGAAATCCGGGGCGTTACAATAACAATCTGGTCAGTACTGGGATTTCAACAAACAATCCCATCACAATTCTTAATTGTTATTCAAAATTGAAAAACAATCATTAATACTTAACCAAAAATCCAGTGCTTGAACTGGTATTATTTCAAAATCCAATGCTCGAACTGGCGTTGTTTTAAAATCCAATTTTCAAGTTGGTCTATATTTTTCCTTTGAAAAACCAAGTTCCGACTAAGGTTTTTCTCTCAAAATTATTTTTCCTTTGAAAAACCGAGTTTTGACTCGGGTTTTCCTTTATTCTACTTTTTCTTTTGAAGAGCCGAGTTCCGACTCGTGATCTCTCTACCCTATTCGAGCTCAGATTCAAGCTCTTCATTTTCTTTTGTTGATCCGGGTTCCAACTCGAGATCTCTTTATTTATTCGAGCCCTGACTCGAGCTCTTCACTTTCTTTTGTTGATCCGGGTTCCGACTCGAGATCTCTTTATTTATTCGAGCTCTGAATGTTTCTTTATTGATCCAAGTTCTGACTCGTGATCTCTTTACCTTATTCAAGCTCTGACCCGAGCTCTTCAATCTCCTTTGCTGATCCAGGTTCCGACTCGTGATCTCTTTACTTTATTCGAGCTCCGATTCGAGCCATTTATTCTTTTTTGTTAATCCAAGTCATTTCGATCCTCAGGGTCTGTCAATTACTCAAATTTGATATTTTGCCCACCAATTTTCAATTCAAATCTTCGGATCATTCAATTCTCCAATCTTGACCCCTGGGTCACCCAATTTCCAATTTCAAATTCCAATTCTCAATTCCAATTACCAAACTCTCAATTTTGACCATCAAGTCACCAAACTTCCAATTTTCGACCTTCGGGTCACTCAATTCTCAATTTCGACCTTCGGGCCACACAATTTTGACCTTTTGGTCAACCAATTCCCAATTTCGATCGTTAGGTCATCCAATTTTGACCTCCAGGTCATTCAATCTCCAACAATCAATTTTCCAATTTCCAATTTTGACCTTTGGGTCAATCAATTTCAATATCCGATTTCAATCATTTTCTCTTGCGAGAGACCCTTTTTAGGGAGAGTTCGAGGGAGCTCGTTCTTTTCGCATGCTATCCAATTTGTTCACTTAGCCCCTTTTCAGGGAGAGTTTGAAGGGACTCACGTCTTTGTGAACCGTTTGCAAAACAATTTCCAATTTTACACAAGGAACCCTTTTATAGGGAGAGACTCGACAAAGACTCATTTTTCTTGTGCCCCCCCCCCCCCCCATTTTCATACTAGGCCATTTTTCGTCATGAAGGACCCTCTTTTCAAGAAGAGTGTGATGGACTCGTTCCTTTCATGACCCAATTTTCTGACCTGACTATTATCGGCCCCTTTCCATAAGAGAAGCCTAATATTAGGGAGCTTTGACGAAAGCTTAATTTCTCTTCGAAAGTTCGTTTTGCAAACACCTCCTCTTCAAGGAAGAGAGGAGTATTTCCCATTTCCCATTCAGGTAAGGGCTAAGCCCGAGTCTCTCTTTTTGGGGAAAAAGAGAGGAGAATTTTTGTCACGGATGTATTGGGCCAGATCTCAAACGCTCTCTTTCACCCAGGATTTCAAGAACATGTTGTCAATTTGTCAATAAAATTATTTGTTGATTTCAGTGTCTTTATTGCACAAATCTCTATCTCGGTTTACCTTTAGCATTACTTCCAAAAGAGTGAAGCTTTTGCGAAAAGAGATTCGAAATTCAAATTCTTTCTATTGGCCAAACAAAGGATGAAGGATAAATCCTCGATATGGCCAGAAAAGAAGATTCAACGTTATCGCAAGGCCATAGATGATTGATATTGATCGCAGTTATGTCACATCTCTAAAGATTATTCTTGTAAAGACGAGGTAGTGGAAATATCCTGAGTGCTAGAAAAAAAAAGAATTCACCCAAGCCCTGTCTCCTCAAAATCACCAAAGCTGCCATTAAATATCCGCAAAAGGGATCTCTCAATTGTCGCCAAGATGAAGGCGAATTAAGCGAGTAGACTCCCAGGGCCAAAGAAGATTTGAAACATCTCCAAGATGACGGAGTTCGTGACGGATCCTTCCAGAGAAAGTCCAAAGCACTGTCGAGATGAAGGCAGATGCGATGAACCTCCCGACAATCCCTAAAAGATATTTAATTTCAGCTATCATCCAAAGATCTCTAAACCCATGAGCCAACATCGTCCAAGAAGGATCGAAACATCTCCAAGTTGAAGGAGTTTGTGACGTACCATTCCAAAAAGAGAGCAAGAGAGAAAAAAGAAAGAGAGAAAATGTAAGACCCGCTGTATTTCTGAGGAAATTTTATGTGTAATATATTTCTGTGTTGGTGATTTCTCGCTTTAACGCGAGAATTGCTCGTAATTTATGCATTTATTGCTTTACGAGGTGATTTAGGGCAAACCATGATGAATTAAATCTCAATAATTTTAGAGTTGATTTATATTATACCCGATTAGACTTATCTTGAATTTGGAACCTAAACGAGGATATTACCTCGTTATTTTAAGTAATTGGCGAAAAAGGGTATATGGGTAAAATATGAGTCATAACGAGGATAAAATTCGTCAGATTTGAAAACCTAAGTAAATGATTTCAATACTTAGGTTGGATTTTATGAAATGTAAGTTTGAAATAAAACATTTAAATGTTTGAAACCTAGCTTTTAAATGAAAAACAACCATGGTTTTTTAAAACAATCAAATTGGAATTTTGTGAAATTAAGTGAGGTTTTTTCAAAAAAAAAACTTCAAAAGGAAGTTATTTTGGAAGTTTTAATAAAGTGGTTAGCATGGGGCCCATGTGAGCATGAGCTCAGCCCATGCTACCTTTGAAAAAAAAATTTCAAAGAAATGCATTTAATAGGGGGTTTTCGGAAAAAAATCAACAAGCAAGTGTATTTGGGGAAAAATTAAAACATAGGTTTGTCTTTGGAATTTTAAGAAGGTGGGTAGCATGAAGCCACGTGAGCATGGGCTCAGCCCATGCTACTTTCTTTAAAAACAAAAAAAAAAGAGAAGTTTGAAAAAAAAAATAGCATTGATGGTGGTTTGACTAAAGGTCAAACAAGGGGACAAGCTCTCCTTAAATTAAGGAGAGTTGGTGAAGGCTAGTGAAAGGGGTTGTTGAACCCTTGAGCTAGGTCTCTCAAGGGGTCAACCCTTGAAGACCTAGAGGATAGATAGAGGGGAGGGGGGGGCGTGAGATGGGAGAGCCACCCATCTTGCTCTCTCAAATCTCAGCCCTCCATTGGGTTTGAGGTTTATAAAAGGGGGAGAGGAGAGAGAAAAATTCTTCTCTCTTCCCCTCCTCCAACGTTTTTCCCTTCTCTCTTTCTTCTTCTAAGTAGAGAAAGTGTGTGAGGGTGGCACTACCTCCAGCTGAAGGACTCCATCCCCTTTTTGCAAGGTGAGTTAACCATTTTTTGTTTTCATTTCTTTTTTTGGTTTGCCATGAGCAAGAAGGTATGCTATAAGAACGGAATCGGTGCACGTATAACATGCAAACCGATTCGTAATGGCCTCAAGCCACAAAAGTGCCGAGTGGAAATGTAGTTCACTTCGTTTAGGTTGCATTTGAGCTATGTGTTATGCCTTGAAATTTCATGGGTTGCTTCTTGTAAACTTAGCTTTTTTAAAAACGTTATATTTCTCGTTTTTCCGAGTGGTCAGGGAAACCCTCGAAAAAATGAGCGTATCTCCTTGAATACGCATCAGATCGGAGCGTTCTTGGACATTTCGGAAAGCTTAGACTGAGATCCACAACTTCTTAGTTTTTAACATTGGATGTTTTGGCCTGCAGAGGCGACGAAAATCCTCGTCTTTGGCTGACACGTTTTTCTGTCAGCAACCCAGGAACGTTCCGAGTGACGCCTGGTTTTCCTGCAATAATTTCTGGACCGTATATCGGAATGTGGATTTCTTGGATTTTGTAGAAAGCTAACGAAACCATCTACGAATCTCGTGTTTAGCACCTTCGCCGAAAATTCCTGTACATTGTCGGAAAAGGGCAGCCTTTCCACTGCAATATGGGAAATATATATATATATATATATATATATATATATATATATATATATATATATATATATATATATATAAACATAAGTATGTAGTTTTTGGGTTTTGGCAATTTTTTTGTCCTTCGTTTGCTTGTTGGGACAGTACTACCTGTCCGCTCTGTACCCGTATGGGACAGACCTCACTAGGTGCACATTGATCCAAGCACGAGCTCGACCAAGTGCACCTAGCTGGTCCTTTTTGCGCAGCTTATGGCTGTCGGGCGCTAGGCGCCCTACTTCGTTGGGCGCACTCTTGGCAGGCTGTGGGCTGGACCTGGTCTGAGCACTTGTTGGGTCAGACCAGGGGCTTCCTTGTGACCCAGTTGGGTCTGGTCACGGTTGGACCAGACCCCGCTGCGTGGTCTTGGCCGGCCCAATTGGGCCTAGCCTTGCCGAGCCATCGTGGGGTTCTCCTTTCGTTTAGCCAGGTGCGGGTGCACCCGGGTGTGTGTGGTGTTGGCCTTCAGGCCAGTGCTGCAGCACGACAGCGCTTGGTCTGCACGTAAGGTGCAGACCAAGGTGGACTTGGGCCCAGTGGCCTAGTCACGCAGCAGGCCCACATGGGCCTCGCTCCCTTGCCCTTAGCGCCACTTGTGGTACCGGGTGCTAAGGCACCAGGCAACCCCGTTGCCCCGTTAACAGCCGTGGGGTTGGGTTAACAGCCATGGTTTGAGCCATTCTCGGGTTCAGACTAGTGTCCTTTGGGACCTCGCAAGGTCTGGCCCAAAAGGGGCAGACCTCACGGTCTCGCTGTTGGGTCCGTTGGAATACCACCAACCGGTTTCCCTTTTTGAGGCACCAGTTCGGCCTGAACCACCTTGGATTCAGACCAATGTGGGTTCATGGGCATAGCCAGGTCTGATCCCGCGGGGAGTAGACCTAGTTGGGCATCCCTTGGGAGCTCAACAGTTTGGTTGCAGTTTTCCCTTCATTACAGCAAACCTGCAAGGCGAAGGAATAGCTAGTTACAGCAAGGAAATTGGCTTGTGAGCAACGAGATCGTTGCGACCTTGGGAATCAGTTGCTCGTGTCCCGCTGCCCCATCGTGGCAGCGATGTGTTGAGCTTATATCGAGTGTCATGCTACACACTTGCCCGTGTTTTCCCACCTTCTTTGGGCGCCCCCGGCAGTTGGCTTAGCTCGTGCCCCGTGTGTGCGGGCAGTGTGCGACCACGCTTTGATATGCTAATGTAATCCCGATTAGAATGAGATTAAGTTAGGTCTCGTTTCTGATACTCGTGAGTGTCAATTTCGCGAAGATCCTTCGCAGAAGGCCTAGCTGGGTGAGACTTGCCATAGTACGATGTTTGATATACGCATATTTTGAAAAATATGTGGTCCAGGCTCTGGACGCACCTCGCATATACAATGGCTATCGTATATGCATTTTGAGCCTTGTGCCGCTAAAAAATAGCGAGTTGTGTCATTTCAAAAATATATTTGTTTGTATCGTTGCCTCGGCTTGATACCTGTGCGATTGATTTTGACTTTACGTCCTTTTTTGTTTCGCACGTGCACGTTGGCACATGTTGATCGTAGTTCACTGAATGCGGGTAGTTCAGTGTTACTTGTTGATTCATGTTCACATGTGATGATTGTTTTACGCACCAGAGGCGTTCTTCACACTCGACGCGACATACGCTTGAAAGCTAGAACACCATCTGGGTATTTGCACAGTTTGACCTGTTTAGGTTTGGGACTCGGTTGGAGTCTTTGGGCAATGGCCCACGATCATGAGAGAGCTCATGTACTGTGATACCCTAGAGATGGAAATGGTAGTGATGTGAGATCGCTTTCACCGGCAACGTGCTCTTCTTGGGTTGTGTGAGGCCGAGCACGTGGGTGACATGGCTAAGACCTCGCTACGTGCCCCGTGGGGACCACGAGGCATTGGCAAAGTTTTAAATTTATGCAAAGGGAACGTGTTGGATACGCGTGCATTTTCATAGTGCGAATATCATAGTATGATCACTTGTTCACTGCTTTGTTGAATACCACTTGGCCCTTGCCGTGTTCGCACATGAATAGATAGGAGATACGTAAATATAAACATTTACGTTTGTTGGTTGAGCAATTATACTTTGCTTTTGCACCTATTGACATGTACGTCATATAGATTGTATGCAACATCGATACACATATATATATATATGCGGTAGTTCACCTCTTGGAATTAAGCTAATGCTTGTCGCATCCTCTGATTGTAATGTATGTTTTGCCTTTGTCGGCAAGGCTCTTCACTATGCTGGTTGTGCTGGAGCACGTAAATGTTCGAGTGTGACCTCGACATTTCTGCTTGTGTTGCCCTACGGGGAACACAATGCCAGATGGGCCTAAGTACCTCGGAATGAGGAATCGTGACTAGATATGCCTAATTGTGGATTAGGATACACGATGATTTTCATCATCGTAAGGGCTCCAATATTAAATTGCTTTACTACTTAAATGTCTGATTAGTTTCGTGTGCATTTGCATTGGGCACACGATTTACCCTTGGCTTTTGATCCATCCCAAACGTGAAAGAGGGGACTCGAAGTACATTGAAGAACTATATACTTGTCTTTGAAGACTGTTATGGATGTTATGACCTCCATGGCGAGTTGTGTGGGTTGTAGACCCATTTCGTGAGTTGAGCTCCCCTATGTTGAAAATGTGTGGTTACACGTGTCCTTCTTTCGTAGTGTGCTTCAGATATATAATTGATGAAACGCTCATCGTTGTCCTCGAATGCAAATACTAATTCCATAGTCCTACTCACCGTGTGGTCACAATAGTACTGCTTAGCTTGGATCGTGAAGCTAGAATGGTACTTTCCTTGCTTACTTACTTTGATGCTTGATATTATTGTCTAAGTGTGTTAATGCCTGATATTGTCGCTTGTCACTGGGCATTATCCTCACTTCACTGGTGGTGGTAGTACTGTTCTTGTACTTGTCTTGTACTTGGTTCCCTAGGTGCTTGTTGTACACCCGTGGTTTGGCTCAATTCTTTATTTTGCTTAGTCCTTCGTTATGTTGTTTACTTTAGCACTGCTCATACATCTGTTCAATTGTTGTACCTTGCTGCTTAGCTTTCGTTTCATTGTTCAGTAGTTGCGTGTTTTGTTTTTCTTTGTTCAGTTCGTAGTAGTCGTTGTACTTGCTACTTTCACTATTGCTTAGACTTGTAACACGTACACTTGCTTACTTGACACACGCACTTGTACTTTGGTTTAAATGTTTCTAACTGTTCCATCATGTTAGCAATAGCCTGTTACTTGTAGTTTTCAAGCATGACATATCTGTATCCTGTTTCATGCTTTATACATTATGCTTTTCCATAGAAATGATAAATGTATGGATGGTTTATCTCACCAACTCGCAAGAGTACTGACCCCGTTTTATGGGGATACAGGTGTTTGGCTTCTAGTGGTGCGATGGAGCTCGATGTGCGACGAAGGACTGAACCCACACTCTAGAACTCAAAGATCTTGGCAAGGGTCGTTGGAAAAGGGAAATGATGTTTATTGCTCACGTATCAATTTGTAATAAATAAAATGTTTCTTCTTGTGACCCGCTCAGAATTTCCAACTATTTTCCCTTGCTAATTTTCCTTTTTGCGCAATGCTTTCAAAAAAAAATTACTCTGAAAATTTAAGGATTTTCCAAGTTGGGATTTCGGGGCGTCACAGAAAAAGTCAAGACATCTCCAAAAGGAAGGAGAATGTAGCCAAAACCCAAAAGAGCCCAAAAAGAGTGCAGAAAGATTATCATAAGAGAAGCTCCCAGGATATCAAACTGCCAAATCTATCAAGAATCCTCTTTAAACTTGTGAAATTCTATTATCAATATTCTTTCATCAATCGCTTTCATAATATCAAATTCTCTTTTCTGTTCATATCAAGGAAATTGATAGCTTCCTTAAAGAAGGTCAATCACAAGCAATTTGGATCCCCAATCTTGATTCTACGAAGTGAAACTCGTTTGGAGGTAATGCTTTAGGTAGAAAAGGAGGGATAATTTCGCAACAATGTGCATCAATTTTAAATACTTTGAATCAACAATAGAATTCTCAACATTTTGGCAATATTTTCTGGCTATCCTGACGTGAAGTGAGAGCTTGATGTCCGTCTTTGATACATCCTGACACCAATTTTAAATCCCTCTTAAGGACTTGAGTCCTTCCCTTCTTTGAGAGCTTGAGGTCTCAGATTCGCACACTTCCCTGTGTCCCCACTGTCCAACCATAGACAGTCCCATTTCGGTTCGCGGTCGAACCACCAATCATTTTCTCGCAAAAGGAAAATTCAAAAGCTATTTAGTCTCAGCAATGAGACACCCAAGATCAACCCCTTTTCAAGCTTCAGGGACCCCATTTTCCTTCCTTTTGCAAAACCCCTGTCGGATTTATTGTGCAAAATCCGAACGTTCCATCATTTCATCCATTTCCCGCCCGATCAGGTTAAGGGTATAAACCTGAGCCTCCTTTGAAGAGGTATTTCATTTTTCGCCCAATCAGGATAAGGGTACAAACCTGAGCCTCCTTTGATGAGGTATTCCATTTTTCGCCCATTCAAGATAAGGGTACAAACCTGAGCCTCCTTCGATGAGGTATTCCATTTTCCGCCCAATCAGGATAATGGTACAAACCAGAGCCTCCTTTGATGAGGTATTCCATTTTCCGCCCAATCAGGATAAGGGTACAAACCTGAGCCTCCTTTGATGAGTTATTCCATTTTCCGCCCAATCACGATAAGGGTACAAACCTGAGCCTCATTCAATGAGGTATTCCATTTTCCGCCCGATCAGGTTAAGGGTATAAACCTCAGCCTCCTTTGAAGAGGTATTCCATTTTCCGCCCAATCAGGATAAGGGTACAAACCTGAGCCTCCTTTGATGAGGTATTCCATTTTCTGCCCAATCAGGATAAGGGTACAAACCTGAGCCTCATTCAATGAGGTATTCCATTTTCCGCCCGATCAGGTTAAGGGTATAAACCTGAGCCTCCTTTGAAGATGTATTTCATTTTCCGCCCAATCAGGATACGGGTACAAACCTGAGCCTCCTTTGATGAGGTATTCCATTTTCCGCCCAATCAGGATAAGGGTACAAACCTGATCCTAATTCAATGAGGTATTCCATTTTTCGTTCGATCAGGATAAGGGTACAAACCTGAGTCTGATTTCTATGAGATATTTCATTCTCCAATCAGGTTAAGGGTCAAACCTGAGCTTCGTTCCATACGAAGCATTTTTTGTCCCATCCAGGTTAAGGGCAAAACTTGAACTTCACTCTCATTAAGCAAATCTATTCCTCTTCATTCTCAATTTCATATCTACCATCTTCCTCGGGCTAATTTCTTCATACCCAGTCAGATCCTTCTAACTGGGGCATTTTCTTGTATATAACCCAAATTTGGTGTGTTTTTCTTTGCCACTAAGCTCGGCGACAAGCCGGCTTAGTAGCAAAGAGGGGCATCTGTAAACACCCCAAATTTTCACTCACCTCCCTGACTCATCACATTTCAGTTCTCCGGAACCAATAAAGGGCAAAATTGTCATTTTCCAAGATTGAACCTTGCAGAAAGTCCTAAATTCCATTCTCAAGTCTCAAAACTTCTCTATTTAGACTTAGAAACATCTTCAAAATGCAAATTTTCAAAATCCTATTCGGGACAAAAAGCTAGAATTTCCAAGTCCTGGCTCAGAGGGGCATTTCAGGAAACATGTCTTTGCATATCATCGCATGAGCATTTCATATCATTTCAATACACAGCATGTCATTTTGAGATCCAGAACTCTTGATTTTCAAAAGTATCAATCCAGATTCGAGTTTTAAATATTTCAAAATTGATTTCAGAACCCTGGGTCTTCAAAATTACCAATTCTTCCCATTTTAGCCCCAGGACTGCAAATTACAAAAGTTTTCTCAAGAAAATGATCTGGATAGTTTTGACATTGATTTTTAAAATTTCTTCAGTTGAAAAAAGGGGGACACAATTTCAAATTCATAAGACCTTATTTCAAACTTTTACAAAAAGGGCTTCGAATTTCTCCGCATCTTTCTAAATTTTCCCCTGAAGAACCATTTTCTTCTAAGTTTTGAAACCGAACCAAAGTTCACTTCGTGTTTTTCTAAACTTAGCTTACTATTATGAAAATTCCAAAAATCTCACTTGGCTTTTATTTCAAATAAGTGACGTGGGACCCGCCTCGAGGTGGTGTCACACTCAAATTTTCAAATATTTCTCTTATTTTCAAAACAGTGCCGATTCGGAAGTGGCACCGATTTATAAAACTCTTTCATTTGATATAATTTTTAATAAAATAATTAGTGGGCCCACGTAGGTGACACCCCACTAGAGTCCTCTGCAAAGAAAAATAAACTTTTTCAAAAACGTTTTCAAATCCAGTGAGGTGGCACCACCTTAAAAAAAAAAAATAGAAAAAAAGAAAAAAATGAAAAACAAAAATTGTTTTCACTTTTTTTTTTGTTTTTTTATTTATTACTTTTCAGCCCCAAATGGAGCCACCATGAAACCCTACCCAAAAAAAAAACCTTATTTTTACCTAACTTTTCAAAAAAATTTGCTGGAGGAAGGGAGCTGTCCCCCTCTCAAAATGGCGAGTTTTTCTTTCTTTCAAAATATTTCAAAAGTTTGTTTTAAAAGATTATTAGAATTTGGCTAAAGGAGAGGAAACTCTCGGATTTGGGGGAAAAAGCAGGTGGGCTGGCTATTAAAAAGCCATAGGGGCCAACGCAAGAAAGGGGGAGTTCAGTTCTTTTTTTTTTTGAAAGTCATCTCTGGAGTCTCCCTCATCGGCTCTTTTCCCCCTTTCTTAGCAGAAGGTGAAGCCCATTTTCGAGCCCTTCCGTCAGCTAGCAGGAAGCCGACTGCATCTCCTTCCCCATTTCTAGCGAATCCCCTCACAGATAGCTTCCACCATTACCCAGCGAAGGAGCCAAGGAATTGGGAAAAACTGAAAGGCGCGAAAGAAACACCATCTCCTTACCATCGGCCCTAGAGATTGAAATATCTTCTTTCTCGATAAGCAAATCTTCAAGGGCTAGCTTCCAAGAGGAATACCGTCCAAACAACCAGGTAAAGAGGTCTCATACGCCTGTTATCTGGAGAACCATACCTCATATTCAAGCTACACATCGTAAATCCATTACATGAATCACTGTGATTTGCGTCCCCAGTTGCCTCCCTCATTGAGGATCGATGATGCCTTGCGATGACATCATCGATCCAACTGAACATCATGCTTCGAATGAGTTACTTCCCCCCTTCCCATGTCTAAAAGAAATTTTTTTTTTCCTTTTCATCCTTGATAGTTTTTTTTTTCTTTTTGCCTCATAAGCATTATAACATTTTTCTGTCACTCAATGCTTGTATTTTTTTTTTTTGGATCGTATCAGTATCATCACATCTAACATGTCACCAATTTTTTTTGTCTTTTTTTTTTTTATTTCTACCACAGAAAATATCGATTTTATCAGAATTTTTCTAAATGAAACCATTTCTTTTGATTTACTGCTCACGCAGGGCATCTCCCCTGTTATAACTTTTTTTTTTACTATTTCTCTTCTTTTCTTCGTGAACCTGGTGGCTTTCCCACTCCCTTATCGTCCCACGCATATCCTGTTTTGACTGCAACATTGCCTAAATGTTCTGTATTTTTATTTGCATAAATATCTGATTTTGACGAAGTATGTGCATTTCATGGCATCAAGCGATACTCGTAAGGGCTTATCATACAACGATAGTGCCAATTGACTAAGGCACGACATTTATAGCCATTAGCAATCTCAATTATGTTTCACTTTTAGCATCTTCATCGATTCAGAAGTGTGATCATCGCAAAAATTTTCCTCTTTCGTTGTTTCTCTCTCTTCCTTCTCTTTTCCTTTTCTAACCCCTATTTTCCTCCTTTTTGAAGGGAAGAAAATAAAAGAAAGAAAAGAGAAAAAGAAGAGAAAAGAAAGAAAGAGAGAGAGAAGAGGAACTCTTTTGCGGGTTTTCACTTGACCTTTATTTGAAAATATTTAGAAAAATACTCGCCTCCGTTTTTGAAAATATTGCGGGAAAATGGAGAGACGGGACTCGCTCGTCGGTACGAGGTTCGACCGTTCCTGGCGCCTTTACCAAGGGTAATCGAACCAAGGATCGAATCTATGCCTTTCGCTTTGCCTAAATATAATCTAAGAATTTATTCTAACTCTAAGTGCACAAAGAATCATGCTTGTGCGATGCAAAGATGTATGCTTCTTTTGAAAAGATGTTTTGGAGATTTCCAAGTATTCTGAGATGAGTTTGATAATGGAATGAAGAAATGTTTGAATCTTTAACTTTAGAACTTGAGATAGATCAGAGAAGTTCTAAGTTTTTGAAGTAAATCAGAGTTGGAAGAATAAATCTCGATTTTGGAGAAAGAATGATTTAAAGCTTCGAAATGAAAGGAAATAAAGTTTCAAAGTCAAAATCGACCTTGAATTTGATTTTGAATTTAAGAAAGGAAATGAATACTTGAGATGAAATTGAATTTGGATTTTTAAGTTTGGAATGGATCTGAGATAATCAAATGGTATTTAAGAATAGAAATGGATTTAAGAGATTCAGATTAGATCCGAAAATGGAATTGAAATCTAGAATTGGAATTGGATTTCGGATACTATACGAAATGGGATCCGAGATTTGAAATCCAAGATGGACATGGGTTCTGGATCCTAAAATGGATTTGGATCTGAAGTCTGAGATCCAAATGTAGAATTGGGTTCTGGATCCTAAGATGGATTTGGATCTGAAGTCTGAGATCCAAATGTGAAATTGGTTTTGGATCCTAAAATGGAAAATTGGATCTGAAGTCTAAGATCCAAAGTGAAATTGGAGTTTGGATCCTAAAGAGGAATTGGATCTGAAGTCTGAGATCCAAATATAGAATTGGGTTCTGGATCCTAGAATGGATTTGGATCTGAAGTCTAAGATCCAATGTAGAATGGGGATCTAGAAAACTGGATCAAAATTGATCTAAATTTTGGATTTGGAATTTCCAAAAATTGACTTGAGAATTGAATTTGGACTATACAAAATGAATTTCAAAGTCAAATTGGACTTTGAATTTGAAGCTTGAATCTGGAATTTAGAAGATGAATCAAGAATTTCTAAGTATTTGAAATTTAGAAATTGAATCTTGAATATACAAATGAATCCCAAAGTCAAATTAGACCTTGGATTTGAAGTTTGAATTTGGAATTTAAAAGATGAATCAGGGATTTTCAAAGTTTAATTTGTGCTTTTGAAATTTGATTCGAATTGAATATAAGAAATGAATTTGGAATTTCAAAGTCCAATTGAACTTTGAAACCTGATTTAAATTAGAGTTTGATATATAAAATGAATTTAAAATCTCAAAGTTAAATTGAACTTTTGAGATTGAAAATGAAGCAGAATTGAAAATGAAAAGATGAATTGGATTTTTACAAGAATTTGAGATTTGATTGAAGAAGATATTTATCTTTACTTGGAGTTTTGAAAAAGGAATTTTGAAAATATGATGCAGTTCTATCCTAAATGATGAATGGATTTGAAGAATTTGAAATTAGATTTTTGAAAAGCTATTTCATTCTTTAAATGAATTTAACATAAGATTGAAGATATAATACATCCTTGACTATGGTCATTGAATGTATTATATAATAATCTATATTTTAATTCAAGAGAAGAATGAAACACATTTGGTGCTTTTATAGAATTTAAAATGAAATTAACTCTCAATATACCCTGACTATGGCCATTGGTATATATTTTGAATTAATTTTAAGTTAAATTCTGATAAAAGAAGAAAATATTTAAGAAAAATATGATGAATTTTGAAAACGGGTCCAGTGTGGATCCAATGTTATTTTGTAAAAGATAAAAAAAAATACTAAGTTTTGTCCACACCCTGACTATGGCCATTGATGTGGATCATCAACTTAGGATTGATTTACCTCTTACAAGATGGTGTACGTGCCATTCGTGGTCCCATTTGTGAGATTTTGGAAAATAAAAGCGAAAAATATGAGAACAAGTAATTCACGACATTTGTAATGCTCATTCATTCTATCTAAAACAGGAAATGTAAATTCTAATTATTACAAGTTTTGGAATAAAAGGAAATGATAACATCCTAAATCTAAAGAAATTCAGCAATTTCAGGACATTTCCTGCAAAACAAAGTTAACATAAACAAAAATGCTGAATAGTGGAAAATGTATTGTCAAAAATCCATAGGCCTATGGTTAGATGAGATATCCACATTGATGAGAGACATATATGCTAATTACTACACTCATACTAGCATGGAAGTTGCATATACATCTAAGTATAATTATTGAGAAGATGTATGCATAGTAGAGGCATATGCTAATCTATATGTACTTGCCTAAAACATTTATGTCTTATGCAGATGAAGGAAGCTTATGAAGAAGATACCTTGGTATGGTGGTAAGGTGTGGGAGCACCAATGTTGATGATGAGGTGTTGTACACAACGCAGTTGTGGATAGTGAATGGTGCAGAGGATATCATGCAGTGCTGAGGGAATAGTGCAGGGGATAATAAATGCCTATGGAGCTATAGTAGTGAGATGATGCAACTGGAGACAAGTGCAAAGTAACAGGCTGATCCTAGTGTGACGGTCATGAGATAACAGACCATTTTCATATCAATTATCAAACCTAGCAAAATGGTGTCCGCATGACGGTTTGTAAAAGACAACATCAGTGAGTTATTTTGGCAAAGCAAGTGAAGATCATTGGTGTGTAATGATCTGGTAATCACCAGTGTAACAAAAGATGAATATATGTGTATATATGAGATGTTATGGGATGACAATGGTAAATTGCAAGATATAATATATACTAACCTATATACAGGATATGAAGAAGACACAAAAAAATCTTCACAGTAAGTATGTTGTATAGTGATAGTGAATGGGCTGACGCAAAAGTGGAAGTAGAATGGTGTGTGGTGTTTATGAAACATAGCAGAAAATGAACAACATCTTGTTGTTGTAGCATACATAGGACTTGCAATAGGTAGTGGCAGTGGGAAATAAAGATGCAGGAGGAGCATTGCTGTAATTGCAGCAAATGTATTTTACAAAAGGTGGGCAGTGGTGACATCTGTGGAGAAATGAAGTAATAGGTGGCCGGTGGTTGAAGTGTTGTTGGTAGCTAAAGAATGGGTATTGGCTGAGGGTGTTTAATGCAACTGGAGGATGTCATAAGGAGAGAAGAGGATCTGATGCAATGAGAAAATGACCTAAATGATGTGCACCTAGTACAACACAGTCATATCTGCTGAAATGAATTGTAGGTGGCAGGGGCTGTGTTGTAAACGCAGAGAGTTTAGTAGTGGGTTTAGTGCAAACATCGTGCACAGGTGACAGTGAGTGAGGTCTGGGATTGGGTGATTGGAAATGAAGGTTTTGTGAATGTGAGAAATAACATACAGGTGGACATATGCAAGTGACAGCTGATGGTGAACTTGGTTTTCACCTTACCAAAAGATTACTTTACCTGTGAAAACACACACACACACACATATATATATATATATATATATATATATATATATATATATATAGACATATATATATATATACATTATAAATCTTAGGACAAAATAAGATCCGACATTTCCACTTTTATCTATAGTATAGAAAGAAGGTCTAACATGAATCAGCATAAGTTAATGCTGCAGCCTGTTGTTGTGCCAATAGTTTCTGATTTAGTAACAATTGCTGAAAATTATATTACTGAAGTGCTATAGCGTGCTGCATCAATGGTGTATTGATAGGCTGCAGAGGCACATACGCAGGTGTGGTCACAACAGATCCAGACAAGTGTTGGATCGAAGACACTCCCACATTAGAACTGCCCTTTAGTGCTCCAGCACCAGGTTCCATAACGTGCCCTCAAATTTCAGCTACCTTGAATACAATGGTTCTCTTCCAATCGTGGAACTGCAACCCTAAATCCTTGAATATTCGGAACCATTGTTCACGGACACAAATCCTCCAGATAAATGCAAATACTAGACCATATGCTACACACAGGCAAAAACCTCATTAAACTGTAGAGTTAAATTGTAACGCCCCGGATTTCCAAAACAAAGCTAAGTTAAAATTTTCATGAATTTCTTTTTTTTTTTTCTTTGCAGCGGAACTTAGAAAAGCTTTTAGCAGCGGAATAAGACGATAATGAGTCGTCGGTTTTAGAAAACTCCGAGCACGTTGCAGGTATGTGGCCAAGCAATTCATTGACCACCAAGGTGTTCCATTTTATCAAAAACTCATGTTTATTACAACACTACTGCTTAGAAAAGCAGTGTAGGTTCAATAAAAGGAAGCAGTACAACTCTGTCTAGAGAAACCCTGGAACTCGATGCCGCCTTGCTCCGCATATCGCCACGCAGGTTCAACACCTGAAATCCCCATAAAATGGGGTCAGAACCACTGATGGTCTGGTAAGCATGCAGTCATACATCCATTCAACTTAAGTACGATAATGACCACTCAGGGTCGCAATGCGCAATAACGACGTTCAAGCCTCCAAGACTTAGCGTATATCGCAAGAGCCTCCTCAGGGCTATGAGTTGAACATCCGCTCGAGTCTTCATGACTTAGAGCAAGCCTTTTCAGGGCTGTGATTTGAATAGCCGCATAAGTCTCCACGACTTAGCCATGACCTCTTCCGGGTCTCAAAGTGATGTCTAGCTCAAGTCTTCATACTTGGCACATCCGTATCCCACGCATCTAAGGACAACTCCTCGAGCTTCGCTTAGTCGTGCGGATACAACACGGGTCTTTGCCCAGTCGGTCCAGTAGTATACCGAACATGACACCTTCACAAAGGTTATGCAGGACTGACTCAACACGTCATCCACTCATACATTCAAAGCATCGCTGTACCTAGAACTAATGCATTGTTTGATAATTAACCGCTCCCGCCTTTGGTACGCAGGTAGAGCTATTGTCCGGGCATCAACGCGACGTTCTGGGGGTTGATTATTCTATGTATTTTAGATACCCCAGAGGCCTGTTGACCCTATCCATAGTAGGGCAGTGTGTTTCAACTGAGAGAATCCTACTAGGCCCATATTCGGATGCATCCTCTACTTGCAGTAGTTGGGTTCAATCCTTAGATCTTAAGGATAACCACGACCCCAAAACCCATGAGTGACTGAGGCCATCGTAGACTCTATCAGGTCCAAAGTAAAATACATGTCACTCAAGGCTGTACCATCACTGTCATTCCACAGTGAGCATAATTCCTGAAGGGGTCTGCCAGTCTTACAATTACTTGGACAGAATCTGCATGCCATTTAGGCAGCCCGTGCTTTCAGCACTACGGGAGTATGTACCCGACCCCATTCAGTCTGCCCCAACACAGTCATTACTGAGGGGGTACCCCTAACACGATTTTCAACCGCGGGGTATGTGCGACCTTAAGTCTTATTCATATGCATGCAGAACACCGCTCTTTGGCACTTCGGCCACCACGAGCATCACACCTCTTTGGGTGGAAACAACACACTCTGGCTCTTCGGCCCTTACGAGTCTGGTTGTGTAACCGTTCTCAATGAGCATGCATATGACTCGATCTAAATAGATCGGCTACTCGGCGTATTTTTACGCAACGAGTCCAAACCTAGCCAAGGCGCAACCTCTACTCCGGCTCAGCGGCCCTTACGAGCAAGGTGCCCTTGCAGGCACAAGGATACGAGCCGATCTGGCATCGTTCCATCAACGGACATCATTATGCCGTTCCATTGGTTCCGGCAGCTCTTCTGCCAACCATTTTGTCAGCACCTCCCCTGCTCTACCGGCAGTGGTGCGACGAACCCTTCTACGTTGTAGAGGGCAAACCATGAACTGGGTAGCACTCTGCTATATGTCAGAGTATCCTGCTACGTTCTTTCTGAGCTATTCATAGCTTCTTCAGAAATTTCAGCAGCACTTCCTCTCTTTTACGGAGAAAGCGTGCGTTTCTTTTATCCATTTCAGCGGCATCTCCCCTCTTTGGTAGGAAATTACCACGCTTAATTCGGGAAATGGATGCACACCGTTGTGCGTACTTTGCATCCATCAAGGTTGCAGGAACCCTTGGCCATAGCCAGGCCATACGAAATTGACTTAGTCATTACGTAAAGAGCATTTTGCCAAAAACCGAAGCCTTTCCAATAGGGGCTTCATTCGTCAAGCAGAATCTTGAACGAGGAGCGGTCAAGGAATCGCATGGGCGATTTGGAGTTTGATCTCCATTTGAACGCTCATTTATGCGCTATATATGTAGTATAAGCAGAAGCCTGTGCTTTATACAGCGGCGGCGTAAAGAAATGCATATACTATTGTTCAGGGTGTGTAACTGAACGAAATATTCTACATATATAACAAAGCAGAAGCCTTGGCATCGTTCGACGCGACGGCGTAAGTAAATACATTGCAGAAAGCAGGAGCCTTGGCATCGTTCGACGCGACGGCGTAAGTAAATGCATAATCGGAAGTGCAGTAATCGGAAGTGCAGAAAACAGGGAGCCTTGGCATCATACGACGCGACAGCAAAGGTAAATTACATAGCCTGTGCGATATAAGACGCGTCGGCAGAATCAGCAGATATACACCTAGATCTGTATCCAACGATAGTTACAAGGCGAGCGAGTGAACACCGAAGTGTCCTAGAGGGCTCAACCAAGAACTAGGGTGAGATACTATTTTGAAGAACGCATATACTACGTATTCGAACATATATATCCGACGATAGTTACGAGGCGAGCGCGTGAACACCGAAGCGTCCTAGAGGGCTCAACCAAGAACTAAAGCAAGATACTACTTCAGAAAGTATATTCTATATACAAGCAATCAAATACTTGAGAGAGATGGATCAACGAAGCGAACTTACTTCAAATCGTGGAAGAAACGGCTCCGGGTTGCTTCTTTGGCTTCGAGCCTTCCTTCGAGAGGTCAAACTAAGTCAGATGAAGCTGACTTAGTTGAGAAAGAGGTAGAGCAGGTCAAGCTACTCAACCTAAGTGGTTTGAACCAAACAGGGTTCAATCCAAGTCAACTGGGTTCAGCAGGTTCGAACTCAGCTCAAGTAGGCTAAGTCTGGGTTCAGAAATCCAAACCGGAATCTGGACCAAAAAGGACTTTGACTTTGACTTTAAACCCAACTAGGTTCAAGTCAAGTCAACTGGGTTTGGACCAGGTCAAGTGGGTTCAGACCCAGGTCAGGTGGGTTATGACCAGGTCAGGCAGGCTCAGGCTAAGTCAGGCAGGCTCAGACCAGGTCAGGTGGGCTCAGGTGGGCTAGGCTAGGTAGGGGAGGTTTAGGAGAGAGAGAGAAGGCAAGAGAGAGAGGGGGTCGATTTTTATGAGAAGAGAGAGAGTGGGGAGGGCTATTTATAGCCCAAGCCCACCTCCTCTTGGATTTTCTCATGCCCCTTCTACCCCCTTGGCTTCTTTTTAATTCCAAGAGGTTCCTTGGTGTGGGGCTCACTTGGATATTCCATGGGATATTTTTGTGGGTCCCACCAGATATTTTCTGAGGAATATTTCTGTGGGTCCCACCAATATTTCCGTGGGTCCCGCATGGATTTCGGGTTTCCGGCGATTTTTTCCGAAAAATTCTGAGTACGCCATTTTCTTCGTATTGACGTAACTAAGAAAGTTGGCTCGTACGAATCTATTGATTTCGTTTAGTTAGGAAGTTATGGATTCCCGAGTGTTTGAGCATATATTCGCAATTCGACGAATATCCTAAGTATAACTGGCTCGCAGGAATTGATTTGTTTCGCATTCTGAGAAGAAATGCTATTTTTACCTGTAAATGCCTCATGAATTTTATTCAGATATTTTCTGAAAAATTGCAGGTCTTACATCATTACCCCCTTAAAGGAATTTCGTCCGCGAAATTCAGCTAAGAGTACAAGGTGAAGAGTTCAGGATATTTATCCCGCATATCCGATTCGGGCTCCCAAGTGCAATCATCGATTCCATGATGCTGCCACCTCACTTTAACAAGTGGAATGACCTTCGTTCTTAGCACTTGCTCCCGTCGGTCCACGATCTCCACTGGCCTTTCTTCTACCGTCATATCTTCTCGGATGTCAATGTCTTCATGTTGAATGACGTGAGAAGGATCATGAACGTACTTTCTAAGCATTGATACGTGAAATACATCATGTATTTGCGCGTATTGTGGTGGCAATGCTACTCGGTAGGCAGTCTCTCCGATCCGGCTCAAAACTTCGAAGGGACCAACGAATCTGGGGCTGAGCTTCCCCTTCTTTCCAAAACAAAACACACTCTTGGTTGGAGAGACCTTGATAAAAACCTTATCTCCAACCGCAAAAGTGAGTTCCCTACGCCGCTGATCGGCGTAGCTCTTCTGTCGACTCTGAGCAGTCAGTAGCTTCTTTCTGATCATGTGGACCTACTCAGTATAATGCTGCAACACAATGGGCGAGTCCAAGGTTCGCTCACCCACTTCACCCCAATGGATCGGTGATCTACAGGGTCGTCCATACAAGGCTTCATACGGCGCCATCCCAATGCTAGCGTGGTGGCTATTATTATAAGCAAATTCAGCCAACGCTAGGTGGGAATCCCAATCACCTTTCCATTCCAGCATACACGCTCTTAGCATATCTTCAAGAGTCTGTATGGTTCGTTCTGATTGCCCATCTGTTTGGGGATGGAATGCTGTACTGAACTTGAGTTTCGTCCCCAGGGCTTTGTGAAGCTGCTCCCAAAAGTGAGAGGTGAACTTCGGGTCACGATCAGATATGATCGAAATCGGCACTCCATGGAGCCTAACGATTTCCCGAATGTAGATCTCCGCCAATCGTTCAGTTGAGTATCGAGTGTTGATTGGCAGGAAGTGAGCAGACTTGGTGAGTCTGTCCACGATCACCCATATCGAATCGTGTTGTCTCTTGGATCGAGGCAATCCAACGATGAAATCCATCGTAATGCCTTCCCATTTCCATTCTGGAATCTCGATCCGTTGCATCTTTCCACCAGGTCGCTGATGTTCGATCTTAACTTGCTGGCAGATCAAACACTTCGAGACAAACGTAGCCACATCACGCTTCATACCCTTCCATCAGTACTTCCTCTGCAAATCTCGGAACATCTTCGTACCTCCAGGGTGAATGGTGTACTTGCTATTATGAGCCTCCTGGAGTACTTCCTGTCTTAGCTCAGGGTTATTTGGAACCCAAATCCTTTCTTCCATCCATATTCCTCCATCTTCTTTCAAATGGAAGAAAGTGTCATCCTTTTCAACACGAGCTTTCAATTCCAAGTACTGGGGATCCTTGAACTGTTCGGCTACGATGCGATCGAGGAACTCAATGTGGATCGTCAAACATGACATTTGGATTCTACCTGAATCAGCCAAAAATGGCTTCCACTTGACGAAATCCTCCATCAACTTCCATTGTCCGGTTAGGCTGGCCAGAGTGCCAACAGCCTTGCGACTAAGGGCATCTGCTACAACATTCGCCTTTCCAGGGTGATAGGAAAGCGTGAATTCATAGTCTTTGAGGAATTCCAGCCATCGCCGTTGCCGCATATTGAGTTCTTTTTGAGAAAAGAGGTATTTTAGGCTTTTATGGTCCGACATGACCTCAAATTTCTCTCCATACAGGTAGTGTCGCCAGATTTTAAGCGCGAACACTACCGCGACAAGCTCCAAGTCGTGGGTTGGATAGTTTTTCTCATGGACCCTCAATTGTCGTGACGCATAGGCGATTACTTTGCCATGCTGCATCAACACACAACCCAGACCCGTTCCTGAGGCATCGGTATATGCCACGAAGCCTCCCTGACCAGAAGGTAAGGTAAGGACAGGGGCAGTGGTAAGCCTCTGTTTGAGAACCTCAAAGCACTCCTTACACTGGTCAGTCCATTCAAACTTGACTCCCTTTTTCAGCAATTTCGTCATCGGTACGGTGATTCGGGAGAAGTCTTGTATGAACTTCCGATAATATCCGGCAAGTCCAAGGAAGCTACGAACCTCAGTGATATTTTCTGGCTGCTTCCAGTCCATCACAGCTTCCACCTTCGCAGGATCTACTGCGATTCCATCTTTCGAGATCACATGACCAAGGAACATCACTTTATCTAGCCAGAATTCACATTTTGAAAACTTAGCATAGAGTTGGTTATCTTGAAGGGTTTTCAAGACGATTTTCAAGTGCTCCACGTGTTGTTCCTTGTTCTCAGAATATACGAGAATGTCATCAATAAAGACGATGACAAAGCTATCCAAATATGGTCTGAATATCCGGTTCATTAGATCCATAAAGGCAGCAGGCGCATTAGTGAGTCCGAAGGGCATTACTACGAACTCATAATGGCCGTATCTCGTTCTGAAGGCAGTCTTGGGTATATCCTCTTCCTTTACTCTGAGCTGATGGTACCCAGACCTGAGGTCGATCTTGGAGAACACCCTCGTTGTTCTGAGTTGATCGAATAAGTCCTCAATCCGAGGCAACGGGTACTTATTTTTAACAGTTGCCTGGTTAAGCATCCGATAATCGATGCATAACCGAAGGGATCCATCATTCTTCTTTACAAACAGTACCGGGGCTCCCCACGGTGACACACTAGGACGGATGAACCCTTGTTCCATCAGTTCTTCCAACTGACACTTCAACTCACTGAGTTCAGCTGGCGCCATTCGATACGGGGCTTTGGATATCGGCGCAGTTCCAAGTAAGGATTGAATTCCAAATTCAACCTCACGAAGTGGCGGAAGTCCTGGCAATTCCTCAGGAAACACATCGGGAAACTCCCGCACCACTTCCAAACTCTCAAGGGGTTGGTCATTGGATTTTTCCACCGAGAGACTCAACAGGAAGGCCACACAACCCTTCCTAAGGTATTTTTGTACCTTAAGTGCTGATATGAGCCTTTTCTGTGGAACTGGTTTGGATAACCGGTACTCCATCTTAGGCAATCCGGGTCGAGATAGAATCACTCTGCCCTCGCGGCACAGAATCTTGGCATTATTCTGAGCCAACCAATTCATTCCCAGAATGACATCGTACTGTATCATATCGATCAGGATGGCGTCGGTAGGCAAGTGTTGCCCTGCTATCTCAATATCCAAATTTTTCACACACCGGATACATTTGGTGCGTGAACCCAACGGGTTATATACTTCGATCATTTTATCAATCGGTTGCACCGAAGCGTGGAGTTGTTCGGTGAAATCGTCAGAGATAAACGTATGAGTAGCACCACAATCAAACAAGACGTAAGCTGCATGTCCATTAACAGGTACGGTGCCTTCAATCAGGTCACCATTTTCGACTTGTTCAGTCGTTACAGCATATACACGACCTGCAGCAGGCCTTTGTTCTATTCTAGGTGGAGGTCGTTGAAACTGAGAACGTTGTGGTGCTGGTCGAGAGGGTCCGGCAGATCCGGCACTACTCCTCTGTTCATCTGCAGCCTTCTTGGCGCAATCCCTTATAAAGTGGCCCATCTTGCCACAATACAAGCACCCACCAATGTCACGAGGACATGGCTTTCCGGGGTGGTTCATACGACACCTTGGGCAGCTGAAGTTGGACGGCTGACCATTCAGAGTTGTGTTCTGTCTTGGCCTCACGACTTGCTGAGTGTTGTTCCCTCCTTGGAACTTCTTCTTTTGAAAGGGTTGTCGTGAACCCTGGCCACTTGGGAACGTCCTTTTACGATTCCCACCATTCACTATGGGCTTCTTTGCTACGATCACTTTAGATCGTGCCCAGTCCTCTTGGATTTTTGAAGCTGCTGCTACCGCAGCCTGAAAAGTCGAAGGCATGCTTGTTATCACTCGAGATCGCAGCCCTTCGCGCAGACCATTCACATATTTGTCGGCCCTTTCTTGGTCTGTTTCGAACAATCAAGAGCAGTAGCGCTCTAGATTCTGAAATTTGGTGGTATAGTCCATTAGACTCATACCGCCCTGTTCCAACTCCAGAAACTCCATCTTTTTCTTGTTTCTGGAATGCAACGGGAAGTAGTTATCCAAAAAAATCCTCCGAAAGTCAGTCCAAGGAATGACTTCGACTTGTGAGAACTGGATAAGTTTAGTGGTATCCCACCACTTCCGTGCATTATCTTTTAATCGATACGTGCCAAAGTTGGTCTTCTTCTCTTCTGGTACTCCCAGTACTAAGAAGGCACGTTCTGTCTATTCGATCCAACTCTCCGCGAGCTCAGGATCGGCTCTGCCAATGAAAACTGGCGGGTCAAGCTTGAGGAACTTCTCATAAGTCACTCCTCTCAGGTGCTCATTTCGTGGTGCGACTGGTTCTGGCCTCGTTTCACGGATGGCGGTAACCAGGTTGTTGAGTGTCTCCAACAGGAATCCTTGCGTATGGGACTCCTCGCTTGGTATGGTTCTCCTCGTCGTAGGAGCCATTTATCTATGCACACACAAGCACTTGTTTTTAGTTTCTCGATGTATATGAGGAAGTAAAAGCTTTATTTACTTAATATACATCACATTTACACAAGCATCGCCTTAAACAAAACGTCATGCCGCACTGGCAGACTTTAGGCGTTGAGAAACTATATACATGAGTCTACTGACTCCAAAACATCACCAGTCTCTTTAAGACTTGGATTTCTTTGATGAAGATGAACTCCAAAAGGTCCATCTATTGCCACATGGCCTTGGTGTAGGCACTACTAGCTTTGGCTTGGGCGGCACTTTCGCACTAGCAAGCGAATATTGGGGATATATGAGAGACTCCAGTCCACTTTCCCAGTCAGCAAGATCAAGACTCTGGGAGTCTGGAATAATGATTGGCGAACAGAAAGAATCCCCTCTTTTGTTCCTGCCATTTACGCTCGGCATATGTGATGCCGGATGGTAGCTTGGCGAGTGATAGACTTCTGCAGGGAAGTTCAAATCAAAATCCCTCAGCCTTGGTAATTCATCAAAAGATGTTGGGGTATGGTTGCTCCCAACACTAGAGTGATGCGGTCCACTGACACGCGAAGTCTCATCCCTGAGACCCTTTGAAGCCCGCCGACCCATATCGGCGGTATATTTCCTTTGACATTCGTTGGCGGAATGCCCATCTTCGCCACAATATTGGCAGTCTTGGACTTCATACGGGCATATCCACTCATCGTGCATGACCTTGCAGCGATAGCACTATCCACGCGAGTCATGAGTTGCCATCTATACAAAGATGCACCCAGATCAGAACCAAAGTATAAAAACATATACTTACAGTGCGATATCGGGACCATGACGGATCTTGAACCAGGTTTCTCAGACTCATGCTCTGATACCAATTATGTAACGCCCCGGATTTCCAAAACAAAGCTAAGTTAAAATTTTCATGAATTTCTTTTTTTCTTTTTTTTCTTTGCAGCGGAACTTAGAAAAGCTTTTAGCAGCGGAATAAGACGATAATGAGTCGTCGGTTTTAGAAAACTCCGAGCACGTTGCAGGTATGTGGCCAAGCAATTCATTGACCACCAAGGTGTTCCATTTTATCGAAAACTCATGTTTATTACAACACTACTGCTTAGAAAAGCAGTGTAGGTTCAATAAAAGGAAGCAGTACAACTCTGTCTAGAGAAACCCTGGAACTCGATGCCGCCTTGCTCCGCATATTGCCACGCAGGTTCAACACCTGAAATCCCCATAAAACGGGGTCAGAACCACTGATGGTCTGGTAAGCATGCAGTCATACATCCATTCAACTTAAGTACGATAATGACCACTCAGGGTCGCAATGCGCAATAACGACGGTCAAGCCTCCAAGACTTAGCGTATATCGCAAGAGCCTCCTCAGGGCTATGAGTTGAACATCCGCTCGAGTCTTCATGACTTAGAGCAAGCCTTTTCAGGGCTGTGATTTGAATAGCCGCATAAGTCTCCACGACTTAGCCATGACCTCTTCCGGGTCTCAAAGTGATGTCTAGCTCAAGTCTTCATACTTGGCACATCCGTATCCCACGCATCTAAGGACAACTCCTCGAGCTTCGCTTAGTCGTGCGGATACAACACGGGTCTTTGCCCAGTCGGTCCAGTAGTATACCGAACATGACACCTTCACAAAGGTTATGCAGGACTGACTCAACACGTCATCCACTCATACATTCAAAGCATCGCTGTACCTAGAACTAATGCATTGTTTGATAATTAACCGCTCCCGCCTTTGGTACGCAGGTAGAGCTATTGTCCGGGCATCAACGCGACGTTCTGGGGGTTGATTATTCTATGTATTTTAGATACCCCAGAGGCCTGTTGACCCTATCCATAGTAGGGCAGTGTGTTTCAACTGAGAGAATCCTACTAGGCCCATATTCGGATGCATCCTCTACTTGCAGTAGTTGGGTTCAATCCTTAGATCTTAAGGATAACCACGACCCCAAAACCCATGAGTGACTGAGGCCATCGTGGACTCTATCAGGTCCAAAGTAAAATACATGTCACTCAAGGCTGTACCATCACTGTCATTCCACAGTGAGCATAATTCCTGAAGGGGTCTGCCAGTCTTACAATTACTTGGACAGAATCTGCATGCCATTTAGGCAGCCCGTGCTTTCAGCACTACGGGAGTATGTACCCGACCCCATTCAGTCTGCCCCAACACAGTCATTACTGAGGGGGTACCCCTAACACGATTTTCAATCGCGGGGTATGTGCGACCTTAAGTCTTATTCATATGCATGCAGAACACCGCTCTTTGGCACTTCGGCCACCACGAGCATCACACCTCTTTGGGTGGAAACAACACACTCTGGCTCTTCGGCCCTTACGAGTCTGGTTGTGTAACCGTTCTCAATGAGCATGCATATGACTCGATCTAAATAGATCGGCTACTCGGCGTATTTTTACGCAACGAGTCCAAACCTAGCCAAGGCGCAACCTCTACTCCGGCTCAGCGGCCCTTACGAGCAAGGTGCCCTTGCAGGCACAAGGATACGAGCCGATCTGGCATCGTTCCATCAACGGACATCATTATGCCGTTCCATTGGTTCCGGCAGCTCTTCTGCCAACCATTTCGTCAGCACCTCCCCTGCTCTACCGGCAGTGGTGCGACGAACCCTTCTACGTTGTAGAGGGCAAACCATGAACTGGGTAGCACTCTGCTATATGTCAGAGTATCCTGCTACGTTCTTTCTGAGCTATTCATAGCTTCTTCAGAAATTTCAGCAGCACTTCCTCTCTTTTACGGAGAAAGCGTGCGTTTCTTTTATCCATTTCAGCGGCATCTCCCCTCTTTGGTAGGAAATCGCCATGCTTAATTCGGGAAATGGATGCACACCGTTGTGCGTACTTTGCATCCATCAAGGTTGCAGGAACCCTTGGCCATAGCCAGGCCATACGAAATTGACTTAGTCATTACGTAAAGAGCATTTTGCCAAAAACCGAAGCCTTTCCAATAGGGGCTTCATTCGTCAAGCAAAATCTTGAACGAGGAGCGGTCAAGGAATCGCATGGGTGATTTGGAGTTTGATCTCCATTTGAACGCTCATTTATGCGTTATATATGTAGTATAAGCAGAAGCCTGTGCTTTATACAGCGGCGGCGTAAAGAAATGCATATACTATTGTTCAGGGTGTGTAACTGAACGAAATATTCTACATATATAACAAAGCAGAAGCCTTGGCATCGTTCGACGCGACGGCGTAAGTAAATACATTGCAGAAAGCAGGAGCTTTGGCATCGTTCGACGCGACGGCGTAAGTAAATGCATAATCGGAAGTGCAGTAATCGGAAGTGCAGAAAACAGGGAGCCTTGGCATCATACGACGCGACGGCAAAGGTAAATTATATAGCCTGTGCGATATAAGACGCGTCGGCAGAATCAGCAGATATACACCTAGATCTGTATCCAACGATAGTTACAAGGCGAGCGAGTGAACACCGAAGTGTCCTAGAGGGCTCAACCAAGAACTAGGGTGAGATACTATTTTGAAGAACGCATATACTGCGTATTCGAACATATATATCCGACGATAGTTACGAGGCGAGCGCGTGAACACCGAAGCGTCCTAGAGGGCTCAACCAAGAACTAAAGCAAGATACTACTTCAGAAAGTATATTCTATATACAAGCAATCAAATACTTGAGAGAGATGGATCAACGAAGCGAACTTACTTCAAATCGTGGAAGAAACGGCTCCGGGTTGCTTCTTTGGCTTCGAGCCTTCCTTCGAGAGGTCAGACTAAGTCAGATGAAGCTGACTTAGTTGAGAAAGAGGTAGAGCAGGTCAAGCTACTCAACCTAAGTGGTTTGAACCAAACAGGGTTCAATCCAAGTCAACTGGGTTCAGCAGGTTCGAACTCAGCTCAAGTAGGCTAAGTCTGGGTTCAAAAATCCAAACCGGAATCTGGACCAAAAAGGACTTTGACTTTGACTTTAAACCCAACTAGGTTCAAGTCAAGTCAACTGGGTTTGGACCAGGTCAAGTGGGTTCAGACCCAGGTCAGGTGGGTTATGACCAGGTCAGGCAGGCTCAGGCTAAGTCAGGCAGGCTCAGACCAGGTCAGGTGGGCTCAGGTGGGCTAGGCTAGGTAGGGGAGGTTTAGGAGAGAGAGAGAAGGCAAGAGAGAGAGGGGGTCGATTTTTATGAGAAGAGAGAGAGTGGGGAGGGCTATTTATAGCCCAAGCCCACCTCCTCTTGGATTTTCTCATGCCCCTTCTACCCCCTTGGCTTCTTTTTAATTCCAAGAGGTTCCTTGGTGTGGGGCCCACTTGGATATTCCATGGGATATTTTTGTGGGTCCCACCAGATATTTTCTGAGGAATATTTCTGTGGGTCCCACCAATATTTCCGTGGGTCCCGCAAGGATTTCAGGTTTCCGGCGATTTTTTCCGAAAAATTCTGAGTACGCCATTTTCTTTGTATTGACGTAACTAAGAAAGTTGGCTCGTACGAATCTATTGATTTCGTTTAGTTAGGAAGTTATGGCTTCCCGAGTGTTTGAGCATATATTCGCAATTCAACGAATATCCTAAGTATAACTGGCTCGCAGGAATTGATTTATTTCGCATTCTGAGAAGAAATGCTATTTTTACCGGTAAATGCCTCATGAATTTTATTCAGATATTTTCTGAAAAATTGCGGGTCTTACATAAATAATAGATATATAGAGCATATTTACAGAACAAACAATAGATGCTACTGCTTAACAATAACAATATACAATAGAACAAAAAGTATGTAAAGGGATGTGATTATTGAAACCAAAGATATGCAATATATTGTGATAACAACAAAGAGTGATATCAGATGCAACAAGAATAAGGATATTAGCAACAAAAGAAAGCAGTACAGAGCCTAAAAAAAAAAAAATATACCCATATTAAAATGTGGTGAAGGATGACCTAAGCACTTAGGTATAGCTTTGCAACACGATGAGCATAATGATCGATGGATGCAGGAACTGGTAAAGTGCACAAATAACAGGGGATATTTGAGATGTGAGGCGTCTTCTAAAACCTGTTTCAAATATAAGCTCGGGAATGTGGAATATCAGCTTCTTCCTTCTATAAGGGAGAACACATCCCCTTACTTGGATATGAAACAGAGATCTCAAAATTTTCTGAAAATACTTAAGCATATATCAATAGATTTAAAATTTTAACAGCATTATCATTTAAACCTCAAGAAATTGGAGGAATTCTTTATGCTGACATTGGAGATTTCATAGGGACTTTGCAGCACCCTCAGAATGATCCTAGAGCAGAATTTGTTCATCAGACACCCTGCAGGTTTTTGGCAATGTATATATATATATATATATATATATATACAGAACATCAGTTCAACCTTTTGTTGTAAATACAGATGAAGCACTAAAATCACAATCCTCTATACTGATATGATGACTCCCAGGGCACCTTCGGACATTTCTCAAATCTCCGACCTCTCATTCCTTACCTATTCGCCCCTTATTCCACACTTATTATCTTTCTAAAGTGACAAGATACTTCTGGACCAGAACATACAGCTATGGTTCAGCACAAGAGTTCGAATATTCTTCTTTCTGCTATCCGATGGTACGTGGTGTCCCACTATCAAAGTTATCTACAAGTAAGGAGGGGGGAAATACATATCTAAACAAAACACCCACAGATAAATCGATGGTGATATAACGGAAAAGCGATCAAGTAGAGTTTTAAAATTAATACACAAAGGGGAAATGAAAAGATAGAATAAGAGTAATGCAGAAGATTGAGGGATCAAAACACGACCAGTTTAAATGAAGATAATAACTAAAAAAAAAACTCAGACAAACCGACGATGTTATTGAGAGGCATCGCTGGTTGTCAACATGTAACCGGACAGAACACCAAGGGCTCAATGCAAATTAAAAACTGAAATAATCTGGGGAAATCAAAATATCAAAGAAGGATCATGTATAAACAGACGAAACAACAAAAAAAAAAATGGGAATGAAGTTGTAAACAGACATCCACCGTCGGTGAACACTAAAGGGATTCATGAAGCAAATGAAGAATAATAAGGGTGTCGGAATATATACATTCCATTGTTGTAACCATAGGTGGATCGATCCTGCTATAGGCAGGTCGATTCCCACCTCTTATGCCTTAAAATATAAAAGAAAAGAAATAAAGAAGAGCGAGAAAGATTGAAACGGAGAAAATGCTGAAAATGAAGAGAAGGAGACCTTGAAAACGAAGGAAAAGGAATACGATTACTTACCTGCTGATGTTTTCGATCTTTTTTTTTTTGCTTGAAAGGGAAAACACCAGAGTGTCGTAGAAGATGCCAAGGAAAAAAAAAGGAGAGGATGATCGTGAAGAAGGCAATGAGGAGGTGGGGAACGGATCACTTCGTAGAGGTTTGGAGGTCTCTTCTTAAAGAGAGGCTCGAATCCTCCAGAAGATGAAGCAGTTGAGGATGGAAGGTCATTGATCGGGAGAGAGACGATGGAGGGTGCGAACGGGAGTGGCCGTTGCAATTTTTTCCAAATTCCCCAGAGGGGTCTCCTTTTCTAAAAGTTTTTGTAAAATGGTTCAAGGTGAGTTTTTCGACAAAATCTTCAAAAACCACTTATTTTTCTTGTAGTTTTTCCTAATTTTTTTGGTTTTTTGCATGATTTTCCCATTTTTTTGTATTTTTGGAACAAAAATCTAAGTTTTTACACGAAAACAAAGATTAAACACTATTTTTTTTGTATTTTTTTGAGAAATATTTACAAAAGTATTTTTCTGAGAATTTCAGACCATTTCGGGGAAATTTCTTCTGAAGAATGGGTTTGGACCCAGATTTTAAGAAAATGTTCGAGTTTTGACACTTGAATCGGGAAATACAATGTGATGGATCCAAACGAATGTCGAATGGACTGTCCGAGCTATTCAAAGGCTATTTTTGGTATTTTCTATAATTTCAATTTAAAATTTGAACAAGGAGACTCAGATTTGGATCTGGACAATGGATGCAGATCCGAAATCAATTTAAGCATATGAAATGAATTTAATTTTAATAAAACTAGAGAAATGAACTAGAATTTAGATTTAAAATGACTTATTTACTCAAAAAAATGAATTTAGGGGCAAAAAGGGAATTTTAAAAGATTTTGAAAAATTTGGGGTGTTCACAAGAAGGATAAATATACTTTACACATCTTCTGTATGCTTTGGGTGGTTTAATGGCTCAACGAGTTGGTGCTCATATGACGCCCCTTTATGTTATGTTATTTAGAATATTCAAGGTCAGAGGTATCATTTGACTGAACAGGATAAAGTTCAGATTAGTTCAGCCGTTTTATACATTGTGGGCTCGTTTACTGCATGTATGTACTGAAATTCTCTTTTTATGCCAAGTTCTAATTTTTGTAGGTAGATGTTTTCTGATTAATCTCCATCTGCATATAACGAGAGTTAGCCACTCTTATTTAGCATTTTAATCTCAAGCATTTGTTATTTGTAACTTAATTTCACACAGCAATTCTTGGCTTTTACTATTTGTAATGTATTTAATTAGATCTTCTTCATGGGCCTATCTCCTTTCTCACACAGTCTCAAGGTATTCCATACTAACAACATATTCATTAAGTCCCAATACACTTTCAGCATGTTATTTAGTTTTTCTCCAATGCCCTGCATTATATTTTTTTTTCCTTTTTGTATGGGCTTCCCTATTCTATACTCCTGTTAGTTCAACATGGTGGTGTTCTTTATTAACATATCTTTATTAAAATTCCTATCTATGGTGCTCATTCTATCATGGTACATTATATCAATTTGTTGTTCACTATACCTATAAGATCTGTAAATTGGCTGTGTTCCCTTTTGATTTGATAATGCACCTGTAACTTCCTTGCACTTACATCTTCACCTTGCCATTGTATATTTCTTCGTTCCATTTCATATTTGACTTGCTGTCTCCTTTGTATATGTGATGCCAAGTGGTTCCCTTGAATTCGGGATACTCAATAAGGCAACACCCACAGTTCCTGTTTTGAGTAGCTATAAAGATGTCTGTATTTAGTTGCCTTTCATTCAAGAAATCCGGATGTCTCGATAATTTCTTTGGATAATACATTTCCAGCATACCTAAGGGAAAACATTAGTCCACTATGCAGACTTTAGTTATAGCAATGCATAGGGTATGAGTAGTGAAATCAGTGTGGGATTATGATTATGAAATAAGGATAACTTGAGAGTGTAAGGAGTATATGAGAATGGCAATTGTGCCTAACATATTTTCTTTATGTAAGCCTAAGTAGTTAGGTATATTTTGTCTTCTTTTACTTAAACTTAGTAGTTAGGCATCTTGTAAACATCCCATTTAGGCCTCATACTGGCATATATAGATATGTTTCGATTGTAGTATAGGCATAATTATTGGTACCCTGGCATTGATGCGATATCTCCTTTGGTATGCTGTCTCTCTTATACTAACCCACACTTGCAGAAAAGCTTAGAGGAGGCGGCTTCAGTTGATTTTTTTTTTTTTTTTGCTTTACGTTATCTGTGTAATAATCAAAGTATACATTTGGAATAAGATTTACTTTTACTGCTTAGATTAGGTTGCATATCATATAGTTTAAGTTTCGTAATATCCTGATTCTATGATTCATGCCTCTAGTTTGCAAAATCACCATGGATGTACACGAATGGCACGTGTACCAACTCTTAGGGAGTTGATGAACTCGGTGGAGTTCATATTTACGGCCCTAGTAAGAATATGGATGAAACCCAGATCCATCATCTTTCTACCAGTCACATTGAGCCTGCACTCTTAGGCTATCTTAAAAATGCACATCATATTTCCAATTTTGCAAAATATTGTGAATTAAATCACTTAAACTCTGAACATGTTCATGGCCACAGTCAGAACATGTGAAGGATTTATTTTGACTTAATACACATTTTTCCAACAAATTTCTCAGAAAATTTTTTCAAAGTGCATTCATACATCCAAATCATCTGCATCATGGCATCACCTGCTTTTCTCATTATTTTCTCAAGAAAATGTCATTCACTCCATGGAAATTGATTCCTCAAGAAACTATGAAAATTTTTAAAGTTGGATTTTCCAAGTCAAGTTTTCTCCTCATTCTCCCTGGAAATGTTATTTTCTTAAGATTCATTTTCAAAAGGAATTTTTCATCTTTCTCAAGAATCAAAATCAATTTTCAAACATTTCAACTCTAATACTCTCAGGATTTCAGTTTCCTGAGTTTTGCTTTTCCTGCTCCTAAGGATTTTCCAATGTATTCCAATCATTTTCCAAAGAAAGTTTTCAAATTTGGAGTTTTCCTGACAAATATTTTCATTTTCAAATGTTCATCTTTTCTCAAGAATTCTCTCCACTTTCTCAGGATTTTCTCATATCATCATAAACTTTCTGGTGATTTCCAAATTCTTTCATCTGAGTTTCCTGAGAGATTGATTTCCACCTTTTCCCTGAGAAATATCTTTCAACTCCAAATATTTTCCAAGCATACATCATGTTTTCCAGCTTGCTTTTTTATAAATTTTCATAGTACATGCCTGAATTCTTTGTGCATTTAGGATAGAACACAATTTCAATGATTTAACTAAGTCAAGCACATTTTGGTCCTTGGTTTGATTACCCTTGTTAAAGGCGGCAGGAACGGTCGAACCTCGTACCGACAGGTCAAGCCCCATCCCATGGATTTCCCCACGATTTTCAAAACGGAGGCGAGTATTTCAAAACATTTCTAAAATCCGGTCAAGTTTGAATCACAAAAGCATTTTCCTCTCTCTTCCGCCAGGAAGGAAAGACGAGAAAAATTTTGCGACGATAACAGCCGCCTCCTACCAATCTCAGAGAGTTGCGGTACCTTCAAGGTCGTATTGAGTCAATTCGGCGCTTCATCTCCAATTTGGTCATGAGATGCGAACCCTTCAATCACTTGTTAAGAAAAGACGTGAAATTTGAGTGGGAACCAGAATGCCAACTTTCATTTGAGCGCATCAAGCAATATCTCCTCAATCCACCAGTTCTGAAGCCACCAGAACTGGGAAAGCCACTTCTCTTATACATTTCTGTCAACCAGAATGCTTGTGGCGGATTTCTTGCACAGTATGAGGAAGGCAGTCGGATAGAGTATGTCATCTATTACCTGAGCAAGACTTTCATCGATTATAAGAAGAGATACTCTCAGATGGAAAAGAGATGTCTAGCCTTAGTGTGGATGTGTCAGAAGCTGAGGCATTATCTCTTGGCGTTGGAAATCAAAATTTTGTCAAGACTCAATCCTTTCAAGTACATCCTTGAGCAGCCTTTTCTTACCGGACGGATTGCAAAATGGAAAGTCCTCCTGATGCAGTACGACTTGGAGTATGTATCTCAGAAGTCAGTCAAGGGTCAGTCCATCGCAGATTTCTCGTTGACAGAAGAGATCAAGGCAGAAGACGATTTTCCTGATGATCAAATCTGTAGCATTCAAGAATCTCTGGTCTAGACCCTGTTCTTTGATGGAGCCAAAAATATGTCCGTTATTCCCGAAATTGGAATCTTGTTAATCACTCCCGAAAAGGAGATGGTCCCTTATTCCCTCAAGCTTAACTTTCAATGTATTCACAACATGGCTGATTATGAAGCTTTGATTCAAGGCCTCAAGATTCTGCAGAATTTCCATGTCAAAAGAGTGCACGCCTTCAATGACTCATTGCTTGTTGTTAGTCAAGTAAATGCTGAGTGAAAAGTCAAGGATTCAAAATTAATTCCCTATCAGAAGATTGCCTTGGCTCTTATAGGCAACTTTGAAGAATTTCAGCTCAACCATGTCAAGAGAGAATACAACCATATAGCCAATGGTTTGGCCTGTCTTGGCTCCATTTTGTCATTCAAAGACAATGAATTCTGTCGTTCCTTCGAGATCGACAGACTTGATCAACCTGCCTTCATTTCAGCTGAGCATGCAAACCAAGTCACTCAGAAAGAGAAACCTTGGTACCAGGACATCAAAGAATTTATCAAAACCGATGAGTTCCCATCGGAAATTCCAAGAAAGGAGCAACATGTGATCCAGCGTATGTTCGACCGCTATTTCATCCTCGCCGATACTCTCTACCGTCATGGATTCAGTTCTGAGTACGCTAGATGCTTAAATATTGATGAAGCCATGGAAGTTGTCTGAGAGGCACACGAGGGAATTTGTTGTGGCCACGTTGGCTACCAAACACTCGTCAAGCAAATCATCCGGGCAGGTTATTACTGGAAAACCATGCAGCAGGATTGCCATCAATTTGTGAGGAAGTGCGTCAAATGTCAAATGCACGCACCTTCCATTCATGCGCCAGCCGTATATTTGCAGTCTGTGGTTTCTCCTTGGCCTTTTTCAATGTGGGCTTTCGATGTGGTGGGTCCAATCACTCCTGCATCTAATGGCCACAAATACTTCCTCGCAGCTACAGAATACTTCACCAAATGGGTCGAGGTTGTAACTCTGCGAACAGTAGAAGGCCGACATGTGGTTTCCTTCATTCATAAGAACCTTCTTTGTCGTTTCGGTGTGCCGCATGATATTGTGGCTGACAATGGTAGTCATTTCAAGAATGAGAGGATAAAGACCTTCTGCTCGAAGTTCAGGATTCATCATCACTTTTCAAGCCCTTATTATCCTCAAGGGAATGGCCAGGCAGAGGCCACCAACAAGATTTTGATCCGCATTCTGGAAAGAAATGTGAAAACAGGCCATGATTGGCACGAAAAGATGCACGATGCACTTTGGGCGTACTGACCCACCATTTGGACTCCAACCAATGCTACTCCTTTGGAGCTGGTTTATGGAACTGAAGTAGTGTTACCTCTCCATGTTCAGAAGCCCGCACTCAAGTTTGTGTCAGTGATAGAACTCTCGCTTGATCAGTCTCAGCAGCAGAGGTTGGTACAACTTGATTTGTTGGACGAGAAGAGGCTAAAGGCAGCAGAGCATGCTCAAGCTTATCATTAAAGGATAGCTCGACACTACGCCAAATTCGTCATTGAGAGAAGATAATGAGTTAATGATTTGGTACTCAGATCGACAGCTCATCTCAAGCATCAACCACGGGGTAAGTGGTCACCCAATTGGGAAGGCCCTTATGTAGTTAAGGAAGCACTGCCTCGCAATTCATACCGTCCGATCAACGCGGATGGGGTGGAACTGCGAGATCCAATCAATGCTCTCTACTTGAAGAGATTTTATACTTAAAATGTTTGTTCTAGCCTTTTATACTCTTCAAAGAGCCTTTCAATAAAATAATGATCTTCTATCAAATTCTTACATTCTTCTCCATGATACTGAGGCATTTTATTTTGATCTATACTTGTCTTCCTTCATCATGTGCAGGCAGGATCAGACAAAAACTCATTTTCTCAAATCTCATCAATTTTCAGTTAATCTTGTTATTTTTTAATTACATTCACTTTTTTTCATTTTCAATTTAATCAAATTTTCATCAATTTATTATCCATTTTATCAATTTTTGTCAAGTTTTATCAATTTTATTAAATTTTATCAATCTTTTCTATAACCCTTTCAAGTTAAGGGATAAACTCGATGCCTCTTTTCAATGAGGTACTCCTTTGTTCATCTTCCCTTTCAGGTTAAGGGATAAACCTGAACCTCGTCCCGCGAGGTCCTTCTTCTTTCAGGATAAGGGATAGTTCTAAAGTCTTTATCATCAAATTTTCCTCAAATTTCTACCGATCCTTTTTAAGTTTTTATTGTCAATTTCATCAATTTTATTGACTTTTTCCTTTGTTCTTTTTTGAATCTCTATCAATCTTTTTTTATTTTGTCAAATTCTTTTCAGGATAATGGACAATCCTTGAAGCCATCATAAATAAAATTCAAATCTTAGGCCACCTTGGGTCGAGGATCTTGAATAAGTTTCTCATCTTCTTCATAATCATCGGAATCTATGCATGCTTTTGTCAATCCTTCCAGAATCTGACACCCGGGTTGGAATTATTTCCTTCCCATCTGAGTTCCGACTCAGGTTTTGTTTTATTTTTATTTTTCTTAAAAAAAAAAAAGGGTCCGGGTACCGACTCAGGTCTCATATATTTTTATTTTCGAAGTTGTGAGTTCCGACTCGGGTTTCCTTTTGGATCCTATGTTCGCATTGGACCAATTGTTACGTCGAGAATTCGAGTTCTCAAACTCGATTTTCTCATTTATCTTTTATTTTTGAAAAAATGGGTTCCGACTCGGGTTTTCCCTTTTTTTATATATTCTTATTTCTGGAGTTGTGAGTTCCGACTCGGGCTTCCTTTTTTATCCTATGTTCATATTAGACCAATTGTTACGTCGAGAATTCGAGTTCTCAAACTCGATTTTCTCATTTTTCTTTTATTTTTGAAAAATTGGGTTCCGACTCGGGTTTTCCCTTTTTTTTATATATTCTTATTTTCAGAGTTGCGAGTTCCGACTCGGGCTTCCTTTTGGATCCTATGTTCGTATTGGACCAATTGTTACGTTGAGAACTCGAGTTCTCAAACTCAATTTTCTCATTTTTCTTTTATTTTTGAAAAACTCGATTCCGACTCAGGTTTTCCTTTTTTCTATATATTCTTATTTTCGGAGTTGCGAGTTCCGACTCGAGCTTCCTTTTGGATCCTATGTTCGCATTGGACCAATTGTTACGTCGAGAATTTGAGTTCTCAAACTCAATTTTCTCATTTATCTTTTATTTTTGAAAAAATGGGTTCTGACTCGGGTTTTCCTTTTTTTCATATATTCTTATTTCCGGAGTTGCGAGTTCCGACTCGGGCTTCTTTTTGGATCCTATGTTCGCATTGGACCAATTGTTACCTCGAAAATTCAAGTTTTCAAACTCGGTTTTCTCTTCTTTTTTTCATTTTTTTAAAGATCTAGGTTCCGACTCGGGTTTTTCCCCTTTTTATCTTCCATTTCTGCAATTTCGAGTTCCGACTCGAATTTCCCCTTTAGGTTAAGGGATAATCTTGAAACACCTACAAATCATTCTCGCTCAATTCTCAAGTATTTTAGAATGTCAGTCTCTTTTTCAACTCTTCATTGAAAAACTCAGTGCTCGTACTGGTGCATTTTGAAAAACCAACGCTCATACTGGTGCATTTTGAAAACTCAGTGCCCGCACTAGGGGCATTTTTGAAAAACCAGTGCTTATACTGGTGCATCTTCAAAATCCCAATGCTCGTACTGGTGTGTCTTTCAAAATCCAGTGCTTGTACTGGTGCTTTCTCAAAATCTAGTGATCGTACTAGTGTGTTTTTCAAAAACCCAGTGCTCGTACTGGTACATTTTCAAAATCCAGTGTTCGCACTGGTGCGCATTTTTGAAAACCCAGTGTTCGTACTGGTGCATTTTCGAAACCCGATGATCATACTGGTGTGCACTTTCGAGAACCCAACGCTTGTACTGATGCATTTTCAAAATCCAGTGCTCGTACTGGTGTGTGTTTTCAAAACCCAATGCTCGTACTGGTACATCTTCAAAATCCAGTGCTCGTACTGGTACATCTAGCGCTCATGCTAGTGTCTGGCTGACTGATCAGTTAGCCCTCCAGGTTCAGTCTTTGTACTAAGCATTCATCAACATTCAAGTTTTAAATCTCAATTTCAACCTTCGGGTTACCATTCTATCAAAAATTCAATCTTATTCTCTTGTGAAGTACCCTCCTTAGGGAGAGTTAGAGGGAGCTCATTCCTTTCGCACACAACCATCTTTCGTTCGCAAGAACCCTTTTCCAGGAAGAGTTTGAAGGGACTCATTTTCTCCGCGAACAGTTTGCAAAACAACAACCAACTTTACACAAAAGAACCCCTTTTCCAGGGAGAGCTTCATTGGAAGTTCATTTTTTTTTTGTGGCCCCCATTTTTCTCATCTTTGGCCAACCCCTTCACAGAGGACCATCTTCTAGGGAGAGTGTGATGGACTCGTTTCTCTGTGATACTTTTTCAACTTTATTGTCGACTGCCTTTCCATAAGAGAAGCCTAGAGATATGGAGTTTTGACGAAAATTTAATTTCTCTTCGAAAGTTTCGTTTTGCAAACACCTCCTCTTTATGGAAGAGAGGAGTATTTCCAATTTCCCATTCAGGTAAGGGCTAAGCCTGAGTCTCTCTTTTTGGGGAAAAAGAGAGGAGAATTTTGTCATGGAGGTGTCGACTCGATGTCAAGCAATTCCTTTCATCAAAGATTTCTAGAATATTTTGCCCATTTGCTATCATAAACCATTGTTGATCTCAAAGCTTTCATCACACAAAGGATTACCTTGAACTACCTTCAGTATTACTTTCAAAAGGACAAGACTTTTGCGAAATAAGAACAAAATTCAAGCTTTTTCTGTTGGTCAATGTAAACACCCCAAATTTTCATCCTCATTCAGTGTCTACATTTCATATGTCATTACATGTCATTACACACATTTGACATGTCATTTCACTGCATTTCTCAAAAATAAAAAAAGATTTTCTCAATTCCTCAAAATCATGTCTTTCACATCCATATTCATTCATTTTATTCAATTTGTAAATTCCAATTCCCATTCAGAGAAATTGATTTTCTCAAAATTTTCCAAGTCTTATTCAAAAATCGATTTTCTCAAAACATTGAGTTTCAAATGATATTTCAAGTGTTTCTCAAGTTCAAAATCCTGATTTTTCAAGTTATATTTTCAACTTCCAAATCCTAACATCTTCAATTCCAAAGTTCAAAATTCAAACTTTTCTCAGAATTAACCAAGTTTTCCTAGAATCGATTTTCATAAAACTTCGAAAAATCTTCATAAATCGATTTTTACTTTCTCAGAAACATTCTCTCAATCAAGATTCACGATTTTCAAAGGGCTTCTTTTCCAAGAATTCTCCAATTATTCTCAATCTTTGAAGCAAACATCATGTTTTCAAATTTGCATTTTCAGAAATTCATGGCACATGCCTGATTCTTTGTGCATTTAGGAAAGAGAACATGATTTAGACAAGTTAAGCAAAGCTAAGCACATAATTGATCCTTGGTTCAATTACCCCTGGTAAAGGCGCCAGGAACGGTTGAACCTCGTACTGACAGGTGAGTCCCATTCTTCAGAATTATCCCGCATTTTAAAAACGGAGGCTAGTTATTTTCAAAATCTTTTTCAAAGGTCAGTTTGACTTGTAAAAGTAAAATTTTGCGATGATAACAGGTTTGACAACCGAGATGGGACCTGTCTTCGCCTGATCAATTGTGTGCTTGACTTAGTTTAAATTTTTAAAATCGTGTTCCATGGAATGTCAACTTTTACTTTCTGTTATCATGTAAACCTAGGAGCCTAGACTTGAACCCAGCTGACATGGATTGCATGTAGACTAGGCATGGTTTGGTAGGACCATATTGAGGAGAATTATTCATGCTCACATAGACTTAGGTCTAATACAACACTCCTCAATCTAGGAATTGTATAAAAATAATGTTTGCTTCTTCAAATATTTCAAAATTCTATCTCTTCAGGACTTAGAGCCATCTGTTTGCTTGCATGTGATTATGTTTTCAAAAACCACCCCACCTATCTTTACCCGGTCTTCACGTTGTTGGGCTTTCTTCTAGAACCATAGTTCGGGACAAAGCTTCACAATTGGGCCACTTATTTGGGCTAACGCCTCCCTGCCATGTACCAAGGGCCATAGTCCAACGTATATCAGCAGGCGCTCAAGGATGTTGGAAAACTTGAACTTAGAACCAGAGAAATTGATTATATGCCACGTACACCGAGCCTCGGCTCGAGTATATAGGCATAGCATGATTGGACAAAGATGATCTGAACCTTAGAGTTTGAATTAAGGTCCTACAGCTATTCCAAAACTTGTACATCTAGAGTCAACTTTTAGAGAATGTTGTATGTGCATACTTGTTTGTACAAGATGTGATTGAATGTTAGTTTCTTTTATTACATTTTTCAAAAGTTTTCTAAAATACTGGACGATTTTCAAAAATCCCCAATTTTTCCATCTGTTTCCATATACTGTCTAAAATTCCTGTTTTATTCAAACCTTGGATGATTTTTCAAATTCTCCTTTATTTTCCTCAAAACTCTACGTGATTTTTCATCCTTTCATTCTTCTGGATCTCGAATTTTCTGCTTCATCTTTATCCTGCCTGCAATTTTTCAAAATTACTGTATTTTTCTAAGTCTTATTCAATTCTCCATGTTTTCCAGTCTGATGGCACCCAGTCAACTTGATTCAGTCTTTCCTGAGGGTCACATCTCCTACGAGGTGCGACAAGGTCTTTCTGAATATCGAGTCCTCATCATCGGATCCTTCCTTCCCCGGTGGTATTATTCATGACTCAAGAACTTTTCTCGTATGTTTCCGGACCATTTGAGCGATTGTGGATTGGAACTGGCATCTGTAGTGGGAAAACAGACAGTCAACGGCAATTTGATCCACGCACTGGCAGAGCGGTGGAACCCGAGTACTAGTACCTTCTGGTTCCCATGGGGGGAAATGACTTTGTTGATGGACGAATTCTCAGAAATTATGGGATTACCCGAACCAGCCGGTCATCCAGGAGATCCATTGGAGAAACAGTTCTTAATCAATGTCAAGGGTCTAGATCCCCGTAACGCTTTAGCTCGCATGACAGGATGTAAGTCTTGGCCATTGATCGAGGAGAATGGAAATGAGTATGTGAATCTGCTCGAAATCTACAAACAATATGGGGCATTTATGGAAGTAAGTTCCTTATCTCAAACAACGCAAGAAAGAATCCAGCATGCGATGGTCTTATGCACTGTGGGATTGGCTCTCTTTTCAGATGGACGAAATTACATGGATATCAGGATAGTTCAGCTCTTGCAAAGGTGGGGAGGTCGACAGACTAGCCGCCTCTCTATAGCCATGGCTGCACTCGCTTTTCTGTATCGAGGGTTGACCCGTTTCATACTCGGAGAATCAATTCTAGTCGAAGGGTGCACCTATGCATTGCAATATTGGTTCCTCCGGCATGTGCCAGCCTGAGCCAGTTCATTCAGATATAATGATGAAAAGCTTCTTCCAGTTGCGCGATACCGATTCTTGATCGATAACCTTCAGGAGAAAGAAGTCGTGTGGGAGTACTTTGATTGTCAAGAATCATCTCCCAAATATACTTATGCATATGGCAAGCGATTCAGGCTACTTGGCCCATTCTTCTGCGCATACTACCATCCAGAGTGGTGTGTGAGGCAGTTCTCTCATAGACAGAAGCGCGTAGAAATTCGTCTACTATCAGAGATCTTCCCAGAGTTCGATCTCACATCAGATCAGTGGTCCGGAGCATACCATTCTGTCAGACATGGCTGGGATTCTTTTGTTACTCTCACTATTTTTCTTGGTCCTCGAGTGTCCTCTAATTATCAGGAGTGGTGAAAAATTGTTTGTCCCTCTCCCCTTTGTCAAGTGTATTATTAATAAAATCATGTTTTTCCTTCAAAAAAATTCTTTTAATTTTCATCCTATCTTGGTTTGACGACCTCGCCTAGGTAACAAGGCATAATTTTCAGTTGTTTATTTTCTTTGCAAAGGAATTACAATGCAATTGTCATAATCCCAGCGATGACTCAATCCCTAGTAATGGGATACTCTTTCAATTGTCTACCAAAATTCTCAGCAAATATTTTCCTTCAATCAAAATCTCTTTCAAAAGTCGAACCATCAATTTTTCTCTGTAGAGAGCATTTATGACATTCAATGGTTCAGACAAGGTCAGGGAAGAAAACTGCACCAGTCGAAGGCATGGCACATTCAACAGCTTCAGAAGAAGAAATAGACTCCCCGCGTTTTGGCAGAAATCAAGGGCAACAGGTCGAAGATGACATTGATCCTCAAATGTATGCCATGTTCAAAAAGATGATGGCCAAGATGCTGGCAGAGCAAGCTGAAGCCAGTGCAGAGCAAATCCAAGTCAAGCAAAAGGCAAAAGGTCAGGCAATGAAGAAGGCCTCGAAGGTAGCCAAGAAGTCCATTCAGAATGCTGACACAACCGATGAAGAAGAATCAGTGAAAGATTCAGATGAAGAATTTGAGACTCATCATGCATTCCGCAAATCTACACAAGGGCAGGGGTTAGCCCATAAATTCAAAGAGCAGTCCGTCAATGACTCTGACCAGCCGCAATTCAAAGATGTAGTCAAATTTTGATATTTCAATTTCAATTTAAATTTCAATTTAAGACTGTAATAATTTGATATTAATGAGAACTACTTTTCAGTTTAGAATAGAATGTATGAGCATATAGTTCTCATAGTTGCTTGTGACATCTCATTTTATCTTTATTTTTATTTCAAAAATTCACAATGGTGAAATATGAATGACACATGCACCTTTCTAATAAGAGGTAAATAACCCTAAGTAAATGATTCACATTTATAGCCATAGTCAAAATGTGAACAATACTTAGGATTTTTATCTTTTATGGAATAACATTTGACCTCCACTTAGGTCTCTTTTGAAAATCATCATATTTTTCTGAAAACATTCTTTTTCTTCCTCTATTAGAATTTCAGATATAAATTAACTTGAGATATATTTGTGGCCATAGTCATGGATATATTAAAAGTTAATTTTATTTTAAATCTTATAAAGGCACAAAAATTTATTTTATTCTTTATTAGAATTTAAATATAGATTAGATTATAATATATTTGTGACCATAGTCATGAATGTATTATGATTTAATCTTATTTCAATTCTATTAAAGAATAAAATTTGCTTTTAAATTCTAATCTTTAAATAAATTTCAAAGCATTCATCATTCAGGATAAAATTGCATTCTTTCTCAAATTATTTCAAGTCATCTTCAAAATTCCAAGTGATTTTGAAATAAATCTTAAAAAACACAGTTTTCATTTCTAAATTCAAAATCATTGTTCAACTCTTATTTACAAATTCAAATTCATTTTTTATTCTCAACTCCATCTTATTTCAAATTCCAACTTTCAATTCTTATTTTTGAATTTCACCTTTCCAAATTTCACATTTTAAAACTTTGAATTTCATTTCAAAATTCAAATGTTAAGTTCAAATTCTTCATTTCTTTTCAAACTTTCAAATTTCTAATTCTATTTTCATTATAAATTCATATTTTAAATTCTAAACTTTATTTCAATTCTCAATTCGATTTCAGTTTCAAATTCCAAGTCTAATTTCAAATTCCAATTTTGAAATCTAATTTCAAAGTTAATTTTAAATTCCAAATTTTCATGTTCTAAATTCATTCTTTAAATTCTTATTTTAATTTCAATTTCAAACTCAATTACAAAATTTCCAAATTTATTTCCCATTTCAAAGTTAAATTTCAGTTTTCAAAATCAATTCAAAGTTCCAACTTGAATTTCCAAGTTCAATTCTGATTTCAAACATCCAATCAATTTCAAAAATCAATTCCAAAATCCCAATTTGAACCTAATTTCCATTCTAACTTTAAATTTTACATACCAAATTCAATTTTGAACTCCAATTTCAAAACCAAATTTCAATTAGACTTCAATTCCAAATCTCAATTTCAAATTCCATTTCCAAATTTCAATCTTTCATTTTCCAATTTAATCCTTTTCCAAATTCCATTTTCGATTTCAAATCTTTCTTTCAAATTTCAATTTCAGAAAACTCTCAAAATCAAAATTCCATTTCAATCTTTGATCTCAATTATGATTTCAACTTTAGAATTTTAAATTTCCTTTTCAGATCTCAAATTCATTCCAGATCCAAGTTTGGATTTAAAATTTCAAAACTTCCAAATCAAGTTTAATTTCTAAACCACTTCTAAAAGAATATTTCCAAACTTGTTTCAAAATCACTTGGAAAATCAAAATTTCTGAAATATTTCCAAAAGCATGCATCATATTCCAAACCATCATTTTCAAAGTTGATTGCACAAGCATGATTCAATGTGTATCTAGGATTTAAGAATAATCACTTAGACAAATTTAGGCAAAGCAAAAGACATTGATTCGATCCTTGGTTCAATTACTCCTAGAAAAGGCGCCAGGAACGATTCAACCTCGTACCGATGAGCGAACCCCGTCTTTTCATTTTTTCGACAAATTTTCAAAATGAAGGTGAGTAAATTTTCAAAAAGGTCAAGTGAGACCTTGCAATAGAGTTTTCTTCCTTATTTCTTTCTCTATCTTTCTTTTTTTTTTTCCCCAAAAGAGAAAAAAGGCTGAAAGGAAAAAGGAAAGAGGAAAGAGGAAAGAGGAAAGGAAATTTTTTTGCAACGATCACACAATGATGGTCTATTGAATTCAAAATTTTCATCAAGAATCTTTAATTTCCAAATTCAGTTTGCAAGTTGAATCCTTTGCAAAACCTAATCCTTGAACTGGTTATTTTTAAAAAATTTGATCCTAGATCGAACCATTTTTGGAACCCAGTCCTCAAACTGGTCATTTTCAGAATTTTTTATTTTAGATCGAACCATTTTTGAAATCCAGTCCTCAAAACTGGTCATTTCCAAAACTTTCAATCCTAGATCGCATCGCCTTCTAAACCCAGTCCTCACACTAGCGACTTTTAAAATTTGATCTTCGGATTAAAATTTTTCCTTTGAATATCCGAGTTTCGAATGAGTGGACAAGTTTTTCCTTTGAAGTTCTGATTTTTTATTCGAACTTTCTTTTAAAAATCCAAGCTCTAAATTGGTCTAATTTCCATTAAAAATTTTGAGTTCCAATTTAGACTTTCTTTCAAAAAATTAAATTTCCAAATTTGACTTTCTCCAAAGGTCCCAACTCTCGCGAGTCAGTAAATCAAAGGTTCCAGCTCTCGTTGGTCATTAAATCAAAGGTTCCAGCTTTTGCTGGTCATTAAATCAAAGGTACCAACTCTTGTTGATCAGTAAATCAAAGGTTTCAGCTCTCGCTGATCATTAAATCAAAGGTTTCAGCTTTCACTGGTCATTAAATCAAAGGTCCCAGCTCTCGTCGGTCATTAAATCAAAGGTTCCAGCTTTCGCGGGTCATTAAATCAAAGGTTCCAGCTTTTGTTGGTTGTTCAATCAAAGGTCCTAGCTTTCGCTGGTCAGTAAATCAAATGTTTCAGCTCTCGTTGGTCATTAAATCAAAGGTTTCAGCTTTCGCTGGTCAGTAAATCAAAGGTTTCAGCTCTCCCTGGTCATTAAATCAAAGGTTCCAGTTCTCGCTGGTCATTAAATCAAAGGTTCCAACTTTCGCTCGTCAGTAAATCAAAGGTCCCAACTCTCGTTGGTTAGTAAATCAAAGGTTCCAGCTCTCGCTTGTCATTAAATCAAAGGTTCCAGCTTTCGCAGGTCATTAAATCAAAGTCTGAGCTCTTGTTGGTCAGTAAATCAAAGGTTTCATCTTTCGCTGGTCATTAAATCAAAGGTTTCAGCTTTCACTGGTTGCTCAATCAAAGGTTCCAGCTTTCGCTGGTCAGTAAATCAAAGGCCTCAGCTCTCACTGGTCAGAAAATCAAAGGTTCTAGCTTTCGCTGGTCAGTAAATCAAAGGTCCCAGCTGTTATCATCGCAAAATTTTTCCCTTCCCTGCGGGAGATAGAAGAAAACTTCTGTGAGTCAAACTTGACCAGAATTTGAAATTTATTTTGAAATACTCACCTCTGTTTTTTAAAATAGCTGGAAAATTCATGGGATGGGGCTCGACCTGTCGGTACAAGGTTCGACTCTTCCTGTTGCCTTTAACAGGGGTAATCAAACCAAGGACCAAAATGTGCTTGACTTAGTTAAATCATCGAAATTGTGTTCTATCCTAAATACACAGAGAATTCAGGCATATGCTATGAGATTTCATAAAATGTAAGTTGGACAAATATGATGTATGCTTAGAAAACATTTGGAGTTTGAAAAGCATTTCTCAAGAAATCAATCTCTCAGGAAACTCAGATGAAAGGATTTGGAAATCACCAGAACGTTTATGATGATATGAGAAAATACTGAGAAAATGGAGAGAATTCTTGAGAAAAGATGAACATTTGAAAAGGAAAATATTTGTCAGGAAAACTCTGACTTTGAAAATTTTCTTTAGAAAATGATTGAAATTCATGGGAAAACTCTTTGGAGAAGGAAAATCAAAACTTGGAAAATTGAAATCCTGAGAATATTGTCCTTGAAATATCTAAAAATCGATTTTGATTTTGAGAAAGATGAGAAATTCCTTTTTGAAAATGAATCTTAAGAAAATAACATGTTTTTTGGGAAAATCACGGGAAAAACTTGACTTGGAAAATCCAACTTCGAAAATCTTCATAGTTTCTTGAGGAATCGATTTCCAGAGAATAAAATTTTCTTGAGAAAATCATGAGAAAAGTAGATGATGCCATGATGCAGATTATTTGAATTTATAAATGCACTTTGGAAAAGATATCTGGAAAGATTTTCTGAGAAATTTGTTCGAAAAATGTGTATTAAGCCAAAGTAAATTCTTTACATATTTCGACTGTGGCCATGAATATGTTCAGAGTTTAATTGATTTAATTCACAATATTTTGCAAAATTGGAAATATGATGTGCATTTTTAAGATAGCCTAAGAGTGTAGGCTCAATGTGACTCGTAGAAAGATGATGAACTTGGGTCTCGTCCATATTCCGACTAGGGCCGTAAATATGGACTCCACCGAGTTCATCAACTCTCTAAGAGTTGGTGCACATGCCATTCGTGTCCATCCATAGTGATTTTGAAATATAATGTATGAATCCCATATTCAGGATATTGCAGGCAGTTAAACTATATGAAATGCATCTTAATCTAAGCAATAAAAGTAAATATTATTCCAAGTTTGAGTATTACATCTCTAACACAAATCAAAATAAATGAAATAAAAAAATATAGAGTGTGAAAGAATCAGCATCCTTCAGATTTTCCTGCAAAATGAGAATTAGTACAAGGAATGGATATACAAGATACCCAAAGAAATGGGTATATATAGAACATATACAACGAAATATATAGGTATATATATCTAAATGCTCAAATCTGTGCTAAGTGATATGTGATAATGGAGGTATATTTACAAAAAAAAAATATATCTACTTAAATGCTTGTATGTGAAAACAAGTGCACATGAAGATATCCATATATATATAATTATATATATATATATATATATATATATATATATATGTATATATACATATATATATATGTATACATATAATGAGAAAATACATATAGTAATTGAAATTTCATGTGTAATGCATAAATCAGAAAATACAGGATATACACAGTTTCTATACATGACTTTGCAAAGTCATAATTCTCAGATTATAAACTGTTTCTCAGTAAAATTTAGTATGAAGCTTCCCTGTATATCAATAAGTGAGTATATCGAAGATGGTTCAGAAATCATGAATGGATATTGACATATCCATCCACGAATATGGCTCATTCTCAAGACTGCACACCTGCAGAAAAGAGAATGGGTATGGATACATGTAGAATGAAGAACTAATGAAATACATAGGTGGCTGGTGGAACATTTATTGAATATAACTATGGAAATTAAAACTATTATGCTAATGTACAAAAATTCTCACATATGTACAGGGGACATTAAACTTACTCATAGAAGGATGGCATGGATGTATTAACTCTATGACTCTATGAGACTTAACACAAGTGTGCAAAGGGTTATCATATTATGAAGAAAACAGAGATGTTGATGCCTAAAAAAAAAAACTTTATGTGGTTACCAACACAGTAAACAAAGAGGCTAATGGTTGAGATAAACATATTGTACATGAATGTGCCATGCCATCAATGAAGGGTAAATAATGATCAATTATCAAGATAATGTTATTTACAGCCGTACATGCTTGTTTCACCCATGCTCTGCTGAATAGAAACCAAAGTACTTAGATTACAGGAACTTCAAACAATCAATCAATGCCATTAGTTTATAAAAAAAAAAAACTATAGGCAATGCTGCAGATGTATACAGGTAGATAGGTTTGGATAGGTGCTGGAATAAAGCAATAGTAATGGGGAAAATCTAACAGGGGGTTAATATTACATGCTGGGAGATAACAGGGGATTTGGATAATATACAACACTATTCAGATGTAATGAACTACCTTAGAACAAATGCTAAAAAAAAAAAAATTTATTTCTACCAGTGTGAATCCATTCCTGTGGAAGGTTGATATAGATGATAAGAAACAATAGAAGGACAAACCTCTGCTCATTTTAAACAATAGCAACATGATATTAAATCTATCCAACATCATTGGGTCGAATTAGCATCGTTACGTGTACACATAACAGTTACACACAAAATAAAGAACCACATCATTTGGGAGTTTTGAACAGAAATTTTCAGTGGATGAAGATATTTACGATGGCAATGTAAATGTGTCATATTCAACAATGATGGGCGGTATAACAGATGCCAAGTTGAATCATCACTAGGGAAATAACAAAACCAATGCTAATCTCTCAGAATAATTAATCTCTAACAAGCAAAGTTGCAGCAGAACAGAAATCAATGAGAAGGTCGGTGGATGATAAGCCAACCATTTCTCAATCAACATATCTGCATGATGTCAATCATGGTGGTTCTTAGCAACAATCAGTTAATAAACCATTCCTGACAGTAAGGACTTTTCCTGTACACTGTTTTCAGTAAAATAGTCATTGCCGTGACCCATGAAAATGCAGGACGTGATAAAGTAATTCATCTGCAACTAACGTATAGTGGGATGCAAAACACACAGAATGTAGAATATCAAAGATAACAAGGAAAATATACCCAGCAAAGGGTGAAATTTCTTTGGCAAAACGTAAACTGGCAATGTTATCTGCAGGCCAATATTACGTATGCAACATTAATTGACAGAAAAACGAGGATTTAAGAAGAGGAAAAAAAAAAAAAGATATGAAGGATCTTCACCTGAGTTCGATGGAGACAAAGGAGGGTGTTTCTTTCAAGGGTGGATTGGTTGAGCCTTGGCCTGAATTGAAATCACTTATGTATGATGCTGAGCAAACGAGTGGAGGTTGTGAATCCAAGGAGATGATGCTTCCTGGAATAATATTGCTGCAACTAATCTCACAGATGGAATGATGCTCCCATCGTCTATTGAAATGAAGGGAGTTCCTTTATAAGGACGACCCTTGTGATTTAATCGAAGGGCGTCTTCTTGTGGATCCCCTACACCAGCAAGAAAGGGGCAATTTCTTGCGGCTGGGCTGAAGGCAAGGTGAAGGAGCTGGCTGGATCTCTAGCACCAAACGAGATCGAGATGGGAGGAGCCAAAAGGGATCGGCCTTCTGTGCCTCAGAGTGGAAAGGAGCTCCACGCTTGAGAGGAAGATACCTGCAAAACCAAAAAAAGGAAAAGATCAATCCCCCCTCCTGCTAGCCGAGAGGGACACAGGTTAGAAGAGATAATGGAGAGGTCGAACTTAGAAAAACGCAGATTGCTCTTTCTCTTCGATCAATAGTCCTCTTTTTAAAGAATTTTTAGCCTCTTTCTAAAAAAAATTGCATTTTCCTTTAATAGTTCCGTTACATCTTTTAAACTTTTGAAACTCAAATTTTGAAAATCCGCCGTTATGGAGCGGGACGAAATCTTAGGTTTTAAAAAAAAATTGGGGTTCATTTACCTAAGGTTTAGGTAAAATGATTTTTTTTTTTAGGAAAGTATGGCTGTGGCGCCATCTTAGGCTGCTCTTTTTTTTTTTTTTTAAATGAGTAATGAAATGAGATAAATGGGAAATTTTTAAAAAAACTGCCACATCAACCAGTTTTACATTCCTTTTGAAATGAAGTTTATTATTATTTTTTTTTTGGTTTGGTTTCTTCTGCAGGGAGCTTAGTGGGGCGCCACATGTGTGTGGGCCCACTAACATATTTTATAAGATGACCAACATAAAAAGAAAAATACAAATAGGATTTTGCACAATTGGCGCCATCTCCGGGTGGGCCCCGCTTGAAATTAAGAAACATACCTGAGAGTCTGAGTGTGATGCTAGTTCAAAGGCGGGTCCCACACCATTTATTTGAAAATAAAAAGCAGAAGAAATAACTTATTTTTGGAATTTTTATAATACGAGATAAAACTTTGTCTTTTTTCAAGAATTTGGAAGAAAATGGGTTTTCAGGGCAAAAATATGTATAAAGTAAATGTAAAAAAATTATAAAGAGATTTAAAAGTCTTTTTGTAAAAAGTTTTGAGATAAAGTCTTTAAAATCAATATCTAAATATCCAAATTGTTTTCCTGAGAAAAACTTTTGTAATTCAAAGTCCTGGGGGTAAAATGGGAAAGGTTGGCAATTTTGAAGACCCAGGGTTTTGAAATCAATTTTGAAAAGAGTTAAAACTCGAATCTAAATTGAGAATTTTGAAATCGAGAGTTTCTGGACCTCGAAATGACATGCTGTGCAGTGAAATGATGTAAAGTGTTCATGCAATTCCATGCAAAGACATGTTCTATGAAATGTCATTCTGAATCTAGAATTAGAAATTCTAGCTTCTTGTCAGGAATAGGATTTTGAAAATTTGCATTTTGAGGATGTTTCTGAACCTAAATATAGAGATTTTGAGGCTCAATAATGAAATTTTAGACTTTTTGCAAGCTTCAATCTCAGAAAATGACCATTTTGCCCTTCATTGATTTTGGAAAATTGAAATGTGATTGTTGAGGGAGATGTCAGGGAAGTGAGTGAAAATTTGGGATGTTTATAGATGCCCCTCTTTGCTAGTAAGCCGGCTTGTGGCTGAGCTTAATGGCAAAGAAAAACACACCAAATTTGGGCTATATATAAAATGCTTCAGTTGAAATGATCTGACTGGGTATGAGGAAATTAGCCCGATGAAGATGATAGATATGAAACATAGAAAGATTCGCTCTGTGGCGGTGAAGTTCAGGTTTCTACCCTTATCCTGGATGGGATAGAAATAACTCGTATGGAACGAAGCTCAGGTTTTAAGCCTTGACCTGATTGGGGAATGGAATATCTCCTTGAAATGAGATTCAGGTTTGTACCCTTAACCTGGTCGGGCGGAAAATGGAATACCTCATTGAATGAGAGTCAGGTTTGTAACCTTATCCTGATCGGGCAAAAAATGAAATACCTCATCAAAGGAGGCTCAGGTTTGTACCCTTATCCTGATTGGGCGGAAAATGGAATGGAATTCTCGAAGGAAGAGACCATGATGAAACCTTCGGATTTTGCACAATAAATCCGACAAGGGTTTTGCAAAAGGAAGGAAAATGGGGTCCCTAAAGCTTGAAAAGGGGTTGATCTTGGGCGTCTCATTGCTGAGACTAAATAGCTTTTGAAATTGCCTTTTGCGAGAAAATGATTGGTGATTCGACCTTGAACCGAAATGGGACTGACTATGGTGGGACAGTGGGGACACAGAGAAGTGTGTGAATCTGAGAGCTCACGCTCTTAAAGAAGGGAAGGAATCAAGTCCTTAAGAGGGATTTAAAAATTAGTGTCTGGATGTATCAAAACGGACATAAAGCTCTCACCTCACGTCAGGATAGCTAGAAAATATTGTCAAAATGCTGAGAATTTTGTTGTTGATTCAAAGTATTTGCAAATGATGCATATTGTTGCAAAAATATTCATTCTATCTGAAGTATTACCTCCGAACGAGATTGACTTCGTAGAATTGAGATTTGAAATCCAAATTGCGTGCAATTGACCTTCTTCAAGGAAGCTATCGATTTCCTTGATATGAACAGGAAAGAGAGAATTTAATATTATGAAAGCAATTGATGAAAGGATATTGATAATAGGATTTCACAAATCTAAAGAAGATTCTTGATAAATTTGGCAGTTTGATATCCTGGGAGCTTCTCTCATGATAATCTTTATGTACTCTTTTTGGGCTCTTTTGGGCTTCAGTTACATTCTTCTTCATTTTGGAGATGTATTGACTTTTCTTTCTTTCTTTTTCCTCTCTTGCTCTCTTTTGGAAGGGTACGTCACAAACTCCTTCAACTTGGAGATGTTTCGATCCTCATTAGACTCCAAGGTTATCTTGATGATATTGGCGCATGGGTTAGATATCTTTGGATGATAGCTGAAATTAAATATCTTTTAGGGATTGTCGGGAGGTTCATCGCATCTGCCTTCATCTCGACAGTGCTTTGGACTTTCTTTGGAAGGATCTGTCACAAACTCCGTCATCTTGGAGATGTTTCAAATCTTCTTTAGCCCCGGGGGTCTACTTGCTTAATTCGTCTTCATCTTGACGACAATTGAGAGATCCCTTTTTGCGGATATTTAATTACAGCTTAGGTGATTTTGAGGAGACAAGGCTTGGGTGAATTCTCTCTTTTTCTAGCGCTCAGGATATTTCCACTGCCTCATTTTTACAAGAATGGTCTTTAGAAATATGTCATTGACTGCGATCAATATCAATCATTTATGGCTTTGGAATAACATTGAATTTTCTTTGCTGGCCATATCAAGGATTTTATCCTTCATCCTTTTGGTTGGCCGATAGAAAGAATTTGAATTTTGAATCTCTTTTCGCAAAAGCTTCACTCTTTTGGAAGTAATGCTGAAGGTATACTGAGGTAAAGATTTGTATAATAAAGTTTTTGAAATCAACAAGTAATTGATTGACAAATTGACAAAATGTTCTTGAAATCATGGATGAAAGAGAGCATTTGAGGTCCAGCTCAACACATTCGTGACGAAAATTCTCCTCTTTTTTTCCCCAAAAAGAGAGGGACTCAGGCTTAGCCCTTACCTGAATGGGAAATAGAATTTACTCCTCTCTTTCCTAAAGAGGAGGTGTTTGCAAAATGGACTTTCGAAGAGAAATTAAGCTTTTGTCAAAGCTCTCTAATATTAGGCTTCTCTTATGGAAATGGGGTCGATAATAGTGAGGTCGGAAAATTGGGTCATGAAGGAACGAGTCCATCACACTCTCCCTGAGAGGAGGGTCCTTCATGACGAAAAATGGCCTAGTATGAAAATTGGGGGGTCACAAGAAAAGTGAGTCTCCGTCGAGCCTCTCCCTTTAAAAGGATTCCTTGTGTGAAATTGGAAATTGTTTTGCAAATGGTTCACAAAGATGCGAGTTCCTTCAAACTCTCCCTGAAAAGGGGCTATGTGAACGAATTGGATATCATGCGAAAAGAATGAGCTCCCTCGAACTCTCCCTAAAAAGGGTCACTAGCAAGAGAAAATGATTGAAATTGGATATTGGTATTGATTGACCCAAAGGTCAAAATTGGAAATTTGATTGTTGGAAATTGGGTGACCCGGATGTCGAAATTGAGAATTGAAAATTGAGAGTATGAAAATTGGGCGACCAGGAGGTTGGAATGGAGAATTGAGTGACCCGAAGGTTGAAATTGGGAATTGAATTTGAATAATTGGAGAATTGAATGACCCGAGGGTCGAAATTGGAGAATTGGATGATCCAAAGATTTAAATTGGAAATTGGGGGGCAAAACATCAAATTTGAGAAATTGATTGACCCTGAGGGTCGAAATAACTTGGATCAACATAGGAGAATAAATGGCTCGAGTCAGAGCTTGAATAAAGTAAAGAGATCACGAGTCAGAACTCGAATCAACTAAGAAAAATGAAGAGCTCGAATTAGAGCTCGAATAAAGTAGAGAGATCATGAGTCGGAACTCAGATCAACAAAGGAAAATAATTTGAAGGGAAAACCTAAGTCGGACTTGGTTTTTTTTTTTTTTAAAAGAAAAATAATTTAAAGGAAAACTCGAGTCGGAACTCGGATCTTCAAAGAAAATAATTTGAGGGAAAAACCCGAGTCAGAACTCAGATTTTCAAAGGAAAATATAGACCAACTTGAAAATGTACCAGTTCGAGCAGTAATTCGAGTACTGGATTTTTGAAAATATCCCAGTTCGAGCACTGAATTTTGAAATAATACCAGTTCGAGTGCTGGATTTTGGTTCAGTACTGGTGATTATCTTTCAATTTTGGATCGTTAGGAATTGTGATGGGACTGTTTGTTGACATCTCAATACTGACCAGATTGTTATTAATGTAGTTGAATGCAAATGAATGCAAATTGATGCACATGAATGCACAACTGTGTAAAATGAGAGATTTGTTTATCCTGCCTGCATACAGAATTTTTTTTTTTAAAAATGCCCCAGTATAACTGAGAAAAGAAAGTTTGATCATTATTTGAAGAAAATAGGAGGATTACACGAGAAGAATAGGTGCTTCAAGTATAGAACTTTTTCAAGTGTCGAGCATTAATGGGATCTGGTAATTCTACCCCATCGGCATTGATGAGCCGATATGAGTTGCGGGGTAATGCTGCTTTGACGACATTGGGACCTTCCCAATTTGGCGACCATTTGCCACCAGGATGATGCTTGAGATAAGCTGTGGATCGAAGTACTAAATCATTGACTTTGAAACTTTTTTTGGTGACAGACTTCGCGTATTGCCTAGCTATTCTCTGGCGATAGGATTGAGCATGTTTTGCTGCTTTTAGCCTTCTCTCGTTGAGCAAGTCTAGCTGTACCAGTTGTTGTTGTTGGTATTGATCAAGGGGTAATTGTAGGAGTGATGCAAATTTTAAAGCGGGCTTCTGTACATGTAATGGCAATACTACTTCTGTTTCGTAGACCAATTCTGATGGAGTAGCATTTGTTGGAGTGCGAATAATGGTCCGATAGGCCCATAGTGCATCATGGATCTTCTCATGCCAGTCACGACCTGTTTCTATAGTTCGCTCCAAGATACGAATTAAGATCTTGTTGGTGGCTTTTGCCTGACCATTCCCTTGAGGATAGTAGGGAGCAGAAAAATGATGATAGATTTTGAACTTTGAGCAGAATATTTTCATTCTTTCATTCTTGAAGTGACTACCATTATCTGACACGATGTCATGTGGGATGCCAAAACGGCAAAGGATGCTCTTGTGGATAAAAGAGACCATGTGTCGGCCTTCCACTGTGCGTAGGGTGATAGCTTCTACCCACTTGGTGAAATATTTTGTTGCAGCAAGGAAGTATTTGTGGCCATTTGAAGCAGAGGGAGTGATGGGACCTATGACATCCAAGGACCACATAGAGAACGACCATGGAGAAACAACAGATTGCAAATATGTTGCTGGAGCATGAATGGAAGGTGCATGTATCTGACATTGGATACACTTCTTCACAAAATGGTAAAAGTCTTGCTGCATGGTCTTCCAATAGTAACTTGCTCTGACGATCTGCTTGACAAGGGTTTGGTAGCTGACATGGCCACCACAAATGCCTTCATGTGCTTCTCGCACGACTTCTTTGGCTTCGTCTTTGTGTAAGCATCTGGAATACTCTAAATTGAATCCACGACGATAGAGGACATTGGCCAGAATGAAATATCAGGTAAACATGCGTTGGATGGCTCGCTGCTCTTTCTTTGAGAGTTCTGGAGGAAATTCACCGGTTTCTATGAAAGTTTTGATATTGTAATACCAGGGCTTCTTCTTTTGCTCAACCTGGTTTACTTGTTCTGTTGGAAGGAAGGCAGGTTGGTAAAGTCTGCCAATTTCGAAGGAGCGACAAGATTCTCCATTCTTGAATGCCATGATGGAGCCTAGGCTAGCTAGGCTATCAGCCACTTGATTAAAATCTCTCTTGATATGGAAGAGCTGAAATTCTTCGAATTTGTTGACAAGAGCTGAAACGATTTTCTGATAAGGAAATAGCTTCTGATCTTTCACTTGCCATTCGGCTCTGACTTGATTGACAACGAGTAATGAGCCACCGTAAGCATGCACTCTCTTGACATTGAAGTCTAGTAAAATCTTTAGACCTTGGATCAGGGCTTCATACTCAGCCATATTGTGGGTGCATTGAAAATCTAACTTGAGAGAAAATGGAATCATCTCCTTCTCAGGAGTGATTAATAAAATCCCAATGCCTATTCTGGCCATATGCTTGGAACCATCGAAAAATAAATTCCAGATTGGAGGTTGCTGGATATTGCAAATTTGCTCATCCGGGAAATCATCTTCGACTTTCACCTCTTCTGCCAGAGGAAAATCTGCCAATTGATCTGCGATTGCTTGTCCTTTGATTGATTGCTGTGATACATATTCTAAGTCATACTGCATCAGTAAGACTTGCCATTTGGCGACTCGTCCGCTGAGAAAAGGTTGCTCCAAAATGTATTTAAGAGGATTGAGTTTGGACAAGATTTTGACTTCAGATGTCAGCAGGTAGTGTCTTAGCTTCTGACACATCCACACCAGAGCTATGCAGGTCTTCTCTACTTGGGAGTATTTCTTTTCATAGTCTATGAAAGTCTTACTCACATAATAAATGGCATGCTCTATCAAGCTGCCTTCTTTGTACTGTGCCAAGAATCCGTCGTATGCGACTTGATTGACTGAGATGTATAACAAAAGAGGTTTTCCCAATTCTGGCGGCTTCAGGATGGGAGGATTGAGAAAATATTTCTTGATATGATCGAAAGATTGCTGACATTCTGGTCCCCATTCGAACTTCACTCCTTTTCTGAGTAAGTGGTTGAAAGATTCGCATCTCATTGCCAAATTAGAAATAAATCGCCGAATTGATTGCATGCGTCTCTGAATGCTACGCAATTCTTTGAGATTCGTCGGGGGTGGCATATCAATGATAGCCTTTGCTTTGGCTGAGTCAACTTCAATTCTCTTTTTGCTGACCAGAAAACCCAACAATTTGCCTGATTCGACTCCAAAAACACACTTTTGGGGGTTAAGCCTTAACTTATAAAGAATGAGTCGCTTGAAAACTTGATCAAGGGCTTTGAGGTGATCTTCTTCCTCTTTGGATTTCACGAGAATATCATCAACAAACACATCCATGATTTTGCGCATCTGGTCATGAAAGATGATGGCCATTGCTCGTTGATACGTTGCTCCAGCATTCTTGAGCCCAAAAGGCATAACTGTATAGCAGAAAGTGCCCCAAGGTGTAGTGAAGGAAGTTTTTGATTGATTGCGGGCGGCCAACTTAATCTAATTATAGCCGGAATATTCATCCATAAAAGAGAACATGGCATGTCCTGTCGTGTTGTTCATTAGAAGATCAATGCTTGGAAGTGGATAGTCATCCTTCGGAGTTGCCTTATTGAGGTCTCTGAAGTCTATGCAAATCCTTACTTTGCCACTTTTCTTTGGAACAACGATAATATTGGCTAACCAATTCGGGTAGTCAATTTCGGATAAATCCCTCTTTGAGAAAATCTTCAAGTCCTTCCTTGACTTGTTGTTCTATTCTGGGATCCATTTTTCTCAGCTTCTGCTTAACTGGCTTAGCATCTGTCTTCAAAACGAGTCAGTGTCCGACCAATTTGGGGTCTAAGCCCGACATATCTTCATATGTTCATTCGAACACTTCTTCATGTTTCTTGAGAAAGTTAGTGAGCCTTTCTTTCTCTTCCAAGCTCAGACTGGTACCGATCTTGAGAATCTTGGGATTGTCCTCTGAACCGATATTGACATCTTCAGTCGGATCTTGGATTAAAGTAGATGGTTTGTCCTGCTTCTTAACTGAGGCAAACTCTGGTAATTCCTGAAGAGATTGATCAAATTCTGCATAATCATCTGACTGTTCTGTAACCTTGACATCTTCGGTGCTCGCTTTGACTCTGTGAATTGTTGCCGGCCTCTGGAAAGCCTTTGAATTGAGAACGAGCTTCTTGATTGCTCGGGAAGTCATTCTGAAATTTTGGATAAGAAATTTGGTTCAGGTAAAATTGCCCGTCATAAGACAAACAATCATTTGAAAAAAAACCATGCATAAATGTCATTGGAATTATAAAATTAGGAGATAAAGGAAGGAAATAGATGGCATCCAGATAGACAAAAAAACTTGACATTTTATTGATTTGACTTGATCAAAGACATGGAGACATTTATTTTGAAAGGAATAGAAAGGAAATGCAACAATGATTTCTTAATGTGCCTCCTTAACAAAAACAATCTTCTTTGGTGAGCTTTCGCCAGAAAACCCTAATTCTGCCCTGTGGGGACGATGCTTTTGGATCATTGGCTCGATGCGGCCATCTTCATTTTTGCCCAGTCCTTTGAAGGGTTGATAACCATGCTTCAAAAGTAAATCAAATCCCTTTCTTGCTCTCATGAACTGCGAAAACAATGGATGATCTTTGAGAGTGGTGTAATCGATCCGACCTCCAATCTTAAAGAATTTGGGACCTCTCCATCGGGTCATGGCTACAGTGTGCAGGGATAATTCTGATGTTGTCTGGAGTATTTCCCAACTTTCTCCGAGACTGATTTCTTCATTTTCCCTGATGCTAGGGATGTCTGCAGTGAATGATGGTCGAGGGATCATGGGTTGTGAGAGCCTTTCTTCTGGGTCCTCTCCCAGTACTGTTGTAATCATTTCACCTTTTGACCATTTTACACATTGGTGAAGGGTGGAAGGCACTGCATTAGCATTATGAATCCACGTCCTTCCAAGCAGTAGATTGTAGGTGGGTGGTACATTGAACACATGAAAAAGCACTGAATGCACAGAATAGTTGATGAATACTTCCAGAAATATCTTGCCTTTAGTTGTTTGACCATGGTTGTCAAACCCATATATAGTGATAGGATCTGAAATGTACTCTTCTTCCTTGATCCCTAGTGCCTTTTCTGTCATCTCGGGACATATATTGAGGTTGTTGCCTCCATCGACCAGCACGTGGGGTATTGTCATTCCTCTCACTCTAGCGACGATGTACAGAGCATTATTATGAAAGGAATGAGGCTTTGGAAGGTCCTCATCTGAGAAGGTGATTGGCGCATTGGTCATGGCTGAATTCATAAATTATACCATGTCTTCAGGTGTGGTACTAGGTTTGACTTTAATCTTTTTTAGCAAATCATCCAGTACTTGTTGGCGCTTGCAGGAACTCTTGGCTAAGTCCAAAATTGAGACATTTGATAGAGCAGTCAAAGGCTTTTGACTTTTATTTTCCGGCGTGGGCTTGATAAATTGATTAAGAAATTCCAGGATTCCTTTTAATTTGGGGGACGATCTTGCGGGTTCTTCAGACACTTTCAGCTTGCCAAGTGCTGAGATTATGTCCATCTTCTTAGAAGTTGGAGTTGCTTGTCGTAGCACTGACACGTGATGCTGAACTTGGAGATCTTGGACAAAACATGGTTTGATGTGCTCATGAGGTAGGAATGGTTGTTCTGATACTACTGCTGTGGTATGCAGCGGAAATGGTTGATTGAGAATATCCATTTTCTCTTCTTCTTCTCCTTCCACCAAAAAATTTTTGTCAATAAGATCCTGCACATTGTTCTTGAGAATGAAGCAGTTCTCAGTGTTGTGTCCAACTGTCCTGTGGAACTTGCAAAATTGATCTTTCCATTTCCCCATAGGCACAGGGGGATCGGCCAGTCTTGGCAATTTGACCATTTCCTTCGTCAGCATGTACTCGAGCACGTCTTCGAGTGATTGATCGAGGGGGGTGAATTTTCTGTCGTAGCTCCATCCTTCATGTTTGGTTTTCTCATGTAGTTTCGACCCTTGATCTTGTTGAGGAGGCTTGCTGTATTGGGGAGCAGGTTTCACTTTCTGATATCCTTTGTTGTTAGAATTGCCTGCGCCGTAGCAGTAATCTTTCTTCTGCCCTTTATAACTATTGTTGTTGTTGTTGTTGTTGTTGGCAGAGTAGGTGAAGTGAGCTTTCTTCTTTTGTTCACCTTGAGGGTTATTCTTGGAAAATGTGAAGCCTTCGTAGACTCCATTCTCCATGCTCAGCTCGAGCCATTCATCTCGTTCAGTCAACTCAATGAAAGTACAGGATGGTGCGGTGGAGATTAATCCTCTTAGAGGTTGTGAAAAGTTGTTGAGGATTAGGGATAGAGCATGCCTTTCTGATATAGGATCTCTCATTTTATTGCAGGCTGATCTCCATCTATGAATGAAATCTCGTGCTTTTTTGTTCTCATTCTGCCTTAAATTGCAGAGATGGCTTAATGTCGGGAGCGCCTCCGTGTTGAAGAGGAAGCATTCAATAAACAAGTTCACAACTTTGTCGAACTTCTTGAGCTCAATAGGATTGATATGCTCGGCATACCATTTGGCTGCATCTCCTTCCAAGTTGTGGGGGAAACATAGAAATAGTGCTCTGTTGTCTCTCTTGAACCTCGAGCACTCTACAAAGAAAGTGGTGAGATGGGCTTTTGGGTCGCTAGAGCCATCGAACTTGATGAACTTTCGATGAAGGTTTTCGAGATCATCATCCCCTTCTAGGCCGTCATAAAAGTCCTCGCTAGTGAAGACTTTTTTGCCCTTGTCGCGGGCTTGCAAATCTTTAACCACTCTAACCATTTCCCTGAACTGTGCTTGCAGGGGCTCTTTTTTGACCTGACGTTTTGATTTGCGGCTTTTACTTTGTTCTCAGCCACGTTTCTGAAATGCCGGAGGCACCTCATATTCTTCATTGGTGTTTTTAGTTGAGTCTGATTCATCTGAAATTTCCTCTGGATGAACCTGTTTCTTGGAAGCTTCTTATCCTTGTGCCCGTGGAACTTCTCTCTAAATGGATTCTTTTATGAACTGGTCCCGGCCTGCTCATTCATCATCTTTCGGAACATGGCATACATTTGCGGGTCTATACCATCATCCTCTTGTTGCTGATCTTGACTCTTGTCGGATCGCGGGGAGCTCATCTCTTCTTCTGAAGCTGACGAGTGCTGGGGTGATGTGGTTCTTCTTCCTGATCTTGTTTGAACCATCAAATGTTGCGGATGCTCTCTGCAGGGCAAAGATTTGATTAGATTCTGAAGGAATTGGCTTTTGGAAGAAATATTTGCTGGAAATATGGTAGACAATTTGAAAAAGTTATCCCATTACTAAGGATTGAGTCGTTGCAGTAATCACGACAATTGTGTTGTCATTCTTTAAAAGAGAAATAAACAACGGAAAAATGTGCCTTGTTACCTAGGCGAGGTCGTCAAACCATAAGAGAATGAGAGAAAATTTTATTGGAATGATAAATTTTGAACTTTTATTGATCTTGACAAAGAGGTGGAGGACAAACAATTTGCCACCATTCATGATAGTCGGCAGACACTCTATGACCAGGAAAGAATTTGAGAGAAACAAAGGAATCCCAGACGTAGCGGGCAGAATGATATGCCTCGGACCATTGTGCGGAAGTGAGATCGAATTCTGTCATAGCTCTGATAGCAATCGAGCTTCGACGTACTGCTGCCTCTGGGAGAACTGCCGAACACATCGCTCTGGTTGATAGTATGTGCAAAAGAATGGTCCCAACAATTTGAACTGCTTGCCATAAGCATATGTGTATATGGAAGAGGATAATTGTCGATCAAAGTAGTCTTAGACTATGTCATCTTCTTGAATGTTGTCGATCATAGACCGATACTACACCACTGGAAGAAGTTCTTGGCCATTGTATCTGAAAGAATTCGCTTGGGCTGAAACATGCTGGAAGAACCAAGATTGAAGTGCGTAGATGCATCATTCGACTAAGATGGATTCTCCAAGTGAGAAACGAGTCAGACCCTGATACAGGAAAGCAAGCATTGCCATGGCTATGGAAAGATGGTTGGTTTGTCGACTTCCCCATCTTCTCATAAGCTGGATTGTTCTGATGTCCATGTAGTTTTGTCCATCTGGGAAGAGGGATAATCCTATAGTACATAAAACCATTGCATTCTGAATTCTTTCTCTAGTTGTTCTTGATAGTGAGATGACTTTGACGAAGGTCCCATATTGACGGTACAACTCGAGCAAGTTGACATATTTATTTCTGTCTAACTGGATAAGGGGCCAGGATCGGCGGCCTGTCATACGAGCTAAAGAGTCTCGGGGGTCCAAACCTTTGACATTGATCAGGAATTGATGCTCTAATGGATCTCCTGGTTGACCGGCTTGTTCTGGTAATCCCATAATTTCTGAAAATTCATCCATTAAAACGATCATCTCTCCCCATGGGAACCAGAAGGTACATGTCCACGGATTTCATCGTTCTGCCATTGCATGGATCAGGTTGTCGTTGATGGTCTGCTTTCCGACTGCTGATGCCAATTCTAATCCACACTCGCTCAAATGGTCTGGGAACATTCGAGAAAAGCTTTTGAGCCATGAATAATACCACCGGGGAATGAAAGTTTTGGTGCTAAGGGCTCGATGTTCAGGACGACCTTGTCGCACTTCGTAGGAGATGTGACCTTCTGGAAAGATAGGATCGATTTGACTGGATGCCATTGGAGTGAAAACAAAGAAAGACTCGGAATCAGACTTAGGAAAATGTAGGAAATTTTGAAAATTTTGCAGGCAGGATATAAAATACAGTTGGAAATTTGAGATCCAGTAGAACAAGAGAATGGAAAATCACCTGGAGTTTTGAAAGAAATTGGATATTTGAGAAAATCATCCAGGGTTTTAGAAAATAAAGGGAAAGGATAAGAATATGGGTATTTGAAAATATTTTTGGGGAAAATATGAGAGAAATAAAGGTAGCATACAAACAATCACATCCTGCACAAACATTTATGCACATACAGCACTCCCTAAAAGGCTGACTCTAGATGCATCATTTTGAAAAACAACTATAGGACCCTAATCCTAACTCTAGGTTCAGATCATCTTTGTCCAATCCAGTTATGCCGATATACCCGAACCGAAAACCGAGGTACATGGCATATAATTTCAACTCCGGTTCTAAGATAAGGTTTTCCAACATCCTTGAGCGCCTACCGATATACTTCGGACTGTGGCCCGCGGTACGTGGTAGGGGGACATTAACCCAAATAAGTGGCCCAGTTGTGAGGCTCTATCCCAAACTAGGGTTCTGGAAGAGAGCCCAACAACGTGAAGACCGGGTAAAATTAGGTAAGGGGGGTTTGAAAAATGATCACATGCAAGAAATAGAGGGCTCTAAGTCCTAGAGAGATAGATTTTTGAAAATCTTTGAAGAAGCATACATTGTTTGCATTCAGATCCTAAATTGAGGAGAGTTGTATTTAGACCTAAGTCTATGTGAGCATGAAAAATATCTCCTCAATCTGGTCCTACCAAACCATGCCTAGTCTATATGCAATCAATGTCAGCTAGGTCAGAATCTAGGCTCCTAGGTTCGCATGATATCAAAAGTAAAAGAGCTGACATTTTGTGAGCACAGTTTCGATAATTGAACTAAGTCAAGCACAATTTTGATCAGACAAGGACAAGTCCCATCACGGTCGCCAAACCTGTTATCGTCGCAAAATTTTTCCCTTCCCTGCAGGAGATAGAGGAAAACTTCTGCGAGTCAAACTTGACCAGAATTTGAAATTTGTTTTGAAATACTCGCCTCTGTTTTTTAAAATAGCGGGAAAATCCATGGGATGGGGCTCGACCTGTCGGTACGAGGTTCGACCGTTCCTGCAGCCTTTAATAGGGGTAATCGAACCAAGTACCAAAATGTGCTTGACTTAGTTAAATCATCGAAATCGTGTTATATCCTAAATGCACAGAGAATTCAGGCATGTGCTATGAGATTTCATAAAATGTAAGTTGGACAAATATGATGTATGCTTAGAAAACATTTGGAGTTTGAAAAGCATTTCTCAGGAAATCAATCTTTCAGGAAACTCAGATGAAAGGATTTGGAAATCACCAGAAAGTTTATGATGATATGAGAAAATAGAGAGAATTCTTGAGAAAAGATGAACATTTGAAAAGAAAAATATTTGTCAGGAAAACTCTGACTTTGAAAATTTTCTTTAGAAAACGATTGAAATTCATGGGAAAACTCTTTGGAGAAGGAAAATCAAAACTTAGGAAATTGAAATCTTGAGAATATTGTCCTTGAAATATCTAAAAATCGATTTTGATTTTGAGAAAGATGAGAAATTCCTTTTTGAAAATGAATCTTAAGAAAATAACATGTTTTTGGGGAAAATCATGGGAAAAACTTGACTTGGGAAATCCAACTTCAAAAATCTTCATAGTTTCTTGAGGTATCAATTTCCAAAGAATGAAATTTTCTTGAGAAAATCATGAGAAAAGCAGATGATGCCATGATGCAGATGATTTGAATGTATAAAGGCACTTTGGAAAAGATATCCAAAAAGATTTTCTGAGAAATTTGTTCGAAAAATGTGTATTAAGCCAAAGTAAATTCTTTACATATTTCGACTGTGGCCATGAATATGTTCAGAGTTTAATTGATTTAATTCACAATATTTTGCAAAATTGGAAATATGATGTGCATTTTTAAGATAGCCTAAGAGTGTAGGCTCAATGTGACTGGTAGAAAGATGATGAATCTAGGTCTCGTCCATATTCCGACTAGGGCCGTAAATATGGACTCCACCGAGTTCATCAACTCTGTAAGAGTTGGTGCACGTGTTATTCGTGTCCATCCATAGTGATTTTGAAATATAATGTATGAATCACATATTCAGGATATTGCAGGAAGTTAAACTATAAAAAATGCATCTTAATTTAAGCAGTAAAAGTAAATATTATTCCAAGTTTGATTATTACATCTCTGACACAAATCAAAATAAATGAAATAAAAAAATACAGAGTGTGAAAGAATCAGCATCCTCAAGATTTTCCTGCAAAATGAGAATTAGTACAAGGAATGGATATACAAGATACCCAAAGAAATGGGTATATATAGAACATATACAACGAAATATACAGGTATATATATCTAAATGCTCAAATCTGTGCTAAGTGATATGTGATAATGGAGGTATATTTACAAAAAAAAAAAATATCTACCTAAATGCTTGTATGTGAAAACAAGTGCACATGAAGATATCCATATATATATGTATAGATATGTATACATATAATGAGAAAATACATATAGTAATTGAAATTTCATGTGTAATGCATAAATCAGAAAATACAGGATATACACAGTTTCTGTACATGACTTTGCAAAGTCATAATTCTCAGATTATAAATTGTTTCTCAGTAAAATTTAGTATGAAGCTTCCCTGTATATCAATAAGTGAGTATATCGAAGATGGTCCAGAAATCATGAATGGATATTGACATATCCATCCACGAATATGGCTCATTCTCAAGACTGCACACCTGCAGAAAAGAGAATGGGTATGGATACATGTAGAATGAAGAACTAATGAAATACATAGGTGGCTGGTGGAACATTTATTGAATATAACTATGGAAATTAAAACTATTATGCTAATGTACAGAAATTCTCACATATGTATAGGGGACATTAAACTTACTCATAGAAGGATGGCATGGATGTATTAACTCTATGAGACTTAACACAAGTGTGCAAAGGGATATCATATTATGAAGAAAACAGAGATGTTGATGTCTAAAAAAAAAAAAAACTTTATATGGTTACCAACACAGTAAACAAAGAGGCTAATAGTTGAGATAAACATATTGTACATGAATGTGCCATGCCATCAATGAAGGGTAAATAATTATCAATTATCAAGATAATGTTATTTGCATCGCCCATACTCTGCTGAATAGAAACCAAAGTATTTAGATTACAGGAACTTCAAACAATCAATCAATGCCATTAGTTTATAAAAAAAAAACTATAGGCAATGCTGCAGATGTATACAGGTAGATAGGTTTGGATAGGTGCTGGAATAAAGCAATAGTAATGGGGAAAATCTAACAGGGGGTTAATATTACATGCTGGGAGATAACTGGGGATTTGGATAATATACAACACTATTCAACTGTAATGAACTACCTTAGAACAAATGCTAAAAAAATAATAATTTTTTTTTTTATTTCTGCCAGCTTGAATCCATTCCTGTGGAAGGTTGATATAGGTGATAAGAAACAATAGAAGGACAGACCTCTGCTCATTTTAAACAATAGCAACATGATATTAAATCGATCCAAAACCATTGGGTCGAATTAGCATCGTTACGTGTACACATAACAGTTACACACAGAATAAAGAACCACATCATTTGGGAGTTTTGAACAGAAATTTTCAGTGGATGAAGATATTTACGATGGCAATGTAAATGTGTCATATTCAACAATGATGGGCGGTATAACAGATGCCAAACTGAATCATCACTAGAGAAATAACAAAACCAATGCTAATCTCTCAGAATAATTAATCTCTAACAAGCAAAGTTGCAGCAGGACAGAAATCAATGAGAGGGTCGGTGGATGATAAGCCAACCATTTCTCAAACAGCATATCTGCATGATGTCAATCATGGTGGTTCTTAGCAACAATCAGTTAATAAACCATTCCTGACAGTAAGGACTTTTCTTGTACACTATTTTCAGTAAAATAGTCATTGCCGTGACCCATGCAAATGCAGGGCGTGATAAAGTAATTCATCTGCAACTAACGTATAGTGGGATGCAAAACACACAGAATGTAGAATATCAAAGATAATAAGGAAAATATACCCAGCAAAGGGTCAAATTTCTTTGGCAAAACGTAAATTGGCAATGTTATCTGTAGGCCAATATTACGTATGCTACATTAATTGACAGAAAAATGAGGATTTAAGAAGAGGAAAAAAAAAAGGGGATATGAAGGATCTTCACATGAGTTCGATGGAGACAGAGGAGGGTGTTTCTTTCAGGGGTGGATCGGTTGAGCCTTGGTCTGAATTGAAATCACTTATGTATGATGCTGAGCAAACGAGTGGAGGTTGTGAATCCAAGGAGATGATGCCTCCTGGAATAATATTGCCGCAACTAATCTCACAGATGGGATGATGCTCCCATCGTCTATTGAAATGAAGGGAGTTCCTTTATAGGGACAACCCTTGTGAGTCAATCGAAGGGCGTCTTCTTGTGGATCCCCTCCACCAGCAAAAAAGGGGCAGTTTCTTGCGGCTGGGATGAAGGCAAGGTGAAGGAGCTGGCTGGATCTCTAGCACCAAACGAGATCGAGATGGGAGGAGCCAAAACAGCTCAGAGTGGAAGGGAGCTCCACGCTTGAGAGGAAGATACCTGCAAAACCGAAAAAAGGAAAAGATCAATCCCCCCTCCTGCTAGCCGAGAGGGACAGGGGTCAGAAGAGGGAATGGAGAGGTCAGACTTAGAAAAACGCAGATTGCTCCCTCTCTTCGATCAATAGCCCTCTTTTTAAAGATTTTCAACCTCTTTCTAAAACAAATCACATTTTCTTTTAAGAATTCCGTTACATTTTTTAAACTTTTGAAACTGAAATTTTGAAAATCCACCGTTTTGGAGGGGGACGAAATCTTAGGTTTTAAAAAAAAATTAGGGTTCATTTACCTAAGGTTTAGGTAAAATGATTTTTTTTTTAGGAAAGTATGGTTGTGGCGCCATCTTAGGCTGCTCTTTTTTTTTAAAAAAAAAAGAGTAATAAAATGAGATAAATGGGAGATTTTTAAAAAAACTGCCACATCAGCCACTTTTACAATCCTTTTGAAATGAAGTTTATTTATTTATTTTTTTTTGGTTTGGTTTCTTCTGCAGGGAGCTTAGTGGGGCACCACATGTGTGTGGGCCCACTAACATATTTTATAAGATGACCAACATAAAAAGAAAAATACAAATAGGATTTTGCACAATTGGTGCCATCTCCGGGTGGGCTTCGCTTGAAATTAAGAAACATACCTGAGAGTCTGAGTGTGATGCTAGTTCAAAGGCAGGTTCCACACCATTTATTTGAAAATAAAAAGCAGAAGAAATATTTTATTTTTGGAATTTTTATAATACGAGATAAAACTTTGTCTTTTTTCAAGAATTTAGAAGAAAATGGGTTTTCAGGGCAAAAATATGTATAAAGTAAATGTAAAAAATTTTGTAAAGAGATTTAAAAGTCTTTTTGCAAAAAGTTTTGAGATAAAGTCTTTAAAATCAATATCCAAATATCCAGATTGTTTTCCTGAGAAAAACTTTTATAATTCAAAGTCCTAGGGGTAAAATGGGAAAGGTTGGCAATTTTGAAGACCCAGGGTTTTGAAATCAATTTTGAAAAGAGTTAAAACTCGAATCTGGATTGAGAATTTTGAAATCGAGAGTTTCTGGACCTCGAAATGACATGCTGTGCAGTGAAATGATGTAAAGTGTTCATGCAATGCCATGCAAAGACATGTTCTATGAAATGTCATTATGAATCTAGAATTGGAAATTCTAGCTTCTTGTCAGGAATAGGATTTTGAAAATTTGCATTTTGAGGATGTTTCTGAACCGAAATATAGAGATTTTGAGGCTCAAGAATGAAATTTTAGACTTTCTGCAAGGTTCAATCTCAGAAAATGACCATTTTGCCCTTCGTTGATTCCGGAGAATTGAAATGTGATGGTTGAGGGAGATGTCACGGAAGTGAGTAAAAAATTGGGGTGTTTACACCAACTCTCACTGGTCAGTAAATCAAAGGTTCCAGCTCTCGCTGGTCATTAAATCAAAGGTTCCAGTTCTTGCTGGTCTGTAAATCAATGGTCCCAACTCTCGTTGGTTAGTAAATCAAAGGTCCTATCTCTCACTAGTCAGTAAATCAAAGCTCCTAGCTCTCGCTCATTATTTAATCAAAGGTGCAATCTCTCGCTGGTCATTTAATCAAAGGTTCCAGCTTTTGCTGGTGAGTAAATCAAAGGTTTCAGCTCTTGCTGGTCATTAAATCAAAGATTTCAGCTTTCGCTGGTCAATAAATCAAAGGTTCTAGTTCTCGTTGGTCATTCAATCAAAGGTCCTAGTTCTCATTGGTTGTTCAATCAAAAGTTTCAGCTCTCACTGGTCATTCAATCAAAGCTTCCAGCTCTCGGTCAGTAAATCAAAAGTTCCATCTCTTGTTGGTGTAAACACCCTTAATTTTCCTCATCCATTCTTAGACACCCCCCTCGTGCAGATACCAACCCTGGTAGGTCAGTATAGGAGTCCAACTCTGAGTCTCACTTAGGAAATTACCATTTTACCAACTTTTATTAGAAAATTTACTATTTTACCCCTAGGTCACCGTAGACCCATGTCAGTCAAAGTCGACCAAGCTCACTCTTAAGCTCAAAACAGTTAGAATTTCAATCATTTCTAGCTCACCTAAACTCATAGTGAGCAGGCCATGTTCATTTCTGACCATTTCTACCAAAATGGGATCATTTCTTCAGAAATGAGCTCATTCCTCACTCAAATCCAAGCCAATTGTCTCTAAGTCAGTCATTCTCAGTCAATCCAATTCCCTTGAGTCTAGCCTGAGCTCACCAAGAGTTCGGGTGCTCCAGTTTCAGTTCAAATATAGTTCCCACAATCTAGGAGTGTGTTTTAGCCCATTTCAGCTCATTTCAGCTGAAATTAGACTAAGTCCAGTCAGTTGAGCTAGTATTTGAGCTCTAGTTTTAGTTCATCTCAGTATTACTGACCTTTGTTCCAGCTCAAACCCAGTTCTTGTTTGTAATTCACTTCACTCCACTGACCATTTCTCTAAAAATGATAGCATTTCTTGACAAGTCAGTCCAGGAATTTAGTTGAGTCAGTGTCTTGTCAGTCCAATTGAGTTCTAAAACCCTAGAATTCAGCTCAATCTAGTTCATTTCAGTTCAAAAAAGCTCAAGCCTCAAATTTCAGTGTCACTCTGACTCGGTAGAGCCCAAAAACCATTTCTTGAACCATTTTTCCCATTTTTGTCAAAATTATCACTTTTTGAACTGGTACAAGTGTCAATCAGAGTCTAATATCCAAAATTCTTCATATAGGGTTTGCATTTCTCATGACATTTCATATCATTTCATAACATTTCATCACATTTCATTTTATTTCATTTTCGAGATCCAGAACTTCAGTTTTGAAAATTTCAATCCAGATTTGAGTTTTAAAGTTTTCAAAGATCAATTTCAAACCCTGGGTTTCCAAAATTGACATTTTTTCCTCCAAGATTCTAAATTTGGAAATATTTTCCCGAGAAAACAATCTGGATTCCTTTTCAAACTTGATTTTCAAATTCTAAACTGGATTTGCTCTGCAACGAGGTATGGAACTTCAAATTCTGAGCTTATTTCAAAAACAGCCAAAAATAGCTCATTTTATCCGAAAACTGTCTGAAAGACCATTCTACCCCTCTGGCTTTCGAAATGAATTTCAAAATTGGATGTGGACCCACTTACAAGGTGGTGCCACACCTTGAGTTTTCAAAAGAAAAAAAAATCTTTTCTCCTTTTTCTTGTTTATTTGTTTTTCTTTTTGTTTTATTTATTTATTTATTTATTATTATTTCCACCTAGGAGAGGTGGGACCCACAAGGGGGTTGACCCCCTCTTTCCTTTTTCTTTTTCCCCTTTTCTTTCCCTTTCTTCTTTTCCCTCCTCTTTTTCTTTCCTTTCTTATTTTCTTCTTCTTTCTTCTTTTCCTTCTTTCTTCCTTTTCTTCTTCTTCTTTCTTTCCTTTCTTTCTTCTCTTCTTTCCTTTCTTCCTCCTTTCTTCCGCTCCTTGGTTGACCCCCTCTTTTTTTCTCCTCTTCCTTCTCTTCTTTCTTTCCTTTTTCCCTTCCCCCTTTTCTTTCTTTCTTCCTTTTCTTTCCTTCTTTCTTTCCCTCCTTTCTTCCTCTCCTTATTACTTCAGCTCCTTTCCAATTCTCTCATTCATCACACGCCCAACTCAATCACCCTCTACCTCTTGCCTCTCAGACCAAGGCTCTCTCAACTCTCCTTCTAACTCCCTCAATCTCTTCCACGCCCTTCTTCCAACCTGAGCAACGACAGCCTTCCAGCAAGAACTACAACCACCACTATTGCTCCACCATCTCCTGCCTTAGCCCACGGCTCCAACAGTCTCGAAGGCACCTTTGATCTTGCAGCAGCCCCCACAAGAGGAGCTCCAGCCGGTGCCTCACTCCAGCCACCTCCAGCCTTGGTGACGCCATAGCCTCCTCTTCAACAGTTGCTGCTACATCTCCAAGAGACGCCCAACACACCTCCACTTCAACCACTACAGCCCTGGTGCAACCCCTCTAAGGATGGCTGCCATCTCCTACCATTGTTGCAAGGTCCCTCCCCCCCAAGCTCTTCTTTGACAATAGCCATTTCCAACGGTTGCAAGTAGGTAAGACTTGTTATTATCTTGATAACTTGGATTAGTTTTGCCTATATCGTGTGATATTTACCTTTGTTATTCATTGAAATAAAAGATTTTCGAGTTATAGGTTCATGAATACAACGTGAAGTCAATTTAAAATTGGATGTATACTGGTAAAAGACCTGTTTTGCAAATTCAAATGATGTGAAAGGGTAACCTTTCATGATAAGTGCTATTGGAAGAAATGATTCATCCATTTCATGGATGAAGTCCCTCATTCCGATAGCCAATAGGAATCTCCAACGTATGTTTTTGATTTTTTTTATTTTTGTTATGGATCCTCATATTGATTTCATGTTTTTTCAAACATTGTATTTGTGAACACCCCAAATTTTTCAAAATTTTGTAAAAATGACCCCTTTTGCCCCTGTCCCCATTTTCCGAGAAAATCAAGTCATTTTCTCAGATTTTCTGAATTAAATTCCATAAAACTATATTCAAAATTAATCCCGGATCCAAAATCCAGTGTTTTAAATCTGTATTTCCTCAAAACCCGGATCCTAACCCATTTCTGAAGAAATTTTCTCAAAACAGTTTCTAAATTCTCATAAAGATTCCCTTTTGTAAATACTTCTGCAAAAACACAAAAAAAAAATTAATTAATTTTTAATCTTTGTTTTCTCACAAACTTTAGGATTTTATTCTAAAAATACAAAAAAAATTGAAAAATAAACTAAAAACCCAAAAAATTTGAGAAAAATTACAAGAAAAACGAAGGATTTTTAAGCCTTTTGAAGCCATTTTTTCGAAAAACTCGTTTTCAAAACAATTTTATAAAAATTTCATAAGAAGGGGACCTCTTTTATGAAAAATTGAAAAATTTTAACAGACTCTCTCCCGCGCCTCTCTTCTCCTCTCTCCACCCTTCGATCTCCAACAATCCCCTCTCTTCTCCACCATCAATCCTCAACGGATTTCCTTTCTCGAGCATTCCATTTCACCTTTAAGAAGAGGCCTCCAGGTCTCTTCTGAGGATCCCGAATTGTTTTCCTGGACATCCATTTTGCAATCCATCTCCTTCACTTCATCGATTTCCATCGACTCTCAGGCAACAACCCACCGCCACGTAGCAACCCTCGAGGCATCCATTTTCTTCCTTTGCCGAGCCATCCACTCTCTTGCAGCAATCCTCCCTTCAGCATCCTTCGAGGCACTCCCCCTCCCCCTCTGCAAAAGGCCGGTAAGAATCATCTTTGTTTCTCCTTCAAATACCGCCTTATGGTGTTATATTTCCATTTCCCATTCTCGTTTTATCATCTTATCCCCTGGTTTTACCCCATTAAGGCACCATTGAGTACACAGATTTGCTTGTAAGCAATACCGACTCCTCATGTGCAAAATTAATGGGATCACAGTATCCCAACACATCGAAATCCCTGTTCATGATTGTTATTTTTTTCAGCACTAACTAGTTGTGGATTTTCATTTGTTTTTCCTCTGTCGATATGGATCCAGCCTTGGCAGATCAACACTCGGTTTTCAGATATTATGTGCGTCATGCTTTGTTATTTCTTTCCTCTTTGCACAGTTTAGCCTCTGTTCAATTCAATTTCATCATGAATCCCATCATCATCTTATGCATTACATTTCTTTTGATGCTCTGCGTTCCTTTCTTTTTTTAGTTTTTGCATCTTATATTCTATATTTCACTGATGTTAGATCGTTTTCCTCTTGGCCCACGGGTATTTTGTTTTGTTCCAATAGAATGCTATGATTGTTGAATAACCATATTCAATGAACTGTTGATTGTTGTTTTCCTAAGTTCATTTGAAAATCCGTAATCTAGAATCAATATCTATATATATGTACTCGTTTTGCATTATGTAGACAAGTTCGTATGGCCATCATTTGCAATTTTTTTTTGTTGTTATTATATTTCCTTTTCACTAGCATCACTATAGCCGCCTCTTTGGTTCTCTGCACCATGTGACTCCATCCGAGAGAATTTAGAATTCTTTATGATTTAAGAAGGATTGCTCCGAGTTTTAATCCTCCTACATTCCCCTCATTGATTGATACAACCACTGAAATTCCTGATTGGCCGCACCAAACCAAGTCTGTCTCATGGGATATCAGCATAACGTCGAAAAAGCTCCCTGCTCAGCATTGCAATGCAAAGGAGATCAATCGATGACCTTGATTCAAAATAAGGAATTCGACCACCCATCCTTCAGAAATTGAATCGATGGTATTATAGCAAGTCAATGAGATTCGACTGGAAGTCCATGCGAGAGTTGAGCCACAGAAGCTGAAGGAGGAGGCCAGGGCAGGATGACTGAGAAAATTCTCTTCAATACCCTATCCTAGTTTAAGATACAGGAATATCAACCAATTATTTTGCAGGAAAAAGTGGAATTTAGCTAATCTCATTCAACGTTCAAGCAATCTTTTATTGAATTTTCTTTTTCTTTAGTTAATGACAAGTCTGTGATTTTGTTTTTTTTTTTTTTTATTTGCTCATCATTTCAATTCATTAAGCATATCCTGTTTCAAGTCCTCGGCACCATCATCTTTGCTGCTCGTGCCTTCAGCAGATGAGTCACCTGTAGGTATTGCATTGTATATAACCAATGTTGGTTACCCTCTCATGATCCATCTGTAGCGATTCACCACATCCCATCTATCCACTACCTTGTTTTCAAGCTAAAAAAAAAAGGATATTCATGATTTGAGGATATAATTGTTAGTAGAGGCCATTGATGGGGGTTGGCCCAGGTCTGTTAAAATTCTTGAATGAGGTGGTCATGGCCAAGAGGGGCATCGTTGCTATCTCAACAATTCCAGCAGCATGTCATATTCCAACCTATATTGAGATCAACCCTCAATTGAGTTAGGCTACCAGAATCCAATGAGTGGCCTTGTGAAAGTCCATGAAAAATCTTGATTCATTGGTCCAGAAATCAATCTTCTGAACTGATGTAAAGTTTTTTTTTATCTGAAACAGATTGGGAATTGTTGATTGGTTTTATACCCATTCCATCTTCCTGTGTTATACAACACTTCATCCAATTCTATTTACCTTTGGTATTTCAAGTCTTCACCGTACACAGCTGCCACCACCAGTTACACATATAATACATATTCCTCTACACTTTCCTATATACTCTGTTGATAGTATCCTGCATCCCCCAGCATCATCGCATTCATTCCTGTAGCTGCTTGTACATTCCAGCTTCACACCCATTGTTGTGTGATCTGCAACAGTGGCATCCACCATCTTCTACCTCTTTCCCTATGCCATGGAGTGACATTTTAGATTTTTCTGTAGCTTATAAAGCTCTTTCCTGTCAAAACCTATGATCTTAGGTGCTTCTCATGTCCAAAGTATTAAGTACCCCATACCATTTGGCCTATGTGAAACCTCTTTCACCACAGCCATACCTTCTTCGTCATTATTGTCCTTCACATAGGTTCATTAACTATTACCTTATCCCTCTTACTGTGTTTTCGCAAAGTCATACCATGCCATGTCTATACTTGCACCCCATTACATTTTCTTTATATATTTTTGCACACCTTCACTGCTACACAGCATGTTCATCTATTATGCACATTCACCCATTGTGGTTATCATAATAGCCTTCCCACTTATATCCAAAATATGGCGCTCAGCACCTTCACTGCTACACAGCATGTTCATCTATTATGCACATTCACCCATTGTGGTTATCATAATAGCCTTCCCACTTATATCCAAAATATGGCGCTCAGCACCTCCATTTATCAAGCAGCAAAGTTTTTGCTGTATGCATATCCTTTCACGGCATCAATTAGGCTATCCTGCTGATGTGTTTGAGGCCCATCTACCTCATTCACTGTCACAGCCCATCATCACCCTGTATTCTTCAAACTGGTCATTCTAAACAAAGGTCAGCCGATCTAACTTTGGGTCAATAGTCATACCAATTTTACCTTCATACAGACTCTGTTTTTCCTCTGATTAGTACCAGCACCTTCCCTGTTAGGCATTACCTGCTGTTTCCCTGTAGCATCCAGCTCCACTCCGCTACCCACATTAGGTGCCCGACATTTTCCTTAGTCACCCATGTTGTCTATTGCACATTATCTCCACTGCCTACAACAGCATCTATACTCATTCCTAATCCCAATTCTCATCTTAATTATGCTATATATGTATATATATATATATGCATATGTATGTATATACATATATATATATATATATATATATATATATATATATATATATATATATATATATATATATATATATATATATATGTACCTAGATATGTATATAAGTAATACCTATATATCATTCTTTTATCTTCTCATACTTTTTGGATTTCAAATACCCCGGCACATGAGCACTTCATCAATTAACATCTATATGTGTGCAAATCTTTCTTCTCTTTTCATATTAACCTAGTTGTTTTGCAGGAAATACATGGAAAAGGCTATTATTTGGAATTGTAAATTTTATGTAATAGCTAGATTTGAATGAAAATTTATATTCCCTGTTTTAGATAGAATGAATGAGCATTATAAATATCATGAATTACTCGTTTTTCATGCATTTTTGCCTTTATTTTTCAAATTCTCACAAATGGTAACACGAATGGCACATGCACCATTTCGTAGGAGGTAATTAATTCTAAGTTGATGATTTACATCAATGGCCATAATCAGGATGTAAACAAAACTTAGAATTTTTATCTTTTACAAAATAACACTAGATCCACACTGGATCCTTTTTCAAAAATCATCATATTTTCAAATATTTCATCTTTTATCAGAGTTTAACTTAGAATTAATTCGATATATATACCAATGGCCATAGTCAGGGTATATTGAGAGTTAATTTCATTTTAAACTCTATAAAAGCACAAAAAATGTGTTTCATTCTTCACCCGAATTTAAATATAGATTATTATATAATACATTCAATGACCATAGTCAAGGATGTATTATATCTTTAATCTTATTTTTTATTCATCTAAGGAATGAAATAGCTTTTTCAAATCCAATTTCAAAGTTATTTAAATTCATTCATCATTTAGGATAGAATTACATCATATTTTCAAAATTTCCTTTTCAAAATTTCAAGTGATGCTTCTTCTTCATTTCTGAGACCAAATCTTATTCAAATCCAATTTTATCTCATTTCAAGATTCAAAAATTCAATTTCAAAGTCCAATTTGACTTTGAAATTTCAAAAATCATTTTATAATCAAACTTCAAATTTCCAGCTCAATTCAAAATTCAATTTCAAAGTTTAAATTAACTTTGAAGTTTCTGATTCATCTTCAGATTCAAAAATCAAGTTTATCTTCTTATCTTCAAAATCAAAATCACAAGTTTGAGATTGATTCTTGAATCTTGACTCTTCTTAAATTTTAAATTTAATCTGGGTTTTCAAAACCCAGATCCATCTTCAAAAGTCCCATTTAAACTTTCAAAACCCAAATCCAAAGTTAGATCAACTTGGATCCAGTTTTCTAAATACAATTCTACTTTTGGATCTTAGACTTCAGATCCAAATTGCATCATGAATTCCAGACCTCAGATCCAAATACATTCTAGGATCCAGAACCCAATTTCACTTTGGATCTCAAACTTCAGATCCAAATCTACCTGAGGATCCAGAATCCAACTTCCATTTTGGATCTCAGACTTCAGATCCAATTCCATTTAGGATCCAGATTCTGCTTCCACCTTGGATCTCATATTACAGATCCAAGTTCCATTTAGGATCCAGAATCCAATTCTACTTTGGATCTCAGACTTCAGATCCAAGTTCCATTTAGGATCCAGAATCTTATTCTACTTTGGATCTCAGACTCCAGATCCAATTCCATCTTAGGGTCCAGAGTCCAACTCTATCTTGGATCTCAGATTTCAGATCCAAATACCATCTTGGATTCCAAATCTTGAATCCAATTCCATTCAAAATTCCAGATCCAAATTCCACTTTAATTCCAATTCTTAAAACCAATTCCACTTCATCCCAGATTTCAAATCAAGTTCCCATTTCAGATCCTAAATTCAAAATTCAAACTTTGAACTCTATTCAGAATCCAGATCTTGGATTCAGATTTCATCTTGAAATTCCAACTTTTAAATCAATTCCATTTTCTCAATTTTATTCAGATTTTCCGATTCTATCTTTCCTTCTGACTTCAAACTTCAAAGTTAGAATTCAATTCCATTTTTTTCATCTCTATTCTGATTCAAAGTTCATTTATGACTTTGAAAATTCCTTACTTCTTCATTCTTTTATCTCCAAACTCCAAAATCATTTTCCAAATCCAGATTTATTTTCCCAAGCTCTTGATTATTTCCAATAACTTAGAACTTTAAAATCTTAAGTTCTAAGTTAGAAATCATTTTCTTCACTACTATCATCAGATACGTCTTAGAAATACTTGGGAATTTTTCAAATCATTTTCGAAAAAGAGCATACATCTTTTCATTGCACAAGTATGATTGTTTGTGCATTTAGACTTAGGAAAAAATCTTAGATAATTTCTTAGCAAAGCAAAAAGCATTAATTCGACCCTTGGTTCGATTACCCCTGGTAAAGGCGCCAGGAACAGTCGAACCTCGTACCGACGAGCAGATCCCGTCTCCCAATTTTCCTACAAATATTTCAAAAATGAAGGTGAGTTATTTCAAAAATTTTCAAAATTAAGGTCAAGTGAGACCCGCAAAAGAATTCCTCTTCTTTCTTTCTTTCTTTTCTTTTCTCTTCTCTCTTTCTTTTCTTTCTTTTATTTTCCTCCCTTCAAAAAGGAGGAAAATAGAGGTTAGAAAAGGAAAAGAGAAGGAAGACAGAGAAACCACAAGAGAGGAAAAATTTTGTGATGATCACAGTATTCAAGTTCAGAGCATTGATTTACATCCATTTCATAGGCTTAGTTTAATTTTGTTAAAGTCTTGTCATTATTTCATAGGTTCTAATTTGGGCGTATGTGATAGTTGTCATTTCATGTGGAATTTTTTGCCATTAATTCTTGAAAATTTTATCGTTAATTCATGTATTTGTCTCTGATTTTCTGCAAAAAACTCGAAGCCATTTGACTTCTGAAGCTCTATTTTAAAAAACTAGAACCGAATCGGGTTTTTAACCTTGTGGATGCTCTGGATCTTCATTTTGCAGACTTGTTGCTTTGAGATCTCCCCCATGGGAGATCCGATTCATCTTAAAAAAAATACAGTATCTCCATGGAGGAATCTACTAATTTACTGTATTTTATGGGACTTTTCTAGAATGATTTACTGTCTCTCAAAATTCAGCTTTTGCAGACCCCTATGAAAATCATGTTATATGTTTGTCAGGGTCTAGAATGACCTTAATCTGATGTGGCACTCCGATCTGTAGGTCAGATGCTATAACTATCCAAAGAGGAGTTGTTTCTCAGAACATCCTTTGTCATTTCCCAAAATTTCACGATCTTAGGACTCAGATTTTTATTTTTCCATATTTTACAAGTTCACTGGTTAATTCCTTGTTCTTTCAATTTTATCAAAATTAGAGGTCTGATAATCCTCTGTGTCTTCTGTATCCATGAGTCGAATGCTGAAACTCTCAAAAGAGGATTTGTTCCTCTGTGTGTCAGGAGATCCTCTTAAAATTTCATGGGTTTTGGCACTGTTTGCCATTTTTCTCTGATTTTTTGTGAAAACCTGTCAGTCTGCCTTAAATCCTAGAGTCACCGAATTCTGATCAAATCCTAAATCTATAAATGGAAAAAATTCTTGCTTAACTGTCCTCTATCACCCCATAAAATTTGGTGCATTTCTATGGTAGGTTAGTACCCGAAACCAGGTCATCATTAGGTTATGTTTAGGCTAAAAGGCAAAAATCTTGTTTTTCTTGGATTTTTTTGTTAATTTCTATATTAGAAAATGCCAAAAAAATGAATTTTAGGATTCCATTCTGTTATTAGGGTTAGTCTAGGTGTCCATGCCAAATTTGGGGCAATTTCAAGTTCATTTGCCTTGTGTGTTAGTTAACTTTTAAAATCAAAGGCAAAATTTAGAACTTTTATGATATTTTTGCATTTTTAGGGTTTTAATATATATATCATCATCTCATATCATATTATAGTTGATTTCTACATCATTTGCATTCATTGGAATTTCAAAATTTGCATTTTTACAAAAATTATTTCTGAAAACCCTGATTTCAAGGCCATAGTCTTGCTAAAAGCGGCATTTTAGTCATTTTACCTCAATTTTGAATTTCTAAACTTTAATTTTCATATTTACATCATATCATATCATCTTGTATTTGATTTTATCTTCATTTAAATTTCAAAATCCTCCTTTTTGCAAAAATATTTTTTGAAAACCCTGGTTTCAAGGTCATAGTCTTGTTATCAGGGGCATTTTGGTCATTTTCATCCCAATTTCGAATTTCCAAATCTTATTTTCATGTTTTTAATCCATTTTCATCATTTATTTCTTATGTTTATATCAAGAAGGTATGAATTGGGGTTTACATCTAGATAATATCCGATAATTTCCCAATATTTTTGGATAAATCCAGATAAATCTACATTTTTGTGCTAACCCTATTTTCTAGTTTTGCAGAGATATTCAGGAAGAAAACTTTCATTTATTTCATTTCAATGTAATATCAAATGTAATAATTTGGAATAAGATTTATATTTTCTGCTTAGAATAGGATTGCATTGCATATAGTTTGCTTTCATAAATTCAATATCTAATATATGATTAATGCACATCTTTTTCCAAATCCACTATGGTTGACACAAATGGCACGTGCACAAGCTCTTAGGGAGTTGAAAAACTTGGTGGAATTCGTATTTATGGACATAGTCAGAATACGAATGAAACCCAGATTTGTGATATTCGTATTAGCCACATTCAACCTACACTCTTAGGCTAACTTCAAAAATGCACTGCATTTCTCAAAAAAAAAATGGATTTTCTCAAGTTTCCACAGAAAATGTCTTTCAAATCCATATTCATTCATTTCATTCAATTTACATTATTTTTTCTAACTCAAATTCCAATTCTATTTCAAAGAAATCAATTTTCTCAAGATTTTCTCAGTCTTTCTCAGAAAATGATTTTCTCAAAAACTCAGAGTTTTCAAATGATATTTCACATATTTCCCAAGTTCAAATCGTGATTTTTCAATGTTTTAACATTCTCAATTTCATTTTCAAAGTTCACAAATCAATTTTCTCAAAATCTTTGCATTACTTCTGAAATTGGTTTTCTTAGAATTCTCAAATCCTCTTTAGAAATCAATTTTCTCAGAAAAAGTAGTTCAAATCTCAAAAAATGATTTTCTCATAGTTTCAATCTTCCTGAGAATCAATTTTCCCTTCAAAAGTTATTTTCCAATGCAATTCCTAATTTCCAATGAATTCCGTTTCCAAGAATTTCAAAATCTCAGAAGCAAACATCATATTTCTCAAAATGTGCATCTTTTCAAAGATTTCATAGCATATGCCTGATTCTCTGTGCATTTTAGGAAAATAGAGCATGATTTAGATATTTTGAACTTTGTTAAAGCGCAATTTTGATCCTTGGTTCAATTACCCTTGGTAAAAGCGTCAGGAATTGTTGAACCTCGTACTGACAGGCGGATCCCATTCCACGGAAATTTTTCATAAAATTTCAAAAATGGAGGCAAGTTATTTTCAAAAATATTTTTTTCAAAACTTTGATTGAGTTTGACTCGCAGAATCGTTTCTCTCTCTCACAGAGGGAGGGAAAAAGTTTGCAATGATAATAGGTTTGGCAACTGTGATGGGACCTGTCTTCGCTTGATTAATTGTGTGCTTGACTTAGCTCAAATGGTCAAAACTGTGTTCTACAAAATGTCATCCTTTACTTTCTGATATCATATGAACCTAGGAGCCTAGACTGGAACCCAGCTAACATGGATTGCATGTAGACTAGGCATGGTTTGGTAGGACCATATTGAGGAGGAAATTTTCATGCTCATATAGACTTAGGTCTAATACAACCCTCCTCAATCTAGGATTTGTATGTAAACAATGTTTGCTCCTTTAAAATTTTCAAAAATCTCTATTTCTTTAGGTTTTAGAGCCCTTTGTTTGTTTGCATGTGCTCATATTTTAAAAATCACCCCACCTATGTCTACCCGGTCTTCACGTTGCTAGGCTTTCTTCCAGAACCATAGTTCGGGACAAAGCCTCACAACTGGGCCACTTATTTGGGCTGACGCCCCCTGCCACGTACCAAGGGCCATAGTCCAACATATATTGGCAGGCGCTCAAGGATGTTGAGAAAACACAAGCCTAGAACCAAAGATGAATCTTTATGCCATGTACTTCAGGTTTCAGCTCGAGTATATCAGCAATGCATGGTTGGACACAGTTGATCTAAGCCTAGAGTCAGGATTAGAGTCCTACAGCTCTTTCAAAATTGATGCATTTAGAGTCAGCTTCTTAGGGAATGTTGTGTGTACATAATTGCTTGTGTAGGATGTGATTGAATGTATTGTAACCATTTCCCCTTTTATTTTCCCATATTTTCCCCATTTTTTTCAAAATACCTCATTTTCCAATTTATAAAGCATTTCTTGCTATTTTCTCAAAACCCTGGATGATTTTCCCAAATTATCTACTTTTTCTTAAAACTCCAGGTGATTTTTCATCCTTTCGTTCTTCTGGATCTCGAATTTCCAACTTCATTTTTATCCTGCCTGCAATTTTCAAAATTTCCTATATTTTTCAAGTCTCATTTCAGTTTTCTCCTGTTTTCCAGTCTGATGGCATTCACTCAACTTGATTATGTCTTTCCTGAGGGTCACATCTCCTATGAGGTGCGGCAAAGTATTTCCGAATATCAAACTCTCAGCACCGGATCCTTCATTCCCCAATGGTATTATTCATGGCTCAAGAATTTCTCTCATATGTTTTTGGACCACCTGAGCGATTGTGGGTTAGAACTGGCATCAGCAGTGGGAAAGTAGATAATCAACGACAATGTGATCTATGCACTAGCAGAGCGGTGAAACCTGTGCACTTGTACCTTCTACTTCCCATGGGTGGAGATAACCCTATTGATGGATGAATTCTCAGAAATCATGGGATTGCTCGAGCCAGCCGGTTAGCTTGGAGATCCATTGGAGCGACAGTTTTTTATCAATGTCAAGGGTCTCGATCCCTGAGATGCTTTAGCTAGCATGACAGAATGCAAATCTTGGCCACTGATTGAAGCAGATGGAAATGAATACGTAGATTTGCTCAAGATCTACCGACAATATAGGGCATTCGCAGAAGTTGACTCATTATCCAGAACAACTCGAGAGAGAATTCAGTATGCGATGGTCCTATGCACTGTGGGACTGACCTTCTTTCCAGATAGACAAAATTATGTAGATGTCAAGGTAGTTCAGCTTCTGCGAAAATGGGGAAGTCGACAAACCAGCCGCCTCTCTATGGCCATGGCACCACTCGCTTTCCTGTACCGAGGGTTGACTCGTTTCACGCTCGGAGAATCGATTCTAGTCAAAAGGTGCACCTATGCCTTACAGTTCTGGTTTCTCCGGCATGTGCCAACCAGAGCCAGCTCATTCAAATATAATGGCGAAAAGCTTCTTCCAGTTGCACGATATCGATTCTTGATCGATAACCTTCAAGAGGAAGAGGTTGTATAGGACTATTTTGATCATCAGAAGTCGCCTCTCAGATACACTTATGCATATGGCAAGCGGTTCAAGCTACTTGGTCCATTCTTCTGCACCTACTACCATCCAGAGCGATACATCAGGCAGTTTTCTTAGAGGCAGAAGTGCGTAGAAGCTCGACTATTATCAAGGATCATGTCAGAGTTTGATCTCACATCAGCGCAGTGGTCTGGAACATACCATTCTGCCAGATATAGCTAGGATTCCTTTGTTACTCTCACTCTTTTTCCAAGTTCTCGAGTGTCTGCTGATTATCAAGAGTGGTAGAGAATTGTTTGTCTCCCTCCTCTTTGTCAAGTTTATTATTGATAAAGCCATGTTTTCCTTTAATAAAATTCCTCTAATTTTCATTCTATCATGATTTGATGACCTCACCTAGGTAACAAGGCACATTTTCAGTTGTTTATTTTGCAAAGAATGGCAATGCAATTATCGTGATTCCAGTGATGGCTCAGTCCTTAGTAATGGGTTATTCTTTCAATTGTCTACCAAATTCTTAACAAATATTTTCTTCTCATTCAAAATCATCTCTTAGAACCTAACCTCAGTTTTGCCCTGCAGAGAGCATTCGTGATACTTAATCGTTCAGACGAGGTCAGGAAAGAAAATTGCACCAGTCGAGCATGTAGTATAGTCAACAACCTCAGAAGAAGAGATGGACTCCCCCCAATCAGCCAGGAGTCAAGGTTAGCAAGACAAGGACGACATCAATCCTCAGATGTATGCCCTTTTTTAAAAGATGATGAGTGAACAGGCTAGAACCAGTTCACAGAAAATCTCCACCAAGAAGAAGGCCAAGGGCCGAAAATTGAAAAAGCAAGTGAAAGTATCCAAGAAGCGTATCCAACATGAGGGTACATCTGATGAATCAGAATCGGTGGATGATACCGATGAAGAGTATGAAGCTCAGCAGATAGTCCACAAGTCAACTCAAGGACAGGGGTCGGCCCATAAGTTTAAGAAACAATCTGTCAATGATTCTGACCAACCACAACTTAGAGATATGGTCAAAATGGTCAAAGATCTGCAGACCCGCGACAAGGGCAAGAAAGTCTTCACGAGCGAAGACTTCTACGATGGTTTGGATGGGGATGATAGTCTTGATAAACTCCCTAGAAAGTTTATCAAATTTGATGGTTCTAGTGATTCAAAGGCATATCTCGCCATGTTTTTTGCTAAATGTGCAAAATCCAAGCGAGACAATCAAGCTCTCTTCCTTTGTTTCCCTCACAGTCTAGAGGGAACAACTGCAAAATGGTACTCAGAGCATGTTAATCCCATCGAGCTGAAAGAGTTTGACAAAATGGTAAATCTGTTCATCGAACGATTCCTCTTCAATGCTGAGGCACTTTCAACCCTCAGTCATCTCTGCAGCCTCAAACAAAAAGAAAATGAGAAGGTCAAAGTCTTTATTCACCGATGGAGGTCAGCTTGCAACAAGATAAGGGATCCCATATCAGAGAGACACGCATTGTCATTAATATTAAGCAATTTTTCACAGCCCCTAAGAGGCCTTATTTCTACTGTACCATCAAGAAAATTCATTAAATTGACAAAGAGAACCAAATGGCTCGAGCTATGCATGGAAAATGGAGTCTACGAGGGCTTCACTTTCACCAAGAGCAACAATCAGAATGAGCAGAAGAAGAATGCTCATTTCACCCATTCTGTTAGAAACAGTAATTGGAATCATCGCAAGGGGCAGAACAAAGATTATTGTTATGGTGTGGGAGGTTCGAATCCTCACAAGAATGACCAGAAAGGCAAGTTGGCTCCTCAATATAACAAACCACTTCAGTTAGAGCAGGGACTGAAATCTCGTGAAAAGGTGAAACATGATGGGTGGAGCTATGACAGAAAATTTACTCCGTTGAATCAATCACTCGAGACTTTTCTCAAGTATATGTTGACCAAGGACATGGTCAAATTGCCTAGAATGGCCGAACCCCTTGTGCCCATGGGGAAATTCAAAGATCAATTTTGTAAGTTCTATCAGACAGTGGGACACAACAATGAGAATTGTTTTGTTCTCAAGAACATAGTTCAGGATTACATAGATAAGAATCTTCTAGTAGAGGGTATTGAAGATGAAAAGTTGAAAATTCTAAAGCAGTCATTTCCTTAACATTCTACGACGATCATCTCTGAGCAACCCTATTAGCCATAAAATCACATCAGGCCATGTTCCAACAGAGACATGCAAGTTCAAAATCAGGTCCTCGTACTACAACAGGCTCAGTCCAATGCTCAGAAAATAAACCTCATTTCAGCCTTCGGTAAGATGAATGCATATGCAAAAACTGCCAAGATATCCTCGGAAGTAGCCAAGAGAATTCTAGGATTTCATAAGCATTTCATTAAGTCTGTTCCAGAAAAGGGTGAGACTGTTACGACAATGAAGCCATACATGATACTTCAAGTACAAGGTTTTGATGATGAGCAAGTGGAATCAACTGCATTTCAGCTAAGGCTATGAAGAAATTGAAGAATTCAGTGAAGAATCCTTGAAAACTAGTGTGCAAATGTTTAATTCATTAAAAGTCTTAGATTCTTGTAAGAGTCTTACTTAGAGTGCATATTTAGGTTGCATTTCATCTTAAAAGTCTTTAGAAAAACTTTTCTAAAAGAAACTCTTTTGAAAATCTTTTTAGAAAACTCTTTTCTTAAATTTTCATGTTTATTAGTCGACCAATAGACTTATCAGTCGACTAATCCTTTTGCACCATATTTTCTAAAAAGTCATTCTTGTCAAATTAGTCGACCGAAGGTTTTATCAGTCGACTGGACAGAATGTCTGTTTTCTGGAAAATTAGCAGCAGTCGACTAATGGTTTTTCAGTCGACTGAACAGAACATGTGTTTTCTGAAAAATTTAGCAGCAGTCGACTAATGCTTTTTATCAGTCGACCGAACAGAATGTTTGTTTTTCAGAAGTTTTTAGCAGCAGTCGACTAAAAGGTTTTTCAGTCTACTGATGATATTATCAGTCGACTAACTTTTCTTAAGTCGACTAAGTTTCAAAAGTTCAGAATTTCAAACGGCTCGATTAACAGATCAGTCGACCAACGATAACTGTCAGTCTACTAATAACTAACTATTAGTCGACTAACTGATGTTTCAGTCGACTAATTTTGCCGTTTTCCTGAAACTTCAAAAAGGCGTGTCTTTTCATTTTTCAAATGTTTTGATCGTTTGAAATGGACCGTTTTGACACCCTTTCATACTCTCAATGTATGGAATCTTTTAACTATAAATATGAGTGCATTTTACACTCAAAAACAACTATTCAATCGATTTGAATCTTGCTTTTCACTCTTATTCATTCAAGTATTGATTTTCTCACTCACGTGATATTTTCACTTCAGTTTTTCACTCAAATCACTTTGAGAGATAGTGAATTCGTGAGTAGAGTGTTTCAACAACCTCAAAAGCCAATTGCATCTCATTTGCATTCAAAAGGAAGGCTCATAGGTTGTATTGTAAGTTGTTATTTCTTTTGTGTAAAAAGAAGGACTCCTTGGTGTAAAGGAGTTGTTTGCTTTCAGTAGGATTGTTACTGAAAGTGGGACCGGTTATGGTCTATGTGATCTTGTAGTTTACAAGGTTGATAGTGGAAAATCTCAAGCGGGTTTTGCTTGGGGACTGGATGTAGGTCGGGTTTGACCGAACCAGGATAAAATCTTGTGTTCTTTGTGTGTTTGCTTTGAGATTTGCAAAATCCTTCAATATTCCGCAGAAAGTTTTTTAAAAGCACTATTCACCCCCCCCTTTAGTGCTCGTTGCCTCGATCCTAGTGCACTTTCATTTGGTATCAGAGCACAGGTTTGCTATTACTTTGATTTGACCATCATCTAGCATGGCAACTACAACATCTCAGCATAAAGAAGGAAGCTCCTCTGTTCATCCTCCTCTCTTCGACGGAACAAACTATGGATACTGGAAAGTAAGAATGACAATATTCCTGCAATCCATGGATCTCGATATCTGGAGAGTTGTTTCAGAAAAGTACCAAACTCCATCAACTGATTTCAGCCGATGGACCGATGATGAAAAGAAGACTGCTTCACTGAATGCCAAAGCTATGAATGCGGTATATTGTGGCGTTGACAAGGTAGAGTTCAATCGCATCTCTCAATGCTCTACAGCTAATGAAATCTGGCATACTCTTCTCGTAACACATGAAGGTACGTCAAAGGTAAAGGAATCTAAAATTGTTTCTTTAGTTCATAAATTTGAATTGTTCAAAATGAAGCAAAATGAATCTATATCGGACATGGTAACTAGAATGACCGATATAACTAACACTTTGAAATCCCTTGGAAAAGAATATTCACAAGTGGATTTAGTCAGAAAAATTCTAAGGTGTTTAACTCTTGAATGGGAGAGAAAAACCACTACTATTGAAGAAGCAAATGATCTCAATACTCTCACTCTTGAAGACTTAGTTGGTAACCTAATGGCATATGAGGTCCAACTTCAAGACAGACAAGAAGAAGAGCCTAAAAAGAAATCTCTTGCTTTTAAGGCTACTTCTGACTCGGAAGATTCTGAAGAAGATGAAGATGAAGATATTGCCCTCATCACAAGGCAATTCAGAAGATTCATCAAAAAGGGAAGATTTCAAAGAAAGGCAAAGAAAGCAGATTCTTCCATTCCCAATGAAGTAAAGTGCTTTAACTGCAAAAAGGCAGGACATATCAAGAAAGATTGTCCTCTTCTCAAATTCAAGCCCAAGGACCAATTCAAGAAGAAAAAGGCATTTCAAGCCTGTTGGGATGATAGTGACTCCTCTTTCGATGAAGAATCAAATGAAGAAGTCGCCAACATGTGTTTTGTAGCACAAGAAGTTTCGGTAAGTCAATTTGACTATGATGAGTTATTTGAAGCATTTAATGATTTATATGCTAAATTTAAGAGTCTTAGTTTTAAAAATAAAGAGTTAAAAACTGAAAATTTAACTCTTGACTCTCAAAATAAAGTGTTACTTCAAGAAATAGAAGATCTCAAGAAGGAAAATTCTTGCCAAGCACTTGAGATAAAAGAAATTGGAGTTAGAACCAATCTCTTACAAAAGGAAATATCTAGTCTTAAAGAAAAGTCAAATGATCTTCTTTCTATAGTGATCAAATTCACAAATGGTCAAGAGAATCTAGAAAAACTTCTTGGTTCTCAAAGATGCTCAGTTAATAAAACCGGATTAGGATATAGCTTCTTTGATACTCAAAATAGACCAAACTATGTGGTGAAAAATCAAAGACATTATTCTCAACCTTTTGTTCATAAAACTAAATTTTCTAGTTCTAATAGAAATGCATCTAGAAATGATTATTCTAGAAATGTTTATTCTAAATCCTTTTATAGAAAGAATATTTATTATCAAAGGAAACCAAAATCCAAATGGATATGGGTTCCTAAGACTAACTCTCATGGACCCGAAAATAGAAAGGGGTCAAATGCTCTGTTTTCTGATTTTGTTGTAGGTACACAACATAAGGAGCAAATGGATATTGGACAGCAGATGTTTCAAACATATGACTGGAAGGCCGGAGTTATTTTCCACCCTCCAAAATAAGGATGGAGGAACCATCACCTTTGATGACAATAACAAGGGAAAAGTGATAGGTATTGGTAATCCAAAATTTCCCTTGATAGAAAATGTTCTTTTAGTATATGGTTTAAAGCATAATTTAATATCTATTAGTCAATTATGTGATAAAGGTTTTCATGTTTCTTTTGAAAATGATTTATGCTTAATTTCTGATTTTCAATCTAAAAAGATCATTTTTAAAGGTAAAAGAAGAAACAATGTGTATGAACTATATCTAGATGAATTACCCTCTTTTAATGAAAAATGTCTTATTGTTTCAAATGAAATTCAATGGTTATGGCACAAGAGACTTGGACATGTTAATTTTAAAATTATTTCAAAATTATCTAAGAATGATCTTGTAAGAGGCCTACCTAGAATACCATATAAAAAGGATCACTTATGTGATGCTTGTCAAAGGGGTAAACAAATTAAGAGTTCTTTTAAAGCTAAAGATATAGTTTCAACAAAACGTCCTCTTGAACTTTTACATTTAGATCTATTTGGACCATCTAGAATTCAAAGTTTGAATGGTAGCAAGTATGCTTTTGTTATAGTAGATGATTATTCTCGGTTTACATGGGTGATTTTTCTAAAAAGCAAAAATGATGCTTTTTCAGAAATTTCTAAACTTTGTAGAAGAATTACAAATGAAAAATCTACATCTATTATTAAGATTCGTAGTGATCATGGTGGTGAATTTGAAAATGAATCTTTTCTAAAGTTTTGTGATTTACATGGTATATCTCACAACTTTGCTTTTCCTAGAGCAGCTCCACAAAATGGAGTTGTTGAAAGAAAGAATAGAACTTTGCAAGAATGTGCTAGAACCATGCTTCAAGATAAAAATTTACCAAAATATTTTTGGGCTGAAGCAATTAATACAGCATGTTATGTCTTAAATCGTGTTCTTATTCGACCAATTTTACATAAAACATGTTTTGAATTATATTATGATTGTATACCAAAGATCTCATATTTCAAAATTTTTGGTAGTAAATGTTTCTTGTTAAATACCAAAGATAATCTTGATAAGTTTGATTCAAAATCAGATGAATCAATATTTCTTGGATATTCTTCTAGAAGTAAAGCATATCGTATTTTCAATAAAAGAACATCTTGTATTGAAGAATCTTTACATGTTGCATTTGATGAGAATTGTGAGCAGGTTATTCCTCTAAGCGAAGAAGAAGAAGCAACACTTCAAGAAGAACCCTTGATAGATAGTACTTCTCAAGAAAATATTCCTCTTCAACCGGTTTGGAAAGAAGTTCCTAATCATCCACATGAACAAGTTATTGGTGAAATAAAGAGTGGTGTCCAAACTAGAAGGCAGTTAGAAAAATATATTGCAAATGTTGCTTTCATATCTAAATTAGAACCAAAGAATATCAATGAGGCATGTGATGATGAATTTTGGCTTTTAGCCATGTCTGAAGAACTTAACCAATTTACTAGGAATGATGTTTGGGATCTAGTTGATAGACCAAAGGATCATCCAGTAATTGGAACAAGATGGGTCTTCCGAAATAAGCTGGATGAAAATGGTGAAGTCATTCGTAACAAAGCAAGGCTAGTGGCACAAGGCTATAATCAAGAAGAAGGCATAGATTTTGATGAAACCTATGCACCAGTGGCTCGATTAGAGTCAATTCGTATGATGCTTGCTTTTGCTAGTTACATGAACTTCAAGTTATATCAAATTGATGTTAAGAGTGCATTCTTAAATGGACACATCAATGAAGAAGTTTATGTAGAGCAACCCCCAGGCTTTAAAAATGAGAAATATCCAGAAAAGGTCTACAAATTGAAAAGAGCTTTGTATGGACTCAAACAAGCACCAAGAGCGTGGTATGAAAGACTACGAAATTTTCTAGAACAATCTGGTTTTTCCATTGGTCGGGTAGACTCCACTTTATTTATTAAAAATCTTAATTCAGATATTCTTGTTGTGCAAATTTATGTTGATGACATAATATTTGGTTCTACTAATGATTCTCTTTGTAAAGAATTTGCTAAAGCTATGCAGGAAGAGTTTGAAATGAGCTTGATGGGCGAATGAAACTACTTCCTTGGACTTCAAATAAAGCAAACTGAAGAAGGAATCTTCATCAATCAGGGTAAATATACAAAAGAACTTCTCAAGAGATTTGGGATGGACTCATCAAAATCAAGAAGGAATCCTATGAGTACAACTACTTCTCTTGATAAAGATGAAAATGGTAAAAGTGTAGATACTAAGCTCTACAGAGGTATGATCGGATCTCTATTATACTTAACTGCTAGTCGACCTGATATTATGTTTAGTGTTTGTATGTGTGCAAGATTTCAAGCTAATCCAAAGGAATCTCATTTAACTGCAGTAAAACAAATTCTTCGTTATTTGAAAGATACTTCAGATTTCGGTTTGTTTTACCCAAAATCATCTTCCTTTGATTTAGTTTCATATAGTGATGCAGATTTTGCAGGAAGTAAATCTGATCGCAAGAGTACTAGTGGAACTTGTCATTTCTTGGGAAATTCCTTAGTCTCTTGGTTTAGTAAAAAGCAAAATTCAGTATCACTCTCAACAACTGAAGCTGAATATATAGCGGCTAGTTTAGCATGTTCACAAGTACTTTGGATGAAACAGACCTTAAAAGATTTTGGTTTAAACTACTCCACAACAACTATTTATTGTGATAACACTAGTGCTATAAATCTTTCGAAAAATCCTATTCAGCACTCAAGAACTAAGCATATTGAAGTTAGACATCATTTTTTAAGAGATCATGTGTTAAAAGGAGATATTTCGTTAAATTTTATTTCCACTAAAGAACAACATGCCGATATCTTCACTAAACCTCTTAAAAATGAAGATTTTATGAGAATTAGGAGAGAACTAGGTATTTGCTCATTTTTGGATTTATAAAAATGCTAATTTTTGAACAAAATCTCAAAATCGCACTATATTAGTCGACCGATAAAATTCTAGTCGACTGATGTTTTATATTTTGGAATGTATCGCATCATATTAGTCGACCGATATATTTCTAGTCGACTGATGATATTTTTAGAACTAGTCGCATTATTAGTCGACCGATAAAGTTTTAGTCGACTAAAATTTTTAAATCTTAAATGAAGGGACCCGACACCCCTTGGATTTGTTTTTAAAACCCGTTTTTTTTTAAAAAGAAGGCATCGTTTCACTTTGTTTTTTTTTTGCACCTTTTCATTTTTTTTTCTTTAAAACGAAACCCTTAAACTGAAAACCCCTCTTTCTCCTTTGCCTCTCTCTCTCTCTTCCGAAAAACCTGCGGAGTACCATTCGACTCCATCATCGCCCGGATTTTCTTACCGTAACAGGGAGACGCTGGAATCTTCTGGCCGTGATCTTCAAACACCGGAATCCTCTTACAGCGACTGGCGCATCTTCAAAACACTCCGGAACTCTCTTGTCGTGACAGTGCATTACCGGAATCCCCTTTTGGCCGACCTCTCCTCACCGTCAGCCACCACATTGTCCTTCATTTTTTGATCGCCGGAAAGGTTTTTCCCTTTGCCGGACGTCATTTGGAAGCCGACATTTTGGTAACCATGCCTTGCACGAAGTCTACATCTGCAAAAGGTTTAGGTTCTCCTCCTCCTACACCTACTTCAAGACATGGTTTTTCACAAAGATTACTTCGCAACCCTCTTCTCTGACACTTTTGGATCAATTTCTGCACTACCTATTTTACCAGGCCAAAATGTTCTATTTCACTTGTTTTCTCGTTACAAAATAAGAGAATTATTTCCTGGTATTTCACATCTTTTTGATGCTTGTGCAGATACACTTCACTATCCTTTTCTCATTCACTTGTTTTACACAAATTTACAAATGAATCATGAAACTGGAATTTTGTCTTCTCTTGTTCGTGATGTTGAAATCGAGTTTGATTCGAAATTACTTGGAGAAATTCTTGAAATTCCATCTTCAGACACTCTTTTCAACACTATTGAAATGAATGATGAAAGAGTTTTTGAACAAATTCTTCTTCCAGAAGCACCTCACTGCCCTCCTTTCAAAAATACTAATCTTCAAACTCGTGCACGCATTGCTGGACGAATCCTTGCCCACAATGTTCTACCCAAAACTGGTTCTTTTGATTATTATTCCACAGATCTATCTACGGCTCTTTATGTTTTATTTGGGAATATTTCTGTCAACTGGTCCAATGTGTATTTTACAAACTTGTGGAAACAAAAACCATTTCTTCCTTATGGTTGTCTTTTAACCCGTATTTTTAGACATTTTAAAGTTTCTTTAACAAATGAAAAGTACATTGAGCAAAAAGAGTTCTTTGATCAAACAATTTTTAAAAGAATGAAAATTAAATATCTGCCTCCCTTAAATGTTAATCAAACTGAACCATCTGATCCTAATGAACCATCTATTTCTGAACCTTCACCTTCCGCGACACCTTCATCTCATGCAAAAAGAAAGAAATTTTCGACAAATCAAGACCATGATGAAGTTATGCAGAGACTGGAAGCGTTGGAGCTGCATCAACACACCTTTCGTGAAGATGTGACTCAACAACTTGCTTCAATTCAGAAGGATGTAACTGCAATTAAGGATTTGCTAAACTCTCTTTTCTGATGTTTGATCTTTGAAAAACATACTTTATGGGTTGTAATATTTTAAACTTATCTCTATTTTTGCTTATGCTATTTTTGCCCTTACTCTTTTTTATTCTGACAAAGGGGGAGAAAAAGATAAAGATAGCATTACTTCGAAATTGTAGGGAGATCTTGAGAAAAAGATAATAGCAATTACATTACAGGAGATCTTGCATGAGAAATGCAAAATTAAGAGAAAAAGAAAGCTTTGAAGAGAAAAAGAAATGATGAATGGAAATGCAAACCAATCAATATGTGATATATGTGCTTTAAATGTGCTAACTTTTAATGTTTTGCAGCATATTGATAGGGGGAGTAAAATCTCCATCTATGCATCTAAATGCTTCATCTTTGATTAAGTTTGTCATCATAAAAAAGGGGGAGATTGTTACGACAATGAAGCCATACATAATACTTCAAGTACAAGGTTTTGATGATGAGCAAGTGGAATCAACTGCATTTCAGCTAAGGCTATGAAGAAATTAAAGAATTCAGTGAAGAATCCTTGAAGACTAGTGTGCAAATGTTTAATTCATTAAAAGTCTTAGATTCTTGTAAGAGCCTTACTTAGAGTGCATATTTAGGTTGCATTTCATCTTAAAAGTCTTTAGAAAAACTTTTCTAAAAGAAACTCTTTTGAAAATCTTTTTAGAAAACTCTTTTCTTAAATTTTCATGTTTATTAGTCGACCAATAGACTTATCAGTCGACTAATCCTTTCGCGCCATATTTTCTAAAAAGTCATTCTTGTCAAATTAGTCGACTGAAGGTTTTATCAGTCGACTGGACAAAATGTCTGTTTTCTGGAAAATTAGCAGTAGTCGACTAATGGTTTTTCAGTCGACTGAACAGAACATGTGTTTTCTGAAAAATTTAGCAGCAGTCGACTAATGCTTTTTATCAGTCGACCAAACAGAATGTTTGTTTTTCAGAAGTTTTTAGCAGCAGTCGACTAAAAGGTTTTTCAGTCTACTGATGATATTATCAGTCGACTAACTTTTCTTAAGTCGACTAAGTTTCAAAAGTTCAGAATTTCAAACGGCTCGATTAACAGATCAGTCGACCGACGATAACTGTCAGTCTACTAATAACTAACTATTAGTCGACTAACTGATGTTTCAGTCGACTAATTTTGCCATTTTCCTGAAACTTCAAAAAGGCGTGTCTTTTCATTTTTCAAATGTTTTGATCGTTCGAAATGTACCGTTTTGACACCCTTTCATACTCTCAACGTATGGAATCTTTTAACTATAAATATGAGTGCATTTTACACTCAAAAACAACAATTCAATCGATTTGAATCTTGCTTTTCACTCTTATTCATTCAAGTATTGATTTTCTCACTCACGTGATATTTTCACTTCAGTTTTTCACTCAAATCACTTTGAGAGATAGTGAATTCGTGAGTAGAGTGTTTCAACAACCTCAAAAGCCAATTGCATCTCATTTGCATTCAAAAGAAAGGCTCATAGGTTGTATTGTAAGTTGTTATTTCTTTTGTGTAAAAAAAAGGACTCCTTGGTGTAAAGGAGTTGTTTGCTTTCAGTAGGATTGTTACTGAAAGTTGGACCGGTTATGGTCTGTGTGATCTTGTAGTTTACAAGGTTGATAGTGGAAAATCTCAAGCGGGTTTTGCTTGGGGACTGGATGTAGGTCGGGTTTGACCAAACCAGGATAAAATCTTGTGTTCTTTGTGTGTTTGCTTTGAGATTTGCAAAATCCTTCAATATTCCGCAGAAAGTTTTTTAAAAGCACTATTCACCCCCCCTCTAGTGCTCGTTGCCTCGATCCTAGTGCACTTTCAGAGACATCTGCACCAAAGCCGATAACTGCCCTCTCCAATGTCCCAATTCTGGATCTAGCATAGGCTTCCACCAAACACCAGCAAGTGTTGGATGACTTATTGCGGAAAATCAAAGTGAATCCAAGTACTACTCCTGAAGACATGGCCCAGATCGTCAACCATGCCATGACCAATGCTCCGATCACTTTTTTTAATTGAGGATCTCCTGAAGTCTCATGCATTTCACAACAATACTCTGTATGTTGTGATTTGAACCAAAGGAATGATTGTTCCTCATGTGTTGATCAATGGGGGCAGTAGCTTCAATATATGCCCGAAAATGATAGCTAAGGCTTTAGGCATCAAAGAAGAAGAATACATCCTAGACCCAATCACCATCTACAGGTTCAATAATCATGGCCAGACAACAAAAGGAAAGATCTTTTGGAGATCTTCATTGATTATTCAGTCCATTCAGTCCTCTTCCATGTGGTCAATGTGCCACCTTCATACAATCTGTTGTTGGGTCGAACATGGATCCATAATGCAAATGCAGTGCCTTCCACTCTTCATCAATGCGTTAAGTGGTCAAAATATGGTATGATCACAACAGTCTTGGGAGAAGATCCAGAACAAAGGCTTTCACAACCCATGATTCCCAAACCCACTTTCACTACCAACATCTCTAGCATTAGGGAAATTGATAAAATCAACCTTGGGGGAAAGTTTGGAGATACTGCAGATGGCAGAACCACCGAAGCATACTGTATCCATGACTCAATGGAAAGGACTAAAATTCTTCAAGATTGGAGGTCGTTTGGATTACAACACTGTCAAGGATCATCCCTTGTTTCCATAATTCATGAAATCCAAGAAGGGATTTGATTTATTACTGAAGCATGGTTACCAGCCCTTTAGAGGCTTGGGCAAGAATGAAGATGGTCGTTTAGAGCCAGTAACCCTTGATCATCATCCTCGTAGAGAAGGATTGGGTTTCACTGGCAAGAGATCATAAAAAAATAGTCTTTGTCAAGGGAGCGCAATAGAAGCATCAATTGTCTTTTTCTTTTCTACTCTTTTGTTTTCCTTGTATAGGGATGATATCTCATTTCATTTTAATCATTATTGTAAACACCCTAAATTTTCACCCTCATCCAGTGTTTATATATTTCATGTGTCATTGCATATCATTGCATGCATTCGGCATACCATTTCATTGCATTGCATGTCATTACATCTCATTTTTGAGATCCAGCACTTCTGTTTTCAAAATATTTAATCCAGATTCGAGTTTTAAAACTTTTATTTCAAAATCAATTTTAAAACCTGGGCTTTTAATCAACATTTTGTCATTTGCCAACCCCCAGGACCTCATATTTTGAAGTCTTTTTCTCAAAAAACAATTTAGATTCATTTTAAACTCAATTTCAGTTGATTTCAATTCTCAGATGAGGCCCATTTAGGTGGTGTCGCTTCTGAATCCCTTTATTTATCAAAAATCTCAAAACTTTCAGAGTCCTAGTCGGATCAGGACTCTACATTTTCATCTTTTGAACCTTTTCATTTTGATTTTAAACCAGTTATGGTCATATCCCTTGTCCATTTCCTCCATTTTGGCCAAAATCTTAGAGTCCTAGTTGGATTAGGACTCTTTTTTTCAGAGTCTCAGTCGGATCAGAACTCTACTTTTTACTACCTATTTTGGAGAAAACCTTTTCAAATATTTCGTTTTGGCCAAAATCTCAGAGCCTATGATCATCATAAAATTTTTCCTCTCGTTCTTTCTCTCTATTCCTTCTCTTTTCCGTTCTAATCCCTATTTCTCCTTTTTGAAGGGAGAAATGAAAAGATCAAAAATAGAAGAGAGAAAAGAAAAAAGGAAGAGAAGAAGAGAGAGGAACTATTTCGCGAAGGTCTCACTTGACCTTAATTTTGAAAAGATTTTAAAAGATTACTTGCCTCTGTTTTTGAAATATTTGCGGGAAAATCGGGAGACAGGATTCGCTCGTCGGTATGAGGTTCGATCATTCCTGCTGCCTTTACCAGGGGTAATCAAACCAATGATTGAATTTATGCCTCTTTGCTTTGCTAAAACATCATCTAAGAATTTATTCTAAGTTTAAATGCACAAAAAATCATGCTTGTGCAATGCAAGGATGTATGCTCTTTTTGAAAAATGATTTGAAAATCTCCAAGTATTTCTGAGATGAATTTGATAATAGAGTGAAGAAATAGTTTTTAACTTAGAACTTGAGATTTAAAGTTCTGAGTCTTTGAAGTAATCAGAGTTTTGGGAAGATAAATCTGGACTTTGAAAAGAATGATTTTAAAGCTGAGATAAAGAAAAGGAAAGTAAGTTTCAAAGTCAGAAATGGACCTTGGATTTTAGAATTTTGAACATGGATTTAGGAGAGGAAATGAATATTTTGAAATGGAATTGAATTCTATATTCAAAGCTTGAAATCAGAATGAGATTTGAGAAATCCAAATTGAGTTTGAAAAAAATAGAATTGGATCTAGATGGGATATGAAAATGGAATCAAATTTGAAATCCAGAAATCAAGATAGAATTTTGAATCCACAATCTGAATCCTAGAATGGGATTTGAATCTGAAATTTGAGATCTAAGATGGAATTTGATCCAAAATTTGGAATGAAATTTGGATCTGAAGTATGAGATCCAAGATGGAGTTGGATTCTGGACCCTAGAATGGATTTTGGATCTGAAGTCTGAGATCCAAGATGGAGTTGAATTCTGGACCCTAGAATGGATTTTGTATCTGAAGTCTAAGATCCAAGATAAAGTTTGAATTCTGAATCCTAAATGGAATTGGATCCGAAGTCTAAGATCCAAGATAAAGTTGAATTCTGGATCCTAAATGAAATTGGATCTAAAGTCTAAGATCCAAGATAAAGTTGGTTTTTGAAGATTTGAATCCAATATAGAATTGGGTTCTAAATTTAGAATCCAAGGTGGAAATTCTGGATCTTTTGAAGATCCGAATTGGGACTTGTGAAGAGGGATCTGGATTTTGAAAACCCAGATTGAATTTAACATCGAATTTTGAGATTTTAAAATTAATCCCAAAATTTTGACTTTGAATTGAGAATCAAGGCTCAATCCTTAGATATAACTCTGAAGATGAAGGATAACTTTGATTTTGAAGTTTTAAATTTAGAAAAATGAATCATGAATTTCAAACAGTTAAATTGGATTTTGAATTTGGAAATGGAATAAAAATGAACATGAAATTTTAGAGTCAAATTGAATTTTGAATTTGAATTTTGAATCTTGAAATGAGATAGAATTGAATTTGAATTTATAAATAAGAATTGATTTGTGAAACGAAGAAGGTATTTGAAGAATTATCTCAATAAGTCCCTCAGATTTTAGAATAAAACTAAAAGAATTTTGAAAACATGATGTAATTCTATGATGAATGGAAAAGGAATTTGAAATTGATTTTTTTGAAAATCTTATTTCATTCTTTAAGTGAATTAAAATAAGATTGAAAATATAATACATCCCTGACTATGGTCATTGAATATATTATATAATAATCTTATTTAAATTCAAATGGAGAATAAAATGTATTTTGGTGATTTTATAGAGTTTAAAGTGAAATTAACTCTCAATATATCCTGACTATGGCCATTGATATATATTTTGAGTTAATTTTAAGTTAAACTCTGATAAAAGAGGAAAATATTTAAAGAAAATATGATGAATTTTGAAAAAGGATGCAGTGTGGATCCAGTGTTATTCCATAAAAGATGAAAATCCTAAGTTTTGTTCACATCCTGATTATAGCCATTGATGCAAATCATCAACTTAGTATTAATCACCTCCTATTAGAATAGTGCACATACCATTCGTGTTCCCATTTGTGAATTTTCAGAAATAAAGGAAAAATAATGAAACAAATGGTATTTACATGCTCATCCATTCTAATCTAGTGCAGAAAATTTAAATTCTCATTAAGACCTAACTTATTACAACATTTGAAATTGAAATTACAACTCCCAAGTAATAACATTTCTTTACATATCCCCGGCAAGATAGAATCAGCACAAAAAGGAGATTTAAAAACGTGAATGTTAATTCTTACACAAGATGCTTTACTCACATTGAGTGAGAAGGACATGTGGCATACCCCACATTTGTTAGAAAAATGTAACTATATATAGGTATATATATGGGCAATGCCATGGAAATCTATATACAATGAATGAAGGCAAGGACCAGGATGGTTCAAGATGAACCATCGTGGAATATAATGGCCATAGTAGCTCGTGATGAACTACTATGGAAATAAAAAGAAATATAACTATAGTGGCTCTTGATGAGCTATTATAGAAAAAACTGATCATAATGGTTCCTTGTGAGCCATCATAAGAAAAGAATGACATTTATGATGATTCTAGATGAACTATCATAACTAAGAAAAAGCCACAGTGGTTCCTTGGGAACCACTGTAAAAGAAAGACCGTTATGATGGTTCTAGATGAACTATCATAACTAAAAAAAAAAAAAAACCACAGTGGTTCCTTGGGAACCACTGTAAAAGAAAGACAGTTATGATGGTTCTAGATAAACTATCATAACAAAGAAAAAAAAAAAGCCACAGTGGTTCCTTGGGAACCACTGTGAGTAAAGAAAGAAAGAAAAGAACAAAAAAAAAAAAAGGAATGTGGTGAAGATGTTAATACAGGTGTAACACGGGTATAGCAAAGGTGAAATGCAACAAACAGTGCATACCCTGTAGGTGTAATGGGCAGCTGCACAGTATTATTGAGACACAAGTCTTCCTAAACTAGGGATGAGAAGGATTATTTAAACACGTACATCAAATCCTAGAAAATGAATTCTAATGTGTCACACGCTATCTTAAAGAAGGGACACTATTGTGATGTACATGGTGGGATATACATGGTTTTAGAAATAGTGACGATGAAACAAAAGTGGAATCAGCAAATTTATCATACATGTAATGTCCTACCCAAAGTTGAACAAATATGCAGAACTGAAATTAATAACCCTTGCAAGCATAGCAATATTTCACAAAAATCATGTTGACCCCAAAGTCATGCTGTAGCAGCAGATAGAGATAGTTGGAGAGAAAGTGAATTCTTGAAACCACAGGAGACTAGGTAATGAAGATCATATCTGCAGTTTTAGTTCTTTATCTTCCCCAAAAGCCATTAGAAGAATGTATTATAGAGAATCACCAAAACCAAATCCTCATATAACACAATTTTTCAGGCAGCAGGATTAAATGCAAGTAAACAAATTAATGGAGGTAGAACTCGGCGAGCCCAGGTGAACCTTGATGTTCGTAAATGCTATGGATTGTTTGCTACACGTCAGGCTCTTCTCATCTGAGCAGTGTGTCGAAGTGCGATATGTACCATTCACACTTCAAAACTAAGCAGTGGGATTCAGTAGCAGCCAGAATCTACAATCTGGGAAACACGAGAGATCATTAAGATGAATGGTATACCAGACATTCCATTTCTTGAAAAAGGGGCCAAATACAAGGTGAGAGAAGCTAAACAAATGCTAAGATTTAATCAAACTATAGACGCAGAATCCTATCAACTCTTGCGAATTTCGCATCTACCTCAAGATGCATTGGGCTTCACTGCTCAGAAGTAACCGCAACCTGAATCAGGTATTCCATCTAATGAGTTAGAGCACCAAAAAGTTGGATATTTATACAACAATTGTAATTCTGGAGGAGTCAAGGGATCTGATATGGGATATAATTTTAAATAAAATGACTCTACCGGCATCCTTATAGATCAAGCTAGAAGTCCTCCCAATTTCAAAACTGAAGGAAACAATGGGCTCTATATTCAATGGATCGCACTTGTCAAGGCAGAATATTTTGAACAACAAAGATACAATTTAAAAGCTCACTACAAATCTAATGTATCATTTTCCGAGCTAACCAAGATCATAGATTGAAATTAAGAAAAACAGGAACTGTATTAAAAAAAACTAAGGGTTGTTTACCATGATTACCATTGGATCAGATTAAGCAATTACTATGCCAAAACGTCCTCACCAACAAATCTTCATGTATGCTGCTGAAAGAAATAAGTGCAGGCCTATATGCCTATATCAAAAAAAATGATGGGGTGAAAATATGATAATGCTGTGAGAGTTTGAATGAATAGTGTGATTAAATACTAATATGAGTTGTTGAAACAATATGACTAGGCATCTGGTATTTTGACTTATTACCCTGTACAAGGGATCTTGACAATGTAATAGTAACAGAGCAATCTGACAACCTGTGTACAGCACCACTTCTACACAATAGTGCCTGTTTTAGATATTTAGTGAAAGGCTTCCCCTAATACATCTCCTTTTTGCTAAGAAATTTCTGGGCTACATGACAATCCTCTTTCGCTATATCATCTCTACTTGTCTAACATGAGGATTTATGAGACTAACAACGCTTTTGTATCGGGTTCATGCGAATGAGAGCACGTAAGGACTGCGGTGCGGGTGCACAAATGTTGGTTGTGGATTGCTGGTGTGCTGGTGGCACACGATGATAATGAAGATGGGCAAGGGTGTAGGAATGCATTGATGCTGTGTAAAATGGAAGAGTGTATATAACAGCATTAGTTGAAGCAGAAAAATAAAAGCCATAGCATTCGTTGGATGGCAGCAGCAGAATGCTCTATGCATGACATATGCAATGTGAATGTGAAGATACAGCAAGGTCATAGGTAAAAAAGAAAAGAAAAGAACAGAACTATCCACAGAGCAATAACAACGAACAGAATAACATAAAAAAAATGATGGTGCCAAGACCGATGGAGCATGATCCTGCCATGATCATCAAGTTACTTGCAAAACTGATATATTCTTCAAACAATGATTCTAAGGCACTAGTTGCGCGCACTTTCATCCTCACACCTCAAGAATTCTATGAAGTTATATGGCTATGTACACTATTTCCTGCACGACCATGCCAATGAAACTTGGAAAGTAATGAGCCAAATATTCACCTAGAAAGCAATCATTAATCATTAGGATATGCTCCAAAAAAAATGAATAAGTACATAAATGAACAAGTAAATAAACTTCACGCCAGAAAATCATTCAGATCCATCGTCATGTTAGGTCGGATTATTATTCGAGGTAAATCTAAACCTAGAGAGACACCAACACTTGTATGATCTGATCTTAGATCACCAGGGGTTGAACTATTTCTATAAGTCAATCATAATTCAGTATCAACAGCTCGATCATACGTTGCCATGATCCGACAGATCAATCTTAACAGATCAACATATCAGCACATCAAGGAATGAACAAATCGAACCCCTACAATCAATATACCGATCTGATCTACGATATGCAGTACTTCCTTTACAGCAATAATCTGGGTACCACTCAGCTTGGCCTTAGCAAGATAAATACTAATTTACAGGTTGAATTCAATAGAGGAAATACAGATGCATCGAGGCATGCGCAATAAAAAAAATGCAAGTGCCTGTATGATGCGGATGTTATGATGTTGTTGGAGATTCATATACCATCAAAATGATAAAGCATATCTTTAGAAAACATAAAAAGAAGGAAATGTAACTAATAGAATGAAACCAGCAGGAAAAGGATCAAACAAAAAATGATAAAACTCAAATTACAACAATGAATATAAAATGGACTTGATGCAGAGCAGAACATTGTGAAATGATAAGAAACCCAAAAGAAGATTTACAACTACGGAAATCAAATGTCGGAATCTAAAAATTCCTTTTAATATCGCACAGGGAGGTGTTGAGGTTGCTATATGCAACTCCACACCATCAATGGTGCATTTACGGGGCCGAAATAAGAAAAAAAAACCCAAAAATAAATCAGAGAAAACGAAAGGGGAAGAAAGGGGCACTCAGCGTGGATCGGCTGAACTTCTGGAGTTTGAAGGTAATTGGGTGATGCTTCAACTGTAGGATAGATCTGTAGCTCTATTTACAGAGGGTCGACCTTTGGCTGCTTAAAGAGGAGGCTCCAAGGCGTAGCAGGATGGAAATTGAAGACGGAGAGATGAACGAGAATGGATCATGAGCCGAGGAAGAAGAAGATGGGGGGTGATTGGGAGATAGAAACTGGATCGTGAAGGAGAAGAGATGCGATGGTGAAAAGAAAAAAAATGATGATCTGAGTCCCCTGCATGCTCCCCTTTTAAAGAGGAAGAGGAGGGTTCTGGAAGGTGTGATGTGGTTGAAGATCGATGGCTGAAAGTCTGGATCCATCGATCGGAGGGTGGAGGATGGTCTGCGGGGCCGTTGGTGATGGAGGGCGGAGGACAGCCATGTGGGTGGATCGAGCGAGATGGTGGGGGAAGCTTCTGGAGGGCGAAAGAGAAGGGGAGAAGGCGAGAAGGCGAGAGAGGGTCTCAAAACCCTAACTCGACTTTTAAAAACCTGAAGGTAAAATTTTTCAAAAAAGGGCCTTTTAAAAAGTTTTGTTTTTCAAAAACGGGTGTTTTAGAAACCATTTTTTTATTTTTTTATTTTTTTTTGGTATTTTTTGATTTTTGTTTTTGGAAATAAAACTCTAAAACCTAAGTAGTACGAGGGACAAAAACTATTTTTTTGTATTTTTGAGAAACATTTACAAAAAGAGGGGTTTTCTAAAAAAAAAATGGGTTTTGATTCCTTCAGAAAATGAGTTTGGATTCAAAATTTTAGAGGATTTTCGAGTTTTTCACCTCGAATCGAGGAATATCAAGTAATGAATCCAAATGGATGCCGGATAGACTGTCTGAGCCATTCAAAAACTTTTTTTGTATTTTTGTAATTTCAATTTAAATTTTGGACAACGAGGTTCAGATTTGGATGTTTTACCTGGATCTGGATCCGAAACTGAGTCAGATGTATAAAAATGAACTTAATTTCAATAAAATCTGAGAAATAACTGGAATTTAGATTTAAAACTGACTTGATTGCTCAGAAAATGGGGTTAGAGGCAAAAAGGGAATATTTACAACATTTTGAAAATTTTGGGGTGTTCACAAATGCCCCTCTTTGCTACTAAGCCGGCTGAAAGCCGAGCCTAGTGGCAAAGAAACACTCCAAATTTTGAAAAATGACCCAGTCAGCAAACCTGAATTGGGTGTGGAAGATTTTATTTTGGAAAACATAGCTTCTCAAGCTAAAAAAAACTTATCCTGAACGGTTCTGGGGGACGAAATCCTCGAAAATGATATGGCTGAATAATAAAAAAAAAATGAGGAAATCGTGATGGGACTTTGGGTGAAGATCCCAAAATAGTGAAAGATAAGAATTTTGATCAAGTCTCATGGGTGAGACAAGATCAACTTTTGGAAAGGCTCAGGTTTAGCCCTTAACCTGGATGAGATGAAGATATATCAAGATGAATTGAATGGGGAAAGGAATATATGCAGACCTCGATGGGACATTTTTGAGAGAAATGCCTCGTGAGATAAAATTCGAAATATGACCCTTTCCCGGATGGATATACATAGAGCATGGATTCCTTTGCGGGGAAAACCATGACGGGATGGTGAGGATTGCCTCATCAAACGAGGCTCAGGTTTAACCCAAACCTGAACGGAAAATACCTCATGGAACGAGGTTCAGGCTTAACCCTTAATCTGAAGGGGACGATACCTAGAGGAGCGAGGTTCAGGCTTAACCCTTATCCTGAAAGGGACGACCATACGGAATCCTCGAACGAAGAAAATGTGATGGGACTGGAAGAAATGCATTGCCAAAATGAGATTCAGGTTTAACCCTTGACCTGAGTGGGGGGACCGTACAGAATCCTTGAATGAAGAAACCGTGATGGGACTAGAAAGGGTATCTAGCCGAAACAAGATCCAGGTTTAACCCTAACATGAATGGAAAGTACCTCATGGAGCGAGGTTCAGGCTTAACCTTTAACCTGAAAGGGGCAACCATACGGAATCCTCGGGTGAAGAAACCATGATGGGACCTTCAGAATTTGGACAAACAAATTCAAAAGGGGTTTACGAGAAGAGAAAAACAAGGGATTCCCTAAAGCTTGGAAAAGGGATGATCGGGGGCGTCTCATTGCTGAGACTAAATCAGTTTTTGAAAAATAGACGACCTCTCGCAGAAGGTTTGGGTAATACCTCGAGGAGTGAGGTAACAGGTTTAATCCTTAGCCTGAATGGATACAGAATCCTCGAGGAGCGAGGAAACTATGATGGGACCTCTAGACTCTGCACAACAAGTTCAAGAGGGGTTTGCAAAAGGATAAAAATAGGGGTCCCTAAAGCTTGAAAAGGGGTTGTTCTTGGGGGTCTCATCGCTGAGACTGAAAATAGCTTTTGACAATAACAGGCCTTTTGCAGAAAGTTCAGGTTTAACCCTTATCCTGAGCGGGAACTGTCTATGGCAGGATAGTGGGGAACACAAGAAAGCATGTGAATCTGAGCGCGCTTAGATCAAACAGAAGGAAAGGACTTTTCAGTCCTAAGGAGGGATGACGTCAGGATACGTCAAAACGAACATCAAGTTCTTGCTTCATGTTGGGATAACGAGAAAATATTGCCAATAAGATGCCAAAAATTGTAGTTGATTTAAAATGATCGAACCGTGCTTATGTGTGAGAGAATATTACCTCTTTCTACCTAGAGTATTAACTCCAATTGGTCTAACTCTGTAGAATCAAGAATCAAACTCAAATTTGTTGTTGTTGAGCTTCTTCAAGGAAGATATCAATTTCCTTGATATGAAAAGAGAGAAAATATTCTTAGTTTCATAAAAGCAATTGGTTGAAAATATATTGATAAGAGAATTTCACATAGATAAAGATGATTCCTGACAGTTTCGGGCAATTTGATATCCTGGGCATTTTTCCATGATGATTTTTTTGCACTCTTTTGAGTCATGGAGTTTTCTCAGGCTTTTACATCATCCTTCATTTTGAAGATGTCCTGACTTTTCTCTCTTCTTCGGGATAGGGTACATCACAAACTCCTTCATCTCAGAGATGCTTCGATCCTTCTTTTTCTTTCTCAGGAATTATGCTTGATGACATTGGTTCATTGGTCAAAACTCTCTAGATGATAGCAGAAATCAAATATCTTTTAGGGTTTGTCGGGAGGTTCATCGCAGTCGCCTTCATCTTGATGGTGCTCAAAACGTTCCCTGGATAGATCCATCACAAACTCCTTCATCTCGAAGATGGTCCAAATCTTCTTTGGCCCTGGGGGTCTAGCTTGCATATTCGTCTTCATCTTGATGACAATTGAGAGATCCCTTTTGCGGATATTTGATTGCAGCTTAGATGACTAAGGAGATACGGATTGGGTAGGTTCTTTTACTGCCCAGGATACTTCCATTGTCTTACTGCCAAAAGAATGATCCTTAAGAATGTGTCAAAGCTATGATCAATATCAGTTCACTTATGGCTTTTCAACATCATTGAATTTTTTCTTTGCCGGTCATATCGAAGATTTTTCTTCATCCTCTTGGTTGATCAAAAAAAAAAGCTTGAATTTAGTTCTTATTTCGCAAAAGTCTTGCTCTTTTGGAAATAATACTAAAGGTAGTTTGAGGAAATTTCTTATGTGATGAAAGTTTTGAGATCAACAATGACTTTTGATAGCAAATTGGCAAAATATTCTTGAAATCCTTGATGAACATAATTGCTTGATATCGAATCAACGCATCCATGACAAAATTCTCCTCTCTTTTTTCCAAAAAAGAGAGACTCACGCTTAGCCCTTACCTGAATGAGAAGTTGAAAATATTCCTCTCTTCCCCAAAAAGGAGGTGTTTGCAAAACGGAACTTTTGAAGAGAAATTAAGTTTTCGTCAAAACTCCCTATTTCTAGGCTTCTCTTATAGAAAGGCGGCCGAAAAACAAAGTTGAGAAAGTATCACAGAGGGACGAGTCCATCACACTCTCACTAGAAGAGGGTCCTCTGTGAAAAGGTTGCCAAAGATGAGAAAAACAGGGTCCACAAAAGAAACGAGCTTCCGTCGAAGATCTTCCGAAAAAAAAAAAGGTTCTTTTGTGTAAAGTTGGTAGTTGTTTTGCAAACTGTTCATGAAGAAAACGAGTCCCTTCAAACTCTCCCTAGGAGAGGGTTCTTGCGAACGAAAGATAGTTGCATACGAAAAGAACGAGCTCCCTCGAACTCTCCTTGAAGAGGGTCCTTCGCAAGAGGAAAATGATCAATTTATGACAAAATGATAACCCGTAGGTTGAAATTGAGAATGTAAAGCTTGAATTGTTGATGATTGGTTAGTACAAAGACTGAACCTGGAGGGCTAACTGATCAGTCAGCCAAACACTAGCACGAGCGCTAGATGTACCAGTACGAGCATTGATTTTGAAGATAAACCAGTACGAGCACTGGGTTTTGACAAACATACCAGTACGAGCACTGGATTTCAAAAAAAAATGCCCCAGTACAAGCGTTGGGTTTCGAAAATGCATACCAGTATGAGCACTGGGTTTTCGAAATGCACACCAGTACGAGCACTGAGTTTTTTTGAAAATGCACACCAGCACGAGCACTGGGTTTTCGAAAATGCACACCAGTACGAGCACTGGGTTTTCGAAAGTGCACACTAGCACGAGCACTGGGTTTTCGAAAGTGCACACTAGTACGAGCACTAGGTTTTCGAAAGTGCACACCAGCACGAGCACTAGGTTTTCGAAAGTGCACACCAGCACGAGCATTGGGTTTTTGAAATTGCACACCAGCACGAGCACTAGGTTTTCGAAAGTGCACACCAGCATGAGCATTGGGTTTTTGAAATTGCACACCAGAACGAGCACTAGGTTTTCGAAAGTGCACACCAGTATGAGCATCGGATTTTCGAAAGTGCACACCAACACGAGCACTGGGTTTTTTCAAAAATGCACACCAGCACGAGCACTGGGTTTTTCGAAAATGCACACTAGTACGAGCACTGGGTTTTCGAAAGTGCACACCAGTATGAGCACTGGGTTTTTGAAAAATGCACACTAGTATGAGCATTGGGATTTTGAAAAATGCACATCAGTACGAGCACTGGATTTTCGAAATTGTATACCAATACGAGCACTGGATTTTGAAGATGCACCAGTACGAGCACTGATTTTTCAAAAATGCACCAGCATGAACACTGGGTTTTGAAAATGCACCAGTACGAGCACTATTTTTTTAAAATGCACCAACATGAACACTGGGTTTTGAAAATACACCAGCACGAGCACTGGTTTTTCAAAATGCACCAGTTCGAGCACTGGTTTCTCAATGGAGAGCTTGAGGAAGAGACCGACATTCGAAGATATTTGAGAATTAAGCAAGAATGATTGTCGGTGCTTCAGGATTATTCCTTATCCTGAAGGGGAAATTCAGGTTTGTCCCTTAACCTGAAAGGGAAGGGCAAGGAGAACTTTGGTCCAATACGAGCATTGGATCAACAAAGAAGAAATTCGAGTCGAAACTCAAAAATCGTGAAAATAGAAGATAAAAGGGGAAAACCCGAGCGGAACCCGGTTTTTCAAAATAGAGATAAAAGAGAAAATCATTTTTTTTTGAAAACTCGATTTTTCAAAGGAACGATCGGTTCCAACACGAGCGTTGAATTCGATAGGAAGTCCGAGTCGGAACTCGTAACTTCGAAAATAAGAATATATGTATAGAAAAAGAGAAAACCCGAGTCGGAACCTGGTTTTTCAAAATAAAAGAATGAATGAGAATCGAGTTTGAGAACTCGAATTCTCGACGTAACAATTGGTCCAATTCGAACATCGGATCCAAAAGGAAGTTCGGGTCGGAACTCACAACTCCGAAAATAAGAATGTATATAAAAAGGGAAAACCCCAATCGGAACCCAGTTTTTCAAAATAAAAGAATGGATGAGAGTCGAGTTTGAGAACTCAAATTCTCGACGTAACAATTCGTCCAATGTGAACATAGGATCCAAAAGGAATCCTGAGTCAGAACTCGCAACTCCGAAAATAAGAATATATATATATAAAAGAGAAAACCCGAGTCGGAACCCGGTTTTTCAAAATAAAAGAATGAATGAGAAAGTCGAGTTCGAGAACTCGAATTCTCGATGTAACAATTGGCTCAATGCAAACATCAGATCCAAAAGGAAGCTCGAGTCGGAACTCGAAACTCCAGAAATAAAAATATGTATATATAAAAAGGGAAAACCTGAGTCGAAACCCGTTTTTTCAAAATAAAAGAAAGAATGAGAAAATCGAGTTTTTGAGAACTCGAATTCTCGACGTAACAATTGGTCCAATGCGAACATCGGAACCAAAAGGAAGCCCGAGTCGGAACCCGAAACTCCGAAAATAATATATATATATATATATATATATATATATATATATATATATATATATAAAGGGAACACCCGAGTTGGAACCCGGATCTTCAAAATAATAATAAAAATGGAAAACCCAAGTTTTGAAAAACTCAAATCTTTAAAGGAATGATTGGTTCCAACACGAGCGTAGAATCCGATAGGAAGTTCGAGTCGGAACTCGAAACTTCAAACGACACAAAAAAGGAAAACCCGAGTCAGAACCCGGATCTTCAAAATAATAATCATAAAAATGGAAAACTCGAGTTTTGAAACTCGAATCTTAAAGGGAGCGATCGGTTCCAACACAAGCGTTGAATCCGATAGGAAGTTCGAGTCAGAACTCGAAACTTCAAATGACACAAAAAGGGAAAACCCGAGTCAGAACCCAGATCTTCAAAATAATGATAAAAAATGAAATGAAAACAAAAATGTGAGTCGAAACTCAAATAGGAAGGAAATGATTCCTACCCAAGAGTCGGATTCTGGAAGAATTGGCAAAAGGCACAAATAGATTTCGACGATTATGAAGAAGATGATAAACTTATTCAAGATCCTCGACCCAAGATGACCCAAGATTTGAATTTTATTTATGATGGTTTTCAGGATAGTCCCTTATCCCGAAAAGAATTAGACAAAAATCGAAAAAGATTGATAGAGATTGATAGAGGATAAAGAATTGAAAAAAAGAAGAAATAAAATCGGCAATAGAAATTTGAAAATGATTGGTAGAAATTGAAAAAAAGTTGATGATAAAAGAATTTAGAATTATCCCCTATCTTGAAAGAAAGTAAAGGGGCCTCGCGGGACGAGACTCAGGTTTATCCCTTAACCTGAAAGGGGAAAAGAATATAGGAATACCTCATTGAAACGAGGCATTAGGTTTATCCCTTAACCTGAAAGGGTTTGTAAAGATTGATAAAATTTTCGTGAAATTGATAAAAACTTTACAAAAATTGTAAAATTGATAATAAACTGATGAAAATTCAATTAATTTAAAAAATAAAATGAATGTAATTAATAAGAAAATTAAGATTAACTAAAGGATTAATAGGGTTTTTAGAAAAAGTTTGTCTGATCCCGTCTGCATATAAAGAAGGAGAACAAGTATAGATCAAAATAAAATGCCCCAGTATCAGGGAGAAGAATGTGAGAATTTAATGGAAGATTATTGCTTTATTAAAAAAAGACTTTTGAAGAGTACAAAAGGCTAGGATGAACAATTGAAGTGTAAAATCTCTTCAAATGTAGAGCATTGATAGGATCTGGAAGTTCCACCCCATCTGTGTTGATCAGACGATAGGAATTGCGAGGCAGCTCTTCCTTAACCACATAAGGGCCTTCCCAATTGGGTGACCACTTGCCTCGTGGTCGATGCTTGAGATGAGTTGTCGATCTGAGCACCAGATCATTAACTCAGAATCTTCTCTCAATAACAGACTTGGCATAATGTCTGGTTATCCTCTGACGATAAGGTTGGGCATGCTCTGCTGCCTTGAGTCTTCTCTCGTCTAGCAGATCTAGATGTACCAACCCTTGATGCTGATACTGATCAAGCGGGAGTTCAATGAGCGACGCAAACTTAAGTGCGGGCTTCTGAACGTAGAGAGGTAATACTACTTCGGTCCCGTAGACAAGCTCTGAGGGAGTAGCGTTGGTTGGGGTCCGAATGGTGGTTCAGTACACCCAGAGCACATCGTGCATCTTCTTGTGCCAATCACGGCCTGTCTCCACAGTTATTTCCAGAATGCGGATCAAAATCTTGTTGGTGGCCTCTGCCTGGCCATTCCCTTGAGGATAATAAGGAGCTGAGAAGTGGTGATGAATCCTAAACTTCAAACAGAAGGTCTTCATCTTCTTATTCTTGAAGTGACTGCCGTTATCTGACACAATATCATGTGGGACGCCGAAGCGGCAAAGAAGATTCTTATGAATAAAAGAAACCACATGTCAGCCTTCTACTGTTCGCAGAGTTACCACTTCGACCCATTTGGTGAAGTATTTTGTAGCTGCGAGAAAATATCAGTGACCGTTAGAAGCTGAAGGAGTGATTGGGCCCACCACGTCGAAAGCCCACATCGAAAAAGGCCAAGGAGAAACCACGGACTGCAAGTATATGGCCGGCGCATGAATGGAAGGTGCGTGCATCTGACACTTGATGCACTTCCTTATAAATCGGTGGCAATCTTGTTGCATGATTTTCCAATAATACCCTGCCTGGATAATCTGCTTGACGAGTGTTTGGTAGCCGACGTGACCACTACAAATTCTCTCGTGTGCCTCTCAGACAACTTCCATGGCTTCAATCTTATCTAAGCATCTGGCGTACTCAGAACTGAACCCCTGACGCTAGAGAGTATTGGCAAGGATGAAATAATGAGCCGACATGTGTTGGATCGCACGTTGCTCCTTTCTTGGCATTTCCGATGGAAATTCACTAGTTTCGATAAAGTTTTTGATGTCTTAATACCAAGGCTTCTCTTTCTGAATGACTTGTTTTACTTGCTCTGCTGGAATGTAAGCAAGTTGATCAAGTCTGCCGATCTCGAAGGAACGACAGGATTCACTATCTTTGCACGACAAAATAGAGCCTAAACAGGCCAAACCATCGGCTATATGGTTGTATTCCCTCTTGACATGGTTGAGCTGAAATTCTTCAAAGTTGCCTATGAGAGCTAAGGCAATCTTCTGATAGGGAATCAATTTTGAATGCTTGACTTGCCATTCAGCATTAACTTGGCTAACAACAAGCAATGAATTGCCAAAGGCATATACTCTCTTGATATTGAAGTATTGTAGAATCTTGAGGCCTTGTATCAAAGCTTTGTACTCAGCCATGTTGTGAGTACATTGAAAGCTAAGCTTGAGAGAATAAGGGATCATCTCCTTTTTGGGAGTGATCAACAAGATCCCAATCCCTATACCAGACATGTTTCTGGCTCCATCAAAGAAAAGGGTCCAAACTGGGGACTCATGAACATTGCAGATTCGATCATCGGGAAAATTGTCTTCCGCCTTTATCTCTTCTGTCAAGGGTAAATCTGCCAACTGATCTGCGATGGACTGGCCCTTGACTGACTTCTGAGAAACATACTCCAAGTCGTATTGCATCAAGAGGAATTGCCATTTTGCAATCCGTCCAGTAAGAAAAGGTTGCTCAAGGATGTACTTGAGAGGATTGAGTCTTGATAAAATTTTGATTTCTGATGCCAACAGATAATGTCTCAGCTTCTGACACATCCATACTAAGGCTAGACATGTCTTCTTTATCTGAGAATATCTTTTCTCGTAGTAGATGACATGCTCTATCCTGCTGCCTTCCTCATACTGCGCAAGAAATCCGCCACAAGCATTCTGATTGACAGAAATATACAAGAGAAGCGGCTTTCCAAGTTCTGCTGACTTCAGAACCGGTGGATTGAGGAGATACTGCTTGATGCGCTCAAATGAGAGCTGACATTCTAGTCCCCACTCAAATTTTACTTCTTTTCTCAACAAGTGATTGAAGGGCTCGCATCTCATGGCTAAATTAGAGATGAAGCGCTGAATCGACTGAATGCACACTTGAAGGCTTCGCAGTTCTTTTAGGTTGGTGGGAGGCGGCATATCAATGATTGCTTTTATCTTGGCAGGATCCACCTCTATGTCTTTCTTGCTGATCATGTAGCCAAGTAGTTTGCCTGATTCTATTCCGAAGACACATTTCTGCGGATTGAGCCTCAAATTGTAGAGGATAAGTCTTTAAAAGACTTGGCCGAGAGCATCGAGATGATCCTCTCCTTCTTTGGATTTGACCAGGATGTCATTCACATCAGCATCCATGTTCTTGTGCATCTGGTCATGAAAAATAACTGCCATTGCTCTCTAATAGGTTGCCCCAGCATTCTTGAGCCCGAACAACATGACTGTATAGCAAAAAGTACCCCAAGGCGTGGTAAAAGAAGTTTTCGATTGGTCACGAGCGGCCATTTTGATTTGATTGTAGCCCGAATATCCATCCAAAAAGGAAAACAGGGCATGGCCTGCCGTGCTATCGATCAAAAGATCGATGTTCGGGAGTGGATAATCATCCTTCGGGGTGGCCTTGTTTAGATCCCTGAAATCAATACAGATTCGGACCTTGCCATTCTTTTTGGGAACTGCTACGATGTTTGCCAACCAGTCTAGATACTCAATAGTCCGGATGAATCCTGCCTTTAACGACTCTTCAAGTCCTTCTTTAACTTGTGGTGCCACACGGGGATCCATTTTTCTGAGTTTCTGCTTGATTGGCTTGCAGTCTGGCTTCAGCACAAGACGATGCTCGACCAACTTGGGATCTAATCCTGGCATATCTTCATAAGTCCACGCAAAGGCTTCTTGATGTTGTTTGAGAAAATGGATGAGCCTTTCCTTCTCATCTGAACTTAGGCCGGAACCAACTTTGAGGATCTTTGGATCATCTTCTGAACCAATATTGACATCTTCTGTCGGATCTTGTACCAACGACAATGGTTCATCTTGTTTCTGAATATTGGCAAATTCTGGCAATTCTTGAATCGATGAATCGAACTCTGCTAATTCTTTGATCTGCCCTGCCACTTTGTTGACCTCTGCTCCTGCCTTTGCCTTGCAGATTCTGGCCGGTTTGAAGTTATTTTGAGGAAAATTGGAATTGATAATGAGCCTTTTGAGCGATTTAGGAGCCATGATTCTGGCAATCCTGAAAAGCGCAAAGAAGGTTTTTGAGAAAAAGGTAAGATATTAAAAAAAATAGCCTTTTGTACAGAAGTAGAGAATGATGACATAGACAAAAACATAAACAAAGAATTTGTGTACGCCAAGATGTGAAAGAGGAAATCAAAATTTCATTGATTGAGCAACTTTGATATTTACAGATTATGAAAGGGAGAAACTGGGGTGGATTTTGCCCTTACAAGATGACATAAAGAAAGAAAGCAGAAAAACACTGGCATTGTCTCCTTTACTAGGCTCCCTTGACTAACGTAGTGCGCTTGCTGGATGACTGTCCTGAAAAACCCAAACCTGTACCTTTAACATACCGAGCGGGGATGATTGGCTCTATCATACCGTCCTCATTTTTACCCAGGCCCCTGAAGGGCTGATAGCCGTGCTTCATCAGTAAATCAAATCCCCTCTTGGTTTTCGAGAACTGAGGGAAAAGAGGATGATCCTTGAAAGAAGCGCAATTGAGGCGTCCTCCAATCTTGTAAAAATGAGGTCCCTACCACTAGACTACCGCCGTGACATTCTCGGTTGGCTGGACTTCCTTTAGTTTCAGCATGTCCAGGCTTTCACTAAGATTAATCTCGTCGTCCTCCCGAATGCTTGGGATGTCGGCAGTGAAAGTAGGACGAGGAATCATCGGCTGCGGGAGTCTTTCCTCTGGATCCTCTCCCAAGACAGTGGTAATCATGCCTCCTTTCGACCACTTGATGCACTGGTGCAGGGTTGAAGGAACGACATTGGCATTATGGATCCAAGTGCTGCCCAGTAGAAGGTTATACGTAGGTGGCACATTGACCACATGGAAAAGCACGGTGTGCACTGAATAGTTAATGAAAATCTCGAGAAAAATCTTTCCCTTGGTTGTCTGCCCGTGGTTGTCAAAACCGTAGATTGTGATCAGATCTGGGGTATATTCTTCTTCTTTTAGGCCCAAGGCCCTGGTTGTCATCTCTGGACAGATGTTGAGGCTGCTGCCTCCATCAACAAGTACATGAGGGACTGTCATGCCCCTGGTCCGCACCACTATATACAAGGCATTGTTGTGGAACGAATGAGGCTTTGGCAAATCCTCATCCGAAAATGTGATTGGTGCATTCGTCATGGCCTGGTTGACGATCTGAGCCATGTCTTGCGGAGTTGTGCTAGGTTTGACCTTGATTTTTCTTAGTAGATCTTCTAGCACTTGCTGATGTTCCAGGGAAGCATGGGTCAAGTCCAGGATAGAGATGTTTGATAGAGTAGTGATTGGCTTCTGAACTGACCCTGAAGTCTCACCCTTCTTTGAAGCTGCCTTGATAAAGCGCTTTGGGATCTTGGGGATTAGCTTGGCAATCTCTGTCGTCACCTTTGCCGGCTTCTTAGTTGGTTTCTTGTTGCTAGAAAATGCAGTAATATCCACCCTCTTGGCGGAAGACTGCGCTTGACATAGGACTAGGACCTGATGTTGATCCTGAATGTCCTGGCTAGAACATGGCTGGATACTATTCTTGAGAAAGACTGTTTGTTCTGAAATCACCAATGCAGAATGTTTTGGAAAGGACTTGGACAAAATTTCGGGTTGTTGCTCATCCTTATCCGTGATCAACAAATTTTTGTTGATGCAGTCTTGGATGATGTTCTTGAGGACAAAACAATGTTCTGTGTCATGTTCGACGGTCCGGTGAAACTTGCAGAACTTATCGGCCCATTTTCCCATAGCAATGGGAGGATCTGCCACCTTGGGGAGTTTGATCATTCCTTTTGACATCATATATTCCAGGATGTCTTCGCGGGACTGCTCTAGAGCTGTAAATTCCCGATCATAGCTACATCCCTCATGCTTTGGCTTTTCTTGCTGTTTCGCTTCTGGCTGCGGCGCTGATTGGACGGGCTGTGGCTTAACAATCTTTCTTTTCTGGGCTGCAGAGTTTGTTCTTTCGGCCCTAGAGTATCCGATTGCAATTTTCTTGTTCTTCTTGCTGCCAGAACTGCTGCTATGGTCAGAGAAATCTGTGGAGTAAGCAACATGTGCTTTCTTCTTCTGCTCAGGATTCCCTCGGACGAAAGGGTAACCCTCATATAGGCCATTGTCCAATCCTGTTTCGAGCCACTCGGCTCTCTCAATCAGCTTGATAAATGATTTTGCCGGAGATGTGGAAATGAGATTCCTCAGAGGCTGAGCAAAGTTATTCAAAATGATTTGTAGGGCGTGCTCCTCTGGGATGGGAACCTTCATTTTGTTACAGGTGCTCCTCCACCTGTGGATGAATTCGCCGACTCTCTCATTCTCATTCTGCTTCAAATTATATAAACGGTTGAGAGTTGGTGAGGCCTCAATGTTGAACATGAAGTGCTCAATGAAAAGATTCACAACTTTATCGAACTCTCGTAGTTCGATAGGGTTGATGTGGTCTGCATACCACCTGGCCGTTGTTCCCTCTAGGCTGCGAGGAAAGTAGATGAATAATGCCCTGTTGTCCTTCCTGAAATGGCCCCACTCAGCATAGAACGTGGCCAAATGAGCCTTGGGATTGCCCGTTCCATCAAACTTGAGGAACTTGCGAGGGAGATTTTTCAGATTATCATCCCCGTCTAGGCCGTTATAGAAATCTTCACCAGAGTAAGTTTGTTTGCCCTTTCTCTTGGTCTGGATGTCCTTAATTGCTTGAGTCATTTCTTTCATTTGCTCGTGCATCCGATCCTCAACTGGAATAGGTTTGTTCACAGATTTAGGCTCTGCGGTGATCTTCACAAACTGCCGTGGAGGATTCTGATTGTAGATGAACTGCTCTTCCTCTTCTGATCTCTACTGATTCTGATTCCTCAGAAGTAGTGTCAGGCTGGGCCTTCTTTCTGACAATCCTGACTGGGTTTTTCACAACTTTCTTCTTTGGTTTGCTTTTCGGAACAACCTTCTTCTGACTGGCCTCAGCTTGTTCTGACATCATTCTGGCCATCATCTTCTGAAATAGACTATACATAGCAGGATCGATATCATCGCCCTTGTTCTGACCCTGCCCTCTGACTGACTTGGGAGAATCCATTTCTTCGTTCTCACTGTCACTGTGGTGAGGAGATATCTCTTTCTCGGCTCTTGTCTGAACCATTCTGACAATGCCAATGATTTCTGCAGAATAAGGGAATGGTTAGAGCAAGGAAGAGCTTTTTGGAAAACACAACTTTTGAGAAAAGACAAGAATGGAGGAATTGATAGACAATTTTAAACAGGTTATCCCATCACCAGGGATTGGGTCACCACAAAGCTTGTGATAATTGCGTTACCATTTTGCGACAACAGAAAATGTGCCGTGTTACCTAGGCGAGGTCGTCCATCATGATAAGAGATATTTGAAGAAGAATAGAAGGAAAAGCCTCATCACTAGGGATGAGATCGTCACGAGAATTGTGACCATCTATGCCATAAAACAAAAAGAATAAAATTTGGCCCCAAAAAACTTTTTAACAAAACAAAAAGTTGATCTTTATTAATGACAAATTTAAAGACAAAGAGAAGGTGGGCAGATAGTTTGCCACCATTCTCGATATTCAAAAGATACATTGGGTCCAGGGAATACAGACAAAGGAATGAAGGAGTCTCAAGTGTATTTGGTTACATGGTATGCCCCAGACCACTGATCCGACTGCAGATCGAATTCTGGCATGTGGCTTGCCGGGAAGCGAGTGTTGACACGAATTTGCCGCTGCGAGAACTGTCTGAGACACTTCTCTGGCTGATAGTCGACACAAAAGAAAGGACCAAGCAACCTGTAACGCTTGCTACGAGAATAAGTGTAGCAAGGAGCTGACTCTTGTCTGTCGAAGTAATCCCAAAGGATCTCTTCCTGATGCAGACTCTCGATCAAAGTTCGATACTGAATGACAGACTTCGGCTTCTTGCTGCTGAACCTGAAGGAACTGGCCTTTGATGGTACATGTCGCAGAAACCACGACTGCAAGGCATAAGTGCATCCTTCCACCAAAATGGTCTCTCCAAGGGCAAAACAAGCTAAGCATCGGTAAAGAAAGGCTAGGGCTGCCATGGAAACTGAAAGTTGACGGGTCTGCTTGCTTCTCCATCTTCGAAAGAGTTGGGCGACTCTGACATTGATGAAATTCTGACCGTCTTGAAAGAATGCTAATCCCACTGTGCATAGGACCATGGCATGTTGGATTCTTTCTTTCGCTGCTCGAGATAAGGTGTCAACTTCCTCGTAAGCTCCGTACTTGCGATAGAGTCCAAACAGATCGATGAACTGACTTCCGTTGATCTCAGTGAGAGGCCAAGATCTGCTCCCTGTTGCCCTGGCTAATGCTTCTCGAACATCTATCCTTTTGACATTAATCAGGAACTGCTGCTCAACTGGATCACCCGGCTGACCCGCTGGCTCAGGCAATCTCATGATGTCATTGAATTCGTCCATTAGCAGAGTCATTTCTCCCCTCGGAAACCAAAATGTGCAGGTACGTGGATTTCACCGTTCTGCCATAGCTTGAATTAGACTATCGTTGATGGTTCGCTTGCCCACTGTTGATGCCATCTCCAATCTACAATCATCCAAGTGGTCTGGAAACATACGCGAGAAGGTGGTGAACCAAGAATAATACCACTGGAGGAAGATGAAATGAGACTAGATAACCCGATGATCTGGGGATCCATCTTTTATCTGATAGAAGACATAATCTCTAGGAAAGACATCATCAAGAGAATTGGATTCCATTGGAATGATATTGAAGTAAAGAAGAAGAGAATTAGATAGAATGCAGGACTTACAGATAGACTTTGAAGAAAAGAGGATAGACACAACTCCTGGAAATTTTGAAAGATCAAGGGAATTTTGAAAAAGGGATTTCCAGGGTTTTTAAAGAAAATTTGACACAAAAGAGAAAAAGAATGCAGGAAAAGGAAAAATATACACCTGGGGTTTTTGAAAATAAGGGGAAATTTTTGAATAATGTACTCAGGGTTTTGAAAAGATTTGATGTATATAGGAGAATACGAGGAAACATTGCATAATCACAGCTGCACAAACAAAGATGCGCACACAACACTCCCTAAAGGCTGAATCTAAATGCAATACTTTGAAATGGCTTGTAGGACCTTAATCCTAACTCTAGGGTTCAGATCATCTGATTCCAATCAAGGTATGCCAATATACTCAAGTCGAAGCTCGAAGTACCTGGTATAGAAAATATTTCTCCGGTTCTAAGGTAAAGGCTTCCCAACATCCTTGAGCGCCTACCGATATACCTCGGACTATGGCTCTTAGGTACGTGGTAGGGGGGCGCGAACCCAAATAAGTGGTCCAGTTGTGAAGCTCTCTCCCGAACTATGGTTCAGTGAGACAGCCCAGCAACGTGAAGACCGGGACAATATAGGTAGGGATGTTTTCGAAAACATGTTCAACATGCAAGTAAAACGAGAAAGCTCTAATGCAAGTCCTAAAAGAGATAAATTTAAATGAAAAGAAGCATACACATGCATACATTGCTTGCATTCAATCCCTAGAATTGAGGAGAGTTGTATTTCAGACCTAAGCCTAATGTGAGCATGGAATAATCTCCTTAATATGGTCCTACCAAACCATACTTAAATCCTATATGCAATGATGCCAGCTTAAGACAGAGTCTAAGCTCCTAAGGTTTGCATGAAAATGAAGCTGACATTTGTAGAATAAAGATTTAGATAATATCAAAGCAAAGCAAAAGGCAAAAATTCGACCGGATGGAGACGGGTCCCATCACAGTCGCCAACTTCTGTAATCATCGCAAAAATTTTCCTCTCGTTCTTTCTCTCTCTTCCTTCTCTTTTCCTTTCTAATCCCTATTTCTCCTTTTTGAAGGGAGAAATAAAAAGATCAAAAAAAAGAAGAGAGAAAAGAAAAAAGGAAGAGAAGAAGAGAGAGGGACTATTTCGCGAAGGTCTCACTTGACCTTAATTTTGAAAAGATTTTAAAAGATTACTTGCCTCCATTTTTGAAATATTCGCGGAAAAATCAGGAGACGGGATTCGCTCGTCGATACGAGGTTCGACCGTTCCTGGCGCCTTTACCAGGGGTAATCAAACCAACGATCGAATTTATGCCTCTTTGCTTTGCTAAAACATCATCTAAGAATTTATTCTAAGTTTAAATGCACAAAGAATCATGATTGTGCAATGCAAGGATGTATGCTCTTTTTGAAAAATGATTTGAAAATCTCTAAGTATTTCTGAGATGAATTCGATAATAGAGTGAAGAAATGGTTTCTAACTTAAAACTTGAGATTTAAAGTTTTAAGTCTTTGAAATAATCAGAGTTTTGGGAAGATAAATCTGGACTTTAAAAAGAATGATTTTAAAGCTGAGATAAAGAAAAGGAAAGGAAGTTTCAAAGTCAGAAATGGACCTTAGATTTTAGAATTTTGAACATGGATTTAGGAGAGGAAATGAATATTTTGAAATGGAATTGAATTCTATATTCGAAGCTTGAAATCAGAATGAGATTTGAGAAATCCAAATTGAGTTTGAAAAAAAAAGAATTGGATCTAGATGGGATATGAAAATGGAATCGGATTTGAAATCCGGAAATCAAGATAGAATTTTGAATCCACAGTCTGAATCCTAGAATGGGATTTGAATCTGAAATCTGAAATCTAAGATGAAATTGGATCCAAAATTTGGAATGGAATTTGGATATGAAGTCTGAGATCCAAGATGGAGTTGGATTCTGCACCCTAGAATGGATTTTGGATCTGAAGTCTGAGATCTAAGATGGAGTTGAATTTTGGACCCTAGAATGGATTTTGGATCTGAAGTCTAAGATCCAAGATAAAGTTTGAATTCTGGATCCTAAATGGAATTGGATCTGAAGTCTAAGATCTAAGATAAAGTTGAATTATGGATTCTAAATGGAATTGGATCCGAAGTCTAAGATCCAAGATAAAGTTGGTTTTTGAATATTTGAATCAAATATGGAATTGGGTTCTAAATTTAGAATCTAAGGTGGAAATTCTGGATCTTTTGAAGATCCGAATTGGGACTTGTGAAGAGGGATCTGGATTTTGAAAACCCAGATTGAATTTAACATCGAATTTTGAGATTTTAAAATTAATCCCAAAATTTTGACTTTGAATTGAGAATCAAGGCTCAATCCTTAGATATAACCCTAAAGATGAAGGATAACTTTGATTTTGAAGTTTTAAATTTAGAAAAATGAATCATGAATTTCAAACAGTTAAATTGGATTTTGAAATTTGATTTTAAATTTGGAAATGGAATAAAAATGAACTTGAAATTTCAGAGTCAAATTGAATTTTGAATTTGAATTTTGAATCTTGAATTGAGATAGAATTGAATTTGAATTTATAAATAAGAATTGATTTGTGAAACGAAGAAAGTATTTGAAGAATTATCTCAAAAAGTCCCTCGGGTTTTAGAATAAAACTAAAAGAATTTTGAAAACATGATGTAATTCTATGAGGAATGGAAAAGGAATTTGAAATTGAATTTTTTGAAAATCTTATTTCATTCTTTAAGTGAATTAAAATAAGATTGAAAATATAATACATCCCTGACTATGGTCATTGAATATATTATATAATAATCTTATTTAAATTCAAATGGAGAATAAAATGTATTTTGGTGATTTTATAGAGTTTAAAGTGAAATTAACTCTCAATATATCCTGACTATGGCCATTGATATATATTTTGAGTTAATTTTAAGTTAAACTCTGATAAAAGAGGAAAATATTTAAAGAAAATATGATGAATTTTGAAAAAGGATCCAGTGTGGATCCAGTGTTATTCCATAAAACATGAAAATCCTAAGTTTTGTTCACATCCTGACTATGGTCTTTGATGCAAATCATCAACTTAGGATTAATCACCTCCTATTAGAATAGTGCACATGCCATTCGTGTTCCCATTTGTGAATTTTCAGAAATAAAGGAAAAATAATGAAACAAATGGTATTTACATACTCATTCATTCTAATCTAGTGCAAAAAATGTAAATTCTCATTAAGACCTAACTTATTACAACATTTGAAATTGAAATTACAACTCCCAAGTAATGACATTTATTTACATATCCTCTGTAAGATAGAATCAACACCAAAAGGAGATTTAAAAACGTGAATGTGAACTCTTACACAAGATGCTTTACTCACGTTGAGTGAGAAAGACATGTGGCATACCCTGCATTTGTTAGAAAAATGTGCCTATATATAGGTATATATATATATATATATATATATATATATGGGCAATGCCATGGAAATCTATATATAATGAATGAAGGCATGGACCAGGATGGTTCAAGATGAATCGTCATGGAATATAATGGCCATAGTTGCTCATGATGAACTACTATGGAAATAAAAAGAAATGTAAATATAGTGGCTCTTGATGAGCTATTATAGAAAAGACTGATCATAATGGTTCCTTGTGAGCCATCATAAGAAAAGAATGACAGTTATGATGATTCTAGATGAACTATCATAACTAAGAAAAAGCCACAGTGGTTCCTTGGGAACCACTGTAAAAGAAAGACCGTCATGATGGTTCTAGATGAACTATCATAACTAAAAAAAAAAACCCACAGTGGTTCCTTGGGAACCACTGTAAAAGAAAGACAATTATGATGGTTCTAGATGAGCTATTATAACTAAGAAAAAAAAAAAAAGCCACAGTGATTCCTTGGGAACCACTGTCAGAAAAGAAAGAAAGAAAAGAACAAAAAACAAAAAAAGAAAAAGGAATGTGGTGAAGATGTTAATACAGGTGTAACACGGGTATAGCAAAGGTGAAATGCAACAAACAGTGCATACCCTGTAGGTGTAATGGGCAGCTGGACAGTATTATTGAGACACAAGTCTTCCTAAACTAGGGATGAGAAGGATTATTTAAACACGTACATCAAATCCTAGAAAATGAATTCTAATGTGTCACACGCTATCTTAAAGAAGGGACACTATTGTGATGTACATGGTTTTAGAAATAGTGACGATGAAACATAAGTGAAATCAGCAAATTTATCATACATGTAATGTCCTACCCAAAGCTGAACAAATATGCAGAACTGAAATTAATAACCCTTGCAAGCATAACAATATTTCACAAAAATCATGTTGACCCCAAAGTCATGCTGTAGCAGCAGATACAAATAGTTGAAGAGAAAGTGAATTCTTGAAACCACAAGAAGACTAGGCAATGAAGATCATATCTGCAGTTTTAGTTCTTTATTTTCCCCAAAAGCCATTAGAAGAATGTATTATAGAGAATCACCAAAACCAAATCTTCATATAACACAATTTTGCAGCCAACAGGATTAAATGCAAGTAAAAATATTAATGGAGGTAGAACTCGGCGAGCCCAGGTGAACCTTGATGTTCGTAAATGCTATGGATTGTTTGCTACACGTCAGGCTCTCCTCATCTAAGCAGTGTGTCGAAGTGCGATATGTACCATTCACACTTCAAAACTAAGCAGTGGGATTCGGTAGTAGCCAGAATCTACAATCTGGGAAACGCGAGAGATCATTAAGATGAATGGTATACCAGACATTCCATTTCTTGAAAAAGGGGCCAAATACAAGGTGAGAGAAGCTCAACAAATGCTAAGATTTAATCAAACTGTAGACGCAGAATCCTATCAACTCTTGCAAATTTCGCATCTACCTCAAGATGCATTGGGCTTCACTGCTCAGAAGTAACCGCAACTTGAATCAGGTATTCCATCTAATGAGTTAGAGCACCAAAAAGTTGGATATTTATACAATAGTTGTAATTCTGGACGAATCAAGGGATCTGATATGGGATATAATTTTAAAGAAAATGACTCTACCGGCATCCTTATAGATCAAGCTAGAAATCCTCCCAATTTCAAAACTGAAGGAAACAATGGGCTCTATGTTCAATGGATCGCACTTGTCAAGGCAGAATATTTCGAACAACAAAGATACAATTTAAAAGCTCACTGCAAATATAATGTATCATTTCCCCAGCTAACCAAGATCATAGATTGAAATTAAGAAAAATAGGAACTGTATTAAAAAAAAAAAAACTAAGGGTTGTTTACCATGATTACCATTGGATCAGATTAAGCAATTACTATGCCAGAATGTCCTCACCAACAAATCTTCATGTATGATGCTGAAAGAAATAAGTGCAGGCCAATATGCCTATATCAAAAAAAAAATGCTGGGGTGAAAATATGATAATGCTATGAGAGTTTGAATGGATAGTGTGACTAAATACTAATATGAGTTGATGAAACAATGTGACTAGGCATCTGGTATTTTGACTTATTACCCTGTACAAGGGATCTTGACAATGTAATAGTAACAGAGCAATCTGACAACCTGTGTACAACACCACTTCTACACAATAGTGTCTGTTTTAGATATTTAGTGAAAGGCTTCCCCTAATACATCTCCTTTTTGCTAAGAAATTTCTGGGCTACATGACAATCCTCTTTCGTGATATCAGCTCTACTTGTCTAACATGAGGATTTATGAGACTAACACCCCTCTTGTATCGGGTTCATGCGAATGAGAGCACGCAAGGACTGCGGGTGCAAAGATGTTGGTTGTGGATTGCTGGTGTGCTGGTGGCACACGATGATAATGAAGATGGGCAAGGGTGTAGGAATGCATTGATGATGTGTAAAATGGAAGAGTGTATATAACAGAATTAGTTGAAGCAGAAAAATAAAAACCATAGCATTCGTTGGATGGCAGCAGTAGAATGCTCTACGCATGACATATGCAATGTGAATGTGAAGATACAACAAGGGCATAGGTAAAAAAAAAAGAACAGAACTATCCAAGGAGCAATAACAACGAACAGAATAACATAAAAAAATGATGGTGCCAAGACCGATGGAGCATGAGCCTGCCATGATCATCAAGTTGCTTGCAAAACTGATATATTCTTCAGACAATGATTCTAAGGCACTAGTTGCGCGCACTTTCCTCCTCACACCTCGAGAATTCTATGAAGTAATATGGCTATGTACAATATTTCTTGCACGACCATGCCAATGAAGCATGGAAAGTAATGAGCCAAATATTCACCCTGAAAGCAATCATTAATCATTAGGATATGCTCCAAAAAAAAATGAATAAGTACATAAATGAACAAGTAAATAAACTTCACGCCAGAAAATCATTCAGATTCATCGTCATGTTAGGTCATATTATTATTTGAGGTAAATCTAAACCTAGAGAGACACCAACACTTGTATGATCTGATCTTAGATCACCAGGGGTTGAACTTTTTCTATAAGTCAATCATAATTCAGTATCAGCAGCTCGATCATACGTTGCCATGATCCGACAGATCAATCTTAACAGATCAACATATCAGCACATCAAGGAATGAACAAATCGAACCCCTACAATCAATATACCGATCTGATCTACGATATGCAGTACTTCCTTTACAACAATAATCTGGGTCCCACTCAGCTTGGCCTTAGCAAGATAAATACTAATTTACAGGTTGAATGCAACAGAGGAAATACAGATGCATCGAGGCATGCACAGTAAAACAATGCAAGTGCCTGTATGATGCGGATGTTATGATGATGCTGGAGATTCATATACCATCAAAATGATAAAGCATAACTTCAGAAAACATAAAAAGAAGGAAATGTAACTAATAGAATAAAACCGGCGGGAAAAGAATCAAACAGAAAACGATAAAACTCAAATTACAACAGTGAATGTAAAATGGACTTGATGCAGAGCAGAACATTGTGAAATGATAAGAAACCCAAAAGAATATTTACAACTACGAAAATCAAATGTCAGAATCTGAAAATTCCTTTTAATATCGCACAAGGAGGTGTTGAGGTTGCTATATGCAACTCCACACCATCAATGGTGCATTTACGGGACTGAAATAAGAAAAAAAAATGAAAATAAATGAGAGAAAACGAAAGGGGAAGAAAGGGGCACTCACCGTGGACCGGCTGGACTTCTTGAGTTTGAAGGTAATTGGGTGATGCTTCAACTGTAGGATAGATTCGTAGCTCTATTGACGGAGGGTCGACCTTTGGCTGCTTAAAGAGGAGGCTCCAAGGAGTAGCAGGATGGAAATTGAAGACAGAGAGATGAACAAGAATGGATCGTGAGCCGAGGAAGAAGAAGATGGGGGGTGATTGGGAGATAGAAACTGGATCGTGAAGGAGAAGAGATGCAATGGTGAAAAGAAAAAAAAACCGATGATCTGAGTCCCCTGCATGCTCCCCTTTTAAAGAGGAAGAGGAGGGTTCCGGAAGGTGTGATGCGGTTGGAGATCGGTGGCTGAGGGTCTGGAGCCATCGATTGGAGGGTGGAGGATGGTCTGCGGGGCCATTGGTGATGAAGGGCGGAGGAGAGCCATGGGGGTGGATCGAGCGAGATGGTGGGGGAAGCTTCTGGACGACGAAAGAGAAGGGGAGAAGGCAAGAGAGAGGGTCTCAAAACCCTAACTCGACTTTTAAAAACCTAAAGGTAAAATTTTTCAAAAAGGGGCGTTTTAAAAAGTATTTTTTTTTCAAAAACGGGTTTTTTAGAAACCTTTTTTTTATTTATTTTTTCTTTTCTCGGTATTTTCTGATTTTTTTTTATTTTGGAAATAAAACTCTAAAACCTAAGCGGTACGAGGGACAAAAACTATCTTTTTGTATTTTTGAGAAACATTTACAAAAAGAGGGGTTTTCTAAAAAAAAATGGGTTTTGATTCCTTCAGAAAATGAGTTTGGATTCAAAATTTTAGAGGATTTTCGAGTTTTTAACCTCGAATGGAGGAATATCAAGTAATGAATCCAAATGGATGTCGGATGGACTGTCCAAGCCATTCAAAAACTATTTTGGTATTTTTGTAATTTCAATTTAAAATTTGGACGACGAGGTTCAGATTTGGATCTTTTACCCGGATCTGGATCCGAAACTGAGTCAGATGTATAAAAATGAACTTAATTTCAATAAAATCTAGAAATAACTGGAATTTAGATTTGAAACTGACTTGATTGCTCAGAAAATGGGTTCAGGGGCAAAAAGAGAATATTTACAACATTTTGAAAATTTTGGGGTGTTCACAGAGTCCTAGTTGGATTAAGACTCTTCTTCAAGAATTTCAGTCGGATTAGGACTCTTCTTCAGAGTTTCAGTCGGATTAGGACTTTATCTTTTGTCACTATTTTTACCTGTTTTTAACCAAATATTTCAAAATGAGTCAAAAACTCAGAGTTTTAGTTAAAACAGGACTCTGTTCAGAGAGTCCTAGTTAGATCAGGACTCTGATCCTAATTTCAATTTTGAGAGAATCTTTCAAAAATCTTTCCATCTATCAAAACTATTACACTTTTATCAAAGAATTTCAAAATTCTGGGATTTTATCCTAGAGTCCTGATAGAATCAGGACTCTGCCCAAGAGTTCTGATCGAATCAGGACTCTATCTAAAGTTTGTTTTCTCACTCCATTTTCACTGATTTTCAAAAGCTTTGTTTAAATTTCATCATTTGCTTATCAGAAAACCAAAAAATTTTAGAATCCTAGTCAAATTAGGACTCTTCTTAGAGTCCTAATCAGATCAGGACTATGAACCAAAACTTCAATTTTATCCTGTTTTTAACTGTTTTTCAAAATTCTCGCATTTATTTTCTCAGAAAATCCAAAAATATGAGATTCCTAGTTCATTTAGGACTCTGTCCTTAGAGTCTCAGTTGAATCAGAAGTTTGTTTTATTTCAATATTTGTTATTGTTTTCATTGTTGTCACAAGTTTTTTCATCTGTTTTTCAGAAAATACCAAAAAAATCTAGAGTTTCAGTCTGATCAGGACTCTATCCCAGAGTCCTAATCCAGTCAGGAGTCTATTCTGAAGTTTGTTTTCACCTCTATTTTTACTAATTTCCATTTGTTTTTAAAAAATTAGGTCATTTTGCAGAGTCTAGTTAATTCAGGACTCTATTTCAGAGTTATGATTGAGTTAGGAGTCTAACCCTAACTGTATTTTTTGACTTATTTTACCATTTTTGATAAAATCTTTCAAAAACTCCTTCATTTGGCTTTTAAAATCCAAAATCTCAGAGTCCTAAAATTTCAGGACTCTAGTCCGGAGTTCCAGTTCACTTGAGACTCTATTGTCAAAAATTCTAAATTTCAATTATTGATTTTAACCCCTTTTCAAAGTCATTTTGAGTATTTATTTCAAATTTTTCAAACTCTGATGTGGGGCCCACTCAGTTGGCGCCATATACACAGAAGTTCTGACCCAGCTGGAACTCTGTGCCATTTCAAAACTTTTAATTCCATGTTTACTTTTGAAAATTCTCTCAATTTCAAGTTTTAAAATCGTTTTTGAAAAACTCAAGTAGGGCCCACTCAGGGTGGCGCCGCATTTGAGAAAGTCAGGGTTAGACTAGGATTAGTCAGTGTTCTGATTAGTTTTAGAAGTTTAGAAGAGTCAAAATCTATTTTAAAAATCCATTTTAAAATTTGGTATTTAAACTATTCTTTTTAAAGGTTTAGTTAAAACTTTAAAAACCCAATGTGGAAAAATGCCAAGTGACGCCACATTTGGGGGTCTTTAGGTCTAGTTAGGAGTTCAATTAGGTGTTAATTAGGGTTAATTAGGCTAGGGGTATATAGGTAATCTCCAAGAAAATCGCCCCCCCCCTTTAGAGTCCATTTTTTTTCAAAAAGCTTAAAGTAGAAAAACCTAATTTTTTATTATAAATAGCCCATAAGAGGGGTCGACCTCCCTATCTCTCTCCTCTTGGATTCTTGGAGCCTCTCTCTCCTCTCCAGCCCTTCCTCCATTGCTGCAACCTCAAGGTAATAATTTCTTAATTTTTTTTAGTTTTATTTAATACTTTTTCATATTTTAATAAGAATTTAGCCATTGGTGCCTTCCCTTTCATAGATTAAACCATGAAAACACCATCAAGAAACTCAAGATTGGTCCAAGAAGATGATCTAACCCTGTTTTACTATTTTTCTAGGGATTCTAATCCGTTAGAATCGATTATTGCATTGGTTTTCAAGTTCTTAACCAAGAAAACATGATATTTACCTGTTAAATGGGTTAAATCCGTGATTTCAAAGGTAAAAATTAATTCAAGCCATGGATTCTTTGTGTTTTATTTATTTTTTTACATATTAATGTTTATTACATGTGTTCCAGCATAGAAATTTATTTTGTTTTACTGTTTGGATATTTTTTTTATTGTTTTCATTGATTAAAGCATGTTTGATTAAGTTTTCTTAAATTTCTGTGTGTTTTAAGCTTAGATCAATAAAGAGCATGTTAGTTCGTATTGAAATATTCATTGTAAATTTCTAATTTTTTTATATGTGATACAAGGATATGTCAGTGAACTATTGTAAAAAAATCAGAAGTTTTGGAATTCGATAACTTTGTCAAAAAAATAAAAGATTAAACCATGATTTTCAATCATTTAAAATCGTTATTGAAATTCATAGGTAACTTGCAGTTGTGTTATTTCTTTCATCTGATATCTTATTTGCGATTCGTAAAGTGCAGTAGCTTAATGTTGATGTGAACTATTTACTGTGAAATTTTGATAATTTTTTGACTCTGTTTGGTTTTTTTCATCTGTCAGAAAGTCAGATTTAAAATTTAAAACTCGTTAGGGTTTACCAAAATCCTAATCGAACTTGTAATGATCATAAATCTCAAACCGTAGATCCGATTCATGATTTGTAAAAAAATAAGCTCATTATTTTTATGTATACTGTTCACTTCTGAAATTTCAAGAATCTTTTATGAAGACTGTTATTTGTTTCTGTATTTTCAACCGGCAGTACCTGTTTTAACCAATGTTAGATTCGTTATATTTAAGTCCAGATTGCCGGAAGAGTATCTCCTTTATCGAAGATGATTTTTCTGATCTGTAAAAAAGCGATTCTTTGTTTTATTTGTCTAATTTACTTCTTTAAAATTTCAGAAATTTTTATGGTGGACTGGCCTCTGATTCAGGTCTAACATTGAAACTGGTCTGTGACCATGGGTAAAAATAGCTTATTTTAGGATTTTAATATAATTTTTGAATTGGAATAATGTCAAAAATATCTTTTTATGATTCTAATCTGTTTTTAGGGTAATAAAAAGTGCAGGTGCCAATTTTTATAAATTTTGGAATCCATTTGATTCTTGAATGGATCAAATTGCAAAACGCGGTGCCCGCAGGATCCCGAAACACTGCTAAAATCATGATTTTCATGATATTTTTTGGATTTTTGTGTATAAGTTCATGGTTTTAGGGTTTGTTCATGTTTAAAATCATATTAGGATGCTTCATGATCAATTTTGTGCTTATTTGACTTCATTTAAACCCTAAACCTAAAGTTTTTACAAAAATATTTTGTGAAAAACCCTAATTTCAAGGCCATAGTCTTGTTATCAGGGGCATTTTGGTCATTTGACCTTAATTTCGAAATTTTAAACCCTAATTTTCATATTTTTAATCATGTCATGTCATATTTAGTTTAATTTATTTGAATTCCAAAACCCCCATTTTTACAAAATATCTTTCTGAAAACCCATGAGTCATACTATGAAACTTTGGGAGAGAGTGATTGAGTCTAGGTTGATGAAGATTGTCATGATATCGGAGAATCAATTTGGTTTTATGCCTGGAAGATCAACTATGGAAGCTATACATCTTCTTAGACAACTTATTGAGAGAAATAGAGAGAGGAACAAAGATTTGCATATGGTTTTTATTGATTTGGAGAAGGCTTACGATATACTACCTAGGGACATTCTCTGGTGGACAATGATGAAGAAAGGTGTTTCTCTCAAGTACATTAGTATAATTAAAGATATGTATGAAGGAGTAGTAACCAATGTCCGCACTTGTGGAGGGGTGACAACCAATTTTCCTATAACAGTTGGGTTACATCAAGGATCTGCTGTAAGCCCTTTCCTATTTGCTATAGTGATGGATGAGCTTACGAGATCAATTCAAGAAAATGTGCCGTGGTGTATGTTGTTTGCTGATGATATTGTTTTAATTGATGAGTCTAGAGCTGGGGTTAATGCTAAGTTAGAATTATGGAGACAGACATTGGAAGCAAGAGGTTTTAAGTTGAGTAAGAGTAAGACAAAATACATGGAATGTCGATTTAGTAAGCAACGAAGTAGTGATGGAAGTGTAGTGAAGCTTGGTGAGCACAAAATACCGGTGGATGATTCTTTCAAAAATTTGGGATCTATCATTCAAAAGTATGGAGAAATTGATGGAGATGTAAATCATAGGATAAGGGTTGGGTGGATGAAATGGAAGAGTGCAACTGGAGTGTTGTGCGATCGTAGAATGCCATTGCGGTTGAAGGGAAAGTTTTATAGGATGACTATTAGGCCCGCTTTACTATATAGTACGGAATGTTGGGCTGCCAAGAGACATCATATTCAAAAAAGGAGTGTAGCTGAGATGCGTATGCTGAGATGGATGTGTGGAAATACAATAAAAGATAAGATTCAGAACGAGGAGATACGTAAGAAGGTAGGCATTGCACCCATTGAAAATAAGATGAGAGAGAATCACTTACGGTGGTTTGGACATATTCGACGAAGGCCTAATGATGCTCCAGTTAGAAGGATGGAGAAATGGGAAAATATATTAGTTAAAAGAGGTCGGCGTAGGCCTAGGAAGACATGGATGGAGGTGATAAGAAAGGATATGAATGCTTTGAACCTCACCGAGGACATGGCATTGGATAGAAATGAATGAAGGAGAAGGATTCATGTGGAAGACCCATAATGATTTTCTTTGTTGGTTCATATCGCCGATCCCAATTGTTTTGGGATGAAGGCGTAGTTGTTGTTGTTGTTGTATCTTTCTGAAAACCTTGATTTCAAGGTCATAGTCTTGCTATCAGGGGTATTTTAGTCATTTTGACCCAACTTTCAAAATTTTCTAATTCCATTTTCATATTTCTTCAAATTCATTTCATATTTTATTAAGTTTATATCAGAGAATTAGGGCAAAAGGCTTATATCGAGCAAAATCCAGCAATTTCCAGATATTGTTGGATAAACCTAGAAAAGCCAACATATCTTCACTAATCCATTTTTCTAGTTTTGCAGGAACATTGAAGACTTTATTTTCCTTTAATTTTCTGTATTTAAATTCAATTAGTGATGTAAATTGTAATTAAATTTGGAATAAGAATTTCAATTCCTGCATAGATTAGGATTTGCATTGCATATAGTTTTAAACTTTGATATATAACTGTTGTGTATGCCAATTCATGCACATTCTTTACAAATCCACGGTGGTCTACACGAATGGCACATGCACAAGCTCTTATGGAGTTGACAAACTCGGTGGAGTTCGTATTTATGGCCATAGTCAGAATACGAATGAGACCCAGATTTGTGATCTTCGTATTAGCCACATTCAGCCTACACTCTTAGGCTAATTTCAAAATGCACTGCATTTCTCAAAAATACAAAAGAATTTTCTCAATTCCTCAAAATCATGACTTTCAAATCCATATTCATTCAGTTCATTCAATTTACAAATCCCAATTCCAATTCAAAGAAATCGATTTACTCAAAATTTTCTAAGTTTTATACATAAATCAATTTTCTCAAAGTTTTGAGTTTTCAAAGGATATTTCAAGTATTTTCTCAAGTTCAAACTCATGATTTTCCAAATCCTAACATCTTCAATTCCAAAATTCAAAATTCAAACCTTTCTCAAAGTTATTTCAAATTTCTTAATATCGATTTTCATAAAACTTCAAGATTTCTTCATAAATCGATTTTTACTTTCTCAGAAACATTTTCTCAACATGGCTCACGATTTTCAAAGTATTATATTTTCCAAGAATTTTCCAATTATTTTCAAATCTCAGAAGCAAACATCATGTTTTCAAATCTGCATTTTTCAGAAAATTCATAGCACATGCCTGATTCTTTGTGCATTTAGGAAATATAACACGATTTAAACAAGTTGAGCAAAGCTAAGCACACTTTTGATCCTTGGTTCGATTACCCCTGGTAAAGGTGCCAGGAACGGTTGAACCTCGTACCGACAGGCGAGTCTCATTCTTTGAAATTATCCTGCATTTTAAAACGGAGGCGAGTTATTTTCAAAAACTTTTTCAAATGTCAGTTTGACTTGCAAAAGTAAAATTTTGCGATGATAACAATTATCATCTGATCAATTCAATCTTTTAATAAAGTTGCAAGTTTTCTTCATCTATCTGGATGCCATCTATCTTCTCACTTCTTGTTATCAGTCTTTGTAAATTTATTATCATTTCACTCTCTTATTTTTCCAATTATTTTCTTAGCAAAAGCAATCTGCTTTATGATGGGCAATTTCCCTGAACAACATTTATTCTACAATTTTCAAAATGTCTTCCCAATCAATCAAGAAGCTCATTCTCTATCCAAATGCCTTTTCGAACCCAACAATAATTCATCAGGTCAAGGCAAGAGTATAATATAGTGAGGTTACAAAGCAGTCAGAAGAGTCCACAGAGTTCGATTCAACTCTCCAAAGACTGCCCAAGTTTGCATCAATTCAGAAACAAGATGAGCCATCATCCTTAGTTCAAGATCCGACTGAGGACATTAATATTGGATAGGAAGATAATCCAAACAGTCTCAAGATCAGCAGCATTTTGAGCCCGAAAGAGAAAGAAAGGCTCACCAATTTTCTTAAGCAGCATGAAGAAGTGTTTGCATGAACTTATGAGGATATGCCAGGTTTGGATACTAAAATAGTCGAGCATCGCCTCATCCTGAAGTCGGATGTCAAGCCAGTTAAGCAGAAGTTGAGAAAGATGAATCTTCGAGTAGAGCCAACAGTCAAGGAAGGACTTGAAGACTTGCTCAAAATAGGGTTCATTCGAACCATTGGTTATCTAGACTGGCTACAAATATTGTTGTTGTTCCCAAGAAAAATGGCAAAGTTTAGATTTGCATCGGCTTTAGAGATCTCAACAAAGCAACTCCAAAAGATGATTATCCACTTCCCAATATTGATCTTTTGATCGATAGCACGGCAGGGCATGCCATGTTCTCTTTTATGGATGGATATTTCAGATACAATCAGAATAAGTTGGTCGCTCGTGACCAATCGAAGACATCTTTCACTACTTCTTGGGGCACTTTTTGTTATACAGTCGTGCCATTTGGGCTTAAGAATGCAAGAGTAACTTATCGGCATGCTATGGCCGTCATTTTTCATAATCAAATGCATAAAATCATGGATGCATATGTTGATGATATTCTGGTGAAATCCAAAGAAGAAGAAGATCACATCGAAGCTCTCGATCAAGTCTTCAAGCATCTCATACTTTATAAGCTAAGACTCAATCCTAAAAAATGTGTCTTTAGAGTTGAATTTGGCAAGTTGTTAGGCTTTTTGGTCAGCAAGAAGGGGATAGAAGTGGATCCCGCCAAAGTAAGGGCCATAATTGGCATGCCGTTCCCAACAAATCTCAAAGAATTGCATAGCCTTCAGGGACGTATGCAGTCAATTCGATGATTCATATCCAATTTGGCTATAAAGTGTGAGCCTTTCAATCATTTACTCAGAAAAGGAGTAAAGTTCGAATGGGGACCATAGTGCCCGCAGTCGTTTGAACGCATCAAAAAGTATCTTCTCAATCCTCCTATCTTGAAGCCGCCAGAATTGAGGAAACCCCTTTTATTATATGTCTCAGTCAATCAGGTCGCTTGTGGTGGATTCTTGGCACAATATGAAGAAGGCAGTCTGATAGAGCATGCCATTTACTATATGAGCAAAACCTTCATTGACTATGAGAAGACATACTCTCAAATAGAAAAGACATGTCTAGCTCTGGTTTGAATGTGTCAGAAGCTGAGACACTATTTGTTGGCATCTGAAGTCAAGATTTTATTTAAGCTCAATCCTCTCAAGTATATTTTAGAACAACATTTTCTCAGCGAATGAATCGCCAAGTGGCAAGTCCTACTGATACAATACGATTTGGAATATGTCTCTCAACAATCTATCAAAGGCCAAGCAATTGCAGATCAACTCACAAATTTTCCTCTAGCAGAAGATGTGAAAGCCGAAGATGATTTCTCAGATGAGCAAATATGCAATATTCAACAATCTCTAGTTTGGAATTTATTCTTTGATGGTTCCAAGAACATGGCAGGCATCAGAATCGGGATCTTGTTAATCACACCTGAGAAGGAGATGATCCCCTTTTCTCTTAAATTGGATTTTCAATGCACTCACAACATGGTTGAGTATGGAGCTCTGATTCAAGGCCTGAAATTTTTACAAGACTTCAATGTCAAAAGAGTGCATGCCTATGACGATTCCTTGCTCATTGTCAATCAAGTCCTAGCCGAATGGCAAGTAAAATATCAAAAAATACTTTCCTATCAGAAGATTATTTCAGCTCTTATCAATAATTTTGAAGAATTTCAGCTTTTTCATATCAAGAGAGACTTCAATCAAATTGTAGATAGTTTAGCCAATCTGGGCTTCATTATGTTTTTCAAGAGCGAAGAATCCTGTCGCTCTTTTGAAATCGGCAGACTTGATCAACCTGCTTTCCTCCCAACAGAACAGATAAACCAGGCCGAGCAAAAGAAGAAGCTCTGGTATCAAGACATCAAGAATTTCATAGAAATTGGCGGATTTCCTCCAGAACTCTCGAAGAAAGAGCAGCGAGAAATTCAGCGCATGTCTGCCTGCTATTTTATCCTTGCTAATGTCCTCTATCATCGTGGATTCAGTTTCAAGTATTTCAGATGCTTAGACGAAGATGAAGTCAAAGAAGTTGTGCGAGAGGCACACGAAGGCATTTGAGGTGGTCATGTCAGCTACCAAACTCTTATCAAGCAAATCGTTCAAGCAGGATATTACTGAAAACTATGCAGCAAGACTGCTATCGTTTTGTGAAGAAGTGTATTCAATGCCAAATGCATGCACCTTCCATTCATGCGCCCGCGACATATCTACAATTTGTCATCTCTCCATGACTATTTTCTATGTGGGCCTTTGATGTTGTGGGCCCCATCACTCCTTTTGCTTTAAATGGACACAAATATTTTCTTGCCGCAAGAGAATACTTCACCAAATGGGTGGAAGCTGTCACTCTACGCACCATAGAAGGTCGACACGTGGTCTCATTCATTCATAAGAATATCCTTTATCGTTTCGGCATATCGCATGATATCATGTCAGATAATGACAGTCATTTCAAGAATAAAAGAATGAAGATTTTCTGCTCAAAGTTCAGAATCCATCATCATTTCTCAGCTCCATATTATCCTCAAGGGAATGGTCAAGCAGAGGTCACCAATAAAACTCTAATTTGAATCTTGGAGCGAACTGTGAAAACAGGCTATGACTGGCATGCGAAGATCCATGATGCATTGTGGGCATATCGAACCACCATTCACACTCCAACCAATGCTACTCCATCGAAGCTTGTCTATGGAACTAAAGTAGTACTGCCTCTACATGTTCAGAAGCTCGTTCTGAAGTTCACATCACTTCTGGAACTGCCCCTTAATCAGTATCAGCAACAGTGACTTGTACAACTTGATTTACTTGATGAGAAAAGGCTCAAAGCAGCGGAGCATGCTCAATCGTATTGTCAGAGGATAGCCAGACAATATGCAAAATCTGTCATGGAAAAGAAATTTTGAGTCAATGAACTAGTTCTCAGATCCGCAACTTATCTCTAGCACCGCTCAGGTGGCAAATGGTTGTCGAATTGGGAAGGACCCTATGTTGTCAAGGAGGCATTACCCCGCAATTCATATTGGCTCATCAATGTCGATGGTGTGGAATTATCAGATCCCATCAATGCTCGACATTTGAAGAAATTCTATACTTAAATCCTCTATTCTATTGTAATTCCTCAATATATCTTCCTCAATAATGGTCAATTTTCTCTTTCTCAGTTACACTAAGGCATTTTTAAAATTTTGTCTTTATCTAAAAAACAAATCTTATATGCAGGCAGAATAAACAAATATCTCATTTTGCATGCATGTGCACCCATTTACATCATTTTACATTCATTTGCATACATTGGCATTCATTTGCATTCTCATGCATTTGCATCCATTTGCATCAAATTCAATTCCCCTTCAGGTTAAGGGATAAACCTAGGCTACCCATTTAGGATAAGGGATAATCCTGAGACCCCGACAAATCATTCCCGTCATAATTCTCAAACATTTTTGAAACGCCGGTGTCTTTTCGAAGTTCGAGTTTCGAGCAAAATCCAGTACTCGTACTGATGTATTTTTAAAACCCAGTGCTCGTACTAGTTCATTTCAAAAACCAGTTCTTACACGACTTCATTTCAAGATCCAGTGCTGGTTTGTTTTAAAAAATCCAGCGCTCATGCTGGTATATTTTCAAAATCTAGTGTTCGCACTGGTACGCTTTAAAATTCAGTGTCCACACTGGTCTAGTTTTTCCTTTGGGATTCGACTTTCAATTCGATTTTTCTTTTCTTTAAAATTTTCCTTTGGAATTCGAGTTCCGACTCAAATTTTCTTTCCTTTAACTTCTAATTTTTCCTTTAGGATTCGAGCTTCGACTTAAATTTTCTTTCCTTTAAATTTTAATTTTTCCTTCGGGATTCGAGTAACGATTCAAATTTTTTTTCATTTAAAATTTTCCTTCAGGATTCGAGTTCCGACTCGAATTTTCTTTCCTTTAAAATTTTCCTTCGGGATTTGAGTTTCAACTCGAATTTTCTTTCCTTTAAATTCTAATTGTCTCTTGAGATTTGAGTTCCGATTTGAATTTTCTTTCCTTAAAACCTTAATTCGGTTTAGTTTTTCCTTCGGGATTCGAGTTTGATTCAAATTTTCTTTCCTTTGAATTTTGAGTTTCCTTCGGGGTTCGAGTTCCGACTCAAATTTTCCAAACCCAACTTCATGTTGGTACATTTTCAAAATCCAATGCTCGAACTGGTACATGTTCAAAATCCAATGCTTATATTGATACATTATCAAAACCCGGTACTCATACTGGTATTCTTTCAAAATTTAGCACTCGTGTTAGTGTCTCGCTGGTTGGTCGTGTTAGTCGACCTCTTGGGTTTAGTCTTTGTGTTCATCATTAATCAAAATTCAAGCTCTATACCAATTTCGACCTTCAGGTCACTCAATTCTCAATTTCAGCCTTCAGGGCACCCATATCTCAATCTCGACCTTCGGGTCGTTCAATTCTCAATTTCGACCTTCGGGTCACCCAATTTCCAATTTGTAATTTCGACCTTCGGGTTGCTCGTAAGGGCCGCTGAGCCAGAGTAGAGGTTGAGCCTTAGCCAGGTTTAGACTCGTTGCGTAAAAATACGCCGAGTAGCCGATCTATTTAGATCGAGTCATATGCATGCTCATTGAGAACAATTACACAACCAGACTCGTAAAGGCCGAAGAGCCAGAGTGTGTTGTTTCCACCCAAAAGAGATGTGATGTGCGTGGTGGTCGCAGTGCAAAGAGCGGTGTTCTGCATGCATATGAATAAGACTTAAGGTCGCACTTGCCCCGCGGTTGAAAATCGTGTTAGGGGTAGCCCCTCAGTTGATGACTGTGTTGGGGCAGACTGAATGGGGTCGGGTACATACTCCCATAGTGCTGAGGCACAGGCTGCCTAAATGGCATGCAAATATCTGTCCAAGTAATTGTAAGACTGGCAGACCCCTTCAGGAATTATGCTCACTGTGGAATGACAGTGATTGTACAACCTTGAGTGACACATATTTTATTTGGACCTGATAGAGTCCACGATGGCCTCAGTCACTCATGGGTTTTGGGGTCGTGGTTATCCTTACGATCTAAGGATTGAACCCAACTACTGCAAGTAGAGGATGCATCCGAATATGGGCCTAGTAGGGTTCTCCTAGTTGAAACACACTGCCCTACTATGGATAGGGTCAATACGCCTCTACGCTATCTAAAATACATAGAATAATCAACCCCCAGAATGTTGAGTTGATGCCCGAACAATTGCTTCGCCTGCGTACCAATGGTGGAAGAGGTTAATTATCGAAACAATGCATTAGCTCTAGATTCAGTGATGCTTGAATGAAACAATACATTTGCATCCATTTGCATCAAATTCAATTCCCCTTCAGGTTAAGGGTTAAACCTAAGCTACCCATTCAGGATAAGGGATAATCCTGAGACCCCGACAAATCATTCCCGTCATAATTCTCAAACATTTTGTAAACGCCGGTGTCTTTTCGAAGTTCGAGTTTCGAGCAAAATCCAGTACTCGTACTGGTGTATTTTTAAAACCCAGTGCTTGTACTAGTTCATTTCAAAAACCAGTTCTTACACGACTTCATTTCAAGATCCAGTGCTCATGCTGGTTTGTTTTAAAAAATCCAGCGCTCATGCTGGTATATTTTTAAAATCTAGTGTTCGCACTGGTACGCTTTAAAACTCAGTGTCCACACTGGTCTAGTTTTTCCTTCGGGATTCGACTTTCAATTCGATTTTTCTTTTCTTTAAAATTTTCCTTTGGAATTCGAGTTCTGACTCGAATTTTCTTTCCTTTAACTTCTAATTTTTCATTTAGGATTCGAGCTTCGACACAAATTTTCTTTCCTTTAAATTTTAATTTTTCCTTCGGGATTTGAGTAACGATTCAAATTTTCTTTCCTTTAAAATTTTCCTTCAGGATTCGAGTTTCGACTCGAATTTTCTTTCCTTTAAAATTTTCCTTTGGGATTTGAGTTTCAACTTGAATTTTCTTTCCTTTAAATTCTAATTGTCTCTTGAGATTTGAGTTCCGATTTGAATTTTCTTTCCTTAAAACCTTAATTCGGTTTAGTTTTTCCTTTGGGATTCGAGTTTGATTCAAATTTTCTTTCCTTTGAATTTTGAGTTTCCTTCGGGGTTCGAGTTCCGACTCAAATTTTCCAAACCCAACTTCATGTTGGTACATTTTCAAAATCCAATGCTCGAACTAGTACATGTTCAAAATCCAATGCTTATATTGATACATTATCAAAACCCGGTACTCATACTGGTATTCTTTCAAAATTTAGCACTCGTGTTAGTGTCTCGCTGGTTGGTCGTGTTAGTCGACCTCTTGGGTTTAGTCTTTGTGTTGATCATTAATCAAAATTCAAGCTCTATACCAATTTCGACCTTCAGGTCACTCAATTCTCAATTTCAGCCTTCAGGGCACCCATATCTCAATCTCGACCTTCGGGTCATTCAATTCTCAATTTCGACCTTCGGGTCACCCAATTTCCAATTTCCAATTTCCAATTTCCAATTTCCAATTTCCAATTTCCAATTTCCAATTTCCAATTTCCAATTTCCAATTTCTAATTTCCAATTTCCAATTTCCAATTTCCAATTTCCAATTTCCAATTTCCAATTTCCAATTTCCAATTTCCAATTTCCAATTTCCAATTTCCAATTTCCAATTTCCAATTTCCAATTTCCAATTTCCAATTTCCAATTTCCAATTGTGACCTTCAGGTCACCCAATTTTCAATTTCCAATTTCCAATTTTGACCTTCAGGTCACCCAATTTCCAATTTTGACCTTTAGGTCATCCAATTTCCAATTTCGACCTTCGGGTCACCCAATTTCCAATTTCGACCTTCAGGTCATCCAATTTTCAATTTCCAATTTCCAATTTCCAATTTCCAATTTCCAATTTCCAATTTCCAATTTCCAATTTCCAATTTCCAATTTCTAATTTCCAATTTCCAATTTCCAATTTCCAATTTCCAATTTCCAATTTCCAATTTCCAATTTCCAATTTCCAATTTCCAATTTCCAAATTCCAATTTCCAATTCCAGGTCATTCAATTTCCAATTTCGACCTTCTGGTCACCCAATATCAATCTCAATCATTTTCTCTTGCGAGAGACCCTTTTCACAGGGAAAGTTCGAGGGAGCTCGTTCTTTTTGCATGCTATCCTTTTTGTTCACTTAGTCCCTTTTCAGGGAGAGTTTGAAGGGACTCGTGTCTTTGTGAACCGTTTGCAAAACAATTTCCAATTTTACATAAGGAACCCTTATTTCAGGGAGAGCTTCGACGGAAGCTCGCTTTCCTTGTGGCCCCCCAATTTCCATACTAGGTCATTTCATCATGAAGGACCCTCTTTTCAGGGAGAGTGTGATGGACTCGTTCCTTCATGACCAAATTACCGACCACACCATTACCGACCCCCTTTCTATAAGAGAATCCTAATGTTAAGAAGTTTTGACAAAAGCTTAATTTCTCTTCGAAAGTTTGTTTTGCAAATATCTCCTCTTCAGAGAAGAGAGAAATATTTTCTATTTCTCATTCTGAGTCTTCTCCTTTGGGGAAAGGAGAGGAGAATTTTTGTCATGGATGCGTTAAGTCAGACTCCAAAATGCTCTCTTTCACACAGGATTTCAAGAACATTTTGTCAATTTGTTGTTAAATAGTTGTTGATTTCAAAATCTTTATTGCACAAAATATTTACCTCAGAATACCTTCAACATTACTTTCGAAAGAGCAAAGCTTTCGCGAAAAAGGATTCAAAATTCAAAATCTTTCTATTGGCCAACCAAAGGGATGAAGAATAAATCCTCAATATGGCCAGTAAGAAAAATTTCAATGTTGTTGCAAAGTCGTAAGTGATTGATATTGATCGCAATCAATGGCACATTTTTAAAGACCATTCTTGTGGTGATAAGGCAGTCGAAATATCCTGAGTGCTAAAGAAAAAATCTACTCAATTTCATATCTCCTCAATCATTTAAGCTGCAATTAAATATCTGCAAAAGGGATCTTTCAATCATCGTCAAGTTGAAGACTGGTGGATGAGTTAGACCCCCAGGCCAAAGAAGATTTGGATCATCTCCAAGATGAAGGAGTTTGTGAGGGATCCTTCTAGGGAAAGTTCAGATCACTGCCAAGTTGAAGGCGAATGTGATGAACCTCCCGAAAAACCCTAAAAGATATTTGATTTCTACTATCATCAAGAGATTTTCAACCAAAGAGACAATATCATCAGTATCATTCCTAAGAGAAAGAAGGATCGGAACATCTCCAAGTTGAAGGAGTTTGTGACGTATCCTTCCAAAAAAGAAAGAAAAGTCAAGACATCTCCAAAATGAATGATGATGCAATAAACTTCTCCCCAAAAACCCAAGAAAGCTCAATGTCTCATCATTCATCATTTAGGATAGAATTACATCATATTTTTGAACATTTTTTTTAAAATCTAAGTTATTTTTGAGATAATTCTTCAAATATCTTCTTCATTTCTCAAATCAATTCTTCTTTATGAATTCAAATTCAATTCTATCTCATTTCAAAAATTCAAAATCCGATTTCAAAGTCCAATTTGACTTTGAAATTTCAAATTCATTTTATATTCAAAATTCAAAATTCCCTTCCAAATTCAAAATTTCAAAGTTCAATTCAACTTTGGAATTCCAAATTCATTTTCAGGATTCAATTTCAAATTCAAATCAAATTTCAAAGTTCAATTTAAACTTTGAAGTTTCCAGACTCATCTTCTGGTTTCAAATTCAAAACTTTAAAAAAAAATCAAGTTTATTCTTTATCTTCAAAGTTCTATCTAAAGATTGAGTCTTGATTCTCAAATCAAAGATCTGAGACTAATTTTGAATTTCAGAATTCGGTTTTTCCTAAATTTTAAATTCAAAATCTGGATTTTTAAAATCCAGATCCATCTTCAAAGTCCCATTTTTTTTTTATCTTCAAAAATCCAAAATTCCATCTTGAGTTCTAAATTTAGAACCCAATTCCACTTTAGATTCAGATCTTCAAAAACCAATCTTATCTTGGATTCTAGACTTTGGATCCAATTCCATATTGGAATCTAGACTTCAGATCCAACTCCATTTAGGATCCCAAATTTTGGATTCAACTCCATTTTTAGATTTCAGACTTCTGATCCAAATTCCATTTAGGATTCCAGATTCTGAATTCAGTTCCATCTAGGGTTCCAAATTTCAGATTAAATTTTATTCCAGGTTTACAATCCAGTTCCAGTTCCATTTCCAATTTTCTTTTCCAAGGCCAAATTTCAAATCTATTTCTCAAATCTGAATTCAAATTTAAATCCTGTTTTAGGTCTTGGATTCAAAATCTCCTTCTCAAAATCGATTCTTGAAAATCAATCCAAATTCAAAAGTCTATTATGACTTTGAAAATTCATTTCTATTTCAAAATTTCAATCCTAAATTCCCTTTCTCTTTATCTGAAGACTTATCTTTCCAAAATCTGATCACTCCAAGACTTAGAATTTCAAGTCTCTTCTTTCAGATCAATCGTCGCTCTTACAGGGAAAGATGCAATTGCGACCCGAGAGACCATCATATGTGATTCAACCCACTTACGTGTTACAGTGAAATCTGGGATATTCCCATCTTATGCGAATAACATTAGCTTCTCTCACATAGTGGGGTGTCGCGCCTGCGGACCCGAAACAAAGGTACTGAACAGTACTTGTGATTTGTAATCAACATAGCCTCTAAGTATGTGGAGTTGCAACTGTGCTCATACGCTTACTTTACTAGTCTGTCGAACGTAAACCAAGGCTTGAGTGTTTTCCTTACGCAGTACGACACACATACGTGTCAAAGGTGATTTCTGGTAATATCTTATTCTAATGGGGATTACATTGGCTTTCCACGGTTTGGGGTGCCGCGCCCACGGACTCAAAATGAACCATTTGACAAGACTAATGTAAAATAACACTAAAAAAACTCATACCTAATTCAGAGTGTAAAATCATCTGAGGAAACACTTGGACGGGACACAAGAGTGTCACATGTCCATTTGGTCGCACCAAAATACTCAATTATGTGCATTAACATAAATATATACATGTATGTGTTCTCTTCCTTCTCTTTTCCTTTCCAACCTCTATTTCCTCCTTTTCGAAGGGAGAAAAATAAAAGGGGAGAAAGAAAGAGAGAAGAGAAGAGAAAAAGAAAATAAGAGAGAGAGAAATTCTTTTTGGGGGGTCTCACTTGACCTTAATTTTGAAAAGAAAATAACTCGCCTCCATTTTTGAAATATTTTGCGGGAAAACTGGGAGACGGGATCCGCTCATCGGTACGAGGTTCGACCGTTCCTGATGCCTTTACCAGGGGTAATCGAACCAAGGGTCGAATTTATGCCTTTTGCTTTGCTAAGAATTTATCTAAGGATTTATCCTAAGTCTAAATGCACAAAGAATCATGCTTGTGCGAATGCAAAGATGTATGCTATTTTTGAAAATGTTTTGAAGAATTCCCAAGTGTTTCTGAGATGAATATGTTGATAGAATGAAGAAATGGTTTCTAACTTAGAACTTAAGATTAAAAAGTTCTAAGTTTTTGGAAATAATCAAGAGCTTGGGAAAATAAATCTGGATTTTGGAAAATGATGTTGAAGTTTTGAGATAAAAGAAGAAGAAAGGAATTTTCAAAGTCATAAATGGACTTTGAATCAGAATAGAAATGAAAATGGAATTGAATTCTAACTTTGAAGTTCGAAATCAGAAGGAAAGATAGAATTGGGAAATCTGACTAAAATTGAGAAATGAAATTGATTTAAAAGTTGGAATTTCAAGATGAAATCCGAATCCAAGATCTGGATTCTGAATAGAGTTCAAAGTTGAATTTTGAATTTAGGATCTGAAATGGGAACTTGATTTGAAATCTGGAATGAAATGGAATTGGTTTTAAGAATTGGAATTAAAGTGGAATTTGGATTTGGAATTTTGAATGGAATTGGATTCAAGATTTAGAATCCAAGATGGTATTTGGATCTGAAATCTGAGATCCAAGATAGGGTTGGACTCTGGATCCTAAGATGGAATTGGATCTGAAGTCTGAGATCTAAAGTAGAATTGGGTTCTGGATCCTAGAATGGAATTTGGATCTGTAATCTGAGATCCAAGGTGAATTGGGTTCTGGATCCTAGAATGGATTTGGATCTGAAGTCTAAGATCCAATGTAGAATGGGGATCTAGATCCTAAGTGGAATTTGGATCTGTAATCTGAGATCCAAAGTGAAATTGGATTCTGGATCCTAAAGGGGAATTGGATCTGAAGTCTAAGATCCAAAGTGAAATTGGATTCTGGATCCTAAAGGGGAATTGGATCTGAAATCTGAGATCCAATATGAATGCTGAATTCTGGATCCTAAAATGGATTTGGACTTGTTAAATTCAGAAGATGAATTAAGAACTTCCAAGTTTAAATTGAACTTGGAAAATGAAATTTAGAATTTTGAATATACAAATGAATTTCAAAGTCAAATTGGACTTTGAATTTCGGGGCTTGAATTTGGAATTTAGAAGAGGAATCAAGAATTTCAAAGTTAAATTGAACTTTGAGTTTGATTGAAGTTTTGAATATAAAATGAATTTGGAATTTCAAAGTCAAATTGAACTTTGAAATCTGATTTGAATTTGAATATAAAAAAAAATGACTTTGAAATCTCAAAGTTAAAAAGAACTTTGAGATTGAAAATGAAATTGAATTTAAAAATGAAAGGATGAATTGGATTTTATAAGAACTGAAGATAGATTGAGGAAGATATTTACATCACTTGGAGTTTTTTAAAAAAAGGAATTTTGAAAACATGATGTAGTTCTATCCTAAATGATGAATGAATTTAAAGAATTTGAAATTGGATTTTGAAAAGCTATTCCATTCTTTAAATGAATTAAAAATGAGGTTGAAGACATAATACATCCCTGACTATGGTCATTGAATGTATTATGTAATAACTACATTTAAATTCAAGTGAAGAATAAAATACATTTTTTTGTGCTTTTATAGAATTTTAAAATGAAATTAACTCTCAATATACCCTAACTATGGCCATTGGTATATAATTTGAGTTAATTTTAAGTTAAATTCTGATAAAAGAAGAAAATATTTAAGGAAAATATGATGAATTTTGAAAATGGATCCAGTGTGGATCGAGTGTTATTTTGTAAAAGATAAAAATGCTAAGTTTTGTCCACACCCTGACTATGGCCATTGATGTGGATCATCAACTTAGTATCAATTACCTCTTACGAAATGGTGCACGTGCCATTCGTGTTTCACCATTGTGAGAATTTGAGAAATAAAGGCAAAAATGTATGAGAACCAGCAATTTATAATGTTTACAATGCTCATCCATTCTACCTAAAGCAGGAAATGTAAATTCTCATTCAAATCTAGCTATTACAACATGTGAAATTAATTTTACAACTTCAAATGATAACTTTATCCACATATTTCCTGCAAAACAACCTGGTTAGTAATGAAAAGAGAAAGAAAATCACATATATCATATGGAAATCAAATAGTGAAAAGATATGTATGACAAAAATGATGGAAATGATATATGCATACCTATATACATATATATATATATACTTATATAGGGGTATTCACATGTATAAGAGTAGGTATAGGTATATACATATATATATATATATGAGGGTATATATAATAAGGAGATGTGTTGAAGTGATAAATTCAGATTGTGGTAGATGAGGGACAATAACAAGGAGGGAATGAGGACTGTACAGTGCTATGGCAGTTGGAGGTGGGAGCTGGGTGAGCGTAGACCAGACATGGAAAATTTTAAAAAAAACTCTGTTGTAGGTGGAAGTTGTGTTGCAAAACTGGCGACACACGTGTGCTATGTTGTATATAATAAGTGAAAGGGACTAAACTGAAATAATAACACTAGTGGGATGATGTTTATTTGGAAAATACAGCAGCCAAATGAAATTATGATAGCAGCAAGTGCTATCATAGTTTACAACAGTGGAGATGAACAAAACACTACAACACACTTGTTGTGTGGAGATAGTGACATATAACAGAGCAAAGAAGTGATGGATATGGGAAGTGAATAGTTCATTTTGCAGGATGTTAAATGCAGAGATGTGCAGAGTCAAACACATATGAATAGGTTTGTTAATGTACCGATTTCCACAAAACAGATGGGTTTTGATCTATAGCTTCCCCAACGCCAACCCTTGGAAGTAACAGTATAACTTATGCTAGAGATTATACCAACATAAACTTCAGGTGGAAGAGACATTCTGCTTTCAACACATTGATGTTGTGAAGAAACTGATCTTTAGGAGTTGCCTTGATCTCTTGGAAGAGATTGAGCCAGCGGCTGGAGCTCCTCTTGTTAATACCATCTCCATTTGGGGTTCATCGAGGAGAAAATCTTTTGCCGAAACAAATCCCCAAAAGGCCTTTGTCTTGAATTTATTAGATAACAAGCAAGTGAGATGACTGAAGATGAATCGACCATGAATCTCATTGACAAAGGGGTCATGTTTTTCCATTTTAGCATGGATGTCATTGTTTGAGTCAATATGACCATGAGCATCAGAAAGTTCAGATATATGCAATGTTTACCTTGATACTGTAGGGGACTTTCAGATGGAGGGCTATGGTTTGACACCTAACTGCATGAACATCCTGCTTATGTATTTGACAAGATCTATACTCTCAACAAACATTAGGACTGAAAGATATCAAAGAACTCCATGCGGTACCATAGATATAATAACAACTATCTGCATTATTGCTACAAACTGATAGTATCGGTCAGCAGGGTTCTTAAAAGTAATTCTATTAACAACTTAGGAAATGGAATTGTTGATTTGGTCAGGTACTGAACAAAATACCTGCTGAAATGGTGCTTCAACACTCAACAAGTTGCCAATAGTAACTTTAATCAGAAGTTTCTCAATGAGGGTAAGCAAAGTTCTCAGCCGACTTTCTCCAACCAGAATATTCTTTAGTTGGTTGGTAAGCAAGTCCAAGCAGAGCGATGGACCCTCCTCTAAATTATTTCTGGACTTTATTGATATAATGACAAAAAAAAAGGTTAGATGCCAGTAATGAGATAGGGGTATAAGCTCAACTCTTGTCTGAAAGATGAGATTATTTTTGAAAGGAAGAACGTCAGTTCATCCACCACATATACAAGAAACAAATATTATTTGACATACAAAAGCTTTCAATCATACATTATATTTTAGGAATCATATCATTATCTTTCAAAAAAAAAAAAAAAAAAGAATACTCGGGAGGGGAAGGCTCCTAGCATACTCTGTATCACATAGGCCAACAGCAGGAAATCTAGGAGGTATTGGGTTTTCTATCTTATCTCCTGATTGAATCACACTAGTATTCCCTGCTTACATAGAGCCAAGTGTTCACAAAAGTCCCGATTGACCTAAAGAAGAAAAAGAAAAAAACAACAAATTAAGACACCCGAAATGAGATTAGGAGTCGTTCCCTGGGGATGACATTAAAGCAAAGCAAAAAAGAAAAAAAAGAAAAAGAACAAATGCAGGTGATAAAACGATTGAAGATCAATACTAAATGATGGCATAATGAATGAACTGAAACGATATATCCTTGAAATATGAAAAGAACGAATATACATAAGGAAAACAATACAAAAAATATAAAAGATAAAATGATTATTGAAACTCATTCTTCCTGTTGCGAACTTACCAAGGTATCATGATACATCAATTTAAAGCACTGTAAGCATAATAATTAAGTAATTCTTCCTTTCGGCACCACAATTGTATGAGTTGATCATATACAACGGAACAGATTGGTTTCCACCTTTCAGCTACACAGTGAGCAGATCGAATCTGGTGAATAGTGAACTCAAAAGGAATTCAGATCGTCACATAATCTATTTTTTATGGTGGATTTTAATGTCGTTCTATTATGGACCAATGGGTATGAGAAATGCCAGATCAAAGGGGTGAAGCTAAGATGGGGGATATGATAAGAGTACATTATGAAGGAAATATGCACAGAAGAGATGAATTGCTAAAAATGAATGAAGATGGATGATGAGTAAAACTAAATATGAAATGCTACGATCGAATATGCCATGTATAAAATTGAAGATATGATGCTGGATGAAATCAAGCCACAGGTAATGTGGAAAATGTACAGAATGTAATTTGCAATATCAAAAAAAAAGAGAAAGAAAAAAGAAGAAAAAGAAGAAAAAAAAGAAACGTGTAACCCAAAAAAGGGTCAAAATTTTGTTGCAAAGCACAGATCGGGGCTGCTATTTGGCAGACCGATATTGCGATGTTTGCTTTATTAGTAAAGAAAATAGAGAATCGAAAGGGAAATTCTAAGAGAAATAGAATGAAAGAGGCAAACTTACGGAGGGAGCAAAAAGAAGAAAGAGGTTCTTACTGTGTAGAGGCTTTAACTTCTGCTGGATTGATCTTCAGGATGCTAGGGGAGAGTCCTTCTTTTAACTGCAAGGAGAGTGATCTTCCTTTGAGGCAAAAGCTTCTACAGGGATTTGCTCCTATTCTCCAGATTAATTGTTGCATGAGTCGTTAAAGAAAAGAGGGATCTAGTAGAGAACTCGATGCCTGAGGATGAGTTGTATGAAATATTCAGAAAGAAAACGGGTTTAATGGGTTTTTTTTTTGCAGGGGGAAATTCAATGATCGGGATGAAAAGATGCTGGTAATGGATGCTTAGAAAAAGAAGTCCCCTTCAGAAGAAAATGTCGATCAGCAGAAGTTCATGGATTGTGAGAGATGAGTTTTTGATCGATTGCAATGGATGCCGAGAAGAAGCTTGAAGGCCTCTTCTTAAAGGGAAATGGAGGGTTCGGGAAGGAAATTTGTTGGGGATCGAAGGTTGAGAGAGGAGGAGGCCGTTTAAAGATCTGCGATGGAGAGAGGAGGAAAAGTGCGGGAGCAAACCGTTGGCTTTTTGTGATATTTCCTAAAAGAGGCTCCCCTTCAAAAGGAATTTTTATAAAATGGTTTTCCAAAATGAGTTTTTTAGCAAAACCTAATTTTAGGAAGCTTAAAGTCATTCATTTTTCGTGTAGCTTTTCTCAATTTTTTTTCGGTTTTTGGTTTATTTTTCAATTTTTTTTTTGTATTTTCAGAATAAAATCCTAAAGTTTGTGAGGAAACAAAGATTAAAACTAATTTTTTTATGTTTTTGTAAAATATTTACAAAAGGGAATTTTTCTAAGAATTTAGAAACTATTTTGAGAGAATTTCTTCAGGAATGGGTTAGGATCCGGGTTTTGAGGAAATACGGATTTAAAACACTGGATTCGGATCCGGAATTGAATTTGAATACATCAATATGGGATTTAATTCAGAAAATCTGAAGAATGTCTGAAAATTTAGCTTTGAAATCGCTTTGATTTTCTCAGAAAATGGAGTCAGGGGCAAAAGGGTCATTTTGCAAATCTTTGAAAAATTTGGGGTGTTCACAGATGCCCCTCTTTGCTACTAAGCCGGTTGAAAGCCGAGCTTAGTGGCAAAGACAACACTCCAAATTGTGAAAATGCCCCAGTTAGCAGATCTGAACTGGGTGTGGAAGAATTACTTTGAAAATATGGCTTCTCAGGCTTAAAAACCTTATCCTGAATGGTTTTGGGGAGACGAAATCCTCGAAGATGATGTATTCAAATAATAGAAATGAGGAAATCGTGATGGGACTTTGGATGGAAATTCTGAAATGGTGGAGAATCAGGATTTTGACCAGGTCTCATGGGTGAGACGAGATACTCTTTTTAGAATGATTCAGGTTTAGCCCTTAACCTGGATGGGACGAAGATACATCAAAAATGTATTGAATTAGGAAAGGAATACATGAGGACCTTGATGGGACATTTTTAAAAAATGCCTCGTGGAATGAAGCTTAAGTAGGATTCTATCCTGGATGGATATACAAAGCATGGATTCCTTGATGGGAAGAGCCATGATGGGACTTGAAAAAAAAAACATCTCGTCAAAACGAGGAATCTCGTTGGAACGAGACTCAGGTTTAACCCAAACCTGAAAGGAAGATACCTCGCGAAGCGAAGTTCTGGGTTAACTCTTAGTTGGAATAGGAAATCTACCATACGAGTTTCTCAAATGGAGAAACCATAATGGGACCTTCGGAATTTTGGACAAACAAATCCGAAAGGGGTTTTGCGAAAGGAGAAATATAGAGTTCTCTAAAGCTTGGAAAAAAGAATGATTTTGGGCGTCTCATTTGCTGAGACTGAAATGGCTTTTTGAAAATGACCTTTCGCAGAAAATTCAGGTTTTGACCCTTAACCTGAGTGGGAACACCATACGGAATCCTTGACTGAAGAAACCGCGATGGGACAGGAAGAGATACTTCAACTGAATGAGGCAACTCTTCTGGAAGATATAAACAATGCTAGGTTGCATCAGAATGGATATTGAATGTTTATTTCACTCTTGGAATAGATAGAAAATTTTGCCAATAAGATAAAATTATACCTGATTCAAATGCTTGGAAATGCGCATGTGTGTGCGAAGATATTCCCTCTTTTACCTAGAGTATTTCCTCCAATGAAGTTAACTCCTCAGTTCTAAGAGTCAGATTCAAAATTTTACCGCTGATGATTTTCTTCAAGGAAGTTATCTATTTCCCTGATATGAGAAAAGAAGAAATATTCTTAATTTCATAAAACAAATAGTGAAAAGATATTGATAAAGGAATTTTGCATGAGAAAAGATGACTTCTGACAACTTTTGGCAGCTTGATACCTGAGTGTTTTCCCATGATGATCCTTTTGCACTCTTTTTGAGTCGTTGCACTTTCTCGGTTTTTCACATCATCCTTCATTTGGATGTGTCCTGACTTTTCTCTCTTCTCTTTGGGAAAGGGTACGTTACAAACTCCTTCATCTCGGAGATGCTCTGATCCTTCTTTTATCTCAGGGATTCTTTTGATGACATTGGCTCCAAAGGTCTTTAGATGATAGCCGAAATCAAATATCTTTTAGGGTTTGTCGGTAGGTTCATCACACTCGCCTTCATCTTGACGGTGATATGAACTTTCCCTGGAAGGATCTGTCACAAACTCCGTCATCTTGGAGATGTTTCACATCTTCTTTGGCCCCGGGGGTCTACTCGCTTAATTCGCCTTCATCTTGACGACAATTGAGAGATCCCTTTTGCGGATATTTGATTGCAACTTTTTAAACGAAAATGAGAAGATATGGGATGAGTGGATTCTTTTTATAGCTCAAGATATTTCCATTGCCTGATTGTCAGAAAGTCATTTTAAAACATGCGCCATAGCCACGATCAATATCAATTCGCTTCTGGCTTTTCAACATCATTGAAGATTTCTTTCATTGATCATATCGAGGACATTTCTTACATCCTTTTGGTTGATCAACAGGAAAATATTTGAATTTTACCTCTTTTTCGCAAAAAGTTTCACCTTTTGGAAGGAAATACAGGAGGTAATTTGAGAAAATTCTTTTTGTGTAGTAAGAATATTTAGAGTCAACAAATGCTTTTAGCAAATTGGCAAAGTTTTCAGGAATTCTTTGTGAAATAATCACTCAATATAGATTTTGACGAGACCTTGAGTTGCAATTCTCTATTTTGGAAATACATGACCAACAAAAGTTGGAACCTTTGAAATACATGACCAGCGAAAACTGAAACCTTTGAAATACATGGCCAGCAGGAGCTGGAACCTTTTTTAAATACATCACCAGCGAAGACTGGAGCCTTTGAAATACCTGACCAATAGATGTTTGAAATCTTTTGAAATACCTGTCTAGCAAAAGCTGGAACCTTTGAAATACGTGACCAGCGAGAAGCTGAGACCTTTTGAAATACTTGACCAGTAAAACTGGAACGTTTAAAATACATGACCAGCAATAATACTGGAACAATTTGGAAATACATGACCAACGAGTGTTGGGTCTTTTGGGAAATACACGAATGGTTATGAAAAACTGGGTTTTAATAAAAAGGGTCTGAAGGTTTTGAGGATAATCGAAATTGGGAGATTATAACCCGAGGGTTGAGAAAATGGTGAAATTTTGAAAATATTGCACCCAGAGGTTTGGAGAATTGATAGAATTGAGAGATTTAGAGATATGAAGGTTTTGGAAATGATAGATTTTGAGAGATTGAAACCCGAAGGTTTGGTAATGAGAGATTGGAGAAATCGCAACCTGAAGGTTTGATTTATGGAATAGGTTGATTTTGGGAGTTCGTCAATTGTGAGTTGGGACCTTTTGAAATACATGACCAGCGATAGCTGGGTCTTTTGGAAATACACGACCAAAAGCTGAGTCCTTTTTGGGAATGCACGACCAGCAAAGCTGGAACGTTTGAAATGCGTGACCAGCGAAAAGCTGGAACGTTTGAAATACCTGACCAGCGAAAAGCTGGAACGTTTGAAATACATGACCAACGAGTGTTAGATCTTTTTTTTTGGAAATACCTGACCAGCAAAAGCTAGAATGTTTGAAATACATGACCAGCGGAATGCTGGAACGTTTGAAATACATGTCCAACGAGTGTTGGATCTTTTGAAATACCTGACCAGCAAAAGCTGGGACGTTTGAAATACCTGACCAGCGAGAAGCTGAAACATTTGAAATACATAACCAACGAGTGTTGGATCTGACCAGCAAAAAACTGGAACGTTTGAAATATATGACCAGCAAGGAGTTGGAACGTTTGAAATACATGCCCAACGAGTGTTGGATCTTTTTGAAATATCTGACCAGCAAAAGCTGGGACGTTTGAAATACCTGACCAACGAGAAGCTGGGACGTTTGGAATATATGACCAACAAGTGTTGGATCTGACCAGCAAAAAGCTGGAACGTTTGAAATACCTGACCAGCAAGAAGCTGGAACGTTTAAAATACATGCCCGAGTGTTGGATCTTTTTGAAATACCTGACCAGCAAAAGCTGAGACATTTGAAATACCTGACCAGCGAGAAGCTGGAACATTTGAAATATATGACCAACGAGTGTTGGATCTTTTCGAAAATACCTGACCAGTAAAAACTGAGACGTTTGAAATACCTGACCAGTAAAAACTGGGACATTTGAAATACACCAGCTTTGGGGAGATTTTAAATCAGAACTTGAATTTTGTAGAAGAAAGGATTTTGATCAAAAGATTGAATGTACAAAGTTATTGGTGCGAGGGTCGGATCCTCCAAATGAGCTCAATGTATGATTGGAGATTTTGGGAAATACCATAGTGCGAGAACTGGGTTGTAAAGATGAGCTAGACAAAGTGAATTTTTCAGAGAATAAAGATTCTTTGGTAAAAATTAATGGGCCATCATAGTTCAATTGCATGTGGTCGACTTTCAGGATTTTGTCCCCTTGTCCTGAACGGGGGAAATAACAAAAAGAATACCTCATTGACAGGAGGCATCAGGTTTATCCCTTAACCTGAAAGGGTAATTTTAAAGATAAAGGTAGATGAAATTTTAATAACATTGAAAATTTTGTTAAAACTTGACAGAGATAAGCAATAGCTTGATGAAAATTCGGTCAAACAAAAAAAGTAAACCAAAAAAAGACCACAACATCAATTGAGAATTAACAAAATTTGAGGAAAAGAGCTTTCGTCTAATCCTGCCTGCATATGATGAAAGAAGATGATTATAGATCAAAATAAAATACCCCAGTATCATGGAGAAGAATGTAAGAATTGATAGAAGATCATTATTTTATTGAAATGGCTCTTTTGAAGAGTACAAGGGCTTTAGAATGAACATTTCAGGTGTAAAACTTCTTCAAATGCAGAGCATTGATGGGATCTGGCATTTTCACTCCATCTGCGTTGATTAGACGATACGAATTGCGAGGAAGTGCTTCCTTAACCACATAAGGGCCTTCCCAATTGGGTGACCACTTGCCTCGTGGTCGATGCTTGAGATGAGCCGTCGATCTGAGTACCAAATCGTTAACTCGAAATTTTCTCTCAATGACAGACTTGGCATAATGTCGAGCTATCCTCTGCCGATAAGCTTGAGCATGCTCTGCTGCCTTGAGCCTCTTTTCATCTAGTAAATCTAGCTGCACCAATCTCTACTGCTGATACTGATCAAGTGGCAATACTATAAGGGAAGCAAATTTGAGAGCAGGCTTTTGGATATGGAGAGGTAACACCACTTCAGTTCCGTAAACCAGTTCTGACGGAGTGGCATTAGTCGGGGTCCAAATGGTGGTCCGATATACCCAAAGTGCGTCATGAATTTTCTCATGCCAATCTCGTCCTGTCTTCACAGTCCTTTCCAAAATACGGATTAAGATCTTATTGGTTGCCTCTACTTGGCCATTCCCTTGAGGATAATAGGGAGCTGAGAAATGATGGAAAATTCTGAATTTAGAACAAAATGTTTTTATCCTCTCATTTTTAAAATGAGTTCCATTATTTGAAACAATGTCATGTGGTATGCCGAAGCGGCAAAGGATGTTCTTATGAATGAAAGAAACCACATGGCGGCCTTCTATTGTGCGTAGAGTAACAGCTTCAACCCATTTCGTGAACTACTCTGTCGCAACCAGGAAGTATTTGTGGCCGTTGGAAGCAGAAGGGGTAATCGGGCCTACGACGTCGAATGCCCACATAGAAAATGGCCAAGGAGAAACAACTGATTGTAGATATGTGGCCGGAGCATGAATGTAAGGCGCGTGCATTTGGCACTTGACGCACTTCTTCACAAATGTATGACAGTCCTGCTGCATGGTGTTCCAGTAGTATCCTGCTCGGACGATCTGTTTGGCGAGAGTTTGATAGCCAGCATGGCCACCACAAATCCCTTCATGTGCCTCTTGGATAACTTCCATAGCCTCTTCTTTGTCTAAGCATCTTGAATACTCAGAACTGAACCCACGACGGTAGAGGATATTGGCAAGAATGAAATATCGGGTAGACATACGCTGAATTGCACGTTGCTCCCTTTTTGGCACTTCTGGTGGAAATTCACCCGTCTCAATGAAAATTTTGATATTTTGATACCAAGGCTTCTCCTTCTGATCGACCTGGTTTACTTGCATAGTCGAAGCGGAAGCAGGCTGCTCAAGTCTGCCAACTTCGAAAGAACGACATGATTCACTGCCCTTGGAGGATAAAATGGAGCCCAGACTGGCTAAACCATCAGCTATTTGATTATGCTCTCTTCTTATATGACTGAGTTGAAATTCTTCGAAGTTGTCCACAAGAGTTAGGACGATCTTCTGATACAGAATCAGTTTGGAATTTTTCACTTGCCATTCAGTGTTAACTTGACTGACAACAAGTAGTGAATCGCCAAAAGCATGCACTCTCTTGACATTGAAATTTTGCAGAATTTTGAGGCCTTGTATTAGAGCTTCATACTCGGTCATATTGTGAGTGCATTGGAAACCAAGTTTGAGAGAATAAGGGATCATTTCTTTTTCTGGAGTGATCAGCAAGACTCCGATCCCTATGCCAGACATGTTTTTAGAGCCATCGAAAAACAAATTCCAAACTGAGGGTTGTTGGATATTACAGATGTGCTCCTCAGGAAAATCATCTTCTGCTTTAATTTCTTCTGTCAAAGGGAAATCTGCCAACTGATCTGCGATCGGTTGGCCTTTAATCGACTTTTGAGAGACATACTCTAAGTCATATTGCATTAGAAGGACTTGCCACTTCGCAATCCGTCCAGTGAGAAAGGGTTGTTCCAAAATGTATCTGAGAGGATTAAGCTTCGATAAGAACTTGATTTCAGAAGCCAACAAGTAATGTCTTAACTTCTGGCACATCCAAACCAGAGCTAGACAAGTTTTCTCCATCTGAGAATACTTCTTTTCATAATCAATGAAAGTTTTGCTCACGTAGTAGATGGCATGCTCTATCAGGCTGCCCTCTTCATACTGCGCGAGGAATCCACCACAAGCATTCTGATTAACTGAAATATATAGTAAGAGAGGCTTTCCCAGCTTTGGCGGCTTCAAAACTGGTGGATTAAGGAGATACTGCTTGATGCGCTCAAACGAGAGCTGACATTTTGATCCCCATTCAAATTTAACTCCTTTTCATAGCAAATGGTTGAAAGGCTCGCATCTCATGGCTAGATTAGAGATGAATCTGCTGTGATCAACGCAAAAAATTTCCTCTCGTAATATTCTCTCTCTTCCTTCTCTTTTCCTTTCCAACCTCTTATTTTCCTCCTTTTTGAAGTGAGAAAGATAAAAGGCGGAAAGAAAGAGAGAAGAGAAAAGAAAGAAGAGAAGAGAAGAGGAATTCTTTTGCGGGTTTCACTTGACCTTATTTTTGAAGAATTTTGAAATAACTCGCCTCTGTTTTTGAAATATTTGCGGGAAAACTGGGAGACGGGATCCGCTCGTCGGTATGAGGTTTGACCGTTCCTGGCGCCTTTACCAGGGGTAATCGAACCAAGGGTCGAATTAATGCCTTTTGCTTTGCTAAGAAATTATCTAAGAAATTATTCTAAGTCTAAATGCACAATGAATCATGCTTGTGCAAATGCAAAGATGTATGCTCTTTTTGAAAATATTTTGAAGAATTTCCAAGTGAGTCTGATAAAGTGAAGAAACGATTTCTAACTTAGAACTTAAGATTAAAGTTCTAAGTCTTTAGAATAATCATGGGCTTGGGAAAATAAATCTGGATTTTGGAAAATGATTTTGAAGAAAAAAGGAATTTTCAAAGTCATAAATGGACTTTTGAATTAGAATAAAAATGAAAATGGAATTGAATCAGAAGGAAAGATAGAATTAAGAATTTTGAATAAAATTTGAGAAATGGAGTTGATTTAAAAGTTGGATTTTTAAGATGAAATCCGAATCCAATATCTGGATTCTGAATAGAGTTCAAAGTTGAATTTTGAATTTAAGATCTGAAATGGGAACTTGATTTGAAAATTGGAATTAAAGTGGAATTTGGATTTGGAATTTTGAATGGAATTGGATTCAAGGTTTGGAATCCAAGATGGTACTTGGACCTGCAATCTGAGATCCGAGATAGGGTTGGACTCTGGATCCTAAGATGGAATTGGATCTGAAGTCTGAGATCCAAAATAGAATGGGATTCTGGATCCTAGAATGGATTTGGATCTGAAGTCTGAGACCCAATGTAGGATTAGGTTCTAGATCTTAGAATGGAATTTGGATCTGTAATCTGAGATTCAAGATAAATTGGGTTCTGGATCCTAGAATGGTTTTGGATCTGAAGCCTGAGATCCAAGGTAGAATTGGTTTTGGATCCTAAGGTGAATTTGGATCTGAAGTCAGAGATCCAAAGCAGAGTTGGATTCTGGTTCCTAGAATGGAATTTTGTATCTGAACCTGAGATCCAAAGTAGATTGGATTCTGGATCCTAGAATAGAGTTTGGATCTGAATCTGAGATCCAAAAGTAGATTGGATTCTGGATCCTAAAAAATGGATTTTGGATCTTGAAATCTGAGATCCAAAGGGGATTTGGTTTCATATTTGGAAATCTGAATCCAAGTTTGAGATTTAACTTTGAATTTGGGTTTTTGAGAGTTCAACTAGGACTTTTGAATTATGGATCCAGATTAAATTTAAGAAAGGTCAAACTTTTAAGAATCAATCTCAAACTGTGGTTTTTGAATGGATAAGAAGATGAACTTTTGAGAATGAGTTAAGAACTTCAAAGTTTGAATGGAAATTTTGAAATTGAGTTTTGAATTGAATTTGGATTCTTGAAATCTCAGAAATTGATTTGAGAATTTGAACTTATAAATGAATTTCAAAGTCAAATTTGGACTTTGAATTCGAAGCTTTGAATTTGGAATGAATCAAGAATATGAAGATTGAATTTGGAAATTTCAAAGTCAAATTGGACTTTGAACTTGGAGTTTTGAACCTTAAAGATGAGATAGAATTATATTTGAATAAGATCTGATGAAAAAGAAGAAACACTTGGAATTTTGAAAAGGAAGTTTTGAAAATATGATGTAATTCCACCCTATATGATGAATGAATTCGGAGAATTTGAAATTGAATTTTTGAAAAAGCTATTCTATTCTTTAAAATGAATTAAGAATGGGGTTGAAGATATAATATATCCCTGACTATGGTCATTGAATATATTATATAATAACCACATTTAAATTCAAGTGAAGAATAAAATACATTTTTTTGTGCTTTTATAGAATTTAATATGAAATCAACCCTCAGTATACCCTGACTATGGCCATTGGTATATATTTGAGTTAATCTTAAGTTAAATTCTGACAAAAGGAAGAAAATATTTCGAGAAAATATGATGAATTTTGAAAGTGGATCCAGTGCGGATCCAGTGTTATTTTGTAAAAGATAAAAATTCTAAGTTTTGTCTACACCCCGACTATGGCCGTTGATGTAAATCTTCAACTTAGTATTAAATTACCTCTTATGAAATGGTGCACGTGCCATTCGTGTTTCACCATTGTGAGAATTTTGAGAAATAAAGGCCAAAAATGCATGAAAACAAACAATTCCAGATATTTACAATGCTCATACTTTCTATCTAAACAGGAAATGTAGAGTTTTCCATTAAGATCTATCTTATCATATCATTAACTGGACATTGAAATCTCATTTCAAGAAGAAAGATAGCCTTTTCATACATTTCCTGCGAAACGTAAGTTAGTACAAGGCAATAGGAAAGAAATATCATATTGAAAAACTAATCATACATATGTGTATTCCTAAGAGCTAAAAGGAAAATGTGTGCATCTTAGAATGTACCGATAGCATTTTAAGTTGATGGCAAAGTAAATGAGGTAAGGCACATATAGCATGTCACACTAATGGAAAAGCATTCATTGTAATTGGGAGTAAATGCATCTAAACTCGTGGAAGCCTTACCTGCAAAAAAGACATATATTAGTATGTATCAAATATTAAGCCCAAATATATGCAGTTCTAAAAAAAATCAGATATATCAAGTATTTTTATGTTATACCTACATGTTGGCTGATGGATCAGAGTTTTACAATAAACTCTGTTTAATATCATAGCAGGATGCTATATGTAGGTGTTGTGAAAAAGATGCTGGGTAGCTATTGTACCAGTTGTATATGTATATACTGTGGAAAGAAGATGTGCAAGTGGTGAAGAGAGGGTGATAAAGGTGGTGATGATTGTTGTGCTCTATAACTAATCAATACGAACTAACCTAGAGCCATAAGAAAGTGCATCACACGCTAACCTCAGTAAAAGTATTGAAAGGTTTGTCTGAGCAGTAAGGCAGAAGAACTCAAGGAGTGCTGGAAACATGAAGTTTACCAATCCCAAGAAAGAGATGCCCAACAACAGTCCTCCATATGCCCGAAAAGGTATCACACTTTGCAGCAAATTACAGGAAAGATCATCTTAGTATACCAGACCATTTTCTACAAATATCTGAAGCTTTAGATTAGTCACACATGCCATGAAAACAACTTTAAGCTCAGAAATTTACTGGTTTTGCTCTTCAACCTAATGAGGTGAGCATAAGTTGCTTAGACAAATATGCCTATAGTGAGACATTCAGGTAGCAAGAGGTATCCAAAATATGACGATTTTGGAGATATGAACATGGTTCATCACTGCATAATGTGCTGATAAAATAATAAGAAAAAAAAAAATGGCTCAAAAGAACAAGGGGAAAAACTTCAGATCGAAGTCAGAAGACAACATGCCAGCAACGTTCAGGCAAGCGAAAGTTAGCCAGAATGGTGGTAAATAGAGATGGAATATCCTAATGAAACTGAAAGTGGGCTGGGTAGTGCCGTTATCCCTGAGCTTACGAGTTATTATGCAAAGTTCTCCCTAGATCAAAATAGGGATATGATCTCCAGGATATTCGAGATTAGCATCACATGCTTTTGAGTACCCAGTGTCCTGTATTACTGCTGTCAGCACCCCGTTGAGCAAAGAAACTATCCTTGCAACCTCATTTGCCACTGTACTCAATGTGAGTGTATTGACTTTCATAGTCATGAACTGGTATAAGATCACTGAGGCTCAATGGCCTAAGCAAGTAGTCCTTAAATCATACAAGATAATTTAGCCAACAGATTGATAGTCCAGACAGCTGCTAGTACATCTAAATCCAGCAGGTAGATCAGTGGATTTCCCTATTTACCGATAAACAGAATGCTTAAACCTAGCAAGTAGATCAACAGATCTCAATGACAGTCAATATACCAACCAGTGAATCAATGGATTCCACCAATTGTCAAAAGCCAACAAGTGAATTTAATGAGTTCAGATAATTATTAACAAACCCAATATGCAAAGCAAAAGAGTAGACCAACAGATCTCTTGAATGACAGTTTATCACCCTAAAACCAATACAGGGGATATATAGCTTTAATCGTCCCTCAACCAGCAAATGAAGGGAGCAGATGGGTGGCAAATGCAACAATATGAAGCTATGTAGGTAAGAACAATCTTATTTATTGTTGCAGAAATATCATGATATAAAAAAGTGGGATTATGACAAATGTTATGCATGTGTAGAGAATGTGTGTGCTGTGTATGAAGTTATAGCATGTGAGACCGCCATTACTGGCTACTTACCTGAGTCGGCCGCGGTTGCAATGGATGAGATGCGACTTCCCTCTGATGCAATCAGAATCAGCAAGGAATCGACTGGTGTAAGGCAGTCAAGTATTATGGATGAAAGGTTGCTGTTGTGAACATTGCAGGATAATGTAGTGCACTGAAAAGGTAATGACAACAAACACCACTTTGAAATTTTGTCAGCTTCACATCTCTCTAAATATGATCAACATTTGATCGGCTAGCTCCACAGAAGAACCAGGGCTAATCAAATTTCTCTCTGTGTCTGGGGTACAGGCTAGCTTTCCTTGTGGCTTCATTATGAAATTGCTAGATGCCAAACTGGAGGAACCCGAACCCCTTTGGGTTCATAGTGATTTTGCAGAACGGAGGTTTTGATGGGCTTGTTAACAACCATACCCATTGAGCCACCCATTTATTCAAATTTTACTCCTTGGGCGGAATAGTATTCTCCTCAGGACCATGACTTGGTTGTCTATCTTCTCTTTTGGGCATGGAACCAAGGTTGCTGGATCCAAACAGGAACTTAGCAGGGAGTGATAGGCTGTATATGGGGAAGCTATAGTCCGAATTTATCAGCTTCGATTGAAGGATGTATGTAACCAGAATTTGGAGCTCTGCTGAAGACAATCTGTGCGCACCAAGCGCCTGCCGAGCCAGCTTCAATAATTTCAGCAGATGGAACACTTTCTGCTTGTAGTACATTATTGATGCAGGAAGATGGAATCACAATTTCAAGGGTAAGCTCCAGCAGCATCTGGATGGCCTCATTTTCATAATCAACACAAAACGAACTGAATTTGCTTAAGAGATCATAAAAACGTTTGTGATGATATGATCACATATAAACTGCCTTGGTTCATAACACTATTACACACTCCAGCAGTCGCAACACGCGGTAAAACAAAAGATTTTCAAAACGGATTAAGGAAAATTGACCCTCATCTTCAAATATTTGAAACTTCCCTGAAGCAGGCCCCTTTATCTATCAAGTTCCATGCCAGAAAGGCACTTATGCTGCTTGATATCATCCAATAAAACCTCTGAATCACCAATTTCTTTCAGCATTTTCTTGTACTGAGGATCAAAGGATAAAAGTTTTTACAAAAAAAAAAAAGAATTGAATGCTTAAGTTCTGTTGCTGCAACTCACTGCAACAAGCAGCAAAAGGAAAGGAGTTCCTGTTCAGGGACACAACTAGCAATAGTCTGTCAATGTGGTATCTGATTCCCCTCTTCTTCTTTTTTATTGACCATCAAATGATGCACACATTCATTGTCTTGGATCTGATTGTATGAAACTATCAAATCCAACAGTATGAAGCTGGATCTGGCCCCAGATCTTCCACAGGGAAAGATTCCACTAAGTTCAATATGAGGTAAAACAGGATTTATAACATGAACAGAACAGGACATAGTTAAGAGATCAAAATAAGATGTAAACAAGAAACATATGTCAATGTATAAGATGCTGCAAAGGGGAAGATGTCAGAGAGATTTATTAATCGATTCTCATGAACCAAAAAAAAAAAAAATACTATCCAAATAACAATGATAAATGGAACAAATCAACAGGGGTTTTCAGCAGCATATAGAAGTTTCAATGAAGCCGAATAAAAAAAAAATGCAATCAAGCCACAATATTCGTGCAATAGTAATTGAAAGTATCACTAGTGATATTGTGAAATTTTATCCCCATTCGGAAGCAGGACTTACCACCTTGACGAGTTTCCTTTTTCCTTGGTTAAAAGTGTTATCAAAAGGAAATAGGGTCAAATGAATAGCCAGACTAGAATCATACAAATAACCTAGCCATACCCTACAGAGACCACATTGTGACATCCACTAAAAATTTCAAATCCTGTAATAACATTTGCACAAGAGCATGATTTACAACACCAGGTGCAGAACAAGGCCAACTCTATCACGCTTACATCCACACAGATAAAACCCAATTCGCAAACAATATAAATGCGTCCTTAACAGGAAATCTTGCAAAATAGATCGTAAATTGCAGAGAAAACAAAGAGATAATATAAAAAAAAGGGAAAGAACGATCCAAGAGAAAACTTACAATTATAGAATTTAAATGTCGGAATCCGAGGATTCTTTTTTTGATATAGCACCATATACATGGATCAGCGTTTGCTATATGCAAAACTGACACCGTGGTAGTGCTCTAATAAAAACTAAAAGAAGGGAAATCCAAGAGAAGAGCAAGAGAGAGGGATTCTTACCTCGTTTGCAGGAATTTCTGAAGGATAAAACCCCAATGAAGATTGGTGAGAGTAACGGGGCGATATGGCGTCGGGGGAATCTGGAGGAGGGCTGGAGTTTGTAGTTTATCGTTGCTTCAGGATGCCATCGAAGTTTCGAGGGATATAAAGTAGTTCTCTTACTTGTTCTGCCCTGGATATCTTCCGATGATTGTGATGTTGCTGCAATCGGCCTCTTTTAGCTGGCTGAATCAAGGGGGAAATGTAAAGGATCTAAGAAGGAAAAAAAAAAGTGTGCGAGCCAGGAAAGTGGATTCGAGAAGAAGAGGAAGAGAAGCCCGGGGGTGATGATAGATTGAGGATATGCTGAAGGAGGGAACATACGGGGGTGAGAGGCGATCGGATGAAGAAATTGTTGATCGAAGGTGGAGGGGTGAAACACGGTTTAGAGGAGCATGCGATGGAGGGGTAGGAGATGGATGATTGAGAAGGGACCCCTGGTTGCCTTTTTAAAGAAAAACGGGAAGCCTCCAGAAGGGGAGGTTGTTAGGCATCAACGGTGGATGTAGGGTACGCGATGGAGGGCGATGGAGGATGAGAATGAAGAGAAGGTGGAGGCCGCTGGGAAGGATCGCACATGGGGTTTGCCATGGATGGTTTGGGCGAGAAGGGGAGAAGGTTGGAGAAAGGGTTTCGAGAGGGTTTTCTGAAAAACAAAGCTTATGCGTGAAGCTTTGGTTTATAAAAAAATTTCGATTTTCCAAAAAAAGACTCCTTCAAAAGTTTTTTCATAAAAAGTGTTTTTAAAATGATTTTTTTAGCAAAATTGACTTTAAAAAGTTTAAACTCATTCAATTTTCTTGAAATTTTCCATTTTTTTGGTTTTTGTTTTATTTTTCAATTTTTTTGTATTTTTAGAATAAAATCCTAAAGCTTGTGAGAAAGCAAAGGTTAAAACTAATTTTTTGTGTTTTTGCAAAAATATTTACAAAAGGGAATTTTTCTGAGAATTTAAAAGTTATTTTGAAAAAATTTCTTCAGAAAATACATTTGGATCCGGATTTTGAAGAAATATGGACTTAAAGCACTGGATTCGGATCCAGAATTGATTTTGAATATATCAATATGGATTTTAATTCAGAGAATTTGAAAAATGACTGAAATTTAGCTTTGAAATTGTTTTTGATTTTCTCAGAAAATGGAATTAGGGGCAAAAAGGTCATTTTACAAATCTTTGAAAAATTTGGGGTGTTCACAGATGCCCCTCTTTGCTACTAAGCCGGTTGAAAGCCGAGCTTAGTGGCAAAGACAACACTTCAAATTTTGAAAAATGCTCCAGTCAGCAGGTCTGAACTGGGTGTGGAAGAATTATTTTGAAAATATGATTTTTCAGGCTTTGAAACCTTATCCTGAATGGTTTTGGGGAGACGAAATCCTCGAAGATGATATGATTGAGTAGAAAATGAGGAATCCGTGATGAGACTTTAGATGGAAATTCTGAAACGGTGGGAAATGAAAATTTTGATCCGGTCTCATGGGTGAGACAAGATACTCTTTTTGGAATGATTCAGGTTTAGCCCTTAGCCTGGATGGGACGAAGATATATAAAAAAAATGAATTTGGAAATGAGAAAAGGAATACATGAGTACCTTGATGGGACATTTTGGAAAAGGCCTTGTGAAATGAAGCTCGAGTATGATCCTTTCATGGAGGAATATATGAAGCATGGGTTCCTTGATGGGAAGAACAATGGTGGGACTTGGAAGAAAACATCTCGTCAAAAATGAGGAATCTCATTGGAATGTGACTCAGGTTTAACCCAAACCTGCAAGGAAGATACCTCGCGAAGCGAGGTTCCGGGTTAACTCTTAATCTGGATAGGAAATCTACCATACGGGTTTCTCAAAATTGGAGAAAGCACGATGGGACCTTCGGAGTTTGGACGAACAAATCCGAGAGGGGTTTTCGCGAAAGGAGGAAATATAGGGTCCCTAAAGCTTTGAAAAGGGGAAGAAATTGGGCGTCTCATTGCTGAGACTGAAATAGCTTTTTAAATCAAATGATCTTTCGCAAATGGTTCAGGTTTAACCCTTATCCTGAGTGGGGGAAATCTACCATACCGGTTTCTCAAAAAATGGAGAAAACCATAATGGGACCTTTGGAATATGGACGAACAAATCCGAGAGGGGTTTTTGCGAAAGGAGGAAATATAGAGTCCCTAAAGCTTTTGAAAAGGGGGAAGAAATTGGGCGTCTCATTGCTGAGACTGAAATAGCTTTTGAAATCAAAGAATATTTCGCAAATGATTCAGGTTTAACCCTAATCCTGAGTGGGGGAAATCTACCATACCGGTTTCTCAAAAATGGAGAAAACCATAATGGGACCTTCGGAATTTGGACGAACAAATCCGAGAGGGGTTTTTGCGAAAGGAGGAAATATAGAGTCCCTAAAGCTTTGAAAAGGGGAAGAAATTGGGCGTCTCATTGCTGAGACTGAAATAGCTTTTGAAATCAAATGATCTTTCGCAAATGGTTCAGGTTTAACCCTTATCCTGAGTGGGAGAAATCTACCATACCGGTTTCTCAAAAATGGAGAAAACCATAATGGGATCTTCGGAATTTGGACGAACAAATCCGAGAGGGGTTTTTGCGAAATGAGGAAATATAGGGTCCCTAAAGCTTTGAAAAGGGGAAGAAATTGGGCGTCTCATTGCTGAGACTGAAATAGCTTTTGAAATCAAATGATCTTTCGCAAATGGTTCAGCTTTAACCCTTATCCTGAGTGGGGGAAATCTACCATACTGGTTTCTCAAAAATGGAGAAAACCATAATGGGACCTTCGGAATTTGGACGAACAAATCCGAGAGGGGTTTTTGCGAAAGGAGGAAATATAGAGTCCCTAAAGCTTTGAAAAGGGGAAGAAATTGGGCGTCTCATTGCTGAGACTGAAATAGCTTTTGAAATCAAATGATCTTTCGCAAATGGTTCAGGTTTAACCCTTATCCTGAGTGGGAGAAATCTACCATACCGGTTTCTCAAAAATGGAGAAACCATAATGGGACCTTCGGAATTTGGACGAACAAATCCGAGAGGGGTTTTTGCGAAAGGAGGAAATATAGGGTCCCTAAAGCTTTGAAAAGGGGAAGAAATTGGGCGTCTCATTGCTGAGACTGAAATAGCTTTTGAAATCAAATGATCTTTTGCAAATGGTTCAGGTTTGCCCCTTATCCTGAGTGGGTCACCATACGGAATCCTTGACTGAAGAAATCGCGATGGGACGGGAAGAGATACTTCAACTGGATTAGGCAACTCTTCTGGAGGATATAAACAACGCTAGGTTGCATCAAAATGGATATTGAATGTTTATTTTAATCTTGGAATAGCTAGAAAATTTCACCAATAAGATAAAATCATAGTAGATTCAAACGCTTCTAAATGTGCATGTATGTGCAAAGATATTCTCTCTTTTACCTAGAGTATTTCCTCCAATGAGGTTAACTCCTCAGTTCTAAGAGTCAAATTCAAAATTTTAGCACTGATGATTTTCTTCAAGGAAGTTATCAATTTCCCTGATATGAGAATAAAAGAAATATTCTTAATTTCATTAATGCAGGAAATGAAGGGATATTGATAAAAGAATTTTGCATGAGAAAAGATGACTTCTAGCAATTTTGGCAGTTTGATATCTGGGTGTTTTCCCTACGATGATCTTTTTGCACTCTTTTTGAGTCATTGGGCTTTCTCGGTCTTTCACATCATCCTTCATTTGGATGTCCTGACTTTTCTCTCTTTTTTTCAGGGAAGGGTACGTCACAAACTCCTTCATTTTGGAGATGTTCTGATCCTTCTTTTATCTCAGGGATTCTTTTGATGACATTGTTTCAAAAAGGTCTTTAGCAGAAATCAAATATCTTTTAGGGTTTGTCGGTAGGCTCATCACATCTGCCTTCATCTCGACAGTGATCCGAACTTTCCCTAGAAGGATCCGTCACAAACTCCGTCATCTTGGAGATGTTTCAAATCTTCTTTGGCCCCAGGGATCCACTCGCTTAATTCGCCTTCATCTTGACGACAATTGAGAGATCCCTTTTGCGGATATTTGATTGCAACTTTTTAAACGACAATGAGAAGATATGGGTTGAGTGGATTCTTTTATAGCTCCAGATATTTCCACTGCCTGATTGCCAGAAAGTCATTTTAAAACACGCGCCATAGCCAAGATCAATATCAATTCGCTTCTGGCTTTTCAACATCATTGAAAATTTCTTTTAATTGATCATATCGAGCATATTTCTTACATCCTTTTGGTTGATCAACAGGAAAATATTTGAATTTTACCTCTTTTTCGCAAAAGTTTCACCTTTTGAAAGGAAATACAGGAGGTAATCTGAGAAAATTCTTTTTGTGTAGTAAGAATATTTAGAATCAACAAATCCTTTTAGCAAATTGGCAAAGTTTTCATGAATTCTTTGTGAAATAATCACTCAATATAGATTTTGATGAGACCTTGAGCTGTAATTTAAAGAAATGGTGTAAGAAATCAGACTTTAGAAAACTGGACTTGATGAAATACATGAGGTTTCAGAAATCCCGACCAGTTTATGAGAAACTGGATTTTTGATAATCCCGACCAGTGAAAACACTGGATTTCAAATCCCGACCAGTGAAAAATACTGGATTTCAAATCCCGACCAGTGAAAAACACTGGATTTCAAATCCCGACCAGTGAAAAATACTGGATTTCAAATCCCGACCAGTGAAAAACACTGGATTTCAAATCCCGACCAGTGAAAAATACTGGATTTCAAATCCCGACCAGTGAAAAACACTGGATTTCAAATCCCGACTAGTTAAGAAAACTGGATTTTAAATCCCGACCAGTGAAAAATACTGGATTTCAAATCCCGACCAGTGAAAAACACTGAATTTCAAATCCCGACCAGTGAAAAATACTGGATTTCAAATCCCGACCAGTGAAAAACACTGGATTTCAAATCCCGACCAGTTAAGAAAACTGGATTTTAAATCCCGACCAGTGAAAAACACTGGATTTCAAATCCCGACCAGTTAAGAAAACTAGATTTTAAATATGAAGGATTTAATCTGATGGTTTGAAAATGATTGAATTTGGGAGATTATAACCCGCGGGTTGAGAAAATGATAAGATTTTGAGGATATTACAACCAGGGAAACTGATAAATTTGAGAGATCTTGAAGGTTAAGGAATGATAGAATCGAGGAGTCGCACCCTAAGGGTTTGATCTTTTGGAATACACGACCAGCGGGGGCTGGATCTTTTGGAATATAGGACCAACGAGATGCTGGATCCTTTGGAAATACATGACCAGCGAGATGCTGGATCTTTTGGAAATATATGACCAGCGAGATGCTGGATCCTTTGGAAATACATGACCGGCAAAAGCTGGATCTTTTGAAAATACATGAAGTTTTGGGAGATTCAAGTCAGAACTTAAATTTAGAAGGAGAAAGGTCTTTGGTCAGAAGACTGATTTTAGAAGGTTACCGGTGTGAGAACCGGATTTTCCAAATGAGCTCAAGTTTGAGAAATAACCAGTGCGAGAGCTGGGTTTTGAAGATGAGCTAGATTTTCAAAATGAGTTTTTAGAAGATAATTCAGGATTTATCCCCTTATCCTGAACTGGGAAGGAAGGAAATAAATACCTCATTAGCAGGAGGCATCAGGTTTATCCCTTAACCTGAAGGGGAAAAAGAAGTGATGGATTTCCAATGTGAGGATTGGATTCAAAAGGAAGTCCTGGTCGGAACTCAGAACTTCGACTGAAAATAATAGAAGAAAAACCCGAGCTGGAACTCGGATTTCCAAAGAGATGAAGGATTTCCAATGCGAGGATTGGATTCAAAAGGAAGTCTTGGTCGGAACTCAGAGCTTCGACTGAACATAATAGAAGAAAAACCCGAGCTGGAACTCGGATTTCCAAAGAGATGAAGGATTTCCAATGCGAGGATTGGATTCAAAAGGAAGTCCTGGTCGGAACTCAGAACTTCGACTGAAAATAATAGAAGGAAAACCCGAGCTGGAACTCGGATTTCCAAAGAGATGAAGGATTTTCAATGCGAGGATTGGATTCAAAAGGAAGTCCTGGTCGGAACTCAGAACTTCGACTGAAAATAATAGAAGGAAAACCCGAGCTGGAACTCAGATTTCCAAAGGAATGAAGGATTTCCAATGCGAGGATTGGATTCAAAAGGAAGTCCTGGTCGGAACTCAGAACTTCGACTGAACATAATAGAAGAAAAACCCGAGCTGGAACTCGGATTTCCAAAGAGATGAAGGATTTCCAATGCGAGGATTGGATTCAAAAGGAAGTCCTGGTCGGAACTCAGAACTTCGACTGAAAATAATAGAAGGAAAACCCGAGCTGGAACTCGGATTTCCAAAGGAATGAAGGATTTCCAATGCGAGGATTGGATTCAAAAGGAAGTCCTGGTCGGAACTCAGAACTTCGACTGAAAATAATAGAAGAAAAACCCGAGCTGGAACTCGGATTTCCAAAGAGATGAAGGATTTCCAATGCGAGGATTGGATTCAAAAGGAAGTCCTGGTCGGAATTCAGAACTTCGACTGAAAATAATAGAAGGAAAACCCGAGCTGGAACTCGGATTTCCAAAGAGATGAAGGATTTCCAATGCGAGGATTGGATTCAAAAGGAAGTCCTGGTCGGAACTCAGAACTTCGAACGAAAGAATAAAGGGAGAAGCCCGAGTGAAAACTCGGGTTTTTGACAAGAGATTGAGTTTTGGAAATTTGCCAGTGCGAGGACCGGACCTGGGATTGAGAATGACCATTTAGGGGACTGAATGATCTGATTGCCCCCTTATCTTGATTGGAGAGAAAATAAAATTTAAAAGAACAAATGAGAAGAGATAGAAATTGATGGGAGATTTGACGAAAGAGAAGAATCAAGGAATTTTTTATGGAAATAATTCTCACAGGTAGCATTGTTGCTCCTATGAGGGGTTTCAGGATTATCCCTTATCCTGAATGGGAAGAAGAATAGAATTTAGACAGAAGTTGATAAAAAAGCTTTGATAAAGAATTGGAAGAATTAAAACTTAATTAAGAAATAAAACTGATAAAATTGAATGAAGAGAAAGATTTAACAGAGATTAATGAAACTTTAAAAGAGAAAGACATTCAGGACTATCCCTTGTTTTGAAGAAATAAAGACCTCATAGGATGAGGTTTCAGGTTTATCCCTTAACCTAAAAGGGGGGAGAAAGAAATAAAAAGAAGGAAAAGAAATACCTCATGGGAAAGAGGCATCAGGTTTATCCCTTAACCTGAAAGGGTAATCTTTGAAAATAAGAATCAAGAAGAATTAATAAATTGGATAACTAATGAATAAAATTGATAATATTGATAAAGATGAATAAACAAAAGGTTGATAAAAGTTGAGAAAAAGAGTTTGATCCTGCCTGCATGTGGGATCTTTAAAATGAGAGAAGAAGATGAGAAAATCTTTTTTGGAAAGAAAGACTAACCGCGAGAGATAATCTTTAAAAAGGGATCATTCATGAGAAATCATCATGAGGGTTAACTTTTTGAAGCAATGATTTGAAAACCAATTTTTAGAAAATATGATCAACACGAGGGTTGATATTTAGATGTAATGATTTGAAATTAATTTTTAAAAAATATGATCAACACAAGGGTTGATCTTTGAATGAGATGAAATCAAATTTTTGGAAAATGAGATCAACACAAGGGATTGATCTTTGAATGAAATGAAATCAAATTTTTTGGAAAATGAGATCAACACAAGGGATTGATCTTTGAATGAAATAAAATCAAATTTTTGGAAAATGAGATCAACATAAGGGATTGATCTTTGAATGAAATGAAATCAAATTTTTGGAAAATGAGATCAACACAAGGGATTGATCTTTGAATGAAATGAAATCAAATTTTTGGAAAATGAGATCAACATAAGGGTTGTTCTTTGAATGAAATGAAATCAAATTTTTGGAAAATGAGATCAACACAAGGGATTGATCTTTGAATGAAATGAAATCAAATTTTTGGAAAATAAGATCAACATAAGGGATTGATCTTTTGAAATGTAATGATTCGAAATCAAATGTGATCAACACCAGGGTTGATGTTTGAATGTAATGAAAATCAATTTTTAGGAAATGAGATCAACATAAGGGTTGATCTTTTGAATGTGATGAAATCAATTTTTGGGAAATGAGATCAACACAAGGGTTGATCTCTGAATGTAATGAAATCAATTTTTTTGGGAAATGAGATCAACATAAGGGTTGATCTTTGAAATGCAATGTCTTGAAATCAATTTGTAGAAAAATATGATCAACACGAGGGTTGATCTTTGAAAAAGGTTGTAATAAAATATTTGAACTAGAATTTTCATGATTTTTTTGAAAGACCCTCATAGGTAATATCATTTCTCTCATGAATGATGTCAGGATTGTCCCGTATTTTTGAAAAAGAAAAAGAATTTAATGCCCCAATATAGCAAAAAGAAGGAAGTATTGAATATCAAAGATATAAAGAAAATCGACATTTCATTGATAAGCAAAAGTTGATGACAGAACTGAATATTTACAAGTATTTTAACTAGAAAGAAGTCACAAAGACTGGGCTGACTTGCCCCTACAAAGCGACTGACAGAAAGGGATGAAAGCGGAAAAAAAGTTCTTGACATTCTCAATTCTTTGATCGATCTGAAAAAGGTCCGGCTGAAACTGCAGGCTGCTCTTCTCCTTCCTCTGGTACCAAAAGCTCTTTATCAATGTAATCCTGCACAATGTTTTTGAGGACGAAGCAGCGCTCCGTGTCATGCCCCCTTGCTCGATGAAATTTGCAAAAGTGATTCTTCCATTTTCCTTTGGTGACTGAGGGATCATCCTGCTTTGGGAGCTTGATCATTTCTTTCTCGAGCAGGTATTGGAGAACTTCTTCAATCGGCTGACTTAGAGGGGTAAACTGACGATCATGACCCCAGCCTTCATGCTTTGCTTTCTTCGGCTTGTTTGGTTTCTACTGAGCGCTGACCCTTGCCTGGTAGCTGGACTGGGCTTGCAGGTTTAGGAGATCCGGATGTTTTCCTTCTTCGTTTTTGACAAGGAGATTCTTATCAAGGCAGTCTTCAACTATATTCTTGAAGATGAAGCAATGCTCAGTGTCATGCCCTGTTACTTGATGGTATCCGCAGAACTGGTCTATATATTTTCCCATGACTATGGAAGGGCTGACGGCTTTTGGGAGCCTGAGTAATCTGTTAGACATCATGTATTCGAGGATTTTGTCAAGCAGCTCATCTAAAGGAGTAAACTCTCGATCCTTGCTTCAATCCTTGCACTTTGGTTCTTCTTGCTTCTTGCCTTTCTGTTGAGGACTGTATTGAAGAGGTCTATTATGGTTTTCATAATATTTCCCAATCTGGCTTTTATGCACTCTCAAGTTGTTGCTCTGGTTGCCTTGATTGCTACCCCTATTGGCTTTGGAATTTCCTACACTGATATTGCTGTGCTTATTCATGGGGAAGGTGACAGGTGCCTTTCCTTCTGTGGGAGCTTTTCCGCAACTAGCCTCAGCTTGCTCAGATAATATCTCCACCATCATCCTTTTGAATAATTGGTATATCGCAGGATCGATCTCACTTTTGCTGTCCTGAACTCCCTTTCTGACAGATTTTTGAGAATCCATTCCTTACTCTTTCTGCTTATAACTGGGATGTTAGAGCAGTGTAATCTCCTGAGCTTTGCCTGACTCAACTGATAGCGCCGATGTTCTCTGTAGGGCATAAACGAGTCTTTTTAGAAAAGATCTAGGAAGAAATTTTAATAAATGAGGAAATCATAATTTGAGTATGAAAACATCCCATTACGAGGGATTGGCTTGTCACCAAAATTTGTGACAACCGCATTATCTTTTTGAAAAAGGATAAACAAGTAAAAATGTGAATAAAGATAAATTTTGAAAAGGACATATCCTGACAAAAGATGTTTTATTGTAAATGAGGGTAAGGAATAGAATATAAAAAAAGGGTTTCAAAATTTTGAAGAATTGCAGGCAGGATCAAAAAGAATTAGAAGAAATTAAGAGAAGAAAAAGGAAAATACACCTGGGTTTTAAAATAAAGAGGAAATTTCGAATAATGTATACCCAGGGTTTTGAAAGATATAGGGAATATCATATAATCATAAATATACAGACAAGGATACACAGACAGCACTCCCTAGAGGCTGACTCTAAATGCAATATTTTGAAAGGGCTTGTAGGACCTTAATACTAACTCTAGGGTTCAGATCATCTGATTTCAATCAAGATATGCCGATATACTCAAGCCAAAGCTCGAAGTACGTGGCATAGAAATAGTCCTCCGGTTCTAAAGTAGTGGCTTCCCAACATCCTTGAGCACCTACCGATATACCTCAGACTATGGCCCTTAGGTACGTGGTTGTGATCATCGCAAAAATTTTCCTTTTTGGTGGTTTCTCTCTCTTCCTTCTCTTTCCCTTTTTCTAACCTCTATTTTCTTCCTTTTTGAAGGGAGAAGAATAAAAGAGAGAAAAGAGAAAGAGAAAAGAAAAGAAAGAAGGAAGAGAGAAGAGGAACTCTTTTGCGGGTTTTCACTTGACCTTAATTTGAAAATATTTAGAAATCTAACTCGCCTCCGTTTTGAAAATTTGCGGGAAAATGGAGATACGGGGTTCGCTCGTCGGTACGAGGTTCGACCGTTCCTGGCGCCTTTACCAGGGGTAATCGAACTAAGGATCGAATCTATGCCTTTTGCTTTTGCCTAAATATAATCTAAGAATTTATCCTAAAGATCTAAATGCACAAAGAGTCATGCTTGTGCAATGCAAGGATGTATACTCTTTTGAAAGATATTTTAAAAATTTCCAAGTATTCTGAGATGAATTTGGTAAGGGAGTGAAGAAATGATTGAATCTAACTTAGAACTTGCGATAGATCAGAGAAGTTCTAAGTCTTTGAAGTAAATCAGAGTTTTGGAAGAATAAATGAGAAGGAATGACTTGAAATTTTAAAATGAGAGGAAATGAAGTTTCAAAGTCAGAAATGGATTTTGAATTTGAACTCTGAATTTAGGAAAGGAAATGAATACTTGAGATGGAATTGAATCTAGATTTTGAAATTGAAAATCTTAAATTTAGAATGGATCTGAGAAATCTAAATGGTATTTAATAATGGAAATGGATTTAAGAAATCCGGATTTAGATCCGAAAATGGAATTGAAATCTAGAATTGGAATTAGATTCTGAATCCTAAAAAGAATGGGATCCAAGGTTTTTAGAATCTAAGATGGATTTTTGGGTTCTGGATTCTGAAATGGAATGGATCTGAGATCCAATGTGGAGTTGGGTTCTGGATCCTAAGATAGATTGTGGATCTGAAGTCTGAGATCCGATGTAGAGTTGGACTCTGGATCCTAAGATGGATTTGGATATGAAGTCTGAGATCCAAGGTAGAGTTGGACTCTGGATCCTAAGATGGATTTGGATCTGAAGTCTGAGATCCAAGGTGAGATGTTGAATCCTGGATCCTAGAATGGGTTTGGAGTTAAATTTAGAAGAGGAATCAAGAATTTCTAAGTCTGATTTGAATTTGGGAAAAGGAATTTTAGACAATTGAATTTTGAATATACAGATGAATCCCAAAGTCAATTTAGACCTGGGATTTGAAGCTTGAAATGAATCAAGAATCTCAAAGTTAAATTGAACTCTGAGTTTGATTGGAGCTTTTGAAAATGAATTTGAAATTTCAAAGTAAAATTGAACTTTGAAAACGAATTCGAATTTGGAAATTTTGAATATGAAACGAATTTGAAATCTCAAAGTTAAATTGGACTCTGAGATGGAAAATGAAATAGAATTGAAAAAAAGATGAATAGGATTGAAGATTGATTGAAGAAGATATTTACATCACTTGGAGTTTTGAAAAAGTAATTTTGAAAATATGATGCAGTTCTATCCTAAATGATGAATGAATTAAAAGAATTTTGAAATTGGATTTTGAAAAGCTATTTCATTCTTTGGATGAATTAAAATAAGATTGAAGGTATAATACATCCTTGACTATGGTCATTGAATGTATTATATAATAATCTATATTTAAATTCAGGTGAAGAATAAAACACATTTGGTGCTTTTATAGAATTCAAAATGAAATTAACTCTCAATATACCCTGACTATGGCCATTGGTATATGTTTTTGAATTAATTGTAAGTTAAATTCTAATAAAAGAAGAAGATATTTAAGGAAAATATGATGAATTTTGAAAATGGGTCCCGTGTGGATCCAGTATTATTTCGTAAAAGATGAAAATCCTAAGTTTTGTTTACATCCTGACTATGGCCATTGATGTAAATCATCAACTTAGGATTAATTACCTCTTATGAAATGGTGCACGTGCCATTCGTGTTTCACCATTTGTGAGAATTTGAGAAAAAATAAAAAAATGTATGAAAAACAAATAACTCATGATGTTTATGATGCTCATTCATTCTATCTAAAACAAGAAATGTAGATTCTCATTAAAAATCTAACTATTACAATACATGAAATCAAATTTACAATTCCAAATAATGACCTTTTCCACATATTTCCTGCAAAACAACTGGGTTAATACGAAGATAGAAGAGAATTGCACATAAAAAAATGATCATATGCCAAGATGTTTATGATGGAGAAAGTAGAAAATGATATACACTTGTATATATGCCCATGTATATATATATGTATATATATATATATATATATATATATATATATATATATATATATATATATATATATATATATATATATGTATATATATATATATGCATATATGCATATGCATTGTACATATATGTATATATATATATATGACATATGCCCTACCTTATAAAAAAAATGAGAATTGGGGTGCACACTCATACTATGATGAAGAATTGAACTGTTTCAGCTTATCGATATTTTGAATGGACTACAAAATCACTTTTCAAAGTCATGTCCAAAGTCATGTCCAAAGCTGATTATTGGTAAAATAAACCTCAACAGATGAAACAATAAATTGCAATCAACTTAGCATAATAAGGTAAATCAATAAGTCTTAATCATGAGTCGACTGCTGAATATCTGCAATTAATGATATTTGTGAATGGATCTCAATATCATCAGTGAGCTTATCTTAACAGTGTTAGCAAATTGACTTCAATCAGCACATCCAGATGCTTTGTGCAATGACATGTAAAATGAAAGCTGGGATGGAGTTGTGGCAATTTGTATACAGTGTACAGAGAGTGATTGATGAGGAATATTAATTGTAAAATGCAGAGGACAATAGGTGGATCTATTATGCAGGTTAACATTCTAATGCCTTTGCATGCATGTTAAAGATTCAAACTAATGGGTGGAGATGAATACAACATACACATGAACTTTGAACTCAGGAGGACATATGGAAATGACACATACCTTTTTGCGATTATCTGTCCAACAGCTTGCGCCCCTGCGATCTGATTATCAATCTGCCACCGTCCTTTATTCCCAGCACACAACTCTTCAATAATGCAATAGAAGTCAGGAAATGGCAGATAAAATTCAGAGAATTTTCTTTTTTTATTTGAGGTTCATAATGGGCCTTGAACATGGTGGGGGGAAGCATTCATACAAATGAGGAGCAGAATATAAGCTGTGCCACTCTGTATTTTCATTTGGAAACCGGGGTTAATGCTGCTCTTGGATGAACCATCAGGATTTTGTTTAATGCAAAGTTGATCATGCTGAGGCACAAAACCTTTATACCAGATGTGTGAGAACTGTGACCCAGACCTTATGACAAAACCAAAAGGAAAAAGAAACTACTTCTCTATTTTGGAGAAATAGACCAGAATAGGGTCTACTTTTGAGCAGACATCCATTTTTTGTTCTTACTTTTCCTCCTTAACACAATGATTATATCACGACAAGCATTGAAATCCTGATAACATTATATTGAAACAGTAACAGGCCAAGCATAGAAGGCTTTAGTCAGGATGGATTCATGCAACCCTTACAGTAATGATTATCCTTCAGAAAAACCAGAACCCAAGTAAGAACAAAACTGGCATTACTAGGAGAATGAAACCAATAATCAAACATAACCTGAAATTAGAGCATCCGATACTTAGCTTAACTGCCTAACTTATATGAACATTGAATAATTTCTAACATTCAGCCATACAATTGTGTGTGAAAATTAACGCAATGCACATCTAATACCCAAACTAACCTGTGCAATACTATTAATGTATGTGGACATAGGAATGTGGTCAACATAAAACAAAAACTGTATTAATGCAAGAATTCCAACACTAATTTAATTACAAAGATTCTTGAGAGCGTAGACATACCTTGTCTTGGCACTGATTTTAGGAACCCAGAGCCCCCATGTTTCCAAATTTTATAAGGGGTCTTCCACAGCCATAGAGCTCTCTAGCTTACTGGAGCATTTTCTCATGGGTTGTAAAGCCTAGAGAACGTGGAGGCTTTGCAGAAGGGTCAACTGGGAGCTATAGGGTGTGCCATGATTATCCTGCAGCTGAACACCTTCCACCGGAACTAGCACCGCAAATATCTGTTTTAGTCAATCAATTGAGAGGGTATGGGATCTCCTCTGCACAGGAACAGAGAGTTGAATTTTGCACTTTCTGCATTTTAATCTTTAATTAGTCCCACAGCTACTCAGTTAAGCAAACGATCCTAAGAACATGCAATCAAATTAGAATATCTAAAATTCGAATCAAAGCTTTTAAAGAGGAAACGAGTCGGGGTATCCAATAATCACCAAACTGACTATCGCCAGACTGAACTTTGCAACTAGCTTCTGAGACAATCTGAAATCAAGTCGTTATGCACAGGCCCAATATGATGAAGCTGGATTTCAAACCGTGCTTTAACTGTAAATGGATATGCAGAGACAATGATATAATCATAAGATTAGAGAATGTAATCAGACAAATTAAACACAAGGGAAAATGCTGATTGAGAAGATCAAATGGTGGCTCCTCTCCAGATCCAACGTAGACACCGAATCTTATACCCGTCTGTTCTGATTTCAGCAGCACCCTGCTAAATCTTAACGAGGCTAAACGAGATCATCTCGGACATAATCAAATGAAAATGAATTTTATCTACTCATGTTATGTGCCATGGCCTTCAGACAATCGTTGTATTTTTAACAATGGAGGAAGCACAAAACCCACGATGAATATAGCTTCATTCAAAAATAGAGAATATAGGGATCGGGAGGCAGGATGAGATTTGGGATTTGATAGTGTACTATGTGAAACACAGAGAAGTGCAGGAAGGCATGAAACGCCCAAAATCCCAATGATGTCCAAGCAACAAAATAAACCAAACCCGATCGCAGCAGCTATGTGGGGTTGATGGAAGATTGGTTATAATAATCAGATAGGCTGGACAAAGTGAACACCAAGCAAAAAAAAAAAAAAAGAAGAAATGTGGGAAGTTGAAGACATTTTGAATCTAACACAAAAGCGAACTTATTACTAAAAAAAAAAGAAAAGAAAATGAAACATGATGCCAAATTAATGTCCCGAACAGAAATGAGAAGTGCTAATGAGATAAAGGCATAAATCAAAAGATAACGAGGGAATCATATCGAAATTACACGTTAATCCAGAACAGTTACGATGACCACAGAGTCTCCAAGATCGTAACAACGAATCCGTAGAAAAGGAATAAGATGAACATTGAACATTATCAAAATGAGCAATCGATTATCAATAAACCTTTAAACAGGAGATCAAGAGTCAAAATAACATGAAAAAAAATGTGTTGGAGTTCTAAGACTCCATTGATGTCGCACAGGATGGGTTGATCCTGCTATAGGCAGGTCGACCCATCCTTTTGCCTTGTGAAAGAGTAAAAGAAAGAAAAAAAAAATGAAAAATCAAAAGAAACGCAGGGCGATGCTATGAGAGGAAAAAAAGGAATTTCACGAGAATCAGAGATGGAAAGGTTACTTACCTCTAACTTTCGAGATTGATCGACTCCTTTCAGTCGGTTGGGGGGAGAGTCGAAACAAGAATGTGAAGGAGAGGAAGAACGTGGCTGGGTGAACGACCGATCTCCTGAGTTTTTTTTTTTTTCGTGTTTCTTTTAAAGGGAAGGAAGAGGGTCGTCTGCAACTCTGAAACCCGAAAGAGGATTCTCTTTCTTCTCGCTGATGCCGGGATGAAGAGGCAGTCAGAGTGAATGGGGAAGAAGGAGATTGAGGAAATGAAGAGAGGTGTGATGATGAAGGTGCTGGGGTGGAAACACGGATGGTGCGTGAAAAAGAGGGAGCTATGTGCAGAAATGGGGAGGTGAAGAAGCGGTCCGGAGGAAGGGTTTCTTGAGTCCCCTTTTAAGGAGGAAGAAGGAGGATTCGAGACGGAATCGGTTGAAGATGGAGGGCGATGGAAGGTGGAGGTTGTGGATGGGTGGCTTGCGGAGGAGGGTTCGGCCATGGAGAGGGAAGGAGGGCGGCTGAGAGAGAGAAACAAACTCGAGAAAAAGCTTGAAAGGATCCCCGCCCCTCAAAAACCCTAACTCGACTATTTAATTTTGCATTTTCCAAAAGAGGTCTTCTTATAAAAAGATTTTAAAAAAAACGGGTTTTCTAAAACCATTTTGCAATTTTCTTCATTTATTTTTGATTTTTTTTGTTCTTTTCTGAATATTTTTATTTTTTTGTATTTTGGGAAATACAAAATCCTAAAATGTAAGGCAAAACAAGGATTTAAACTAATTTTTTTGTATTTTTGAGAAATATTTACAAAAAGAAGGTTTTCAAGGCTATTTTGAGGAAATTTCTTTAGAAAATGGGTTTGGACCCGAGTTTTGAGAAAATGTTTGAGTTTTGACACTCGAATCGAGAAATACAACATGATAGATCCAAACGGATGTCGGATGGACTGTTCGAACTATTTTAAAACTATTTTTGGTATTTTCTTGAAAATTGGACAATGAGACTCAATTTTGGATCTGGACAATGGATCCAGATCTGAAATCAATTTATACATATAAAATGAATTTAATTTCAATAAAACTTGAGAAATGAACTGGAATTTAGACTTAAAAAAAATGATTCATTTGCTCAAAAATGAATTTAGGGGCAAGATGGGAATATTTAAAAGATTTTGAAAAATTTGGGGTGTTCACAGTGGTAGGGGGGCACGAACCCAAATAAGTGGTCCAGTTGTGAGGCTCTCTCCCGAACTATGGTTCAGTGAGACAGCCCAGCAACGTGAAGACCGGGACAATATTAGGTAAGGAGGTTTTCAAAATATGCTCAACATGCAAGAAATCAGATGGCTCTAGTGCAAGTCCTAAAGAAATAGATTAAAATGAAAAGAAGCATACACTTGCATACATTGTTTTGCATTCAATCCCTAGAATTGAGGAGAGTTGTATTTCAGACCTAAGTCTAACGTGAGCATGGAGTAATCTCCTCAATATGGTCCTACCAAACCATACTTAAATCCTATATGCAATGATGTCAGCTTAGGAAAAAATCTAGGCCCCTAAGATTTGCATGGAAATATAGCTGACATTTCGAAGAATAAAAAACTTAGATAATGTCAAAGCAAAGTAAAAGGCATTAAATTCGACCGGAAGAAGACGAGGCCCATCACGGTGGCCAAAACTGTGATCATCGCAAAATTTTTCCTCTCGTAATATTCTCTCTCTTCCTTCTCTTTTCCTTTCCAACCTCTTATTTTCCTCCTTTTTGAAGGGAGAAAGATAAAAGGCGGAAAGAAAGAGAGAAGAGAAAAGAAAGAAGAGAAGAGAAGAGGAATTCTTTTGCGGGTTTCACTTGACCTTATTTTTGAAGAATTTTGAAATAACTCGCCTCCGTTTTTGAAATATTTGCGGGAAAACTGGGAGACGGGATCCGCTCGTCGGTACGAGGTTCGACCGTTCTTGGCGCCTTTACCAGGGGTAATCGAACCAAGGGTCGAATTAATGCCTTTTGCTTTGCTAAGAAATTATCTAAGAAATTATTCTAAGTCTAAATGCACAATGAATCATGCTTGTGCAAATGCAAAGATGTATGCTCTTTTTGAAAATATTTTGAAGAATTTCCAAGTGAGTCTGATAAAGTGAAGAAACGATTTCTAACTTAGAACTTAAGATTAAAGTTCTAAGTCTTTAGAATAATCATGGGCTTGGGAAAATAAATCTAGATTTTGGAAAATGATTTTGAAGAAAAAAGGAATTTTCAAAGTCATAAATGGAGTTTTGAATTAGAATAAAAATGAAAATGGAATTAAATCAGAAGGAAAGATAGAATTGAGAATTTTGAATAAAATTTGAGAAATGGAGTTGATTTAAAAGTTGGATTTTTAAGATGAAATCCGAATCCAATATCTGGATTCTGAATAGAGTTCAAAGTTGAATTTTGAATTTAAGATCTGAAATGGGAACTTGATTTGAAATTTGGAATTAAAGTGGAATTCGGATTTGGAATTTTGAATGGAATTGGATTCAAGATTTGGAATCCAAGATGGTACTTGGACCTGCAATCTGAGATCCGAGATAGGGTTGGACTCTGGATCCTAAGATGGAATTGAATCTGAAGTCTGAGATCCAAAATAGAATGGGATTCTGGATCTGAAGTCTGAGACCCAATGTAGGATTAGGTTCTGGATCTTAGAATGGAATTTGGATCTGTAATCTGAGATTCAAGATAAATTGGGTTCTGGATCCTAGAATGGTTTTGGATCTGAAGCCTGAGATCCAAGGTAGAATTGGTTTTGGATCCTAAGGTGAATTTGGATCTGAAGTCAGAGATCCAAAGCAGAGTTGGATTCTGGTTCCTAGAATGGAATTTTGTATCTGAACCTGAGATCCAAAGTAGATTGGATTCTGGATCCTAGAATAGAGTTTGGATCTGAATCTGAGATCCAAAAGTAGATTGGATTCTGGATCCTAAAAAATGGATTTTGGATCTTGAAATCTGAGATCCAAAGGGGATTTGGTTTCATATTTGGAAATCTGAATCCAAGTTTGAGATTTAACTTTGGATTTGGGTTTTTGAGAGTTCAACTGGGACTTTTGAATTATGGATCCAGATTAAATTTAAGAAAGGTCAAACTTTTAATAATCAATCTCAAACTGTGGTTTTTGAATGGATAAGAAGATGAACTTTTGAGAATGAGTTAAGAACTTCAAAGTTTGAATGGAACTTTTGAAATTGAGTTTTGAATTGAATTTGGATTCTTGAAATCTCAGAAATTGATTTGAGAATTTGAACTTATAAATGAATTTTAAAGTCAAATTTGGACTTTGAATTTGAAGCTTTGAATTTGGAATGAATCAAGAATATAAAGATTGAATTTGGAAATTTCAAAGTCAAATTGGACTTTGAACTTGGAATTTTGAACCTTAAAGATGAGATAGAATTATATTTGAATAAGATCTGATGAAAAAGAAGAAACACTTGGAATTTTGAAAAGGAAGTTTTGAAAATATGATGTAATTCCACCCTATATGATGAATGAATTCGGAGAATTTGAAATTGAATTTTTGAAAAAACTATTCTATTCTTTAAAATGAATTAAGAATGGGGTTGAAGATATAATATATCCCTGACTATGGTCATTGAATATATTATATAATAACCACATTTAAATTCAAGTGAAGAATAAAATACATTTTTTTGTGCTTTTATAGAATTTAATATGAAATCAACCCTCAGTATACCCTGACTATGGCCATTGGTATATATTTGAGTTAATCTTAAGTTAAATTCTGACAAAAGGAAGAAAATATTTCGAGAAAATATGATGAATTTTGAAAGTGGATCCAGTGCGGATCCAGTGTTATTTTGTAAAAGATAAAAATTCTAAGTTTTGTCTACACCCCGACTATGGCAGTTGATGTAAATCTTCAACTTAGTATTAAATTACCTCTTATGAAATGGTGCACGTGCCATTCGTGTTTCACCATTGTGAGAATTTTGAGAAATAAAGGCCAAAAATGCATGAAAACAAACAATTCCTGATATTTACAATGCTCATACTTTCTATCTAAACAGGAAATGTAGAGTTTTCCATTAAGGTCTATCTTATCATATCATTAACTGGACATTGAAATCTCATTTCAAGAAGAAAGATAGCCTTTTTCATACATTTCCTGCGAAACGTAAGTTAGTACAAGGCAATAGGAAAGAAATATCATATTGAAAAACTAATCATACATATGTGTATTCCTAAGAGCTAAAAGGAAAATGTGTGCATCTCAGAATGTACCGATAGCATTTTAAGTTGATGGCAAATTAAATGAGGTAAGGCACATATAGCATGTCACGCTAATGGAAAAGCATTCATTGTAATTGGGAGTAAATGCATGCTAAACTCGTGGAAGCCTTACCTGCAAAAAACACATATATTAGTATGTATCAAATATTAAGCCCAAATATATGCAGTTCTAAAAAAAATCAGATATATCAAGTATTTTTATGTTATACCTACATGTTGGCTGATGGATCAGAGTTTTACAATAAACTCTGTTTAATATCATAGCAGGATGCTATATGTAGGTGTTGTGAAAAAGATGTTGGGCAGCTATTGTATCAGCTGTATATGTATATACTGTGGAAAGAAGATGTGCAAGTGGTGAAGAGAGGGTGATAAAGGTGGTGATGATTGTTGTGCTCTATAACTAATCAATACGAACTAACCTAGAGCCATAAGAAAGTGCATCACACGCTAACCTCAGTAAAAGTTTTGAAAGGTTTGTCTGAGCAGTAAGGCAGAAGAACTCAAGGAGTGCTGGAAACATGAAGTTTACCAATCCCAAGAAAGAGATGCCCAGCAACAGTCCTCCATATGCCCGAAAAGGTATCACACTTTGCAGCAAATTACAGGAAAGATCATCTTAGTATACCAGACCATTTTCTACAAATATCTGAAGCTTTAGATTAGTCACACATGCCATGAAAACAACTTTAAGCTCAGAAATTTACTGGTTTTGCTCTTCAACCTAATGAGGTGAGCATAGGTTGCTTAGACAAATATGCCTACAGTGAGACATTCAGGTAGCAAGAGGTATCCAAAATATGACGATTTTGGAGATATGAACATGGTTCATCACTGCATAATGTGCTGATAAAATAATAAGAAAAAAAAAATGGCTCAAAAGAACAAGGGGAAAAACTTCTGATCGAAGTCAGAAGACAACATGCCAGCAACGTTCAGGCAAGCGAAAGTTAGCCAGAATGGTGGTAAATAGAGATGGAATATCCTAATGAAACTGAAAGTGGGCTGGGTAGTGCCGTTATCCTTGAGCTTACGAGTTATTATGCAAAGTTCTCCCTAGATCAAAATAGGGATATGATCTCCAGGATATTCGAGATTAGCATCACATGCTTTTGACTACCCAGCGTCCTGTATTACTGCTGTCAGCACCCCGTTGAGCAGGGAAACTATCCTTGCAACCTCATTTGCCACTGTACTCAATGTGAGTGTATTGACTTTCATAGTCATGAACTGGTATAAGATCACTGAGGCTCAATGGCCTAAGCAAGTAGTTCTTAAATCATACAAGATAATTTAGCCAACAGATTGATAGTTCGGACAACTGCTAATACATCTAAATCCAGCAGGTAGATTAGTGGATTTCCCTATTTACCGTTAAACAGAATGCTTAAACCTAGCAAGTAGATCAACAGATCTCAATGACAGTCAATATACCAACCAGTGAATCAATGGATTCCACCAATTGTCAAAAGCCAACAAGTGAATTTAATGAGTTCAGATAATTATTAACAAACCCAAAATGCAAAGCAAAAGAGTAGACCAACAGATCTCTTGAATGACAGTTTATCACCCTAAAACCAATACAGGGGATATATAGCTTTAATCGTCCCTCAACCAGCAAATGAAGGGAGCAGATGGGTGGCAAATGCAACAATATGAAGCTATGTAGGTAAGAACAATCTTATTTATTGTTGCAGAAATATCATGATATAAAAAAGTGGGATTATGACAAATGTTATGCATGTGTAGAGAATGTGTGTGTTGTGTATGAAGTTATAGCATGTGAGACCGCCATTACTGGCTACTTACCTGAGTCGGCCGCGGTTGCAATGGATGAGATGCGACTTCCCTCTGATGCAATCAGAATCAGCAAGGAATCGACTGGTGTAAGGCAGTCAAGTATTATGGATGAAAGGTTGCTGTTGTGAACATTGCAGGATAATGTAGTGCACTGAAAAGGTAATGACAATAAACACCACTTTGAAATTTTGTCAACTTCACATCTCTCTAAATATGATCAACATTTGATCGGCTAGCTCCACAGAAGAACCAGGGCTAATCAAATTTCTCTCTGTCTGGGGTACAGGCTAGCTTTCCTTGTGGCTTCATTATGAAACTGCTAGATGCCAAACTGGAGGAACCCGAACCCCTTTGGGTTCATAGTGATTTTGCAGAACGGAGGTTTTGATGGGCTTGTTAACAACCATACCCATTGAGCCACCCATTTATTCAAATTTTACTCCTTGGGCGGAATAGTATTCTCCTCAGGACCATGACTCGGTTGTCTATCTTCTCTTTTGGGCATGGAACCAAGGTTGCTGGATCCAAACAGGAACTTAGCAGGGAGTGATAGGCTGTATATGGGGAAGCTATAGTCCGAATTTATCAGCTTCGATTGAAGGATGTATGTAACCAGAATTTGGAGCTCTGCTGAAGACAATCTGTGCGCACCAAGCGCCTGCCGAGCCAGCTTCAATAATTTCAGCAGATGGAACACTTTCTGCTTGTAGTACATTATTGATGCAGGAAGATGGAATCACAATTTCAAGGGTAAGCTCCAGCAGCATCTGGATGGCCTCATTTTCATAATCAACACAAAACGAACTGAATTTGCTTAAGAGATCATAAAAACGTTTGTGATGATATGATCACATATAAACTGCCTTGGTTCATAACACTATTACACACTCCAGCAGTCACAACACGCGGTAAAACAAAAGATTTTCAAAACAGATTAAGGAAAATTGACCCTCATCTTCAAATATCTGAAACTTCCCTGAAGCAGGCCCCTTTATCTATCAAGTTCCATGCCAGAAAGGCACTTATGCTGCTTGATATCATCCAATAAAACCTCTGAAACACCAATTTCTTTCAGCATTTTCTTGTACTGAGGATCAAAGGATAAAAGTTTTAAAAAAAAAGAAAAAAGAATTGAATGCTTAAGTTCTGTTGCTGCAACTCGCTGCAACAAGCAGCAAAAGGAAAGGAGTTCCTGTTCAGGGACACAACTAGCAATAGTTTGTCAATGTGGTATCTGATTCCCCTCTTCTTCTTTTTTTTTATTGACCATCAAATGATGCACACATTCATTGTCTTGGATCTGATTGTATGAAACTATCAAATCCAACAGTATGAAGCTGGATCTGGCCCCAGATCTTCCACAGGGAAAGATTCCACTAAGTTCAATATGAGGTAAAACAGGATTTATAACATGAACAGAACAGGACATAGTTAAGAGATCAAAATAAGATGTAAACAAGAAACATATGTCAATGTATAAGATGCTGCAAAGGGGAAGATGTCAGAGAGATTTATTAATCGATTCTCATGAACCAAAAAAAAAAATACTATCCAAATAACAATGATAAATGGAACAAATCAACAGGGGTTTTCAGCAGCATATAGAAGTTTCAATGAAGCCGAATAAAAAAAAAATGCAATCAAGCCACAATATTCGTGCAATAGTAATTGAAAGTATCACTAGTGATATTGTGAAATTTTATCCCCATTCGGAAGCAGGACTTACCACCTTGACGAGTTTCCTTTTTCCTTGGTTAAAAGTGTTATCAAAAGGAAATAGGGTCAAATGAATAGCCAGACTAGAATCATACAAATAACCTAGCCATACCCTACAGAGACCACATTGTGACATCCACTAAAAATTTCAAATCCTGTAATAACATTTGCACAAGAGCATGATTTACAACACCAAGAGCAGAACAAGGCCAACTCTATCACGCTTACATCCACACAGATAAAACCCAATTCGCAAACAATATAAATGCGTCCTTAACAGGAAATCTTGCAAAATAGATCGTAAATTGCAGAGAAAACAAAGAGATAATATAAAAAAAAGGGAAAGAACGATCCAAGAGAAGACTTACAATTATAGAATTTAAATGTCGGAATCCGAGGATTCTTTTTTTGATATAGCACCATATACATGGATCAGCGTTTGCTATATGCAAAACTGACACCGTGGTAGTGCTCTAATAAAAACTAAAAGAAGGGAAATCCAAGAGAAGAGCAAGAGAGAGGGATTCTTACCTCGTTTGCAGGAATTTCTGAAGGATAAAACCCCAATGAAGATTGGTGAGAGTAACGAGGCGATATGGCGTCGGGGGAATCTGGAGGAGGGCTGGAGTTTGTAGTTTATCGTTGCTTCAGGATGCCATCGAAGTTTCGAGGGATGTAAAGTAGTTCTCTTACTTGTTCTGCCCTGGATATCTTCCGATGATTGTGATGTTGCTGCAATCGGCCTCTTTTAGCTGGCTGAATCAAGGGGGAAATGTAAAGGATCTAAGAAGGAAAAAAAAAAGTGTGCGAGCCAGGAAAGTGGATTCGAGAAGAAGAGGAAGAGAAGCCCGGGGGTGATGATAGATTGAGGATATGCTGAAGGAGGGAACATACGGGGGTGAGAGGCGATCGGATGAAGAAATTGTTGATCGAAGGTGGAGGGGTGAAACACGGTTTAGAGGAGCATGCGATGGAGGGGTAGGAGATGGATGATTGAGAAGGGACCCCTGGTTGCCTTTTTAAAGAAAAACGGGAAGCCTCCAGAAGGGGAGGTTGTTAGGCATCAACGGTGGATGTAGGGTACGCGATGGAGGGCGATGGAGGATGAGAATGAAGAGAAGGTGGAGGCCACTGGGAAGGATCGCACATGGGGTTTGCCATGGATGGTTTGGGCGAGAAGGGGAGAAGGTTGGAGAAAGGGTTTCGAGAGGGTTTTCTGAAAAACAAAGCTTATGCGTGAAGCTTTGGTTTATAAAAAAATTTTGATTTTCCAAAAAGAGACTCCTTCAAAAGTTTTTTCATAAAAAGTGTTTTTAAAATGATTTTTTTAGCAAAATTGACTTTAAAAAGTTTAAACTCATTCAATTTTCTTGAAATTTTCCATTTTTTTGGTTTTTGTTTTATTTTTCAATTTTTTTGTATTTTTACAATAAAATCCTAAAGCTTGTGAGAAAGCAAAGGTTAAAACTAATTTTTTTGTGTTTTTGCAAAAATATTTACAAAAGGGAATTTTTCTGAGAATTTAAAAGTTATTTTGAAAAAAATTCTTCAGAAAATACATTTGGATCCGGATTTTGAAGAAATATGGACTTAAAGCACTGGATTCGGATCCGGAATTGATTTTGAATATATCAATATGGATTTTAATTCAGAGAATCTGAAAAATGACTGAAATTTAGCTTTGAAATTGTTTTTGATTTTCTTAGAAAATGGAATTAAGGGCAAAAAGGTCATTTTACAAATCTTTGAAAAATTTGGGGTGTTCACATCTGCGAATAGACTGAATACGCCCTTGAAGGCTTCGCAGTTCTCTAAGATTAGTTGGAGGTGGCATGTCAATAATGGCTTTTGCCTTGGCCGGATCCACTTCGATTCCTTTCTTGTTGATGATGAAGCCGAGTAATTTGCCAGACTCAACTCCAAAAACACATTTCTGAGGGTTAAGTCTCAATTTGTAAAGAATGAGTCTTTCAAAAACTTGACTAAGAGCATCAAGGTGATCCTCTTCTTCTTTAGACTTAACCAAAATGTCATCCACATATGCATCCATATTCTTGTGCATTTGATCATGGAAAATGACGGCCATTGCCCTTTGATAGGTTGCCCCAGCATTTTTGAGTCTAAATGGCATCACAGTATAGCAGAAGGTTCCCCATGGGGTAGTAAATGAAGTCTTGGACTGATCACGAACGGCCAGCTTGATCTGATTATAGCCTGAATATCCATCCATAAAAGAAAACATGGCATGACCTGCAGTGCTATCAATCAACAGGTCAATGTTGGGAAGTGGATAATCATCTTTTGGGGTGGCCTTATTGAGATCCCTGAAATCAATGCAAATCTGAACTTTTCCGTTCTTTTTAGGGACTGCCACGATATTTGCTAACCAGTCTGGATAATCAATGGCCCGGATGAAGCCTGCTTTTAGCAAATCTTCAAGTCCTTCCTTGACTTGCTGCTCAATTCGAGGGTCTAACTTCCTCAATTTCTGCTTGATTGGTCTGGCTTCTGGTTTCAACTTGTGGCGATGCTCAACCAGCTTGGTATCTAATCCTGACATATCTTCATAAGTCCAGGCAAATACTTTCTGATGTTTTCCAAGGAATTGGATGAGTCTTGCTTTTTCAACTTCGCTTAGACTCGACCCGATTTTGAGAATTTTCGGATCATCTTCTGACCCAATGTTGATATCCTGAGTTGGATTTTGAACCAAAGATGATGGTTTATCCTGCTTCTGAATGTGAGCAAATTCTGGCAAATCCTGAATGGTGGAATCAACCTCGGTTGGCTCTTCAGTCTGCTCTGCTGCCTGACTGACCTCTGCTCTGTCTTTTATCTCAGGAAACCTTGCCAATTTTAGATACTTGGGATTGATAACGAATTTCGTCATTGATTCAAGAGTTAATAGTCCTGAAAACATAAGAAAGGTTTTTAAGAGAAAGTATGAGCCAAATCAAATTTTTGTATAAAGTAAAGAACAATGACATAGACAAAATATAAGAAGGAATGATAGATGCCCGAATATGAAGAAAAAGCTTGATCTTTCATTGATTGAAGTAAAGTATTTATAAGACTTTGACAAAAGATGGGACCGTGTTGTCCCTACAAGATTTAAACAAAGAAATGAGAATAGAAAAGCAGGAAAACTGAGGCATCATCTCTTCATTGGCTTCCTCTGACAAAAATGGTCTCTTTGCTGGAATCCTGGCCGGTGAACCCCAACCCTGAGCTGTCTGCATGCTGAACTGAAATGATGGGCTCTATCATGCCGTCTTCATTTTTCCCCATGCCTTGGAATGGTTGATATCCATGTTTTATCAGCAGATCAAATCCCTTTCTTTCTTTGGAAAACTGAGGGAATAAAGGATGATCTTTGAAGGAGGTGTAATTAATGTGTCCTCCTAGCTTGAAGAAACAAGGTCCCTGCCATTGGACCGTGGCTGCAACATTCTCTTCGTCCATGACATCTTTTAATTTCAGCATCTCTAGGTTGTCGCTAAGATTGATTTCATCTGCCTCCCGGATGCTGAGAATATCTGCTGTAAATGTTGGACGGGGAATCATAGGCTGTGGCAGCCTTTCTTCAGGGTCTTCGCCCAAAATGGTAGTGATCATTCCACCCTTGGACCACTTGATGCATTGGTGGAGGGTTGATGGAACTGCATTGGCGTTGTAGATCCATGTTCGTCCCAATAACAGATTGTAAGTTGGCGGCACATTAACGACATGGAATAGGACTGTGTGCACTGAGTAGTTGATGAAAATATCTAAAAAGACTTTGCCTTTTGCAGTCTGCCCGTGATTATCAAATCCGTAAATGCTGATGGGATCAGGCACATATTCTTCTTCCTTCAATTCCAGGGCTTTTGCCGTCATTTCTGGGCAAATATTCAAACTGCTGCCCCCATCAACAAGTACATGTGGGACAGTCATGCCGCGGGTCCTTACCACAGTATACAATGCATTATTGTGGAATGAATGAGGTTTAGGCAAGTCCTCATCAGAGAAAGTAATAGGCGCATTTGTCATCGCCTGGTTTACAATCTGCGCCAAATCTTCGGGCGTGGTGTTCGGCTTCACCTTGATCTTTCTTAATAGATCATCCAACTTTTCCTGATGTTTGGGAGAATCATGAGTTAATTCGAAAATGGAAATGTTGGAGAGTGCTGTAATTGGCTTCTGAAAATCATCAGCCCGTTCATCCGCTGCTTTAGAGGTTTCTGCTTTCTCTGTGCAGGCCTCTTTCTTAAGGAAACTTCTTGGAAAAATTTGAGTTCTTTCATTTTCGACTGGTACACTTACTTGGTCAAGAAGTGAGAAGATATCCATTTTCTGAGATACAGGCTGATCCTGATGTAGAACCATTACCTGATGCTGAAGTTTTAGCTCTTCACTAGAGCATGAATGTATATGGCTTTGCGGAAGGAATGAATGTTCTGAGATGGTTGATGCTGAATGCTTTGGGAATGGAGCAGATAAAATTTCCATTTTGCCCTCCTCTTCATCTTCTACGAGAATGCTTTTGTCGATACAGTCCTGGACCAAATGCTTCAAGACGAAGCAGTGTTCTGTATTATGTCCCATGGCTCTATGGAATTTGCAGTATTGCTCTCTGTACTTCCCCATGAATACTGAAGGATCTGCAATTTTGGGCAATTTCACCATCCCGTGGGACAGCAGGTATTCCAACACTTTCTCCAGAGGCTGGTTCAAAGGAGTGAACTTCCTATCCTTGCTTCAATTGATGTGTTTAGGTTTTTCTTGAAAGTCCCCTTTTTGTTGAGGGCCGGTTGGGAGAGACTTGTCATTGCTTTTGAAGAACTTCCCCTTTCTGCCTCTATTCTATTCAGGACTCGTGCCACTACTGCTGTCATTCTTACTGCTACTGCCCTGATTGTCTTCAGGAACATCAGTTGAGTAGGTAGAATGGGCCTTCTTCTTTGGGTCCAGGATGTTCTTGGCCAAAGCAACGCCTTCATACATCCCATTCTCTACCCCCATTTCGAGCCATTCTGCTCGTTCTGTCAGTTCGATAAAGGATTTGGAGGGATATGGGAAAAGGAGACTTTTTAGAGGCTGACAAAAATTGTTTAGGATGACTTGAAGGGCATGCTCTTCAGAAATGGGATCCCTCATCTTATTGCAAATGCTCCTCCAATTATGGATGAAATCCCTGGCCTTCTCATTGGGCTCCTGTTTGAGATTGCACAAGTGGTTTAGGGTAGGTAGGGCTTCCGTGTTGAACAGGAAGCATTCAACAAACATATTAACAACTTTGTCAAAATCCCTCAATTCGATGGGATTGACATGTTCAGCGTACCACTTGGCCGCTATCCCGTCCAGGCTGCAGGGAAACAGAGAAAAAGGGTGCGGTTATCTTCACTGAATCGGGCACATTCTGCGAAGAACATTGCCAGATGAGTTTTTGGATCGCCGATTCCGTCAAACTTAATGAATTTTCGAGGGAGGTTCTCCAGATCCTTGTCCCCTTCTAAGCCGAGGTAGAAGTCCTGCCTAGTGTACGACCTTTTTCCTTTGTCACGGATTTGCAGGTCTTTGACTATTTTGGTCAAGGCTTGGATCGAATCCTCTATGGGGCCCCCATACTTGGGCTTGTTCACTGACACTGGCCTCTTGGATTGCCACAGATGTTTTGGGATGTAAATCAGCTGCTCTTCTTCAGAATTCTCTTCTGCTGACTCAGAATCTTTAGAAGTACTGTCACATTGTACTTTCTGCTTGCTGATTTTAATGGGTTTCTTCATGGGCTTCTTCTTGGCTTTGCTCTTAGAGGCTGCCTTCTTGGGAACAGCCTTAGCCTGTTCTACCATCATCTTGGTTATCATTTTTTGGAAGACCCGGTACATGGCCGGGTCGACGTCGCTCTCATCACCTGAGTCATGCTTTTTGGAATTTCTAGGAGAAGTCATCTCCTCTGGTTCGCTGTCACTGTTTCGTTGAGCAACCTTCTTATCAGCCCTTGTCTGAACCATTTTTGAATGCCAAAGTTTTCCTGCTGAATATGGGAATGGTTAGAATATGAAGAAGCTTTTTGAAAATTATAACTTTTTAAGAAAAAGAATGAAGGATTTCGGCAGACAATTTCAAGAGATTATCCCATTACCCGGGATTGGGTCATCACATGATTTGTGAAAATTGTGTTACCACTTTGATGATAACAGAGAAATGTGCCTTGTTACCTAGGCGAGGTCGTCAACCATGATAAAATATATTGAAGACAAATGTGAGAGGAATGTCCCTTTTACCTGGGATGAGGTCGTCACCAAAAGTTGTGACTATTTGTGCTATATAAACAAAATACAAGAAACAAAATTTTGGCCAAAAAGTATTTTTTATTGATATTTTTAACATTCAAAGACAAAGAGTGGGTGGGCAGACAGCTCGCCACCACTCTCGATATTCAGATGATACATTTGGCCTAGGAAATATAGACAGAGAAATAAAGGAGTCTCAGATATATTTTGTGACATGGTATGCCCCAGACCACTGATCTGACTGCAGGTTGAATTCTGGCATGTTGCCTGTCGGGAAACGGGTGTTGGCACAAACCTGCCGCTGCGAAAACTGCCTTAGACATCGTTCCGGTTGATAATCAACACAAAAGAAAGGGCCCATCAACCTGTAGCGCTTGTTGCGAGCGTAGGTGTATCGAGGAACGGTCTCTTTTCTGTCGAAGAAATCCCAAGTAATTTCTTCCTGATGCAGTTTCTCGATCAAAGCTCTGCACTGAATGGCTGACTTCAACTTCTTGCTGTTGAATCTGAAAGAACTGGCCTTCGAGGGAACGTGTCGCAGGAACCACGACTGCAGGGCGTAAGTGCATCCTTCTACCAAAATGGTCTCCCCAAGAGCAAATCGAGCCAAGCCTCTGTAAAGAAAGGCTAATGCGGCCATGGAGACTGAAAGCTGACGAGTCTGCTTACTTCCCCATCTTCGAAAGAGTTGGGCAACTCTGATATCTATGAAATTCTGGCCATCTTGGAAGAAAGCTAACCCCACTGTGCACAGGATCATGGTATGCTGAATTCTATCTTTCGCTGCTCGAGACAGAGTGCCAACCTCTTTGTAGGTTTCGTACTTGTGATATAGTTCGAATAGGTCGATAAACTTATTCCCACCAGTCTCAGTGAGAGGCCAGGATTTGCTCCCTGTTGCTCTTACCAAGGCTTCTCAAACATCCACCCCTTTAATGTTGATCAAAAACTGTTGCTCGACAGGATCATCTGGCTGACCGGCTGGTTCGGGCAATCCCATGATATCGTTGAACTCATCCATCAGTAGAGTCATCTCTCCCCATGGAAACCAGAATGTGCAGGTACGTGGATTCCACCGTTCTGCCATAGCTTGAATCAAAGCTCCGTTGATGGTTCGCTTGCCTACCGCTGATGCCATCTCCAACCCACAGTCATCCAAGTGGTCTGGGAACATACGTGAGAAGGTGGCAAACCAAGAATAATACCACCGAGGGAAGCAAGGTCGAGACTGGATGACCCGCAGATCCATCCTGAATCTGATAGAAGACATGATCTCGGGAAAAGACAACATCGAGAGAATCGGACGCCATTGGAATGATACTGGGGCAAAGAAGAAATAAGGAGAATTAGATAGAAATGCAGGACTTACAGATAGACTCTTGAAGAATCAAAGGAATTTTCCAGGGTTTTTGAAGAAAATTTGATCTAAAAGAAACATAGGTAGAGAGAAATATACACCTGGGTTTTTTGAAAATAAGGGTAAGTTTTGAATAATACACCCAGGGTTTTTAAAAAAGGGTTTGATACATATATATGAGAGAATAAGAGAAATATCACATAACTAAAGCTGCACAAACGAGGATGCGCATACAACACTCCCTAAAAGCTGACTCTAAATGCAATATTTAAAATGGCTTGTAGGACCTTAATCCTAACTCTAGGGTTCAGATCATCTGATTTCAATCAAGATATGCTGATATACTCAAGCCGAGGCTCGAAGTACGTGGCATAGAAATATTTCTCCGGTTCTAAGGTAATGGCTTCCCAACATCCTTGAGCACCTACCGATATACCTTGGACTATGGCCCTTAGGTACGTGGTAGGGGGCGCGAACCCAAATAAGTGGTCCAGTTGTGAGGCTCTCTCCCAAACTATGGTTCAGTGAGACAGCCCAGCAACGTGAAGACCGGGACAATATTAGGTAGGGAGGTTTTCAAAATATGTTCAACATGCAAGAAATCAGATGGCTCTAATGCAAGTCCTAAAGAGATAGATAAAAATGAAGAGAAGCATACACTTGCATACATTGTTTTTGCATTCAATCCCTAGAATTGAGGAGAGTTGTATTTCAGACCTAAGTCTAATGTGAGCATGGAATAATCTCCTCAATATGGTCCTACCAAACCATACTTAAATCCTATATGCAATGATGTCAGCTTAGAACAAAATCTAGGCCCCTAAGGTTTGCATGGAAATATAGCTGACATTTTGAAGAATAAAGACTTAGATAATGTCAAAGCAAAGCAAAAGGCAAAAATTCGACCAGACGGAGATGGGTCCCATCACGGTCGCCAAAACTGTGATCATCGCAAAATTTTTCCTCTCGTAATGTTCTCTCTCTTCCTTCTCTTTTCCTTTCCGACCTCTATTTCCTCCTTTTCGAAGGGAGAAAAATAAAAGGGGAGAAAGAAAGAGAGAAGAGAAGAGAAAAAGAAAAGAAGAGAGAGAGGAATTCTTTTTGCGGGGTCTCACTTGACCTTAATTTTGAAAAAAAAATAACTCGCCTCCATTTTTGAAATATTTTGCGGAAAAACTGGGAGACGGGATCCGCTCGTCGGTACGAGGTTCGATCGTTCCTGGCGCCTTTACCAGGGGTAATCGAACCAAGGGTCAAATTTATGCCTTTTGCTTTGCTAAGAATTTATCTAAGGATTTATCCTAAGTCTAAATGCACAAAGAATCATGCTTGTGCGAATGCAAAGATGTATGCTCTTTTTGAAAATGTTTTGAAGAATTTCCAAGTGTTTCTGAGATGAATCTGCTGATAGAATGAACAAATGGTTTCTAACTTAGAACTTAAGATTAAAAAGTTCTAAGTTTTTGGAAATAATCAAGAGCTTGGGAAAATAAATCTGGAATTTGGAAAATGATTTTGAAGTTTTGAGATAAAAGAAGAAGAAAGGATTTTTCAAAGTCACAAATGGACTTTGAATCAGAATAGAAATGAAAATAGAATTTAATTCTAACTTTGAAGTTCGAAATCAGAAGGAAAGATAGAATTGGGAAATCTGACTAAAATTGAGAAATGGAATTGATTTAAAAGTTGGAATTTCAAGATGAAATCCGAATCCAAGATTTGGATTTTGAATAGAGTGCAAGTTGAATTTTGAATTTAGGATCTGAAATGGGAACTTGATTTGAAATCTGGAATGAAATGAAATTGGTTTTAAGAATTGGAATTAAAGTGGAATTTGGATTTGGAATTTTGAATGGAATTGGATTCAAGATTTAGAATCCAAGATGGTATTTGGATATGAAATCTGAGATCCAAGATAGGGTTGGACTTTGGATCCTAAGATGGAATTGGATCTGAAGTCTGAGATCCAAAGTAGAATTGGATTCTGGATCCTAGAATGGATTTGGATCCGAAGTCTGAGATCCAATGTAGGATTGGGTTCTGGATCCTAGAATGGAATTTGGATCTGTAATCTGAGATCCAAGGTGAATTGGGTTCTGGATCCTAGAATGGATTTGGATCTGAAGTCTAAGATCCAATGTAGAATGGGGATCTAGATCCTAAGTGGAATTTGGATCTGTAATCTGAGATCCAAAGTGAAATTGGATTCTGGATCTTAAAGGGGAATTGGATCTGAAGTCTAAGATCCAAAGTGAAATTGGATTCTGGATCCTAAAGGGGAATTGGATCTGAAATCTGAGATCCAATATGAATGCTGAATCCTGGATCCTAAAATTGATTCGGACTTGTTAAATTCAGAAGATGAATTAAGAACTTCCAAGTTTAAATTGAACTTGGAAAATGAAATTTAGAATTTTGAATATACAAATGAATTTCAAAGTCAAATTGGACTTTGAATTTCGGGGCTTGAATTTGGAATTTAGAAGAGGAATCAAGAATTTCAAAGTTAAATTGAACTTTGAGTTTGATTGGAGTTTTGAATATAAAATGAATTTGGAATTTAAAAGTCAAATTGAACTTTGAAATCTGATTTGAATTTGAATATAAAAAAAAATGACTTTGAAATCTCAAAGTTAAATTGAAGTTTGAGATTGAAAATGAAATTGAATTTGAAAATGAAAGGATGAATTGGATTTTATAAGAACTGAAGATAGATTGAGGAAGATATTTACATCACTTGGAGTTTTTTAAAAAAAGGAATTTTGAAAACATGATGCAGTTCTATCCTAAATGATGAATGAATTTAAAGAATTTGAAATTGGATTTTGAAAAGCTATTCCATTCTTTAAATGAATTAAAAATGAGGTTGAAGACATAATACATCCCTGACTATGGTCATTGAATGTATTATGTAATAACTACATTTAAATTCAAGTGAAGAATAAAATACATTTTTTTGTGCTTTTATAGAATTTTAAAATGAAATTAATTCTCAATATACCCTGACTATGGCCATTGGTATATATTTTGAGTTAATTTTAAGTTAAATTCTGATAAAAGAAGAAAATATTTAAGGAAAATATGATGAATTTTGAAAATGGATCCAGTGTTATTTTGTAAAAGATAAAAATGCTAAGTTTTGTCCACACCCTGACTATAGCCATTGATGTGGATCATCAACTTAGTATCAATTACCTCTTACGAAATGGTGCACGTGCCATTCGTGTTTCACCATTGTGAGAATTTGAGAAATAAAGGCAAAAATGTATGAGAACAAGCAATTTATAATGTTTACAATGCTCATCCATTCTACCTAAAGCAGAAAATGTAAATTCTCATTCAAATCTAGCTATTACAACATGTGAAATTAATTTTACAACTTCAAATGATAACTTTATCCACATATTTCCTGCAAAACAACCTGGTTATAATGAAAAGAGAAAGAAAATCACATATATCATATGGAAATCAAATAGTGAAAAGATATGTATGACAAAAATGATGGAAATGATATATGCATACCTATATACATATATATATATATATATACTTATATAGGGGTATTCACATGTATATGAGTAGGTATAGGTATATATACATATATATATATGAGGGTATATATAATAAGGAGATGTGTTGAAGTGATAAATTCACATTGTGGTAGATGAGGGACAATAACAAGGAGGGAATGAGGACTGTATAGTGCTATGGCAGTTGGAGGTGGGAGCTGGGTGAGCGTAGATCGGACAGGGAAAATTAAAAAAAAAAGCTTTGTTGTAGGTGGAAGTTGTGTTGCAAAACTGGTGACACACGTGTGCTATGTTGTATATAATAAGTGAAAGGGACTAAACTGAAATAATAACACTAGTGGGATGATGTTTATTTGGAAAATACAGCAGCCAAATGAAATTATGATAGCAGCAAGTGCTATCATAGTTTACAACAGTGGAGATGAACAAAACACTACAGCACACTTGCTGTGTGGAGATGGTGACATATAACAGAGCAAAGAAGTGATGGATATGGGAAGTGAATAGTTCATTTTGCAGGATGTTAAATGCAGAGATGTGCAGAGACAAACACATATGAATAGGTTTGTTAATGTACCGATTTCCACAAAACAGATGGGTTTTGATCTATAGCTTCCCTAACGCCAACCCTTGGAAGTAACAATATCACTTATGCTAGAGATTATACCAATAGAAACTTCAGGTGGAAGAGACATTCTGCTTTCAACACATTGATGCTGTGAAGAAACTGATCTTTAGGAGTTGCCTTGATTTCTTGGAAGAGATTGAGCCAGCGGCTGGAGCTCCTCTTGTTAATACCATCTCCAGTTGGGGTTCATCGAGGGGAAAATCTTTTGCCGAAACAAATCCCCAAAAGGCCTTTGTCTTGAATTTATTAGATAACAAGCAAGTGAGATGACTGAAGATGAATCGACCATGAATCTCATTGACAAAGGGGTCATGTTTTTCCATTTTAGCATGGATGTCATTGTTTGAGTCAATATGACCATGAGCATCAGAAAGTTCGGATATATGCAATGTTTACCTTGATACTGTAGGGGACTTTCAGATGGAGGGCTATGGTTTGACACCTAACTGCATGAACATCCTGCTTATGTATTTGACAAGATCTATACTCTCAGCAAACATTAGGACTGAAAGATATCAAAGAACTCCATGCGGTACCACAGATATAATAACAACTATCTGCATTATTGCTACAAACTGATAGTATCGGTCAGCAGGGTTCTTAAAAGTAATTCTATTAACAACTTAGGAAATGGAACTGTTGATTTGGTCAGGTACTGAACAAAATACCTGCTGAAATGGTGCTTCAACACTCAACAAGTTGCCAACAGTAACTTTAATCAGAAGTTTCTCAATGACGGTAAGCAAAATTCTCAGCCGACTTTCTCCAACCAGAATATTCTTCAGTTGGTTGGTAAGCAAGTCCAAGCAGAGCGATGGACCCTCCTCTAAATTATTTCTGGACTTTATTGATATAATGACAAAAAAAAAGGTTAGATGCCAGTAATGAGAAAGGGGTATAAGCTCAACTCTTTTCTGAAAGATCAGATTATTTTTTAAAGGAAGAACGTCAGTTCATCCACCACATATACAAGAAACAAATATTATTTGACATACAAAAGCTTTCAATCATACATTATATTTTAGGAATCATATCATTATCCTTAAAAAAAAAAAAAAAAGAATACTCGGGAGGGGAAGGCTCCTAGCAGACTCTGTATCACATAGGCCAACAGCAGGAAATCTAGGAGGTATTGGGTTTTCTATCTTATCTCCTGATTGAATCACACTAGTATTCCCTGCTTACATAGAGGCAAGTGTTCACAAAGGTCCCGATTGACCTAAAGAAGAAAAAGAAAAAAACAACAAATTAAGACACCCGAAATGAGATTAGGAGTCGTTCCCTGGGGATGACATTAAAGCAAAGCAAAAAAGAAAAAAAAGAAAAAGAACAAATGCAGGTGATAAAACGATTGAAGATCAATACTAAATGATGGCATAATGAATGAACTGAAACGATATATCCCTGAAATATGAAAGGAACGAATATACATAAGGAAAACAATACAGAAAATATAAAAGATAAAATGATTACTGAAACTCATTCTTCCTGTTGCGAACTTACCAAGGTATCATGATACATCAATTTAAAGCACTGTAAGCATGATAATTAAGTAATTCTTCCTTTCGGCACCACAATTGTATGAGTTGATCATATACAACAGAACAGATTGGTTTCCACCTTTCAGCTACACAGTGAGCAGATCGAATCTGGTGAATAGTGAACTCAAGAGGAATTCAGATCGTCATATAATCTATTTTTTATGGTGGATTTTAATGCCGTTCTATTATGGACCAATGGGTATGAGAAATGCCAGATCAAAGGGGTGAAGCTAAGATGGGGGATATGATAAGAGTACATTATGAAGGAAATATGCACAGAAGAGATGAATTGCTAAAAATGAATGAAGATGGATGATGAGTAAAACTAAATATGAAATGCTACGATCGAATATGCCATGTATAAAATCAAAGATATGATGCTGGATGAAATCAAGCCACAGGTAATGTGGAAAATGTACAGAATGTAATTTGCAATATCAAAAAAAAAGAGAAAAAAAAAAAAGAAAAAGAAGAAAAAAAAGAAACGTGTAACCCAAAAGAGGGTCAAAATTTTGTTGCAAAGCACAGATCGGGGCTGCTATTTGGCAGACCGATATTGCGATGTTTGCTTTATTAGTAAAGAAAATAGAGAATTGAAAGGGAAATTCTAAGAGAAAGAGAATGGAAGAGGCAAACTTACGGAGGGAGCAGAAGGAAGAAAGAGGTTCTTACTGTGTAGAGGCTTTAACTTCTGCTGGATTGATCTTCAGGATGCTAGGGGAGAGTCGTTCTTTTAACTGCAAGGAGGGTGATCTTCCTTTGAGGCAAAAGCTTCTACAGGGATTTGCTCCTATTCTCCAGATTGATTGTTGCATGAGTCGTTAAAGAAAAGAGGGATCTAGTAGAGAACTCGATGCCTGAGGATGAGTTGTATGAAATATTCAGAAAGAAAACGGGTTGAATGGGTTTTTTTTTTTGCAGGGGGAAATTCAATGATCGGGATGAAAAGATGCTGGTAATAGATGCTTAGAAAAAGAAGTCCCCTTCAGAAGAAAATGTCGATCAGCAGAAGTTCATGGATTGTGAGAGATGAGTTTTTGATCGATTGCAATGGATGCCGAGAATAAGCTTGAAGGCCTCTTCTTAAAGGGAAATGGAGGGTTCGGGAAGGAAATTTGTTGGGGATCGAAGGCTGAGAGAGGAGGAGGCCGTTTGAAGATCTGCGATGGAGAGAGAAGGAGGAAAAGTGCGGGAGCAAACTGTTGGCTTTTTGTGATATTTCCTAAAAGAGGCTCCCCTTAAAAAGAAATTTTTATAAAATGATTTTCCAAAACGAGGTTTTTAGCAAAACCTAATTTTAGGAAGCTTAAAGTCATTCATTTTTCGTGTAGCTTTTCTCAATTTTTTTTTTCGGTTTTTGGTTTATTTTTCAATTTTTTTTTGTATTTTCAGAATAAAATCCTAAAGTTTGTGAGGAAACAAAGATTAAAACTATTTTTTTTATGTTTTTGTAAAATATTTACAAAAGGGGATTTTTCTGAGAATTTAGAAACTGTTTTGAGAGAATTTCTTCAGGAATGGGTTAGGATCCGGGTTTTGAGGAAATACGGATTTAAAACACTGGATTCAGATCCAGAATTGAATTTGAATACATCAATATGGGATTTAATTTAGAAAATCTGAAGAATGTCTCAAGTGGGCATGGGCTGTGAAGAGGTGTAGTTGTGGCAACAGGTGGTTGAGGCAGGGGAATAAATTTGCAGCGAATAGCTGCTGTAGGTGACTTGTAATAGGAAAGGGGTCGGGTATGGAGGCAGGTGTAGGCTTGCCGTGAATCAGTATCATGATGCCATGTGATGGAAGCTGCCAGGTTTGCGGCAAATAGAGGATGTTAAATGAAGGAAAGCAGGGAGTCACAGGGTAAGTAGTGTAATTGGAAGGAAATGTGTGTTAGTGAGGATGACAAAGTGCACCTGTAAAAAAAAAAGAAACAAAAGAATGTAGCTGTATTGGAATGTAGGGAGGTTGAATTGATGTGAAGATGGCTGGATGTTGAAGGCGTGGCTTTGATGAAGGTGAATGAAGGCAGCAGCTGGTGCTGTGAAGGTTGGAGGTGTATTGACACACTACATCAACGGGTGTACAGTTGTTGAAAAAAAAATGTGGATTATAGTAATGAAATGGGAATTGAATCAATAAATTAAAACATGAACGATACACGAATTGCCACAATAAAAGAACTAATGCACATGGTAGAAGCAAATGAGAATGTGCCAAGATGTTAAAATGAACAGCATAATAGTGGTTGTATTATATGAAACAGGAAGATGGATGAACAATAAATGGGTTGTGGGGTGAAACAGGGAATAAACAGTGGTAATTGCAGGCATTGCATTGTAAATACATATATCAGAATGAATGCAAAAGACTACCTAAGAGAATGCATATACTAAATAGGGAATCCTACTGAATGATGCTACAACAGGGAAAAATATACTGGAGTTTAAGAACCTGAATGATGCTACATGATAAAACAGAACATAAAGTGATAACCCTAGATGAGGTGGTAGGGTCTATATGGAATGCACTTGCTAAAATACTAAAGAACATCTGTAAATATCAATGTAGGAACAAAAGAAGATATCTTCACAAGGCAAATCCGATTGCTTGTTCATATTCCAGAATCCATCTCCTTTGGGGAGCCACCAACAATTTCTGCAGGTTGGTCAGCTCCCACAGAGCACAACGTATGAGCTGCAAAAATGTTGATACAATCTCTTTTATTCCATCAACCAGAAATTGCTCTCGTTCTCCCGAAAGATTCGAGAGCTGGACCCAGCCTTGGTGTGACTGTTAGGTGAAAGTTAGCAGAAAGAGAGATGTCCAGGGGGGGTTTTGCAGTAGTGTGAAAGAATATCATTATACTCAATGGCTGAAACAGCCGATCCATCTAAATCTCAGAATTATCGATGCCTATGGTGTCACCATGTCTTACAATATGGGAACCTTGTGGATTCAGGCATTTTCACAGATCGGGTTAACCTTTTATACCAACCATGCTGGGGAGCTGTCTGGATAAATCACTACGGCCATTTATGTTTGCTGAGACCTGGTCTATTTGAACCTTATTTCATACTGAAATGAAAGCCTATTGGGTTTTGACACAAGTCTGACACCATCTCTCCCAGGTCCTTCTTTAAGAAAGAAAGAATCAATAAGCAAACCCATTACAGGAAGAAAAAAAAAAAAAGATTACATACTCAGGGTGGGTAGAACAGTATCCTTCGATATTTCTAAAGTTGTGAAACAAGTAAACATCAGTGGACTTGTAGAGAGAGAAAAAAAAAAATGGCCCCATTGAACTATATTTAGTTCTGGAATTCAGGACGATTCATATTATCCCTTAAGTGATTTCCTAGCTAAGATTTTGCCATGACCCCAACCCTTATTTTTGATGGATCCAACAGGACCCTTCTTAGGGGGAATCAACATTCAATGTTCCTGAAAAAGAAAGTCTTTCATAGCAGGCAGATTCTACATGGATTGAATGAGCAGTTCAAGGTTAAACAAATGAAAACACTGGGTAAAGGGGGATGGTACATTGCTATAATAAAGATAAATCAGGAGAGATGTGTGGATATCACCATTCAATAGATTTCAGAGAAACTAAATAAGATAAAATCTAACGCTAATCAGTTATAGACAATACGATGCATAATGTAAAGCAACAAATGGAACATAAACTAGGGATTTGGAATAAGCTAAAAAAAAATCAATAGGGTAACTGAGAAGTTATGTACTGCGAGCAATTGGACTGAAAACAGGAAGCAAATGAAAGGAGCGGCAGAAGATAAAAACAGGAATTAACGGGAGGTCGTCAGTGAGCATCGAAGCTTAACCGAAATAGATAAAAATTCAAAATAAAAATAAAACAAGGAAGAAGTGATTGAAAAACAAGGTATGAAACGAAACCGAAATCAAACGGAAGAAGAAAATAATAAGAAAATAAAAATAAATAAATAAAGGAAAACAGAAATCGGAATGGATTAACATGAAATAGCAGTTGAAGCTGGGATGAAAGTAAAAGATGAAGCGATTCTAAGACATGAAGCAGGGCATGGATCAAACACGAATTGAACAACGACTAAAAAAAAAAAAGAAGAAATCTAAACAAAATGAAATGTTAAGCAAAAAAAAAAATTAAAAAAAATAAGCTAAACAGGGAAAGAAACAATTCAAAGACAAAGAAGCAAATGCTAATTAGAGTCAGAATAGGTAGAAAATCAGAATAATAGCAGGAAATCATATAAGGTAAAGACCGACTATAGACTGAAATCATAAGGAAAAAAAAAAATTTATTAAAGAAGAACCGAAATTGCTATATGCAAATCGGGGTTACGGGGTATGCTTTAATGGGGCTAAACATAGGAATATGAAAGAAAAACGATAGCAGAGAAGAAAGGATAGATTCTTACCGGATTCTTTACTTTAACTGAAGGAGGAGTTGGTGCCTTATGCCTTCTTGCTTGCAGGGAATAATTGGTGCCTTCAATTGACCAGGTATAACAAGGGAAAAGAGACAACTAAGAATGGGAGAAGGGAGACAGGAGAAAAGGTAGGAAGGGCATATGATTTTCAATCAGAGTCAGAGAAGGGTGCGGAGGTGGATCATAATGGAGAATGTGAAAGGGTGAAGAAGCGATCCCTGCTCCCTCTGCGTGATCCTCTTTTTAAGAGTGAAGAAGAGCCTTCGAGAGAGAGGATTTGTTGGAGATGGAGGGAGATCCAGCGGGAGAGGAGGCGATGGAGGGCGCACGGGAGGATGGCCGTTGCCATTTTCTCCAATTTGCAAAGAGGGGGCTCCTTTTCAGAAATTTTCTAAAAAATGGTTTTTGTTTTTTTCAAAAAGAGGTTTCAAGAGAGGGTTTTAACAAAAAGGTTTTAAAAAGGGGGTAGATTACATAGTTTTCTGAAATTTTTGGATTTCTGAATTTCTTATTTTTTGTTCTTTTCCTAAATATATATTTTTTTGTACTTTTTGAACACAAAATTCTAGAAACTAAGGATTTTTTACTACTTTTTTTTTTTTTACAAAATTTCGAAAATATTTACAAAAGCAGAGCTTTTCTGAAAAGTCAGGTTTATTTTGGGGAAATTTCTTTAAAAAAATGGGTTTGGACCCAAGTTTTGAGAAAATGTTCAAGTTTTTAAAACTCGAATCGAGAAATACAACGTGATGGATCCAAACGGATGTCGAATGGACTGTCCGAGCTATTTAAAAACTATTTTTTGGTATTTTCTATAATTTTAATTTAGAATTTGAACAATGAGACTCAGATTTGGATCTGGACAATGGATCCAGATCCAAAATCAATTTAAATATATGAAGTGAATTTAATTTCAATAAAACTAGAGAAATGAACTGGAATTTAGATTTGAAATGACCCATTTGCTCAAAAAATGGATTTAGGGGGCAAGAAGGGAATATTTAAAAGATTTTAAAAATTTTGGGGTGTTTACACCCGCTAACTACTACCATGCCTAGTATGAAATCTGTACTCCAAAAATAAGAACACTTCTATTCTCATACATTAAAATCATGCTCAGCATGATCTCCAAACTCCAACAAAGCAGTCCTAGATATCAACAACTAAGTGAGTGTGTGAACAGTAAAATGTTGCATCCAATAAATTAAATAACATGTGATGCGCTTGGATCACTTACTCACAACGAGTATTTACCCGATTTGCATTATTTTTGTCACTTACTTACCATGGGTGGCGGGGCACAAGCGGGATCTGTTGAGAAATCTGCAAAAGACACTATATTAAAATGAAGTCATCCTCTGCCGAAAGGAAAAAATTTAGAATAAATATCGAAGTCGGATGGGATTCCGGCGAGGCAGAACGCCTCCCGGGCATCAACCACCTCTTCGTTCGGCTGACTGCCCTCGAGTTCGGTCGGCCAGTCAGTAGGCCAGCGATGTACGACAGAAGCACGAGGTCTCTGAAGGTAGTGATCGTCCCCCGGAGTGGTAGGCATGAGGTGATGTTGTGGTTCAGGAACCCAGTGATCGTCAGGTGCCACCCGGCCTGTCGCCCCCCCTGCCGAAAAAAAAAATTAGGCAGAAGGGGTGACCCCCTGCCGAAAAAAAAATGAGGCAGGGTCGCCCCCCTCCCCCCCTACCAAAAAAGCAGGGGGGCGACCCCCTGCCCGAATAAAAAAATGAGGCAGAGGGCGACCCTCTGTTGAAAAGAACAAACGAGGCAGAGGTCGCCCCCCCTGCCAGAAAAAACAAAAGAGGCACGAGGGCGACCCTTTGCAAAAAAAAATAAAAAACGAGGCAGGGGTTCGCCCCCCTGCCAGAAAAAAAAAGTGGCAGGGGGCGACCCCCTGCCCAAATAAAACAACGAGGCAGTGGGGTCGCCCCTCTACTGAAAAATACAAAACGTGGCTGGGGGTCGCCCCCAGTGCCGAAAAAAACAAATGAGGCAGGGGGTCGACCCCCTGCCCGAATAAAACGAGGCAGGGGGGTCGCCCTACTACCAGAAAAAACAAAAATCGGCAGGGGGTTGCCCCCCCCCCCTGCCGAAAAAAACAAACGAGGAAGGGGGGTGACCCCCTGCCGAAAAAAATAAAAGGGGCAGGTGCCCCACTGCTGGAAAAAAAAAGAAGGGATTTACCTGGGAGGCGCTGGGGGTGGGGGGGAGACCAGGGTGCGACGGGTGGCAGGCAGCTGACCGGGGAGTGCGTCAGGCCGCAGAGGAGTGCATCGAGCGGGCAGGAGAGACGAAACAGGAAAGAGAAAAAAGGGCTCTCATTAGGGATTTACAGGAAAATTAGCAACGGAATTGGCGACGACCTAATTCTGTCGCAACTCCATCATAAATTTACATTACCAGTTAGCGACAAAAGATTTTTGTCACTAACGTCATCGCTACATAGCGACGGAAAAACTTCTGTCGCTAACCATCGTGTATGTTGCGACAAAAACCTGTCATCGCTAAGCCATCGCTAACTAGCGATGGAGGTAGCGACGAAAGTTTTTTCGTCGCTAGTTTCGTAAATATTACAAATCTTAGCGATGGATTAGTTTCTCTCGTTAATCCGCCGCAACGTTGCGATGAAAAAAAATTTGTCACAAATATTCGTCGCTAATTGGCAATTTTCTTGTAGTGGTCAGCTCTGATACCATTGTAAGAGTCGATCAAGGCATGTAGAAGGGTAAACCTAGGGTTTTGGGTGTGCATTGTTACATGGAAAGCCTCTTGCTTTTCATGATTTCTATAAATTCAAAAATCTATAAACACTTGTTTTTCTTGTGAATTATTTCATTTTTGTGTTTGTAAATCTAGCCCTAAGGGCCATATATTTACCAAAAAAGGGTTGGACTAGGGTCATGTCCAATAGAGAAGTGTCCCTTCACCTCAAGGGAACACAATGTAACCATGTTTTTAATTTAATTTGATTATCTTAGTTTATATTTGTTTAATTGTTTTGTTAGTTAACATTTAGGCTTGTGAAGGGATATAATTGTTGGGAGGCCGTTCCTAACAGTTTATTTTATTGTCATTTATCCCTTATGCCGTATATAATCAAAAACTTTTTTCATGGGGCCTCTTTCCTTAGACATTTTACAGACCTTTTATTGAGCATGTCTAGGAGTTCTGTCACGTTAGCAGGTCTTTTCTTTGTGCTCCCTAAGTCTAGTTTTTGATGAACTCCTGAATCTTTTATGGAATCACCAAAATTGAGTTAACCACTCTACACCTCGGATGAGAGGAAGGATCAATTACTTCTCTATATTCATAGATAACTGAGATTGTGGAGATTGAGAAGTTTTGAATAATAAGCCCAAGCAGCATCCAAAGATCATACCAGAATTTAATAAGACTGCCATCACCAAACTCTCCACCTAATCCCCTCCATCAGAAATTTAGCACCCTGTTGGACGCCCCTCCAACCATGAGAGACAAACTGTCAGGTTTCTTAACTCAGAGTGATTCTCGAGAAATGTATTTGTGAGTGATAAGAGCCACCCAAGGATTGTCCTCTCTGTTTGCCGCAAACTAGGCTAGTTTGGAAAGACAAACCGATTTCATTTCATGAAGATCTCTAATATCTAACCCACCTTCAACCCAGGGTTTGCACACTTGATTCCACCTTAGTAGCTGATCTTTTTTCTGTAGGTCTGGATCTTGTTGATGACGCATGAATTGCACATCAAGATAACACATTATTCATGCATAAAAACATCATTTATAGGTTTAGAACCCACACTTAGATGCATTTAGGTATTATTGAGCTACAGTTCAAATTTCATTCGAATCAGACTTAAAATGAGAGAGATATCGCATTCTAAGTGCAACGGTTTGGACCTCGGGGCAAACCGGGTAAAAAATGGATCCAAATGGCCATTCTGGGCCTTGGATCAGTGCAAAAACTCTAAGATCCACCCCACACCAGACCCATTCATGAGTTTTGAACTATTTGCTAAAAGCCCCTCAAGAAAAGGTGCCTAGCCAATCTTTTATTTTTTATCCTTGTTTTGGAAATACCAAAAATTGGAGTTTTGTCTGTAAAAGAAATGCCCAAAATCCTAATAGGCATATTTTGCCTTGGGAAGTGCACCCCCTAGCCTGATTCTCACTCCAGCCTCTTCTTCCTCAGTCGCCCTACCTTCTTCCCTTTGGTTTGCTTGGCTTTTCCAAGCACCGCCATTGACGTTGTCTCTTGTTCTTCCATTTCTTTCTTCTTCCATACCTCCCCTTCTTCTCCCCTTGCTGAAACTAATGCTTCATGTTGCAGTTTGCAAGTAGTATCAGCCATGGAGTGCGCCATCTATGGATGGGGTGCTGCCTGCCTCTCCATAGCTAGTTGATTCTACCTCTCTGACTCTCTACACCACTCGCGTCGCCGATTCTTCATGCCACCTTCGGAGCACTACCACCTGCGTCTTCCAGCAACCTGCAACAAAGCAAGGTTAGACAACATCAACGAGGGTTGTAGGAGCATTTCTGAGGTAGAGTCCACCTCCCCTATTTCACCCCCCTCAATCGTCGGACTACTGGTAGCGCACAGTGAGTCTTCTTATCTCCCTCTCTTTTAGCGTAAAACCCATATGTGTATGCCTTTGTTTTCAGAGTGTCTGCATTTTTTCTATTTTACAGCCATAGTATAGACGTGTTAGTGCTTAAACCAGCACTGTAGACCGAGTCTAGGTGTCTTGTTTATTGTTATTTTTGTGTTTTTCATATTTGAATAGCGATTTTCCCGTTCTAGCGCTAAAATCGGCTAGATTGATTCTAGTCGGCTGAAGCGTTTTCTCTTAATTGCTTAATTCAGTTGTTGTATATAAGTAGTTATGTTTTTGAGTATATAGATACTGATTTTAAGTTTGTATATATTTCTTCTTTCGTTAGGATTGCTTTTTTTTTTAGGTACTCAAACACCTAAAATCGGGTAGAATGCTTCTACCCATTTTTTAAGGTTTTCATGCAAATAGATTTACTTAGTTAACTAGATGAAGGAAAGGAAAAATAAGACTCTTACCAGTTTCTTTGCTTTTGGCTGAAGGAGGAGAGGCTTTCCTTTTGTGCACTACCACAGGCTCGATCGCATTTTCCACCAAGAGAGTGAAAGAGAAGAGGCCGAGAGGCAATGGGAAAGGGAAAACGAAGAAGAAGAAGTTAAGAGGGTGAAGGAGAGGGTGCGAATGGATGGTTCATGAAAAAGGGGAAAGTGAAGAAAAAGGGGGGGATGAGCGATGGATGCTGAGGATGGAGGAAGGTGCTGGGGTGAAGAAGCGGTCGATTGAGAGGATAATGAGAGTTATTTACAGGAAAGGGGAGGGGTGAAGACGATGCCCTAAAAGAAGCCTTTCATACTTCTTTTAAAGCTAGAGAAGAAGGAGATGTGGTTGAAAATGGATGGCTGGAGATGCAGTTGCCCGTGATTGTTGAAAATGAAGGGCTTTCGAGAATGGAGGGAAGGAGAGGTTGCACATGGGGGTTCGAGAGTGAGAGAGGGAGAAGGTGGCTGAGGGAGAAGACTTGAGAAAAAGCTCAAAAGGGTCCCCCCCCCCCTCAAAACCCTAATTCGACTATTTAGTTTTGCAATCGGTTTTTTTTACATTTTCCAAAAGAGGTCTTCTTGTAAAAAGATTTTTCAAAAACGGGTTTCTTTATAAACTATTTTTTGTAATTTTCTTTCATTATTATGATTTTTTTGTTCTTTTCTTGAATTTTTATTTTTTTGCATTTTTTGGAATGAAAATCTGAGAAAACAAAGACTAAACCCAAATTTTTTGTATTTTTCTAAAAAAAATATTTACAAAAGTATTTTCCTGAGAATTTCAGACCATTTCAGGGAAATTTCTTCAGAAAAATGGGTTTGGATCCAGGTTTTGAGAAAATGTTCGAGTTTTGATACTCGAATCAAGAAATATGATTTGATGGATCCAAACAGATGTCGGATGGACTGTCCGAGCTATTTAAAACTATTTTTAGTATTTTCTATAATTTTAATTTTAAAATTTGAACAAGGAGATTCAGATTTGGACCTGACAATGGATCCAGATCCAAAATCAATTTAAACATATGAAATGAATTTAATTTCAATAAAACTAGAGCAATGGACTGAAATTTAGATTTGAAATGACCCATTTGCTCAGAAAATGAATTTAGGGGCAGAAAGAGAATATTTAAAATATTTTGAAAAAATTGGAGTGTTCACAGATGCCCCTCTTTGCTACTAAGCCGGTTGAAAGCCGAGCTTAGTGGTAAAGAAAACACTCCAAATTTTGAAAAAAAATGCCCCAGTCAGCAGATCTGAACTGGGTGTGGAAGAATTTATTTAAAAGACATGGTTTTTCAGGTTAAAAAGTTTTATCATTGAATGGCTTAGGGGAGACAAACTCCTCGGAAATGATATGACTGAATGATAAAAATGAGGAAATCGTGATGGGGACTTTGGGTAAAGATCCTGAAATGATTGAAAGGATTTCGATCAAGTCTCATGAATGAGGCGAGATCCGTTTTTTGAAATGACTCAGGCTTAGCCCTTAACCTGGATGGGACAGAGATATATCAAGATAATCTGAATGGGGAAAGGAAATGTGTGAGGACCCTGATGGGACATTTTGAAAAATGCCTCGTGAGATGAAGCTCAAGTAGGATCCTATCCTGGATGAATATACAAAGCATAGATTCCTCGATGGGAAGAACCGTGATGGGACTTGGAAATACCTCATCGAAACGAGACTCAAATTTAACCCAAACCTGGAAAAGGAAAGTACCTCGATGTACGAGGTTCAGGCTTAACCCTTAACTTGAAGGGGACGACCATACGGACTCCTCGAGTGGAGGGACCATGATGGGACCTTCGGAATTTGGACGAACAAATCCGAAAGGGGTTTGCGAAAGGAGGAAGGAAATGGGGTTCCCTAAAGCTTTGAAAAAGGGATGAACTTGGACGTCTCATTGCTGAGACTAAATCAGCTTTTGAATTTAATGACCTCTCGCAGGGAGTACAGGTTTTGACCCTTAACCTGAGTGGGAACGACCATACGGAATTTCTCGAAACCGTGATCGGACAGGAGAGCTACTTCAACTGAATGGGGTAACTCTTCTGGAAAACAATGCTAGATTGCATCAAAATGGATATTGAATATTTACTTCATTCTTAGAACAACTAGAAAATTTAGCCAATAAGATAAATTTATAGTTGACTTCAACGCTTGAAAATGTGCATACGCGTGCAAAGATATTCCCTCTTTTACCTAGAGTATTTTCTCAAGATACACCGATATACTCAAGCCGAAGCTCGAAGTACGTGGCATAAGAATATTTCTTCGGTTCTAAGGTAATGGCTTCCCAACATCCTTGAGCACCTACCGATATACCTCAGACTATGGCCCTTAGGTACGTGATAGGGGGCGCAAACGCAAATAAGTGGCCCGGTTGTGAGGCTCTCTCCCGAACTATGATTCAGTGAGACAGCCCAGCAACGTGAAGACCGAGACAATATAGGTAGAGATGTTTTTAAAAACATGCTCAACATGCAAAATAAAACCAGAAAGCTCTAATGCAAGTCCTAAAGAGATAGATTTAAATGAAAAGGAACATACACTTGCATACATTGTTTATATTCAATCCCTAGAATTAAGGAGAGTTGTATTTCAGACCTAAGTCTAATGTGAACATGGAATAATCTCTTCAATATGGTCCTACCAAACCATGCTTAGATCCTATATGCATTATGTCAGCTTAGGACAGAATCTAGGCTCCTAAGGTTTGCATGGAAATGAAGCTGATATATGTTAGAATAAAGACTTAGATAATATCAAAGCAAAACAAAAGGGCATAATTTGACCAGACAGAGACGAGTCCCATCACGGTCGCCAAATCTATGATTATCGCAAAAATTTTCCTCTGGTTCCTTCTTTTCCTTTCTCTTCGCCTTTCTAACCTTTGTTCCCTTTTTGAAGGGAAATAAAAGATTATAGCAGTAGTTTAATGTTAGTTGTCTGCTAATTGAGGGATTATGTTAGTATTAAATTAGATTTATTTGATAATTTAGGTTTACGAATTAATTTAGTTGTTGTGTTAGCATTAGTTAGGGTTACTTGTAGTTAGTTAATATTAATACTTGCATATTAGGTTAGCTCTGTTTAGTAACTGTAGATTTGTAGTTTCAGCATGTTTCTACTTTTAATTAGGTAGTAATTAGTCTAATATAGGTGATCGTTAGCTTAAATCAGCTTTCCCTTGCGTTTTAGATCTTCGTCGCATTGATTCTTGGCTCCTACTTCAAAATCGGCTAGAACTGCGTATCTAGCCGGGTTTGTCGATTTGTGAGATTAGGATCCATTGTCAAATTACTAGTTTTTGTAGGTTAACAGTATACTTAGGTTTATAAGTAGTATACGCATGTTTTAATTCCATAATTAGCATTTTAGGATTTAAGTTTTCGTTGTTTTACCCTTCGCATCATTTGATTTTCTAGAGAGGCTTGTAATGTAATTTTTATTGAATTTGTGACACTTATACTCGGAGCTTCCAGAGTGATATTCGCGATCCAAAAGTTATGCTGAATTTCTGGTTCTGTCAAGAATACAACAGAATAAATTTTGCTATAATCATAGATTTGGCGACCGTGATGGGACTCGTCTCTGTCTGGTCAAATTATGCCCTTTTTGAAGGGAAATAAAAGATTATAGCAGTAGTTTAATGTTAGTTGTCTGCTAATTGATGGATTATGTTAGTATTAAATTAGATTTATTTGATAATTTAGGTTTACGAATTAATTTAGTTGTTGTGTTAGCATTAGTTAGGGTTACTTGTAGTTAGTTAATATTAATACTTGCATATTAGGTTAGCTCTGTTTAGTAACTGTAGATTTGTAGTTTCAGCATGTTTCTACTTTTAATTAGGTAGTAATTAGTCTAATATAGGTGATCGTTAGCTTAAATCAGCTTTCTCTTGCGTTTTAGATCTTCGTCGCATTGATTCTTGGCTCCTACTTCAAAATCGGCTAGAACTGCGTATCTAGCCGGGTTTGTCGATTTGTGAGATTAGGATCCATTGTCAAATTACTAGTTTTTGTAGGTTAACAGTATACTTAGGTTTATAAGTAGTATACGCATGTTTTAATTCCATAATTAGCATTTTAGGATTTAAGTTTTCGTTGTTTTACCCTTCGCATCATTTGATTTTCTAGAGAGGCTTGTAATGCAATTTTTATTGAATTTGTGACACTTATACTCGGAGCTTCCAAAGTGATATTCGCGATCCAAAAGTTATGCTGAATTTCTGGTTCTGTCAAGAATACAACAGAATAAAAATCACTCCATTCGGACTCCGTTTGAGCTATTTATAATTCAGTTTCCTAAAACCTATCAGAAATTAGGGTTTCACGTAGCGTGGGGCCAAAATAGTCATTTTCCATTTTACATAGTTTTTTTAATTTTATTTATTAGTGTTTTAGCATAATTCTAGTGTTAGTACAGAGTTAATTTTAGTATTACGATAATTAGTTTAGGAAATTAACTCTAGTGATTTCTCATTTTTCGAATAAATTAGGTTAATAGTTACATTTTAGAATTAATCTAGAGTTAGTTGTTTTGTCTTTTAAATAGTTTTACTAACTTCATTTTTATGTTGTGTAGGTAACCTTAAGTTGCAGTTAAGAGCATTTTGTCCACGTGGTAGATTGTCGCATCAGTGAAATAACAAAAATGTCCTTGCATTCGTGGGCTTAAGTCACTGCGTAGTTTCTGTTTCATTCCTGTTCAATTTAGTCTTCATTGTAATATTCTGTGTAATTGAACAAGATCAATATCAATAAAGTGCAAAATTTTAGTTTTAATTGAGTATATCATGTTCCCTGTGAATCGATCCGAACTCACCACTTACGTGGAAGATGGATATTATTACTTGGTTGGCGATTTTCCCAACAATACTTCGATAAAAATATGTTTTAAAAATACCATTGCTAAAAGTTCGACCAAGTTTTTGGCACCGTTGTCGGTAAACGACATATATACTCTTTTATTTCTGACTTTACAATTTGTTGATATTTGCTTAGTTAGTTAATTGCATTTTATTTTCTAGTTAGTAGAATTAGTAAGCAAATATAGGAATTAACATAGTAAGTACATATAAGATTCACCTTCTGCTTATTTAGGATTCACAAATTTTCATGATTCTGAAGCGATTAGACAGGTGAGTTCTAGGTAACATAGTTTGAATTCCTATTTTTGTACTTAAGCATACTTATAGTAGATTTTTTCCTATTATTTGAATTCTGATCAAGCATGCTTAGCATAGTTTAATTGTACTTAGTTTAGTTCCTGATTTTGTTAGTTGTTTATTGCTTCTGTCTTTCTATTTACGTAGTTAGATCGATTAGATAGATTAGGTTAGGGTGCATGCATCTGGACTTAGTTCCAGTGTATGCAAGGGCATAGGAATTTGGGTATCCCGCTTCACCCTTTCGTTGAGGATCCAGAGAGAATTTTATATTCTCCCCGGAACCGAACCGAAATGGGGGATCTATAACCCGAAGCTCCTACGCGCCCAGTGAGGGAGTACTTCCTTCCTACGGAGTACACCCAGGCGTCCTGCATTCAAAGGCCCGATGTAGGGGCACCACATTACGAGATTAAGGCCAGTGTGATTCAGATGCTCCCATCTTTTTACGGTCTTAGTCATGAGGATCCCTATAGGCACCTTGACGAGTTCCTCAAAAATTGTTCTACAATGAAGATACAAAATTTTGGGGACGATGCAATGAAATTGACCCTCTTCCCATTTTTATTGAATGATAAGGCCAAGCATTGGCTAAAATTCTTAGATACGATAGTGATAGGGTCATGGGATCAGTTACAATAGGAGTTCCTCAAAAAGTACTTTCTCATAGGTCGCACAAACCAATTATAGTGAACCATCACCAGTTTCTCAGAATTAGATGGCGAGCAATTCCACGAAACCTGAGAGAGGATGAAGGATCTCCTCAGGAAATGTCCCCATCACCAGGTGCCCAGATGGCAACTGGTGCAGAGTTTTTACGATGAATTATCTGACCAGAATCGCCAGATGATCGATGCTTCTTGCAAAGGGACATTCATGTTAAAAAGCGAGGATGAGGCATGGAATTTATTTGATACTCTTGCTGAGAACTCATTGCATCATGCCTCTACCTCTCATTCAGATAGAGTCACACCCAGTGGATCAAAGTGGGGTGGTGTTCTTGAGGTGGGTCCCATGACTGAGCTGCAGAGCAAAGTCGATATGCTTTCTCAGAAGTTGGACCAGCTCCTCTCGACCCCATTCGGTGTGCGCGTGTGATCATCGCAAAATTTTTCCTCTTGTATTTCTCTCTCTTCCTTCTCTTTTCCTTTCTAACCTCTATTTCCCTTTTTGCAAGGGAAAATAAAAGGCAAAAAAGAACAGAGAGAGGAACTCTTTTGTGAAGGTCTCACTTGACCTTAATTTTGAAAATATTTAGAAAATTACTCACCTCCGTTTTTAAAAATTTGCAGAAAAATGGAGAGACGGGATTCGCTCGTCGGTACGAGGTTCGACCATTCCTAGCGCCTTTACCAGGGGTAATCGAACCAAGGATCGAATTTATACCTTTTTGCTTTGCCTAAATATTATCTAAGAATTTATTCTAAGTCTAAGGATGCACAGAGAATCATGCTTGTGCAATACAAATGTAAAAATGTATGCTTTTGAGAAAACACTTTTGGAAATTTGAGATTTCTTAAGTGATTCTGAAATAAATGTGATAATGGACTTTGAATCTCGATTGATTTTCAAGAATCGATTTTGAATTTAAGACCTAAAACAGAAGTTGAATTTGAATTCAGATTTTGAGAAATGGATTTTGAAATTATAAATGAGAATTGGAAATGAAACTGGATTTTAAATCTGGAATAGAATTTGATCTGAAATCTGGAATCCTAGATGGTTTTGAATCTGAAATATGAATCCTAAATGGAATTTTGGATTCGAAGTCTGGAATCCAAGATGGAATTGAATCGAGGATCTGGAATCCTAAATGGAATTTGGATCTGAAGTCTGGAATCCTAAATGAAATTTGGATCCAAAATCTGGAATCTAAAATGGAGTTGAATCCGAAATCTAGAATCCTAAAGGGAATTGGATCCGAAGTTTGGAATCCAAAATGGAGTTGAATTTGGAAATCTGAATTCAATGTGGAATTGGGTTCTAAATCTAGAATCTAAGATGGAATTGGTTTTTGAAAATCCAAATGGGACTTTGAAGATGGATCTGGGTTTTGGAAACTCAGATTGAATTTAAAAGTAGATTTTAAACTAAGGAAAAATCAAATTTTGAGATTCAGAATCGATCTCAAAACTTTGATTTTGAATTAAGAATCAAGACTTAATGAAGAATAAAGGATAAACTTGATTTAAAGCCTGAGTTTTGAAATCAGAAGATGAATCAGGAATTGAACTTTGAAAATCGGATCCAAAATGCTAAATTGAATTTGAATTTGAATTCTGAAAATGAATTTGAATTTTTAAAGTTGAATGGGACTTTGAAATTGGATTGGAAATTGAATTTGGAATACAGGAATGATTTTGAAACCTCAAAGTCAAATTGGACTTTGAAATTTGAAATTTGAATCTTTGAATCTTTGAAATAAGATAAAAGGATGAATTTGATTTGAGAAATGAAGAAGATACTCAAAACCACTTGGATTTTGAGAAAGGATTTTTGGAAATATGATGTAATTCCTAAATGATGAGATGAAAAGAATTTTGAAATTGAATTTGAAAAGCATATTTCATTCTTTAAATGAAATGAAATAAGATTGAAGATATAATACATCCCTGACTATGGTCATTGAATGTATTATATAGTAATCATATTTAAATTCAAGTGAAGAATAAAATATATTTTGGTGCCTTTATAGAGTTTAAAATGAAATTAACTCTTAATATATCCTAACTATGGCCATTGATATATGTTTTGAGTTAATTTTAAGTTAAACTCTGATAAAATAAGAAAATATTTAGAAAAATATAATGATTTTTGAAAAAAAAATATCCAGTGTTATTCCATAAAAGATGAAAATCCTAAGTTTTGTTCACATCCTGACTATGGCCATTGATGCAAATCATCAACTTAGAAATTAATCACCTTTTATTAGAACAGTGCATGCGTCATTCGTGTTCTCATTCGTGAATTCTTGAGAAATAAAGGAGAAGATAGTATGAAACGAGCCTATTCATGATATTTGCAATGCTCATTTATTCTATCTAATACAGGAAATGAAAGTTTCTCCTTATAATCTAACTATTATAATTCCGAGATTGAAATTGAGATTACAACTTCTAAACCAAGAAAAGAAATGACATTTCTTATATCCTGCAAAACAAACAGAGTTAGTAAAATGTCCTACATGAAAAGAAATCTAAAATGTTAAATTGGAACTTAAATGTACACACTGATAAAAGGATACATATATAATATATTAAATGAAGCGGAAAGGGGATATAACATGCTTTTGTGAAGGATTCTGATGCCAAGCCAGGAAAAACTAGGATCAGTTAGCAAATGTTTTAATTGCTACCAGACGTAGTAAATGATTCCAATTCTATAACTAAACTCTGTATTGGCTGCCTATGATAGCCAAATGAAAATTTTGATATGCATAGCCAAGACCATCATTCACTAGAACATGCATTGGTGGCCATGTAAGGCTGGATGGTTGTGAGATGAATAGGGCATCTTGCAGTGATATTTACAGCCTATGCAAGTGGTTGTAACAGTGTAGCTAACAGGTGAGTGAGAGTGTGCAACACTAATAAAGAAGGTGTTGTGCAGTGAATTGAGCTTACATGAGGTAATACATGAATGTAGTGAAGTGAGGATATAATAAATTTGGAAAATGAAAGTGCAGATGATGCTATGTCCGGGCATAAGGAATGAGGGTGAATGGAGGTAGCAATAAAGGGATGTTGTTGGAAGGTAATAAACAATTGTAGGTAAGGTATGGGATAGGTACAACTGAAAATTTGTTGCAGCAAATATAGCCCCAGGTGGATGGATGTGGAGATGGAATGATGGCAGGTAGGTATAAGATAGTTACAGCAACAGTAAAAGGAAGATGACATATGCTGAAAGTGGAAGTGGTGTTGGTTGTATATAGGAAAACCCCAGGAGGCTGGTTATGATGAGAAGAAGACTGTGAGAATGTGATGAGGGTGGTTGTGTGTGTATCAGGCATGATGTAGGGGAATGCATGGGTAATTAATGTCGTAGGTGTGTAACACCATCTGTGCTGAAAATTATTACAGGAAAGATCGCAAGTCGGCGACATCATCTTCTGGCCACAAGTTGAACTCGTCATAGGTTTGTTACCAGCCCCATGTCGCTTGAGAGCGCATGATGAAAAACAAAAATCGAGCCAGCACCACAGACCTTTACTCATGAGCTAAAATTCCAACAGATCTATCACCAGCCTTTTGTCATTTGAAAACTCACAGTGAAAGGATTGAGTCAGCAGGCACAAACCTTCACTCATGTGGTGAACTTTACACAGGTCTGTCACCAGCAACAACAGACTTATTTAATATCACATGATATCATTGAAATCTAGCATCGTGCTTGGACAAATCTCCTCTTCCAGTATGCAGTCAAGAGAGGGAGTAAACAATTCAACCCCATAGGTACTTCCATCTGTACCAATATTCATTACATCGAAGACAACTTCTGTTTTGAATTTGCGAATTGGCAAAACACAAAAAAAGAAAACTCTCTCAGGCAATGGATTATTGCCTGAAGCAACATTACCCTGTCTAATTCCTTCGTCGGCATGGGGCTTCCAATCCAGAATGATGGAGTAACAACATTAGAAAATAAGTAAAAAAAAAAGCAGGGATAAGTAAATGAAAGAACGTGTAAAACGAAGATCATAGAGCCATAAAATAATAACAACACGCCAACACAAAGGGTGGGAATTGGAAATGTATTGCAGAAATCTAACCACAAGTGAGGTGTAGAAATGGAAATACATGGTCAAGATAAAAAATGCATATTAAGAGATGAAATGGGATGCTTAAATGGGCTTAAGATAACAAAATAAACAAGGGCCAAAACATGGATGCTGAACAATTGAAAGACAATGCTGGCTTTGAAAACAGAAAATTCTCAGAATTCTCACAATCACCTTGTGTATATATCTCTACCTTGGTTAAAAGTAACACTGAAAGATAACAATGTTACTTCATTTTTAAGACAGGTGCTTATTAATTTAGTAAATTCCAATGCGAAATATTCAATAATCGGTAAGTGGAGATGTGCTACTAAGGTATAAAATGGGAAAGGGTTCGGCAATCCTCTAATGAATCTCTAATATGTGAACTGGTTGTTGTCTCCAGTAAAATAAAAATAAAAAAATAAAAAAAATGTTGGGGCTATGAAATACAAAGATAAGAGGTGGGCAGCACGTTAAGAGATGAATGCCCATCTCTTATTCTTACCTGAACCGATGGTCTCACGTAGCTGAGAGTAATTTACTACTGAAATGCTGCTGCTGTCTAACATCGAGCTCCAGTTTCATCACCACAGGCTGAGCAAGCTCGTCATCCTCCTTGAGTGATAACAAGGCCAGGGAGTAGAATTATTGGGCCTTACTAACATGATCCTGACCTGGAGGAAATCGTGTAACCGTCCTTGAACTTGATTTTGGAGAATTTTAGAGGGCGAGTTGTTCTATCCATCTACCATGAATTACTCTCATGAGCCTAATTCTGCTAACCCATGATTCTGAAAACAATACAACCCACCAACCTAATATGCCATGATGCCACCAGATACAAGTAAGCAAAAAAAAAAAACGTATATAAACAAATTGCCAAATATTTTCTCGTGCATCCAAATGACATGGTGGTGGAATATATGCAGCAAGAGGATGAAACAACTGATCTTTAACAATCTTCTGTTTCCCCAGATACTCTTTCTAGAGAGATTAAGAAAATCTGGAAATAGCGATGTCTGCGTTCTGATTATCATGGACTTCTAGATAATTTACTGTATCCCCAATGGAACTTCTTAAACCGAATTTTATTATGAATCTGACCCCGTTCATGATGGATCCAGCGGGGGTGTGCTCATGAACCACTGGAGCACGACGCTTTAGCAAACACTCAAACAAAAAGACAGTAAATCTTAAAATCAAAGGATAGCCGACAGGTAAGAAGGAAAAAAAATATGAGAATAAGAAAGCGGGGTATAAACAAATACTTGATCAAAACCAGAAGAAATTCAATGAACATAAAAGGAAATGTCAGAACAAATGCTCTGTTACTTTTGCACAGGGGTGGGTGATGTTGCAACAAGCAACCCAACACCACCGGAAGTGCGTCAAATGGGGTCGAAATTGAAAATTAAAAGGAAAGAAGTTAACAGGAAAGTTAAAGAAGATGAGAGAGAAAGGGGACTCACCGAAGTGCTGCAGGGATGGCCGATCTTTCTGCTGATTGGAGAACACCAAAAGGAGAAGGGAAATAAAGGAGAGGATGAGAGGAAAAAGCTTGATCAGGAGCCGTGAAGAAGGTTTATAAAGGTAAAAAAAATGGATCGTGAAAGAGGAAGGATCAAAACAAAGCGTGAAGGGGAAGTGGTGAAGGTGGATGATTTCATCGACTCCCCCGCGGTCTCTTTTATAACGAGAGACCATTGGGGAGTCTTACATATTGGGTCCCCAGTTTAAAAGGAATTTCCAAAATAGTGGTTTTTCAAAAGGTTTTTTTTTAAAAGGAGTCTTTAACTAAAGAGATTTTTTTTCAAAAAGGAGGTTTCTAAACAAAATTTCCAATATCTTTCTTTTCCATTTTTTGCTTTTTTGATCTTTTTCTTTGCATTTTATATTTTTTTTTTTATGTTTTTGATATAAAAACTTTTAAAACTAAAGGGTTTTAAATTAATTTGGCAAAAATTAAAAATATTTATTAAAGAAGTATTTTCTGAGAATTTGGGTTTGAATTTTGAAAAATTCTTCAGAAAATGGGTTTGGATCAAAGTTTTGAGGAAATATTCGAGTTTTGAACATCAAATCAAGAAATATAGAGTAGTGGATCAAAATGAATGCAGATGGACTGTCTGAGCCTTTAAGAAATTATTTTGGTATTTTTGTAAATTTAATTTGAAGTTTTAATAATGAGGCTCAGATTTGGGTTTTGATACTGGATCTAGATCTAAAATTTAGTCAGATATATAAAATGGATTTGATTCCAGTAAAATCTGAGGAATAACTAGAATTTTGATGGAAATTGACTCAATTTTCTCAAAAAAAATGGGGGTCAGAGGAAAAAGGGGGATATTTACAACATTTTGAAAAATTTGGGGTGTTCAGAGCGCGTTGTGTGTCAATCCAGCACACGTTGTTACTGAGTTCCCTTTAGCATCTCAATATCCTAAATTTGTGCATGAGCAAGTTCAGGCAGCTCAGGATTATGCCAGGCCCCAAAACAACCTGTATTCTTCTACATACAACCTGGGGTGGCGTAATCACCCTAACTTCTCATGGAAGAACCCATAGTCTTCCACACAGTTTTTTTCCTCACATCCCACTCAGTCGCCTCCAATCACTCAAACATTTCAGAGGCCGATCTTTCCTCAAGCCACTCCTTATCCTCCCCAGCCTTCACAAGAATCTGCCCCGCAGACTTCTTTTGAGGAGAGATTTCTCCAAGCATTCGAAGAGGTGAAAACCTCAAGTCAGAATGCCTTTGAGAAGTATAGTCAGATGTTGAGTTCCCATATATTTCCATTGCAAAGTTAGAATCACAAATGGGATAATTAGCGGAAGCGCTAAATAGGAGACCTGAGGGTAGCTTGTCGAGTCAAGCTATTATGAACCCTAAGGGTAAAGAATAGGGTCCGAGCAGAAAGATGTATTATATGTATATAGTGGGATTAGCTTTTTCAGTTTTAGCATTTTTGTTTAGTTAATTGATTTCATATGAGGTTACATTTACTTTGATTCATGCAGGCTTATTTGATGATTCAGTGTATGCGTACAGGTTACTGGATTCAGGACATGGCTTTTAGAGTAGACAATTGGCAAGGTCAGCTGAAAACTAAACATCTGTATATGCTTAGTGGTAGAGCATGATCAAGTCAAGAATTAGCTCAAGAGGCCCCACATATCAGGTTGTATCTATCCTTTCTCTCGTCTTGATTTTGAAGTCTTTAGTGTGCATCTATATTGCATTATGACATTCTGCATGCCACTAGGGACAGTGTCATTCTAGCATGGGGGTATTGGTTTGGTGGTTCAGTAGATACACACTATTTGTTCTATTTATCCTATTTAGGTAGCTAAAACTCATAAATTAGGCATTTCAGAAAAAAAAAATTAGCATATATGAATGTTTTTGACATAATCTTACATGTTAGAAATTTTTAAAAGCCCCATGAGAAAAAAAAATTCTGAACAAAGCTAAAAAGAGTGAGTATTTATGTTAAGTTCAAAGAAAAGACTATTCGAATGTGAAAAGCTAATTTCGAATCACAAAGTATAAGTATGCACAATTTGAAATAAACTACTAAGTAAATGAAAAATATAAAGAAAAGTTTGATCTCAAAAGTAAAGAGCATGTGTTAGGTTGTTTGGATAATTTCACAATCCTGAGTAAGATGAGTTCAGACGCAAGTTGAAGCATTTGAACTTTATTCGAAAAGGAAAGTGAAAACTTTGTGAGCTTTAGAAGCTGAGATCAAACACAAGTTGAAGTGTCTAAACCTCATGTCGCAGGGGTAAATGAAGCAAGTCACTTTTGTGCCTAGTTCATGTCTTTGACATACAGATAGTGGTATAAGAAGGCATTAACATTGCACATAGAACAACAGCAGACCACACACAAGCCATAAAAAGAAAAGAAAAGAATTGAAAAATTGAAAATCCAATGAAAATCAGAGCTTAATAAAAAGAAAAATTCATTGCTTAGAAGTAGAATGAAAGACTGCAGAAAAAGATACAAGTGATGAAAAATGAATAATAGCATGACAATACATGATTTTCTGAGAAACAATCATAGATAAATACACTTTTTTGAAGAGTGAAAGGAAAATTTTTATTGTGGAGGCATAGAATCTCTAATTGTATTCTGAGAGTGAAAATTACATGAAATATTTGCTAAAATTGATTTCTTGAATTACCTAGCATTTTAGAAGAAAATTTTGAATTTTTGCATGATATCTGATGTTTGTGGGTAGCATCTCTGAAAACCCTCACGAGACCTTGCTCGTCCATTGGGGTAACCCAGGGGTTCAAAAAGGGCTTGTTGTATGAGCTAAATGCAACCATGATTCCTACGAAAGTGACTTAGTTAGTTTAATAAGAATTTGCATTTTATTGGGTTAGTCTGTATCTTCATTGTCAGGGTAGTGTAAATTGCTAGGGACTAACAATTATTCTAGCATGGGGGTATTTGATGATGCATGAATTGCACATCAAGATAACATATTATTTATGCATAAAAACATCATTTATAGGTTTAGAATCCACACTCAAATGAATTTAGGTATGATTGAGCTACGGTTCGAATTTCGTTCGAATCAAACTTAAAATGAGAGAGATTGCATTCTAAGTGCAATGGTTCAGACCTCGGGAAAAACCGAGTCAAAAACAGATCCAAATGGCCATTTTGGGCCTTGGATGAGTGCAAAAACTCCAAGATCCACCCCACACCAGATCCATTCATGAGTATTGAACTAAAAGCCCCTCCAGAAAAAAGGCGCCTAGCCAATCTTTTATTTTAATCCTTATTTTGGAAATACCAAAAATTGGAGTTTTGTCTATAAAAGAAATGCCCAAAACCCTAATAGGCGTCTTTTGCCTTGGGAAGTGCACCCCCTAGCCCAATTCTCACTCCAGCCTCTTCTTCTTCAACCGCCCAGTCGCCCCACCTTCTTCCATTTGGTTTGCTTGGCTTTGCCAAGCACCTCCATTGACATTATCTCTTGTTCTTCCATTTCTTTCTTCTTCCATACCTCCCCTTCTTCTCCCCTTGCTGAAACTAATGCTTCATGTTGCAGTTTGCAGGTAGCAGCAGCCATGGATATGGTGCTGCCTGCCCCTCCATAGCTAGCCGGTTCTACCTCTCTAGCTCTCTACACCACCCGCGTCGCCAGTTCTTCATGCCACCTTCGGAGCACTACCACTTGCGTCTTCCAGAAACCTGCAACAAAGTAAGGTTAGACAACATCAACAAGGGTTGTAGGAGCACTTTCGAGGCGAAGTCCACCTCTTCTCTCACCCCCTCAATCGTCGTACAACCGATCACGCACAGTGAGTCTTCTCATCTCTCTCTCTTTTAGCATAAAACTATGAACACCCCAAATTTTTCAAAATTTTGTAAAAAATTCTCTTTTTGCCCCTGGCCCCATTTTCTGAGTAAATTGAGTCATTTTTTAATCTAAAATTCCAGTTATTTCTCGGGTTCACTAGAATCCAAATTCATTTCCTATATCTGACTCGATTTTGGATTCGGATCTAGTGCCAAAACTCAAACCTGAGCCTCGTTATCTAATTTTTAAATTAAAATTACAAAAATATCCAAAATAGTTTTTGAATGGCTCAGACAGTCCATCCGGTATCTGTTTGGATCCACCGTTCTATATTCCTCGATTCGAGATCCAAAACTCGAATATTTTCTCAAAATCCAGATCCAAACCTCTTTTCTAAAGGAATTTCCAAAGAATAAAACCTGAATTCTCAGAAAACACTTCTTTTGTAAATATTTTTAAAAAGTTTCGCAAGATTAGTTTAAACTCCTTTAGTTTTTAGAGTTTTATTTCAAAAACACAAAAAAATATAGAAAACATGAAGAAAAGAATAAAAATAAAAAATACAAAAGAAAAATACAAAAAAAATACTTTTAAAACCCCCTTTTTGATTTTTTTTTACTTAAACCATCTTTTAGAAATTTTTTTAAAAGGGAACCATCTTCTGAAAATTTTTCAAAAGATTAGGGACCGATTTGAAAATCTTCTAACAGTTTCCTGTTATAAAAAGGTAGCGGCAGGGGGGCGGGGGGTATCCATCCATTTTTTTTTCGACCTTTCCACCTGTCTAGTTTCTTCATCTCCCTCTGATCCCTTCTTCCCAGCATCCTTCTTCTTCACTTTTCTGAAAGAAGTCTTACAGTAGAGCTCTAGCCCTCCTCTCGATTTCTCAGAGCTAGCCGAAGAAAGAGGACTATTTCCGCAATAGAATCACAGTAAGTTCCCTTCATCTTACCTCTTTCCCCTTCATTTTTTTCTATTTTCTTTTCACCTTCATCCTCAGAGCATCCTCGGTAGCATCGAGTTGCCTATAGCAACATCGATCTACCAATATGCAATATTAATGGAGTGATCTGACTCCGACATTTGCCTCGTTTTCCTTTTAATTTAATTTTTGTATGTTTTAGTAAGTTAAATGTTAACTGTTTCGATATTTCCCTCCACTCTAATCTAACTTTGTTTCATGTAAATTCCCTCTTTCTATTTTGATTTTCCTATGGATTTTTTATTTCTTGTTTACATTACGATTTCTTCCTTTACGTTTGATGTCTTGCTTTTATTGGCCTTTGTGTTTCGACTTTCATTGGCATTTTGACTTTTGGTATTTGACTATCTGCCTCATATGGGTTACTGCCTCATATTTACTTAATCAGCATCATCAGTTGAGTAAACCGCAGATCTGCAAGCCTTTTGGCTTCAGATCTACGTTAAAATCACAGTCATATGTCATTGTCTAACTCAGTGTTTCCTAGGCATTTGCATTGAATTTCTAATTTCAAAGTCGACTGATGTCTTTGATTTCTTTTTTTTTCTTTCTTCTCTATTTTGTTCTCTGCTATTTTGTGATCCTCTGCCATGTCCAAGCCACTGTTGATTACCTCTTTAGCATGTTGACTTCTTATGATAACAGCATCAGATTGCATTTTTGCTGGCTTTTGCTCACTGTATTACATTCACTAGCAATCGTATTTCTATTCCATTATTGTTATGTTGTGCGCATGATTCTTCTATCCATTATATCCCCTTTTTATTCTTTTTTTTTTCTTTTCTTTTTTTTTTAGTTCTCCTGTCTTATTGTGAGACTATCCTAGAACTATTGGGAAAGTTCCTGAATCACCACCTGTTGGCGATTTAGAATCCTTTTCCCCATTGAATTGTCCCATTCAAACAACCATACATCTTATCACAATGCCTTTGCTCTGTAAATTTCCAGCACTCTGTTGTAACATAATCCCATTGCGGAATAATTATCTGGTTTAACCGTTGGAAAGTCTTGAAAAACATTGTCTGTTTCAATGGACTCGGAGTCTCCAGTGATCCCTCTTTGAAGACAATATCAATTACCTGTTTGTAGTAAGATTATTGACGGTATGACAGCAAAACCATGTGGCCAGATTCCTTGCTAGCCTTCCAAGGCAATACCGGGGTTTTTGCTTGAGGGTATGCCTGCCAATAACACTTTTCTTTTTTTTTTTGGTTCTTGCCCATGTTTTTGTATGTCAGCATTAAACTTCTCAACTTACCTGCATATGCAATGGTATACCTCCTCTATCTTTAACATGCATTCCAACAGATGTATGCTTAGATATTTTAAATAGTTGTGCTATCCATTGAGTCCACAACCTCAAGGATACTACTTCAGGTAGCTCTCATTAAGATTGAAGTTCATAGAACTCTCCCCTAAAAAAAAAATTTGTTGTAGAATTCATTGATTTGATATCATTAGAATATATACCGATTCAATAGATTTATGGACTAGTTGTAAAAATTAGTTCAAGTAGTAGAGTGGGATTACTGTGAAAGTAGGTGTGAATAATTCATCTAAGTTGCTATAAAGACAGATTCACCTTTGTCATAAAGGTTGAGATTAACAGTCATTCCATTTAGTCATTGGATGCATCATTGCAGCATCTCTTAGTATGGTAGCAATCAAGAGGCCCATTTTGTTGATAGGGAATGAACATTGCTTTCCAAGAAACCCGAGGCTTTGATAAAATCTGTTAGCTCTCTCTCTTGTATCAGCAGTCACGTCACTTATACATGTAAGCCTAGTTTTGGGCATTGTCAAGGTAGTCAAATATGGAAATTCTGGAGGTGGCATGACTGATATCAGCATGAGCATCACAATTAAAACCCAGAAGATACAGAACAACCTACAAGTTTTTGGTGTCGCTCCCCTCCACTCTTACTCCATTGTCTCGGTAAAAGTCTGGTATACACTGGAGGCTCTCCTTTTAGAAATCCAGATCATGTAAAAGCAACACCAGTAACCTTGGTCTAAACATTATGATATCAATTTTGCCATGCAAAATCAAGCTCAAGGCATATGCTGCAATCTGGATTTACTGAAGTTTGTTAGTCATTGGCTCACCTACACATCTCGGGTTGATGAATGGTTACTTGCCAATACCTGCATACCATCCACAACATATATACTTGCATGCCCCCACTTCCAGGATGTCCAACACTCCTGTTACAACTTCTTTTCCAGCATATATCTGTGTATACACTTTACACATTGTACAAACATTCACAGTCATTCATATGTGCTATTGTTTGGGCATATAAATCGTGCTTGTAAATATATGTGCATTTTTTTTTTAGCAGTTTAGATACAACACCATCCTTCATATCTTGATCCCACCTAACACTACAAAACCCAACCACCTTCACGCAAACCTCCTGCACTTCCTCCTTACTGTTGCTTATCACAGCTACACTGTTAGGAACACCTTCACAAATGCACAATGTATCACCTTCCTTCACTTGCTGCCACCATCATTGGCCATAATCCCATATATTCTCTATCATCCTTTTCCCCTGCAATCATCTACAACACACATATCAATTTACAGCATACCCCACTGCATTGCTACAGTAAATACAGTGCTACATCTACATTCCCTCACACTTTCACCTTCACTGTCATTCACATCTGCTCCATTTAGCATTCATTTGCTACATCCCCAGCCCATCTCCAGCTACACTTTCACATCTTCCCCTATATATCATATATACATTATCTTCACATTAGCATTTTTTTCTTTCTTTCTTTTCTCATAGCATATCATATAGGCATCTTAGATATTCATTCCACCATTCTCATCTTAAACCTCAAATGTGATATCTCTTGTCATCTGTAATTTTTTTTTTATTCTAACTCTGTTTTATAGGAAGGATTAAAGTATTAAAATTCTTCTTTCTTAAAATTAGAAGCTACTATAATTCTAAATTCAATTCAAAATTGTAATAGCTAGATATAATGAGAATTCTTTGCATTTCAGTACTAGATTATATCTTAGAAATTGCTTGTTTCATCTTATTTTACCTTTTATTCCAAAAAATCATGAATGGAAACACGAATGGCATGTGCACCATTCTAATAAGAGGTGATTAAATCCTAAGTTGACGATTCGCATCAATGGCCATAGTCAGGATGTGAACAAAACTTATGGTTTTTATCTTTTATGAAATAACATTGGATTCACACTGGTCTCTTTTCAAAAATCATCGAATTTTTTTTTCTTCCTTTATTAGAGTTCAACTTAAAATTAACTCAAGATATATATCAATGGCCATAGTCAGGATATATTGAAAGTTAATTTTATTTTAAAACTCTATAAAGGCACCAAAAATGTGTTTTATTCTTCACTTGAATTTAAATATGATTATTATATAATCCATTTTATGACCATAGTCAGAGATGTATTATATTCTCAAATCTTATTTTAATTCACTTAAAGAATAAAATATGTTTTTCAAATCCAATTTCAAATTCTTTAATTCATTTCATCATTTAGGATAGAATTACACCATATTTTCAAACATTCTTTTTCAAAATCCAAGTAATTTTGAGATATATTTTCAAACATCTTCTTCATTTCTCAAATCAATCTTTAATTTCTATTTCAATTCATCTTTCTATCTCATTTCGACTCCTATATTCCAAATTCAATTCAAATCCAAATTCAAAGTTAAATTTAACTTTGAAAAATTCAAATTCATTTTCATTTCCAGGATTCAATTTCAAATTCAATTTAGCATTTCAGATCAGGTTTCAAAGTTCAATTTAACTTTGAAATTCCTGATTCATTTTCTGATCTCAAAACTCAAGCTTTAAATCAAGTTTATCCTTTATTTTTCAAAATCTCCAAAGTTCTTTCTAAAGATTGAGTTTTGATTCTCAATTCAAAATCAAGGTTTTGAGATTGATTCTGAATCTCAAAATTTGATTTTTCCTAAGTTTAAATCCCATTTTTAAATTCAATCTGGGTTTCCAAAACCCAGATCCATCTTCAAAGTCCTATTTGGATTTTCAAAATCCAAATTTCATCTTAGATTCTAGATTTAAAACCCAATTACACCTTGGATTCAGATTTTCAAATCCAAGTCCATCTAGGATTCCAGATTTCAGGATTTAATTCCATTTAAGATTCTAGATTTCGGATTCAACTCCATCTTGGATTCTAGACTTCGGATCCAATTCCATTTAGGATTCAAGATTTTGAATTCAACTCTATCTTGGGTTCCAGACTTCGGATCCAATTCCATTTAGGATTCCATATTTCAGATTCAAATCTATCCTAAAAATCCAGATTTCAAATCCAATTTTGTTTTCAAATTCCACCTAGATCCAAGATCCATTCTAATTTCAGACTTTAAATTTAAAATTCAATTCCTTTTCAAAATTCTATCTCAAATTCAAATTCTAGATTTAAAATCAAATTCAAAGTTCATTCTGACTTTGAAAATTTATTTTTTACTTCAAAATTTTTATCTCAGTTTTAAATCTCCTCTTTCTTTCATTTCTTCAAATTCAAGATTTATATTCAAGTCTCTAATTATTCCAAGACTTGGGATTTCAAGTCTCTTCTTTCAGATCTATTTCAAAATCCAAGTTAGATCCAAAATCTAACTTTTTTAAACCAATTTCAGCTCCTTGAATTATTTCTTCACTATGTTATCAAGTTTATTTCAGAATCACTTGGAAAATCCCAAATTTCTAAACTATTTTCTCAAAAGCATACATCTCTGCATTTGCATTTCACAAGCATGATTATTTGTACATTTTAGACTTAGAATAAATTCTTAGATAAAATTTTAGCAAAGCAAAAGGCATAAATTCGATCCTTGGTTCGATTACCCCTGGTAAAGGCGCCAGGAATGATCGAACCTCGTACCGACGAGCGAATCCCATCTCTCCATTTTCCTGCAAATCTTCAAAACGGAGGCGAGTAATTTTCAAATATTTTCAAAATTAAGTTCAAGTGAGACCTTTGCAAAAGAGTTCCTCTCTCTTCTTTCTTTTCTCTTCTCTCTTCTTTTTTGTCTTTTATTTTCCCTTTAAAAACGGGGAATAGAGGTTAGAAAGGAAAAAGAGGAGGAAAAGAGAGAAGGATACAAAAGGAAAAATTTTGCGATGATCACATAAGTTGGCGACCGTGATGGGACTCGTCTTCATTCGGTCGAATCTATGCCTTTGCTTTGCTTTAATATTATCTAAGTCTTTATTCTACAAATGTCAGCTTCATTTTCATATAAACTTTAGGAGCCTAGACTCTGTCCTAGCTGACATAATGCATATAAGATTTAAGTATGGTTTGGTAGGACCATATTCAGGAGATTTCTCCATGCTCACTTAGATTTAGGTCTGAAATACAACTCTCCTCAATTCTAGGGATTGAATGCAAACAGTGTATGTAAGTGTATGCTTCTTTTCATTTAAAATCCTATCTCTTTAGGACTTGCATTAGAGCTTTCTGGTTTTTATTGCATGTTGAGCATGTTTTTGAAAACATCCCTACCTATATTGTCCTAGTCTTCATGTTGCTGGGTTGTCTCACTGAACCATATTTCGGGAGAGATCCTCAAAACTTGACCACTTATTTGGGTTAGCGCCCCCCTACCACGTACCTAAGGGCCATAGTCTGAGGTATATCGGTAGGTGCTCAAGGATGTTGGGAAGCCATTACCTTAGAATCAGAGAAATATTTCTGTCATGTACTTCGAGCTTCGGCTTGAGTATATCGACATACCTTGATTGGAATCAGATGATCTAAACCATAGAGTTAGGATTAAGGTCCTACAAGTCATTTCAAATATTGTATTTAGAGTCAGCCTTTAGAGAGTGCTATGTACGCATCCTTGTTTGTATAGCTATGATTCTGTGATGTTTATATACTTCTTATATTACCCTATATTTTCTAAAAACCTTGGGTATATTATTCAAAATTTCCTCTTTTTGTTTTCGAAACCCAGGCCTATATTTTCTCTATGTGCATTCTTTTTCTCTTTTTAGATCAAATTTTCTTCAAAAACCCTGGAAATTCTTCTAAAAATTCCTTAATCTTTTCAAAATTTCCAGGATTTGTATCCATACTCATTTTTCTTCAAGAGTCTATCCATAAGTCATACATTCTATCTGATTCTTCTCAATTTCCTTTGCCCCAGTATTATTCCAATGGCGTCCAATTCCTTCGATGTTGTCTTTTTCGGAGATCATGTCTTCTATCAGATAAGGGATGGATCCCCAGATCATCGGGTTATCCAGATTCATTACTTCTTTCCTTGGTGGTATTATTCTTGGTTCGCCACCTTCTTGTGTGTGTTTTCAGACCACTTGGATGATTGTGGATTAGAGATGGCATCGGTAGTGGGAAAGCAAACAATCAATAGAAGTCTAATTCAGGCTATGGCAGAGCAGTGGAATCCACGTACCTGCACATTTTGGTTTCCATGGGGAGAGATGACTCTGCTGATGGACGAGTTCAATGACATTATGGGATTGCCAGAACTAGCGGGTCAGCCAGATGATCCTGTCGAGCAACAGTTCTTGATTAACATCAAGGGGGTAGATGTTCGAGAAGCTTTAGCCAGAGCAACGGGAAGCATATCTTGGCCTCTCACTAAGATCAGTGGAAATCAGTTCATTGAACTGTTTGGACTCTATCACAAGTATGGAGCTTACGAGGAAGTCGACACCTTGTTCCGAGCAACTAAAGACAGAATTCAGCATGCCATGATCCTGTGCACAGTGGGATTAGCATTTTTTCAGGACGGTCAGAACTTTGTCGATGTCAGAACTATTCAGCTCTTTCAAAGATGGGGAAACAAGCAGACCCGTCAACTTTCAGTTTCCATGGCCGCCTTATCCTTTCTCTACCGAGGCTTAGCTCGCTTCGCTCTTGGAGAGACCATTCTGGTGGAAGGATGCACCTATGCCTTGCAATCGTGGTTCCTGAGACATGTGTCGTCAAAAGCTAGTTCCTTCAGGTTCAATAGTAAGAAGCCAAAGTTTGCCATTCAGTGTTGAGCTTTGATCGAGAGTCTGCATCAGGAGGAGATCGTTTGGGATTACTTCAATCGGCAAGAATCAGTTCCTCGCTACACTTATGCTCGTAGCAAGCACCACAGATTGTTGGGCCCCTTCTTCTGTGTCGATTATCAGCCAGAGAGGTGTCTTAGGCAGTTCTCGTAGTGGCAGGTTTGTGCCAACATTCGCTTCCCGATGGGTAACATGCCAGAATTCAATATGCAGTCGAATCAGTGGTCTGGGGCATACCATGTAACAAAATACACTTGGGATTCCTTCATTTCTCTGTCTGTATTTTCTGAACCCAATGTATCTACTGAATATCAAGAGTGGTGACAAACTGTCTGCCTACCTCTTTGTCTTTGAATCTATTATCAATAAAATTTACTTTTTGTTCTACTGAAAAGCATTTTTGGCCAAATATTATTTTAAGCATAGATAGCCGCGATGTTTGTGGCGACCTTATCTACGACAATGCGGATATTCTTTTAAATATCTTTCTTAGTTCTTCTTTCAATATCTTTTATCGTGGTTGACGACCTCGCCTAGGTAACAAGGCACATTTTTTGTTATCATGAGAATGATGACGCAATTGTCATAAATCTTGTGACGACCCGATCCCTGGTAATGGGATAATCCTTTTAATTGTCAACCGTGTTCTCCATTTTTTTCACAAAAATTTTATTTTGAAAAAGTTTCTTCCTCGCTCTAACCATTCTTTTATTCTGCAAAAAGCATTGGAATTATCAGAATGGTTCAGACAAGGACTGAAAAGAAAACAGTTCATCAGTGAAAGTGCACTAGGATCGACGCAACGAGCACTAGAGGGGGGGGTGAATAGTGCTTTTAAAAAAACTTTCTGCGGAATATTGAATGATTTTGGAAATCTCAAAGCAAACACACAAAGAACACAAGATTTTATTCTGGTTCGGTCAAACCCGACCTACATCCAGTCCCCAAGCAAAACCCGCTTGAGATTTTCCACTATCAACCTTGTAAACTACACGATCACACAGACCATAACCGGTCCCATTTTCAGTAACAATCCTACTGAAAGCAAACAACTCCTTTACACCAAGGAGTCCTTCTTTTTACACAAAAGAAATAACAACTTACAATGCAACCTATGAGCCTTCCTTTTGAATGCAAATGAGATGCAATTGGCTTTTGAGGTTGTTGAAACACTCTACTCACGAATTCACTATCTCTCAAAGTGATTTGAGTGAAAAACTGAAGTGAAAATATCATGTGAGTGAGAAAACAAATACTTGAATGAATAGGAGTGAAAAGCAAGAAGTAATTCAATATAATTCTATTGAATTTGATGTTTTTGAGTGTAGAATGCACTCATATTTATAGTTAAAAGATTCCATACGTTGAGAGTATGAAAGGGTGTCAAAACTGTTCATTTTGAACGATCAAAACGTTTGAAAAATGAAAAGACACACCTTTTTTTTTTTGAAGTTTCAGGAAAACGGCAAAATTAGTCGACTGAAACATCAGTTAGTCGACTAATAGTTAGTTATTAGTAGACTGACAGTTATCGTCGGTCGACTGATCTGTTAATCGAGCCATTTGAAAATCTGAACTTTTGAAACTTAGTCGACTTGAGAGAAGTTAGTCGACTGATAATATCATCAGTAGACTGAAAAACCTTTTAGTCGACTACTGCTAAAAACTTTTGAAAAACAAACATTCTGTTCAGTCGACTGATAAAAAGCATTAGTCGACTGCTGCTAAATTTTCAGAAAACCCATGTTCTGTTCAGTCGACTGATAAAACCATTAGTCGACTGCTGCTAATTTTCCAGAAAACAGACATTCTGTCCAGTCGACTGATAAAACCTTCGGTTGACTAATTTGACAAAAATGACTTTTTAGAAAATATGGCGCGAAAGGATTAGTCGACTGATAAGTCTATTGGTCGACTAATAAACATGAAAATTTAAGAAAAGAGTTTTCTAAAAAGATTTTCAAAAGAGTTTCTTTTAGAAAAGTTTTTCTAAAGACTTTTAAGGTGAAATGCAACCTAAATATGCACTCTAAGTAAGGCTCTTACAAGAATCTAAGACTTTTAATGAATTAAACATTTGCACACTAGTCTTCAAGGATTCTTCACCGAATTCTTCAATTTCTTCATAGCCTTAGCTGAAATGCAGTTGATTCTACTTGCTCATCATCAAAACCTTGTACTTGAAGTATCATGTATGGCTTCATTGTCGTAACAATCTCCCCCTTTTTGATAATGACAAACTTAATCAAAGATAAAGCATTTAGATGCATAGATGGTGATTTTACTCCCCCTATCAATATGCTGCAAAACATTAAAAGTTAGCACATTTAAAGCACATATATCACATATTGATTGGTTTGCATTTCCATTCATCATTTCTTCATGCATTTAGAAATACATTCATTCAAAGCTTTCTTTTTCTCTTAATTTTGCATTTCTCATGCAAGATCTCCTGTAATGTAATTGCTATCATCTTTTTCTCAAGATCTCCCTGCAATTTCAAAGTAATGCTATCTTTATCTTTTTCTCCCCCTTTGTCAGAATAAAAAAGAGTAAGGGAAAAAATAGCATAAGCAAAATAGACTTTTAACTCGTATCTCTATTTTCAAACACGACAAGAGAGTTCTGGCGTGTTTTGAAGATGCGCCAGTCACTGCAAGAGGATTCCGACGTTTCAAGATCACGGCCAGAAGATTCTGGCGTCTCTCTGTTACGGTAAGAAAATCCCGGCAAAGATGGAGTCGAACGGCACTCCGAGGGTTTTTCGAAAGAGAGAGAGGCAAGAGAGAAAGAGGGGTTTAAGGGTTTCGTTTTTAAGAAAAACAAAAAGGTACGAAGTGAAACGATGCCTCTTTTTTTTAAAAAACAACGGGTTTTAAAACAAATCCAAGGGGTGTCGAGTCCCTTCACTAATTTTTTTTTTTAAAAAATTTAGTCGACTAAAACTTTATCGGTCGACTAAAAAGTGCGACTTATTCTAAAAATATCATCAGTCGACTAGAAATATATCGGTCGACTAATATGGTGTGATACATTCCAAAATATAAAACACCAGTCGACTAAAATTTTATCGGTCGACTAATATAGTGCGATCTTGAGATTTTGTTCAAAAATCAGCATTTTTATAAATCCAACAATGAGCAAATACCAAGTTCTCTCCTAATTCTCATAAAATCTTCATTTTAAAAGGTTTAGTGAAGATATCGGCATGTTGTTCTTTAGTGGAAATAAAATTTAACGAAATATCTCCTTTTAACACATGATCTCTTAAAAAATGATGTCTGACTTCAATATGCTTAGTTCTTGAGTGCTGAATAGGATTTTTCTAAAGATTTATAGCACTAGTGTTATCACAATAAATAGTTGTTGTGGAGTAATTCAAACCAAAATCTTTTAAGGTCTGTTTCATCCAAAGTACTTGTGAACATGCTAAACTAGCCGCTATATATTCAGCTTCAGTTGTTGAGAGTGATACTGAATTTTGCTTTTTACTAAACCAAGAGACTAAGGAATTTCCCAAGAAATGACAAGTTCCACTAGTACTCTTGCGATGAGATTTACTTCCTGCAAAATCTGCATCACTATATGAAACTAAATCAAAGGAAGATGATTTTGGGTAAAATAAACCAAAATTTGAAGTATCTTTCAAATAACGAAGAATTTGTTTTACTGCAGTTAAATGAGATTCCTTTGGATAAGCTTGAAATCTTGCACACATACAAACACTAAACATAATATCAGGTCGATTAGCAGTTAAGTATAATAGAGATCCGATCATACCTCTATAGAGCTTAGTATCTACACTTTTACCATTTTCATCTTTATCAAGAGAAGTAGTTGTACTCATAGGATTCCTTCTTGATTTCGATGAGTCCATCCCAAATCTCTTAAGAAGTTCTTTTGTATACTTAGCCTGATTGATGAAGATTCCTTCTTCAGTTTGCTTTATTTGAAGTCCAAGGAAGTAGTTTAATTCGCCCATCAAGCTCATTTCAAACTCTTCCTGCATAGCCTTAGCAAATTCTTTACAAAGAGAATCATTAGTAGAACCAAATATTATATCATCAACATAAATTTGCACAATAAGAATATCTGAATTAAAATGTTTAATAAATAAAGTGGAGTTACCCGACCAATGGAAAAACCAGATTGTTCTAGAAAATTTCGTAGTCTTTCATACCACGCTCTTGGTGCTTGTTTGAGTCCATACAGAGCTCTTTTCAATTTGTAGACCTTTTCTGGATATTTCTCATTTTCAAAGCCTGGAGGTTGCTCTACATAAACTTCTTCATTGATGTGTCCATTTAAGAATGCACTCTTAACATCAATTTGATATAACTTGAAGTTCATGTAACTAGCAAAAGCAAGCATCATACGAATTGACTCTAATCGAGCCACTGGTGCATAGGTTTCATCAAAATCTATGCCTTCTTCTTGATTATAGCCTTGTGCTACTAGCCTTTGAAAGTGCACTAGGATCGAGGCAACGAGCACTAGAGGGGGGGTGAATAGTGCTTTTAAAAAAACTTTCTGCGGAATATTGAAGGATTTTGCAAATCTCAAAGCAAACACACAAAGAACACAAGATTTTATCCTGGTTCGCTCAAACCCGACCTACATCCAGTCCCCAAGCAAAACCCGCTTGAGATTTTCCACTATCAACCTTGTAAACTACAAGATCACACAGACCATAACCGGTCCCACTTTCAGTAACAATCATACTGAAAGCAAACAACTCCTTTACACCAAGGAGTCCTTCTTTTTACACAAAAGAAATAACAACTTACAATACAACCTATGACCCTTCCTTTTGAATGCAAATGAGATGCAATTGGCTTTTGAGGTTGTTGAAATACTCTACTAACGAATTTACTATCTCTCAAAGTGATTTGAGTGAAAAACTGAAGTGAAAATATCACGTGAGTGAGAAAATCAATACTTGAATGAATAAGAGTGAAAAGCAAGATTCAAATCGATTGAATTGTTGTTTTTGAGTGTAAAATGCACTCATATTTATAGTTAAAAGATTCCATACGTTGAGAGTATGAAAGGGTGTCAAAACGGTCCATTTCGAATGATCAAAACATTTGAAAAATGAAAAGACACGCCTTTTTGAAGTTTCAGGAAAACGGCAAAATTAGTCGACTGAAACATCAGTTAGTCGACTAATAGTTAGGTATTAGTAGACTGACAGTTATCGTCGGTCGACTGATCTGTTAATCGAGCCGTTTGAAATTCTGAACTTTTGAAACTTAGTCGACTTAAGAAAAGTTAGTCGACTGATAATATCATCAGTAGACTGAAAAACCTTTTAGTCGACTGCTGCTAAAAACTTCTGAAAAACAAACATTCTGTTCGGTCGACTGATAAAAAGCATTAGTCGACTGCTGCTAAATTTTTCAGAAAACACATGTTCTGTTCAGTCGACTGATAAAACCTTCGGTCGACTAATTTGACAAGAATGACTTTTTAGAAAATATGGCGCGAAAGGATTAGTCGACTGATAAGTCTATTGGTCGACTAATAAACATGAAAATTTAAGAAAAGAGTTTTCTAAAAAGATTTTCAAAAGAGTTGCTTTTAGAAAAGTTTTTCTAAAGACTTTTAAGATGAAATGCAACCTAAATATGCACTCTAAGTAAGGCTCTTACAAGAATCTAAGACTTTTAATGAATTAAACATTTGCACACTAGTCTTCAAGGATTCATCACTGAATTCTTCAATTTCTTCATAGCCTTAGCTGAAATGCAGTTGATTCCACTTGCTCATCATCAAAACCTTGTACTTGAAGTATCATGTATGGCTTCATTGTCGTAACAATCTCCCCCTTTTTGATGATGACAAACTTAATCAAAGATGAAGCATTTAGATGCATAGATGGAGATTTTACTCCCCCTATCAATATGCTGCAAAACATTAAAAGTTAGCACATTTAAAGCACATATATCACATATTGATTGGTTTGCATTTCCATTCATCATTTCTTCATGTATTTAGAAATACATTCATTCAAAACTTTCTTTTTCTCTTAATTTTGCATTTCTCATGCAAGATCTCCTGTAATGTAATTGCTATCATCTTTTTCTCAAGATCTCCCTGCAATTTCAAAGTAATGCTATCTTTATCTTTTTCTCCCCCTTTGTCAGAATCAAAAAGAGTAAGGGCAAAAATAGCATAAGCAAAAATAGAGATAAGTTTAAAATATTACAACCCATAAAGTATGTTTTTCAAAGATCAAACATCAGAAAATATAGTTAAGCAAATCCTTAATTGCAGTTACATCCTTCTGAATTGAAGCAAGTTGTTGAGTCACATCTTCACGAAAGGTGTGTTGATGCAGCTCCAACGCTTCCAGTCTCTGCATAACTTCATCATGGTCTTGATTTGTCGAAAATTTCTTTCTTTTTGCATGAGATGAAGGTATCGCAGAAGGTGAAGGTTCAGAAATAGATGGTTCATTAGGATCAGATGGTTCAGTTTGATCAACATTTAAGGGAGGCAGATATTTAATTTTCATTCTTTTAAAAATTGTTTGATCAAAGAACTCTTTTTGCTCAATGTACTTTTCATTTGTTAAAGGAACTTTAAAATGTCTAAAAATACGGGTTAAAAGACAACCACAAGGAAGAAATGGTTTTTGTTTCCACAAGTTTGTAAAATACACATTGGCCCAGTTGACAGAAATATTCCCAAATAAAACATAAAGAGCCGTAGATAGATTTATGGAATAATAATCAAAAGAACCAGTTTTGGGTAGAACATTGTGGGCAAGGATTCGTCCAGCAATGCGTGCACGAGTTTGAAGATTAGTATTTTTGATAGGAGGGCAGTGAGGTGCTTCTGGAAGAAGAATTTGTTCAAAAACTCTTTTATCATTCATTTCAATAGTGTTGAAAAGAGTGTCTGAAGATGGAATTTCAAGAATTTCTCCAAGTAATTTCGAATCAAACTCGATTTCAACATCATGAACAAGAGAAGACAAAATTCCAGTTTCATGATTCATTTGTAAATTTGTGTAAAACAAGTGAATGAGAAAAGGATAGTGAAGTGTATCTGCACAAGCATCAAAAAGATGTGAAATACCAGGAAATAATTCTCTTATTTTGTAACGAGAAAACAAGTGAAATAGAACATTTCGGCCTGGTAAAATAGGTAGTGCAGAAATTGATCCAAAAGTGTCATAGAGAAGAGGGTTGCGAAGTAATCTTTGTGAAAAACCATGTCTTGAAGTAGGTGTAGGAGGAGGAGAACCTAAACCTTTTGCAGATGTAGACTTCGTGCGAGGCATGGTTACCAAAATGTCGGCTTCCAAATGACGTCCGGCAAAAGGGAAAAACCTTTCCGGCGATCAAAAAACGAAGGACAATGTGGTGGCTGACGGTGAGGAGAGGTCGGCCAAAAGGGGATTCCAGTAATGCAATGTCACGGCAAGAGAGTTTCAGAGTGTTTTGAAGATGCGCCAGTCGCTGTAAGAGGATTCCGGCGTTTGAAGATCACGGCCAGAAGATTCCGGCGTCTCCCTGTTACGGTAAGAAAATCCCGGCGATGATGGAGTCGAACGGTACTCCGACGGTTTTTCGGAAGAGAGAGAGAGAGAGAGGCAAAGGAGAAAGAGGGGTTTTCGGTTTAAGGGTTTCGTTTTAAAGAAAAAAAAAACGAAAAGGTGCGAAAAAAAAACAAAGTGAAACGATGCCTTCTTTTTAAAAAAATCGGGTTTTAAAAACAAATCCAAGGGGTGTCGGGTCCCTTCATTTAAGATTTAAAAATTTTAGTCGACTAAAACTTTATCGGTCGACTAATAATGCGACTAATTCTAAAAATATCATCAGTCGACTAGAAATATATCGGTCGACTAATATGATGTGATACATTCCAAAATATAAAACATCAGTCGACTAGAATTTTATCGGTCGACTAATATAGTGCGATATTGAGATTTTGTTCAAAAATCAGCATTTTTATAAATCCAAAAACGAGCAAATACCTAGTTCTCTCCTAATTCTCATAAAATCTTCATTTTTAAGAGGTTTAGTGAAGATATCGGCATGTTGTTCTTTAGTGGAAATAAAATTTAACGAAATATCTTCTTTTAACACATGATCTCTTAAAAAATGATGTCTAACTTCAATATGCTTAGTTCTTGAGTGTTGAATAGGATTTTTCGAAAGATTTATAGCACTAGTGTTATCACAATAAATAGTTGTTGTGGAGTTGTTTAAACCAAAATCTTTTAAGGTCTGTTTCATCCAAAGTACTTGTGAACATGCTAAACTAGCTGCTATATATTCAGCTTCAGTTGTTGAGAGTGATACTGAATTTTGCTTTTTACTAAACCAAGAGACTAAGGAATTTCCCAAGAAATGACAAGTTTCACTAGTACTCTTGCGATCAGATTTACTTCCTGCAAAATCTGCATCACTATATGAAACTAAATCAAAGGAAGATGATTTTGGGTAAAACAAACCGAAATCTGAAGTATCTTTCAAATAACGAAGAATTTGTTTTACTGCAGTTAAATGAGATTCCTTTGGATTAGCTTAAAATCTTGCACACATACAAACACTAAACATAATATCAGGTCGACTAGCAGTTAAGTATAATAGAGATCCGATCATACCTCTGTAGAGCTTAGTATCTACACTTTTACCATTTTCATCTTTATCAAGAGAAGTAGTTGTACTCATAGGATTCCTTCTTGATTTCGATGAGTCCATCCCAAATCTCTTGAGAAGTTCTTTTGTATATTTACCCTGATTGATGAAGATTCCTTCTTCAGTTTGCTTTATTTGAAGTCCAAGAAAGTAGTTTAATTCGCCCATCAAGCTCATTTCAAACTCTTCCTGCATAGCTTTAGCAAATTCTTTACAAAGAGAATCATTAGTAGAACCAAATATTATGTCATCAACATAAATTTGCACAACAAGAATATCTGAATTAAGATTTTTAATAAATAAAATGGAGTCTACCCGACCAATGGAAAAACCAGATTGTTCTAGAAAATTTCGTAGTCTTTCATACCACGCTCTTGGTGCTTGTTTGAGTCCATACAAAGCTCTTTTCAATTTGTAGACCTTTTCTGGATATTTCTCATTTTCAAAGCCTGGGGGTTGCTCTACATAAACTTCTTCATTGATGTGTCCATTTAAGAATGCACTCTTAACATCAATTTGATATAACTTGAAGTTCATGTAACTAGCAAAAGCAAGCATCATACGAATTGACTCTAATCGAGCCACTGGTGCATAGGTTTCATCAAAATCTATGCCTTCTTCTTGATTATAGCCTTGTGCCACTAGCCTTGCTTTGTTATGACTGACTTCACCATTTTCATCCAGCTTATTTCAGAAGACCCATCTTGTTCCAATTACTGGATGATCCTTTGGTCTATCAACTAGATCCCAAACATCATTCCTAGTAAATTGGTTAAGTTCTTCAGACATGGCTAAAAGCCAAAATTCATCATCACATGCCTCATTGATATTCTTTGGTTCTAATTTAGATATGAAAGCAACATTTGCAATATATTTTTCTAACTACCTTCTAGTTTGGACACCACTCTTTATTTCACCAATAACTTGTTCATGTGGATGATTAGGAACTTCTTTCCAAACCGGTTGAAGAGGAATATTTTCTTGAGAAGTACTCTCTATCAAGGGTTCTTCTTGAAGTGTTGCTTCTTGTTCTTCGCTTAGAGGAATAACCTGCTCACAATTCTCATCAAATGCAACATGTAAAGATTCTTCAATACAAGATGTTCTTTTATTGAAAATACGATATGCTTTACTTCTAGAAGAATATCCAAGAAATATTGATTCATCTGATTTTGAATCAAACTTATCAAGATTATCTTTGGTATTTAACAAGAAACATTTACTACCAAAAATTTTGAAATATGAGATCTTTGGTATACGATCATAATACAATTCAAAACATGTTTTGTGTAAAATTGGTCGAATAAGAACACGATTTAAGACATAACATGCTGTATTAATTGCTTCAGCCCAAAAATATTTTGGTAAATTTTTATCTTGAAGCATGGTTCTAGCACATTCTTGCAAAGTTCTATTCTTTCTTTCAACAACTCCATTTTGTGGAGCTGCTCTAGGAAAAACAAAGTTGTGAGATATACCATGTAAATCACAAAACTTTAGAAAAGATTCATTTTCAAATTCACCACCATGATCACTACGAATCTTAATAATAGATGTAGATTTTTCATTTGTAATTCTTCTACAAAGTTTAGAAAATTCTGAAAAAGCATCATTTTTGCTTTTTAGAAAAATCACCCATGTAAACCGAGAATAATCATCTACTATAACAAAAGCATACTTGCTACCATTCAAACTTTGAATTCTAGATGGTCCAAATAGATCTAAATGTAAAAGTTCAAGAGGACGTTTTGTTGAAACTATATCTTTAGCTTTAAAAGAACTCTTAATTTGTTTACCCCTTTGACAAGCATCACATAAGTGATCCTTTTTATATGGTATTCTAGGTAGGCCTCTTACAAGATCATTCTTGGATAATTTTGAAATAATTTTAAAATTAACATGTCCAAGTCTCTTGTGCCATAACCATTGAATTTCATTTGAAACAATAAGACATTTTTCATTAAAAGAGGGTAATTCATCTAGATATAGTTCATACACATTGTTTCTTCTTTTACCTTTAAAAATGATCTTTTTAGATTGAAAATCAGAAATTAAGCATAAATCATTTTCAAAAGAAACATGAAAACCTTCATCACATAATTGACTAATAGATATTAAATTATGCTTTAAACCATCTACTAAAAGAACATTTTCTATCAAGGGAAATTTTGGATTACCAATATTACCAATACCTATCACTTTTCCCTTGTTATTGTCACCAAAGGTGACGGTTCCTCCATCCTTATTTTGGAGGGTGGAAAATAACTCCGGCCTTCCAGTCATATGTTTGGAACAGCCGTTGTCCAATATCCATTTGCTCCTTATGTTGTGTACCTACAACAAAATCAGAAAACAGAGCATTTGACCCCTTTCTATTTTCGGGTCCATGAGAGTTAGTCTTAGGAACCCATATCCATTTGGATTTTGGTTTCCTTTGATAATAAATATTCTTTCTATAAAAGGATTTAGAATAAATATTTTAGAATAATCATTTCTAGATGCATTTCTATTAGAACTAGAAAATTTAGTTTTATGAACAAAAGGTTGAGAATAATGTCTTTGATTTTTCACCAGATAGTTTGGTCTATTTTGAGTATCAAAGAAGCTATATCCCAATCCGGTTTTATTAACCGAGCATCTTTGAGAACCAAGAAGTTTTTCTAGATTCTCTTGACCATTTGTGAATTTGGTCACTATAGAAAGAAGATCATTTGACTTTTCTTTAAGACTAGATATTTCCTTTTGTAAGAGATTGGTTCTAACTCCAATTTCTTTTATCTCAAGTGCTTGGCAAGAATTTTCCTTCTTGAGATCTTCTATTTCTTGAAGTAACACTTTATTTTGAGAGTCAAGAGTTAAATTTTCAGTTTTTAACTCTTTATTTTTAGAACTAAGACTCTTAAATTTAGCATATAAATCATTAAATGCTTCAAATAACTCATCATAGTCAAATTGACTTACCGAAACTTCTTGTGCTACAAAACACATGTTAGCGACTTCTTCATTTGATTCTTCATCGGAAGAGGAGTCACTATCATCCCAACAGGCTTGAAATGCCTTTTTCTTCTTGAATTGGTCCTTGGGCTTGAATTTGAGAAGAGGACAATCTTTCTTGATATGTCCTGCCTTTTTGCAGTTAAAGCACTTTACTTCATTGGGAATGGAAGAATCTACTTTCTTTGCCTTTCTTTGAAATCTTCCCTTTTTGATGAATCTTCTGAATTGCCTTATGATGAGCGCAATATCTTCATCTTCATCTTCTTCAGAATCTTCTGAGTCAGAAGTAGCCTTAAAAGCAAGAGATTTCTTTTTAGTCTCTACTTCTTGTCTGTCTTGAAGTTGGACCTCATATGCCATTAGGTTACCAACTAAGTCTTCAAGAGTGAGAGTATTGAGATCATTTGCTTCTTCAATAGCAGTGGTTTTTCTCTCCCATTCAGGAGTTAAACACCTTAGAATTTTTCTGACTAAATCCACTTATGAATATTCTTTTCCAAGGGATTTCAAAGTGTTAGTTATATCGGTCATTCTAGTTACCATGTCCGATATAGATTCATTTTGCTTCATTTTGAACAATTCAAATTTATGAACTAAAGAAGCAATTTTAGATTCCTTTACCTTTGACGTACCTTCGTGTGTTACGAGAAGAGTATGCCAGATTTCATTAGCTGTAGAGCATTGAGAGATGCGATTGAACTCTACCTTGTCAACGCCACAATATAGCGCATTCATAGCTTTGGCATTCAGTGAAGCAGTCTTCTTTTCATCATCGGTCCATCGGCTGAAATCAGTTGATGGAGTTTGGTACTTTTCTGTAACAACTCTCCAGATATCGAGATCCATGGATTGCAGGAATATTGTCATTCTTACTTTCCAGTATCCATAGTTTGTTCCGTCGAAGAGAGGAGGACGAACAGAGGAGCTTCCTTCTTTGTGAATAGATGTTGTAGTTGCCATGCTAGATGATGGTCAAATCAAAGTAATAGCAAACTTGTGCTCTGATACCAAATAAAAGTGCACTAGGATCGAGGCAACGAGCACTAGAGGGGGGGTGAATAGTGCTTTTAAAAAAACTTTCTGCGGAATATTGAAGGATTTTGCAAATCTCCAAGCAAACACACAAAGAACACAAGATTTTATCCTGGTTCGGTCAAACCCGACCTACATCCAGTCCCCAAGCAAAACCCGCTTGAGATTTTCCACTATCAACCTTGTAAACTACAAGATCACACAGACCATAACCGGTCCCATTTTCAGTAACAATCCTACTGAAAGCAAACAACTCCTTTACACCAAGGAGTCCTTCTTTTTACACAAAAGAAATAACAACTTACAATACAACCTATGAGCCTTCCTTTTGAATGCAAATGAGATGCAATTGGCTTTTGAGGTTGTTGAAACACTCTACTCACGAATTCACTATCTCTCAAAGTGATTTGAGTGAAAAACTGAAGTAAAAATATCACGTGAGTGAGAAAATCAATACTTGAATGAATAAGAGTGAAAAACAAGAAGTAATTCAATATAATTTTATTGAATTTGATGTTTTTGAGTGTAGAATGCACTCATATTTATAGTTAAAAGATTCCATATATTGAGAGTATGAAAGGGTGTCAAAACTGTCCATTTTGAATGATCAAAACGTTTGAAAAATGAAAAGACACGCCTTTTTTTTTTGAAGTTTCAACAAAAACGGCAAAATTAGTCGACTGAAACATCAGTTAGTCGACTAATAGTTAGTTATTAGTAGACTGATAGTTATCATCGGTCGACTGATCTGTTAATCGAGCCGTTTGAAAATCTGAACTTTTGAAACTTAGTCGACTTGAGAGAAGTTAGTCGACTGATAATATCATCAGTAGACTGAAAAACCTTTTAGTCGATTGCTGCTAAAAACTTCTGAAAAATAAACATTCTGTTCAGTCGACTGATAAAAAGCATTAGTCGACTGCTGCTAAATTTTCAGAAAACCCATGTTTTGTTCAGTCGACTGATAAAACCATTAGTCGACTGCTGCTAATTTTCCAGAAAACAGACATTCTGTCCAGTCGACTGATAAAACCTTCGGTCGACTAATTTGACAAAAATGACCTTTTAGAAAATATGGCGCGAAAGGATTAGTCGACCGATAAGTCCATTGGTCGACTAATAAACATGAAAATTTAAGAAAAGAGTTTTCTAAAAAGATTTTCAAAAGAGTTTCTTTTAGAAAAGTTTTTCTAAAGACTTTTAAGGTGAAATGCAACCTAAATATGCACTCTAAGTAAGGCTCTTACAAGAATCTAAGACTTTTAATGAATTAAACATTTGCACACTAGTCTTCAAGGATTCTTCACTGAATTCTTCAATTTCTTCATAGCCTTAGCTGAAATGTAGTTGATTCTACTTGCTCATCATCAAAACCTTGTACTTGAAGTATCATGTATGGCTTCATTGTCGTAACAATCAGCACAGCGATAGTGAAGTGGAAGGAATAGACTCTCCCAAGTCAGTTAGAGGACAAAGTCAGTACAAAGGAGATGATATTGATCCCGTTATGTATGGTATGTTCCAAAAGATGATGGCCAAGATGATGTCCGAACAAGCTGAGGCCAGTCTGAAGGTCATTCCTAAGAGCAAACTGAAGAAGAAGGGTGTGAAAAAGCAAGGATCGTCAAAAAGAAGGTCCAGCCTGACACCACTTCTGAAGATACAGAATCAGCAGAAGAAGAGTCGGATAAGTAAGAGCAATTTGTGTTCAGTCAAAATCCTCCGCGATAGTCTGTGAAGATCACTGAAGAGCCCAATTTTGTGAACAAGCCTAAGTTTGGGACTCCAGCTGAGGATCCGATGCACGAGCAATTGAAGGAAATAACTCTAGCAATCAAAGATATTCAGGCCAAGAGCAAAGGCAAGCAAACCTATACTGGCAAAGATTTCTATGATGGCCTTGATGGAGACGATGATCTGAAAAATCTTCCTCGCAAATTTCTCAAATTTGATGGAATGGGCAATCTAAAAGCTCATTTGGTCACGTTCTATGCAGAATGCGGTAACTTCAGAAAGGACAACAGGGCTTTGTTCATTTGCTTTCCCTGCAGAATGGAAGGAGTAGCAGCCAGGTGGTATGCAGACCACATCAATCCTATCGAACTACGAGAGTTCGATAAAGTTGTGAACTTGTTCATCAAGTGCTTCATGTTCAATGTTGAGGCCTCGCCCACTCTCAACCACTTGTATAATCTGAAGCAGAATGAAAATAAAAGAGCAAAAGAGTTCATCCACAGGTGGAGAAGTATCTGTAACAAAATGAAGGTTCTCATCCTAGAGGAACATGCACTGCAGATAATCCTCAATAACTTTTCTCAGCCTCTAAGGAACCTCATCTCCACGTCTTCTACAAAGTCGTTCATCAAACTGATCGAGAGAGCCGAATGACTCAAAACAGGACTGGACAATGGCCTTTATGAAGGGTACCCGTTCATCCGAGGCAACCCGAGCAGAAAAAGAAGGCACATTTTGCTTATTCTACAAATGTTTCAAGCAACATTAGTGGTACCAGCGGCAAGAAAAATAAGAACCGCAGCAAGGGCTCGGGAAGCTCCAAGGCTGAGAGAATGAACTATGCAGCCCAGAAGGGAAAGTTCGTCAAGCAACAGCCTGTTCAATCAGTGCCATAGCCTGAAGCGAAGCAGCAATTAAAACCAAAGCACGATGGCTGGAGTTATGAGAGAGAGTTCACCGCTCTAGAGCAATCTCGGAAAGATGTCCTAGAATATAGGTTGTCGAAGGGGATGGTCAAACTTCCTAAGGTGGCTGATCCTCCGGTCGTTATGGGCAAATGGACGGAAAAATTCTACAAATTTCACCAAACGGTAGGACATGACACAGAGCATTGTTTTGTCCTTAAAAATATCATCCAGGACTGTATCGACAAAAATTTATTGATAGAGGATAAGGACGAAGAGCAATCTGAGATCTTGTCTAAACCGTTCTCGAAACATTTAGCTTTAGTCATTTCAGAACAAGCAGTTTTTCTTCAGAACAATATTCAACCATGTTTCAGCCAAGACATTCAGGATCAACATCAAGTCCTAGTGCTACGTCAGGCACAGTCTTCCACCAAGAGGGTGGATATCACTTCATTTCTTAGCAACAAGAAGCCAATTAGTGAGCCAGCAAAGGTGACAGCAGAAGCCACCAAGCAGATTCTTAGGATTTCAAAGCGTTTCATCAAGTCGGCTTCAAAGAAAGGTGAGGTATAAGAATCAGTTCAGAAATCAATCATCGCTCTATCAAACATCTCCATCCTAGATTTGACCCATGCTTCTTCTGAACATAAGCAGGTCCTAGATGATCTGCTAAGGAAAATCAAGGTCAAACCAAGCACAACCCCACAGGACATGGCTCAGATAGTCAGCCAAGCCATGACCAATGCATCCATAACTTTCTTAGATGAGGACTTGCGAAAGCCTCATACATTCCACAACAATGCTTTGTATATAGTGGTGTGAACCAGGAGCATGACTATCCCACATGTGCTCGTTGATGGAGGCAGCAACCTCAATATCTGTTCGGAGATGACGGCCAAGGCCTTGGGCCTGAAAGAAGAAGAGTATGCCCCAGATCCCATAACGATCTACGACTTCGATAAACATGGGCAGACTGCCAAAGGGAAGGTCTTCCTTGAAATCTTCATCAACTACTCAGTACATACCGTACTATTTCATGTGGTGAACGTGCCGCCCACATACAATCTCCTTTTGGGGCGTACTTGGATCCACAATGCTAATGTTGTTTCATCTACCCTTCACCAGTGCATCAAGTGGTCAAAAGGGGGCATGATTACCACCGTTTTGGGGGAAGATCCAGAAGAAAGGCTCCCACATCCCATGATTCCTCGCCCTACTTTCACTGCCAACATCCCAAGCATCCGAGAAGTTGACAAAATCACTCTTAGTGAAAGTCTAGACATGCTGAAGCTGAAAGAAGTCCAACCATCAGAAAATGTCGCAGCAGTGGTTTAGTGACAGGGACCTCATTTCTATAAGCTCAGAGGGCGTCTCAATTGTGCCTCTCTCAAAGATCACCCTCTTTTCCCTTAGTTTTCTAAGACCAAGAAAAGGTTCGATCTTCTAATGAAGCATGACTACCAGCCCTTCAGAGGCCTTGGTAAGAATGAGGATGGCATCCTGGAGCCAATCATCCCTGCTCGGCGTATCACTGGTGCAGGTTTGGGTTTTATTGGTCAATCATCCGGCAAGTGTACTACCTTTATTAAAGGATCAAAATGAAGACAATGCATTTGTTTTCTGTTTCTTTTTTTTCTCCTGTCATCTTGTAGGGACAATTCAGTCCCAATTTTCCTTTCTTTCAATCGTCTGTAAATATCAAAGTTGCTCCATCAATGAAATTTTGATCTTTTCTCTTCATATCTTGGCGTATATGATTCTTTGCTTACATGTTTGTCTATGTCATCATTCTTTGTTTATGTACAAAAGGCCATTTTTTTTTTAAATTGCTTACTTCTCCTCAAAAACCTTCTTTGCGTTTTTCAAAATCGCCAAATCACAGCTCCTAAATTTCTCAAAAGGCTCGTTATCAATCCCAATTTTTCTCAAAATAACTTCAAACTGGCCAGAATCTGCAAGGCAAAGACAGTGGCAGGGGTCAGCAAGATGGCAGAACAGATTGAAGAGCTAGCAAAGTTTAACTCAGCAATTCAAGAGTTGCTAACAGGATGAACCGTCGCCTTTGGTGCAGGATCCGACAGAGGATGTCAATATTGGTTCAGATGATGATCTGAAAATCCTCAAGATTGGCTACAACTTAAGTCCAGATGAGAAGAAAAGGCTCATCCATTTTCTCAAGAAACATCAAGAAGTGGTTGAGCATCGTCTTGTGCTAAAGATAGACTGCAAGCCAATAAAGCAGAAACTCAGAAAAATAGAACCCCGAGTAGCACCTCAAGTTAAAGAAGGACTTGAGGAGTTGCTAAAAGCAAGATTCATCCAGACTAACAATTATTCAGACTGGTTGGCGAACATCATAGCAGTTCCCAAAAAGAATGTCAATGTTCAAATTTGTATTGATTTCAGGGATCTCAACAAGGCTACCCCTAAAGATGATTATCCACTCCCCAACATCGATCTTTTGATCGATAGCACGGCAGGCCACGCCATGTTTTCTTTTGTAGATGGATACTCAGGCTACAACCAAATCAAATTGGTCGCTCGTGACCAATCTAAAACTTCTTTTACCACGCCTTGGGGTACATTTTGCTACACAGTTCATGCCGTTTGGGCTCAAGAATGCTGGGGCAACCTATCAGAGAGCAATGGCAGTTATTTTTCATGACCAGATGCATGAAAACATGGATGCCTATGTGGATGACATCCTGATCAAATCCAAAGAAGGAGAGGATCATCTCGATGCTCTCGGCCAAGTCTTCGAAAGACTCATTGTGTACAAGTTGAGGCTCAATCCGCATAAATGTGTCTTCGAAGTAGAGTCAGACAAACTGCTTGGCTTCATGATCAGTAAGAAAGGAATAGAGGTGGATCCAGCTAAGGCAAAAGCAATCATTGATATGCCTCCTCTAACCAATTGTAGAGAACTGAGGAGCCTTCAAGGGCGTATTCAGTCGATTTGGCGCTTCATCTCCAATTTGGCCATGAGATGCGAGCCCTTCAATCACTTATTGAGAAAAGAAGTGAAATTTGAATGGGGATCAGAATGTCAGCTTTCGTTTGAGCGCATCAAGCGATATCTCCTTAATCCACCCATTCTGAAGCCACCAGAACTCGAAAAGCCACTTCTCCTGTATATTTTCATTAATCAAAATGCTTGTGGAGGATTTCTTGTGCAGTATGAGGAAGGCAGCCGGATAGAGCATGCCATCTACTACGTGAGCAAGACTTTCATCGATTATGAGAAGAAATATTCTTAGGTGAAAAAGACATGTCTAGCCTTAGTATGAATATGTTAGAAGCTGAGACATTATCTACTAGCCTCAGAAATCAAAATTTTGTCAAGGCTCAATCCTCTCAAGTGCATCCTTGAGCAGCCTTTCCTTACTGGATGGATTGTGAAATGACAAGTCTTCCTGATGCAGTATGACTTAGAGTATGTGTCTCAAAAGTCAGTCAAAGGCCAATCTATAGCAGATTAGTTGGCAGACTTTCCACTCACAGAAGAGATCAAGGCTGTGAACACCCCAAATTTTTCAAAAGTTTGTAAATATTCCATTTTTGCCCTTTATCTTCATTTCCTGGGTAATTGAGTCACTTTTTAAATCTAAATTCCATTTTATTTCTCAAGTTTTCTGAAATTAAATCTCTGACTTAATTTCGGATCCGGATCCAGATAAAAGATCCAAACCTGAGCCTCGTTGTACAATTTTCAAATCAAAATTACAAAAATACCAAAAACAACTTTTTAATAGGCTCAGACTGTTCATTTGGTGTCCGTTTGGATTCATCACGTTATATTCCTCAATTCGAGGTTTAAAGCTCGAGTATTTTCTCAAAACCTGGGTCCAAACCCATTCTTCTGAAGAAATTGGCCCGAAATAGTCTGAAATTCTCAGAAAAATACTTTTGTAAATATTTCTTAGAAAAATACAAAAAGTTAGTGTTTAATCTTTGTTTTCTCGTAAAATCTTAGATTTTTATTTCAAAAAGTACAAAAAAATGGAAAATACAAATAGAAAAGAAACAAAAAAATTAGTTTTTGAAGAAACCCTTTTAAAAACTATTCTTTTACAAAATAATCTTTTTGAAAACACCCTTTAGCAAAAGTATTGAAAAAATAAGGACCTGTATGGAATTTTTAAAAAAAATCTTTGCTAAAAGGAGTCGCTGAAGAGAGTTTAGGGCATCGGTTTTTCACTCCTCTCGCCTTCTCCCCTCCGCTTCCCCTCCAGAAGCTTCTCCATTCTCTCCTCCTTCTCCCTCTCACTGAAACCCTCCATCGCTAACCTTCATCACGCCTTCCCTTTCCTCCTCCACCCATCTCTAACCAACCCTACTCCAGATCCTTCCTTCTCCCTCTTTAAAGGAGCACGCATCGCCTCCTTCAGACCTCACCCGTTTTCACCCTACCACCGCACCTTCTCTTCTCCCCTTTCTTCCAGCTCTCTCCGAAGCTACCAAAGAAGACTCTCGCCCGCTCCTTCTGGTCTGCAGAAAGCTCGGTCATCCCTGCATTGCTTCGGTCAGTCCCCTGCCTCTCTTATCTTCTTTAACTTTCCTGTTAGCTCCCTTCCTTTTAAATATTTAATTTCGGCCCCCGTTAGCGCACCATTGAGAGTCCCCTGCCTCTCTTATCTTCTTTAACTTTCCTGTTAGCTCCCTTCCTTTTAAATTTTTAATTTCGGCCCCCGTTAACGCACCATTGAGAGGAGCTGGGTTGTTTATTGCGATGTCAGTCACTCCCTTGTGCAACAGTGAAGGAGCAAAATCATGCTCCAACACATCCTTTCTTTCCTATTTCTTTCTTTCTTCCTTTTTTTTCTACTTTTTCTTTTTTTTTCACTCATGTTACAAATTTTGGGCTCAGGCTGTCAGATTCAAGAATCTGACCAGGTTCATACAAATCCCGGTCCAAGTTATGTGTTAAATTTCATTTTCGTCTTGATTTTCTTCTAAATATCCAATTTCCTGCATAATCCCTGTTTTAATATATCGCTTACCCCTTCTTTCAGTATCTCTGTTTGGAATTTTTTTTTTCTTTTCTCTCTTTCTATTGTAGCATCATATATATATCTGATTACGGTTTTCCATTTTTGTTTCCTACTTTTATTTGATTTTCCTATGACTGATTTCCCTCGATTTATATGCTCCATCTGATTTCTTGTTTTACATTCGATTTTTTGTTTCTTTTTGCTTTGACAGTATTCGATTGTATTCCATTTCTTTTGTTCAAAATATTTTGCTCATTCTAATCTCATGCATGCTTCATCACGCATGACTGTTCTGTTCATCATCATTCGATCATATTTATTTGCCTGTTATACTTTTGATTCAGTAGTCGACCTAGTGCATTGTACATTTATCTGGTTATTCTTGATTTGTATCTATCGGATTATACATCATGCATTTGGTTCCATCATCTACATTCTACCCCTTTATTCAACATCATGTCCTGTCTGTGGGTTCATTTTTTTTCTCACTCTTAATTTTTGTGTCTCCAGGACTTTGATTTAATTTGTTTCATCATTTTCTTTTATATTTACTTACTCTGGTGTTACATTCATCGAGCTTGTGTATCATCCAAGTGGCCACTGGACATCCCTTTGAATAAGATTAGGCATGGGGAGCATCACTCTATGACAGAAAGCTCTTGGGGCCTATGGTTGTCTCGGTAAACCCTCCTGTTGTCAGTGTCAAGCGAAGATAGACATCCTGATTGTGGCTTATTCCATCGCTGAACAAAGATCGAAATCAGATTTCTATCCTCAGTTGTAACAACGTTACCTCCTGCCTGAATTCGGGTATATTTGCATTTTGCTGAAAAGAAAAGAATGTGTTATCCTGGGGGCAGATATGTAGTTAAGCATCTTTTAAGTGTAATCTTCAAGACTCAATGATATGTGGTGTTATCTAGATTTATATTTTCCCCTTTGGAGATCTGGAGGGTCTATGGTTTGATGCTCCTCGACGTCTGCAAGGGTTGCTGGTGAAAATAATGATTGCTAATGCAATGTTAGCCAAACAAAACATGAGAAGCTCCTCTACCTTCATTTGAACTTCATGATGTCTGATACAATCCGATGGCAGTATACTTCATTTCTACAATGATGAATACTTTAGTTTCGTAGTTGCCATTCATAAGTATTTCAAGTTAACATAATTTTAATTGTTCCTCATAGGAATTTATGTTTCACAGCATTTTCACATTACACCTCGTATGATTTTGTGGCATTCATTGATTACCCTATATCCTGTTCATTCATATTTTCATTAGCATTTTGCTTTGTTTCTTTTAGCATCTCAGCTGATCATAGGCATCTTTATCCTGTGTATTTGTGCATAATTTGCATTGCAATGTCAAATCGATGTATCACTCCTCATCAGATCAATTAGGCATAGATGTGTTTATATGCAAGCTATATCAATGTTTCAAAGAAAAAAAATATATGTGTCACCTTAGCTCATTAAACCAGATATGCTAAAGCATCACTACATAGTGAGCATTAGCAATTCAGGGCAGCATATCAATATCTAATTTTTCCAGCCGCGTCTGCTTCCTCAGATCTGGTTCACTAGAAAATCTCATTTGATCCACTATATGTCGATGTTTCGTTGTGTAAAGGCAGTGGAATTGTCCAGTAATTTAGCATCAGTAGTTAAGTTTCGGACTTCTGTCGAGTTCCTGGAGCCCCTGCAAGTAAACCAAACTCCTGCAAAGAAATTCTCGTTGACCATGGCCCACCTGTGGAGCAAGATCCTGCAATCAGAAACATCGGGCGAGTGAAGTCCAATACTATGGTCTTAACAGGATTAAGTGGCGGTAGCAAGATTGTAACTCTCCACCACCTTCAGTTTGATGCAAACTTCTCCCCCAAAGCTGTCATGGGACATTTAACAGTAGGAAATGTGATAAAGCCTGTGTAGGCATCACACATTCAGGCAAATATCCAAAATATGGCAAAAGACCAATACTTCAGCTACAAGCTGTCCAGGTTCGGGCCAGAAAGCATAATGTTGACCTCTCTTCTTATGCCAACCTGGTTGCTCAAGTCTGCTGCAACTTCAGAGAGCTAATGAGGGCAAATTTTTCATCACAGTAGCCATCCTTACCTTCAACTCTGTTCAAAAAGTTATGCCTAATAAAGTTTCAAGCCAGAGTATTGGCACAGCAAAATTATTCTATCTCTCAGCAACAGCCAACCTAAGGTTTCCAGAATCTCTAGAAATTGACAAAACCAGAGGATAGTGATGGTCATATCGCATGGATTGAAGGTATGTCCCTTTTCCCGCATCTTTCACATTCCCTGTTCACCATATATTATATAACATGTTTCGTAGGTTGCAGTTGTACCTTACTGTCAATGTTTTGTGATTTGTTGTTTCAAACCCAATATAACACTCAGTTGCTGCACTATTCATTCCCGGTGATATTCATCTTACCCTCTACCTGCATACTTACTGTCAATCTTTTCCCAACCATAGTATATATACCTCATTCCTTGTAGCTGATTGACACTCTCACAATAACTGCCGTACTTGCTGTAATTTGTAGCCATCTCCTCAGAACACTTAAGACTCCTTTCACTGCTGTAGCAACATATCATGTAGGCACACTTAGTCAGTATCTAGCATGCCATCATTATTACTAGATACTTTGCTGTAGCTTATACAAATTTAAGCAGTCATCATATTTACTTCCTATATCTTCATCTTGTATGAGCATTCTTTGTCCAAAAGGACATTTTAAACATCATCTATGTATAATCAAATGCGTTCCTCATTTTAGGCCATACACGGTTAGTACATCACTTGTATTCTCAGTCCACAATAATGTTTCTTGCTGTATGTATTTACCGTTTTATGCTAACTCATGTTTTGCAGGGAAATGTGTGAAAAATATCATCATTGGGAGTTGTAAATTCAATTTGATGTATTGTAATAGTTAGATCTTAATGAAAATTTACATTTTCTACTTTAGATAGAATAAATGAGCATTATAACTATCATGAATCACTTGTTCTCATATTTTCTCCTTTGCTTTTCCAAAAATTCACGAATGGGAACACGAATGGCACGTGCACCATTTCGTAAGAGGTAATTAATCCTAAGTTGATGATTTACATCAATGGCCATAGTTAGGATGTAAACAAAACTTAGGATTTTTATCTTTTATAAAATAACACTGGATCCACACTGTATCCTCTTCAAAATCATCATATTTTCAAATATTTCCTTCTTTTACTAGAGTTTAACTTAGAATTGGCTCAAAATATATACCAATGGCCATAGTCAGGGTATATTGAGAGTTAATTCCATTTTAAACTCTATAAAAGCAGAAAATATGTTTCATTCTTCATCTGAATTTAAATATAGATTATTATATAATACATTCAATGACCATAGTCAAGGATGTATTATATTTTCAATTTTGTTTTAATTCATTTAAAAGAATGGAATAGCTTGTCAAAAATCCAATTTCAATTTTTTTAAATTCATTCATCATTTAGAATAGAATTGCATCATATTTTCAAAATTCTTTTTCAGAAATTCAAGTGATTTCCTTCAGATATCTTCTTCACTTCTCAAATCAATCTTCTTCACTTCTCAAATCAATTTTTAACTCTTGTAAATTCAAATATCATTTTCAGATTCTAACTTTAAATTCGAAGTCCAATTCGACTTTGAAATTCATTTCTTAAATTCTAAATGAAATTTAAAGTTCAATTTAACTTTGAAAATTCTTGATTCATTTTCTAAATTCCAAATTTCAACTTCAAATTCAAAATCTAAATTGACTTTGAAATTCATTTGTATATTCAAGATTCAAATTCTAAATTTCATTTTTTTAAAGTTCAAACTTGGAAGTTCTTGATTCATCTTCTGAATTTAACAAACTCCAAATTCATATCGGATCTCAGACTTCAGATCCAATTCCATTCTAGGATCCAGAGCCCAATTCTACTTTGGATCTCAGACTTCAGATCCAAATCCATTCTAGATCCAGAATCCAATTTCACTTTGGATTTCAAACGTCAGATCCAATTCCATTTTAGGGTCCAGAATCCAATTCTACTTTGGATCTCAGACTTCAGATCCAATTTCAATTCAGGGTCCAAAACTCAATTCTACTTTGGATCTCAGACTTCAGATCCAATTCCATTTTAGGATCCAGAACTCAACTTCCATCTTGGATCTCAGACTTTAGATCCAAAATTCCATTTTAGGATCTAGAATTCAAAACTTTGGATCTCAGACTTCAGATCCAAAACCCATTCTAGGCTCTAGAGTCCAACTCTACATTGGATCTTAGACTTCAGATCCAAATCTATTTTAGGATCCAGAACTCAATTATACTTTGGATCTCTGATGTCAGATCCAATTCCATTTTAGGATCCAGAATCCAATTACAAGTCTAGATCTCGAATCCAATTCCATCTTCGGATCTAATCTGAATCTCCTAAATCCATTTCTATTTTTTAATGTCATTTGATTTTCTCATATCCATTCCAAGATTCGAAATTCAATATCACTTCAAAATTTCATCTTCTTCTCCTAAATCCATGATTAAATTCAAAGTCCATTTCTGACTTTTGAAAACCTCATTTCCTTTCATTCCAAAGCTTCTTTCTCAAAATCAAGATTTTTCAAAACTCTGATTTACTTCAAAGACTTAGAACTTCTCTGATCTATCTCAAGTTCTAAGTTAGATTCAATCATTTCTTCACTCCCTTGCCAAGTTCATCTCGGAATACTTGGAAATTTTCAAAGCATCTTTCAAAAGAGCATACATCCTTGCATTGCACAAGCATGATTCTTTGTGCATTTAGATCTTTAGGATAAATTCTTAGATAATATTTAGGCAAAGCAAAAGGCATAGATTCGATCCTTGGTTCGATTACCACTGGTAAAGGCGCCAGGAACGGTCGAACCTCGTACCGACGAGCGAATCCCGTCTCTCCATTCTTCCCGCAAATATTTCAAAACGGAGGCGAGTTATTATTTTTTTTTTTCAAATATTTTCAAATTAAGGTCAAGTGAGACCCCGCAAAAGAGTTTCTCTTCTCTCTTTCTTTCTATCTTTTCTCTTCTCTCTTTCTTTTCTGTCTTTTTATTTTTCTCCCTTCAAAAAGGAGAAAAATAGAGGTTAGAAAAGGAAAAGGGAAGGAAGAGAGAGAAACCACAAGAGAGGAAAAATTTTGTGATGATCACAAAGGCGAAAGATGATTTTTTCGATGATCGCATCTGCAATATTCAAGAATCTCCACTTTGGACCCTATTCTTTGACGGAGCCATGAATATGTCTGGTATAGGGATTGGAATCTTGTTGAACACTCTCGAGAAGGAAATGATCCATTATTCTCTCAAGCTCAGCTTTGAGTGTACTCATAACATGGCCGAGTATGAAGCCCTAATACAAGGCCTCAAGATTTTACAAGACTTCAACATTAAGAGAGTGCATGCCTTTGGTGATTCACTGCTTGTGGTTAGCCAGGTTAATGTTGAATGGCAAGTCAAGGATTCAAAATTGATCCCCTATCAAAAGATTGCCCTAGCTCTCATAGGCAACTTCGAAGAATTTTAGCTAAACCATGTCAAGAGGAAATACAATCACATAGCAGATGGTTTGGCCTGCTTAGGCTCCATTTTGTCGTTCAAAGACAGTGAATCCTGTTGTTCCTTCGAGATTGGCAGACTTGATCAACCTGCCTTCGTTTCAGCTGAACAAGTGAACCAAGCCACTCAGAAAGAGAAGCCTTGGTACCAAGACATCAAAAACTTTATTGAAACCGGTGAATTTCCACCGGAGATGCCAAGAAAGGAGCAACGTACGATTAAGCGCATGTCAGCCCGCTATTTCACCATTGCCAATACTCTCTACCGTCGTGGGTTCAGTTCTGAGTACGCCAGATGCTTAGACAGAGATAAAGCGACAAAAGTTGTCCAAGAGGCACACGAGAAAATTTGTGGTGGTCATGTCGGCTACCAAACACTTGTTAAGCAGATCATCCAGGTAGGATATTACTGGAAAACCATGCACAGGATTGTCATCGATTTGTGAGAAAGTGTGTCAAATGTCAAATGCACGCACCCTCTATTCATGCGCCAGTCGCATACTTACAGTCTGTGGTTTCTCCTTGGCCTTTTTCAATGTGGGCCTTCGACGTGGTGGGTCCAATCACTCCTTCAACTTCTAATGGCTACAGATTTTTCCTGAAAGCTACAAAATACTTCACCAAATGGGTCAAGGTTATAACTCTGTGAATAGTAGAAGGCCGACATACAATTTCTTTTATTCATAAGAACCTTCTTTGTCGTTTCAGCGTACCACATGATATTGTGTTAGATAATGACAACCACTTTAAGAATGAGCGGATGAAGACCTTCTGTTCGAAGTTTAGGATTCATCATCATTTCTCAGCTCCGTATTATTCTCAAGGGAATGGTCAGGCAGAGGCCACCAACAAGATCTTGATCCATATTCTGGAAAGAATTGTGGAAACGGACCGTGATTGGCACAAGAAGATGCATGATGCGCTTTGGGCATACCGAACCACCATTCAGACTCCAACCAATGTTACTCCTTCAGAATTTGTTTACGAGACAAAAGTAGTATTACCTCTTCACGTTCAGAAGCCTGCATTCAAATTTGCGTCGCTCATTGAACTCCCGCTTTATCAGTATCAGCAACAGACATTGGTACAACTAGATCTACTAGACGAGAAGAGACTCAAGGCAGCAGAGCATGCTCAAGCTTATCGTCAAAGGATAGCTTGACACTATGCCAAGTTCGTCGTTGAGAGAAGATTTTGAGTTAATGATCTGGTGCTCAGATCGACAGCTCATCTCAAGCATCGGCCACAGGGTAAGTGGTCACCTAATTAGGAAGGCCCTTACGTGGTTAAGGAAGCATTGTCTCGCAATTCATATCATCTGATCAACGTAGATGGGGTGAAACTACCAGATCCTATCAATGCTTTGCACTTGAAGATATTTTATACTTAAAATGTTTATTCTAGCCTTTTATACTCTTCAAAGAGCATTTTCAATAAAATAATGATCTTCTATCAATTCTCATATTCTTATCCATGATACTGAGGCATTTTATTTTTTTTATTTTTATATACATCTGTCTTCCTTTCATCATATGCAAGCAAGATCAAGCAAGCTCTTTTTCTAAAATCTTATCCATTTTCAGTTAATCTTATTAGTTTCATCCATTTTTATTCATTTTTCAATTTGATCAAATTTTCATCAATTTACTAGCAATTTCATCAGTTTTTGTCAAGTTTATCAAATTTTTCATTGATTTTTATTAAGTTTTATCAAATCCTTATTTTCAAACCCTTTCAGGTTAAGGGATAAACCTGATGCCTCTTTTCAATGAGGTACTCCTTTGTTCTTTTCCCCTTTCAGGTCAAGGGATAAACCTGAACCTCGTGCCGCGAGGTCCTTTTTCTTTTAGGATAAGGGATAGTCCTGAAGTCTTCCATCATTAATTTTTCCTCAAATTTCTACCAAATCCTTACCAATCTTTTCGATTTTTATTGACAATTTTATCAATTTTTCTTTCCTTTTATCAATTCCTTTTATCCTTTATTAATCTCTATCAATTTTGTTGATTTTGTCGAATTTTATTCTTCTTTAGGATAAGGGATAATCCTGAAACCGTCATAAATAAATTCAAATCTTGGGTCAAGGATCTTGAATAAATCTCTCATCTTTTTCATTGTCGGAATCTATTCACACCCTTTGTCGATCCCTCCAGAATCCAACTCCTAGGTTGGAATTATTTTCTTCCCATCTGAGTTTTGACTCAGGTTTTGTTTTTCATTTTTATTTTTGCTTTAAAGATATGGGCTCCGACTCGGGTCTCATTTTTTTATTTCATTTCTAGAGTTTCGAGTTTTGACTCGGGCTTCCTTTCGGGTTTGATACTCGCATTGGACCAATTGTTACCTCGAAAATTCGAGTTTTCAAACTTGATTTCCCCCTTTTATTTTTTAAAGATCCAGGTTTAGACTCAGGTTTTTCCTTTTATCTTTCGTTTGAAGTTTCGAGTTTCGACTCAGACTTCCTATTAGATTTGACGCTCGTGTTGGAACCAATCGTTGTTTTGAAAATTTGAGTTTTCAAACTCGGGTTTTCTATTTCATTTTTATTTTTGAGATCCGGGTTCCGACTCGGGTTTTTCCTTTTATATTTTTTGTTGAAGTTCAGAGTTCCGACTTAGACTTCCTATTGGATTTGACACTCGTGTTGGAACTAATCGTTGCTTTGAAGATTCGAGTTTTCACTCGTGTTGGAACTAATCGTTGCTTTGAAGATTCGAGTTTTCAAACTCGGGTTTTCCATTTCATCTTTATTTTTAAGATTCGGGTTCCGACTCGGGGTTTTCCTTTTATATTTTTGGTTGAAGTTCCGAGTTCCGACTCGGACTTCCTATTGGATTCGACGCTTGTGTTGGAACCAATCGTTGCTTTGAAGATTCGAGTTTTCAAACTTGGGTTTTCCATTTTATCTTTATTTTTAAGATTCAGGTTTCGATTCGGGTTTTTCCTTTTATATATTCATTTGAAGATCCAGGTTCTGACTCGGGTTTTCCCATTTATCTTCCATTTCTGTGATTTTGAGTTCCTTCTCAGATTTCCCCTTTTTTTGATCCAACACTCGTATTGGACTAAAGTTTTTCCTTTTTCTCCCTTTCAGGTTAAAGAACAAACTTGAGCTTCCCCTTCAAGATAAGAGATAATCCTGAAACACTGACAATCATTCCCGCTTCGATTTTTTAAATATCTTAGGAGTGTCGGTCTCTTATCCAAAAACCCAGTGCTCGTACAGGTGCATTTCCAAAATCCAGTGCTCGTACTGGTGTATTTTCAAAATCCAGTGCTCGTACTGGTGTGTTTTTCAAAACCCAGTGCTCGTACTGGTGCATTTTCAAAAATATGGTGCTTGTACTGGTGCATCTTCAAAACCCAGTGCTCGTACTAGTGCATTTCCAAAATCCAATGCTCGTACTGGTGCATTTTTAAAATCCAGTGCTCGTACTAGTGTGTTTTTCAAAACCTAGTGCTCGTACTGGTGCATTTTCAAAAATCTGGTGCTCGTACTGGTGCATCTTCAAAACCCAGTGCTCGTACTGGTGTGTTCTTTAGAAACCCAATGCTCGTACTGGTATATTTTCAAAACCCAATGCTCGTACTGGTGTGTTTCTTCAAAATCCAGTGCTCGTACTGGTACACTTTAAAAACCCAGTACTCGTATTGGTGTGCTTCTTCGAAATCCAATGCTCGTATTGATACATTTTCAAAAAAAATAGTGCTCGTACTGGTGCATTTTCAAAATCCAGTGCTCGTACTGGTTCTTTTTCAAAATTCAGTGCTCGTACTGGTGCATTCTCAAAACCCAGTGCTCGTACTGGTATATTTTTCAAAACCCAGTGCTCGTAGTGGTGTGTTTTTCAAAATCCAGTGCTCATACTGGTGCATTTTCAAAAACCCAGTGCTCATACTAGTGCATTTTCAAAAATCCAGTACTCGTACTGGTGTGCTTCTTCAAAACCCAGTGCTTGTACTGATACATTTAAAAAAAAAACAACCCTCGTACTAGTGCATTTTCAAAATTCAGTGCTCGTACTGGTTCTTTTTTAAAATCTAGTGCTTGTACTGGTGCATTCTCAAAACCTAGTGCTTGTACTGGTGTATTTTTCAAAACTCAGTGCTCATACTGGTACATTTTCGAAAACCCAGTGCTCTTACTGGTGTGTTTTTAAAAATCCAGTGCTCATACTGGTGCATTTTCGAAAACTCAGTGCTCGTACTGGTGCATTTTCAAAAATCCAATGCTCGTACTGGTACATCTAGCACTCGCGCTAGTGTTTGGCTGACTGATCATTTAGCCCCTCAGGTTCAGTCTTCACACTAACCGCTCATCAACAATTCAAGCTCTTAATTCTCAATTTCAACCTCCGGGTTACCATTTTTATAAAAAATCAATCTTTTTCTTTTGCGAAGGACCCTCTTCGAGGGAGAGTTTTAGGGAGCTCGTTCCTTTCACATGCAACCATCTTTTCGTTCGCAAGAACCCTTTTTCAGGGAGAGTTTCAAGGGACTCATTTCTTTGTGAACTGTTTGCAAAACAACAACCCAATTTTTACACAAAGGAACCATTTTCTAGGGAGAGCTTCGGCGGAAGCCCGTTTCTTTTTGTGGCCCCCAATTTTCTCATATTTGGCCAAGCCCTTCGCAGAGGACCCTCTTCTAGGGACAGTGTGATGGACTCGTTCCTCTGTGATACTTTTTCAACCTCATTTTCGGTTGTCTTTCCATAAGAGAAGCCAAGAAATAGAGAGTTTTGACGAAAACTTAATTTATCTTCAAAAGTTTCATTTTGCAAACACCTCCTCTTCAGGGAAGAGAGGAGAATTTCCTACTTCCTATGCAGGTAAGGGCTAAGCTTGAGTCTCTATTTTTGGGGAAAAAGAGAGGAGAATTTTATCGTGGATGTGTCGATTCAATGCCAATTACTTTCATCAAAGATTTCTAGAATATTTTGCCAATTTGCTATCAAAAACCATTGTTGATCTCAAAGCTTTTATTGCACAAAGAATTACCTCAAACTACCTTCAATATTATTTTTAAAAGGAGAAGACTTTTTCGAAGAAAGAACAAAATTCAAGCTTTTTCTGTTGGTCAACCAAGAGGATGAAGAAAAAACTTTGATATGACCGGCAAAAGAAAATTCAATGATATTGAAAAGTCATAAGTGAATTAATATTGATCATGGCTATGACACATTCCTAAAGATCGTTCTTCTGGCAGTAAGACAGTGGAAATATCCTAGGCAGTAAAAGAACCTATCCAATCCATATCTCCGCAGTCATTTAAGATGCAATCAAATATCTGCAAAAGGGATCTCTCAATTGTCGTCAAGATGAAGACGAATAGGCGCGCTAGACCTCCGGGGCCAAAGAAGATTTGGATCATCTCCGAGATGAAGGAGTTTGTGATGGATCCTTCCAGGGAAAGTTCAGATCACCGTCAAGATGAAGATGACTGCGATGAACCTCTTGACAAACCCTAAAATATATTTGATTTCTGCTACCATCTAAAGATCTTTGACCAATAGACAATATCATCAGTATAATTTCTGAGAAAAAGAAGAATCGGAGCATCTCCAAGATGAAGGAGTTTGTGACGTACCCTTCTCAGAAAAAAAATAAAAGTCAAGACATCTACAAAATGAAGGATGATGTAATAAGCTTCTCCCAAAAAAAACCCAAGAAAGCTCCATGACTCAAAAGAGTGCAAAAAGATCATCATGGGAAAAGTCACAGGATTGCCAGAAATCATCTTTATCTATGTGAAATTCTTCTATCAATATCTTTCCATTCAATTGCTTTTATGAAGATAAGAATATTTTCTCTCTTTTCATATCAAGGAAATTGATATCTTGAAGAATCTCAACAACAACAAATTTGAATTTGATTCTTGATTCTACAGAGTTAGCCCAATTGGAGTTAATACTCTAGGTAGAAAGAGGTGATATTTTTACACATATATGCACAGTTCAATCATTCTGAATCAACTACAATTTTTGGCATCTTATTGACAATATTTTCTAGTTATCCCAACATGAAGCGAGAACTTGATGTTTATTTTGACATATCCAGACGTCGTCCCTCAATAGGATTGAAAAGTCCTTCCCTTCTGTTTCATCTAAGACTCTCGGATCTGTACACTTCTCTGTGTTCCCCACTATCTTGCCATAGACAGTTCCCGCTTATAATAAGGGTTAAACCTAAACTTTCTGCAAAAGGTCTTTTGTTTTTAAAAGCTGATTTAGTCTCAGCGATGAGGCACCCAAGAACATCCCTTTTCCAAGCTTTAGGGAACCCCATTTTTCTCCTTTTGCAAACCCCTCTTGGACTTGTTGTGCGAAGTCTAGAGGTCCCATCACAGTTTCCTCGCTCCTCGAGGATTTTGTATCCATTCAGCCTAAGGATTAAACCTGTTACCTCGCTCCTCGAGGTATCACCCACTCAGGTTAAGAATCAAACATAAGCTTTCTGCGAGAGGTCGTCTACTTTTAAAAGCTGATTTAGTCTCAGCAATGAGGCGCCCAAGAACATCCCTTTTCCAAGCTTTAGGGAACTCCATTTTTCTCCTTTCGCAAACCCTTTTCAGATTTGTTCATCCAAACTCCGAAGGTCCCATCATGGTTTCTTCACCCGAGGATTCCGTATGGTTGTCCCTTTCAGGTTAAGGGTTAAGCCTGAACCTCGCTCCATGAGTTATCTTCCGTTCAGGTTTGGGTTAAACTTCAGCCTCGTTCTGATGAGGTTCTTCATTTTGACGAAGAAGTTCTCTCAATCCCATCATGGTTTCCCATCGTGGAATCCATGTTCTTCATAGCCATCTAAGAAAGGATCATACTTGAGCTTCATCTCATGAGGTATTTTTCTCCAAAAATGTCCCATCAAAATCCGCATGTATTCCTTTTCCCATTCAATTCATCTTGATATATCTTCGTCCCATCCAGGGTAAGAGCTAAACCTGAGTCATTCCAAAAAGCTGATCCTGTCTCACCCATGAGACCTAATCAAAATTCTTATTTCTCACCATTCTGGGATCTTTGCTCAAAGTCTCATCACAATTTCCTCATTTCTGTTTTTTAGTCATAACATTTTCGAGGATTTTGTCTCTCCAAAGCCATTCAGGATAAGGTATTAAGCCTGAGAAATCATGTTTTCAAGATAAAGTCTTCCCACCCAGTTTAGATCTGCTGACTGGGGCATTTTTCAAAATATAGAGTGTTTTCTTTGCCACTAAGCTCAGCTTTCAACCATCTTAGTAGCAAAGAGTCTGTGAACACCCCAAATTTTTTAAAATTTTGTAAAAAAATTCCTTTTTTCCCCTGGCCCCATTTTCTGAGTAAATTGAGTCATTTTTCAATCCAAAATTCTAGTTATTTCTCGGGTTCACTAGAATCCAAATTCATTTCCTATATCTGACTCGATTTTGGATCCGGATCTAGTGCCAAAACCCAAACCTGAGCCTCGTTATCCAATTTTTAAATTAAAATTACAAAAATACCCAAAATAGTTTTGAATGGCTCAGACAGTCCATCCGGTATCCGTTTGGATCCACCATTCTATATTCCTCGATTCGAGATCCAAAACGTGAATATTTTCTCAAAATCCAGATGCAAACTTGTTTTTTAAACGAATTTCCAAAAAATAAAACTTGAATTCTTAGAAAACACTTCTTTTGTAAATATTTTTAAAAAATTTTGCAAAATTAGTTTAAAATCCTTTAGTTTTAAGAGTTTTATTTCAAAAACACAAAAAAATATAAAAAACATGAAGAAAAGAACAAAAATAAAAAATAGAAAAGAAAAATACAAAAAAAAAGTTTAAAAACCCCCTTTTTAAAAATTTCTTTTTACTTAAACCATCTTTTAGAAAATTTCTTAAAAGGGAACCATCTTCTGAAATTTTTTCATAAGATTAGGGACCGATTTGAAAATCTTCTAACAGTTTCCCGTTATAAAAAGGTAGCCGCAGGGGGGCGGGGGGTATCCATCCATTTTTTTCATGACCTTTCCACCCGTCTAGTTTCTTCATCTCCCTCTAATCCCTTCTTCCCAGCCTCCTTCTTATTCACTTTTCTGAAAGAAGTCTTACAGTAGAGCTCCAGCCCTCCTCTCGATTTCTCAGAGCTAGCCGAAGAAAGAGGACTATTTCCGCGGCAGAATCACGGTAAGTTCCCTTCATCTTACCTCTTTCCCCTTCATTTTTCCTATTTTATTTTCACCTTCATCCTCAGAGCATCCTCGGTAGCATCGAGTTGCCTATAGCAACATCGATCTAATAATATGCAATATTAATGGAGTGATCTGACTTCGACATTTGCCTCATTTTCCCTTTAATTTAATTTTTGTATGTTTTAGTAAGTTAAATGTTAACTGTTTCAATATTTCCCTGCACTCTGATCTAACTCTGTTTCATGTTAATTCCCTCTTTCTATTTCGCTTTCCCTATGGATTTTTTATTTCTTGTTTACATTACGATTTCTTCCTTTACGTTTGATGTCTTGCTTTTATTGGCCTTTGTGTTTCGACTTTCGTTGGCATTTTGACTACTACTATTTGATTGTATGCCGCATATGGGTTACTGCCTCATATTTACTTAATCAGTATCATTAGTTGAGTAAATCGCATATCTGCAAGCCTCTTGGCTTCAGATCTACGTTAAAATCATGGTCATATGTCATTGTCTAACTCAGTGTTTCCTAGGCATTTGCATTGGATTTCTAATTTCAAAGTCGACTGATGTCTTTGATTTCTTTTTTTTTTTCTCTGCTATTTCGTGATCCTCTGCCATGTCCAAGTCCTGGTTGATTACCTATTTAGCATGTCGACTTCTTATGATAACAACATCGGATTGCATTTTGCTGGCTTTTGCTCACTGTATTACATTCACTAGCAATTGTATTTCTATTCCATTATTGTTATATTGTGCGCATGATTCTTCTGCCCATTATATCCCCTTTTTATTCTTTTTTTTTTAGTTCTCCTGTCTTATCGTGAGACTATACCTAGAACTATTGGGAAAGTTCCAGAATCACCACCTGTTGGCGATTTAGAATCCTTTTCCCCATTGAATTGTCCCATTCAAACAACCATACATCTTGTCACAATGCCTCTGCTCTGTTAATTTCCAGCACTCTGCTGTAACATAGTCCCATTGCGGAATAATTACCTGGTTTAACCGTTGGAAAGTCTTGAAAAACATTGTTTGTTTCAATGGTCTGGGAGTCTCCAGTGATCTCGCTTTGAAGACAATATCAATTACCTATTTGCAGTAAGATTATTGATGGTATGACAGCCTAACCATGGGGTCAGATTCCTTCTTCTAAGGCAATACCAGGGTTTTTTGCTTGAGGGTATGCTTGCCAATAACACTTTTTTTTTGTTTTGGCCCATGTTTTTGTATGTCAGCATTAAACTTCTCAACTTACCTGCATATGCAATGGTATACCTCCTCTATCTTGCACATGCATTCCAACAGATGTATGCTTAGATATTTTAAACAGTTGTGCTACCCATTGAGTCCACAACCTCAAGGATACTACTTCAGGCAGCTCTCATTGAGCTTAAAGTTCATAGAACTTAAAGTTCATAGAACTCTCCCATAAAAAAAAAACTATTGTAGAATTCGTTGATTTGATATCATTAGAATATATACCCATTCAATAGATTTCTGGACTAGTTGTAAAAATTAGTTCAAGTAGCAGAGCGGGATTACCGCGAAAATAGGTGTGAATAATTCATCTGAGTTGCTATAAAGACAAATTCATTTTTGTCATAAAGGTTGAGATTAATAGTCATTCCATTTAGTCATTGGATGCATCATTGCAGCATCTGTTACTATGGTAGAAATCAAGAGGCCCATTATGTTGATAGGGAATGAACATTGCTTTCCCAGAAACCCCAGGCTTTGATAAAATCTATTAGCTCTCTCTCTCGTATCAGCAGTCACATCACTTATACATGTAAGCATAGTTTTGGGCATTGTCAAGGTAGCCGAATATGGAAATTTTGGAGATGGCTTGACTGATATCAGCATGAGCATCGCAATTAAAACCCAGAAGATACGGAAGAGCCTGCAAGTTTTTGGTGTCGCTCCCCTCCAGTCTGGCTCCATTATCTCAGTAAAAGTCTGGTATACACTGGAGGCTCTCCTTTTAGAAATCCAGATCATGTAAAAGCTATACCACTAACCTTGGTCTAAACATTATGATATCAATTTTGCCATGCAAAATCAAGCTCAAGACATCTGTTGCAATCTGGATTTACTGAAGTTCATTAGTCACTGGCTCACCTACACATCTCAGGTTGATGAATGGTTACTTACCAATACCTGCATACCATCCACAACATATAAACTTGCATGCCCCCACTTCCAGGATGTCCAGCACTCCTATTACAGCTTCTTTTTCATCATATATCTGTGTTTACACTTTACACATTGTACAGACATATGCAGTGATTCATATGTGCTATTGTTTGGGCATATAAATCGTGCTTGTAAATATATCTGCATTTTTTTTAGCAGTTTAGATACAACACCATCCTTCATATCTTGATCCCACCTAACACTACACAACCCAACCACCTTCACGCTCACCTCCTGCACTTCCTCCTCACTGTTGCTTATCACAGCTACACTGTTAGGAACACCTTCACAAATGCACAATGTATGCACAGTGTATCATCTTCCTTCACTTGCTGCCACCATCATTGGCCATAATCCCATAAATTATCTGTCATCCTTTTCCCCTGCAATCATCTACAACACACATATCAATTTACATCATACCCCACTGCATTGCTACAGTACATCCAGTGCTACATCTACATTCCCTCACACTTTCACCTTCACTATCATTCACATCTGCTCCATTTAGCATTCATTTGCTGCATCCCCAACCCATCTCCAGCTACACTTTCACAACGTCCCCTGCATATCATATATACATTATCTTCACATTAGCATTTTTTTTCTTTCTTTTTTCATAGCATATCATATAGGCATCTTAGATATTCATTCTGCCATTCTCATCTTAAACCTCAAATGTGATATCTCTTGTCATCTGCAAATTTTTTTTATGCTAACTATGTTTTGCAGGAAGGATTAAAGTATTAAAATTCTTCTTTCTTAAAATTAGAAGCTACTGTAATTCTAAATTCAATTCAAAATTCTAATAGCAAGATATAATGAGAATTATTTGCATTTCAGTACTAGATTAGATTGTATGAGCATGTGTATATCTTAGAAATTGCTTGTTTAATCTCATTTTACCTTTTATTCCAAAAATTCACAAATGGAAACATGGATGGCACGTGCACTATTCTAATAAGAGGTGATTAAATCCCAAGTTGACGATTCACATCAATGGCCATAGTCAGGATGTGAACAAAACTTATGGTTTTTATCTTTTATGGAATAACATTGGATCCACACTGGGTCTCTTTTAAAAAATCATCATATTTTTTTTCCTTCCTTTATTAGAGTTCAACTTAAAATTAACTCAAGATATATATCAATGGCCATAGTCAGGATATATTGAGAGTTAATTTTATTTTAAAACTCTATAAAGGCACCAAAAATGTGTTTTATTCTTCACTTGAATTTAAATATGATTATTATATAATACATTTTATGACCATAGTCAGGGATGTATTATATTCTCAAATCTTATTTTAATTCCTTAAAGAATAAAATATTCTTTTCAAATCCAATTTCAAATTCTTTAATTCATTTCATCATTTAGGATAGAATTATGCCATATTTTCAAACATTCTTTTTCAAAATCCAAGTGATTTTGAGATATATTTTCAAACATCTTCATTTCTCAAATCAATCTTCAATTTCTATTTCAATTCATCTTTCTATCTCATTTCGAAATTCAAGATTCAATTTCAAGGTCCCATTTGACTTTGAAAATTTGAATTCACTCTTATATTTCAAATTCAAAGTTCAATTTAACTTTGAAAAATTCAAATTCATTTTCATTTCCAGGATTCAATTTCAAATTCAATTTAGCATTTCAGATCAAGTTTCAAAGTTCAATTTAACTTTGAAATTCTTGATTCATTTTCTGATTTCAAAACTCAAACTTTAAATCAAGTTTATCCTTTGTTTTTCAAAATCTCCAAAGTTCTATCTAAGGATTGAGTCTTGATTCTGAATTCAAAATCAAGGTTTTGAGATTGATTCTAAATCTTAAAATTTGATTTTTCCTAAGTTTAAAGCCCATTTTTAAATTCAATGTGGGTTTCCAAAACCCAGATCCATCTTCAAAGTCCTATTTGGATTTTTAAAATCCAAATTTCATCTTAAATTCTAGATTTAGAACCCAATTCTACCTTGGATTCAGATTTTCAACTCCAAGTCCATCTAGGATTCCAGATTTCATGATCCAATTCCATTTAAGATTCCAGATTTCGGATTCAACTCCATCTTGGATTCCAGACTTCGGATCCAATTCCATTCAAGATTCCAGATTTGGAATTCAACTCCATCTTGGGTTCCAGACTTCGGATCCAATTCCATTTAGGATTCCAGATTTCAGATTCAAATCCATCCTAAAAATCCAGATCTCAAATCCAATTCTGTTTTCAAATTCCACCTAGATCCAAGATCCATTCTAATTTCAGACTTTAAATCTGGAATTCAATTCCCTTTCAAAATTCTATCTCAAATTCAAATTCTAGATTCAAAATCAAATTCAAAGTTCATTCTGACTTTGAAAATTCATTTTTTTACTTCAAAATTTCTATTTCAGTTTCAAATCTCCCCTTTCCTTCATTTCTTCAAATTCAAGATTTATTTTCAAGTCTCCAATTATTTCAAGACTTGGGATTTCAAGTATCTTCTTACAGATCTATTTCAAAATCCAAGTTAGATCCAAAATCTAACTTTTTTAAACCAATTTCAGCTCTTTGAATTATTTCTTCATGACATTATGAAGTTCATTTCAGAATCACTTGGAAAATCCCAAATTTCTAAACTATTTTCTCAAATTCATACATATCTGCATTTGCATTTCACAAGCATGATTCTTTGTGCATTTTAGACTTAGAATAAATTCTTAGATAAAATTTTAGCAATACAAAAGGCATAAATTTAATCATTGGTTCTGATTACCTCTGGTAAAGGCGCCAGGAATGGTCGAACCTCGTACCGACAACCGAACCCCGTCTCTCCATTTTTCCTTAAATCTTCAAAATGGAGGCGAGTAATTTTTAAATATTTTCAAAATTAAGGTCAAGTGAGACTTTTGCAAAAGAGTTCCTCTCTCTTTTTTCTTTTCTCTTCTCTCTTCTTTTCTGTCTTTTATTTTCCCTTTAAAAAAGGGGAATAGAGGTTAAAAAGGAAAAAGAGGAGGAAAAGAGAGAAGGATACAAAAGGAAATTTTTTGAGATGATCACAAAAACCCACATGTGTATGCCTTTGTTTTCAGAGTGTCTGCATTTTTTCTATTATACAACCATAGTATAGACGTGTTAGTGCTTAAACCAGCACTGTAGATCGAGTCTGGGTGTCTTGTTTATTGTTATTTTTGTGTTTTGCAGATTTGAGTGTCGATTTTCCCCTTCTAGCGCTAAAATCGACTATAATGATTCTAGTCGGCTGAAGCATTTTCTTTTAATTGCTTAATTCAGTTGTTGTATATAAGTAGTTATGTTTTTTAGTATATAGATATTGATTTTAAGTCTGTACATATTTCTTCTTTTGTTGGGATTGCATTTTAGGGGTTTCGTGCAAATAGATTTACTTAGTTTACTATTTTCTATGTAGCAATAGTTTAATGTTAATTGTCTGCTATTTGATGAATTATGTTAGTATTAAATTAGGTTTGTTTGATAATTTAGGTTTACGAATTAATTTAGTGGTTGTGTTAGAATTAGTTAGGGTTACTTGTAGTTAGTTAATATTAATACCTGCATATTAGGTTAGCTCTGTTTAGTAACTATAGATTTGCAGTTTTAGCATGTTTCTACTTTCAATTAGGTAGTAATTAGTCTAATATAGGTGATCGTTAGCTTAAATCAGCTTTCCCTTGCGCTTTAGCTCTTCGTCACATCGATTCTTGGCTCCTACATCAAAACTGGCTAGGATCGCGTATCTAGCCGGGTTTGTCGATTTGTGAGATTAGGATCCATTGTCAAATTACTAGTTTCCATAAGTTAACAGTATACTTAGGTTTATAAGTAGTATATGCATGTTTTAATTCCATAATTAGCATTTTAGGATTTAAGTTTTTGTTGTTTTGCCCTTCGCATCATTTGATTTTCTAGATAGGCTTGTAATGCAATTTTTATTAAATTTGTGACATTTATATCTAGAGCTTTTGAAGTGATATTCAGGATCCGAAAGTTCTGTTGAATTCTTGGATCTTTTAGGAATACAACAGAACAAAAATCACTCCATTTGGACTTTGTTTGGGCAATCTACCATTCAGTTTCCTAAAACCTATCAAAAATTAGGGTTTCACGTAGTGCAGGGGCAAAATAGTCATTTTCCATTTTGCATAGTTTTTTTAATTTCATTTTTAAGTGTTTTAGAATAATTCTAGTGTTATTATAGAGTTAATTTTAGTATTAGGATAATTAGTTTAGGAAATTAACTCTGGTGATTTCTCGTTTTCTGAATAAATTAGGTTAATAGTTAAATTTTAGAATTAATCTAGAGTTAGCTGTTTTGATCTTTTAAATAGTTTTACTAACTTCATTTTTATGTTGTGCAGGTGACCTTAAGTTGCAGTTAAGAGCATTTCGTTCATATGGTAGATTGTCGCATCAGTGAAATGATGAAAATGCCCTTGCATTCGCGAGCTTAAGTCACTACGTAGTTTATATTTTGTTCTTGTTCAATTTAGTCTTCATTGTAATATTCTGTGTAATTAAACAAGTTCAATATCAATAAAGTGTAAAATTTTAGTTTTAATTGAGTATATCATGTTCTTTGTGGATCAATCCGAACTCACCACTTACGTGGAAGATCGGTATTATTAGTTGGTTGGCAATTTTCCCAAAAATACTTCTATAAAAATATATTTTAAAAATACCATTGCTAAAAGTTTGACCACTTGCCAAAGGAGAGATCACATTGTTGATTCCATTTGCAATACCACCTATGATGGGAGCTTCAAACAAAGCATCCAATATAATGGGAAAGTGACTTGCTTTGGATTTGAGAGATTCTACCTAGGGGCAAATTGAAGGCCACAAAGACTGTCTTAGACTTGCTTGCAATTCTAAAGTAGACTCAAAAGTGTTTAATTGGTTCCAAAATGCATTCAATCAATTTCTTGTGACCCCTCAAGAAAAAGAGAGCAATCATTAGCGTAGAATGAGTGATGGCATTTGAACCCTCAAGTCTCCATTGGAATGGTCATGCCCTCTGCCTTAGCTTGATTCAGTATCCCGATAAACCTTTCCATAATCAATAAAAAAAATAGGGAGAGATAAAGAGTGCCCCTACCTAAGACCTCACAAACTCCAAAATTGGTCGATGAGTTCTCTATTAATAATGAACGAAATTGAAGAGGAGGTGACGCACTACATGATCCAAGAATCGTTGAAACAAAAAAAATCAGTGTATCTTCTAAAAACATTACAATCTACCCGGATGTATGCTTTGGCTATGTAAAATCCTGTGTACACACTCCACCATAATTTTTGAGATTTCCTTCTAGATTATGATATTTGTGTCGCCCCTTCCACCTCAAGTATAAGGACAATATGGGTACAATTGATCCTTTTAAGAAGTTTTTTGAAAGTTAAGAAGATCATAATAGCTTGGCGACCTCTGCATCAAGATCGAATATCGCATTCTTAACTTCCAAATCTAACACTTGAGAGTAAAAACTGGTTTTCTCTCTCGTAACTCTCAGGTTATTTGAACCTCCAATCGGGATTGGTAAACTGTGTAAGACCGTGTGGCCATAAGGTGATTGTTGGAGGCTTTCCGACAATCACAATATTCAAATGCAAGAGACGTGTCTCTTGAGGGATGAAGGGATTTATCCTAAGGGTTATGTCCCAAGACTTGAACTCTCCATAGTCTATAAAATGCAGTGAAAATGGTATGATTAACAATGTATGAGAAAATACAAGAAGTCATACAAGCATTCACTATTACAATGAGAAAGCATTTTGGTTTGTGAATGAGTTGAGAGTTCAGACTCCCTAGCGATTTTGAGTATAATTGTGAAGTCTTCATCCCACTGAAAAAATGGTCCCATGCATAGTGAATCCCTACAAGTCATCTCTCTACTTCTCAGTCCTTTTGGAAATAGCTGACAACCCTCTTAATCTCTTGCTAGGAGTCAATGACCATCCCATCTTCTCTATTAAACTTAAGGATATTTTCTTTTTCACAGCTTGTCTATTGGCCTGAGTGTGGAAGAAGGCCGAATTGCGGTCTCCTTCATCTATTTGACTTATGACTTTTATTTTCACATGAATTCCTCATGTTATCGGGAAGTTGTAGTTAATCCCACAGTTGAATTTCTCTCCTTAACAAATCATAGTCTTCTAATTCTCCCATATGTGAATAACAACCCTCTGACTCCTTAAGAATATCATGTTGGAATATGGATCGGATTCAACCTATTGTGACTGAGTTTGGCATGGGTACATCATGGGGTGAAGCATGACTCATGGAAATTACACGGTGATTATTGCAACTACCCATACGATGTAACCACCAGTAGTGGTAACCACCCACTCCTCCCACTAGAGGCCTCTCTTAGAAGCCTATAAGAAGGGGCCCGATTGCATGATGACAACAACCAAGGTATGCCCTCTTATTCCTATATTGGGTTCAAGGTCCTACTCACCATCGACATAACAACCTGGCTTCATCGTGGCCTTTGATAGGTCGAGGAGAACAACAAGCACCCGCATATTGTATCATTCATGGCCTCTACTGGTATCTATTCCTATATCACATTCTGATTTTATTTTGGGGAACACCAACATTGGGATATGGCCCACTCCACGCATTCTGCTGTGCGTGTGGGTGTGCCAGCATTCTTGCGGCACTCACCGCAATTTTTAACCCCTCTTGCTCAAGGCCATAGACAACTTGTTGTTCGTTATTTTCTATTGGCGTTTGGCCAGTCGATAGTAGATTTGTAGGAAGAGAGGTCCACATCATCGCTTGTAGTGGGAGGTTAGTTTCCCATTTCTGCAAACCTACCAGGCACCATCATCATCCAAGATTCGATGTTCACTACCTGTTTCTACAGTTTTTTCGGCCTCTACAACCATCGACCTTTGCCCAGAAGCTGTCGTCGATGGAGGGTAGCAGATACTGGTAGTGGGACACTGTTGTACACAACATCTAGATCTGATTGCAAGAGGCAGTTGGTAGTAGTGTAACGACCCAATCTGAGGCCTCTCGAGCCCGGGTTCGTGGACGTTAGTTCCCAAAGGGAAATTACTCATTAATCTCAAAAACAGCTCAAAATCATGCCAGAATTTTTTTTTTCTTTTATTCAATACTTGAAGGTCCATACATCCATTTACAATATCATAACCATCCAAAGATAAAAGCCGAATAAAAAGTAAAGGAAAACCATACTTTTGATGTGGCTGAGTCGTACTAAGTCTTGTGAGTGATGGCAGCAGTCTCTGAACCTACAGTTGCAACCAAAAGAAGGGGGGTGAGTCTACAACTCAGTAAGATTCCATTTACAAATAGACACGACTGTTGCAACTGTAGTGAGCTCTAAGCTCCTAGTCTTAGTTTAGTTTGCTACTTATGCACACATGTTAGTTATGAGTTTTACCCCCTTTACCGCATCTCTATTATCATTTTCAAACACCTCTTCTACTCTAATCGGCTATTCCAGACATAGCCTCCTCGGGCGTAGTAACCCATGTAGACAACTCAGAGTCTACAATGTTGGCCAGACTTATGAACCACTCACAAACAACGTAGTCTAAACTGGCCCAGACTACGGACACAGGTGCTGCAGCAGCTCGCCGGTTGCAAGCCGGGAGCGAAGGGACTCAAACGGTAGCTAGCCGAAGAGCCAGGGTGGCTATACCTGCCCCCAAGGTGTCTCAAGGAACTATACTTGCCCCCAAGGTTTTGTGGTTCATGCTACATCCTACATGTGTCTAGTGGGCAATGTTTTAACCCCTAAGGGTCACCTAGAAACGTCTGAGATATTCCCAGGTTGCTCAAGAGGTACACACCTCCACATTGCCCCAGACCATGCCTCCTAGTAGAGTTCCCATTATACATAGGGTAGTCATCCTGTACACAACTTTTTACTCCACATTCACATCTTGGAGTCAGTGCGTTATACAATCCTCAATGTATATCCACTAACTACTTTTAAACACATGTTTACATGTCTAAACTGTTAAGGATGGCAACCCACCACAGATTAATTCACGACACTTACAACGCCCCTCCAAAGGCATAAGCATGACATTCCTAAGGTAATATCTACCCTGAGACTCTGGAACTCTACCCTTTATTTTCACATAACACATTAATCTCATACATGCAATCATGTCATGTCACACTTATTTCATAACTTAGAAAAATATGCATGATCAAGTTTAAGCATCATACTTGAATTTTATAGATTCCTAAGCATGCAAAACAATGTCTATTTACAATAAACATAACTAGCATACTTGAAGCACTTGGAATCATATCTAAAATGCCTAAACTAACTAGCATGTGTTTTAATCAACTAAGGAGGAATTTGCAAATGTTCACTTACCTGGAACGCTTAAATTCCAATTCTTATCCTCACGCAACCCTTGCTCTGAAAACAACGAATATATCATATCATCAATATTACCAAAACACCCTTAGACTTAACTGTCAAACTCTGCCTCCATTCTTTCAGAGTTTGTTCATACATCCCCTACTAATAGATTCTACCCAAGCCATAGAATCCATAGATTCAAGAATCACATGGATCTGACTTCGAGGCACTTAGTTATGCCTTGTAAGCGTATCAAGGGCAAAATGGTTTTTTTGCTCTTTCAATGACCTCTATGTCATCTTTACTTCATGTTACTTTAAGATCCACATCCATAATAAAATTTGACCACGTAGGTCCTCAACTCAACTATGATTTGGATCATGAATTTGGTATTCTTGACCCAAACCTGCTTGAAAAGGGTTTGTCTGGATCTAGATCAGGTCGTCTAATCGAAGCCAACTTGAGTTTTGGTTCCAAACTAAGATCCAAACCTGAATCCAATTTATAATGGAAAAATTGAGTTTTTGCTACTTTGATTTTTCCACCACACTCGATAAATCAATCGCACACGCATCCGATTTGTCTCAGTCTACCCATATTGGGTCCACCTTCGGTCTGGGCCAAAACGGTCTACCATTACAAACCCGACTCGGTCTGCTAACTACTTCAGACCTGACTCGATCTGTATAGACCGATACAGTCTGTCACAACGCACATATCCACACATCATCATTTTTTTCTTTTCGTTTGGCTTGGTCTGGACACGCCCAGACTGAGCCTACTTGGTCTGGTAGACCAACTCAAACTGGTTCACGTCTAGCCTGATGACTGACTCAACCTGCAGAAACTGCAGACCGAGCTTGTCATCACGACGACAATAGTCAACTTCTACCATCGTCGAACTTGTTGCAGCTTCCTGCAAGCAGAGCAGCGTCGCCGGCGCTCGCTGATCGTCAGTGGCTGCCGACCCAACAGTGGTAGCAGAGGAAAACCCCCCTCTGTTTCCCCCCTAATAGAGCCAGACAGAGAAGGTTCTCCCTGCTCCTGCATCTCTGCAACTCGCAGGTGACACCTCTGTTGCCGACGACCACTGCTCTGAACATCAAAAGAGAGAGCGAAAACTTACCTGGTGGTTGGCAACAAGCGGAGTTCCTCTCTTTCTTCTCCTTTCACGCTCCCTCTCTGCTCGTTTAGAATGGGGAAATGAGAGGAGGCCCCCCATGGCTTTTATAGCCATGGGGGTTGGTCGGTTACCCCCTCCTTCCTTTTGTATTAAATAAGGGCAGCCCCCCTTCCTCATTATGTATTAAATGGGGGCAGCCCGCTTCCTCTCCCACGATCTAATTCATGGGAGAGGAAGGGGCGTCGTCCCCATCTCCTTCTGTAACCCCCCCACGATGAGGGGAGCATTACAAGTAGTCTGCAGATGGGAAACCATAGAAACATGTTTCCTGTTTTCTATCATTTACCGACCATTACGACTGCCGGAAGACGGTGGTGGCTGACAACTGCAATGGCAAGTCGTCGGCAGCAACAGTCACCGGCAATGTACTAATAAAAAAATCATATTCTTCCCTTACCCTCATCGGTGAAGGGTTGATGACGCAAGGGAGGGGGGAACAGGACACCATCGTTGCACTATCGTTGGTGAAATCCCCACCATTGGCTAAAACCGCCAGCGGCGATAGCACCTTGGTGAAGCCTGCATAAAAAAAAGCTTTACCTTTCTTTTTCCCCCACTGGAGAAGTGTCGTCGAAGGTGTCGATGGTGGCATCGTCGGGGTGTCATCGTCAGTCCGACGACGTGCGGCATCCAGGGCCTTCTACTATTTTGCCAGCGCCGGGGGGGTGGGCGGTGACCTTTGCCAGCCACCCGCTGATGTCGGTGATGCAATCATCATGGGTTTGCCTTCACCGTCGCTGCCGAAGGCAGTTGAGCGACGTGGGTTGTCTGACGCTTTGCAGTTTTTGAGAAATTGAATTCGGATTCTCAAAAATTGAAAGTAGGGTGATAACAGTTGTCTTGTCCGGGCGGGTGGGGTCTAGATGTGAACCTGACCCAAAGAGTGGCTGGTCCATGTGGATCGGGTATTGGATCTAAGCCTAGGTGGCTCGATCCAAACCTAGATCCATTACGAACCCGATCGGGATTTGAATCTGTTATGAATTCGGTGGATTTGATTCGTACCCGCTGCTTGGATCGGACCTAGGGTCCTGGATAGGACCCAAACCCATGTTGATTATGGGTCTGGGTCTAATCTGGTTTGTTGAACCCAAAATTTAGATCAGAACCAAATCCAAGTGTAGATCGGGTTTGTCTTTTGACTGGGAGGTAGATCTGGATCTGAGCCGGACCCATTTAAGGTTCTAGATCTAGGTCAGATCGTGTTGGTTCCTGGATTTAATCCATTTCTTGTTATGGTCTGGACCCATTATAGGTTCTGGGTCTGGGTCAGATCAGGATAGACTGGGTCGTGGTCTAGACATGACCTGGGTCCGGTTTTGGACCGTGTCGGATTCTTGGATCCGACCTGGGTCATGTTTGCACCCAGATCCAGGTATAGACCGGTACTGTTTGGACCGGATCTGAACCGGGTCATGTTATGATCGGGTCTGGGTTTGGGTCTGGTTCGGATCTGGTTCCTAGATTCGATCCAGTTTATATTATGGAATGGATCTGGACCGATGTTTGTTTTGCTAGTCCTCGAGCAAACTAGAAAAATGCAAGAAATCAAACTATCACCTAACTCACTTTCGTAGGAATCACGGTTGCATTTAGCTCATGCAACAAGCCCTTTCAACCCCTGGGTTACCCCAGTGGACGAGTAAGGTCTCGTGAAGGTTTGCAGTGATGCTACCCACAAACATCTCTGTCATGTATGCATAATATTACACATCCTCACAATCAGTAAGTAATTAAAGACTTTGTTTTCACAAATATTTCCTATTATTTCAAAATCGAAATATAATTAGAGTCTTTTATGCACTACCACAGAAAAAGAATTTCTTTCACTTTTCTAAAAATCACAATTATTTATGTTTTATTCTTAGAAAATCCAATAAAAACATATTATTATTTACTTATCCTCACTCATATGTTTTCTGCACAAGTTTTCTCAATCACACTTCTAAGCATTGAACTTTTCTTTCTTTTTCAGCTCTTTTCTCTTTTTTTTTTTCTTTTCACGTTTTTTCTTTTTGTGCACTTATTTTTCTCATATAGCTTGCGTGTGGTCTGCTTTTATGCCTTGTGCAATGTCAATATCTTCTATACTTTTTCAATACATACCAAAAGATATCAACTAAGACATAAAAGTGACTTCCTTCATTCACCTTTATAACATGAGAGTCAAATATTTCAACTTGTATCTGTTCTCAGTTACTTAGGATCACAAAGTTTTCCACTCTCTTTTTCGAAAAATGGAATTAAAAGTTTCAACTTACATCTAAGTTCCATCTACTAAGGATTGTGGAATTATCCAAACAACCTAACGCATGCTATTTTTTCTTTTGAGCTCATTTTTATGCTTTTGTTCATTTGCTTAGTTTTTCAAAAATAGAACTGTGCATATTCATATTTATGATTCAAAATAAACTCTAACATGTATCTATCATCATTTCCTCAAAATCCGCATAAACAACCATAATTTTTAGATCTATGTCAGAAAAAATTTTCGTGGGGCTTAAAAATCCTCTAAAAACATCAGATTTGAAATAACATTCATATAAGTTCAAACTCTTTCTTTAAAAATCTACTTTTTATGAGAGATGTGTAAACATGTGCAAGAACGTAAACAGAAATATCAAGGTGTGCAAACTACACCCTCCCCTATGCTTGAATGACACTGTCCCAGTGGCTCTCCCCCATGCTTGAATGAAACTAAGTGAATGCACATGAGAGAAATAAATGAGGGAAAATAGTAGAATAACCTGACATGAATTAAAAATATACGTTCTATGAATGTAATGAATGCAATGTATACATGACAAAACATAAAACTCATGAATGAAACAAAAACAACATGAAAAACTCATGAAAAAGTAAAAATAAAATCTATAAATTCTAAGCAATTCTAATAATATACAAGATATGGGTTGCCTCCCATAAAGCGCTAAGTTTCACGTCCCCAGCCAGACGGATCCCTGGAAAAAACCTTCATCGTCCATGAGATCAATGGACATGAAGTCAGACTCAACCGGGCTCTATGAAGAAAAGAGTGTCATCTGTGACACTACGCACTGTGTTTCCATCCCTTCTACCTCCAAATGTAGTACCATGACTCTTTTGACATGAAGAACAGAGATTAGTCTCATCTGAGAGACTGGTCAAGAATCGAGAGTCTAGGACCGACCGAGTATCAATGAATGCTACTTCAAACAAGTGGTGAATATGATCAGGCTTGACTTGGTCAAGCACCTTCTGCATTTGCACCTCTTGCTTACTCAAAACGATTGGTGATCCTAAAGGCTGAGAAAATGGGGCTTTATATGATGAACATGTATGCTGTGAGTAAGGCCCCTTCTGCTGAGGTATCATGGAGATCGACTCGTCAGTAGAAATGATATGAGGTTCATGAGTCGATTCCTGAGTGGAGTGACACGCCTTCCCATACTGAAGGGGTGTAATAGATTTGACTTGCTCATGATGTGAAGCAGTGGGTTGCAAGTCAAATGACATGGAAAAGTCTCCCTTGGATGTGACAACAGAATGACTAGATGGGTTCCCCTCGCTTTGCCTACTGAAAGTCTGAACCAATTGTCCCATTTGAGTCTCTAGCTTGGCTATTGACTGCGTATGGGAGCTCAAAACTTGTAATATCCTATCTTGGAAGGATTGACTAAATGAAGGCTCATGAGGATGGGATTGAGTATAAGCATGTTGGGCTGGGGGATGAACCTGTGGAAAAATAGGATGCGAGTAACCTTGTGAAGGGTTACTGGGTCTATATTGTGTCTGGGAGGGCTGATGGGATGGAAAAATAGACTGGTTTCGCCAAAATGAATCGGGCATGGGTTTAGCGAAACCTTGGGCAGCATTCACCTGCTCTTGAACGAATTCAGGATATAATGGTGCTGCCGGACAATCTGAAACACAGTGTGCAGGGCTAGCACATAGCTCGCACACTCTTTCTACTGGATCTCTCGAAGAATTGGCTAGGAATTGATCTAACTTCCTAGTCAATTGGTCAACCTTGGTACGCAATTCTAATTCGGACCCAACTTCAGAAATCCCAACCTTCCTAGGACCACTAGACAGAGATGTAGTCCTATCGAGCCGTGAAGACAAGTTATGATGCATCGTGTTTTCACTCAAGGTCTCGAATAGAGACCACGCCTCGTCCTCACTTTTGAGCATAAAAGTGCCCCCACAAGACGAATCAACCATTTGACGGTGCTTTTCAGTAAGCCCGTCATAAAAATATTGCACCAACTGCCAACGAGGCACCTGGTGATGGGGACACTTACGGAGAAGATCTTTCAATCTCTCCCAAGACTCGTGAAATTGTTCTCCCTCAATTTGAGAAAAACTGGTTATAGCTTTACGAAACTGATTCGTTTTACTAATTGGGAAATATTTTTTTAAAAATTCTTTTTGCATTCCTTCCCAAGTAGTAATACGAACCGTCTCAAGAGATTTTAACCAGTGCTTGGCTTTATCTTTGAGAGAGAACGGAAACAAAGTTAACCTCATAGCGTCGTCTCCAAAATTATTGATTCGCACAGTCGAGCAAATCTCAAAGAATTCGTCGAGATGACGATATGGGTCTTCATTGCTAAGGCCATAAAACGAAGGTAACATTTGAATCACACTGGCCTTAATCTCAAAATGGCTCGCTCCTACATCAGGTCTCGTGATGCAGGAGGTAGGAGTATACGTATTTGGCATGAAGTACTCCCTCAAAGGACGGATTAATTGATGATCGTCAGCCATTGCGTACACCTTGGAGTAGACCGGTGTAGCACACGTCCTAACTTTGGGTTTTCTACCTAACTAACGCACTAAGCGGCCAAACCACGCAAACCACAAAGCGAGTGAACTAAAAACAACAAAAACTAAACAAACACCACGCAGTTACACATAAAAGAGATTATGCACAGAAATATAAAATCTATGTGTACGGTACCAATCGTACACAGTCACCTCTAAGGGGATCCTAATAGGTGGGCTGTGCAGAAAAGTAAGCTCGTCTCTAAGATATGCACATACGTGGTTCTAAACCTAAATGCACACAAACACTAGGCAATAAAGTGAATACTAATATTACGCCGTTCCCCGGCAACGGCGCCAAAAATTTGATGTCTTTTTGTAATCGTTGTAAATTTTGAAAAGATTTTTATATGAAAAACATGTGAAAACCAGACATCAAATAATAAAAACCGGTTCTCACTAGTGGATGAGACCGGGTCAAACTCAGGGAACGGGAATATTTTGTATTCAAGCACACAAATCTAAACTATTCTTTATTGCCGAATTATTTGAAATGTAAAATGTATGAGAAAATTAAAAACAACTAACTATTACAACAAATGAATACCCTTCGCAGAGGGCGTAAAGTGCAATATTTACAAACCCAATTAAATTGCCTACATTCTAAAAGAAAAGAAAAGAAAAGAAATCTTCTATCTTTATGTGCTTCGTGTCACGTAATCGCTTCCGCTCCTATGCTATCCTGCACAATTCAAAGGAACACGAGCAGTACAAGAGATAGAAATGAAAATTATACTAAGCTAGCTAAATGCTAATTATGAAAGCATGTGCAAGCAAAACAGAAAATCAATGAAGGACAAAGACTGAAAAATACATGCAATCACTGAATGAAAAAAAAAACAAGAAGTTTAACACATGAACAAACCGTAATGTAAAAGTAAACAAGAACTTAGAATTGCACAAAGAGCTAGAAATTACTTAATTGAAAAACAGAAACAAAACAAGGAATTTTCAAAACAAGAAATGGAATGATTAAAAACAAACACAAGAAAGTACAAAACAGGAAGTGAAAACAGGAAATCGATTTCCAAAAAAACTAGAAAATGAAGTAACTAAGACAGGAAAAATACAGCACATGTAAAACAGGAAGTAACTAAAACTAGAAAATGAAGTAACTACCTTCTAGCTAAAATAATAAAAAAAACAGAAGATAACATCCAATTATCAGAAACCGGATAGTGTTCAGAAGTCTGATATTACTCAAACCGGATCCAGAATTTAAACATCAAACAGTTCATGCATCTACCCTTAAAAATCTTGAGATCATTTAATCAGTAATTACTGGAAATTTTGGCAGCAACTGTAAAAGCTTAGTAACTGGATGATCCATCAAAGGTTATCCGGTTCTAATACTCGAAGATCAGATCTTTAATCATCTCAAAATATTACATGACTTTGATATATCGACTTTGGTTCAAAAATCTGATAAAAAAAAAAATCTTCTCTATTAGTTTTGAACCAAATACTCGTTGGAGCACAGAGGTAGATGATCAACAGAATTCTGGTAAAATAAGATCAATTCAGAACTTTGATCAGTGTTAATTCTCACAAGAAATCAACAATCAGACAATCACCGGAGTTTCAACAGTAACAAATGCCCTTCACCGTGAAACAGAATTTCACGGTGATGAAAAATTATTCCGGTGATCAAAGATTGGACACAAAACTCATCAATTTCATTCGATCAAGATACTCATGCAAGCTTGAATCGATTGGGAATCAACTGATATTTAGCAGAATTATCAATAGCATCAATTGAAAATAACAATCGTGAAATGAATTTCACGGTGGATCAAGAATGAAACCACCGGATTCACATCTTCACGATAATCGTGAAGTTATTCCGGCTAAAGCAGGGATTCCGATCAGCATCTCCAACAGATCCAGAGATTTCAGGTGACTGAGCATTGTATCCTCATTCCAGCAGGTTCTTTAAGGCAATCCAGAGCTCTGATCGGTACTAGAAATAAGCTTTGAAAAATAATAATCGTCGGAAAAAAAAAATTAATGGAAATCGATCCAAATGATCGATCAAATTCTGTAGAAATTTGTTGAAATCCGATGACAGATTTCAGATCAAGTTCCTGTAGAATTATTGAAATCCAACGATTGCACAAACAAATTTGATGATTCGAATCTAATTTTTTTTTTCAGAACTTCAGATCCAAGCAAACCGGAAACAGATTTCACGGCTACCGGATTTCTAAGTTTTCTTTTGTACAAGCACAGCGGCAATGTTTTGTTTTCTTTATTTTTATTATTTTATTTTGTAAAAAAAAAATCGAAATATAGAAAATCAAATAGAAATGAAACAGAACCTACGTATAAACTGAATCTATGAAACTATATAGCTATTGAAATGAAATTGAAAACACAATTTGAATTGAAAAGAAAGTTTGCAGAAAAATTCAGATGCTAATGCTAATACGATGAATTCAAAATGCATAATGGAGTTGAAATCAAACATTACATCTACTCATTACAAAAATTCAGATAACAAAAAAACAGAAAAAGAAGAAGAAAATCAGAGGAAAAGGAGAAGAAGAAGAAGAAGAAGATGAAGAAGAAGAAGAAGAAGAAGCACTTACCAAACTTGAAGGGTTAGAAGAGAGGTTGGAATCCTCTATCTTGCTTTAGCCATTGCCGGAATTCTCCACCGGAAAGAGGATGAGAAAAAGAGGGGAAAATAGGGAGAAGAAGAAGAATAGGTAAGAAGAGGTGGAGAGGAAGGGGAAGAAGAGAGGGCTTAGGCAAAAGAGAGAAGACAAGCCTCTCTTCCCCCTACGTATCATATTTATAATTTTGAACTTTTCTCCATAAGTCCCTTTTCTTTGTAAAATTTCATTTCAAAAACCTCTCTTCAAAAAGTTATTTACAAAATACTTCAAAATGACTATGTTTTAGAAAATACAAAACTAAGTCTATTTTAACTCTAATTTTTTATGATTTTCAAAAACTAAACTACTACAATTATGTCAAACACTAAAATAGGCATTAAAATGTACAATAAAACTATTTTTCATGCATTTTCTATTTTTAAATCATTTTAGCACATTTACTCGAAACTAACATAAAATTGGGTTTTTAAATCATTTTCTCATGAAATCATGCATATTTTTATATGAAAAATCCCTAAAATATATGCATGATCAATGTTTGGATCATGGCCTAGATCCAACCTGAGTTTTATTATGGACCGGTTCTAGATCTGGTTGAATCAGATTAGATCCGTAACAGGGTCCAGGCACTATTTACAAGTTTCAAGACCGGTTTAAACTTTTAGATGATCGGTTTGAAGTACTTTTAGACCGATTCCAGCTTGAGGACCCAGAGTTTTACCCATAATAGTATGTTTTTGTTATTTTTCATGTTTTATAAGTGTTTATTGTTAATGAAGCATGACTTATGCATGTCTAATACACGTGCTTTATATTATTTAACACTACATGAATTTCGTGGATTAGTGACGGACGTTATCCGCCACTAATTCATCGCTACAATTGTTAGCGATGGATAGCGTCCATCGCAATTCCCTAGTCGCTAATTGGCGACAAAAAAGATCCATCGCTAAATTATGAGGGATTAGCGAATACCACAATTCGTCGCTAAATAATGACTAAATTTGTTTTTACGATAGATATAAATTTGTCGCTAGTCCATCGCTAAAATTTACTAATGGATAATATCTGTCGCTAAATTGTGTCGCTATTTTATGCCTGAATTTTAGAAACGGATACATATCCGTCGCTAATCCGTCACAAAATTTTTAAAAAAATAAAAAAATTGTTTGAAATATAAATATCGAAAAAAAAATCGCGTTATACAAATTATATAAGTTGTGTATATAGACAAAGAACACATAAAAAAAGCGTATACAAAATAGGTAAAACAACTTTAACCAAACAAGTTATAAGTAAAAAAGTTATCAATCGCATCTGACTTGGTGGGCCCAGATCCTATTATTATGTTATCAAGTATGGGTAACACGTGATTCGTTGATCCAGATATCAAATTTAATTCAACAAGTAAAAAAATTGATCACATTTAGTCGAGCGCTTTTCTACAGGGCCAATTGTATATCATGTATGTCTACCATTCAACAAAAATTGTAGATATGTACATAAGAGAGACTCTTGAAAAGAAGAATAGGTTGATAAAATTTTACACAAGCTCATACACTCATAGTCGCAGTTGCTTCCTTGATTTGCTCAATAGTAAAAACATCAAAGAAGTCATCATCAGTAATTGCCTTAATGACTGCAAGTGCAACAATATCATCAACGCTCACTGGTGGTGCTAAGAGGAGGTCTAAAGCAGGCGGAGAGTTTAAAGGCCTCATAAGATTTTCACTAGTGCGCAAGAACTTCTCAAGAGGTTCCCCAATTAGATCAAGGGAGATCTCAAAGCTATCTACCCTTCACTTCCTTTAAATAAATCTTGGCCTCAATATGACACCTAAGGAATAAACATGCATCTATGTAATCAATACAGTTAAAAAAATCATAATTGGGATATCACAAAAATACAGAGTATAGATCAGAGACAAAATGTTTAGAGAAGATTACTTGTGTTTGGGTACTTGGAGAGGACTGCTGACTCTGCTTCCCTCTTCCCAGTGAAGTATTTAGATCAAAGAAGAAATGGAGGCAAGTTGTAGTCATGAACAAAGATTAAAATAAACTTTGAAACTTCTATTGCCAAGTGTTGCATATATGAGTGATTTAGAAAAGCACATTAAGAGAAAAATGCTAATAACCGGTTTAGCAACTTGAACTAAGAAAAATGAAACAGCATATTGACCCTCACATAAACTGAAGTCATAAAACCTTTTGATTTCTTCCTGTATATAGTAGAGAAGCAAAATACATGACATCCAAAATACTGCTAAATTAAGACAGTGCTTCTACCAAACTACAGTTACCAAAACAGTACTTACAATTAGCTAACTAGGAGATCTATAAATTTAAGGAAGACAAAAAAGAGCCACCATTTTATCTAATGGTCCATAGCATCATTATTTTGAGAGAGAGAGAGAGAGTTATACAATGCATATGACTATAAACACCCCAACTTTTTTGAAATCTTCAAAAATTTTCCTTTTTGCCCCTACCCTCCACCTTCTGAGTACTTGGATCAACTTCGGATCAACTCCTGATTATTTCTCGGATTCACTTCCTTGTTGAAGATCCGAAATCCAATTACATTTCCTATATTTGACCCAATCTCGGATCCAGATCAAATATCCAAATCCAATTCTGAGTCTGGATCTCCTATTTACAATTCAAAATCTAAAAATCTAAAATCAATTTTTTGTGTGGCTCAGATATTTTATCCAGACCCAATCTCTATTTGGATCCATCCCTCTCATGTTTCCTCAATTCGAGATTCAAACTCGATGTTTGCTCAAAACCTCAGATCCAGATCCATTTTAAAACTCAACTTTTAAAATTTAAACTTGTTATTTCAAAACTCCCTTTTTTGTAAAATTCAATACTTTTGTAAACTTTTCAAAAATCTCATCTGGACCCCATCTTTTAAATCCCTCGTATTTCCCTCATATTTTTAGGTTTTTCTTTCAAAAACATAAAAGAAAAAATTTGCATAAAACAACTTTACCCTCTTTTTGAAACTCTTTGTAACTAAAACCTCTTTTTGAATTTTTTTTTGAAATTATGAGGGACCCTTTTTTAAAATAGTATAACGGTCTCCCCCTTTATAACCACCATCGTGGGAGGGAGGGTGAGACCACGAAGCATCGATCAGTATCTCCTCTCATCCACCGAGCCTTCTCCTATTCTCCCTCTTTCCTTTCCTTCTCCCCTCCTCTCTTCCTCTCCTTTTTTTTTCCTTTTTCCCTGTGTTTTCTTCCTGGTCGACTGAAGGAGGTCAGCCCTATAGCAGCAGCCACGATGAGAATCTTTTTCTTCTTCTTTCTTTTGGATTTTTCATAGCATCGGCTTTCTGTATCTTTTCTACTAAAGCATCATAGGCAATATCGATCTGCCTATAGCAACATCGGTTTGCATTCTGCAATAAGGTGTTGACTCTTTTTCTTTGTTTGTTATCTTTCTTCTTTTCTTTTGTAGTTCCTTGTTATAATTTTTTGTTTTTTTTCTTTCATCCTTGCATTTGCTTATAAGTGCTTTATTGAATCGTTATCTGTTTTGTTGTTGCATTCAATTTCTGCTACATTACATAGTTATACTTTGCAGCACATCCATGGTATTCACCATCATACAACATCTTTCTGTTATGCATCACATTCAGTTTGCACCATCTCTCTTTCTTTATATTTGTATGATGTTTATCATCTGCAATGGCACTGTCTTGTTCACTCTACTCCCCCCTACTCGTTGAATAAAGTCATATACCTAAAGACGCTTTATGCAATCAGTGAAGGACAAGGATTCTTTTATCATAAGAGTGATACACTTGTGGCTAACCCCTTTTATTACATATCTAGAATACTTCGGATTCTTTCGAATCATCTATGTCCATTAGCATTGCTTATTTTGAAGCTCAGATTGGAAAGATATTCTTCATTAAGTTCATGTACTTGACAAGAGATGGTCTATGAGTATTACCATATACAGGAATTTAAAATATACAAAATGATTACTGATAATTTTGGGGTTGTCATGTGTAAGCTCATGGAGGATTGATCAATATTATGAACAGTTGGAAAGGTTCCTTTCTGTGTTCTGAGAAAGTTGAACAGGGAGAAGGGTATTTTGGTTGTTTTACAGTAATAGAATTCTTTTTTTTTAGAGTTCAAGGTCCTGGGTCAAATCATACGCAGACAATTCATGTTGAAATTGTAAGATCCACGATTTTCATTTTTATGTATATTGTGTAATTATATGAAAATCGATGAATTTTTATGTTTTGGCAATTTCTGAAGATTTGCTTATTTTGAGAATTGGGTTAAATTGCGTAATTTTATGTAATAGAGCGATTTCAAAAAATCTAGAGCGAATCAACCCCCACAATTTTTAGGGTAAGTTTGGAACATGGTTGTAGTGATACACTCCGAATTTGCGACCCGAACGACGAAAAAACCTAGTCAGTGCATGTGAATTACGAGTCTTGACTTAATTTTGGACCCGAATCTTAGAACACTTAATTTTAACGAATGAGAGACTATTTTCTCAAGAGGCATCAACCATTCTACGTTAATTAAGGTTATAAAGAGAATAAAATAATTTATTGGAATTAAATTATTATTTTAATTTATTAAATAAGCATTTTCTTATGACATACATAATCGATGTGTTTTGGTTTTGGATCTGGAGCACCTAGTGGATCCAAGACCCATGGACAACCCCTACAGTGGACGTCCATGGCCATGGTTGACCAGCTGGTCAATGCTTGACCAGCTGGATGGTAATTTTGAAAATTTCTAGCATGGATTTTAAGTAGAGGCCTTCATTGGCCATGCATCATTCCAACACCCTCATGATGAAGCCTAGGCTCCATCATCAGGGGCGTCTTTTCCAAAAGAAGGCTATGGGGCTGGCGCCCCATGGCAAAATTATAATATCTTCAAAAGATTTTAAATACTTCAAATCCATTGGGCACAATGGGTGGCAGCCAAGGGCGCCCCCTTGTAAAAATCCTAACTTTTAAGGCTCTTAATGAATGGTGTTTTTGAAATTTCTGCAAAGCCTTTTAGAAGGCTTGACATGCATTGGTTGTTGGGGGCGTGGAGCTCCCCAACCCTTCATCTTGGAGGGATTAAATCCCAGCCATCCATCCCTAAGCCCACACCTATAAAATCTTTACAAAAAATGGGTCCCCCTTGTTTTGGGCGATTTTCCCTCTATTCTCTCTCTCTTCTCTCTCCCAAATCTTCTCTTTCTCTTGTTCCCCACTTCCAGTCGTGGGTGTCTCTTGGAGTAGAAAGTTGCAATCTACCTTCTTCTTCCTCAAATAGCTAAGGTGAAGATCCAACTGTTTTCTTTTATGGTTCGTTAACTCATGAAACCGAAGATGCTAATGCACCTATGCGTGCACGATCCTTCGGTGGATTAGCAAGACATGCAATACCATGTTCTTTGTTACTGTCATTTCCCATCCTTATAGCATGCAAATTATCTTGTTTTCCTTTCTATACCATATTGCTCAACCCCTTGTCTCATGGCTGCATGCAGAAATTTTTATATATATGCAGTCATTTTTTCAATAGCATTTGTTTTTCTGTTTTGGTTGTTTTCCTCTTCTTGTTTTCGTTTTTTTTTCTTGCAGTTTCGTGGCACTGAGCCTTCACCCTCATAATGAGGTTCAAAGCATGAGCAGGGTCTTAGTAGGCTCGTTGGGGTGTGATGGACTGAGCTGAGCTCGTCCAACCTACACCCAGTTCTTGATAGCACCTACTTGTAGCGTTTTGGTAGCTGCAACCGCCCTGTTTGATGTTCTTCTTTTTGTGCATTGGGTATAACCCAATCCCAACCCTTTCGGGAAAGGGTGTTGTGGCTTGTGCTGGCCTAGGTCACGGCTTGACCAGGTCCCCATTGGATTTCTTTTTTTTTTCTCTTTTCTTTAACGCTTGTCCAGCCCACTTAACCCTCTTGTTTTCCTTTTTGGGTACCTAGCAGTTTGGGTCGACCTTGTGCAGGCACCCATTGAACCCTTGCTACCTGCGAACCGAGCGCTTGGGCTCTGGTTCATGTTGGTGGATGATGGCACGGTTTGGTCTAGTGGACCAGACCTTCTCGCCAACCCGGTTTGTGCCATGGCTGGGTTGGGCGCCCTGCAGATGGTCCGTGTGCCCAGTGCATGCCTTCGCACATATTTTATTTTTGTACCAAGAGGTTTCGGTTGCAGTCAGGTCTAAACCCAAAGTTCAGACCTGTGTGTGCGTGCTTTGGCAGCAAGGTTGGCACCCGGTGCTAGCCTTGGCCTTTCTTAGGGTGAGCCGAGTGCTAGCCGCAAAGGCTGGGCACCCGGGCTATGGTTGTCCACCCTTTTTGGGTCCAGGTCTGAACCGAGTGGTTTGGGCCTGTTCGTGGTTATGGACAGCAGGGTCCTGTGGACCAGTCCCTTCCCCGTGTCCAGCTCCCTCGATACCCCGAAATTTCTTTTAGCCGGCCTAACTGTTTTTCCTCTTGACTGTAGTTGGGTGTGCACCACTTGGGTGCTGCGCACCACTTGGGTGCTGCGCACCCTTCGCAACCTATTAACTCGTGGTGGGTGCAGGACTGAACCGAGGTCCAGACCTGAACCCATTGGCAGCTCAGCTAGCACCTAGTGCTAGCCGCGGCTCCACTTAGTTGGAGTCGGGTGCCAGCCCATTTGTGCTGGACACATCCCCCGAAATTTCTCGTTTGGCTGAACCACTTTTGGCTCGGGTCTGAACTGAAAAGGTTCAAACCCTACCTTGTCTTAGCTGCTGTCTGGTCCTAAGGACAAGATGCCTTGACCCACCTTGGCACCCCCTCTCACTACGTTAGTCATTTAACTTTTGTTAGGGGCTGGAGCCAGCCCAACCGAACCCTTTAGTCGGTATGGTCCGATCCATGAGTCGGACCAGACCTGGTTGGTAAACATGACAGTCTGGTCCATGGGACCATACCACTATGTTAGCTGGAGTTTTTCGGCAGCATGTGTGGCACACTTGCAGCCCCGGTATTGCCACTTATGTGGCTGTCAACCTACTTCCCCATTTAAACAAAAACAAGCCTACTTTAGGTTGGTCCTATTAGGTTCGAGCTAGCCTTAGTAGTGCCCCACACCATCCTCGCACCCCGGTTAAGTTTTGGCATGAGTGCATGCCTTGGGTTGCTTTGTTTTCGACACACACACACACACACACACACACACACACACATATATATATATATATATATATATATATGTATCTAGGTATGAACGTGTACACGTATATGTGAATATACGTATATGAATGTGGAACCTCGAATATGTTGTAAACATGGATATGCAGGTAAATATGTACACACACACACACACACACACACACACACACACACACACACACATATATATATATATATATATATATATATATATATATATATATATATATATATATATATATATATATCAAAAGCACATGATGATCATTTCAGTGTAACCGAATGGACTTGCGACACTCTGGTGTCCTGTCCAAGTAATTTTTTTGAATGACTCCACACCCCGAACTAAGTTCGAGTTACCCAGTGTTGTCTTACATTCGTTTTGGCAAATGGTCTGTTTCGGGTCCGCAGGTGCGGCACCCCGAGCCATGGCAATGCAAATGTAATCCCTATCAGATGGGAATATCCCAGGTTTTCACCATAAACTTGTAAGTGTGTTGAACCACGTGTGTAAGATTTTTATCGCAATTGCATCTTCCCTGCAAGAGCGACTGTTCACCGTGGAAATAGCTAATGTTATTCCCATAAGATGGAATTTTAGATGAATTAAATTTAAACCCTTAAGAATGCGAATGTAATTCCCATACGTATGAGAATGTTGTTAAATGCAATCTTAACACTGAAGTATGCCAGTTAGTGCTTTTTATTTATCGCATATTATACAAATGCCTCTGTTGTTTATACTTGTGCAAAAGATAGAAATATGTGATACTCCTTCACTTTGCACTTAGCACATCTTGACACTATTACTGAGTAGTGCGTACCCTGAGGAAGTATATTGCTTGAGGCATTGGTAAGCGCATTAGGTGCACTTACCCTATGAAATGAAAAGATAGGAAATTGAACACCATAGGGTATGAATATTGAAATGACTTGTGGTCGGCTCAGTGGAGTCCTCGGGCAGTGGCCCTTGTGTTGTGTAAGGACTCTTGTGTGACATACCCTAAACATAACATAAATAATATGGTGTTGTGACTGCTTTCGCGAGCGGTATTCTTCGTTGGCTGCGTGAGGCTAAGCACGTGAATGGGCTGGCTAAGTCCTCGTTTTGCGTATCGTGCAGGGACCACAGGACAAATTCCTCGTAGTGAGGTATGATTGAAACATGAGCCTTAAGAAAGATAAACCTGCTTCACCCCATTCACAAAATGGTTCACCTTGGGAGAGGGTGGATGGTACAACCTTGAGTGACTTGTCGTTACTACGACACGTGTTTTGACAGGAGCTGTAGCGTCCTTTGGCCTCCGGTCAGTCAGAGTCAGGGAGGTCAAGGTGCCTTTCTAGGACCTCACTATTGCAGTAGTATGAATTGCAATCCTTGCCTATGCGAGTATTTTCTCCTAGCCGTGTGCTGCTCGCATGAGGTTGACTCGGTCTGTAGCTTCCCCGGTTACCACACTACATAACAGACGTCGGGTGCATGTCTCACAGAATGCGAGGTTTCCTTTGCGTACCCGAAGGAGTAATCAGAAGAACTTAAAGACTAACAAATCAACTGACTTACTGTAGTTGCTATCTTACTTGGGTTGTGGACTTCCGTCCAGTTGCTTTACTTGCTTCAGCTGTTATTTGGTTACTTTTTGAACTCTTGTTACAGTTATTACTACTTTGAGCACTTGCTTTACAGTTATTGTTGCTTCTTTAGTTACTTGCTGCTCAGTTCGTTGCTTTAGCTACTTGTTGTACATGTTACTACGACTTGTTGACTAGTACTTGTCACTTTGCACTTACCTGACACATGCACTTACACTTGTTAGCTTTTCCTGCTTTTCCTGTGTACATGATATATATACTTGCTTGTGGTTGTTTCTTCACCACCTCGCTAGAGGACTGACCCCATTTTATGGGGATATAGGTGACGAACAGGTATAGTGCTGATGCGGTGATACACGGTGGAGGCTCTGAGGACCCACACACACTTGACTTGCAGTTCCTGTACCTAGTGGTTTTCTTTTGGGTTTTGGTTGTTGTTGGGATATATTCCCTGTTTTATACCTTTAGTACTTACATTTGTAAACTCTTAAAATTGTTGGGGTGTTTTTCCTTTTTACTTTACAGCTACACTTTTTGTACACACCGTTGGTTACACTGTTTCCACTTGTTGCACTTATCTGTGGTGGCCGCTCAGACTTGTGGCTTTGTTGTTTTTCCCACACTTGCTTTCTGCTGGTTTTCTACTTAAACCCTTTCAAAAAAAAAAATTACTAAAAATTCCAAGTTTTTCCATGGTTGGGGTTTAGGGCGCGACAGTGTTTGGTATCAGAGCAGGGTTTAAGTGTGTGGTCAGAGCTTCATCATGCATCATCCATTGCATTGTTAGTATAAGTTAAGCTTCTTTATTTCTTTTATTTCATGCTTTTAGATAGTCTGTATTTGTGGTTCTGTGTATGTGATAGATGTCGACAAACCCTACCTACGACAAGATTTTGGAGGCTCTCCAAAACCTGACTCGAGGCAAAGATGCCTTGAGTGGAGTTGTGCGACATTTGGCACGTAATGTGCATATGTTGGCACCTCCGTGTGCCAGGTGTTTGGAAGATCACGCGGGGCAGATCTGTCCCTGTGAGTTGGCTGAGTGCCCCTACTGTAGTCTTCGTGGGCTTGTCGAAGAGGAATGTCAGACGAAGCAGAAGGATGAGCTCTGGAAGAGCAATGCGAAAGACATCGAGGATGTTTCTTCGGTCTCTAGACCATTGGTGGTGGAAGTGGATAGCCAGGATGGAGAAAGGCATGGAGCGATCGTTTCTCCCCAATATTCTCCTGAGTCCTACCCCCATGTTCTTTCTTCAAAGTATGTGCCACCGATTCTGAGGGAAGTTCAGGAGATCTCTGACACGCCGCTGAGGAATGTTGTTTCTCCTCCACGTGTTAGACCGAGGCGCTGTGGTAGTCGAAAGGACTACAGGGACTTCTACACCAGCAAATCATAAATTTGTGATGTGTTGTTTTAATGTTAGAAACACTGAGTCAGTGTTTCGTTTTTGGTTTTGTTATGCTTAAGTTGTTGTCAGTGCTTGTTTAACCCTATCTTGATGAAGGGTACTTCTGTAATGTTGCAGTTTCTTACTAATAAAATGGAATTTTTTTCTATCCTTGTGTATTTGTTGGTTGCTTACGTATAGACTTTTGCGTATTTAGATAGTGTGGCGCACCAGGTGTGATGACCTTATGGAGACTCTGAACAACCTTACTGAGGTTGTGGGTCGACAAGCAAAGACTATGTGGAACATGGGCGAGCACCTCCAGCAGGCCGCCCAGGGACAAAGAGCACATGCCCAGGTTCCTGTTGCAGCAGTCCCATACAAGCAGTTTATGAGCTTGAACCCTCCCTCGTTTGACGGAAAGTCATCGTCAGAAGCAGCTGAGGATTGGATTAGAGAAATAGAGCGTATCTTTCATGTCTTACAAGTTGGTGATGATCGGAAAGTAGATTTTGGTCATACCGTCTCAAGAAAGATACAAAGAGGTGGTGGGCAACCACCTAGGAGATCAAATTCGATAACCAGCCAGTTGATTGGGAGCAATTTGTAGAAGCATTCTACGCAGCCTATTTTCCAGCTTATGAGAGGAGCCAGAAAATGCAGGAGTTTCTCGACCTCCAATAGGGTAGTTCTTCTCTCTCTGAATATGTCACGCGTTTTCGCAACCTTGAGAGGTTTTGTCCGCACTTATACACAACAAAGGAGCGAGCGCTTAAATTTGCGTGAGGGCTGAAGCCAGTCTTATGGACGAAGGTGTACACCCGTGCACCTATGACGGTCGATGAGGCTTTAGAGACGGCCTCCTTGCTTGAGTATGATTGGACCGAATCACAGAAGACTCCCGCACCACGTCCGCAACAGCAGAATCCTGGCCAAAAGAGTTGGCCAAGGAAGAGACATTTCCAGAAGAACCAGGGTGGGAGGAAGTTTCATCCTCAATAAAAAAAGCAGCTCACTGCGGCTAGTTGTCCAAAATGTACCACAGATCATCCAGGGCGACCTTGCCCACGGGACACAGGCGGATGTTTATATTGCGGAAAGATGGGTCACTATATCCGGGATTGCAGGAAGAAACAGGCAGACGACCAACGCAGGAATACGCCGAGTACCTCCCAGCCAGCACAGTAGCGACAGCCTGCTACACAGCAGCTACCGCAGTCATATCCACCGTGGCCAACGAACCAGAAAGTCATTGCCGGACGAGCATACGCGGCAACATTTGAGCAAGTGACCAAGGCAGAGTTAGCCCAAGGTACGATCTCAGTAGCCGGACATGAAGCATTTACCTTATTTGATTATGGTGCTACCCATTCGTTCATAGCAGCTAGATTTGCTCGTACTTTGCCTTTGGTAGTCGAGCCTCTGAATTTTCCATTGGAGGTTCGCACTCCAACTGGAGAACAATCTTTTTGTAACTCATATATTCTGAACATTGTGGTGTCAGAGGCAGGGCAGAACCTATCAGCTGACGTTATCATGTTAGATATGACAGAGTACGATGTGATTTTGGGCATGGATTGGCTTTTCGAGTACCATGCTCAAGTCTTTTGTCGGGAAGGCAAGGTCGTTCTTTTTCGGCCTGATCGTCCTGTTTTGAAGATCAAGCTTCCTCGACCTGTGCGCAATAGCCGCATGATTTCTTCTTTTAAGGCTCAGAAGTATCTGTGGAACGGGGGCACTGCTTTCCTAGTCAATATTGCCCCAGTTGAACCTGAGATGGTGTTGATCGATGACTTGGACATGGTTTTAGACTTTGCCGATGTGTTTCCGGAGGAACTGCCTGGGTTACCTCCGAGGCGAGAGATCGATTTCGGTATCGAGTTGATGCCTGGAACGACACCGATTTCCAAGGCACCATATCGTATGGCCCTAGCGGAACTTGAGGAGTTGAAGCGTCAGTTGGAAGAACTTCTCGATCAGGGTTTTATTCGACCTAGTGCTTCACCGTGGGGAGCACCAGTGTTGTTCGTTCGGAAGAAGGATGGATCCCTGAGGTTGTGCATCGATTATCGGATGCTCAACCAAGCGACGATTAAGAACAAGTATCCGTTACCGAGGATCGAAGGCCTTTTCGATCAGTTGCAAAAGGCAAAGGTTTTCTCGAAGATTAATCTCAGATTGAGCTACCATCAGCTTCGCATCCGAGAGGATGATATTGCGAATACAACTTTCTGGACAAGTTATGGGTTATATGAGTTCGTGGTGATGCCTTTTGGCCTCACAAATGCTCCAGCAACGTTCATGGATTTGATGAACTGGATCTTTTGTCCATTTGTGGACTCGTTCGTGATAGTATTTATCGACGACATCTTGGTCTATTCGGAGAGTCTGGAGCAGCATCGAGAGCATCTGCGGATTGTTTTGAGTACTCTTCGTGAGCATCAATTGTTTGCCAAGTTCTCTAAGTGTGAGTTTTGGCTCGAGCGCGTCATGTTTCTTGGCCATGTGATAACGAAGGACGGAGTATCCGTCGATCCAGCGAAAGTCAAAGCAGTTCTGGGCTGGAAGCAGCCCTAGATTGTGTCTGAGATTCGTAGTTTTCTTGTATTGGCCGGTTACTACCGACGTTTTATCCAAGACTTTTCGAGGATCGCTTTACCTTTGACGAAGCTATTACGTAAGGGTGTTAAGTTCATGTGGAAATCTGCAAGGCAAAGGCATGGACAGGGGTCAACAAGGTGACAAAACAATTGAAGAGCTAGCAGAGTCTGATTCAACGATTCAAGAGTTTCTAGAATTTGCCAGTACTCAGAAGCAAGATGAGCCATCACCACTGGTACAGGATCCGACAAAGGATGTCAATATTGGTTCAAAAGATGATCCGAAAATCCTCAAGATTGGCTCCAGCTTAAGTTCAGATGAGAAGGAAAGGTTCATCCATTTTCTCAAACAACATCAAGAAGTCTTCGCTTGGACTTTTGAGGATATGCCAGGCTTAGACCCCAAGCTGGTCGAGCATCGTCTCGTGCTAAAGGCGAACTGCAAGCCAATCAAGCAAAAACTTAGGAAAATGGATCTCCGAGTAGCACCGCAAGTTAAAGAAGGACTTGAGGAATTGTTAAATGCAGGATTCATCCGGACTATTGACTATCCAGATTGGTTGGCAAACATTGTGGCAGTTCCCAAAAAGAATGGCAAAGTCCGAATCTGCATCAATTTCAGGGATCTGAACAAGGCTACTCCAAAAGATGATTATCCGCTCTCCAATATCGATCTTTTGATCGACACCACGATGGGCCATGTAATATTTTCTTTTACGGATGGATACTCAGGCTACAATCAAATCAAATTGGCCGCTCGTGACCAATCCAAAACTTCTTTTACCACGCCTTGGGGTACATTTTGCTACACAATCATGTCGTTTGGGCTCAAGAATGCTGGTGCAACCTAACAGAGAGCAATGACAGTTATTTTTCATGATCAGATGCACAAGAACATGGATGCCTATGTGGATGATATCCTAGTCAAGTCCAAAGAAGGAGAAGATCATCTTGATGCTCTTGGCCAAGTCTTTGAAAGACTCATTCTGTACAAGCTAAGACTCAATTCGCAGAAGTGTGTCTTCGGAGTAGAGTCAGGCAAACTGCTTGGCTTTATGATCAGCAAGAAAGGTATAAAAGTGGATCCCGCTAAGGCAAAAGCGATCATTGATATGCCGCCACCAACAAATCTTAGAGAACTTAGGAGCCTTCAAGGGCGCATTCAGTCTATTCGGCGCTTTATCTCTAATTTGGCCATGAGATGCGAGTCATTCAATCACTTATTAAGAAAAGAAGTGAATTTTGAGTGGGGACCAGAATGTCAGCTCTCGTTTGAGCGCATCAAGAAGTATCTCCTTAATCCACTTGTTCTGAAGCCACCAAAACTTGAAAAACCACTTCTCTTGTATATTTCCGTTAACCAGAATGCTTGTGGCGGATTCCTTGCATAGTATGAGGAAGGCAGCCAGACAGAGCATGCCATCTACTACGTGAGCAAGACTTTCATCGACTATGAGAAGAAATATTCTCAGATGGAAAAGACATGTCTAGCTTTAGTCTGGATGTGTCAGAAGCTGAGACATTATCTGTTGGCCTTAGAAATCAAAATTTTGTCAAGGCTCAATCCCCTCAAGTACATCCTTGAGCAACCATTTCTTACTGGACGGATTGCAAAAGGGCAAGTACTCCTGATGCAGTATGACTTAGAGTACGTATCTTAGAAGTCAGTCAAAGGTCAGTCTATAGCAAATCAGTTGGCAGACTTTCTGTTGTCAGAAGAGATTAAGGCGGAAGATGATTTTCCCGATGATCGCATCTGCAATATTCAAGAATCCCCAGTTTGGACCCTATTCTTTGATGGAGCTCAGAATATGTCCGGCATAGGGATTGAGATCTTGTTGATCACCCCCGAGAAGGAGATGATCCCTTATTCCCTCAAGCTCAGCTTTCAATGTACTCATAACATGGCCGAGTATGAAGCTCTTATATAATGCCTCAAGATTCTGCAAGACTTCAATGTCAAGAGAGTACATGCCTTCGACGACTCATTGCTTGTTGTCAGTCAAGTTAATGCTGAATGGAAAGTCAAAGATTCCAAATTGATTCCTTATCAGAAGATTGCCTTAGCTCTCATAGGCAACTTTGAAGAATATCAGCTTAACCATATCAAGAGGGAATACAATCACATAGCAGATGGCCTAGCTTGTCTAGGTTCCATTTTGTCTTTCAAAGTCAGTGAATCATGTCGTTCCTTCAAAATTGGCAGACTTGATAAACCTGCCTTCATTTCAGTTGAGCGGGTAAACCAAACCACTCAGAAAGAGAAACCTTGGTATCAAGACATCAAAAACTTTATTGAAACTGGTGAATTCCCACCAGAGATGTCAAGAAAGGAGCAACGTATGATCCAGCGCATGTCCACCCGCTATTTCATCCTTGCCAATACTCTCTACCGTCGTGGGTTCAGCTCTGAGTATGCCAGATGCTTAGATAAAGATGAAGCCATGAAAGTTGTCCAAGAGGCACACAAGGGAATTTGTGGTGGTCATGTCGGCTATCAAACGCTCGTCAAGCAGATCATCCGGGCAAGGTATTATTGGAAAACCATGCGGCAGGATTGCCATCGATTCGTAAGGAAGTGCATCAAATGCCAAATGCATTCACCTTCTATTCATGCTCCAGCCGCATACTTGCAGTTCATGGTTTCTCCTTGGCCTTCTTCGATGTGGGCCTTCTACGTGGTGTGTTCAATCACTCCTTTAGCTTCTAATGGCCATAAATATTTTCTCACAGCTACAGAATACTTCACAAAATGGGTCGAAGTGTTGAGAAATTCGGTTTTGATGTCACATAATATGATACACTGTCTTATTTGATTTTATATGATATGATAATATGTTCTCTTGAAATAATGTTATATTATGACTGAATATGTTTTGCCATAAATCTAACGAGTATTTGATGCAAGGATATCTCACCCAATAAGGATGGAGACTTCCTGTTCAAGTACAACTATGGTGCAATCATACTCCTTGAAGAAAAAGCTTGATGAGCCATGCTTTCCTAAAGTTCAAATGAAGAGATCGGCTACTTCAAGATGAAGACTTTTTTCTTCTTTAGAGTCATATGTAACAGAACCTTCAGGAACTTGCATATTGCATATTACATACTCATTCATAAACACTATATCATAAAAGTATACGATAGTTTCAAAAAGCTCCTTTTTGAAAACTAATAATTGTACCTTCTTACAACCTTTCATGAAAAAGATATTTTGTCATATAATAATTGTACCTTATACTATATACAAGACAACATGAAAAAAGGAATGTAGGAAAAAGACAAAAACATAACATCGACTACATGGAGAAAACAAATATAATATGTTTTTGAAAAGACTTTAGTTTCCCTCTTTAAAGAAATATTTTTTATAAGAAGAAGACAAAAACATAAAATCGACTACATAAGAAAAGCAAATAAAATATGTTTTTTGAAAAGACTTTAGTTACCTTCTTTAATGAAATGTTTCTTAATACAAGAAGAAGACAAAAACATAAATCGGCTACACATAAGAAAAACAAATAAAATATGTTTTTGAAAGGACTCTAGTTACCTTTTTTCATAACCATAGAATGTCGACTTACTTGAAGTCATCATTCTCTCTACAAAGCATTAAATGCCTTCTGTAACAAATCCTTGTTAATATCCTTCTCAAAGAATGTCGACCTTCTTTTGGTCCTTATTCTCTCTGGAGACTTTGAAAAACACAACATAAAGAAAACACTTGACATGACTATGTACAAATAAATATCTCAAAACACTCATAGTACTTACACTCATTTAAAGCAAAGAAGTACTAATGTACCTCAAATCATTAATTAGAATAAAGACAAAACTACAACCCAACGTTCAATGTACTATTGTAAGAAATAGACTTTTTACATAAAATATGTATTACCTAAAATAATACAACGACTAGTGTACCCTCTATTTTACTCTTATGGAAAAAGGCATTCTCGAACTTCTCTAAAAGATATTTTTGAAATGACATAACATTTCACATTTCAAAAAGTTACAATTCCAAAATGTAACGACTACTTTTTAAAAGGCTATATAAACACACTCAAATAAACTATTCAGATAATGGAATGGAATAGACGTGTGAGCTTACAAAGAGAAAAATTTCTATTCGTGATTTAAAAAGAGAGCCTTGAAAAAGAAAGAGAAAAAGAAAAAGAAAGAAAAGAGAAAAAGTCAAGTCCAGCTCTTTGACAAAGAGTATCCTCTGAGTGACAAACAGATCATTTCTGAGAATCCTTCATTCGTGCATTCATATCATTCTGAAGGTTCTATAGGAAGTATTGTAACTCTGTTATTCACTGTATTCCTTCTTTGTTTAAAGAAGTAGACCTCTGTGAAAGAGGGTGTTGCCCTTCTCTGTTGAGAGAAGAAGACCTCTTGGGAAGAGGGTGTTGTACTATTTATCCGGTGACTCAGATGTTATAGTGGAAATCTCAAGTGGTTTGCTTAGGGACTGGATGTAGGTCTGGATACTGACCGAACCAGTATAACTTCTGTGTTTTATGTGTTGTGCCTTATTGCATAATTATTTTTATCTTATCGATCATAATCATATTTCACTATTCACCCCCCCTCTAGTGGAATTTCATTTGGTATCAGAGCAGGTTTGCTGGTTTCGACGTAACAAGTCTTCCAGCACAAATGGCATCTACCTCTTATGCTCGTGATATTGAAGGTCAACACGCATCTCGTCCTCCTTTCTTCAATGGCTCCAACTATGGATATTGGAAGTGCAGAATGGCTATCTTTCTCAAATCCATAGACTTTACTGTATGGAAAATTGTTGAGCATCCATACACATTTCCATCCGCAGACTATAACTTATGGTCTGATGAAGAAAAGAAAATGGCAAACCTAAATGCAAAGGCTATGAATACCTTATATTGTGCCATTGATCAGAATGAATTCAACAGAATATCTATATGTGAATCTGCATATGACATTTGGCATTCTTTGGAGGTTATTCATGAAGGAACCAACAAAGTAAAAGAAGCCAAAATCTCATCTCTAGTTAGAAAATATGAGTTGTTCAAAATGAACAAAGATGAACCCATCACAGAGATGTTTACCATATTCACCAATATCACCAATGATCTGAAATCTCTGAGTGTAACATATTCCCAGACTGAAAAGGTGAAGAAAATCTTGAGATCTCTCACAACTGATTGGGAGAAAAAGACTACTGCTATTGAAGAAGCTCAAGATTTATCTAAGCTTACATTGGACGACTTAATAGGCAATCTTATGGCCTATGAAGTCCACATGAAAGAAAGAAGGGAAGAAGAGCAACCAGTAAAGAAAACTCTAGCTTTCCCAGCCCTATCTGAGGATGAAGACTCAGATAAAGAATCAGAAATTGCGCTACTTACCAGAAAATTCCAGTGCTTCATGAGAAGAAACCGGCTTCCAAACAGGCACAAGGAAAGAAAAGATCTTAAAGAAGATCCCATGTGCTTTCAGTGTAATAAGCCAGGCCACTTAAAACGTGATTGTCCCCTTCTCAAAAGAAAGTTCAAAACTGAGGAACCAAAAAAGAGGTTCTTCAAGAAAAAGGCTTTGCATGCTCAATGGGATGATTCATAACCATCCACTAGTGAAGAGTCAAGTGATGATGAAGCCGAAACTGCAAATATGTGCTTCATGGCAAACGAAAGTTCGGTAAGTGAAATCTCTGATTTTTCCTTTGGAGAACTTCTAGATGCTTTTCAAGAACTATTTGAAGAATCTAGAAAGTTGAGTTTCAAAAATAAAGTTTTAAAATCTGAAAATTTAAAGCTTTCCCAAGAGAATGAAAAACTCAGCAGTGAAAATTCTGAGTTAAAAAAGAAGAATCTTATGCTTACATCTAAAATTTCTTCTACTAGCTCCAAAACTAAAAATATGCAAGTAGAAATTTCAGAGCTAAAAAGTAAAACTGAGAACCTCATAAAAACGGTTTTCAAGTTTACTAAAGGTAAAGAGAACTTGGATAAACTCTTATCCTCTCAGAAGGTCTCTTTTTACAAGAATGGTATTGGCTATTCTCATTTCAAAAAACCTTCTAGTATGAATCAAAAGACCACGTTTGTGAAAAGTTCATCTGAACCAAATAAGGAGTATTATAATGATAATCTTTCTAACTCCCCTAAAGATATAGACAAACCCAAATCCAAATGGATATGGGTTCCAAAGTCTAACAAAAAAGGACCCGATTGGGTACCAAAAAGGAGATTTACTTAATGTTTTGCAGGCTCCAAAAAAGAAGAACAGATGGATACTAGATAGTGGATGTTCAAAGCACATGACAGGACATCCAGACCTTTTTGCTGTTCTTCATCATAAAGAAGGAGGAACCGTCACCTTTGGAGATAACAACAAAGGTTTGATAATTGGTATTGGAAATATTGGTAACTTAGATAAACCTCTTATCAAAGACGTTCTCCTTGTTGAAGGCTTAAAACATAACTTACTTAGTATCAGTCAAATGTGTGATACAAGTTATAATGTCAGCTTTAATCATGATGCATGCCTCATAGCTGACACCAATAAAAACATCATCTTAAAAGGTATAAGAAAGAATAATATATATGAACTATACCTAGAAAACATCACACAACATTGCCTCATAGCTAATAATGACACTCAACATCTATGGCACATGAGAATGGGTCATGTCAATTCTAAATACATGTCTAAACTAGCTAAAGATAAGTTAGTACGTGGGTTACCCAACATATCTTTTAAAAAGGATTATTTTTGTGATGCATGTCAATTAGGAAAATTGTCAAAATCTTCTTTCAAATCCAAAAATGTCATTTCAAGTAAAAGACCTTTAGAGTTTCTCCATCTGGACCTTTTTGGTCCTTCTAGGGTAGCTAGCCTTAATCATAATAGATATGCTTTTGTCATTGTAGATGATTACTCAAGGTTTACTTGGGTAATATTTTTGAAAAACAAAAGTGACACGTTTTGTCAGTTTGAAATCTTATGTACAAAATTACAAAACGAAAAATCTTGTTCTATTGTTAAAATCCGTAGTGACCATGGACGAGAATTTGAAAATGAACTCTTTGAAAATTTTTGTAACTTGCATGGTATTTCTCATATCTTTGCCTTTCCTAGAGCTGCACCTCAAAATGGTGTAGTAGAAAGAAAGAATAGAACCCTTCAAGAATCTGCCAGGACTATGCTCCAACACAATAATCTTGCAAAATCTTTTTGGGCAGAAGCTGTTAATACTGCATGCTACATAACAAATAGAGTTCTCATTAGATCCTTATTAAATAAAACTCCCTATGAACTATTCTATGACAGAACTCCAAGAATAGACTATTTCAAAGTCTTTGGATGTAAATGCTTTATCCTAAACACAAAAGATAGCCTCGATAAGTTTGATGCTAAATCTGTTGAAGGCATATTCTTAGGATATTCAAGTCATAGTAAAGCATACAGAGTTTTCAATAAGAGTCATAATACTATTGAAGAATCTATGCATGTTAGTTTTTGTGAATCTATTGATCAATCTGTTCATATACAAACTAATGATGATGATGTTGAAAGTACAGATTTATTTTTAGATAACACAGCTAAGTCTAATGAAGATGATCATCAAAGAACCTTTGTCGATATCAAAGATCATCCTCAAAAGCAGATTTTGGGAGAACTAACAAAGGGGGTTCAAACTAGAGCTCAGCTAGAACGGATTGCAAACATGACATTCATTTCTCAACTTGAACCAAAGAAGATTGATGAAGCCATCATTGATGAGTTCTGGATGCTAGCCATGACTGAAGAACTGAATCAATTTCAAAGAAATGACGTTTGGGATCTTGTACCTAGACCAAAGGATCATCCAATCATTGGGACAAGATGGATCTTCAGAAACAAGCTAGACGAAACAGGTAATGTTATAAGAAACAAGGCCAGACTAGTAGCTCAAGGATACAACCAGGAGGAAGGTATTGATTTTGATGAAACATTTGCTCCTGTTGCTAGACTTGAATCTATTAGAATGCTTTTAGCATATGCAAGCTATATGGATTTCAAATTATATCAAATGGATGTTAAAAGTGCTTTCTTAAATGATTTTATAAATGAAGAAGTTTATGTAAAACAACCTCCAGGATTTGAAAATGAACAATACCCAGATCATGTTTTTAAACTCAAACGTGCTTTATATGGTTTAAAACAAGCACCTCGTGCTTGGTACGAAAGACTTAAAACCTTTTTATTAAAAACTGGTTTTTCTATTGGCAAAGCAGATTCTACACTATTTGTCAAAGTAGTGAATAATCATACTCTAATTGTTCAAATTTATGTCGACGACATCATCTTTGGATCTTCTAACAGCACTCTCTGTGAAGATTTTTCTAAGTCCATGCAGAAAAATTCGAAATGAGTATGATGGGAGAACTCACCTACTTTCTTGGACTGCATATTATGCAAACCAAGGATGGAGTTTTCATCAATCAATATGCTCGTGAACTTCTGAAGAGGTTCAACATGAACTCAACTACTTCAAAATCTACTCCTATGAGCACTACTACTGTGTTGGACAAAGATGAAGATGGTAAGTCTGTTGATACAAAGGTATACCGAGGTATGATAGGATCACTTCTCTATTTAACTGCTAGCCGTCCAGATATAATGTTTAGTGTTTGCTTGTGTGCTAGATTTCAGTCAAATCCAAAAGAATCACATCTTAAAGCTATAAAAAGAATAATGAGATATTTAAAAGACAGTTGATTTTGGATTATTCTATTCAAAATCCTCTACATTTGATCTAATCTCATACAGCGATGCTGACTTTGCTGGAAGTAAATCTGACAGAAAAAACACAAGTGGAACATGTCACATGCTAGGGCACTCACTAGTATCATGGTTCAGTAAGAAACAAAACTGTGTATCCTTATCAACTACTGAAGCCGAATACATTGCTGCTAGCCTAGCCTGTACACAAGTCATCTGGATGAAACAAACTTTAAAAGATTTTGATTTAAATTTTGAAAATACAACTATTTTCTGTGATAATACGAGTGCTATAAACCTATCTAAGAATCCTATTTTACACTCACGAACTAAGCACATTCAAATAAGACACCACTTCTTAAGAGAACAAGTCTTAAACAACATAATTAAACTAGAATTCATACCCACTAATCAACAATTAGCAGACATATTCACTAAACCATTAAAACATGAAGACTTCACACGAATTAGAAGAGAACTAGGAATATGCAAACTAAGTGACTTATAAATTAATCACACTTATTATAATACCTCTTATAAGTTTTGTTTAAATCTTAAAGAGCTTCCCTTCTTATCGATTTTTGTTAGTCAAACTAAGTTTCCATATTCACGTGTTCTTCATATTCTTATAAGACACATTCTTTATGTCTTTCAACTTGTCATCTTTCAAGTACACATCCATTATGACTCCTTGTCCTATCTCCTTTCTCTCATATCCATAAAAAAAACTAATTATATTAAAAGCTATTATAACAATGTTCACATCACTCAACTCCTTTATTATTTTTGTCCTTTTATGAAAACTTTTCTTACGATAAATTGTTTCACCTCTCTACTTAGTTTATGAGAACTCATACTTTTCATTAGTTAGAATCGAATGACTTTTTTTTGGTCCCTTTTACCTTTTTCTAAAAGATCTAGTTGCTATATTCTCACGTAAATTGTTTTTACTATATCATTTGTTATATCATAGCCCGACAAACTATCTATTATCATCTCTCTCATATACAAATTGAGCCTCCATTCTTGTCAATTCTTGTTTAAAACTTAACCTTATTCTCTAATAACTATGAACTTCCTCAAATCGAGCCTCTTTAAGAATATAAACAATAATTCATATCAATCATAACATTATGTCTTTCATCAATCATGTTTTTTATTACTTCTTTATCCTACACAAAAATCCATATATGTCATCTCATTTCTCTCTATGACAACTCACAATTATTACTCTTCACTCATAAATATTTCTTTGTCTCCTCATTTCATCTCTCGAATACATTTTTTATTATATTTTTTTTTAATCCGACTCCTCCATGTCTATTCCTATCAATTCTTATATACTTTTGACTCCTCCTTTTTGTCTCATCATCTCTCTTACCACTAGTCAAAGTCAAAATGTGTCCTTCTCATATCTACGTATACTCATAAAAATTACAAATATGAAAACACATTAATCATGAAACATTTTTTAAGGCACTCTTTTCTTTAAAATGTCATATCTTTCAAAGTACACATCACATGATCACCCTATGACCTATTTCCATAAAAAATATTTCTATATTAAATAAGCAATCATGACTTTTCTTTCCATCCGTGACCTTGCCTCTCTCTTATTGTATATCTCACTAAAATCGAGAATCATTAAAGTCTTGTCTCCAAGCAAACCTTTATTTATTCTAACTCTACTTTATGTCATATCTAAATCAAGTAAATGTTGTCCTTTATCACCTTTCACTCTTCTCTACATATCCATATCATCTTTTTATGTCCTTAACTCTCCATTCACGAATTTAGAATCCCTCCACATAGAGTAAAAAGTTGCTTGTTTTATTAGGCCATTATTTTCAAGATCAATCACTTTTTTTTGGTTCAACATGACACCCCATACTCTATTAATGGCTTCTCTCACTAGTCGATAAACTCACCCATAGTAAAATCTATATATTTCAATACTATGTCCTTCTCAATCTAATATAATACACTATCCTCAAACTTTGATTTGATTTGTCATTCACAAGTCTCTTAACTTACTACTCACGGATTTCCTTATTTGACTAAAATCTAAAAATTACTCACTTCCAATGTCATTCATTTCATATCAACAATTATTTTCTTCCTTCTATTTAATCAATTGGTTCATCTCTTACCATTCCATTCGAACTTTTCTATCCTTATACAAACTTTCTCTCGGTTCAAACTCGCTCTCCTTAGTTCTTTTTTTGTTACAAACTCTTGCAATGGCCTCTTCTTCCTCCAACAATGTGATTACAGCAGCCGATCTAAGGTATCCAGATTTGTTTCACACTTACAACTCACTATGCTCTCGCCCCATTCATGAAGGTAAAATGGTCAACTTTGACGACTTCATGCTCTTCGACTTAGACACCTATCTCCCTGAACTCAAACCTCTAATAGGATCTTCATCCCCAGCTGCCTATTATCCCGAACTAGTCCGATTGTTTTATATCAACTTCTCTACTGATCATGAACAGACCTCAATCACCAGCAAAGTCCGAGGACAGCTGATGATTTTTTATGCTTCCAACCTAGGTAGAATTCTAAACCTACCTACCACCGGTACCGACCTTAATACCATAGTGCCAATCGACCGATCGGTACTTCGAAAAATACTTCTCTGCACCAACTGCTACCAACTTCCGTGGCACATGAGGAATCTCCAACCTCATGCTCAGCTACTTGCCCAGATTCTTCTCCACAACATCTATCCCAAGCGCCCCCGCCAGGGATTAGTTCCTCGAAAAATCTCTCTTCTTATCTACGCAATCTTTTTGTCTCTTCCGATAAATTGGTCATCCATTCTTTTTGACCTCTTTATTCGTTATCAGAAATTCGAGCCTCTTCTTTTTGGGTGTTTCGTAACTCCCATTCTCAAATACTTCCAAGTACCACTTCACAACGAAGTCATCCTCCGTCCCTCTCAAGTCCTCGATGGTACCACCTTCAATCTAAGTTCCCTGCACATGCCCGGCTCTGATGAAGCAGATCTAATATCCTCCTTCAATTACTTTTCTGCTATGATGGATATCGAGCAAACTCAGGATCAAATCCTTCGTAATCAAGCCCTGTTGCAGCAGACTCGCAAGCGGAATCATGCCAACCGACCACATTCACCTTCTCCACCTTCGAGATAAACTCATTTTTTTTATCTGTAATAACTTTTAAATTACTTTTATATTTGGTCTGTAATAATTTTTTTTTTTTTTTTACTCTGATCCCTCTTTTTTGTCCATGACAAAGGGGGAGAAAATTTGTCTCCATTATTGGAGAAATATTCTCTTTAAACATTATTTCAAACTTTTTTATCATATTATTATTTCTATGCATAATGTCGTTTTGATAGGGGGAGCATATTTTGTCATCATAAAAAAGGGGGAGAATGTTGAGAAATTCGGTTTTGATGTCACATAATATGATACACTGTCTCATTTGATTTTATATGATATGATAATATGTTCTCTTGAAATAATGTTATATTATGACTGAATATGTTTTGCCATAAATCTAACAAGTATTTGATGCAAGGATATCTCACCCAATAAGGATGGAGACTTCCTGTTCAAGTACAACTATGGTGCAATCATACTCCTTGAAGAAAAAGCTTGATGAGCCATGCTTTCCTAAAGTTCAAATGAAGAGATCGGCTACCTCAAGATGAAGACTTTTTTCTTCTTTAGAGTCATATGTAACAGAACCTTCAGGAACTTGCATATTGCATATTACATACTCATTCATAAACACTATATCATAAAAGTATACGATAGTTTCAAAAAGCTCCTTTTTGAAAACTAATAATTGTACCTTCTTACAACCTTTCATGAAAAAGATATTTTGTCATATAATAATTGTACCTTATACTATATACAAGACAACATGAAAAAAGGAATGTAGGAAAAAGACAAAAACATAACATCGACTACATGGAGAAAACAAATATAATATGTTTTTGAAAAGACTTTAGTTTCCCTCTTTAAAGAAATATTTTTTATAAGAAGAAGACAAAAACATAAAATCGACTACATAAGAAAAACAAATAAAATATGTTTTTTGAAAAGACTTTAGTTACCTTCTTTAATGAAATGTTTCTTAATACAAGAAGAAGACAAAAACATAAATCGGCTACACATAAGAAAAATAAATAAAATATGTTTTTGAAAGGACTCTAGTTACCTTTTTTCATAACCATAGAATGTCGACTTACTTGAAGTCATCATTCTCTCTATAAAGCATTAAATGCCTTCTGTAACAAATCCTTGTTAATATCCTTCTCAAAGAATGTCGACCTTCTTTTGGTCCTTATTCTCTCTAGAGACTTTGAAAAACACAACATAAAGAAAACACTTGACATGACTATGTACAAATAAATATCTCAAAACACTCATAGTACTTACACTCATTTAAAGCAAAGAAGTACTAATGTACCTCAAATCATTAATTAGAATAAAGACAAAACTACAACCCAACGTTCAATGTACTATTGTAAGAAATAGACTTTTTACATAAAATATGTATTACCTAAAATAATACAACGACTAGTGTACCCTCTATTTTACTCTTATGGAAAAAGGCATTCTCGAACTTCTCTAAAAGATATTTTTGAAATGACATAACATTTCACATTTCAAAAAGTTACAATTCCAAAATGTAACGACTACTTTTTAAAAGGCTATATAAACACACTCAAATAAACTATTCAGATAATGGAATGGAATAGACGTGTGAGCTTACAAAGAGAAAAATTTCTATTCGTGATTTAAAAAGAGAGCCTTGAAAAAGAAAGAGAAAAAGAAAAAGAAAGAAAAGAGAAAAAGTCAAGTCCAGCTCTTTGACAAAGAGTATCCTCTGAGTGACAAACAGATCATTTCTGAGAATCCTTCATTCGTGCATTCATATCATTCTGAAGGTTCTATAGGAAGTATTGTAACTCTGTTATTCACTGTATTCCTTCTTTGTTTAAAGAAGTAGACCTCTGTGAAAGAGGGTGTTGCCCTTCTCTGTTGAGAGAAGACGACCTCTTGGGAAGAGGGTGTGCCCCTTCTCTGTTGAGAGAAGAAGACCTCTTGGGAAGAGGGTGTTGTACTATTTATCCGGTGACTCGGATGTTATAGTGGAAATCTCAAGTGGTTTGCTTGGGGACTGGATGTAGGTTTGGATACTGACCAAACCAGTATAACTTCTATGTTTTATGTGTTGTGCCTTATTGCATAATTATTTTTATCTTATGGATCATAATCATATTTCACTATTCACCCCCCCTCTAGTGGAATTTCACGAAGTCGTGACTCTGCGAACAGTGGAAGGCCGACATGTGGTTTATTTTATTCATAAGAACTTTCTTTGCTGCTTCGACGCCCCACACGATATTGTTTAAGATAATGGCAGTCATTTCAAGAATGAGAGGATGAAGGCCTTCGGCTCGAAGTTTAGGATTCATCATCATTTATCGGCTCCATATTATCCTCAAGAAAATGGCCAAGCAGAGGCCACCAACAAGATCTTGATCCGCATTCTGGAAAGAACTGTGGAAACAGGCCGTGATTGGCACGAGAAGATGCACGATGCACTTTGGGCGTACCGAACCACCATTCAGACTCCAACCAATGCTACTCCTTCAGAGCTTGTCTATGGGACCGAGGTGGTACTACCTCTACACGTTCAGAAGCCTGCATTCAAGTTCGCGTCGCTCATCGAACTCTCGCTTGATCAGTATCAGCAGCAAAGATTGGTACAACTCGACCTGTTAGACGAGAAGAGGCTCAAGGCAGCAGAGCACACTCAAGCTTATCGCCAGAGGATAGCTAGGCACTATGCCAAGTCCATCATTGAGAGAAGATTCTGAGTTAACGATATGGTGCTCAGATCGACAACTCATCTCAAGCATCGGCCACGGAGCAAATGGTCACCCAATTGGGAAGGTCCTTATGTGGTTAAAGAAGTGTTGCCTCGCAATTCCCATCGTTTGATCAATGCAGATGGGGTGAAACTGCCAGATCCAATCAATGCTCCGCACTTGAAGAGACTTTATACTTAAAATATTCATCCTAGCCTCTTGTATTGAATTCCTGGGAAAATCATTGAAGTTCATTGGAAATCAGAAATTTGCATTGGAAAATGAATACTCAGGAAAATTTGAACTTTAGAAAATTGATTTTGAAATTTGGAATTGATTTTCTGAGGAAATGGATTTTAAAATTCTGAGAAAATCAGGAAGTTCATTGGAAAAGGGATTTCTGAAAGGGAAAATGAATTCTCAGGAAAACTGGAATTCTGAGAAAATGGATTTCTGAAAACTTGGGATTTTGAAATTTGAGAATGTTAAAAACATAGGAAAATCTTGATTTGAACTTGGGAAATACTTTGAAATCTCATTTGAAAATTTAGAATTCTGGGAAAATCCAATCCTGAGAAAGACTTGGTAAATCCTTGAGAAAATTGATTTTTTTTTAAATTGAAATTGGAAAATGAATTTGAAAATAATGCAATTTGAATGATATGAATGAATGAATATGAATTTGAAAAGGGAATTTCATTGAGGAATTGGGAAATCCTTTTAAAACTTGGAGAAATGCAGTGCATTTTGAAGTTAGCCTAAGAGTGTAGGCTGAATGTGGCTGATATAAAGATCATAAATCTTGGTTTTCTTCGTACTCTAACTATGGCCATAAATACGAATCCCATCGAGTTTATAAACTCCATAAAAGCTTGTGCACGTGTCATTTGTGTAAACCATAGTGGATTTGAAATAAATGAACATGGATCATATATCAGATATTGGAATTTTGCAGAAATTAAACTATATGCAATGTATCCCTATTCTAAGCAGAAAAGTAACTCTTACTCCAAATATTACATTGATTTTTACATTGAATTGAAAAAAAAGAAATAAAAGTTAAATCTTCTTCTTGAATGTTCCTGCAAAACTAGAAAACAAGGTTAGTACAAAAATATAGGTTTTTCTGAATTTATCCGAAAATATGGGAAATTATCAGATATTATTCAGATATAAACCCAAAATCATACCCCCTTTGATATAAACATGATAAATAATGAATAAATTTCGAAAATAAACTTGAAAATTCGAAATTGGGGTCAAAATGACCAAAATACCCCTTATGACCTTGAAATCAGGGTTTTCTGAAAGAATTTTTGTAAATTTTGGAATTTTGAAAATCAAATGAAATAAATCAAACATAATATGATAAAATATGATGATATGCAAGAAATTTTGGAGAATTAGAAATTGAAATTTCGAAATTTAGGTCAAAATGACCAAAATACCCCCGATAACAAGACTATGGCCTTGAAACCAGGGTTTTCTGAAATAAATTTTACAAAAATGAAAAATGTGAAATGAAAATGACATTAAAATTAACCCTAATATAATTCTATATGCTTATGTACATGATAAAAACCTTAAAATGATGAAAATATCATAAAATATCAAATTTAACTTGATTTTCGCCTGATTTTCGCTTCTGAACTTAAAGATAAACTAACACATAGAGCAAATGAACTTGGAATTAATCCAAATTTGGCATGGACACCTCAAATATCACTAAAAATAGAATGGAGCTCGAAAGTCCAATTTTTTTGTATTTTTAAATATGGAAATTCAAGTAAAAACCCTAAATTTTGTGATTTTTGCCTAAAATGTTGATTCTAAAGGGGATTTAGGATATCAAACTTCCATAAAAATTTCCAAAATTTTATGGGATGACATAAGACAGTAATTCAAAGATTTGTTCCTTTTACACTTTCTGGTTTTGACCTATGGTCGGAGTTGTACAGCTCCGGCAAGTCAGATAGGAATCCGGCGACTGTAGGATTTGGGGGAAACAGACAGGTTTCGGTAGAAAATGTGGGAAAAATAGTACACAGATGATAAAAAGGCTGAAATTGTGGAAAAATATCTTTGACAAACAAAGGAAAGTTTGATCTTTTGATAGCATTGGGATTCGGGTTATGGTTTGGAAAAAGCCATACTGTTATCAGAGACCTAAATCTCTAAGATTTCTGGATATTGAAATCTGTCAGACAGAAATTAAAAATCCATAACAAATACTGAAACAGATTCCAAAAATCCCAAATTTTGGGAAATGTCAGGAAAACATGTTAGAAACAACTTTTGTGTTGAAAGTGTTTGCAGACGGGCTATGGATTGGATGGACTTGGTGCATTAGGCTCTGTCTATACCTTGACAAAGGAAAATTGAGATTTTCCCAGAAGTCTAGAAAATTCGATTTTTTCCAGAGGTCAAAACTACTTAGAAAAACCTAAAAATTTCCAGATCATTAGTAGATTTAGTTATAAATCCACTATGATTTTTGGAGGATGATCCAAATCTCCCATGAGGGTGGTGCTGGAGGTTCTTTTCTGCTAAAGCAAAAATTGAACATTTAGAGAAGTCCAAAACCCGAATTGGGATTTGATTAATTTAGAAGGGTTCTGAAACCCAAATTTAACCAGATTTTCGACATGAAAACAAAGGCCAATGACTAAGACTATTATGCATTTTTCTTGGATTTTTTAATGGAAAACTACGCACAAGATCATAATTGGACTCGATGCATAAATCAAACCTAAATTAAATATCAATAAAACTACATTAAATGCTTATGAAATTGAATTTTTTCCTAAGTACAACATAAAAACTACATGATAACGAAAATAAAAAGATAAATGACAGGGGTATGATCAATTTTGATGTTGGCTCTCAAAGGAAAGATCCAATCCATGTAATGGATGGATCTCACCCTTTACATAGCCTACACATGTGATGTGTTTTTTTTTTTTTTATTCACAACCATGGAAGAAACTCTTTATATACTCTTGGATCCGATCGAGCTTAACTGCACATCACTCTCATGAAGATGAAGCTTGGGGTGCTCATGTCAAGATGCGACAAAAGGGAAAAATCGCATAGAAAGAAGCATGGCAAAATAATGCAAATATTAAAAATCTACCAAGCAAAGGGGTCTTACCTTAGGATTTGGCTGAGTTTTATTTGAAGGAGTGTTAATAGGCACCAACCGGAGAGGCTTCAAAGTTGCAGAGGATGGAGGCCACAGCTGGTGGTGTATGACTGCATCCACTGGAGGGATTACACCAAGGAGGGGCCTTCTGGTCCAACATTGAAGGAAATAGTGTTGTGGCTTGGGGACCAAAAGGTAGCTGTGGAGATGGCGTGATGGAAGAGGTTGCCGCCACAGGTTTGAAGGTGGGCTTCAGTTATGCTGGAATGGCTGCTGAAAGTGGATGGTGAAGGTTGGTACAACTTCAAAGTGGCTGCAGCTGTGTAGGTAGTGATGACTGCTAAGGGAGATGGAGAGAGAATAGCCCAAAAACAAATAGAGGGCTGCTGTCAAGGGAAGATGGATCTGTTATTGGGTGGCTGCCAATGGTGGGTGATGAAGTGCTGGCTATGGCTGGGTTGGAGAAGGAATTGCAGCAGGAAGCTGCACCTGAAGGTGCTCTTGAGATGGTGGCTGGAAGATGTTATATTTGCTGGAGAGGCTGATGACTGCAATTGTGTTGTAATTGCTAACTGGCAGTGGAGTTTGAAGATGATAAAGGTGCTTCAAAGTGGCTGAAGGATTAAGGTGGTGAAGGAGGAAGCTTGGCTGCTATTGAAGGACTTGCTTTGGTGTGGCTGGAGCAGCACCTGTAGTGGTGATGGCTGCAGCAACAAGACTTGAAGGAGAGAGGTGTGAGAGTGATTGAATGGGGAGAGATAGCCGTATGTTTTTTTTTTATCCTTTATGCTAACTTAGGTTTTGATGAATATCAAAACCTAAGTTCCTAAAGATATTCTATGAATCCCATGTACGTGAATGGCGGTAGCCATCTTTCTTTGGAGGAAATAGGGAGGGAATAAGAAAGAAAGGGGAAAGAAGGAAAGAAGAGGGGAAGAAGGAAAAGGAAAGGAAAGGAAGAAAAGAGAGGGAAAGAAGAAAGAGGGGGCTGGAAAAGAAGCCTACGTAAGTGTTATCATCGCAAAATTTTACTTTTACGAGTCAAACTGACCTTTGAAAAAGATTTTGAAAATAACTCGCCTCCGTTTTAAAATGCGGGAAAATTCTGTAGAATGGGACTCGCCTGTCGGTACGAGGTTCGACCGTTCCTGCCACCTTTAATAGGGGTAATCGAACCAAGGATCAATCTACTGCTCTGCTCTATTCAACTTGTCTAAATCATATTCTAATTTCTAAATGCACATAGAATCAGGCATGTGCTATGAATTTTCTGAAAATGCACATTTGAAAATATGATGTTTGCTTTGAATAACTGAAACACTTAGAATAGATATCACATGGAAAATCGTGAATTGGGATTTGAAATGTACTTTTGAGAAAAGTAAAAATCGGTTTTTTTGAAGAAATCTTAAGATTTTGTGAAAATCGATTTTAAGAAATGTGAAATTACTTTAGAAAACTTGATTTCTTTGAATTCAAACTTTGAGATTGAAAATATAACTTAGAAAATCAAATTTGGAACTTGAAAAATACTTGAAATATCATGGGCAAATCCATATTTTGAGAAAATCGATTTTTGAATAAGACTTAGAGGATTTTGAGAAAATGAACTTCTTTGAATTGAGATTTGAATTGGAATTGGCAAATGCATGAAATGAATGAATATGGATTTGAGGAATTGAGAAATACTTTTTGTATTTTTGAGAAATGCAGTGCATTTTGAAATTATCCTAAGAGTGTAGGCTGAATGTGGCTAATGTGAAGATCATAAATCTAGATATCCTTCATATTCTGACTATGGCCATAAATACGAATTCCACCAAGTTTATAAACTTCATAAAAGCTAGTGTATGTGCCATTCGTGTAGACCATAGTGAGTTTGAATATGCATGAATCATCATCCATCACACATTAACATTATTTAAAAAAATAAACTATATGCAATGCTGCCTAAGCTAAGCAGGAAATGTAAATTCTTATTCCAAAGTTTAATTTAGTTTACATCACTATTGAAATTTAAATACATGAAAAATAAAGTCTTTAATGTACCTGCAAAACTAGAAAACTTTGTTAGTGATGATATGTTGGCTTTTCTAGATTTATCCAGCAATATCAGGAAATTGATGGATTTTGCTAGATATAAGCCTTTTTGCCATGATTCCCTTAAATCAAAATGATGAAATATGAAATAAAATTGAATAAATAAGGAAGATAAGATATGAAATTTCGAAATTGGGGTCAAAATAAACAAAATACCCCTAATAACAAGACCATGGCCTTGAAATTAGGGTTTTCAGAAAGATATTTGGTAAAATGCAAGTTTTGAAATTCAAATGCAAATAAATTAGGCTAAAATATGATATGACATACTTAAACACATGAAAACTAAGGTTAGGGATTTCGAAATTGAGGTCAAATGACCAAATTTCCTCTGATAGCAAGACTATAGCCTTGAAATCAGGGTTTTTAGAAAATATTTTGGTAAAAACTTAGGTTTTATGCACTAAATGAAATCAAATGAGCATCAAATTAAACCTAAAGCATCCTAATATGATTATGAATATGATTAAACCCTAAAAATATATGCTTATACACGAAAATTCAAGAATATCACAAATTTTGTGATTTTTTGCAGTGTTTTGGAATTCTTCGGGTGCCCTGTTTTGCAATTCAAGCCATTCAAGCATCAAACGGATTCTAAAAATCCTCAAAATTGGCACTTGCACTTGTTATAACCCTAATATCAAATTAGAATTATAAAAATATTTTTTTTGGCATTAAATTAATCCGAAAATAGCATCAAACCCTAAAAATATGCTATTTTTAACCTAGTTCACCGAACAGTCTCAGTCCAAGACCCGAACCAGGGGTCAAACCTCCATGAAAATCTATGAAATTTTACAGAGACCAAATAGACAGGAAAACAAAACTTTTCCTATTTACAGATATGAAAAAGCTTTTAAAACTAGGGAGATACCCATCCGACAATCCGGACTTGAATATATTGATTTTAACTTTGGTCCTGACTGATACTTTCAATTGAAATTTTCGGTATCAATAGCAGAGCTCATTCAAAATATCTGAGATTTTAACAGTAAAACGTTGACAGAAAAATAACAATACTCACTTTTTACAGATTATGAATCGGATCTGTAGTTTGGGATTTATAAACAACACAAGTCTGATTAGGGTTTTGGTAAACCCTAACGAGTTTTAAATTGAAAATCAAAGTCTCTGACAGAGGACAAATACTAAATAATAATAATAACAAATTCTGAAAATTTTACAGTAGATAGATATAATCAACATGAATCCATGGCACTTTACATATCTAAAATCGGATATAAGATGAGAAAAATATCATCACAGCAAGTTACCCTCTTGATTTTAACAACGATTTTAAAGTTTTAAAAACCCGATTTGATGTCTGATTTTTCTGACAAAGTTCCCGAAGTCCAAAAACTCTGATTTTTTTACAGTAGATCAATAACATTTTCATGCATCACATATAAAAAAATCAGAAATTAACAGCACATATTTAAATCCGAAACAGCATGCTCTTTTCTGTTCTAAACTAAAAAACACACAGAAATCTAAGAAACTTGAAAAATATGCATTAACTAATGAAAACAATAAAATAAACCATAAAACAGTAAATAAAAATTATTTCTATGCTATAGAACGTAAAACAAACATAAATAAACCATGAAAATAAAATAAAAGCAGGGAATCAATGGCTGTAATTCAATATTACCTTTAAAACATAGATTTAACCCACTAAAAGGGTAAATCATGTATTTTATTGGTTAATAATGCAAAGACTAATGCTAAAATTGATTCTAATGGATTAGAATCCCTGTAAACACCATGAAACAGAGTTGTATCACTTTCTTGAACCTCTCTTGAGGTTCTTGGACTTGAATCCATGGTTTAATCCATGAAGGGGATGGCACCAATGGCTAAAATTGATTTAAAACATGAAAAAGTATTGAATAAAACTAAAAAAATATTAAAAATATACCCTTGGTGCTTGCAACTGAAATGGAGGAAGGTGGAGATGCTGGAGAGGAGAGAGAACCGACGAAAGTTTGAGAGAGAAAAGACCCCCTTTTGACCCCTTTAGGTCCCCTATTTATAGTAACTTTTTTAGGTTTTTAAAAATCACAATTTTGAAAATTTTGGACTCTCCCAAGGGGGGCGATTTTTGTAGAGGATTACCTATATACCCCTAGCCTAAATTATCCTAATTAATGCATAATTAACCCCTAGCTAATCCTAAAAAATCCCCAAATGTAATGCCACTTGGCATTTTTAACATTTGAGTTTTAAAACACCTTTTAAGAACCTTTAAAAACACTAGTTTTAAAAACTAACTTTCAAAATGACTTTTCAAAATAAATTTTAACTCTTCTAAACCCCTAACACTAATCAAGACACTGACTAACCCTAGTCTAGCCCTGACTTACTCGAATATGGCACCACCCCGAGTGGGCCCTACTTGAGTTTTTTAAAAAAAAAACGATTTTAAAACCTGAAATTGAAGGAGTTTTCAAAAGAGATTCAAAAGTAGACTTGAAATTAAAAGTTTTGAAATGGCACAGAGTTCCAACTGGGTCAGAACTCCTCTGGATATGGAGCCAACTGAGTGGACCCCACATCAGAGTTTTGAAAAATTGAAATAAATACTGAAAATGGCTTTGAAAAGGGGTTAAAATCAATAGTTGAAATTCAAAGATTTTTGAAAATAGAGTCTCAAGCGAACTGGAATCTGGGCTAGAGTCCTGAATTTTTAGGACTCTGTGATTTTGGTTTTTAAAAGCCAAATAAAGAAATTTTTGAAAAGATTTCATCAAAAACTAACGAAATAAGTCAAAAAAACACAGTGAGGGGTAGACTCCTAACTCGACCGACCTCTAAAATAGAGTCCTGAATTAACTGGACTCTGTAAAATGACCTAAATTTTGAAAACAATAAAAACGAAATAAAAACAGACTTCAAAACAGACTCCTGACTGGACTAGGACTCTGGGACAGAGTTCTGATCGGACTGAAACTCTAGATTTTTTTTGGTATTTTTTTGAAAAACAGATGAAAGAACTTGTGAAAGTAGTGAAAACAATAACAGATATTGAAATAAGACAGAGTTCTGATTCAACCGAGACTCTGAGGACAGAGTCCTCATTGAACTAGGACTCTCAGATTTTTGGATTTTCTGAGAAACAAAATGATGAAATTTAAGCAAAGCTTTTTGAAAACTAGTGAAAATAAAGTGAGAAAATCAATTTTGGATAGAAACCAACTAGGACTCTCTAAACAGAGTCCTGTTTTAACTGAAACTCTGAGTTTTTGACTCATTTTGAAAGATTTTAAAAGATTTGATTGAAAATGAAGAAAATAGCTGTAAAAGATTAGAGTCTCAATCCAATTGAAACTCCGAAGAAGAGTCCTGATCCGACTGGACTCTTGAAGAAGAGTCCTGATCCAACTAGGACTCTAAAATTTTGGCCAAAATAGAAGGTTTTGAAAGGTTTTCTCCGAAAACAGGTAAAAAGGTAGTGAAAAGTAGAGTTCTGATCCGACTGGAACTCTGGAAAAAGAGTCCTGATCCATCTAGGACTCTAAGATTTTGGCTAAAATGGAGGAAATGGACAAGGGATAGGACCATAACTGGTTCAAAATCAAAATGATGTTTTAAAAAGGTTCAAAAAGATTCAAACTGATGAAAATACAGAGTCCTGATCCAACTAGGACTCTAAAATTTTTGAGATTTTTGATAAATGAAAGAATCCAGAAGCGACACCACCTAAATGGGCCTCATCTGAGAATTGAAATCAATTGAAATTGAGTTTGAAATGAATCCAGATTGTTTTCTGAGAAAATATTTTGAAATATGAGGTCCTGGGGTTGGAAAATGATAGAATGTTGACTAAAAACCCAGGTTTTGAAATTGATTTTGAAAGAAAGCTTTAAAACTCAAATCTGGATTGAATGTTTTGAAAACAGGAGTGCTGGATCTCGAAAATAAGATGTAATGACATGCAATGCTATGCAATGCGATGAAATGATATGCAAAAATGTATGCAGTGATATGCAATTACATATGAAATGGACAAACACTGGATGAGGGTGAAAATTTGGGGTGTTTACAGATGCCCCTCTTTGCTACTGAGCCGGTATAGGGCCGAGCTTAGTGGCAAAGAAAACATACCAAATTTGAACCATAAAAATGCCCCAGTTAGATAAATCTGACTGGGTATGAAAAATTAATTCAAATGATGATGGTAGATATGAAATGGAGAATAAGGAGAAAATTTTACTTCAAAAAGAAATGAGATTTAGGTTTTGCCCTCAACCTGGATGGGATGGGAAATACCTCGTATGGAACGAAGCTCAGGCTTAACCCTTAACCTGACCGGGTTGAAAATGGAATACCTCATCAAGGGAGGCTCAGGTTTGTACCCTTGACCTGATTGGGTGGAAAATGGAATACCTCATCAAAGGAGGCTTAGGTTTGTACCCTTGACCTGATTGGGTGGAAAAATGGAATACCTCATCAAAGGAGGCCCAGGTTTGTACCCTTAACCTGATTGGGCAGAAAATGAAATACCTCATCAAAGGAGGCCCAGGTTTATACCCTTAACCTGATTGGGCAGAAAATGAAATACTTCATCAAAGGAGGCCCAGATTTATACCCTTAACCTGATTGGGTAGAAAACGAAATACCTCATCAAAGGAGGCCCAGGTTTGTACCCTTAACCTGATTGGGCAGAAAATGAAATACCTCATCAAAGGAGGCTCAGGTTTATACCCTTAACCTGATTGGGCAATGAAAATGAAATACCTCATCAAAGGAGGCTCAGGTTTATACCCTTAACCTGATTGGGTAGAAAAATGGAATACCTCATCAAAGGAGACCCAGGTTTATACCCTTAATCGGATTGGGCATAAAATTGACAGAATCCTTGAAAGAAGAGACCGTGATGGAACCTTCGGATTTCCGTACAATGAATCCGATAGGGGTTTTGCAAAAGGAATGAAATTGGGGTCCCTAAAGCTTGAAAAGGGATTGATTTTGGGCGCCTCATTGCTGAGACTAATTAACTTTTGAAATTGCCTTTTGCTGAAATTGGTGGCTTAACCTCAAGCCAAAATTGGACTGTCTATGGTGGGACAGTGGGGACACAGGGAAGTGTGCGAATCTGAGAGCCCGTGCGCTCAGATTATACCAAAGAAGGGAAGGAATCTTGAAAACTCCCGTAATCAAGTCCTAAAAGGGATGGTGTCAGGATGCGCCAAAGATGAACCTCAAGCTCTTGCTTCATGCCAAGATAGCTAGAAAATATTGTCAAAATGTTGAAAATTGTTATTGATTGAAAATGATGCACATTGTTTTGAAAGTATTCCTTCTTTTCTACCTGAAGTATCACCTCCGACTGAGCTTAACTCCGTAGAATCAAGATTCGAATTCAAATTGCTTGTGATTGACTTTATTTCATGAAAGCTATCAATTTCCTTGATATGGACGGAAAAGAAAGTATTCTTGATATTGCGAGAGCTATTGGTGAAAGAATATTGATAAAAGAATTTCACAAAATTAAAGAAGATTCTTGATAGATTTGGAAGTCTGATATCCTGGGATTCTTTTCTCATGATGATCTTTCTGCACTCTCTTTTTAGCAGATTGGAGCTCTCTTGGATTTTTCGGGAATTACATCATCCTTCATTTTGGAGATGTCCTGACTTTTCTCTCTTTTTTTCTTGGGAAGGGTACATCACAAACTCCTTCATCTCAGAGATGTTCTGATCCTTCTTTTCTCTCAGGGATTATCTTGATAGTTATTGGCTTATTGGTTGGGAATCTCTTGATGATAGCTAGAATCAAATATCTTTTAGGGTTTGTCGGTAGGCTCATCACACTCGCCTTCATCTCGACGGTGATCTGAACTTTCCCTGGAAGGATCCATCACAAACTCCGTCATCTTGGAGATGATCCAAATCTTCTTTAGCCCCGGGGGTCGACTCGCTTAATTCGCCTTCATCTTGACGACAATTGAGAGATCCCTTTTGCAGATATTCAATTGCAGCTTAGGTGATTGAGGAGATATGAAAATTGAGTGGATTTTTCTGTATCACCCAGGATATTTCGACTGCTTTATTTTTCAAGAATGGTCTTTAAAAATGTGCCATTGACTGCGATCAATATCAATCACTCATGGCTTTGCAACAACATTGAATTCTCTTTGCTAGCCATATCGCGGATTTATTCTTCATCCTTTTGGTTAGCCAATAAAAAGATTTTGAACTTTGAATCCTTTTTCGTGAAAGCATTGCCCTTTCGGAAGTAATAGTGGAGGTATTCTGAAGTAATAATTTTGTGCAATAAAGATTTTTGAAATCAACAAATATTTAATGACAAATTGGCAAAATTTTCTTGAAATCCTTTTGTGAAAGCGAGCATTTGAAGCACAACGCAACACATCCATGACAAAAATTCTCTTCTCCTTTCCCCAAAGGAGAAGATTCAGAAATTAGAATTGGGAATTACTCCTCTCTTCCCTGAAGAGGAGGTGTTTGCAAAACGAACTTTCGAAGAGAAATTAAGCTTTCGTCAAAACTTCCTAACATTAGGCTTCTCTTATGGAAAGGGGGCCGGAATTGGTGAGGTCGGTAAATTGGTCATGAAGGAACGAGTTCATCACACTCTCCCTGATAAGAGGGCCCTTCATGATGAAATGGCCTAGTATGAAATTATGGGGCCACAAGGAAAGCAAGTCTCCGTCGAGTCTCTCCCTATAAAAAGGGTTCCTTGTGTGAAATTTGGAATTTTGTTTTGCAAACGGTTCACAAAGACACGAGTCCCTTCAAACTCTCTCTGAAAAGGGGCTAAGTGAACGAATTGGATAGCATGCGAAAAGAGCGAACTCCCTCGAACTCTCCCTATAAAAAGGGTCTCTTGCAAGAGAAAATAATTGAAATTGGGTATTGGGTGACTCAAAAGGGTCAAATTTTGGAAATTAGAATTTTGAAATTTGATATTTGAAATTTGAAATTGGAAATTGGAAATTGGAAATTGGAAATTGGAAATTGGAAATTGGAAATTGGAAATTGGAAATTGGAAATTGATAATTGGAAATTGGAAATTGGAAATTTAGAAATTGATAATTGAAAATTGGAAATTGATTGACCCGAAGGTAGAAATTGTGAATTGGTTTACTGAGAATGGCATGGGTTCTATAGGGATTCAGCCTAAGAACGACATTGGTTCTATTGAGAACGGCATTGGTCCCGTAGGGGTTCGACCTACGAACTATCAATTCCATAGGAATTCAACATAAGGATCATAGCTTAAGAAGGAATGATTCCAACTTGTGAGCTTTGACTGGACCAGGTGCTAAACTGGGTTTTTGAGGAAAGATTCGAATCGGAATTCAATTCTTCAAGGAAAACTAGATGAATTGGATTTTGAAAGACAATTCGAGTCAGAACTCGGATCTTCTAGACCAACTTGCAGGATAGTTTGAGTAGAAGTTCAAACTTGTAAAGGAAAGCTAAGCGAATTGGATTTGAAAGAAAATTTGAGTCGGAACTCTGATTTTCTAGACCAATTCTGAATTGGATTTGGAAGAAGATTCGAATCGGAACTCGACTCTTCTAGATCAATTCTAGAATCTAGAAGAAAGAAAATTATACGAATTGGATTTGTAAGAAAATTCAAGTCGGAACTTGGATTTTCTAGACCAATTCTGAATTGGATTTGGAAGAAGATTCGAATCGGAACTCAACTCTTCTAGACCAATTCTAGAATCTAGAGGAAAGAAAATTATACGAATTCGATTTGTAAGAAAATTCAAGTCGGAACTTGGATTTTCTAGACCAATTCTGAATTGGATTTGGAAGAAGATTCGAATCGGAACTCGACTCCTTGAGACCAATTCAAGACATTTAAAGGAAAGAAAAGTTGATAAGTATAAAGATGACATTTTGGACTAGTTCAACTAGCACGAGCATCAGATTTTGGAAGAGTACCAGTACGAGCACTGGATTTTAAAAGATTACCAATACGAGCACTGGATTTTAAATGGTTACCAGTACGAGCACTGGGTTTTAAATGATTACCAGTACGAGTACTGGGTTTTGAAAGTTTACCAGCACGAACACTGGATTTTGAAAGTTTACCAGCACGAACATTGGATTTTTGAAAAATTACCAGCACGAACACTAGATTCTGAAGAATTACTAATTGATTTTGATGGAAAATTTTCAGTCTTCACCCTTACGACAACTTGGGCGACTGTCGGGGCCTCAGGATTTATCCCTTATCCTGAATGGGTAGTTCAATGCAAATTGATGTAGATGAATGCAGATGAATGCGAATGAATGCATGCAAATGCAAATGAATGTAGATGGGTGCACATGTGTGCAAAATGAGAGATTTGTTTGATCCTGCCTGCATACAGAAAGTTTTGAAGCCAATTTTCAAAATAATGCCCCAGTATAACTGGGGAGTGAGAGTTTGGATGAAAGGATAAGTGGTTGATATTTGATGAGAATTCTCTGAGAATAACGAGGTAAAAACTGACAATGAGCTTCTTGGTTGATCAGAGAGGTACTTTAAAAAAAGGTTACCCCTTATAAGAAGACATTTAAACATTTGCAAATGAGGAATATAAAAGATGACGCCAGGCCATAAGAAAGATTGACAAATTTATTAATGCATTGAAGAAGGAAATAACAAATTGATAGAAGAACTGGGACTACATTGTCCCTTCAAAATGACAAAATGATGAAAGTGACATAGTCTCGACATTGTCAATTTTTAGAAAACTTGCTCAGGATGGTCGACTGGTATCTTCCTCATCTTCAATAAGGATATTCTTGTCGATGCAATCTTGAATGATATTCTTTAGGACGAAACAATTCTCAGTGTCATGTCCCACTGCCCGATGAAATTTGCAAAATTTTCCTTTGAATCTACGCATGATTGTTGCGGGATCAGCTGCTTTAGGTAAACGGATCATATCTTTCGCGAGCATGTATTCCAAAACACTCTCTAGTGTCTGGTCCAAAGGGGTGAACTTTCGATCCGTACTCCAATCCTTGCGCTTTGGCTTTTCTTGATCTTTCTCTTTATGCTGAGGACTAGATTGAAGAGGCTTATCATTGCTGGAGAACTTTCCTTTTTGGCCCTTGGATCCCTCTGAATAGTGATCATGATTCTTCTTATTGCTTTTGCTATCATTGGCAGAAAGAGTGAAGTGAGCCTTCGGAGATCTTACTGTATCTTTCGCAAGCATGTATTCCAAAAAGCTTTCAAATATTTGATCCAAAGGGGCCATCTTGCGGTCCTGATTTCGATCATCATGTTGTACCTCTTGCCGAGTGCTTGATTTCTGCTGAGACTTGGCAAAGACAGTCGACTGGTATTCTTTCTCACCCTTAACAACAAAATTCTTGTCAATATAATCTTGGACGATATTCTTAAAGACGAAACAATGTTCAATATCGTGCCCCGTTGTTTGGTGGAATTTGCAGAAGCAGTCTTTCCATTTCCTTAGGGCGACCAGAGGATTAGCAATTCTTGGAAGCTTAACCATTCCTTGGCTCAGCATGTATTCAAGGACCTCTTCGAGGGGCTGATCTAGAGGAGTGAATTCTCGATCGTAACCCCAACCGTCATGCTTTTTCTTCTCTTTCTGTTGACTCAATTTTTCACTCTGCTTTAAAGATTTCTCTTTCTGACTTGTATGATTGCCTTTGTTATTTTTGCCATCACTGTGATTGGCATCAACGAAGAAGATGTGTTTTGTTTTCTTTTCTGAATCTTGATTATTCCTGGCGGAGGTGATGCCATCATGGAAATCTTTGTTCCTGAAGACCTTCTTTCCCTTGTCATGAGCTTGCAAATCCTTAATCATCTTGGCCATTTTCTTCAGCTGTATTTGGACTGGATCATCCATTGCTTGATCTTTCAATTTATAGGTTGTCCCTTGTCTATGAGAGGATCTTTGAAGTGCTTGCCAGACTTCATACTCTTCATCAGTGCCAACTACTGATTCTGATTCATCAGATGTATCCTCGTGTTGGATATGTTTCTTGGATAGTTTTAAAACTTTCTTGGCTGACTGGCCTTTTGCCCTCTGCTTGACCTGGATCTTTTCTGTACTAGCTTCAGCTTGTTCTGTTGACATTTTGGTCGTCATCTCTTTGAACATAGCATATATCTGGGGATCAACATCATCCTTTGCTTGCTGACCCTGACTTCTAGCTGATCGAGGTGAGTTCATTTCCTCTTCTGAAGCGATCGAGTATGCCACACCTTCGATTGATGAGGTTTTCTTTCCGGATCTTGTATAAACCATCGAGTATCACAAATGTTCTCCTGAATGTTGCTGATGCTCTCTGCAAGGTAGAACTGATGATTAGGCTTTTGAAGGAAATTTGGTTGGAGGAAAATATTTGTTAAGAATTTTGGTAGACAATTGAAATAATATCCCATTACTAGGGATTGAGTCGTCGCTGGAGTTTACGACAATTGCGCTGCTATTCTTTGCAAAATAAACAACTGAGAATATGCCTTGTTACCTAGGCGAGGTCGTCAAACCAAAGTGAAATGAAGATTAAAGGAACTTTATTGAAAATATGATTTTAATAATACACTTGACAGAGGGGAGGGGGACAGACAATTTTCCACCACTCCAGATAATCAGAAGACACACGAGGGCCAGGAAAAATAGTAAGATTAACAAAGGAATCCCAGCCATGTCTGGCAGAATGGTATGCTCCGGACCATTGATCTGATGCGAGGTCGAATTTTGGCAGAACCCCTGCTAGTGGACGAATCTCTACGCACTTCTGCCTCTGAGAGAACTGCCTGACACACTGCTCTGGATGATAGTATGCGCAGAAGAATGGACTAAGTAGCCTGAATCGCTTGCCGTGTGCATAAGTGTATCTAGGAGGTGATTCCTGACGATCAAAGTAGTCACATACGACCTCTTCCTCCTGAAGATTATCGATCAAGAACCGGTATCGAGTAACCGGAAGAGGCTTTTCACCATTATATCTGAATGAACTGGCTCGGGCAGACACATGCCGGAGGAACCAAGATTGTAATGCGTAGGTGCACCCTTCGACTAGAATTGATTCTCCGAGTGTGAAACGGGTCAACCCTCGGTATAGAAAAGCGAGTGCGGCCATGACTATGGAGAGGTGGCTGGTCTGTCGACTTCCCCATCTCCTTAGAGGCTGAACTATTCTGATATCTATATAATTCCGCCCATCAAGAAAGAAGGCTAATCCCACCGTGCACAGAACCATCGCGTGCTGGATTCTCTCTCGAGCTGACCTCTGCAAATGTTCCATACTGTTTGTAGATTTTGAGCAGGTCCACATATTCATTTCCATCCTCCTCGATCAAGGGCCACGACTTACGTCCTGTCATGCGAGCTAAGGCATCCTTAGGGTCCAGACCCTTAACATTAATCAGAAACTGTTTCTCCAATGGATCTCCAGGCTGACAGGCTGGCTCGGGCAATCCCATAATCTCTGAAAATTCATCTATCAGCACCGTCATCTCGCCCCACGGGAACCAGAAGGTAGAAGTGCTCGGATTCCACCGCTCTGCTAGTGCATGGATCAAATTGCCGTTGACTGTCTGCTTTCCCACTGCGGACGCCAGTTCTAACCCACAATCGTCCAAGTGGTCCGGAAACATACGAGAGAAATTCTTGAACCATAAATAGTACCACCGGGGAAAGAAGGATCCGGTGCTGAGGACTCGATGCTCGGGAAGACTTTGTCGCACCTCGTAGGAGATGTGACCCTTAGGGAAGACTGAATCAAGCTCACTGGATGCCATCAGACTGGAAAACATGGAAAATTGGAATAAGACTTGGGAAAATACAGAAAATTTGAGGGAAATGCAGGCAGGATAAAAATAAAGTAGGAAATTTGAGATCCAGAAGACAGGAAAGATGGGAAATCACCTGGAGTTTTGAAGGAAATTAAGGGAAATTTGGAAAATCGTCCAGGGTTTGATGAAATATGAAGAAATAAATGGAAAATGAAGTATTTGGAAAATCGTCCAAGGTTTAAAACATGGATAGTACATGGACATAGATTGGGGAATTTTGAGAAAATCGTCCAGTATTTTAGAAAATTGGGAAAATATGGAAAATAAAAAGGAAATAACACATTCAATCACATTCTGCATAAACAAGTATGCACATACAGCATTCCCTAAAAGCTGACTCTAGATACACAAATTTTGAAATAGCTGTAGGACCTTAATCCTAACTCTAAGGTTCAGATCAACTGTATCCAATCCAGTTATGCCTATATACTCAAGCCAAGGCTCGATGTACGTGGCATAAAATCAATTTCTCCGGTTCTAGGTTCAAGTTTTCCAACATCCTTGAGCACCTGCCGATATACGTTGGACTATGGCCCATGGTACGTGGCAGGGGGTTTTCACCCAAATAGGTGGCCCAGTTGTGAGGCTCTGTCCCGAACTATGGTTCTGGAAGAGAGCCCAGCAATGTGAAGACCGGGACAATATAGGTAGGGTGATTTTTGAAATATGAGCACATGCAAGAAAACAGAGGGCTCTAAGTCCTAAAGAGATAGAATTTTGAAATATTTGAAGAAGCAAACATTGTTTTCATACAATTCCTAAATTGAGGAGTGTTGTATTAGACCTAAGTCTATGTGAGCATGAATAATTCTCCTTAATATGGTCCTACCAAATCATACCTAGTCTATATGCATTCCATGTCAGCTGGGTTCAAGTCTAGGCTCCTAGGTTCACATGATATCATAAAGCAAAGCTGACATTCCATGGAAATCGATTTTGACAATTTGAACTAAGTAGAGCATTAGATTGATCAGGCAAAAACAGGTCCCATCACGGTCGCCAAACCTGTTATCATCGCAAAATTTTTACTTTTGAGAGTCAAACTGACCTTTGAAAAAGATTTTGAAAATAACTAGCCTCCGTTTTAAAATGCGGGAAAATTCTGTAGAATGGGACTCGCCTGTCGGTACGAGGTTCGACCGTTCCTGCCACCTTTAACAGGGGTAATCAAACCAAGGATCAATCTTCTGCTCTGCTCTATTCAACTTGTCTAAATCATATTCTAATTTCTAAATGCACATAGAATCAGACATGTGCTATGAATTTTCTGAAAATGCACATTTGAAAACATGATGTTTGCTTTGAATAACTGAAACACTTAGAATAGATATCAAATGGAAAATCATGAATTGGGATTTGAAATGTACTTCTGACAAAAGTAAAAATCGGTTTTTTTGAAGAAATCTTGAGATTTTGTGAAAATCGATTTTAAGAAATGTGAAATTACTTTGGAAAACTTGATTTCTTTGAATTCAAACTTTGAGATTGAAAATATAACTTAGAAAATCAAATTTGGAACTTGGAAAATACTTGAAATATCATGGGCAAATCCATATTTTGAGAAAATCGATTTTTGAATAAGACTTAGAGGATTTTGAGAAAATGAACTTCTTTGAATTGAGATTTGAATTGGAATTGGAAAATGCAGGAAATGAATGAATATGGATTTGAGGAATTGAGAAATACTTTTTGTATTTTTGAGAAATGCAGTGCATTTTGAAATTAGCCTAAGAGTGTAGGCTGAATCTGGCTAATGTGAAGATCATAAATCTAGATATCCTTCATATTCTGACTATGGCCATAAATACGAATTCCACCAAGTTTATAAACTTCATAAAAGCTAGTATATGTGCCATTCGTGTAGACCATAGTGAGTTTGAATATGCATGAATCATCATCCATCACACATTAACATTATTTAAAAAAATAAACTATATGCAATGCTGCCTAAGCTAAGCAGGAAATGTAAATTCTTATTCCAAAGTTTAATTTAGTTTACATCACTATAGAAATTTAAATACATGAAAAATAAAGTCTTCAATGTACCTGCAAAACTAGAAAACTTTGTTAGTGATGATATGTTGGCTTTTCTTGATTTATCCAGCAATATCAGGAAATTGCTGGATTTTGCTAGATATAAGCCTTTTTGCCATGATTCCCTTAAATCAAACTGATGAAATATGAAATAAAATTGAATAAATAAGGAAGATAAGATATGAAATTTCGAAATTGGGGTCAAAATAAACAAAATACCCCTAATAACAAGACCATGGCCTTGAAATTAGGGTTTTCAGAAAGATATTTGGTAAAATGCAAGTTTTGAAATTCAAATGCAAATAAATTAGGCTAAAATATGATATGACATACTTAAACACATGAAAACTAAGGTTAGGGATTTCGAAATTGAGGTCAAATGACCAAATTTCCTCTGATAGCAAGACTATAGCCTTGAAATCAGGGTTTTTAGAAAATATTTTGGTAAAAACTTAGGTTTTATGCACTAAATGAAATCAAATGAGCATCAAATTAAACCTAAAGCATCCTAATATGATTATGAATATGATTAAACCCTAAAAATATATGCTTATACACGAAAATTCAAGAATATCACAAATTTTGTGATTTTTTGCAGTGTTTTGGAATTCTTCGGGTGCCCTGTTTTGCAATTCAAGCCATTCAAGCATCAAACGGATTCTAAAAATCCTCAAAATTGGCACTTGCACTTGTTATAACCCTAATATCAAATTAGAATTATAAAAATATTTTTTTTGGCATTAAATTAATCCGAAAATAGCATCAAACCCTAAAAATATGCTATTTTTAACCTAGTTCACCAAACAGTCTCAGTCCAAGACCCGAACCAGGGGTCAAACCTCCATGAAAATCTATGAAATTTTACAGAGACCAAATAGACAGGAAAACAAAACTTTTCCTATTTACAGATATGAAAAAGCTTTTAAAACTAGGGAGATACCCATCCGACAATCCGGACTTGAATATATTGATTTTAACTTTGGTCCTGACTGATACTTTCAATTGAAATTTTCGGTATCAATAGCAGAGCTCATTCAAAATATCTGAGATTTTAACAGTAAAACGTTGACAGAAAAATAACAATACTCACTTTTTACAGATTATGAATCGGATCTGTAGTTTGGGATTTATAAACAACACAAGTCTGATTAGGGTTTTGGTAAACCCTAACGAGTTTTAAATTGAAAATCAAAGTCTCTGACAGAGGACAAATACTAAATAATAATAATAACAAATTCTGAAAATTTTACAGTAGATAGATATAATCAACATGAATCCATGGCACTTTACATATCTAAAATCGGATATAAGATGAGAAAAATATCATCACAGCAAGTTACCCTCTTGATTTTAACAACGATTTTAAAGTTTTAAAAACCCGATTTGATGTCTGATTTTTCTGACAAAGTTCCCGAAGTCCAAAAACTCTGATTTTTTTACAGTAGATCAATAACATTTTCATGCATCACATATAAAAAAATCAGAAATTAACAGCACATATTTCAATCCGAAACAGCATGCTCTTTTCTGTTCTAAACTAAAAAACACACAGAAATCTAAGAAACTTGAAAAATATGCATTAACTAATGAAAACAATAAAATAAACCATAAAACAGTAAATAAAAATTATTTCTATGCTATAGAACGTAAAACAAACATAAATAAACCATGAAAATAAAATAAAAGCAGGGAATCAATGGCTGTAATTCAATATTACCTTTAAAACATAGATTTAACCCACTAAAAGGGTAAATCATGTATTTTATTGGTTAATAATGCAAAGACTAATGCTAAAATTGATTCTAATGGATTAGAATCCCTGTAAACACCATGAAACAGAGTTGTATCACTTTCTTGAACCTCTCTTGAGGTTCTTGGACTTGAATCCATGGTTTAATCCATGAAGGGGATGGCACCAATGGCTAAAATTGATTTAAAACATGAAAAAGTATTGAATAAAACTAAAAAAATATTAAAAATATTACCTTGGTGCTTGCAGCTGCAATGGAGGAAGGTGAAGATGCTGGAGAGGAGAGAGAACCCACGGAAATTTGAGAGAGAAAAGACCCCCTTTTGACCCCCTTTAGGTCCCCTATTTATAATAATTTTTTTTAGGTTTTTAAAATTCACAATTTTGAAAATTTTGGACTGTCCCAAGGGGGGCGATTTTTGTAGAGGATTACCTATATACCCCTAGCCTAAATTATCCTAAATAATGCCTAATTAACCCCTAGCTAATCCTAAAAAATCCCCAAATGTAATGCCACTTGTCATTTTTAACATTTGAGTTTTAAAACACCTTTTAAAAACCTTTAAAAACACTAGTTTTAAAAACTAACTTTCAAAATGAGTTTTCAAAATAAATTTTAACTCTTCTAAACCCCTAACACTAATCAAGACACTGACTAACCCTAGTCTAGCCCTGACTTACTCGAATATGGCGCCACCTCGAGTGGGCCCTACTTGAGTTTTTAAAAAAAAAAACGATTTTAAAACCTGAAATTGAAGGAGTTTTCAAAAGAGATTCAAAAGTAGACTTGAAATTAAAAGTTTTGAAATGGCACAGAGTTCCAACTGGGTCAGAACTCCTCTGGATATGGCGCCAACTGAGTGGACCCCACATCAGAGTTTTGAAAATTTGAAATAAATACTGAAAATGGCTTTGAAAAGGGGTTAAAATCAATAGTTGAAATTCAAAGATTTTTGAAAATAGAGTCTCAAGCGAACTGGACTCTGGGCTAGAGTTCTGGATTTTAGGACTATGTGATTTTGGTTTTTAAAAGCCAAATAAAGAAATTTTTGAAAAGATTTCATCAAAAACTGACGAAATAAGTCATAAAAACACAGTCAGGGGTAGACTCCTTACTCGACCGACCTCTAAAATAGAGTCCTGAATTAACTGGACTCTTTAAAATGACCTAAATTTTGAAAACAATAAATATGAAATAAAAACAAACTTCAAAACAGACTCCTGACTGGACTAGGACTCTGGGACAGAGTTCTGATCAGACTGAAACTCTAGATTTTTTTTGGTATTTTTCTGAAAAACAGATGCAAGAACTTGTGAAAGCAGTGAAAACAATAACAAATATTGAAATAAGACAGAGTTCTGATTCAACCGAGACTCTGAGGACAGAGTCCTCATTGAACTAGGACTCTCAGATTTTTGGATTTTCTGAGAAACAAAATGATGAAATTTAAGCAAAGCTTTTTGAAAACTAGGGAAAATGAAGTGAGAAAATCAATTTTGGATAGAGTCCTACTTCGATCAGGACTCTGGGGTAGAGTCCTGATTTGATCAGGACTCTAAGATAAAACCTCAGAATTTTAAAATTCTTTGATAAAAGTGTACTAGTTTTGGTAGATTGAAAGATTTCTGAAAGATTCTCTCAAAATTGAAATCAGGATCAGAGTCCTGATCCAACTAGGACTCTCTAAACAGAGTCCTGTTTTAACTGAAACTCTGAGTTTCTGACTCATTTTGAAAGATTTTAAAAGATTTGATTGAAAATGAATAAAATTGCTGTAAAAGATTAGAGTCTCAATCCAATTGAAACTCCGAAGAAGAGTCCTGATCCGACTGGACTCTTGAAGAAGAGTCCTGATCCAACTAGGACTCTGAAATTTTGGCCAAAATAGAAGGTTTTGAAAGGTTTTCTCCGAAAACAGGTAAAAAGGTAGTGAAAAGTAGAGTTCTGATCGGACTGAAACTCTGGAAAAAGAGTCCTGATCCATCTAGGACTCTAAGATTTTGGCTAAAATGGAGGAAATGGACAAGGGATAGGACCATAACTGGTTTAAAATCAAAATGATGTTTTAAAAAGGTTCAAAAAGATTCAAACTGATGAAAATACAGAGTCCTGATCCAACTAGGACTCTAAAATTTTTGAGATTTTTGATAAATGAAAGAATCCAGAAGCGACACCACCTAAAAACCCATGTTTTGAAATTGATTTTGAAAGAAAGCTTTAAAACTCAAATCTAGATTGAATGTTTTGAAAACAGGAGTGCTAGATCTCGAAAATGAGATGTAATGACATGCAATGCTATGCAATGCGATGAAATGATATGCAAAAATGTATGCAGTGATATGCAATTACATATGAAATGGACAAACACTGGATGAGGGTGAAAATTTGGGGTGTTTACAGTAAGTGGAGAGGGAGGAAAGAAAGGAGGAAAGAAAGAAAGAAAAAGGGAAGAAGAAAGAAAGAAAGAAGGAAAGAAAAAAATAAAAAAATAAATAAAATAAATAAAATAAAATAAAATAAAATGGAGGAAGAAAGAAAGGAAATGGGCTGGAGGTTTGGGTGGCTCCCTTGTGGTTCCCACATTAGGAAGAATAAAATAATTAAAAAAAATTAAAATAAATAAAATAAAACAAACCAAAAAAATAAAGAAAAAGATAATTTTTTTTTCTTTTCTAATAAATTAAAACAAGAAAATGCAAATGGATGGGCCATCTCAGAGCGGGTCCAAATTCCACTTTTGAAATTCATTTTGACGATTAAAGGGGTAAAATAGTCTTTTCAAAAAAAATTCCAGACGAAACGAGCTATTTTTTGCAGTTTTTGAAACGAGCTCGGCTTTTGAAGTTCAATACCCCGTTGCGAAGCAAATCGAGTGTAGAATTTGAAAATTTGATTTTGAAAGAAATCCAGATTGTTTTTCTCGAGAAAATATTTCCAAACGAAACGAACTATTTTTGGCAGTTTTTGAAACGGGCTCGGATTTTGAAGTTCAATACCCCGTTGCGAAGCAAATCCAGTGTAGAATTTGAAAATTTGATTTTGAAAGAAAACCAGATTGTTTTTCTCGAGAAGATATTTCCAAACGAAACGAGCTATTTTTGGCAGTTTTTGAAACGAGCTCAGATTTTGAAGTTTAATAGCTCGTTGCGAAGCAAATCCAGTGTAGAATTCAAAAATTTGTGTTTGAAATAAATCCAGATTATTTTTCTTGAGAAAATATTTCCAAATTTAGACTCCCGGGGGTAAAAATGTCAATTTTGGAAACCCGGGGTTTGAAATTGTTTTCTGAAAGCTTTTAAAAATCGATCTGAATTAAAATTTATAAAACTGGAGTTCTGGACTTCGAAAATGAAATGAAATGTGATGAAATGTTATGAAATGCTGAGAAATGATATGAAATGATGAGAAATGACATGCGAAATGCAGATCCTGAATGAAGAATTTTGGATGTTAGACCTCGTTTGACAGCTGTACCAGTTCAAAAAGCATTAAAATTGATAAAATTTGTAAAATAGCTCAAGAAATGGTTTTCAGGACTCTATTGGGTTAGAGTGACACTGAAAATTGGGGTTTGAGCTGAATTAAACTGAAATGAGCTGGATTGAGCTGGGTTTTAGAGTTTCAGAACTCCAATGAGCTGACAATGATACTGACTCAACTAACCTTTCCGACTGAATTTTCAAGAAAAGCTGCTATTTTTAGAGAAATGGTACGGAATGGTCATTGGATTGAAGTAAATTACGGACCAGAGCTGGGTTTGAGCTAGAACAAAAGTCAGTAATACTGACATGAACTAAAATCAAAGCTTGAACACTAGCTCAATGGACTGAACTCAGCTCAATTTCAGTTGAAAGAGCTGAAATGGACTAAAATGGGCTCCTGGACACTTAGAAATGGTTTTGAACTGAAACTGGAGCACTCGAACTTCTAGTGAGCTTACGCTAGACTCTGGGGAATATGACTGACTGTGAATGACTGACTCAGAGACAATTGGCTTGGATTTGAGTGAGAAATGAGCTTATTTCTAAAGAAATGATCCCATTTTGGCAGGAATTGTCAGAAATGAAAATGGTCTTCTCACTGTGAACTCAGATGAGCTTTGGAATGATTGATATTCTAAATGTTCTGAATTGAATAGTGAGATTTGTTGACTCCGACTGACTAGGGTCCCGGATGACCTAGGGGTAAAATGGTAATTTTCCTAGTGAAAATGGGTAAAATGGTGATTTTCTGAAACTGACTCGGGGTTTGACTCCTACACTGACCTAACAGGGTTGACACTGCACGAGGAGGGTTGTTTGAGAATGAATTAGGAAAATTTGGGGTGTTTACAGATGCCCCTCTTTGCTACTAAGTCGGCTTGAAGACGAACTTAGTGGCAAAGAAAAACACACCAAATTTTGTCCATAAAAATGCCCCAGTTTGAAGGATCTGACTGGGTATGAAGAAATTAGCCCTAATAAAAATGGTAGATATGAAGTAAAGAATAAAGAAGAAAATTTTACTTCAAAAGGAAGTGAGATTCAGGTTTTGCCCTTAACCTGGATGGGACGGAAAATACCTCGTGTAGAAACGAAGCTCAGGTTTGACCCTTAACCTGACCGGGGAATGAAATACCTCATCAAAGGAGGCTCAGGTTTGTACCCTTATCCTGATTGGGAGGAAAATGAAATACCTCATCAAAGGAGGCTCAGGTTTGTACCCTTATCCTGATTGGGAGGAAAATGAAATACCTCATCAAAGGAGGCTCAGGTTTGTACCCTTATCCTGATTGGGAGTAAAATGAAATACCTCATCAAAGGAGGCTCAGGTTTGTACCCTTATCCTGATTGGGCGGAAAATGAATGGAATCCTCGAAGGAAGAAACCATGATGGAACCTTCGGATTTCCGCACAATAAATCAGATAGGGGTTTTGCAAAAGGATGAAATTGGGGTCCCTAAAGCTTGAAAAGGGGTTTGATTTTGAGCGCCTCATTGCTGAGACTAAATAACTTTTGAAATTGGTGATCTTTTGCGAGAAAAATGATTGGTGGCTTAACCTCAAGCCGAAATTGGACTGTCTATGGTGGGATAGTGGGGACACAGGGAAGTGTGCGAATCTCAGAGCCCATGCGCTCAGATTATACCAACAGAAGGGAAGGAATCTTGAAAACTCCCGTTATCAAGTCCTTAAAAGGGATAACAACTGATGTCAGGATGCGCCAAAGATGAACCTCAAACTCTTTCTTCATGCCAGGATAACTAGAAAATATTGTCAAAATGTTGAAAATTATTGTTGATTCAAAATAATTGAAAATGATGTACATCGTTTCGAAAATATTCCCTCTTTTCTACCTGAAGTATTACCTCCGACTGGGCTTAAACTCCGTAGAATCAAGATTCGAATTCAAATTGCTTGCAATCGACTTTCTTCCAAGGAGGCTATCAATTTCCTTGATATGAATAGAAAAGAGAGTATTCTTGATATTATGAAAGCAATTGGTGAAGGAATATTGATAATAGAATTTCACAAATTTTAAAGAAGATTCTTGACAAATTCGGCAGTCTGATATCCTGGGATTCTTTTCTCATGATGATCTTTCTGCCCACTTTTTTTTTCTTTTTTTTTCTTTTTTGGCAGAATTAGAGCTCTCTTAGGCTTTTGGGGATTTTATTACATCATCCTTCATTTTGGAGATGTTCTGACTTTTCTCTCTCTTTTTTTTGGAAGGGTACGTCACAAACTCCTTCATCTTGGAGATGTTTTGATCCTTCTTTTTCTCTCAGGGATTATATCAACGGTTATTGGCTCATTGGTTGGAAATCTCTTGATGATAGCGGAAATTAAATATCTTTTAGGGTTTGTCGGGAGGCTCATCGCAGTCACCTTCATCTTGACGGTGCTCTGAACTTTCCCTAGAAGGATCCGTCACAAACTCCGTCATCTTGGAGATGATTCAAATCTTCTTTGGCCCCGGGGGTCTACTCGCCTAATTCGCCTTCATCTTAACGACAATTGAGAGATCCCTTTTACAAATATTTAATTGCAGCTTAGGTGATTGAGGAGATATAGGGATTTAATGGATTTTTCTGTATCACCCAGGATATTTCGACTGCTTTATTTTCCAAGAATGATCTTTAAAAATGTGCCATTGACTGCGATCAATACCGATCACTTATGGCTTTGCAACAACATTGAATTTTCTTTTGCTGGCCATATCGCGGATTTATTCTTCATCCTTTTGGTTGGCCAATAGAAAGAATTTGAATTTTGAATCCTTTTTCACGAAATCTTTGACCTTTCGGAAATAATACTGAAGGTATTCTGAGGTAATATTTTTGTGCAATAAAAATTTTGAAATCAACAAATATTTAATGACAAATTGACAAAATTTTCTTGAAATCCTTTGTGGAAGCGAGTATTTGAAGCACAACGCAATGCATCCATGAAAGAAATTTTTTTCTCCTTTCCCCAAAGGAGAAGATTCATAAATGGGAAATAGAAATTACTCCTCTCTTCCCTGAAGAGGAGGTGTTTGCAAAACGAACTTTCGAAGAGAAATTAAGCTTTGGTCAAAACTTCCTAACATTAGGCTTCTCTTATGGAAAGGGGGCCGGTAATGGTGAGGTCGGTGAATTGGTCATGAAAGAACGAGTCCATCACACTCTCCCTAAAAGAGGGTCTTTCATGATGAAATGGCCTAGTACAAAATTATGGTCACAAGGAAAGCGAACTTCCGTCGAAGCTCTCCATGAACTAAGGGTTCCTTGTATGAAATTGGAATTTTGTTTTGCAAACGGTTCACATAGACACGAGTCCCTTCAAACTCTCCCTGAAAAGGGGCTAGGTGAACAAAGGATAGCATGCGAAAAGAACGAGCTCCCTTGAACTCTCCCTGTAAAAAGGGTCTCTCGCAAGAGGAAATGACTGAAATTGGTATTGGGTGACCAAAAGGGTCGAAATTGGAATTTGAAATTTTGAAATTTTGAAATTTGAAATTTGATATTTGAAATTGGAAATTAGAAATTCGGAAATTTGGAATTTGGAATTTGGAATTTGAAAATTGGAAATTGGAAATTGGAAATTGATATTTGGAAATTGATTGTCCCGAAGGTCGAAATTGGAAATTTGGAAATTGAAAATTTGAAATTTGAAATTTGGTATTTGAAATTGGAAATTGGAAATTGTGAAATTGGGTGGCCCGAGGGCCAAATTGGTAATTGGATGACCTGAGAGTTGACATTGGAATTTAATTGACCCGAAGGTCAAAGTTGGGATTGGAAATTGAAAAATTGGAAATTGGATGACCTGGAAGTCGAAATTGAGAATTGGCTTGCTGGCAAAAATATGGGTTCAATAGGAATTCAACCTAAGAACGACATTGGTTCTGTTGAGAACGACATTGGTTCATTGGGAATGACATGGGTTCAATAGGGATTCAGCCTAAGAACTATCAATTCCATAGGAATTTAACCTAGGGATCACAATCTAAGAAGTAAGGATTCAACTTGTGAGCTTTGAATGAATCCGGTGCTAAACTGGGTTTTAAGGGGAAGATTCGAATCAGAATTCAAATCTTCAAGGAAAAACTAAATGAATTGGGTTTTGAAAGAAAATTTGAGTCAGAACTCTAAGTTTCTAGACCAATTCTAGACATTTGAATTGGATTTCGAAGAAAATTTGAGTCGGAACTCTAATTTTCTAGACCAATTCAGAAGGAAAAGAAAATTCAAATCAAAACTCGAATCTACGAAGGAAAACTGGATCCATTGGAAGGAAAGAAAATTCGAGTCGGAACTCGAATCCTGAAGGAAAACTAGACCGGTTAGAAGGAAAGGAAATTCGAGTTGGAACTCGAATCCCGAGGAAAAACTAGACTAATTAGAAGGAAAGAAAATTCGAGTCGGGACTCGAATCCCGAAGGAAAACTAGACCGGTTGGAAGGAAAAAAAATTCGAGTCGGAACTCGAATCCCGAAGGAAATGACTAATTAGAAGGAAAGAAAATTCGAGTCGGAATTCGAATCCCGAAGGAAAACTAGACCGGTTAGAAGGAAAGAAAATTCGAGTCGGAACTCGAATCCCGAAGGAAAACTAGACCGATTAGAAGAAAAAGAAATTCAAGTCGAAACTCGAATCTCGAAGAAAAACTAGACTAGCTTGGATTAGGTTTGAAAACATTAACCAGTAAACCAGATTTAGAAAGTTTGACCAATAAAAATTGGATTTTGAAAGATGTACCAATGTGAATACCGGATTTTGGAAATGAACCAGTATAAGTACTGGATTTTGAAAATGGATCAGTACGAATACTGTTTTTGGAAGAATTACCAGCACAAACACTTGAATTTTGAAGAATTACCAGTACAAACTTTGGATTTCGAAATTTTACCAACACGAACACTGGATTTAGAAAATTTACCAATATGGATACTGGATTTAGATTTACCAGCACGAACACTGGATTTAGAAAATTTACCAATACGGACACTGGATTTAGAAAATTTTACCAGCACGAACACTAGATTTTGAAAATTTTACCAGCACGAACACGAGATTTTTTTTTTTGGAAAATTTACTAGCACAAACACTGGATTTAGAAACTTTTACCAGCACAAACACTGGTTTTTAAAAATCTTACCAGCACGAACACTGGATTTTTGAAAATTTACCAGCATGAACACTGGATTTTTGAAAATTTACCAGCATGAACACTGGGTTTTGGAAATTTACCAACACAAACACTGGGTTTTTGAAATTTTACCAGCTTGAAGACTGGGTTTTTTTTGAAATTTTACCAGCACGAACATTGGGTTTTGGAAATTTACCAGCCCGAACACTGGTTTTTGGAAATTTACAAGCACGAACATTGGATTTTTTAAAAAAATTACCAGCACGAACACTGGTTTTTTGAAAAATTACCAGCGCGAACACTTGGATTTTGAAGAATTACTAATTGATTTTGATAGAAGATTTTCAATCTTTACCCTCACGACGACTTGGACAACTGTCGGGGCCTCAGGATTTATCCCTTATCCTGAATGGACAGTTCAGGTTTATCCCTTAACCTGAAAGGGAAACTCAGGTTTATCCCTTAACCTGAAGGGGAAGTTTGATGCAAATGCAAATTGATGCATATGAATGCGAATGAATGCATGCAAATGCAAATGATGTAAATGGGTGCACATGCATGCAAAATGAGAGATTTGTGTGATCCTGCCTGCATACAGAACATTTTGAAGACAATTTTCAAAATAATGCCCCAGTGTAACTAGGAAAGAAGAATTTGACCCTTATTGAAGAAAATATATTGAGGAATTACAAAGGATGGAATAGAGAATTTAAGTATAGAATTTTTTAAATGTTGAGCATTGATGGGGCCTGATAATTCTACACCATCGGCATTGATGAGCGGATATGAATTGTGGGGTAATGCTTCCTCGACAACATAGGGCCCTTCTCAATTCGGTGACCATTTGCCACCTGGGCAGTGCTTGAGATAGGCCATTGATCTGAGCACTAGATCATTGACTCAAGATTTCCTTTCAATGACAAATTTTGCATATTGTCTGGCTACCCTCTGCCGATATGATTGAGCGTGCTCTGCTGCTTTGAGCCTCCTTTCATTGAGCAAATCAAGCTATACTAGCCGATGTTGCTGATATTGATAAAGTGGCAGCTCCAGAAGTGATGCAAACTTCAGGGCAGGTTTCTGAACATGTAGAGGCAGTACTACTTCAGTTCTGTAGACAAGTTCTGACGGAGTAGCATTAGTTGGAGTTCGAATGGTGGTTCTATACGCCCATAACGCATCATGAATCTTTTCATGCCAGTCACGGTCTGTCTCTAAAGTTCGCTCCAGGATTCGAATCAGAATCTTATTGGTGGCCTTTGCTTGACCATTCCCTTGAGGATAATAAGGAGCGGAGAAATGATGATGGATTTTGAACTTTGAACAAAAAGTCCTCACTCTCTCATTCTTGAAATGACTGTCATTATCTGACACCATGTCATGTGGTATGCTGAAGCAGCACAAAATATTCTTGTAGATGAATGAGACCATATGTCGGCCTTCTACTGTGCATAGAGTGACAGCTTCGACCCATTTAGTGAAATATTCTGTTGCCGAAAGAAAATACTTGTGACCATTTGAAGCAGAAGGAGTGATGGGGCCTACAACATCAAAGGCCCACATAGAAAATGGTCATGGACAGATAACAGATTGCAAATATGTTGTTGGCGCATGAACGTAAGGTGCATGTATCTGGAATAGAGCACACTTCTTTACAAAATGGTAGCAATTTTGCTGCATAGCCTTCCAATAATATCATGCCCGGATGATTTGCGTGATAAGAGTTTGGTAGCTGACGTGACCACCGCAAATGCCTTCGTGTACCTCCCACATGACTTCTTTGGCTTCATCTTCGTCTTAGCATCTGGAATATTAAGAACTGAATCCACGATGATAGAGGACATCGACGAGAATAAAATATCGGGCAGACATGCGCTGAATTGCTCGCTGCTCTTTCTAGTGGTATTCTGAGAGAAGGAGACAAATGTCTTCTCCTTGATGGGAGCCCTTCTGAGACTGTCTTCAGCTTGCTCAGACATCATCCTAATCATCATTTTCTTGAACATCTGATATGCAGCAGGATTAATGTCATCTCTATCATTCAAACTCTATTTTCTAACAGTTCTTGGAGAATTCATCTCTTTTTACTTGATGCTTTAAAAATCACTGGTGCACTTGATATAGTGGTGTCTTCTTGCTTGATCTGATCTGAACCACTTGGGAATACTGATGCTTTCTACAGAATGAGATGGATGATTAAATTTTGATGATGAGGATTCAGGATAGAAATGAATATAGGAAAAATATTTAATGAGAATTTGGTAGATAATTGAAAGAACATCCCATTACTAGGGATTGGGTCGCCGCTGGAGTCACGACAATTGTGTTGCCATTCTTTGCGAGGAGAACAAACAACTGCAAATATGCCTTGTCACATAGGCGAGGTCGTCAAACCATGATAGAATGAAAATTGAAGGATTTTTTTTTTATTGAAGGAAAAATATGATTGCATCAATAGTGGACTTGAGAAAGAGGGGGCGGACAGACAATTTGCCACCACTCTTTATGATCAGCAGAGACACGAGGACTGGAGAAAAGAGTGAGAATGATGAAAGAATCTCAGTCATATATGGCAGAATGGTATGTTCTGGACCACTGTGCTGATGTAAGGTCGAACTCTGGCATGTCTTCTGATAGCAGCCGCATCTCTATGTGCTTCTCTCTCTGAGAAAACTGTCGAACACACCGCTCTGGATGATAATAAGCGCAGAAGAATGGACCAAGCAACTTGAATCTCTTGCCATATGCATAGGTGTATCTGGGAGGCAATAATTCTCGATCAAAATAGTCCCATACCACTTCTTCTTCCTGCAAATAATCGATCATGAATCGGTACCGCGCAACTGGAAGAAGTTCCTTGCCGTTGTATCTGAACGAACTAGCTCTGGTCGGCATATGCTGAAGGAACCAAGACTGAAGAGCATAGGTACATCCCTCGACTAGGATGGACTCTCTAAGTGTGAAGCGGGTCAGTCCTCTGTATAGGAAAGCAAGCGCGGCCATAGCTATCGAGAGACGGCTGGTCTGTGGACTCTCCCATCTTCTCAGAAGCTGAACTATTTTGACATCCACATAATTTTGTCCATCTGAAAAGAAAGCAAGTCCAACAGTACACAGAACCATCACATGCTGAATTCTCTCTCGAGCTGTCCTGGACAACGAGCTGACTTCTGCAAATTCTCCATACTGCCGGTAGATCTCAATCAGGCTCACATATTCATTCCCGTTTTCTTCAATCAATGGCCACGACTTACGTCCTGTCATGCGAGCCACAACATCTTTAGGGTCCAGGCCCTTGACATTGATCAGAAATTGCTGCTCTAACGGATCTCCAGGTTGACCGGCTAGCTCGGGCAGTCCCATGATCTCTGAAAATTCGTCCATCAACAGGGTCATCTCGCCCCATGGGAACCAAAATGTGCAAGTGTGCGGATTCCACCGCTCTGCCAGTGCATGGATCAGATTGCCATTAACTGTCAACTTCCCCACTACAGATGCCAGTTCCAACCCACAATCGCTCAAGTGGTCCGAAAACATATGAGAGAAGTTTTTGAACCAAATGTAGTACCACCGGGGGAAGAAGGGTCCGGTGCTGAGAGATCGATGCTCGGGAAGACTTTGTCGCACCTCGTAGGAGATGTGACCCTCAGGAAAAACAGAATCAAGCTGACTGGATGCCATTGGACTGAAAGATAAGAAGATTAGAAATTAGACTTTTGGAAAAATACAAGAATTTTGAAAATTGCAGGCAGGATAAAATAAAAAGCTAGAAATTCGAAGTCCAAAGGAACGAAAGAATGGAAAATAACCTAGAGTTTTGAAGAAAAGGTGAATAATTAAAAAAAATCATCCAGGGTTTTTGAGAAAAATGAGATATTTCATAAAAGATGGAAAATGAGGTATTTTGGAAAATTGTTCGGTATTTTAGAAAAATTGGGAAAAATATGAGAAAATAAGGCGAAAATGAATATCATACATTCAATTACAAACAATTATGCACATACAACAATCCCTAAGAAGCCAACTTTGAATGCATTGATTTTGAAAGAGCTTTAGGACCCTAATCTTGACTCTAGGCTCGGATCAACTGTGTCCAATCATGCTATGCCGATATACTTGAGCCGAGGCTCGATGTACGTGGCATAAAACTCATCTCCGGGTCTAGGCTTGTGTTTTCCCAACATCCTTGAGCGCCTGCCGATATACGTTGGACTATGGCCCTTGGTACGTGGCAGGGGGGCGTTAACCCAAATTAGTGGCCCAGTTGTGAGGCTCTGTCCCGAACTATGGTTCTGGAAGAGAGCCTAGCAACGTGAAGACCGGGTAGACATAGGTGGGGTGGTTTTTGAAATATGATCACATGCAGGCAAACAGAGGGCTCTAAGTCCTAAAGAGATAGAATTTTGAAATTTTTTGAAGAAGCAAACATTGTTTTCATACAATTCCTAGATTGAGGAGTGTTGTATTTCAGACCTAAGTCTAAGTGAGCATGAATAATTCTCCTCAATATGGTCCTACCAAACCATGCCTAGTCTACATGCAATCCATGTCAGCTGGTTTCAAGCCTAGGCTCCTAGGTTCACATGATATCAGAAATTAAAAGTTGACATTCCATAGAACACGATTTTGATAATTAAGCTAAGTTAAAGCACACAATTAATCAGACGAAGACAGGTCCCATCACGGTCGCCAAACCTGTTATCATCGCAAAATTTTTCCCCTCCCTTGCGAGAGAGAAATGAATTTCGCGAGTCAAACTCGACCAAAGTTTTGAAAATGGTTTTTGAAAATTAACTCGCCTCCGTTTTGAAAATTTGTGGGAAAATTCCGTAGAATGGGATCCGCCTGTCGATACGAGGTTCAACCGTTCCTGGCGCCTTTACCAGGGGTAATTGAACCAAGGACCAATTATGTGCTTTAACTCGACTCAAATAGCTAAATTATGCTCTATTTTTCCTAGAATGCACAAAGAATCAGGTTTGTGCTATGAAATTTTGAAAATAATGCAAGTTTGAGAAAATATGATGTTTGCTCTGGAAAATTGAAATATGCTTCAAAATTGATTGGAAAAGTACTTGAAAATTGAATTCCTGGGAAAATCATTGAAGTTCATTGGAAATCAAAAAATTGCATTGGAAAATGAATACTCAGGAAAATTTGAACTTTAGAAAATTGATTTTGAAATTTGGAATTGCTTTTCTGAGGAAATGGATTTTAAAATTCTGAGAAAATCAGGAAGTTCATTGGAAAAGGGATTTCTGAAAGGGAAAATGAATTCTCAGGAAAACAGGAATTCTGAGAAAATGGATTTCTGAAAACTTGGGATTTTGAAATTTGAGAATGTTAAAAACATAGGAAAATCTTGATTTGAACTTGGGAAATACTTTGAAATCTCATTTGAAAATTTAGAATTCTGGGAAAATCCAATCCTGAGAAAGACTTGGTAAATCCTTGAGAAAATTGATTTTTTTTAAATTGAAATTGGAAAATGAATTTGAAAATAATGCAATTTGAATAATATGAATGAATGAATATGAATTTGAAAAGGGAATTTTATTGAGGAATTGTGAAATCCTTTTAAAACTTGGAGAAATGCAGTGCATTTTGAAGTTAGCCTAAGAGTATAGGCTGAATGTGGCTGATATAAAGATCATAAATCTTGATTTTCTTTGTATTCTGACTATGGCTATAAATACAAATCCCACCGAGTTTGTAAACTCCATAAAAGCTTGTGCACGTGCCATTTGTGTAAACCATAGTGGATTTGAAATAAATGCACATGGATCATACATCAGATATTGGAATTTTGCAGAAATTAAACTATATGCAATGCAACCCTATTCCAAGTAGAAAAGTAACTCTTATTCCAAATATTACATTAATTTTTACATTGAATTGAAATAAAATAAATAAAAGCTAAATCTTATTCTTGAATGTTCCTGCAAAACTAGAAAACAAGGTTAGCACAAAAATGTAGGTTTTTCTGAATTTATCCAAAAATATGAGAAATTATCGGATATTATTCAGATATAAACCCAAAATCATACCCCCTTTGATATAAACATGATAAATAATGAATAAATTTCGAAAATAAACTTGAAAATTCGAAATTGGGGACAAAATGACCAAAATACCCCTGATGACCTTGAAATCAGGGTTTTCTAAAAGAATTTTTGTAAATTTTGGAATTTTGAAAATCAAATGAAATAAATCAAACATAATATGATAAAATATGATGATATGCATGAAATTTTGGAGAATTGGAAATTGAAATTTCGAAATTTAGGTCAAAATGACCAAAATACCCCCGATAACAAGACTATGGCCTTGAAACCAGGGTTTTCTGAAATAAATTTTACAAAAATGAAAAATGTGAAATGAAAATGACATTAAAATTAACCCTAATATAATTCTATATGCTTATGTACATGATAAAAACCTTAAAATGATGAAAATATCATAAAATATCAAATTTAACTTGATTTTCGCTTCTAAACTTAAAGATAAACTAACACATGGAGCAAATGAACTTGGAATTAAGCCAAATTTGGCATGGACACCTTCAATGTCACTAAAAACAGAATGGAGCTCGAAAATATAATTTTTTGTGTTTTTAAATATGGAAATTCAAGTAAAACCCCTAAATTTTGTGATTTTTGCGTAAAATGTTGATTCTAAAGGGGATTTAGGATATCAAACTTCCATAAAAATTTCCCAAATTTTATGGGATGACATAGGACAGTAATTCAAAGATTTATGCAATTTACACTTTTTGGTTTTGACCTATGGTCGGAGCTGTACAGCTCCGGCAAGTCGGATCGTAATCCGGCGACTCTAGGATTTGGGGGAAACAAATAGGTTTCGGTAGAAAATGTGGGAAAAATAGTACACAGATGAGAAAAAGGCTGAAATTATGGAAATATATCCCTGACAAACCTCTAAGATTGTGGAAAGTTTGATCTTTTGATACCATTGGGATTTGAGTTATGGTTTGGAAAAGGCCATACTGTTATCAGAGACCTAAATCTCTAAGATTTCTGGATATTGAAATCTGTCAGACAGAAATTAAAAATCCATAACAAATACTGAAACAGATTCCAAAATTCCCAAATTTTGGGAAATGACAGGAAAACATGTTAGGAACAACTTTTGTGTTGAAAGTTTTTGCAGATGGGCTATGGATTGGACGGACTTGGTGCATTAAGGTCTGTCTATACTCTGACAAAGGAAAATTAAGATTTTTCCAAAAGTCTAGAAAATCCGATTTTTTTCAGAGGTCAAAACTACTTGGAAAAACCTAAAAATTTCCAGATCATTAGTAGATTCAATTATGAATCTACTATGATTTTTGGAGGATGATCTGAATCTCTCATGAGGGTGGTGTCAGAGGTTCTTTTCTGCTAAAGCAAAAATTGAACGTTTAGAGAAGTCCAAAACCCAAATTGGGATTTGATTAGTTTAGAAGGGTTTTGAAACCCAAATTTAACCAGATTTTCGACATGAAAACAAAGGCCAATGACTAAGACTATTATGCATTTTTCTTGGATTTTTTAATGGAAAACTACGCACAAGATCATAATTGGACTCGATGCATAAATCAAACCTAAATTAAATATCAATAAAACTACATTAAATGCTTATGAAATTGAATTTTTTCCTAAATACAACATAAAAACTACATGATAACGAAAATAAAATAATAAATGATAGGGGTATGATCAATTTTGATGTTGGCTCTCAAAGGAAAGATCCAATCCATGTAATGGATGGATCTCACCCTTCACATAGCCTACACATGTGATGTGTTTTTTTTTTTTATTCACAACCATGGAAGAAACTCTTTATATACCCTTGGATCCGATCGATCTTAACTGCACATCACCCTCATGAAGATGAAGCTTGGGGTGCTCATGTCAAGATGCGACAAAAGGGAAAAATCGCATAGAAAGAAGCATGGCAAAATAATGCAAATACTAAAAATCTACCAAGCAAAGGGGTCTTACCTTAGGATTTGGCTGAGTTTTATTTGAAGGAGTGTTAATAGGCACCAACCGGAGAGGCTTCAAAGTTGCAGAGGATGGGGGCCACAGCTGGTGGTGTATGACTGCATCCACTGGAGGGATTACACCAAGGAGGGGCCTTCTGGTCCAACGTTGAAGGAAATAGTGTTGTGGCTTGGGGACCAAAAGGTAGCTGTGGAGATGGCATGATGGAGGAGGTTGCCGCCACAGGTTTGAAGGTGGGCTTCAGTTATGCTGGAATGGCTGCTGAAAGTGGATGGTGAAGGTTGGTACGACTTCAAAGTGGCTGCAGCTGTGTAGGTAGTGATGAGTGCTAAGGGAGATGGAGAGAGAATAGCCCAAAAACAAAGAGAGGGCTGCTGTCAAGGGAAGATGGATCTGCTATTGGGTGGCTGCCAATGGTGGGTGATAAAGTGTTGGCTGTGGCTGGGTTGGAGAAGGAATTGCAGCAGGAAGCTGCACCTGAAGGTGCTCTTGAGATGGTGGCTGGAAGACGTTATATTTGCTGGAGAGGCTGATGACTGCAACTGTGTTGTAGTTGCTAACTGGCAGTGGAGTTTGAAGATGATGGAGGTGCTTCAAAGTGGCTGAAGGATGAAGGTGGTTGATGTCTTCTTTTAAATCGTTGTAATTTTGAAAAGATTTTTATATGAAAAACATGTGAAAACCAGACATCAAATAATAAAAATTGGTTCTCACTAGTGGATGAGACCGGGTCGAACTCAGGGAACGGGAATATTTCGTATTCAAGTACACAATTCTAGACTAACCTTTATTGTCGAATTATTGAAATGTAAAATGTTCAAGAAAAGTAAAAACAACTAACTATTACAACAAATGAATACCCTTCGCAGAGGGCGTAAAGTGCAATATTTACAAACAAAATCAAATTCCTAATTCTAAAAAAATAAAAGCAAAAGGAAGCTTTATTCTTCATACTTCGTGTTACGTAATCAATTCCGCTCCAGTCCTGTGCTATCCTGCACAATTCAAATGAACACGAGCAGTACCAGAGCTAGAACATGAAAGAAATGATAAAAGACATCTAAATGACTAATTACAATTGAAAAACTAATTCTAATTAAATCTACAAACCAATTAACTAGTTAGAAAACAATTAACTAACAATTACTTAACTAATAACTAATGCTTAACTATAGTATTGACTAACAATTACAAAATGAAGAAGACAATCAAGAGATGCAAGACAGAAAGAAATAGGAATTGACATGAAAACAGAAAATCAAGGTATTGAAAGACAGGAAAACAACATGTAAAAACTAGAAAATGAATGTAAAACAGAATTTGAATGTAAAAAAAATGGAATGTAAAAACAGGAAATGAAGTGTTTGAAAAACAGAAAAATGAAAAGAAAAACTGAAGAACAACAAAAGTAATGCAATGAAAAACAGGAATTTAATTGAAAGAAAAGAGAAAAAAAAAATAGGAAATTAAATTGGAAGGAAAAAAACAGAAATTTAATAATAGAAATTACAATGCTTACACACAGACACTTGACAATTACAAAACTATTAAGCAGAAAATAAAACGTAACTTGAAAGAAAAAATCAAACAACAAATACAAAAACAGAAAGACAGGAAAAAGATTAAAGCAAAACAAGAAATTATGCTGAAATAAAAGCAAACAAGAGATGATGAACAAAAATTTCAGATAAAGAAGAAACATAAAAGGAAAATGCAATGAATGAACAAATAAGAAAATCAACAGATACACAGTAAAACCAAATCAACACAGGAAATCGAAAATTGTAACAGTAAACAAAATGAGATGCATGACATTGTGAGAATGAGAGACAAAAATAAAATGAAAAACAGAACTGGAATAATCGATAACAGGAAATTAAAAACTGAATAACAGAACTGTAATAGCAACTATCTAGAATTTTTTTTCGTTTTTCTTTTTCTCACAGAATTTAATTGAATAAGAGGAGGATGAAGATCGGAAGAAGAAGAAGAAGAAGAAGAATTGAAGATCGGAGGAAGAAGAAGAAGAAGAAGAACTGAAGAATTGGAAGAAGAATTAGAACGATTAGAAGAAGAAGAAGAATTAGATCGGAAGAAAAAGAAGAAGAAGAAGAGGAGGAAGAAGAAGTAGAATTTCTTACCGTAACTGGAGAAATCGGGGAAGAGGTTGGCGGCCTCCACCACCAGCCATCACCGGACTGAAGAGTCCACCACCACCGGCTGCCGGAGTGTCATTAGAGAAAAAGGGAGAAGGGAAAGGTAGGGAAAGGAAGGAACCACCGGCGATGGTGGAAGAAGGTGAGAAGAGAGGGAAGAGAGGGAAAGAAGGAGCAGTTCGGGCGTGAATGGGGGAGGCGCACAATTTTTTTTCTCAATCTTGGGTTTTAAAAACCCCAAACCGGCTGGAACCGGTTTGAAACAGAAAATTTTTCAGTTTTTAAAAATTCAAACCGGTTCAAGCCGGTTTGCTTATTATTTTTTTCAGTTTTTAGAAATGCAAACCGGTTCAAGCCGGTTTGTTTTATTATTTTTTTTCAGTTTTTTCAATTTTCAAAAATTACAAACCATGTAATGGTTTGTTTTTATATTTTTTTTTTATTTTCAAAAATCTACAATAAACTATTTAAAAGTTTTTATTTGCTAAAAACTCAAAACCTCATTTGATTATTATTATTTTTTTTTCTAAAAAATATAACTATTCTAATTTTTTTTTCTTCTTTTCTATAAAGAAAACCAAAATGATTTTACTAAATTGCAAAATGAAACTATGTTTCTCTATTTTCTTTATTTTTTTAATTTTTTATTAACAACTAAAACTACTACGTAAATACAAACATTAAAATATGTACTAAATTGCAAAATAAAGCTACTTTTTCAAGCATTTTCTAATTTTCAATCATTTTAGCTCATTTACTGAAAACTAACATAAAATTGGGTTTTTGAAACATTTGTTCATAAAATCATGCATATTTTAATGTTAATTAACCCTGAATTATATGCATGATCAAATACCCCCATGCTTATGTTTTGCTAGTCCTCGAGCAAACTAGAAAAATGCATGAAATGAAAACTATCACCTAACTCACTTTCGTAGGAATCACAGTTGCATTTAGCTCATGCGACAAGCCCTTTCAACCCCTGGGTTACCCCAGTGGACGAGTAAGGTCTCGTGAGGGTTTGCAGTGATGCTACCCACAAACATCTCTGTCATGTATGCATAATATTATACATCCTCACAAGCAGTAGGTAATTAAAGACTTTGTTTTCACAAATATTTCATGTTACAAAAAAAATCAAACATAATTAGAGTCTTTTATATACCACCACAGAAAAAGAATTTCTTTCACTTTTCTAAATATCACAGTTATTTATGTTTTATTCTTAGAAAATCCAATAAAAACAAGTTATTATTTACTTATCCTCACACATATGTTTTCTACACAGGTTTTCTCAATCACACTTCTAAGCACTGAACTTTTCTTTCTTTTTCAGCTCTTTTCTCAATTTTTTCATTTTTTCACGTTTTTTTCTTTTTGCGTATTCATTCTTCTCTTATAGCTTGCGTGTGGTCTGCTTTTATGCCTTGTGCAATGTCAATATCTTCTATACTTTTTCAATACATACCAAAAGATATCAACTAAGACATAAAAGTGACTTCCTTCATTCACCTTTATAACGTGAGAGTCAAACATTTCAACTTGTATCTGTTCTCAGTTACTTAGGATCACGAAGTTTTTCACTCTCCTTTTCGAAATGAAATTAAAAGTTTCAACTTACATCTAAGTTCCATCTACTAAGGATTATGGAATTATCCAAACAACCTAACGCATGCTTCTTTTTTCACTTTTTTGAGCTCATTTTTACGCTTTTGTTCATTTGCTTAGTTTTTCAAAAATAGAACTGTGCATATTCATATTTATGATTCAAAATAAATTCTAACATGTATCTATCATCATTTCTTTGAAATCCGCATAAACAACCATAATTTTTAGATCTATGTCAGAAAAATTTTTCGTGGGGCTTAAAAATCCTCTAAAAACATCAGATTTGAAATAACATTCATATAAGTTTAAACTCTTTCTTTAAAAATCTACTTTTCATGAGATATGTGTAAACATGTGCAAGAATGTAAACAGAAATATCAAGGTGTGCACTCTACACCCTCCCCCATGCTTATATGAAACTAAGTGAATGCACATGAGAGAAATAAATGAGGGAAAAGAGTAGAATGACCTGACATGAATTAAAAAATACACGTTCTATGAATGTAATGAATGCAATGTATACATGACAAAACATGAAACTCATGGAAAAAGATAGAAAACAAAAAATAAAACCAAATAAAATCTACAAATCCTAACAACAAATGTAATACTGTACAAAATATGGGTTGCCTCCCATAAAGCGCTAAGTTTCACGTCCCCAGCCAGACGGATCCCTGGAAAAATCCTTCATCGTCCATGAGATCAATGGACATGAAGTATCGCTCAATGAGTCTCCATAAAGAAAAGAGTGTCATCTGTGACACTACACACTGTGTTTCCATCCCGTCTACCTCTAACTGTAGGATCATGATTCTCTCGATATAAAGGATGAAGATTAGTCTCATCTGAGAGACTGGTCAAGAAATGAGAATCTAGGACCGGCCGACTATCAATGAATGCAACTTCAGACAAGTGGTGAATATGATCAGGTTTGACTTGGTCAAGCACCTTCTGTATCTGCACCTCTTGCTTACTAAAAACAATCGGTGATCCTAAAGGCTGAGAAAATTGGGCTTTATATGATGATAATGCATGCTGTGGGTCAGGCCCCTTCTGTTGAGGTATCATGGAGATCGACTCGTTAGTAGAAATGATATGGGTTTCATGAGTCGATTCCTGAGTGGGGTGACACGCCTTCCCATACTGAAGGGATGTAACAGATTTGACTTGCGCATGATGTGAAGCATTGGGTTGCAAGTCAAATGACATGGAATCCTCTCCCTTTGAGACAACAGACTGACTATGAAGGTTCCCTTGGCTTTGCCTACTGAAAGTCTCAACCAACTGTCCCATTTGAGTCTCTAGCTTGGCTATTGACTGCGTATGGGAACAAAGAGTGGCCTTGATATCAGAAAAGGCTTCTAACATCTTCTCTTGAAATGATGAACTTGGAATGGGCTCCTGAGGAGAAGGTAGACAATACTGGGGATGAACCTGTGGAAATATAGGATGCGAGTAACCTTGTGAAGGGTTACTGGGTTTATACTGTGTCTGAGAGGGCTGATGGGATGGGGAAATAAACTGGTTTCACCAACCTGGGTTATATGATGATGTAAATGAATCAGGCATGAGTTTAGCGAAACCTTGGGCAGCTTTCACCTGCTCCTGAACGAATTCAGGATATAATGGCGCTGCCGGACAATCCGCAACACAGTGTGCAGGGCTAGCACATAGCTCGCACACTCTTTCTACTGAATTTCTCGAGGAATTGGCTAGGAATTGATCTAACTTCCTAGTCAACTGGTCAACCTTGGTACGCAATTCTAACTCGGACCCAACTTCGGAAATCCCAACTTTCCTAGGACCACTAGACAGAGATGTAGTCCTATCGAGCCGTGAAGACAAGGTATGATGCATCGTGTTTTCACTCAAGGTCTCGAATAGAGACTACGCCTCATCCTCACTCTTGAGCATAAAAGTGCTCCCACAAGACGAATCAACCATTTGACGATTCTTCTCAGTAAGCTCGTCATAAAAATACTGCACCAACTGCCAACGAGGCACCTGGTGATGGGGACACTTGCAGAGAAGATCTTTCAATCTCTCCCAAGACTCGTGAAACTGTTCTCCCTCAATTTGAGAAAAACTGGTTATAGCTTTACGAAACTGGTTCGTCTTACCAATTGGAAAATATTTTTTTAAAAATTCTCTTTGCATTCCTTCCCACGTAGTAATACGAACCATCTCTAGAGATTTTAGCCAGTGCTTGGCTTTATCTTTGAGAGAGAACAGAAACAAAGTCAACTTCATAGCGTCGTCTCCAAAATTATTGATTCGCACAGTCGAGCAAATCTCAAGGAATTCGTCGAGATGACGATATGGATCCTCATTACTAAGGCCATAAAACGAGGGTAACATTTGAATTACACTGGCCTTAATCTCAAAATGGCTCGCTCCTACATCAGGTCTCATGATGCAGGAGGCGGGAGTATACGTATTTGGCATGAAGTACTCCCTCAAAGGACGGATCAAATGATGATCGTCAGTCATTGCGTACACCTTGGAGTAGACCGGTGTAGCACACGTCCTAATTTGGGTTTTCTACCTAACTAACACACTAAGCGGCCAAACCACGCAAACCACAAAGCGAGTAAACTAAAAACAACAAAAACTAAATAAACACCACGCAGTTACACATAACAGAGATTATGCAAAGAAATATGAAATCTATGTGTACGGTACCAATCGTACACAGTCACCTCTAAGGGGATCCTAATAGGTGGGCTGTGCAGAAAAATAAGCTCGTCTCTAAGATATGCACATACGTGGTTCTAAACCTAAATGCAACACAAACACTAGGCAATAAAGCGAATACTAATATTATGCCGTTCCCCGGCAACGGCGCCAAAAATTTGATGTCTTCTTTTAAATCGTTGTAATTTTGAAAAGATTTTTTTATGAAAAACATGTGAAAACCAAACATCAAATAATAAAAACCGGTTCTCACTAGTGGATGAGACCGGGTCGAACTCAGGGAACGGGAATATTTCGTATTCAAGTACACAATTCTAGACTAACCTTTATTGTCGAATTATTGAAATGTAAAATGTTCAAGAAAAGTAAAAACAACTAACTATTACAACAAATGAATACCCTTCGCAGAGGGCGTAAAGTGCAATATTTACAAACCCAATCAAATTTCTAATTCTAAAAAAATAAAAGCAAAAAGAAGCTTTATTCTTCGTACTTCATGTTACGTAATCAATTCTGCTCCAGTCCTGTGCTATCCTGCACAATTCAAATGAACACGAGCAGTACCAGAGCTAGAACATGAAAGAAATGATAAAAGACATCTAAATGACTAATTACAATTGAAAAACTAATTCTAATTAAATCTACTAACCAATTAACTAGTTAGAAAACAATTAACTAACAATTACTTAACTAATAACTAAAGCTTAACTATAGTATTGACTAACAATTACAAAATGAAGAAGACAATCAAGAGATGCAAGACAGAAAGAAATAGGAATTGACATGAAAACAGAAAATCAAGGTATTGAAAGACAGGAAAACAACATGTAAAAACTAGAAAATGAATGTAAAACAGAATTTGAATGTAAAAAAAATGGAATGTAAAAACAGGAAATGAAGTGTTTGAAAAACAGAAAAATGAAAAGAAAAACTGAAGAACAACAAAAGTAATGCAATGAAAAACATGAATTTAATTGAAAGAAAAGAGAAAAAAAACAAGAAATTAAATTGGAAGGAAAAAAACAGAAATTTAATAATAGAAATTACAATGCTTACACACAGACACTTGACAATTACAAAACTATTAAGCAGAAAATAAAACGTAACTTGAAAGAAAAAATCAAACAACAAATACAAAAACAGAAAGACAGGAAAAAGATTAAAGCAAAACAGGAAATTATGCTGAAATAAAAGCAAACAAGAGATGATGAACAAAAATTTCAGATAAAGAAGAAACATAAAAGGAAAATGCAATGAATGAACAAATAAGAAAATCAACAGATACACAGTAAAACCAAATCAACACAGGAAATCGAAAATTGTAACAGTAAACAAAATGAGATGCATGACATTGTGAGAATGAGAGAAAAAAAAATAAAATGAAAAACAGAACTGGAATAATCGATAACAAAAAATTAAAAACTGAATAACAGAACTGTAATAGCAACTATCTAGAATTTTTTTTCGTTTTTCTTTTTCTCACAGAATTTAATTGAATAAGAGGAGGATGAAGATCGGAAGAAGAAGAAGAAGAATTGAAGATCGTAGGAAGAAGAAGAAGAAGAAGAAGAATTAGAACGATTAGAAGAAGAAGAAGAATTAGATCGGAAGAAAAAGAAGAAGAAGAAGAGGAGGAAGAAGAAGTAGAATTTCTTACCGTAACTGGAGAAATCGGGGAAGAGGTTGGCGGCCTCCACCACCAGCCGTCACCGGACTAAAGAGTCCACCACCACCGGCTGCCGGAGTGTCATTAGAGAAAAAGGGAGAAGGGGAAGGTAGGGAAAGGAAGGAACCACCGGCGATGGTGGAAGAAGGTGAGAAGAGAGGGAAGAGAGGGAAAGAGGGGAAAGAAGGAGCAGTTCGGGCGTGAATGGGGGAGGCGCACAAATTTTTTTATCAATCTTGGGTTTTAAAAACCCCAAACCGGCTGGAACCGGTTTGAAACAGAAAATTTTTCAGTTTTTAAAAATTCAAACCGGTTCAAGCCGGTTTGCTTATTATTTTTTTCAGTTTTTAGAAATGCAAACCAGTTCAAGCCGGTTTGTTTTATTATTTTTTTCAGTTTTTTCAATTTTCAAAAATTACAAACCATGTAATGGTTTGTTTTTATATTTTTTTTTTATTTTCAAAAATCTACAATAAACTATTTAAAAGTTTTTATTTGCTAAAAACTCAAAACCTCATTTGATTATTATTATTTTTTTTTCTAAAAAATATAACTATTCTAATTTTTTTTTCTTCTTCTTTTCTATAAAGAAAACCAAAATGATTTAACTAAATTGCAAAATGAAACTATGTTTCTCTATTTTCTTTATTTTTTTAATTTTTTATTTACAACTAAAACTACTACGTAAATACAAACATTAAAATATGTACTAAAATGCAAAATAAAGCTACTTTTTCAAGCATTTTCTAATTTTCAATCATTTTAGCTCATTTACTGAAAACTAACATAAAATTGGGTTTTTGAAACATTTTTTCATAAAATCATGCATATTTTAATGTTAATTAACCCTGAATTATATGCATGATCAGTGGTGATGGAGGAAGCTTGGCTGCTGCTGAAGGACTTGCTGTGGTGTGGCTGGAGCAGCACCTGTAGTGGTGATGGCTGCAACAACAAGACTTGAAGGAGAGAGGTGTGAGAGTGATTGAATGGGCAGAGATAGCCGTATGTTTTTTTTTTAGGCTTTATGCTAACTTAGGTTTTGATGAAAATCAAAACCTTAGTTTCTAAAGATATTCTATAAACCCATGTACGTGAATGGCTGTAGCCATCTTTCTTTGGAGGAAATAGGGAGGGAATAAGAAAGAAAGGGGAAAGAAGAAAGGGGAAAGAAGGAAGGGAAGGAAAAGGAAAGAAGAGGGGAAGAAGGAAAAGGAAATGAAAGGAAGAAAAGAGAGGGAAAGAAGAAGAAGGAGGGGGCTGGAAAAGAAGCCTACTTAAGTGGAGAGGGAGGAAAGAAAGAAAGAAAAAGGGAAGAAGAAGGAAAGAAAAGAAAGAAAGAAGGAAAGAAAAGAAAAAAAAAAAGAAAATGGAGGAAGAAAGAAAGGTAATGGGCTAGAGGTTTGGGTGACACCCTTGTGGGTCCCACCTTAGGAATAATAAAATAATGAAAATAAATTAAATAAATAAAATAAAACAAACCAAAAAAATAAAGAAAAAGATAAATTTTTTTTCTTTTCTTATAAATTAAGACAAGAAAATGCAAATGGATGGGCCATCTCAGAGCGGGTCTAAATTCCACTTTTGAAATTCATTTTGATGATTAAAGGGGTAAAATAGTCTTTTCAAAAAAAATTCCAGACGAAACGAGCTATTTTGGCAGTTTTTGAAACGAGCTCGGATTTTGATGTTCAATACCCTGTTACGAAGCAAATCCAGTGTAGAATTTGAAAATTTGATTTTGAAAGAAATCCAGATTGTTTTTCTCGAGAAAATATTTCCAAACGAAACGAGCTATTTTTGGCAGTTTTTGAAACGAGCTCGGATTTTGAAGTTCAATACCCCGTTGCGAAGCAAATCCAGTGTAGAATTTGAAAATTTGATTTTGAAAGAAATTCAGATTATTTTTCTCGAGAAAATATTTCCAAACGAAACGAGCTATTTTTGGCAGTTTTTGAAACGATCTCGGATTTTGAAGTTTAATAGCTCGTTGCGAAGCAAATCCAGTGTAGAATTCAAAAATTTGTGTTTGAAATAAATCCAGATTATTTTTCTTGAGAAAATATTTCCAAATTTAGACTCACGGGGGTAAAAATGTCAATTTTGGAAACCCGGGGTTTGAAATTAATTTCTGAAAGCTTTTAAAAATCGATCTGGATTAAAATTTATAAAACTGGAGTTTTGGACTTCGAAAATGAAATGAAATGTGATGAAATGTTATGAAATGCTGAGAAATGATATGAAATGATGAGAAATGACATGCGAAATGCAGACCCTGAATGAAGAATTTTGGATGTTAGACATCGTTTGACAGCTGTACCAGTTCAAAAAGCATTAAAATTGATAAAATTTGCAAAATAGCTCAAGAAATGGTTTTCGGGACTCTACTGGGTTAGAGTGACACTAAAAATTGGGGTTCAAGCTGAATTAAACTGAAATGAGCTGGATTGAGCTGGGTTTTAGAGTTTCAAAACTCCAATAAGCTAACAATGATACTGACTCAACTGACCTTTCCGACTGAATTTTCAAGAAAAGTTGCCATTTTTAGAGAAATGGTACGGAATGGTCATTGGATTGAAGTGAATTACGGACCAGAGCTGGGTTTGAGCTAGAACAAAAGTCAGTAATACTGACATGAACTAAAATCAAAGCTTGAACACTAGCTCAATGGACTAAACTCAGCTCAATTTCAGTTGAAAGAGCTGAAATGGACTAAAATGGGCTCCTAGACACTTAGAAATGGTTTTGAACTGAAACTGGAGCACTCGAACTTCTGGTGAGCTTAGGCTAGACTCTGGGGAATATGACTGACTGTGAATGACTGACTTAGAGACAATTGGCTTGGATTTGAGTGAAAAATGAGCTTATTTCTGAAGAAATAATCCCATTTTGGTAGGAATTGTCAGAAATGAAAATGGTCTTCTCACTGTGAACTCAGATGAGCTTTGGAATGACTGATATTCTAAATGTTCTGAATTGAATAGTGAGATTTGTTGACTCCGACTGACTAGGGTCCCGGATGACCTAGGGGTAAAATGGTAATTTTCCTAGTGAAAATGGGTAAATTGGTGATTTTCTGAAACTGACTCGGGGTTTGACTCCTACACTGACCTAACAGGGTTGGCACTGCACGAGGAGGGTTGTTTGAGAATGGATGAGGAAAATTTCGGGTGTTTACAGATCCGATGCTCGCATTAGACCAATTGTTATGTCAAAAATTTGAGTTCTCAAGCTCGATTTTCTATTTTATCTTTTATTTTGAAAATTCGGGTTCCTACTTGGGTTTTCCATTTTTATATATATTCTTATTTTTGAAGTTTCGAGTTCCGACTCGGGCTTCCTTTTGGATCCGATGCTCACATTGGACCAATTGTTACATCAAAAATTCGAGTTCTCAAGCTCGAATTTCTATTTTATCTTTTATTTTGAAAATTCGGGTTTCGACTCGGGTTTTCCCTTTTTATATATATTCTTATTTCTAGAGTTTCGAGTTCTGACTCGGGCTTCCTTTTGTATCCGATGCTCGCATTTGACCAATTGTTACGTAGAAAATTCGAGTTCTCAAGCTTGATTTTCTATTTTATCTTTTATTTTGAAAATTCGGGTTCTGACTTAGGTTTTCCCTTTTTATATATATTCTTATTTTCGAAGTTTCGAGTTTCGACTCAGGCTTCCTTTTGGATCTGATGCTCACATCAGACCAATTGTTACGTCAAAAATTCAAGTTCTCAAAACTCGATTTTCTATTATATCTTTTATTTTGAAAAACCTGGTTCTGACTCGGGTTTTCCCTTTTTATATTCTATTTTTGGAATTTTGAGTTCCGACTCGGACTTCCTTTTGGATCTGATGCTCGCATTGGACCAATTGTTACATCGAAAATTCAAGTTCTCAAAACTCGATTTTCTATTTTATCTTTTATTTTGAAAAACCGGGTTCTGACTCGGGTTTTCCCTCTTTTTTTTATTCTATTTCCGAAGTTTCGAGTTCCGACTCGGGCTTCCTTTTAGATCTGATGTTCACATTGGACCAATTGTTACGACGAAAATTCGAGTTCTCAAACTCGATTTTCTCTTTTATCTTTTATTTTGAAAAACCGGGTTCTGACTCGGGTTTTCCCCTTTTATATATATTTTTATTTCTAAAATTTCGAGTTCTGACTCGGGCTTCCTTTTGGTTCTGATGTTCGCATTGGACCAATTGTTACGTCAAAAATTCGAGTTCTCAAACTCAGTTTTTTTTATTTATCTTTTATTTTTGAAAAACTAGGTTTCGACTTGGGTTTTCTCTTTTTATATATATTTTTATTTTTTTTGAGTTCCAAGTTTCGACTCAGACTTCCTATTGGATTCAACGCTCGTGTTGGAACCAATTGTTCCTTTGAAGATTCAAGTTTTCAAACTCAGGTTTTCTATTTTATCTTTATTTTCAAGATCTGGGTTCTGACTCAGGTTATCCCCTTTATCTTCTATTGTCTCGATTTCGAGTTCTGACTCAGATTCCCCCTTTTGATCCAATGCTCATATTGGACCAAAGTGTTCCTTTGAAAAATCGAGTTCTGGACTCAGATTTTATTCTCCCTTCAGGATAAAGAATAATTCTGAGATGCCGCTTTCTCAAAAATGTCCCATCAAGGTCTGCTTATACTCCTTTCCTCATTTAAGTCATCTTGATATATCTTCGTCCCATCCAGGTTAAGGGCCAAACCTGAGTCATTCCAAAAGTTTGATCTTGTCTCACCCATGAGACTTGATCAAAATTCTTATTTCTCATCATTCTGGGATCTTCGCCCAAAGTCCCATCGTGATTTCCTCATTTATGTTGTTTAGTTATATCATTTTCGAGGATTTCGTCTCCCCAAAACCATTCAAGATAAGGTTTTTAGCATGAAAAATCATGTTTTTAAAAATAATTCTTCCACACCCAGTTCAGATTTTCTAACTGAGGCATTTTTCAAAATTTGGAGTGTTTTCTTTGCCACTAAGCTCGGCTTTTCAAACGGCTTAGTAGCAAAGAGGGGCATCTGTAAACACCCCAAATTTTTGAAAATGTTATAAATATTCCCCTTTTGCCCATGAACTCATTTTTCTGATAAAATTGAGTCAATTTCAATATAAATTTCAGTTATTTTTCAGATTTTCTGGCAAAAATATCAAAAATAATTTCTAAAAGGCTCAGACAGTCGATCCAGTGTCCATTTGGATTCGAGGCTCTATATTTTTCGATTCGAGGCTAAGAACTCGAATATTTCCTCAAAATTCAAATGTAAACCTGTTTTCTGAAGGAATTTCCAAAGACAACCCATTTTTTTAGAAAACCCCTCTTTTGTAAATATTTATCAAAAATACCAAAAAAAAAGTTTTAGATCTCTTATTTTCCTATAGTTTTAGAATTTTATTTCAAAAATTAAAAAAAATATATAGAAAATGCTAAAGAAAACAACAAAAAAATAAAGTTTGAGAAGAAAATACAAAAAAAAAAAATCGGTTTAAAAGTCCCCTTTTGAAAATCGTCTTTAGTGAGAACCACCTTTTAGGGAAAACTCTTTGAAAACAATCATGTTTTTAAAAATTTTCAAAAAAAAGGGGGGCGAGCTTTGAAAGTTGTTTTACGGCCTCCCGTTGCCGAGGGGAGACCGCAAAAGAAGGCTTCATCTACCCTCCGAGCACCCTCCCTCTTCCTCGCTCGTCGATCCCTAACCTCCTCCCCCATGTGCGATCCTTCCTTCCATCCGTCGATCCCTAACAGAATTCCCTTCCTCAGCCATTCGATTGCCAACAACCTCTCCATTTTTCCCGAACCTTCTTCTCCTTCTTTAAAAAGGGCACGAAGGGAAAGCCCTGGGCATCGGTGGTTTACCTATTCACTACGCCTTTTTAGATAAAATATCACCCATCGACGCCCCTCGACCCTTCATTGGAAAAGCTTCAGAAGAAAGGAAAATGGATGCTCCCTCCTCTCTCCTTCAGAATTCCAGTGCAATCAAGGAACTCCAGGCAATTCAGTAAGAGCTCCTACCTCCCATCTTCTCTCTATAACCTCTGATTTCCTTGTTTTCCTGTAACCTTTCTAATTTCGGCCCCAGTAAATGCACCGTCGGGTTGTGATCGGGTTGCTTATAGCAATATCGATCCCTTCCTTTGTGCAATATCGACAACAAAACAAATGGTTCCCACATCCTATTTTTGGTTTTATGATTCTTCTTCTCAAGATTTAGGTAGTTTGCATAAGCATGGATTTTCTCAGGTTTAATGCTTTCGGTGTGATTCATAAGCATTATGCTTTTCTTTGTTTTTTGTTTTTTTTACAATTTGGTATCATTCTCTGTTACCTGTTTTACGTAAAAAAAAAAATTTGAAATGGCAAAATCCATTTTAGCAATACACATGCTCTGGGATTACATTTCTGTAAGTGACTAATCCAGAGTTGCCAATTCCTTTTCTATCTTCCCTAAGATCATGATTCGACGGTTAATGATGTGAAGGTGTCACTCGTTTTGTGATTTTATCTTCTAAGGTTATGTCTTTGAAGCTTGCGATGAGGGAGTGTTGTTTCCTTGGTTCGTTGGCTTCCCTTTTAAAACTTGTGCCTCACGTGGTGTTCTTTTTTTTTTAGTCAGCATCTGATTGTAAATCTTAGCCGCAGGCTTCACTCATCATCATTTTTTTTTCTGTGGGTCATTTTTCCCATATGTTTGTCACCAACATATCCCTAACCTCTCCTCACCATCGAATTCATACATTAAATTGCAGCAGAGGCTTAGATGAGACTACAATATAAGCATACGCTGCCGTAAGCTCGCATTTATGCTTTGCCATAACATAAACACAAGTTTATAGGCTCACCTAGCATCTCACAAAGTTATCATGATCTTTTCATCTGATCATTCTATACCCCATTTTTCTTTCTTTTTTTTTTGTTCCCTGTGTTAGATTTAATTCATATTACAAACTCGTTATATGTCTTGCAATTTTTTTTTTACTGCCTTTATTCTATTGTGATTCAATTGTTTCAATAATGTTGAAGAAATGATAGCAGTGTTGACATCCTCAATGTCAGAACCATTATCGCTCTATTTCTGCTGGTTGATACGTTTATCACCCTGATGATTCTACGCTTGCAAAGATGATCTGCTAATTGTGGTGGTTTACTTCTAGTACTGAGGAAGCCTTCACTGCTGTAACTAAAGTGGGCATAGTAGTACTTCTATTTCTTTGTAATGTTTTGTGTGGGTGTGAATTGGTGTTGCCTACACATTCACAAGAGGGATAGAAGCCCTCAAAGCATATTCCAAGTCTGATAATGAAGAATATAACTGCACTTCCACAAATTCAGGAAGTTCCATTCTCATGAGCTCGAATATGATGCAACCCACAAACTTGACAGCGTCACTTGGATCCTCAGATGATAGAATCCAAGAGGCTCCTGATAGGAGTCCCGAAGGGTCTAAGTCGTCAGATACTATTAACAGTAGGTCTTCAATTAAAAGTTCTTTTTAAAAGGTCTAGCTTAATGTTATCATTGGCCCCAACATAAGTCACCTATACACTCTGTGCTTACAATAGCACATAGGCATTTTGGCACCTGTATCCAGCTACTGTCTGCACTTTCTCCCCCCCCCCCCCACCCCACCTCCATAACATCCATGTATGTCTCATTCCTTCTTTGTGCATATGGCTACCCAGTTTTCAGTTATCTTAAGTCAAGTTTATCAGGTATTAGGGTCCATTTCTCATTATAGTTCCTATAGCTGCTAATAGCATAGGTGGATAATGTTGTATGTTTTCTTTGTCTGTATTCATTTTTACACTCTCATAGCATCACCATTAGCATCATGTTCATTTTGCATGCGTTCTTATCTTCTCTACATTCATATTAAGCATCCCATCAAAAGGTATACTCCACTTCCTATTTTCATATCCCTTTGCGTTAAATAACAGAATTTCGCCATGAATATGAAGTGAGTCATGAAGGAGCCAATGCGATCTAATGTTTTCCATTGTTACAAAGAAATGTTATAAAAACACCTGTGGAGTCCCGTTGCCAGACAACCTTTGAGAAGTTTGATTGTCATAAAGAAGTCATCAAAGTCTGAGTGTTGATATCATTTGAGCTTATTTATGGTGAAGAAGCCATATCTGCATATGTTAGTATAGCAGAACATTGAGTATCACGAGTTGGTGCACAATAGAGCTCGCAGATCAGGTAATTTCAATCATTGTTAAAGGGCAGGGATATTCTTCACCATCAGACCTATCAGAGCAATGAATGCTTGAATTTTCTACATATATCTTTCTTTCATTGTTTTCCCGAGAAATTTGTACAATTTCCATCAAAATCGAGTTTGTGCGCATACTGATGGAATAATCATTAAAGACCTGGATTTGATCTCTGGATCAACTCCAGTCATATGACTATTGCCCTATGGTTATCACCTGATTCTCTTTCTTTGAAATCCAATAGATGTGAAATTTGATCTCTCTGTTTTTCGGAAAATAATGGAACAGATGTGGCTGATCTTGTTTAGATTAGTAACATCCAGATTCTGGATTTCTGTTGGTTTGTTGACTGAAATTTTGTTTGAATTCATTAGTTTTGATTACAGTAAAACATTAGTGGTAAAGCCTGATTAAATGAAATCTTTATTGTATTCTTTTAATAAAATTTCATTACATTTCAAAGCATTGGTTGCAACACTAGTTGTTTTACTGTGCTCTTTCATTTTATTTTTTTAGCGTTGTGTGTAATTATGAATTGGTTAGAGTCACTTTTAATATCTTCTGTTCAAAGACTTCAAACCCACCTCATATGCTTGTGATCCCACAATGGTTGTGGTCATAATGGTCAAAGACAGGAGACTTGTATAAGTCTTCCGATGAAGAAGATACAACAAAACCATTGTCTGATAGAGGCTAGGAATCAACTGTGACCCATGCTGGTGGTCCTAAATAATGTTTTGTCTAAGCCAACTCTTCAGAAGCCGATTTTCAGAACTGCAGATAAAAAAAACTCGATTCAAGATTGTTTGGTTCTACGGATTCCATGAGACCTTCTTCTATGGATAGTCCAAATCACATGTCCCTAATACCTACCACCATACTACCAACACTCCCTCTAGAACCTGTCATAGCACCCAACGTTTGTGCCTTCGTCTCTTTCATATCAAATTAATATAGGTTGGGGTTTTTCCCTTTCATAATATGTCTTCATCATCCCTAGGTAGGCATGTACATACATTTTCTTACCAGCTTTCACCTAGACCATGGATAGCACGTCCATATTTCCCCCTTTAGTTTAGGCATATTATATATATGTTCTCCATTTAGAACAAACATGAGCATTTGCATTAAGATAGAATGTCTTCCATTACCCTTACCTTGTGCTAAACTTGAAATTTTGCAGGGATTAGGTCGAGAATGTTATTTTCCTTCCTAGTTTAGGGATTTTTGTCATCCAAAACTTGTAATAGCTATATTATAATGAAAAATTTACCTTTTCTATATCAGATTAGAATGTATGAGCATACAAATCTTAAAATTTGTTCGTTTTCATATCATTTTCCTCCTTTATTGTAAAATTTCACAAATGGGAACACAAATGGCACGTGCACCATTTCATAAAAGGTGATTAAATCCTAAGCTGATGATTTGCATCAATGGCCATATTCAGGATATGGACAAAGCTTATGGTTTTCTTCTTTTATAGAATAACATTGGATCCACACTGAATCTCTTTTAAAAAATCATCATATTTTTAAATATTTTTCTTCTTTATCAGAGTTTAACTTAAAATTAACACAAAATATATAACAATGGCCATAGTCAGGATATATTGAGAGTTAATTTCATTTTAAACTCTATAAAGGCACCAAAATATATTTTATTCTTCATGTGAGTTGAAATATAGATTATTATATAATACATTTAATGACCATAGTAAGGAATGTATTATATCTTCAATCTTATTTTAATTCACTTAAAGAATGAAATATGCTTTTTAAATCCAATTGCAAATTCTTTAAATTCATTCATCATTTAGGATAGAATTGCATCATATTTTCAAAATTCTTTTTTTCAAAATCCAAGTGATTTTGAGATATATCTTCAAATATCTTCTTCATTCCTCAAACCAATCTTCAATTTCTATTTCAAATCATCTTTTTATCTCATTTCAAAACCCGAAATCCAATTTCAAAGTCCAATTTGACTTTGAAATTTCAAACTCTCTTCTTATATTCAAAATTCAAGTTCCAAATCGAATTTCAAAGTTCAATTGACTTTGAAATTCCAAATTCATTTTCAAGATTCAATTTCAAATTCAATTTAACATCTCAAAATCCAATTTCAAAGTTCAATTCAACTTTGAAATTCCTGATTCATCTTCTGATTTCAAAACTCAAGTTTAAAATCAAGTTTAATCTTTATTTTTCAAAATCTTCAAAGTTCTATCCCAAGATTGAGTCTTGATTCTCAATTCAAAATCAAGGTTTTGAGATTGATTCTAAGTCTCAAAATTCGATTTTCCTAAAGTTAAAATCCCACTTTTAAATTCAAATTCTGGATTTCCAAAATCCAGATCCATCTTCAAAGTCCCATTTGGATCTTCAAAATCCGATCTCATCTCGGATTCTAGAACCCAATTCCACCTTGGATTCAGATTTCTAAATTTGATCCCCATTTTTTTTGGATTCCAGACTTTGGATCCAAATTCCATTTAGGATCCCAGATTTCAGATTCAACTCCAGTTTTGGATTCCAGACTGCGGATCCAATTCAATTTAGGATTTCAGATTTCGGATTCAACTCCTATTTTGATTTCAGACTTCAAGTCCAATTCCATTTAGGATTCCAGATCCCGGATTCAATTCCATCTTGGACTCCAGACTTCGGATCCAAAATTCTATTTAGGATTCCAGATTCTGGATTCAGTTCCATCTGGGATGCCAGATTTCAGATCAAAAATCCATTTCAGATTTCAGATCAAAATTCTGTTCCAGATTTCAGATCAAATTCTATTCCAGATTTACAATCCCATTCCATTCCCAATTCTCATTTCCAAAACTAATTTCAAATCTATTTCTCAAAATTTGAATTCAAATTCAATTCCTGTTTTAGGACTTGAATTCAAAATTTCCTTTTTAATCGATTCTTGAAAATCGATCCAAATTCAAAGTTCATTATGACTTTGAAAATTCGTTCTTATTTTTTCAAATTCCAATTCTAAATTCCTTTTCTCTTCATCTAAAGAAATCTAATCATTCTGAGACTTGGGAATTTCAAGTCTCTTCTTTCAGATCTATTTCAAATTCTGAGTTAGATTCAAAGTCTGGCTTTTTCAAACCGATTTCAAATCCTTAAATCATTTCTCCACTCCATTATCACATTTATTTCAAAGTCACTTGGAAAATCTCAAAATTTCTAAATTATTTTCTCAAAAGCATACATTTCTGCATTTGTATTGCACAAGCATGATTCTTTGTGCATTTAGACTTAGAATAAATTCTTAGATGATATTCTAGCAAAGCAAAAGGCATAAGTTCGATCCTTGGTTCGATTACCCCTGGTAAAGGCGCCAGGAATGGTCGAACCTTGTACCGACGAGCGAATCACGTCTCTCTATTTTCCCACAAAATTTTAAAACAGAGGTGAGTGATTTTTAAAACATTTCCTTGGTCAGATGAGACCTTGCAAAAGAGTTCCTCGCTCTTATTCATTTTTCTTATTCTCTCTTCTTTTCTATCTTTTATTCCCTTTCAAAAGGGAATAGAGGCTAGAAAGGCAAAGAAAAAGAAGCGATGAACGAGAGAAAAAATTTTGCGATGATCACACTCACCCAAAGTTTCCATTTGTTTTTCCACCTTGCGCAATATGTTTTAAAAAAAAAATTACTCTAAAAATCTAAAGGATTTTCCAAGTTAGGATTCTAGGGCGTTACAATGTGGACTTCAAAGGCCATAAGATTTCCTATTAAATCGTCTAAGGTAAGTTTGGATAGGTATTGAGCTTCTTTAATGGCAGTGGTTTTTTTCTCCTAGTCAGATGTGAGAGATCTCAACACCTTTTTTACCTTGTCAGTCTGGGAATAATTTTCTCCCAGAGATTTAAGATCATTGGTGATGTTGGTAAATCTGGTGAACATTTCAGTAATAGTTTCATCTTTGATCATTTTGAATAGTTCGTATTTTTGAACCAAAGATGAGATCTTGGCTTCTTTTATTCTATTTGTTCCTTCATGAATAATTTCCAGAGAATGTCATATATCATAAGCAGAATCACAGATAGATATTTTGTTAAATTCATTTTGATCAATGACACAATATAATGCATTCATGGCTTTTGCATTTAAGTTTGCCATTTTCCTTTCTTCATCAGTCCACGAAGAATAGTCTAATATAGGAGAAGAATAAGGGCACTCTACGATTTTCCATACTGCAAAATCTATAGACTTGAGAAATATGATTATTCTACACTTCCAATAACCATAGTTAGTACCATTAAAAAAAGGAGGGCGAGAAGAGTGTTGACCTTCAATGTCAGAGTATAAGAGGTTGATGCCATTTTTATACTAGAAGGCTTGTTATGTCGAATCCAGCAAAACCTGCTCTGATACCAAATAAAATTTCACTAAAGGAGGGTGAATAATGGATTTAAGTACGGATCAGGAATTTAAAATAATTGCAAGCACCACATAGTCAACACAAGATATATATTGGTTTGATCAAGTTACTGACCTATGTCCAGTCTTCAAGTCTTACCACTTGAGTAATAAACTATTTACTCCTTGTTAAACCCAACAAGGATAAATAATACAAACACCCTCGTACAGACAACTCTATAGAGGTCTTCTTCTCAAACCAAGAAGGAACAACACTCTCATACAAACAATCCTGTAGAGGTCTTCTTCTCACACCAAGAAGGAATAACACCCTCGTACAGACAACCCCGTAGAGGTCTTCTTCTCAAACCAAGAAGGAATAACACCCTTGTACAGACAATCCTATAGAGGTCTTCTCAAACTAAGAATGAACAACACCCTCGTACAAACAACCCTGTAGAGGTCTTCTTCTCGAACCAAGAAGGAACAATCAACAACAAAAAGTTACAATACTTTCCTATAGAACATTCATAATGATATGCAAAAGATGAATGCATGTCTGAAATATCACTCTTTTGAAGATTCTCACAGAATGTTCTCTCTTTCAAAAATAGGTAGAATAATCACTCAGGAGAACAAAATGTTCTTTTTGCTTTTTCTCAAACACACTAGATTTTTATCAGAGGGTTTTTCTTATCTTTTTCTTTCTCTTCCTTTTTCTCTTTCTTTTCAATGCTCTGTGTGTTTTCTTGAAAAATCTCTTGTTTTTGACATCTTTTATATATATATATATATATATATATATATATATATATATATATATATATATATATATATATATAGGTATACAGAAAGACATGTCCTTTTGAAAGACTATTTCAAATGAGAATACTTTTTGATATGAGACACCTTGTCTTTCAGAACATCCTTTCTTTTATGAAAAAGTTATGTACTTTAGAATATAATAATTCTTGTGTACCATTTCACTTTTTCATAAATTGTCATTCTTAAATAAATGCTTTGGAAAACAATAAATGTTTGTGTATTATAATATTCATTTTCTCACATTGTCCTTTTTCAAATGAATGCTTTGAAGTATGAACCAAAATTTCTTACATAAATGTTTGTATATTATGAACCAATACATCTTTTCATAATTTATCTTTTCTTACATAAATGCTTTTGAAATCATGAGCTTTTATATCTTGTCAACTTGTTTTTTTCATAAATGCTTGTAGGAAGTACAATTAATGCTTGAGTAATTTAAAGTAATTATTATTTTACAAATGGTCATTTCCTGAGTAAATGCTTTGAAATACCATTAATGCTTGAGTAATTAAATAATGTTTTCAAATGCAAGTTCACTTTTTGAGTGAGTGTTTTTTGAAATTACATTTATTGCTTTAGGTAATATAAAAAATAGTCATTTCTTGAATTAATTGTTTTGAAATACAATTAATGCTTTGTTGAAAACTCGTCAATTCATTTGTGAATGATCTTATCTTTTGAGTTAGCATATCTTATCACTTTGTCTTTTTCATAAATGCTTTAGAAAGTACAATGATTGTTCTAAAAATGTCTTTTTTGAAATAGTACAACTCATACTCAACAATTACTTTTATGAAAACTTATCCTTTTGTATATGAATGACTTATATGTTTGTTGAGTGAGTTTAAAATATATATTGTAGTATGAAATATGCTTGCTTATGAAGGTTCTAATATATATGACTCTAAAGAAGAAAAAATCATCATCTTGAGGCAGTCAATCATCTTTGGAGAGACTTTATGAATACTAGGCCCATCAAGCTTTTTCTTCAGAATCCAAGTATGATTGCTTCAAATGTTGCACGTGATCATATAGTTTTTACTATTCTTTAGTGAAAGAACCTTGCATCAAATACACGTTAGATACACAACAAATCATATCAAATCATAATATAACATTTCACATATCATCATGTTAGGCATAAGCATATCATATCACATCACATATTCATCATTAAAATATTGTTTCTCAACACCCACTTCCTACTCCAGCTAGCTTCCGCTACGTCCGACACCTAGGTTCCAAATAAGGCCTTACTTAAGTAATCAAAGTCGACGAGAATGCATGAAGCGTGATCAACTGCTAAGACCATGCTAAAAAATGTGGGACCTACCTTCCAACTTGCGCAAGGATTAAACATTTCTCGAGAAACGGTTGACAATCTCATTTCTCTAAGCATCCTAACCACTCAAATTTTCTTGTAGGAAAAGTTTTGCATCCGCTTGAATACTTTTGTAGCATTCGAGTGCATGTGGCCAAGGGGACTCATGCATGTAGAACCCATATTACACACACACAAGAGAGTTCAACTTATGGTTCTCCCATTGACTCCACCGGTCAGGGCCTTACTCAGGGTTTACTTTGCATGCTTGAGAGGTGGGCTCATTAAGTGAGACGGTTCCCTACGAGGGTTCCACATCATTTGAAAAAAAAAGCCAAAAACTTATGGTCAATCGACTATGAATTTGGCTCAAAAATTCAGACATAGATAGGCCCACCTTATTTTCAAAAGAGTAAGACAAGGACTCGGCTGGGCTGGAATGGCCGATGTTTGCTTTTGACTAGGCTTGGCCAATCAACTGCTGTCTCATTTTGACCAGGCTTGGGACCATGTCTCTTTTTGACCTAACTGGGCTAGTTGGGCAGTTCTTTGTTTCTGACTAGGACCAATGGTTCATGGTCCCTCATCGGGCTTATATGGGTCACAAAAGTCAAATGGTGGCTAAGCCCCCACCCAAAGAGAAGCCGCACTTGCAAGTGGGTGTTGGATTTTAAATCCATCGAAAAACTAAAAGGACCATCAAACATGTTCGTGCTAAATTGTTGAAAGCAAGACTAAAAATAAATCTTAATGCGAAAGCGTACCTGAATCCATTGGTGGTTCAACAAATCTTTGATGTGTATGATATTTCAGAACCTGTATACGTGGCCCTTGCCTTTCTCTAAACCTTATGAGAGAGACTGATTTCTATTGTTGATAATAGGGAGCCTGAAAAGAAGGCCACTACATAAGGTTTGAGGACCATAACCTAATTGTAACCACCTGGGAGTCTATTTTCAATTCAGCCCATTATAGAATTGAAAATCAACAAAAAAGGGCATAAGATGTCTCTTTACATAATAAGACCACACCATATGAGATATCACATGGCCCAACTGAATTAGATCACATAAAAAGGGCCTAAACCATATACAACATATAATGTGTGACTTATCATATGTAGGCCCACACGATTTTTCCCAATAATCTCTCACTTGGGCCACATATGTAAACATATAATCACATATTATAGCTTTATGAGTTCAAAAACACTGTCTTATCAATTGATATCTCTACCAATCCAGTCTATTGACCATGTCAACATAGAACCAAAATGGTCTTCATTACAAATAACACAATTGGACCCATCAATGATCACATATATTGACATAACCAAATGACATGGATCAAGTATTGATGTGAAGCATGGAAATTATATGTAATTTGATCAAATATGCCTATTTCCAACTGGTCCTTCCTCAAACTTTAGTGAGATCACAACATGAGTACAAAATAAAACTGAAACTTTAACTTAATTTTGAAGTGGTAAAAGGAACTATACTATATCATAGAATGTCTAAATACAAACTCTGACTAAACCTACATATCATAAAATAATAAAACACCCATTCGAGCAGTATGCTCGTGAAAGACCTTGGGTGGCAAACCTTTGGTAAGCGGATCCGCAATCATGGAGTTTGTGCTAATATGTTATATCAATATGTGACCATTCTGCACTCTTTCTTTAATAACAAGGAACTTAATGTCAATATGCTTTGATTTTGATGAGCTCTTGATGTTATTGAAATATAGCACTACTGAATTATTGTCACAAAATAACTTTAGTAGTCTTTCAACATTATCCAAAATCCGCAGCCCTGTGACAAAATTACGTAACTATATTCCATGATTAGATGCCTCATAACATGCTACGAACTCTATTGTCATAGTGGAAGAAACAATGAGTATCTGCTTGGCACTACTCCAAAATATTGCTCCACCGGCCAATAGAAAAATATAACTTGACATGAATCTGCGACTATCTTGGCATCCAACAAAGTCAAAATCAGAATACCCAATGATCTTCAACCGATTTGACTTCCTGTATGTGAGCATATAACCTTTTGTTCTCTGCAAATACTACATAACCTATTTGGTTGCTTTTTGATAATGCATGAAATGCATATCATTTTTATAGGATATTCATGCATTTTTACGTGTTTTAAAGGTTTAGAACCCATGTATTGATGTATTTAGGTTCAAAGAGGTCATGATTCGAATTTCACTCGAATCAGAGTTAAAATGAGAAAAATAATGCATTTTTAGGGTTTTGGACCAGTTTTTAAGGCAGAACGGATCCAGATCCGACCCAAGAACTCAAGTTTAGATCTTAGACTGGACCTAAACCTTATAAATCCATAAACCCACGTGACCCAAAGTATTTTCTATAAACATTTTCTGAAAACCATCTTTTTCTAACCCATTTAGGTAGCTAGTTGCAAATACTAACAAATTTAGTATTTAATTAGAACTAACTTTTATTTTAGGTGGATTTTAGAATTAGGAATGACTTTAGGGATATAAATACTGTAAAAATTTAAGGCTTCACATTTTTTGGACTGGAAAAATTGCCCCCTAGTCCCTTCTTTCTCCCCTTTCCATTCTCTCACATCTCCACTCTTTTCTTTTTTTCTTTTCTCCTTGTTTCTCTTCTCCCTCCTTTTCTTTCCTCTATATTCTATTATGCTTTTATTGTGTATTGGTGTACTTTATTTTGCAGATGTTGCAAATCTATTTGGAGAGCTTCCCCTTCGGATTCGGCGTGCTGTCTACCAACACCGAGGATCTGGTCGTGTTCTCTCTTCAACCGGGCCTCCTTCTTTGCTTCCAACATCGAACCTCCCTCTTCGTAACTAGGCTCTCGGAAAGTTGCAGCAACTAGAAATAAGGTGCAGACATACCAAGATGTGCTGGGCATATTTCCAACATCCAAGAACCACTCGTGTTCTCCCTCCATTCATCGAACGAGCTAAAAGGTGTGTCTTCTCTCCCTTGTTCTTCTAGTTAGTGTTGAGTCTAGTCGTTCGATCCAGCTTTAGGTTTGTCTTTTGATCATTTTTGTCATCCATTAATCTGTTGTATTTACTATTTTATAGCATTAGCAAATCGTGTTCTTGCTCATGCAAGAACCGATTTTAATTTTGCTAGCAGATTGCATAAAAAATTCCATCTTTATGAGAAAATCGGTTGGATATTGTAAATCATGCAAATAGTGCTAATTTTATTTTCTCTTTTTATTTTATGTTTCTGATTTTATGTACAGTGTTGACCGATCTGGTTATGATCTACCTGCAGCTAGATCTAACCATTAACAACCAAATAGCATAACTTAGCTGATTTACATGTTTTATAGATTTTTTTTAGTTTGTCTTTTTCTGTAGATAACAGTGGGTTAGTAGAGTATCTTAACAGTTGAGAGTCATATTTAGTGTAAATAGAAAATTAGTTTTTGAGTGTTTCAAATTTTGCTTATTTAAAAAAAAAATTGTTTTGTTAGTATGGGTAAAATCGGGTTTTGGAATTCAAGGGCTGTCATCTTTTCCAAGGAGGACAGCATCCATTGATGATCTAGCTTGGTCTTAGATATTTTTAGAAGGTTTAAGTGTGTTTAGAAAGTTTATTTGTGTGTCTAGATTAATTAAATATTAGTTAGTCAATAGTTGTTTTAATTAAAATTTTTAAAGTATATTTTTTGGTAGCTAATCACGATTTTTGTTTGTAGTCCAGTCTTACCCCTACATTCAAGTTAGACATTCTTTAGGTTAGCATAGTGTAATGTAGGTAGTTAGTATAATTTTTAGAAATTTTGAATTTTGAATTTTGAATGGGGAGGCATTTTTTGTAGAAAAAGAGGGATTCCAAATTTCGTGCAGTATTAACTTGGAAAGTCTGGGTCTTCCTTGAAGAACCAGACTAGAGAAGATCTTATTCTGCATTTTTGGTAAGTCAATTTGATTTTTGAATCTCTTGCCCTAAATTTTCAATCAAAACGATTTTAGAAAGATATCCTCTTAATCAGAGGAGTTTGAATTCAAACTTTAGCCAAATTGTGTGGGCCCTCCAAGGCTGACGATTTTGGCTTTAGAAGGCAAGTAACTCTCTCGGCAAGAGTGCATGGGTCCCACCTTAGCTCCATTTAGCCTAAACATTATGAATCGCCCCTCTTTTATTTAGGTTAAGTCAATTTAGATTTTTGAATTCCCATTTCATTAAATTAGGCAAGTAGACTTAGACGTTTTTCTTTATTCTAGCATTTCCATTTTCATTGCATTATAGTTTTAGCAAGTCTTGACGTTGAATAGGGCTAGCATGGTATTCTTTGCATTTCATTTATTTAGTGTGTATTAACCTTGCCTTAGAGGTTCCAAAATCATGTAGGGTGTCTAATTAGGTAAGTCCAAGCTTTGTTAAATTAGTATTTAACCCTAGTAGGGTCCACTAGGGGGCATGAATGCCAAAGTCAAAGTCAACCTAAAATCGACCCCTTAGTGTCCTAATTAAGTAATTAATATTAGTTAGGTTTAATTTAGTTTTAACTTTAAGTTAAACTAGTTTTAATTTCCATTTTCCAAGTTACGTTAAGTAGTTAGTTTACATTAAGTTAAGTATATTAGGTTGGTTAATTTCATTAGTTTAGATATGCTAATTCCTAGTTGCATTTTAGTTTAATGTAGTTTAGTAATTGTATGCATTTTAGAATTAACTCATGTTTCTTTAAGATAAATTAGGTTCTAATTGTAGATTTAATTCCTTTAGCATAATTAAGTGTTGTTTACCGTTATTTAATTTAGCAGTAGGTCTGTTTTGCATTAGTCCATATTCGACAATGCATTGATTGAATGTTTGCATGTGAATAGTGCATTGAACTTTTGAACCGAAAATTATCACGTATTGCACTTGTTATTTTATGTGCATTTTTTTTTGAGTTTTTATGAAAATTTAATTCTATGTTATTAATCTATGTGTTGACTATCAGCTGACCAAAAATCAACTCAATTGAAGTTGATTTGGTCTAGTTTTTAAGCATTTTTCAAAAACTGGTTTTTTGGGTTTTTAAATTTCAGGACAAGAGATTTTCAAAATTTTATCGAATTTGAAACACTTATATCCGGAGCTTCTAGATGAATTTTTCAGTTCTGTAAAATCTGACAGATTTTTTAATGTGTCAGATATAGAACAAAACAAATTTCAACAATTTTGGACTTTGTTTGCTCCTCCAATTTGTGTATTTTTAAAAACCTGTTAGAAATCAATTTTACACTACATTGAGGGCAAAACAAACATTTCACTAATTAGTTAGTTTTTGGTAACTTTTCTTATTTTTCTGCTTAATAGTTAGTGTATTTACAGTAGTTAGCTTAGTTAGATTTAATATAATTAGTTAGTTTAATTAGATATTGCATTTTAGTTTATTTTTATTTTAATTATAATTTAGTTTTAGTAATTAATTTTAGAATTAGTTTTAGTATAAGTTTTGCATTAATTATCATAATTTTGTTTACTAACTTGTTATTTTCTGTGTTTTAGGTTGATAAGCTTACTACAGGTTAAAAGGAACTTTGTCAAGCGCGAGAAAGTTTGAACTAGTGAAATGACAGAAATGCCCCTATGATTTGGAGAAGGCTTGAGCAACCTCGTTTAGGAATTGTTTTAGTTAATTTTTAGTGTTTAATTTAATTGTAGTTGTTTTAATTTATTGTAAATATCTATTATATTAATAAAGTAAAATTCTTAGATTTAATCAAAATATTTTCTCGTTCCCTTAGGATTTGACCCGTACTCGCCACAAGAGTGGAAAGTCATTTTTTATACTTTTGGTTGATGATTTTCCAAAGCTTTTATTGAAAAATGTGTTTTAAAAATACCACTACAAAAAAGTTAACCACTTTCCAATGATTCATACCTAGATTACTAAAATATCTGTCTAACATCCCAACAATATACGCCAAATCCGGACATGTACACACTTGAGCATACATAAGACTCTCCACAATAAATGCATAGAGAATTTGTTTTATATTCTTAATTTTAGACTGGTGTTTAGGGCACTGAGTGAGACTAAACTTGTCTCCCTTAGCAACATGAGTATCATCTGGTTTACAATCCTTCATGTCATATCTGTCCAAAATCCTTTCGATATAGCTCTTTTTTTATAATCCAAGAATAGCCCAAGAACGGTCTCGATGTATCTGGATCCCTAATACAAAAGTGGTGTTACCAAGATCTTTCATTTCAAATTTCTTTGTCAGAAATATCTTAGTCGCATATAGTATGCCCATATCATTACTGGTCAACAATATGTCATCAACATATAAAACCAAGAAAATATATTTACTCCCACTAAACTTATGGTATATACATTCATCAACCGCATTCATCTCAAAACCAAATGAGAGGACAACTTGATGAAATTTATGATACTACTGACGGAAAGCCTACTTAAGCCCATAAATGAATTTCTTTAATTTGCAAACCATTTTTTTGGCATCACCTAAGACAAAATATTCTGGTTGCATCATATATATTGTCTCATCAATGTCACCATTAAGGAATGCAACCTTTACATCCATCTGATGCAGCTCCAAATCATAATGAGCCATACGTGCCATCATAATCCTAAAAGAGTCTTTCATAGAAACCAAAGAGAAAGTCATTGTGTAATCAATGCCTTCGCTTTGAGTAAACCCTTTTGCAACAAGACGAGCCTTATATCTTTTCACATTAACCTTTGAATCCTTTTTTATTTTAAATATCTATTTGCAATCAATGAGTTTTACACCTTTAGGTAATGTGACAAGATCCCATACGTCAGTGTCCCTCATGAATTTAATCTCCTCGTACATTGAATCAATCTACTTTTGAGAGTTAAAACTTTGTGTGACTTGATGAAAGTTGATTGGTTCATCTTTCCTTAGGCCAGTATCACCCTCATGTTCTTGTAGAAAGACAATATAATTATCTGAAATTGCCTTTCTTCTCTCTCTAGTAGATTTTCTTAATAGCACTTGTTTTTGAGGTATTTCTGGAAGTTGTTGAGTTTGTACTCTAGGAGTAAAAGTTTGATTTTGGATAGGAAGATCTAAAACATTGCCTTAATCTAGATTTGTATGAATGATGTCAGGAATAAAAATTTGATCATTGTTAACCACAACTATACGAAGATAAATAGACTCTTCTTCAAAAGCAATATCTTTTACTTTATCACTTCTCTCAAACTCAGCACTCTTAAAGAAACAAGTGTTTTCCGTTTAAATTTTTTTTTTATTCTCAGGGTTATAGAACTTATAGCCACTAGATCTTTCAAAATACTCAATAAAATAGCAGCTAACCGCTCTAGAACCCAATTTCTTTTCATGTGGCTTGTAAGGCCTAGCCTCAACTGAATATTCCCAAATATGAAAATATTTTATGCTAGACTTTTTGTTTATCCACAATTTATATGGGGTCTTGGTTAGTGCTTTAGATGGTACCATGTTCAATATATAAGCTGCAATCTTTAATGCCTCTCCCCAAAGAGACTCTGGTAAAGTAAAATAAAAAATTATACTTCTTACCATGTCCTTAAGGTTCTTGTTTTGTCTCTCAACAATACCATTCATGTTAGAAGTGTCTGACATGGTATACTGATGGACAATCCCACATTCCTTTAGGAATTTAGCAAAGAGCCTTGAACGTTGTTCACCTGATCCATCATATCTACCATAGTACTCACTACCATGGTTAAATCTAACAACCTTAATTTTTTTGCCAAGTTGGTTTTCAACTTCAGCCTTAAAAGATTTGAACACGTCCAGGAACTAAGACTTTTCATGAATTAAATATAGGTACCTATAACAAGAATAGTCATCTATGAACGTAATAAAATATTATTGATCATTCCAAGAAGCCATAGTAAATGAATCACAAATGTCTGTATACATTAGTTCTAAGATGTTTGTTCTCCTTTTCACACCCAATTTCCTTATGTTTGTTTGTTTCCCTTCTATAAACTCAACACAAAATTGAAAGTTAGTGAAATCAAGAGAATCAAGAATTTCACTCTTCACAAGCCTTTCAATTCTTTGTTTAGAAATATGATGTAAGCGCTTGTGCCATAATAAAGCAAAATTCTTATTTGTTAATTTTTTTTTGTACCAGGAGAACTTAAATACATGGTTTCATTATATGAGACAATAGTATTGGGCAAATATAAGTTATCAACCGCAGATAAAGAATTGGTCTAAAGTGAAAAATAATTTAAATTTATTATTTTTAAATAAACAAGAATAATCATATTTGTCTAAAGTGAAAATAGAAACCAAATTTTGTCTAAAAGACAACACAATATATATTTCTTTCAAATCTAAATAATTTTCAGTCTTTAAAAGTAACATAAATTCCCCTAGTGTCTCAACTTTAACTGATTTGTCATCGCCCACATAGATGAATCTTTTAGCATCAATTGACATTCGACAACTTGGGCAACCCTGCATAGACACACTTATGTGAGTAGTAGCATCAGAATCCATCTACCAAGTGTGTTTGGATACAGAAGTTAGATTAATCTCAGAACAAACCAAAGCAAAGAGTGTACCTTTCTTTTTATGCCAAACATGATACTTGATACAATCCTTCTTTATGTGACTCTCCCATTTGCAAAAAAAAAAAACAACTCGACTCTGGATCCTGATGTCTTTTTTATTTCTTTTGTGATTGAGGGTCCACTGCAGCTTTCTTATTCCTTTTTTTTTCTTAAACTTGTCCTTAAAAACTACTGCCAAATGAGTATTTTTTGTCTTCTCTTGCTTTATCCTATCATTTTCTTGCACACAGTGAGAAATGAGCTCATTAAGAGTCAATTTATCCTTTTCACAATTATAACTTACCTTAAACTAATTGTATTATGCAGGAAGGGATATCAAAACTAAGTTCACAAGTAAGTCCTCAGACAACTCTAACTTTAGTGCCTTTAGTTTCGAAGCAAGATGTGACATTTCTATAATGTACTCCCTAATGTTCTCTTTACCTTTATACCTCATAGAAACAAGACTCGAAGGAGAGTTTTTGTCTCAGCCTTTTCATTTTTATCAGAACGCTTTTTAATTTCTTTAAGAAAATCCTTGGCATTAAGCTCTTCGAACATAGTGCCCCTGAAGCATTCAGAAATTGCATATTTCATGATCATGAGACTCATGTGATTACATCGATCCCACCACACAAAGTTTCTTTTATCCTCAACAGAACTCCTATTTGTAAGAGTAGGTGATTGATCCTCTCGTAGTGCAAGATCCAAATTCATACATATGAGAACAATCATAGCGTTCTCTTTTTAGTTTTTGAAATTAGAACCACTCAAAGCAGAGATAAAATTAATGTTTGTAGATATCGAAGAAGCAGAAGTATTAACTGAATCAAGAACAAAACAAGCTCACGATCAACATGCATTTTCACTTGCATTAACAAAAATAATATATTTAAACTATGGTGAACCCATCGCAAGATAACCAACATAATATTGATATTTAGTCTTTGGATAGAAATATAAACTTATAAGTGGTACTCTCAAAACAATAATCAAATATGAACAATTAGTCCTATCAAACAACGAGTCTTTCTTTGGACCGACTCGTTGTTCACATAGAAAACCATACAATTGTCTCATATTTATTACTGAAAATATATATTTGTGTTCGGCCAAATAGTAATATTTCTTTGGGTCAATTACTATTCGCATGAACCACAAACATATAAACATCATAATATTCTAAAATGAGCTAATCTACATAATAGAGGTTACTTTGGCAACATATTGATTTAATCAATTTAATTTACAATATCGGTCTCTAAATCAAAAGAATACCGAGGTTTAAATACGTTAATCTATGCATATAAACATAAAGAAAACACAATCATAATCTGTATACGGCCAAAAAATAACCAACGATGACCCACCAAAATAACCCATGAAGCACACCAAATAACCTTTGAAAATAATAAAATCCTCATATATTTTTTTTTTAATTTATTTTAAGGCTTGTGCACGGGTCCGACCAATCGGATCTGGCCAGACCCACCTGCAGGTCAAAACTGGTCTGACCTGGATTGGGTCAGATCCAACAATCCGTAGCCAGGCGCAGACCCATTCAAGAGGTCGAGTCTAACGAGGCCCAACCAACACTAAGGCATGGCTTGACTCGGTTCATCCCCCCCAAACCAAATGGGGACTGAACCAGTCAGTAGCCCACACCTCACTCGGTTCAGCCCCCATAACTGAATGGGACTGAACTGGGTCATTAGAACCTCTTACCTCTGAATGTGACCATAGTCGATCCGACCCCTGACTGGGCACCAAACCGGCTTCGGTCACTGGTGAGACCAGAAACCAGCAAACACAAGACCGAATTGGTCTTGTGCATAGGGGGAGAAACAACCAGAACCAGATGGCCTAACTGGCCTTAAACCAAATGTCGAACAAGCTTGGGTTACTGAGTCAGTCTAAAGCTCGGGTCAACCTTACACTGCGATTAAAAACCTAAAATGAATCGCCAGGATCTCCGAATCGACCGAAGGCCGAACTAGTCTCGAGTATCAGTGCATCGCCTTAAGGTTAAGCCCAATGCTCAATCTTGCCACCCAAACTCGATGTCGATGTCCACTAGTGAAGGACTGTATTAGACCGTAACTGCCGCTGCTCCTCGGATGACGCCAGTGATGGTGGAATCTGGCCCAGGATGCCGGTGAACACACTTTATCTAGTGAACGGCCGAAACCAAGATTGTTGGCTTTCGAGAACATCCCAGGGTGGTTGACGAATTGAGTTCCTTTGGCGATGGCCAAAATCGCCCTCGGATGATATCAAACTCAAGTCTGGAAGGGCGTTCGCCCTTCTATCACTAGGCAATCAAAGTAGATGGAGTCCGACCAGCAAGATGGTTGGACGACACCCCTGTCCGGCAGGCCAAGAAAAGGATAAAACTGTTTCTGTCGTCTGGATGGTGTCCTCCTCCCGATCACTACAAGAAAATTGTTAATTAGCGACGAAAATTAGCGACGGATTTTTCCCGTCGCTACTTAGCGACAGATTAGCTAGAGATAGAATCTGTCGCTAATTTGCGACGGATTAGCGAGGAAATGACTTTTATCGCTAATCTGTCGCTACTTAGCGACGGATTAGCGACTGCATGTTTTTGTCGCTACTTTTGATTACAAGAACACCATTTTAGCGACGGATTTAGAGAGGGAACTCTGTCGTCGCTAATCCGTCGCTAATTAGCGACGGAGTAGCGACAGAATATATTCCGTCGCTTTTTTGGTATTTGGGTTTCGCGACGGCTTCGCGATGGAATTTTTCCGTCGCTAAGCCGTCGCTAAATGTCGCGTAAATCCCTAATCCCATCCCTCTTTCTCTTTTCCCTGTTTCGCTGTATTGCTCCCTCCCGCCGCCCGTCGGCTCTCGCCACCGTCCGGCCACCGCCGCTCGCCAGCCGCCGCTCCCTGTCCACCGCTCGCCAGCCGGCGCTCGCCAGCTGCCGCTCCCCGTCAACCTCCCGCCACCGTCCGGCGAAGCGCAGGTAATATTCTTCTTCTTCTTCTTCTTCTTCTTCTTCTTCTTCTTCTTCTTCTTCTTCTTCTAAACGCAGGGGGTACGCCCCTTCCCTGCCGGAAACGGAGGGGGTTTAACCCACTGCCGTGCTTTCCGGCAGGGGGGGTCGACCCCCTGCGTTTCCGGCAAGGGGGGTCGACCCCCTGTCGGAAAGGCATGGGGGGTCGACCCCCTGCCGGAAACGCATGGGGGGTCGACCCCCTGCCGGAAACGCATGGGGGGTCGACCCCCCTGCCGTAAAGGCACGGCAGGGGGTCAACCCCCCATGCCGGAACTGCCTTTCCGGCAGGGGGTTTAACCCCCTTCCCTGCCGGAAAGGCAGGGGGTTTAACCCCCTGCCGTGCTTTCCGGCAGGGGGGGTCGACCCCCTGCGTTATGCTGCCTAAGTGACTTGTCAAAAAAAAAAATTCTGTTTTTGAATGCCTATGCTGCCTATATGAATCGTTTGAAAAATAAAATCTGTAGTAGGAATAACATGCTGCCGATGTGTATTGCTTTTGAAAAAAACAATCTGTTATGAGATATATTATGCTGTCTATGTGAATTGGTTTCAAAAAAATCTGTTTTTTAATGCATATGCTGCCTATGTAAATCAGTTTGAAAAAAAAATCTTTAGTAGGAATACTATGTTGCCTATGTGTTTGTTTTTAGAAAAAAATTTTGTTATGAGATACCTACGTTGCCTATGTGATCTGTTTTGAAAAGAATTTTTGTTATGGATACTTATGCTGCCCATGTGATCTCTTTTTTAAAAAAAAAAAAGTTATTATGTGATCCCTATGTTGTCCATGTGATTAGCTTGAAAAAAAAATTGTAATATGTGTATATAAGATGTCCATATGGTTTTAAGTGTAGTTTGCATATATGTTGTCCATATGGATTTTAAGTTGAATTTTTTTTTGTAATGTATATATACAAGTTGTCCATGTTGTTCAATTTGTTAGTTTGTTAATGTCTACTGGTAGTTAGTTTTACTTCAATTTGTTTTCTTGAAATCTGGTTAGTTAGAGTATTTCAATCTATTGGTCTTTTATAATTATATTTTTCTTAGATAGATTGGTATTTAATGTTCTCACAATCAGTTAGTTAGATTAGGGCTATTTGAATTCTTTATGATAGTGGTGGTTAAACGGAGTTCACATCTTTTCTAGTAAACTAATTGATTGATTTACTATTCCTTTGCTAAGTAGTTCAGATTAGAAATTGTCTATGACTTTATGTTAGTCGACTGGTTCAACATGTTATAGCTGGTTTGTTAAATTAGCATCTTCTAGTTAGATTTGGCTTAACATATATACTATTTTTCTTTTCTCTTCTTTCAATTAGTTAGAGTTGTTTTAATTTGTTTTAATTTTTTTAGTTAGTGTTTCATCTTGTTTCATGATTAGTTAGTTTGTTACTTAATTTGTTTTGTTTTTGTGCAGATTTTTCAACGGAACCAACTCGTGCTCGGCCACCTGTGGTAAGTAAATGACAAAAACAATGCAAATCGGGTAAATACCCGTGGTGAGTAAGTGATGCAAACGTATCACATGTTATTTAATTTATTGAATGCAGCACTTTATTGTTCACACACTCACTTAGTTGTTGATATCTAGGACTGCTTTGTTGGAGTTCGGAGATCATGCTGAGCATGATTTTAATGTAGAAATATGGAAGTGTTCTTATTTTTGGAGTACGGAGTCCATGCTAAGCATGGTAGTAGTTAGTGAGATATTGAAGTGTGTTTGCTGCAGGTACATGTTTACCATTTATTTGATATGAATGATTATGATGTATTGCAATGTTTGATGTAATTGTATCCATGCTTGCATGTAGTTACTTTCAATTTGATTTTGACTTCCATGTGAAATTTTATAATAAAAGCATGCTTCAAATGATTGTATCATGTCATTAATAGTTTGCACATGAAAATATTAAGTTATCAATGCATGCATCAAAATTCTTGTTATTGTTTGACATAGTATATTGCATGATAAATTTGATATTTTCTTCATCGTCGCATTCTGATTGTTTTTTTCTTCATTCGTTAGGATACTATTCGTAACATCATACGACAGAATGACTGCAAACCGTGAATGGATGTACCGTAGGATAGTGGACAATGAGTTATCGCATGAATATATGGATGGTGTCGATAGTTTTATTGAATTTGCAACGGCGAGTGTCAGTACGGTAGATCCCACAGGTCGGATTAGGTGTCCCTGCAAGATTTGTAAGAATAATCGATTTGTAGAACCTCATGGCGTTAGACATCACCTATACAGGAAGGGTTTTGTGAGTGATTATCAGAACTGGGCGTTTCATGGAGAAGAATTTAGAAACGATTTTGATGCACGGGTGAATGTGGTGCACGATAATCCATATACGAATTTGATATTTGATGCTGCAGGAACAGAACTGGGTTCTGCTATGAGTTCTAGTGATGTAAGAACTGTCGTAGATGAAGAATCACCAAACGATGCAGCTAGTAGATTTTATGATTTACTTAAAGATGCTGATGAGCCACTTTGGAACGGTTGTGAGAGTCACACTATCTTGTCTGCAGTTCTTCAACTAATGAATTTGAAGTCCGAGTATAATTTGAGTCAATCATGTTTTGACCGTTTGTGCATGATTGTGAAGAGTATGTTGCCTAAAGATGAGAAATTGCCACAAAATTTCTATCGTGCGAAAGTTATGGTCAACGCTCTAGGTATGGGTTACAAAAAGATTGATGCTTGTCCAAATCACTGCATGTTGTATTTCAAGGAGCAGGAAAACGACATATCATGCCCGTCATGTGGGCATCCTCGGTTCAAGCCAAAGACAAGAGGCAATGGTAGCACGAGATCAAAGGAAGTTTCATACAAGTCGCTCCGCTACTTTCCTATCACTCCTAGATTGCAGCGATTGTATATGTCTTCAAAGACAGCTAAACACATGAGATGGCATGCAAATAAAGTTCGACACGATGAAAACAAGATCACGCATCCTGTTGACGCTGAAGCTTGGAAGCACTTTGATCGTACTTATCAGAACTTCGCAATGGAAGTGCGAAATGTTAGACTCGGTCTATGTACAGATGGATTTAATCCATTTGGGGGTAGATCAACTCCATACTCATGCTGGCCAGTATTTGTAACTCCATACAACCTTCCACCAAGCTTGTGTATGAAACGTCCAAATCTTTTCTTGTCTCTGTTGATCCCTGGTCCGACCTCACCTGGCCAAAATCTTGATGTATATCTAAGGCCATTGATTGATGAATTAAAAGTACTGTGGGATGACGGTGTTACCACGTATGATGCCCACAAAAAACAAAATTTCAACATGAAGGCCGCTGTTCTATGGACAATCAGTGACTTCCCTGCATATGGTATGTTATCTGGTTGGAGCACACATGGGAGGTTGGCTTGTCCGTACTGCATGGAGGATTCCAAAGCTTTTAGATTGAGGCATGGAAGGAAGCCTTGCTGGTTTGATTGCCATCGTCGATTTCTACCCAGCGATCATCCGTTCCGACGTCAAAAGAATGAATTTACAGCAGGCACAACTGAAATGGAAGGTCCATCCTCAAGATTGTCTGGCATAGAGATTTTAAGAAGATTGCGATACTTTCCAGATGTATTAACAGATGCCCGCAGTCCTACACCCTTCCGTGGATTTGGGAAGGAACACAATTGGATGAAAAAATCTATTTTTTGGGAACTACCGTATTGGCCGACCCTATTGATACGACATAATTTGGATGTGATGCATGTAGAGAAAAATGTGTTTGATAATGTGTTCAATACAGTAATGAATATTAAAGGAAAAACGAAGGATAATCCGAAGGCCCGTATGGATTTAAAATTAATATGTAAAAGACCAGAATTGGAACTCAAAGAGTATAATGGCAAAGTACTGAAACCAAAGGCGAAGTACGTGCTCGGACCTGATCAAATAAAACATGTATGTCAATGGTTGAGACAACTGAGATTTCCAGATGGATATGTCTCTAACATTGCTCGGGCTGTGAAGATTGACGATGGACAGTTATATGGGTTGAAGAGCCATGATTGTCATATCTTTATGCAACGATTGATACCCCTAGCATTCCATGATATGTTAGACAAACCTATATGGGGGGTATTGTCTGAGTTGAGCGGATTTTTCAGAACATTGTGCGCATCGGAGGTCATTGTATCAGATGTAAAGAATCTCGAGGACTCTGTCATCACCACTGTTTGTCTGTTAGAAAAGATATTTACGCCAGCATTTTTCGATGTTATGGAACATTTGATCATACATTTGCCATATGAACTAAGGGTTGGTGGCCCTGTGCAATATCGATGGATGTACCCATTTGAAAGGTATATGTTTTTTTATATTTGTCTCTTTAATGACAGATATTTAAAATTTGAAATGTATATTCTTGTCAGATGCATGTTCGACCTAAAAAAAAAGGTTCGTAATAAAGCAAGAGTAGAAGGCTCTATTTGTGAGGCGTACACTTTAGAAGAGATTTCAAATTTCTCATCTATGTACTTCGAACCTCATATTTCAACACGTTACACATGCCCGCCCCGTAACGATGATGGAGAACAAGTAACTGTAGCTGACAAGCTGTCGATATTTCAACGACTTGGGCATGCATTTGGTAGTTGCCGATCAAGGCTATTGACAGATCGAGAGCAAGATGCAGCACACATCTATATTCTTTTTAATTGTTCAGCGATCGACCCATACATCGAGTAAGTATATGTATATGCAACTCAATTATAAATCCTTTTATGTTCTATATGTGGATACATGGCTCGGTAATATAAGTATTTGTGGTTTGCAGACGATTTGATCTGGAGTTGCAAAGCAAAGTTTCACATCTCACTAATGCAGAAGTACAAAAAGAACGTGAAACTAAGTTTGTGGAGTGGTTGAAACAGTTGGTAAAGAAGCTAACATAAATTTTGTACTTATAAACAACACTAAGTTACTTAATTGATCGTGATCACAATAATTGTTTATGTCTGTGCGTAGGTTCGCCATGGTGATGTTAAAGATCAAGGAATATGTGATTTAGAAAATGGTCCGACCAAAGTTGTGCAATGCTACAACGGGTATATCGTAAATGGTTATCGATTCCATACAAAAGACTACGGTATAAACAAATCAACGATAAATAGTGGCGTGTGTGTCAAGGGTAGCAGCTACGGTGAAAATGAACATGATTACTACGGTGTTATAGAGGAAATAATGGAGTTGACTTACTTAGGCATGAATAACAGGGTTACGGTATTCAAGTGTCATTGGTTTGATCCAACTGCAACAAGACTCGACAAAGCTTCAGGCATTGTGGAGGTGAATCATAAATCCAGGTTTGGAACATATGAACCATTCATATTAGCCTCGCAAGCTCAACAAGTTTATTATACTTCATATCCGAGTATAAAAAAGTCAGATAGAAATGAATGGTGGGCAGTTTGCAAGGTGAAATCCAAACTATACCCCGAGTATGATCAGTTACAAGAAGATGAGTTAGCTGAAGACAGTGATTACTATCAATCAGATGATGTCTGTGACTTCGCTTATGGTCACGATGTTGCGCATGATATGCATGTCATATCTCCATTGGCTGATGAAACATTCATAGAGGAATGTGATCCAAATGATGTACCAAGTGGATGGGCAAACAATGAAGAAGAAGAAGAAGAAGAAGAAGAAGAAGAAGAAGAAGAAAGTCAAACTAGTGACGAGGAAGAATTCTCAAGCTAGTGAAAAAAATCTTATACTACAAACCTCTATTTAAATGCATTGTAATACTTGATGTGAGTTGTATTGCAATACTTGGTGTGAATGATTAAAATTTTTATTTCAATGTATTGTAATACTTGATACGAATGATTCGAATGCATTGTAATTTATCTGAATGTATTATAATTTATGCAATTAACGAATGATTTGAATTAGTGCAATACTTGATGTCAATGATTTGAATTATTTGAATGCATTGCAATGCTTGATGTGAATGACTTGAATGCATTGTAATACTTGATGTGAATTATTTGAATGTATTGTATGACATATGTTATTTGTTAGAATATGGTTCGTGGAGGTTATAGTGGTCGCTCATCCAGTAGTAGCCAGGCTCAACCTTCATCTTCACGGGCTCCTGTGATAGGTATATCATATAACTAATTAGATGCTTGATTAGTTCAAATGCACATTCTGAGAACTTGGTGTGTATTTTTTTACAGATGATGTTGCGCCTGTACACGACCCACCTACACCAGTTGATCGCACAAGTCAACAGCCAACACAGGAAACAGGGTCTTCACAGGCTGGCACAAGAAGACTCATTCGAATAGTGTATATCGATAATCGACCGTAAGTATTTTGTTTTCAATTATTGCATATCTTTTAAATATTTTATATTGATATTTACTGTGTAACAATTCATATGCAGCACGAGGTTTGAGCCACAAGAAGTAGTACGGGAGATTAGGAATTCACTTCTTCAACATCTACCAGGACCAGTTGCTCAATGGAAAGAGTACCCAAAGGAGGTATTAGACAGATTGTGGTCCTCATTCATGGTATACAGTTGTTCCTCATAGTTAATGTGTTTCATATTTAATTTATTTAAGCAATGTCTATTAACTTTCTGAAAATATTTGTAGGCTTCGAATCGCTTTGCAACTACGGTGGAAGAAAATGATGCAAGGAAGGTGTGGCAAAAGGTGGCTGCCAATTGATTTGCAGACATGCTGCACACTATGAAGACTGCAGCAAAAAAAGCATCTGGCGTAGTAGATGATCCATTACTGTGGAAGGGCCATGGTCCTATTACTATCAGGAGAGATTACTGGGATGAAATGTGCGATATGTGGGCGGGAGATGCATTTAAAAATCGCTCTGCGAAGGCTTCACAAAATCGATCGAAGATGCCCGAAACCCATCTACACACAGGTGGATCTAAGACATTTGGGAGCCACCTAAAGAAAATGGTAACTCATCAATATATAATATTAATTGTATAAGTATAGTTGCAAATTTGTGTACTAAATCTTTTGTCATTTAACTTCGCAGGAAGCAGAAAAAGGAGGCAGTGTACCATATAAGGATGTGTTTGTAGAAACACATAAACGGAAGACCACGGGAGTCTTCGTATCAGAGAAGGCGAGAACGACAACGGTATGTATTAATTCTATTAATAATCATTGCAATATATATGCAAGTCATCATAATGTTATCATTAATTATTAATGAATACTTTAAACATTATTTTGTAGGAGGCATATGAGCAACAAATGGTAGAGCGATATGGTGAAGACGCTACTCAGCATCCATCATTTGATCCTACAGCATGGGTGACTGCAGCAGGTGAACCCAAAAAAGGTCGCGTGTTCGGGTTTGGGAGTAATATGAACACTTCACCAGTTATTGGTTCTTCCAGTTACGGCTCACCAACTTCTTGCGCCGACATAAGCTCCAAGCAGCCGACTATTCTTTCCGGTGATGATGTACGCGAGATCATTAATGAATCACTGAATAACTACTTCCAATACACCGTCGCCCCCTTTCTCCGAAATGAGATCAAGGCCGCTGTTCAGGATAGGGGATCTTCGATTCCAGGTCCCTCTCAGGTATAATCACATATATAGTTTTTTTGACTATCTTAAAGCACATCTGAGCATGGTAGAATCACATATAGAGTTTTTCTAGATGCCTTAGAACACATATGAACATGCTATAATCACATATTCAATTTTTTTACTGCCTTAGCACACATATGAGCATGATAGAATCACATATATATATATTTAACTTTTTGTCTGTCTTAGAGCACATATGAGCATGATAGAATCACATATAAAGTTTTTTTGATTGCATTAGAACACATAAGCATGCTATAATCACATATTCAGTTTTTTTACTGCCTAAGAACACATATGAGCATATTATAATCACATATTCTGTTTTTTGACTGCCTTAGCACACATATGAACATGCTATAATAACATATAGAGTTTTTTAACTGCCTTAGAACACATATGAACATGTTATATATCATTTATGATAGAATCACATATAAAATTTTTGGCTTTGCCTGCCTTAGAGCACATATGAGCATGCTATATTCACATATTCAATTTTTTTACTGCCTTAGCACACATACGAGCATGATCGAATCACATATATAGTTTTTTGCCTGCCTTAAAGCACATCTGAGCATGGTAGAATCACATATAGAGTTTTTTTATATGCCTTAGAACACATATGAACATGCTATAATCACATATTCAATTTTTTGACTGCCTTAGCACACATATGAGCATGATAGAATCACATATAGAGTTTTTTTATTGCCTTAGATCACACATGAGCACATGATAGAATCACATATAGTGTGTAATTTATTTCATTATATTTTGTTTATCAATACTGACTGTTCTTTTCTTGTGTAGGCTGCTAGCGATAATCGGGGTAGTGGAGCTGAAGGGACAGATAAAGACAATGAACAAGAAGACGCACAAAATCTTGGCGATGATTAGAGGACTGTGTTGAAGAAGTTCTATTTTTTTTATTTTTCCTAATTGTAATTGTTGAATTGTAAATAATTAAACTTCTTAGTTTTAAGGTGGAACGATTAATTATTATAGATACTTGTTATATGAATTTTTTTGTGTGGTTTGTTTTTTATTTACAGGAAATATAAATTGTACAGGAAATATAAATTGTACAGTTCTCCGTAATTAATTTTTAAATAAATTTTTTTTGATTTTTTTTCGTTTTTGCGACGGATTAGCGACGGATGATTCCGTCGCTATTCATATTAATCTAGCGACGGAATTAAATCCGTCGCCACGCCGTGGTCGCCGTTTAGTACCGGCGGATTGGCGACGGAATATAGCGCTCGTTATTCCGTCGCAATTAGCGACGGACTTGGCGACGGAATTATTTCGTCGCCAGTTAGCGTCGAAATATTCGCGACGTAAGCATACTGTCGCCGCGTTGTCGCTAATCCGTCGCTAACATGGTTAGCGACGGATTAGCGACGGATTAGCGACGGAAGGTGGTCGTCGCTAATCTACTGCTCTGTTGTAGTGGATCTTCTGATAGGGAAAGGGTTAATCGGCCCTTTCTCGTCCGATCGACCCAAAGGGGAAGGACCCATCCTGCTCACTGAAAAGGCAAGGGCCTTTTAGCCCTTCTCGTTTGGTCTTTTGAAAAGGGGAGCCTGCCGGTGGTGATATGATAAACAAAAGAGGGAGGGCCGATCAGCCCTCCCACTCGTCTGCAAAAGCCTAAGGGACGGGCCAATCGACCCTCTTTGCATTCAGGAAAAACTGAATGGCATAAGAAAAGAAAAGAAAAACTGATTGGCTCTCTTTCTTTTACGCCTCAAAACCGATTATGATAGATCATCTCCATCAATCGAAAAAAAACAAAAAATATATATTGAAATTGAACATCTCAACGATTTATCAGGAACAAGTTGCTCTGATACCAATTGTTGGATTTTAAATCCACTGAAAAACTAAAAGGACCATCTAACATTGCGCGCTAAATTGTTGAAAGCAAGACTGAAACCAAATCTTAATGTGAAAGCGTACCTGACTCCATTGGTGCTTTGGCAAATCTTTGACGGGTATGATCTTTCAGAACCTGTATACGTGACCCTTGTCTTTCTCTAAACCTTATGAGAGAGGGACTGATTTCTCTTGTTGATAATAGGGAGCCTGAAAAGAAGGTCATTATATAACGTTTGTGAACATTGTAACCACTTGAGAGTCTATTTTCAATTTAACCCATCATAGAATTGGAAATTAACAAAAAAAAGCATAAGAAGTCTCTTCACATAATAAGACCACACCATATGAGATATCGCATGGCCTAACCAAATTAGATCACATAAAAAAGGCTTAAACCATAAACAATATATAAGGGTAGCTAGAGTGAGTCTAAGGGGAAAACATAAAGGGGATAATGTTTGCTACCTTCGTGGGTAAAAAAACTCTTAAGTAAAAAGATGTAATATTTTTATTTTTTTCAGTTTTTTTTTTTTTATATTTGACACTCCAAATGTGATCTACATATTTAGTAGAAATAAATTTTTGAATCATGTTTTTTTGGTTTATAAATCAGATTTTACGAGGGAAAAATTAAGCGCCTACATTAGATTTTCAAACTTCTAAAAAGCCATATTTTATGTCAAAAAACTAAGACTTGTTTCCTACTGTTTTGACCATGCTGAACACATTTATGATGTCAGATTCAGTGAATGCAACAATATCTCAAACATAAATACTGGAATTTAGATGTACATTAACGCAGATATATTCCTTAAAAAAAAAAAACCTAAATACGGCCATATGCTTGCGTCCCTTTTACTCCAACGCAAACTGCCAAGGAGGGATTTTTTATTAAAGTTTCAGAGGAAAAAGATTCTCAGGCTGAGCTTCGAAGTTTGAAAACTAAGCCTTTACAATTTCTGCTGCCACTTCTTGGTGGTGGTGGTAAAATTTATGGGAACAGAATATGCAAGCAAAAATATCTACTTATTATCATTCTTTTTTTTTTATGAGGAACCCTCGCCGATAATCAGGTCACTTGATGGGCCTGCCTTCCTTTAATGTAAAGGCACCCGCACACCAGTTAAAGATAAGAAAAGGTCAATGAACTCTATAATTTCGCCTTAAATTCTCTTTCCCTTTTCATTTTTTTTCTCCATCTTTTAATGATGTACATTACTTTTCCACAAAACTAAGTTTCTTCCCGCATGATCTCTTCAATACAGCAAATAGTTGAGAGATTAGACAAGCAGGGGGAAGGCTAGCGATTGCTTCTCAGCCATGAAGAATCCGCTTCAGCATCTTTAAGTGCCCTACCAATTGCCCGCAGATGCTAACCTTGATGAATGAAACTGCGAACTCCATCTTGTTCCTCAGCCTCCTTATCTTCCTCCCAATCTTCACCTTCAGCCTGCAGACTCTCACCCTCGGGGGAGGTGGTCTCCTGCTCAAGGAGTCCGCTCTTTCCATTATCTTGTTGATCATGAACTGTGCCAGACGGTGCCTTTTCTCCTCTTCATCTTCGTAATATGCCTGTATCTTTGTGTAGTTGTAAGCCCCCCTCACCTGAATCATTTTTCCTGAGAACAAGAAAAAACAAAAAGAAAAAGAAACGAGGGAATGAATTCAGAAGAACCTTGTATATTATCATAAGGAGAGATGGAATATGGTATATATAAGCAGGCATTCAGTGTTCAACATAGGAAGGTAACATGTGGGGCCATATAATATTTATAGGGGAGTTTTAAATGCTATAGTGAGTGAGGCGTTAGCTGGCCTATAATTATGCATAAATACTGCCATAAACTTACCTCCTTTTCATTCCAACACGAAATTGATTAGGTTGCTGCTAGGAGGGGGATCCTATTTTAAAATTTAAAGGAAACTGGTTCCCTGGCTGAGCTTTTGAGTTTGAAAACCAAGTCCCCTTAGTCTTCTGCTGCAACTTGTGATTCTATGCATTTTCCCTCCTTAATTAAGAAAGTAACTTGATTGTGTAAAACTGGAAGCCTGACACCATGTAATTGACTCTCACTTTCCAATCTCGGCCAACTTATCAGTACTCATTTTTTTTTAATACCATATCAGGTCCATTTATCAGCATTGTGTTTGTGACCCATCTAGTGTGAACGACGCACGATGGCAGTTCATGCCAGTCAACCATTGTCCCATAACACACTTGTTTTTTGCGGCTAAGGGTTTTCCCACACCAAGTAGTGCCATTATTAGTTGATTGGGACGTTAAAATATTTTGAGGCTTTGTAGTTAAAGAATTCAAGAAGGCGTGCGCTCTTCCGTAGGATGATATCATGGCTGACAAATGTTTGGCTTTTTCAGTCATTTGTAAACATACGTTCAAGAAAAGCAAGAAACCAAAGTCAAAAACTGGCATGCTGGAACAACGTAGCCCCCCTCAACAAGAATTCGTAGGAAAAAGAAAAGATGAGCCAAGTTTCTTGATGCAGATAAGCTATCTTTGACCATTCTTATTTTACTCTATCATGGTGGCACAATATGCCAAAAAAATATGAGTAAATCTCTCTCTCTCTCTCTCCAGCCAACTTAACTCAGTAAACGATAGATAGATCACTAGTTCATACGCTGATGATGGGCTAAATTATGAGAATATGGTTGTCTAGAAAAATGGACACTGTAAAGGCAGGAGGCTCAACAGTAGTGAGAAAATGGATAAGTACAAGACAACCAACCAACTAATTAACGGCCTCCAAACGCATGTCGGGTCGGTTACATTACATCGCCAATGCATTAATATTATTATTGATACATGGATGCTGGGGTTGCCAACCGGTGGAGGCTTCTTGAATGAAGAATTTACTAGCGAACCAAATACCACGAGAAATTTTTTTCCGCCTGATAATTGTCGATAAAAGGACAAAAGAATTTGTACCCAAACAGGAAAAGGCTCACTAATACTTGTTGGGCCAATATTCAAAGCTGAAAGTACTGCAAAAATATTGAGTACACTCTAAAGTACCATACTCTCTAGCTCAAATTCATAGATGCAAGTTTTATTTCATCAATTTGACTCCATAAATGCATTGAGTATGCTTCATATATTTGGTGATGCACTTTCGATCAAGTTGTTTCAACGTAAAAAAAACATGATTATTCTGAATCATGAAATTTTCACACATCGTAGAACGTTGAATTTTGAACCCTTTAAAAAACCTACTTATGCAGTGTGACCCGACAAACTAAAACATGTTTGGTGAATTTCTCACCTAACAAACCATATAAATCATATCCGTAGAGCTTGATGCACAAGAAAAAAAACGTGATGGAATGGGCTGTTTGTGCTAGAGGGTGCGCTATAATGAACGGTAGTTAATATTTTCCCACATGTATACCTAGTGCTAACGTGGTCATTCACATTTGGTTTCCTCGGATCATGTCTTAGGTATATAGCTTGATGTGCAATATGGTGGCCATTTAACCTTCCAGGAATTTGATTACATGGAAAAATTAAGAAAAGTTTCTTTTTTTTCAAAATAATTAACTGTGAAATTCAAAGAAAAATGAGCAAGTTGGACTGGGCACTGGTCAATGCTCGATGGTTCGCATCCTCCCCAAACAGTCTTAACCTTGTTGTCACGATCGGTCTTGAGACTACATTGGAATTGTCGTCAACAATGTGACAGGTATGAATGTCAAATCCTCTTTTAAATTTTGAACCATGCATGAAGATTGTCAATCAGTGGTTGAAGGGAGTTGGGCGGTTCTGGTTATGGGATGCTCTATGGATAGACTGGTTGCCACATAGATATGGTGAAGAAGAATCTATAAAAATCATGGATGACCATTGGTCACATCCCCAAGAGAGATGATATGTTGGCCTTCTCCAAAACAGAACCGGAATGTGAGATAGGTTTATATATACCGGTAGACGCCATGGATGATACAATGTGCAGGTGCTTAGCGTTCTCCTCATCATATTGACGCCCAAGATGAGCCCAGGCCATTATGCCCATGGTAAGCAGGACCCTGAACCCATATAGGAGGAAGAGGACATACCTTGGTTGTTTTCATCATGCAACCAAGCTTCTTCTTATAGGCTTCTAAGAGAGGCCTGTAGTGAGAGGAGTGGGTGGTTACCACTAGTGGTGGTTACACTGCATGGGCAGTTGCAATAACTGCCCTTTAACTCCCATGATGTATCCATGTCAAATCGGGTCATATTAGGTTGGATCTGATCTATATTTCAGCATTCTCCTACTTGACTCATTGACATGAAAAAACACTACATCAAGGTTTTACTGTTAACTTGATGTAATTTTCATGAGGGTTTACATGCTATCCTTTATCAAAAGAATGAATCATACGAATCATGAAGATGAACACTTTTTTATGAAATGTCATATTTTCATGTAGTACAATATAATTCATTTTCAGTGTTTTAGCATGTTAAGATTACCTTTATGAATAGGTTGATCTCTAACCCATTCTATTCATCCTTTAATATCGTTATTCTCTCTTACCGAATGAGAGATCCTTTATACAAAATCAACAATACACAAAATTATAGAGAATCAATTCAGTTTCACAAATGTGATCATATATAACCATAATGTATTGTCATACATATAAAGGAATCAAATAAACTCATCCCCTATACATGTTGGGGATACAATCCTGGTACTAGCCCTTTAGTAAGGAAAATCACAGTCATTTCCTTCGTATCAATTGTATCAATACATACTAAATGATTCTCAGTCATTTCTTTAATAACAAAGTACTTTAACTCCATGTGTCGACACAAGGTTGAACTTTTGTTATTCTAGAAGAACACGACTACTTCATTATCACAAAAGATCTTTAGTGGCTTTCCAATAGAGTCCAATATACCAAGATCTATAATGAAATTTCTAATCCAAATGGCCTGAGATAAAATTTCGTATATAAAAAGAATTTCTATCTCAATAAATTTCAAAAATTCCTTCAGTATCTTGCAGTGATAGATGATACCTCGAATATTCTGAGCCACTCACAATTGCAAAAACAACAAGCTAAGAATATTTGAATACTCCCACTTCTCATAGACATCTTTTTAAGCGCTCTCACTTCTCATAGACAACCTTCAAAGTGACTATTCTATTCTCTGTATGAGTGAAAGATAAATCGCTCTTTACGAGATTCATATTGAAAAGGTAAATGCGAAATCCATTATTATTCACCTTTTTTGAGACAAGCATAATTGGGTCATTATCGTTCCACTTTGGTAGAAACGATAATACTCATAGTTGCTTTATCTTTTTAATTTATAAGAAATTGACTTCAATTGGTGAAACTAGCAGATCATATAACCAGAGGCAATTCAACACTGTACTTTTAGGTACGAATATGATTCATGGGCTGATATACACATCTAATATTAAATCTTTTGTGAATTTGAAACACAATAACCTACCTTTGGGTATAATCACTGTTTCATAAAATCACACACAGTCATAATACTGAATCTTAACATGGTCCTGAGAATTCTCAATCAATATAACTCAGATCACTTTGGTGATTGCATGAGTCAGTTGATCGAGATCTTTTACCACAAACATATTTGTATTATAGAGCATGTTTATGCATATATAATAATGCATGTATATTCATGACGAAACATGTATTATATAATCAAAGCATACAATTCATGCTTCAACGCATATGCATAAATAAATTTTGATGAAAACATATCACAAATTCATGCTTAAAACATTATGTATAACTTACACTACAAGAAAAACACTAATTAGCGACAAAAATAATCTCTCACAAATTTGCAACAGATTAGCTAGAGAAAACTAGTCATCCGTAAAATTTAAATTAGTTACGAAATTAGTGATAGAAAAATTCCGTCTCAAAATTCGTCGCTACTTAGCGACTGATTAGAGATAGAAAACTTTCGTCTCAAAATTTTTTTTTCACTAATCTGTCGCAAATTAGCGATGGATGCCGCGATGGAAATTTGTTGTCTCTAATCCATCGCTAAGTAGCGATGGATTATGCGACAAAATTTTTTTGTCATGAATCTGTCGCTAATTTGCGATATAAAAAGGCCCATTTAGGGCACAATCTCTCTCTCTCTCTCTCTCTCTCTCTCTCTCTCTCTCTCTCTTCCCTCCTCCCCCCTCCTTTCTCCTCTCCAAATCCTCCTCATCGTTGCCTTCGGCGTCGCGGAAGGTGGCCGATCGGAACGTGAAGATCTTCGCGATCGATCCAGAGGGGCAGAACCATGAGGTGATGGGGCTGTCATGGCAGAGCCTCCTAAAGGCGCTCTCCAACTTTGGCCTCATCGACCCGGAGTCGCACGACCATGAGGAGCTCGGCTCCTACTCCGTCAAGTGCAAGGTGCACGTCACCCAGGAGTGGTTCGACCGGCTACCGCAACCCAACTACAACGAGAGCTACACCCTTCTCAAGAATGCCCACCTCAGCATCCTCAGCAAGAATGCCAGGCTCGGCTATCAGGTCCTCCTCGACCACGACATCCAAGGTATGGTCATCGCTATCCTCGAGCCCAAGCCCTGGTGCACTGGCATCTGAGACGTAGAGGAGGATCGTCCCCCGATCACCCTTTCTCTTCTCGGTTATGGTTATGGTTAGGGTTATAGCCTTTTTTTTTCCTTGCAGAACTGGAATTAGATTTTCAATAGTCACTCCTTAAGGATGCGATCTGTGTACAATTCCTTGTGCTGAGGTTGTCACAGTTTTTATGTTCTAGATTGTTCACCCACTGCTCATGGTTAGTGGAATTTAGACAATCTTCTCATGTAATTCTTTAAACAGGCTTGTGCTGGTAGCGACGATGGAAGTGACAGTGATGAAAATTGGAGTGATGATTGAATTTTATGTGAATAGTGATACAACATACCATGAAGTTGCTCAGTCATGTATCTTGTTAAGGGATTGCTCTGATCTGTAAGTTAGCTCAAGTTGTGTTAAATATATGAATAGGACTCTCATATAATATAAGTTTGTTACATGTCGTGTTCACAGTAATTATCTTCCTAGCATTCAAAATTGGTTTATTGCCTTGGAGAAAAAGAAGTAGTCAAATTTAGGTGACATCATTTTTGCATACATTAACAACAACAACTATAGAGTATGAGTTCACAATGTTTCACAAAGCTACTTCTTGTTACTGAAACTTTCAATCTTCTAGATTATTAACATCAATTACAAAATAAAGGGATACTTGATAGGTTGGAACCTTGGATATGAGAAAGCAACGAGAAGGAAGTTGAGTATTTGTTTTGATAAATTTTAAGTCTAGAAAATGATGAATACAGTTCATTCACTATTTATTCTTCACTGCAATAGGACTCTGAGCCATGTTGTCACATATTTTTAGATGGCAACACTAATGGAATTTTATCGCAAAAAGTAATAAAAGATACTTCAAATCCTTCGCCTAGGGCTCATATTTCTTAAGCAGTTCTCTTTCTGTGTGTATGTGAGATCGTATTATGCTTGTCTGTTTGTTTGCATGTGGTGTGGTAGTGGGTGAGCTGTTGTATGGGTGCACATATGAGTGGAAAATCCTTTTATCATGAATATATTATACATGTGTGTGCGGGTGCATGCATGCATGTGTGTATGTGTGGTGTGTAGGTACACACGTGGGAAAAAGTTTTTCTATCAAGGAATTTGAAGGGTCCAAAGTTCTCTTATTATGCTAATCTTTTGCAGCTCTGGGAAGATTTGCATTTGGGCACAGTAAGCATCTAAAGTCTACAACGGCTGCATACTAGAAAACACAATCTAACTCTCTCCTAAGTGCTTTGCCATCATTGTCAAATATACATAGTCCACCTAGTGGCTACGCAGGTTTCTCACTTGCATACTGCAAGTGTTGTCTCTTCCCAAATTGGTCCTGTTTTGAGGGTTGGAAGTGACAACACTGCCCTCATTCATGATGGAAGGACTTCAGCTAGTAACCCATTTGCTTCTGGAATAATGCATGGTTCTCCATTGTCAGATAATTCGTCTGAGCATTCTAATTCTGCTATTCTATTAAATGATGCTACCAACAATGGGATCATTAACTTTTCAAAGCCAAAGGCAGTGGATAATGCTAGTACATGCACCTCTAGAATATTCAGACATTGTAGATACAAGTTCAAGCTTGTTTATTTTTCATCAGGTCATTTGCCAATGACATTACCTTACCAGACACTCATTTAATCTTTGCGTTCATACCCTTCCTGCTCAAATTTTTTCTCGATATTGGTTTTTTTAATCTAATAATAGGCGTGTTCTCTATTTTCATTATTTATACCCAATATCTTATGCATTTCTCTTTTCTTTTTTTTTCGAAAACATTGGATATAGAATTTATTACACCTTTGATTGGAATTTCTTGGTGGATGATATTTTTTCCTTGTTCATTGTTGCATAGAATCCTTTTTTCTCCTCCTTGACTTTTCCCAAGCTTGTCTTTGGGTTTCATGAACACATTTTAATATAATTTTCAATTATAGGAAGCAATTTTCTTGACAGAGGTCACACTAAAATATGGGTGTATCATACAGGAGATGTGTCCTATGCGAGGTGGGGTGAATTTCTGGGTGGCGCCACAGTTGTAGTTTCTACTCTTGGTGGTTTTGGAAGTGAGGAGCAAATGGAAAAGATAAATAGAGAGGCTAATGTTTTGGTTGTAGATGCTGCAACAAATTTTGGTGAGAATTTGCCTCTGCTTTATAGTATGTTTGCACACTGCAAAGTTAAATCACATGGTTTATGAATGATTTTTTCTGTTGTTAAAGTAGAGAAATCCCATCTGGAGGGTGTATTTTCCATGCTGTAGGGAATTAATACTTTCATGGTGTAAAAATATGGTTTAGTCATTGTGATCGCTGCAAAAATTTTCTCTTTTCCCTTTCTTTCTTTTCCTTTTGAGGGGAAAAAGAAGAAGAGAAGAGAAAGCCTTTGCAAGGTCTCACTTGACCTTTTGAAAAAGATGTTTTGAAATTTACTCACCTCCGTTTTGAAATTATGCAAGAAAATGGAGAGACGGGATTCACTCGTCCGTACGAGGTTCAACCGTTCCTGGCGCCTTTACCAAGGGTAATTGAACCAAGGATCGAATCAGTGCCTTTTGCTTTACCTAAATTTAACTAAGAGATTATTCTAAAAATCCTAAATGCACATGGAATCAGGCTTGTGCTATGATTTTTGAACTTAAGGGATGTGTATGCTTTTCTTGAAAATGTTTCAAAAATTTGGATTTTTCCAAGTGATTTTGAAAATATCCTTTTAGGAATGTCTTTGAAGTTCAGAAAATGATTTTTGAAAGGTTGAAATTTAAAATAGACTTGGATTTGAAAGCTTGCAACTGAGGATTTAGAAATTGGATTCAGAGTTTGAGAATTTTGAAATCTGAAATTGAGTGAAAATCAAATTTGAATTGATTTTGAATTAAAAATCAAATTTGAATTGAAAATCAAATTTGAATTGAAAATCAAGATTTAGAAATCAATTCTAAGATTTGAAATCATAATTGAATTTGAAATTTGAACTTGAAATTAGAATTGATATTGAATTTGAACTTTGAATTCGAAATTTGAAATTTGAATTCAGATTTTGAGATTGAGTTTGATTTGAAATTGGAAATCAATTTTTTTGAAATTGAATTTGGAATTTAAGATGGGTTTTTGAAATAAATTTCAAACATTTGATTGGAAATTGAATTAAACTTCAAAATTTTAAAATTGAATTTGAAAATAAAAATTCAAAATTTTGGAATTTTGAAGAGAAGTAAAGAATTTTGAATTTAGCACTTGAATTTGAAATGAAATTCAAAGTTAAAATATGAAATTTAGATATGTGAAGTTCAGAAATAAGGATTGAAAATTGGAAGTTGAAATAAGATTTAAAGCTGAGTGAAATTTTGAAATAAAAGGTAAATCTGCATTTGTAAAAGAGAAGTTGAAAAATGATTTTGAATCTTAGAAATGAAAATTGTATTTCTGAAAATTCATTTCAAAATCACTTGGAATTTTGAAGATGTCTTGAAATAATTTGAAAAGATGACAAATAATGGTGCATCTCTATCTTAAATGATGAATTCATTGAAAGAATTTGTTTAAAATTGGATTTTTTAAAAAAAAAGCAAATTTCATTCTTTAATAGAATTGAAATGAGATTAAATTTTAATATATTCATGACTATGGTCACAAATATATTTTAATTTAATCTTCATCTAAATTCCAAGAAAGAATAAAATTAATTTTTGTGCTTTTGTAGAATTAAAGTCAGATTAATTTTTCATATATTCATGACTATGGCCACGAATATATCTTGATTTAATCTTTACTTTGAATTCTGATGAAAGAAAAAATGTATTTTTTGAAAATATGATATTTTTCAGAAAGGACCTATAGTGTAAGTCAAATTTTATTGCATAAAAGATAAAAATCCTAAGTATTGTTCACTTTTTGACTATGGCCATAAACGTGAATCATTTACTTAGGGTTAATTACCTCTTATTAGAATGGTGCATGTGCCATTCGTGTTTCACCATAGTGCTATTTTTGAAGAATAAAATAAAATAAAATGCCACAAGCAATTATGAAAACTATATACTCATACATTCTATTCTAAACAAAAAAATAGAAATTCTCATAAATATGAAATTATTACAATCTTGAATTTGAAGTTGAATACTGAAATTTCCTAATCTAGGAAAAGAAATTAAGGTCTTCCATGATTTCCTGCAAACACAAGATAACACAAGGTAAAAGAAATGCAAAATATAGAAAAAAATTGAAAATACCATGTTAAAACTAATATGCATATGGTTATGCCTAAGCTATAATGAAAATGCATATGTTAATGAAGATACAATGCCTATGCTAATGAAAAAATGCATATACATCTACTTAAGTATGATGCTTATGCTAATGGAAAGATGCATATGCTAATGGAGAGATGCATATGCATTTGCCTAAGGGCATTGCTCATGCTAAATGAAGAAATGCACATGCATTTGCCTATATGCAATACTTAGGCTTAATTAGAAAATGCACATGAGAATGCATTTGCAATGCTTAGGCTAATTGAGAAGTTAATGCATATGCTTAATGATAAATGCCTATATATATACAAAATGAAAAATACATATGGCTTGCTAAACTTGGATTGCATATGCATATGCACAGTAGGGAGGTATATGCAAAAGGGGAAATGCAATGAATTGGGCACTAATACTCGGGTGACCTATATTAAAACAGGTCAGATAGCATATATTTGTATGATGATATGCAAAGGGGTGCATCAGATGGGAAATGGATGAGCAGGGGTTGATGATATGCAGTGCAGTGGTACTGCAGGAAGTGATGTGCAGGAAACAGTGTGCAGGGAATGGGAGAATGCACAGTGAAGTGTAATATAGTGAAGTGTAGGAATTGATAATATGAATGCATGGAAGGCTTCCAAATATGTGTTAGGATGTATAAAACCTTCAGTAAGCAGGAATATCAAAATCAGTTTCAAACAACTAATAGCAGCACCCACTAAGCTGGTCTTATCTGTTTTAACTGAAAAGAGATCTTGTGATCTTGTTTGCACAGATGCAAAATGGGCTAAAACGGGCTCCTAGACACTTGAAAGTGGATTTGAACTGAAACTGAAGCACTTAAACTCCTGATGAGCTCAATCTAGACTCAGAGGAACAGGATTGATTGAGAATGACTGACTCAAAGACAATTGGCTTGAATTTGAGTGAGAAATGAGCTCATTTATGAAGAAATGATCCCATTTTGGCAAGAATGGTCAGAAATGAACATAACCTGTTCAATGTGAGTTCAGGTAAGCTAGAAATGACTGACATTCTAACTGTTCTGAGCTTACAAATAAGCTTGGTTGACTCTGGCTGACAAGGGTTTAGGATGACCTAGGGGTAAAATGATAATTTTTCTAGTAAAAAGGGTCAAAATAGTAATTTTCTAAATCAAACTCGGGGTTGGACTCCTACACTGACCTACCAGGGTTGGCACTGCACGAGGGATGTGTCTGAAAATGGATAAGGAAAATTTGGGGTGTTTACAGATGCCCCTCTTTGCTACTAAGCTGGTTTAAGGCCGAACTTAATGGCAAAAAAAACATAACAAATTTGGGCTATATATAAAAAAAATGCCCCAGTTAGAAGGATCTGACTGGTTAGGAAGAAATTAGCCCTGGTGAAAATGGTAGGTGTGAAATGGAGAATGACGAAGAAAGATTTACTCCATAGGAGTGAAACTCAGGTTTTGCCCTTAACCTGGATGGGACGAAAAATACCTCGTGTAGAAAAGAGGCTTAGGCTTAACCTTTAACCTGATTGGGAAATGAAATATCTCATCTGAATTAGACTCAGGTTTATCCCTTAACCTGATCGGAAAGTGAAAATGGTAAGTTGGATGGCGAATAAAACAACTTTCTTGAAGAGGAATAAGGCAACTCTCTCGATAATGCGAAAGATGAACAAAACAATCTTTTTGAAAGAGAGTAAGGCAACTCTTTCGACAACGCGAAAGACAAACAAGGCGATCCAAAGGAGCAGAGCGATTCTTTCAACAACGCAAAAGATGAATAAGGTGATCCGAAGGAGCAAGGCGATTCTTTTGACAACACGAAAGATGAATAAGGCTATCCTTTCAGAGAGGAGAGAGGCGAGTCTTTTAACAACGTGAAAAATGACAAAGGCTATCCTTTCGGATAGAAGGCTAATCTTTCAAGAACGCGAAAGATGACAAAGGCTATCCTTTCGGAGAGAAGGCTAATCTTTTAACAACGCGAAAGATGACAAAGGCTATCCTTTCAAAGAAAAGGTGAGGCAAATCTTTCAACAACGCGAAAGATGACAAAAGCTATCCTTTCGGAAAGAAGGCTAATCTTTCAACAATGCGAAAGACAACAAAGGCTATCCTTTCGGAGAAAAGGTGAGGCGAATCTTTCAACAACGTGAAAGATGATAAAAGCTATCCTTTCAGAGACAAGGTGAGGCGAATCTTTCAACAACACGAAAGACGACAAAGGCTATCCTTTTGGAGAGAAGGTGAGGCGAATCTTTAAACAACGCGAAAGACGACAAAGGCTATCCTTTCAAAGAAAAGGCGAGGCAAATTTTTTAACAACGCAAAAGACAATAAAGGCTATCCTTTCAGAGAAAAGGTGAGGCGAATCTTTCAACAACACGAAAGATGACAAAGGCTATCCTTTCAAAAAGAAGGTGAGACAAATCTTTCAACAACGCGGAAGACGAGAAAGGCTGTCCTTTCAAAGAGAAGGTGAGGCAAATCTTTCAACAACGCGAAAGATGACAAAGGCTATCCTTTCGGAGATAAGGTGAGGCAAATCTTTCAACAATGCGAAAGATGACAAAGGCTATCCTTTCAGAGAAAAGGTGAGGCGAATCTTTCAACAACGCGAAAGAGGACAAAGACTACTCTCTCAAGTAGGCAAAAGGTGATACCAGAATGTATCAAGATGGACATCGAGCTCTTACTTTATATCTGGATAGCAAGAAATATTGCCAAAATGTTAAAAATTGTTTGTTGATTTAAAATACTTGAAAATAATGTATATCCGTACGAAAATATTTCCTCTGTTCTACCCAAAGTTTTACCTCCAATTTGGCTAACTCTGTAGAATCAAGATTCAAATTCAAATTTAAATTGCTTGTGATTGGCTCTCTTTCAAGGAAGCTATCAATTTCCTTGATATGATCAGGAAGGAGAGTATTCTTGATATTGTGAAAGTGATTGGTGAAAGGATATTGATAATAGAATTTCACAAAATTTAAAGAAGATTCTTGGCAGATTTGGCAGTTTGATATCCTGGATTTTTTCATGATGATCTTTTTGCACTCTTTTTTTGAGACAAATTTTGAGCTCTCTTGGGGTTTTGCGAGAATTTCATTGCATCAACCTTCAACTTGGAGATGATTTGATTTTCCCTAGAAGAACGCATCACAAAACCTTCAACTTGGAGGTGATCCAAGTTTTCATTGGTCCCAAGGACTATATTGATGATATTGTCTCTTTGATTGAAATCTCTTTTAGTGATAGCATTGATCAAATATCTTTTAGGGATTGGCAGGAGGTTCATCGCATCAACCTTCAACTTGGCGATGATCTGAACTTTCCCTGCAAGGACACATCACATGCCCCTTCAACTTGGAGATGTTTCAAGTCTTCTTTGCCCTCGGGGATCTGACTCATCCACCAACTTCAACTTAACGATATTTGAGAGATCCCTTTTGCTGATAAATAATTGCAGCTTGATATTTATTGAAGAGATATTGAAATTGAGTGAATTTTTTTATCGCCCAGGACATTTCTACCACCTTACTACCACAAGAATGGTCTTTAAAAATATGCCATTGACTGTGATCAATATCAATCACTTAAGGCTTTGCGACAACATTAAATTTTCTTTGTTGGCCATATCGAGGATCTATTCTTCATCCTTTTGGTTGGCTCATAGAAAGATTTTGAATTTTGAATCATTTTTCGCAAAAGCTTTGTCTTTTTAGAGGGAATACTGAAGGTAATTTGAGGTAATTTTTTATGGAATAAAAGCTTGAGATCAACAACTATTTTTTATAGCAATTTGGCAAAATATTCTTGAAATCCTTGATGAAAGAAATCGCTTGACATCCGAGTTGATACATCCATGGGTTGAGGCTTAGATTCGAAGGTAAATCCAATACAAAGTTAAAATTTTGAAGGTAAGTCCAACTTAGAAGTTGGTTTTGAAAGAACGACCGAGTCAAAACTCAGATCCTGTAAGGAAAACTGGAAAATTTGAGCCGAAACTCGAGTTTTCAAAGGAAAACTATATCAATTGAAGAAAAAAAAGTTTGAGTCGGAACTCAAACTCCAAAGGAAATATAAACCAATTCAGGTTTTAAGAAAAGGAAATTCGAGTCGGAACTCGAACCCTAAAGGAAGAACTTGTACAATTTGAATTTAAGGAAAGGAAATTCGAGTTGAAACTCGAATCTCAAAGGAAAAACTGGAAAATTCAGAACATAAGGAAATTTGAGTCGGAACTCGAATCCTAAAGGAAAAACTGGAAAATTCAGAAGGAAAAGAAATTTGATTCAAAACTCGAACCCTAAAGGAAAAACTTGTACAATTCAAATTTAAGGAAAGAAAATTCGAGTCTGAACTCGAATCTCAAAGGAAAAGATGGAAAATTTAGAAGAAAAGAAAATTCGAGTGAGAACTCGAACCCTAAAGGAAAAACTGGAAAATTCAGAAGGAAAGGAAATTCGAGTCAAAACTCGAACCCTAAAGGAAAAACTTTCCAATTCAGATTTAAAGGAAAGGAAATTCGAGTCGGAACTCGAATCCTAAAGGAAAATTGAAAAATTCAGAAGGAAAGGAAATTCAAGTCAAAACTCGAACCCTAAAGAAAAAACTTATCCAATTCAGATTTAAAGGAAAGGAAATTCGAGTTGAAACTCAAATCCTAAAGGAAAAATTAGAAAATTAAGAAGGAAAGGAAATTCGAGTTGGAACTCGAACCCTAAAGGAAAAACTTATCCAATTCAGATTTAAAGGAAAGGAAATTTGAGTCAGAACTCGAATCTTAAAGGAAAACTGGAAAATTCAGAAGGAAAGGAAATTCGAGTCGGAACTTGAACCCTAAAGGAAAAACTTATCCAATTCAGATTTAAAGGAAAGGAAATTCAAGTCGGAACTCCAATCCTAAAGGAAAAACTGGAAAATTCAAAAGGAAAGGAAATTCGAGTTGGAACTCAAACCCTAAAAGAAAAACTTATCCAATTCGGATTTAAAGGATAGAAAATTTGAGTCGGAACTCAAATCCTAAAGAAAAACTGGAAAATTCAGAAGGAAAGAAAATTTAAGTCAGAACTCCAACCCTAAAGGAAAAACTTATCCAATTCGGATTTAAAGGAAAAGAAATTTGAGTCGGAATTCGAATCCTAAAGGAAAAACTGGAAAATTCAAAAGGAAAGGAAATTCGAGTCAGAACTCAAACCTAAAGGAAAAACTTATCCAATTCAGATTTAAAGGAAATGAAATTTGAGTCGAATCTCGAATCCTAAAAGAAAAATTGGAAAATTCAGAAGGAAAGAAAATTCAAATCATTTAGGGTTTTGAGAAAAAGAAATATTTCACAAAAGATAGAAAAAGAGGTATTTTAAAAAAATCATGCAATATATTTAGAAAAAATTGGGGAAGATATAAGCAAATAAAGGGGAAAATAATTATAAGACAATCAATCACATCCTGCACAAACAATAATGCACATACAATACTCTCTAAGAAGCTGACTTTAAATGCATTAGTTTAAAAATGGTTGTAGGACCCTAATCCTGACTCTAGGCTCAGATCATCTATGTTCAATCATGTTATGCCGATATACTCAACTCGAAACCCGACGAATGTGGCATAAAAATTCATCTCCGGTTCTAGGCTTGTGTTTTTCCAACATCGTTGAGCGCCTGCCGATATACTTTGGACTATGGCCTTTGGTACGTGCTAGGGGTGTCAACCCAAATAAGTAGCCCAGTTGTGAGGCTTTGTCCCAAACTATGGTTCTGGAAGAAAGCCTAGCAACATGAAGATTGGGTAGAAATAGGTGGGATGGTTTTTGAAATATGAGCACATGCAAGCAAATAGAGGGCTCTAAGACCTAAAGAGATAGATTTTTAAAATTTTTGAAGAAGCAAACAATGTTTACACACAAATTCTAGATTAAGGAGAGTTGTTTGAGACCTAAGTCTATGTGAACATGAATAAAATCTCCTCAATTTGGTCCTACCAAACCATACCTAGTCTACCTGTAGTCCATGTCAGCTGGGTTTGAGTCTGAGCTCCAAGGTTCACATGATATCAGAAAATAAAAGCTGACATTTCTTAGAACACGATTTTGATAATTGAGCTAAGCCAAGGCACGTGATTGATCAGGCGAAGACAGGTCCCATCACGGTCGCCAAACCTGTTTTCATCGCAAAAAAGTTTCCTCCCTCTGTGAGAGAGAAACGATTCTGCAAGTCAAACTCGACTAAAGTTTGAAAATTATTATTTTTTTAAATAACTCGCCTCTGTTTTTAAAATTTGTGAGAAATTTTCGTAGAATGGGACTCACCTGTCGGTTCGAGGTTCAATCGTTCATGGCGCCTTTACCAGGGGTAATTGAACCAATGATCAACGTGTCCTTAGCTAGGCTCAACTTGTTTAAATCATTCTCTATTTCCTAAATGCACAGAGAATCAGGCATGTGCTATGTAATTTTTGAAAAATGCACATTTTGAAAAGATGATGTTTGCTTCTGATATTTGGAAAATTCTTGGAAATGAGATTCTTGGAAAATCGTGAATTGCAGTAAAAGATATTCCTTGAAAAACAGAGAAATTCACTTTATGAGGAAAAAGGATAAAAAACTTTATGAGAATTTGATTTTCAAGGAAAATTTCAGAGGATTTTGAGAAAATTAATGAAATTGGAAAATGCATGCAAATTAAATAAAATGAATGAATGTTGATTTGAAAGATATTTTTTGAGAAATTTGAGAAAAATTATTTGAAAATACAGTGATTTTGAAGTTAGCATAAGAGTGTAGGTTGAATTTGGCTTATACGAAGATGACAAATCTAGGAATCGTTCGTATTCTGACTATAGCCATAAATACGAACTCTACCGAGTTTGTCAACTCCCTAAAAGCTCATGCATGTGCTATTCGTGTCAACTATCGTGTATTTGGAAAATGCATGAATCATCATTCATCAGATATCAGAATTTACGAAAGCAAACTATATTTCGAGCGAATTAAAGCTTTTTTTTTAGAGTTTAACTAACACACATAGCAATTGAACTCAGAATCACACCAAATTTGGCATGGATGATTATATTGACCCTAAAAATGAAATGGAATAATAAAATAATTTTTTTTTGCATTATTTCAATATAGAAATTAATAAAAAACCCTAAAAATGCATGATTTTGCCCACAAGCCTATACCTATCCTAATAACAACATGATTTCGGGCACTAACTTACCATAGAAATTCACCAAATTTTACAAGGTGATAGTAGACAGTTAGGCAATAATTGTTTTTCTTTTACAGATCCGTGATTCGCCTTATGGTTGGAAAACTACAACTCCGGCAATATTGATCGGATTCTGGTGAATCAAAAACCAGTGAGAAAACAATAGACTTTGTCTAAAATTATGAGAAAAATAGTAAATATTAACCAAAATTCATGAAATTTTAGGAGGATCTTGCAGACAAATAGAGAATCATATTCTCATTTTATAGTATTGTTGTTGGACCTACGGTTGCAGAGGACACACTAGATTATCAGACACCTAAATCTATCAAAATTGTAAAAATAGGAAATCGGTGGGTAAACTTTTAAAATCTAGGAAAAATAGAAATCTAAATCTTAAAATCTTGAAATTCTGAGAAATGACAAAGGACATTATGAGGATCAATTCCTCTTTTAATTGATTGAACATCCGACTTACAGGTCAGAGAGCCATGATCAATTTAAGTCGGTCTAAGGCTCTGGCAACTTGTATCAGACATGATATAGTAGTCTATAAGATCAGATTTTTGAGAGATAGCAACCTTTATCAGAAAAATTCAGTAAAATACTAGATCTCTTTGTGAATCTACCATATTTTACAGATCATTAATCGGATCTCCCCTCAGGGAGATCTCGGATTAACAACTCTGCTACAAGGTGATCCAGCGTTTTCACAAGGTTGAAAACGTGGTCCGGTTTTCCATTTTTTTACAAGGGATGCAGATCTCAAAAGGATATGGGTTTTTTGTGGGAGATCAAGGATAGATAAACATATTCATCATGAAAGTTTCAAGCTTTATTGATAAGAAATTTCACATAAAATGATGACTGGACTGAGCACATGAATTAAACTTATAAAATAACAATAAGATCTTAATAAACTAACCTAAATACATGAAATGAACCTAAAGCAATGTTGTAAACACCCCAAAATTTTCAAAATCTTTCAAATATTCCCTTTTTGCCCCTAAATTCATTTTTTGAGCAAATGAGTCATTTCAAATCTAAATTCCAGTTCATTTCTCAAGTTTTATTGAAATTAAATTCATTTCATATGTTTAAATTGATTTCGGATCTAGATCCATTGTCCAGATCCAAAATTAAGTCTCCTTGTTCAAATTTTAAATTAAAATTATAGAAAATACCAAAAATAGCTTTTAAATAGCTCGGACAGTCCATTCGACATCCGTTTGGATCCATCACATTGTATTCCTCGATTCGAGTGTCAAAACTCGAACATTTTCTCAAAACCTGGGTCCAAACCCATTCTTCTGAAGAAATTTCCCCGAAATGGTCTGAAATTCTCAGAAAAATACATTTGTAAATATTTCTCAGAAAAATACAAAAAAATTAGTGTTTAATCTTTGTTTTCATGTAAAAACTTAGATTTTTGTTCCAAAAATACAAAAAATGGAAAAATCATGAAAAAAACCAAAAACATTAGGGAAAAACTATGAGAAAAATAAATAATTTTTAAAGATTTTGCCAAAAACCTCATTTTGAGCCATTTTACAAAAATCTTAAAAAGAGGGAAACCTTCTTTTGGAAATTTGAGAAAGGGGAAAACGGCCATCTCCCGCACGCTCCTTCCTCTCATTCCTACCCTCCATCTTCAACAACTTCTTCTCTCAGCCTCCCATCTTCAACTGACCTCGCGCTCAAGCTCTCGATTTCCCTTTAAGAAGAGGCCTTTGAGCCTCTTCAAAGGCATCCATTATCGACCCCTCCATCTTCTGCTTCCTAATCCGTTATCACCCTCGCACCCCTCTTTCACGATGGCTTTGCCCTTTCTTCAACTTCTTTGATCTATCCTTCACCTCTCCAGGCCGTCTCCTACCTTTCCATTTCCCTCATCCTCTGATCCACCTTCGACCGTCTTCCACCGCTCCACTTTCTTCTCCTTCACGATCGGTCTTCACTACTCTATAGGCCTCCAACCGAACATCCACTCTTTCTCCCATTTCTGCACTTCTACCGTTGGTGAGGAAAAGGCCATCCAGTACGCAAAGAGGAGTCACTCTCTGCAATCTCGACCTATATCGGTCCAAGGATTTGATTGGGCCAGCAGCAAACAAGGTAAGGATTCCTTCCCCTTTCTATCCTAATTTTCTTTCCTGATTTCTCATTTTGTCCCAATGAATGCACACCCTGTAAATCCTATTTGTATATAACAAATTGGTTTACAAAGTGCGATAGCAATGGAATTTGCATTCCTACACTCCGATCTTCTCTTCCTTAGTTTTCCATTTACAATTTCCTTTCATTCTTTTTTTTTTTTTTTATATATACATCTTTTGATCTTAAATTTTCTATTATTGATTTCCCACTTTTTTTTTTTTTTCTTTACAAGTCATTTCTGATGTTCTTGTTTTAAATCCCTGTTTATGTATTAGAGCTGAGAATTCTCCATAAATTTTTTTTTTTTTTATCGCCCCTTCAGGCACCCCTGTGTGGTGTTGATTCGCTTATAAGCAGTATCAACCCACAGACGTGTGACATCATCAGGAACAATTGCATCCCTTGATTTTCTGTGAGCTTATGCAATTTAGGATTCATCTATGTTTGTTCTCTGTAATTTCTTTGGTTTTGTATAAACCTCTGTTATTTAATGTTCTCTTTTTTTTTTCCAGCTTCCTTTTATTTATTGGGTTATGATCTGCGTGTAATTAATCTGGGATTCATTTGTTACATGTCGTGATATCTTTTCACTCCTCTCCGATTCAACGGATTCATCACATCACATAGTCACCATCCACCATCTCTTTCAGAATGATCTAATAGTTAGAAGTATTGAGAAACCAAGAGATTCCCAAGTCTTAATTAATAATCTCCAGATTATATGTTCTGCTGCACCTCTTTTGGAAATCACGCTAAAGGGGGAATTGTTCTTATTTATTGAATTGCTTGCATCATCAGCATGTTGCGTCCTTGCCATTTTGATACCACCGAACGAGGGTCTTCCTCTTCCCATTACGTTAGGTGAAAGCCTGTTTAGGAAGGCAGAGGTTTGACTCCTGGAACCACTGCTGGATAACTCTCATATTGGTGATTATAAGTTTGGTGCCAAATTAAAGGTGACCTTTGAGGAGATATCAACAAGGAGGCAGGAATTAGTGGTCTTTCTTGAGACAGTTTAAAGCTTCATGGGACCCTTTTTTTTTATTATTTTATTGTGTGATGATATGGGAGCTTGGCAAATGCTTCAGACATCAGTTATGATGGCATCTGACACAAAAGAATATCAAGGTCAATTCTCCTTCACTTCATTATCAGATCCAGAGTCATTTGGAAGGAGCATCGACATCTCAGTTTGTAGCCCTGCGTTTCAATCTTTAATTTTGGATAATAAAATGTTGTTCAAGACTTCAGTTGTTTCCTATCTACCACACCATTAGCTGATTCACGTTGGTAACCAATAACAGAGAATTCTGGCTCATGGCTGGTATGTCTTCAGCCCCTAAATAGTTCCACTGTCAAGGTTATCTTGTCTAGTTATCCTGTTAGAGATGTTAAATACCCTGTAGGTGACGGATTGTTTAGAGAAATCATTATTTTAATAAAATATCCCACCTGATTACTTCGCACAGATCCGTTAAAGCTGGCAGGATCAAAGAGGACCAGCTGCTGGTTCATACATATATTCTTTGGAGCATTATCACTAATTAGACTTTGGTAAATCATCTGTTGGTTTTATTCGATCAGTTGAGTTATTCAAATTGCCTCAGAACCAAATTATATATATATATATATATAGCATGAGAAACTCTCTTACGAGGGAAATCGCTTTTACTTTCAATTATATTTTTTTCAAAATCCTTGTATTAATGAAAACAGATGACTGTCACAATGTGAGATGCATCCCCTCCAGCTACTAAATGTCACTTGAAGGTATGTATAGTTTACATATATCGGGTTTTAGGTAAGGATCAAGTTGCTTTGATTTGGAGTTCAAGAAGTAAGAATCTTGTTGTTTGCTTGCATAAGTTAATCATGAGTTCCTGTGTGCTTAAGCACACTCTAGCCCATTACACTCACATGTTCACTTACAGATCTGCACTTCACCACCCTATCCACTTTTTCACATTTGTTGCAACAACAACTTCCTATATACCATCACCCAGCACACTCCCCTTTAGCCTCATTTCAATCCACATGCTATCATATACAAAAACACTCTCCTCTATCTTTATGCTACAGCAGGTTTTCAATAGCTACAGTCACTGCTACTTGTTTTTGGCAGTAATGACAACTATTGTCATCAGTTGTCACTGTGAATAGTTGAATGTTTTACGTTTTCTATAAGAACACTTTGTGCTGACTTTTCTTTCTTTTTGCACAGGGAAAATTCTCATGTACAGAATATTAAATTTCTTACCTTCGCATGTCAGTTTTTCACATTAGTTGCAGCCTTTATATAATCACCAAAGCTATAGCCCAAACACCTTCAATAGCGATACCCGATGCACACTCTCCACGTGCCTGTTATGACCTTTGTACCAACACACCAACAATACCCCTTGCTGCATTTGCAGCAATGCACACTCACTGCAAATTTTTTTTTTTTATGTATACATTCACCTAATGTGCATTTATGGGTCTGGCCACTATTACCCCCCCCTTTCAAACAGAAGTCAATGGTTAGGCATTTGGTCTGTGTATGCTGCTGCTGCATTTACAGTTATAGTTTTGTAAGTGGTCCAGATTTGTAACATTAGCACCATTAGCTACATACCTCCTGCATTCATACTACAACACAACTAACACCCCTTCAGCCCATCTTCATTCCAGCCACCACTGTACCCTGTCAGTATTTAGTGAACATTTGCTCCACCAACATACTTTGTTAAACATCTGCTGAAAGCTATCACACAGAGGTATGTTGTTTACTGACTGTAAATTCAAAAAATGCATCATTCACACAGCATCCACTGTTGTGCCTTCCTATTACATCTACCAGATTATCTCTCATCCACCTACATTGAGTTTAGGTCACTTGTAATATGTCTCTCTATATATATATATACATATATATGCATGAATATATATACATACGTGTATATAGATGCATATGTAGATGTATATACTCGCATATATATGTATATCGGCATATAGGTGTGTATGTCATCCTCCACTCTTTTTTTCATCATTTATATCTTAGTATATGAATATTTTCTTTGATATCCATGTGATATATGCCATTTTTCTGTTTTATGCTAACCCTATCTTTTGCAGGAAACACATGGAAAATGTTATCTCCTCTCTTAGCTTAGAAGTTGTAATTCTAAATTCCATTTCAATAATGTAATAGATAGATTATAAATGAGAATTTACATTTCAGGTTTAGAATAGAATGTATGAGCATGCAAATCTTTTAGAATTACTTGTTTCCACATCATTTTCTCTTTTTTTCAAAATTTCATGAATGGTGAAACACGAATGGCACGTGCACCATTTCGTAAGAGTTAAATTAATTCTAAGTTAATGATTTACATCAACGGCCATAGTCGGGATGTAAACAAGACTTAGGATTTTTATCTTTTACGAAATAACATTGGATCCACACTGGATCCATTTTTCAAAATTCATCATATTTTCCTTAAAAAATTTCTTCTTTTATCAGAATTTAACTTAAAATTAACCCAAAATATATACCAATGGCCATAGTCAGGGTATATTGAGAGTTAATTTTATTTTAAATTTTATAAAAGCACCAAATGTGTTTCATTCTTCACCTGAGTTTAAATATAGATTATTATACAATACATTCAATGACCATAGTCAAGGATGTATTATATCTTCAATCTTATTTTAACTCATTTAAAGAATGAAATAGCTTTTCAAAATCCAATTTCAAAAACTTTAATTCATTCATCATCTAGGATAGAATTGCATCATATTTTTAAAATTTCTTTTTCATAAATACAAGTAATTCTTTCCTTCACTTCTCAGATCAATTTTCAACTCTCATAAATTCAGATATCATTTTCAGATTCTAACTTCAAATTCAAAGTCCAATTTGACTTTGAAATCTATTTGTATATCCAAAATTCAAAATTCTAAACTTCAAAGTCCAATTTGACTTTGAAATCCATTTGTATGTCCCAAAATTTCAAAATCAAACTTCAAAGTTCAATTTAAACTCTGAAATTGTCTTCTGATTTCAAAATCAGAATCAAGTTCATCCTTTCAAATCCAAAATCAAAGTTTGAGATTGCTCTTGAATCTCAAAAGCTTGGCCTTTTCTAAGTTTTAAATTCAATCTGAGTTTTCAAAAACCAGATCCATACTCAAAAGTCCCATCTTGGACTTCCAAAAACTCAAATCCAAAATTAGATCAGCTTGGATCCAGTTTCTAAATACAATTCTACTTTGGATCTCAGACTTCAGATCCAATTCCACTTTTGGATCTTAGACTTCAGATCCAATTCCTCTTTAGGATCTAGACTTCAGTTTCACTTTCGATCTTAGATTTCAGATCCAAATCCATCTTAGGATCCAGAGTCCAACTCTATATTGGATCTCAGACTTCAAGATCCAAATCCATCTTAGGATCCAAAGTCCAACTCTACATTGGATCTCAGATTTCAGATCCACTCCATTTTAGGATCCAGAACCCAAGTCCATCTTGATTTCTAAATCTCGGATCCCATTCTATTTAGGATCCGGAATCCAATTCCAGTTCTAGATTTTCATTCCATTTCAGGATCTAATCTGAATCTCTTAAAACCATTTTTTTCTTAAATACCATTTTTTTTTCTCAATCCTTTCCAAATTTCAAACTTCAAAAATCTAAATTCAATTCCATCTCAAAGTATTCATTCCCTTTCCTAAATTCAAGTTCAAAATTCAAAATCCATTTCTGTCTTTGAAACTTCATTTTTTTTCAAAGCTTTAAATCATTCTTTCTCAATATCACGATTTATTCTTCTAAACTCTGATTTACTTCAAAAACTTAGAACTTCTCTGATCTATCTCAAGCTCTAAGTTAAATTCAATCATTTCTTCATTCCTTTACCAAGTTCATCTCAAAATACTTGGAAATTTTCAAAACATCTTTCAAAAAGGAGCATACATTCTTGCATTGCACAAGCATGATTCTCTGTGCATTTAGATCTTTAGGATAAATTCTTAGATTATATTTAGGCAAAGCAAAGAGGCATAGATTCGATCCTTGGTTCGATTACCCCTGGTAAAGGCGCCAAGAACGGTCGAACCTCGTACCGACGAGCGAATCCCGTCTCTCCATTTTCCCGCAATATTTTCAAAAAACGGAGGCGAGTTAAATTTCTAAATATTTTTTTTTCAAATTAAGGTCAAGTGAGACTGCGCAAAATAGTTCCTCTTCTCTCTCTCTTTCTTTCTTTTCTCTTCTCTCTTTCTTCTCTTTCCTTTATTTTTCTCCCTTCAAAAAGGAGGAAAATAGAGGTCAGAGAAGGAAGAGAGAGAAACCACAAGAGAATAGGAAAAATTTTGCGATGATGACAGTTTTGGCGACCGAGATGGGACCCGTCTTCGTCCGGTCGAATTTGTGCCTTTGCTTTGCCTTTATATAATCTAAGTCTTTATTCTAACATATGTCAGCTACATTTTCATGCAAACCTTAGGAAGCCTAGATTTTGTCCTAAGCTGACATCATTGCATATAGGATCTAAGTATGGTTTGGTAGGACCATATTGAGGAGATTATCCATGTTCACATTAGACTTAGGTCTTAAATACAACTCTCCTCAATTTTAGGGATTGAATGCAAACAAGGTATGCAAGTGTATGCTTCTTTTTTTAAATCTATCTCTTTAGGACTTGCATTAGAGCCTTCTGATCTTATTGCATGTTGATCATATTTTGAAAACATCCCTACCTATATTTGTCCCGGTCTTCACGTTGCTGGGCTGTCTCACTGAACCATAGTTCGGGAGAGAGCCTCACAACTGGACCATTTATTTGGGTTCGCGCCCCCCTACCACGTACCTAAGGGCCATAGTTCGAGGTATATCGGTAGGTGCTCAAGGATGTTGGGAAGCCTTTACCTTAGAACCCGAGTAAATACTTTATATGCCACGTACTTCGAGCTTCGGCTTGAGTATATCGGCGTATCTTGATTGAAATCAGATGATATAAATTTTAGAGTTAGGATTAAGGTCCTATCAGCCATTTCAAATATTGCATATAGAGTCAGCTTTAGGGAGTGTTGTTTGTGTATCCTTGCTTGTATATCTGTGATTGTATGATATTTTATATATATATCTTCCTTATATTTTCCAAAACCCTGGGTATATATTTCAAAATTTCCTCTTTGTTTTTAAAACCCAGGTGTATTATTCTTTCTCTTCTTCTTCTTCCTTTAAAATTCTTCCAAATTCTTCTGATCCTGCCTGCAAGTTCTTCAAATTTTTAAATCCTTACCATTTATTCTCAAATTCCATTTTTCCTTTTATTTTCTTCTGTTTTTATTCTTGTTTATATTTTCATAAAAATCTCTTTCCGTCAAGAGATGTCCTTTTTCAAAATGGTATCTTCCTTCATATCTTTAGTTGGTTACTCTCCCTCGTAGAGTAAACAGTGCAATTGTCACAAATCTTGTGGTGACTCAATCCCTAGTAATGGGATACAATTTTTTTAAATTTCAAACTAAATCCTCCCTCTTGTCAAAACTTCTCCAAAAGTTTCTCTGGTCTAAAAAACCTCCTCTTTCCTCTACAGAGAGATCACTGATATCCGAAAATGGTTACGACAAGAGCGGGAAAAGAAACAGTTCCTCAACTCAGCGACAGTGAGGCAGAAGAGATAAGCTCTTCTAAATCAGTCAGGGGACAGAGTCAGAGCAAGAAGGATGACATCGACCCCGCTATGTATGACATGTTCCAAAAGATGATGGCAAGGATGATGTTAGAGCAAGTCGATGCTAGTCTGAAAGAGACTGTTCCTAAAAGCAAGCTGAGGAAGACGCCTGTAAAGAAGCAAGTCAGAATCATCAGAAAGAAGGTGCAGCCAGACACTGCTTCTGAGGAATCAGAGTCAGTCGAGGAAGAGTTAGAAGAGGAAGAGCAGATTGTCTACAAGCAGAATCCTCCGAGACAGTCTATAAAGATAGTTGCGGAACAGCCCGAATCTGTCAACAAGCCCAAGTCTGGGGCTCCAGCAGAGGACCTGATGAGCAAGCAGATGAAGGAGATGAATCGAGCTATTAAGGATATTCAAGCCAAGGGTAAGGGCAAGCAGACCTATACTGGCGAAGATTTTTACGATGGTCTAGATGGGGATGATAACCTGGAGAATCTTCCTCGCAAGTTTCTGAAATTTGATGGGACTGGCAACCCTAAAGCCCATTTAGCCACATTTTATGCAGAGTGCAGCCATTTCAGGAAAGATAACAGGGCTTTGTTCATCTGTTTTCCTCGCAGTCTGGAGGGCATAGCAGCCAGGTGGTATGCCGACCACATCAATCCTATCGAACTACGAGAGTTCGATAAGGTAGTCAATCTGTTCATAGAGCGGTTCCTATTCAACACCGAGGTTTCACCTACGCTCAATCACCTTTACAACCTAAAGCAGAATGAGACTGAAAGAGCAGGAGAGTTCATCCACAGGTGGAGAAGCACCTGCAACAAGATGAAAGTTCCCATTCCAGAGGAGCATGCATTGCAAATAATCCTCAGCAATTTCTCTCAGCCCCTGAGAAGCCTCATTGCCACTTCTCCGGCAAAATCCTTTATCAAGTTGATTGAACGAGCCGAATGGCTCGAGGCAGGAATAGAAAGCGGGCTTTACGAGGGCATGCCTCTTGCCAAAAATATCCAAGACCAGAAAAAGAAAGTGCAGTTCACTCATGCAGCTGATACCTCTGGCAATAATCATGATAACAACAGAAGAAACAGAAATGACAGCAAAAATGGTCAGAACCATGGCGCAGCTCAAAGGGAAAAGTCTTCCAAGCAGAGTAACAAGCCGTCTCAGTCTAACCTTCCGCAAAAGGAAAAGATAAAGCGCGAAGGTTGGAGTAATGATCGTGAGTTCATTCCTCTGAAGCAAACGCTTGAAGAAGCCCTTGAATTCATGCTGGCCAAAGGATTGGTTAAACTCCCGAAAATCGCGGATTCTCCCACGGTCATGGGAAGGTTCACAAATCAGTTCTGCAAGTTCCATCGAGCAGTGGGGCATGACACCGATCACTGCTTCGTCTTCAAAAATATTGTTCAGGATTGCGTCGACAAGAGTCTCTTTGTTGAAGACGAAGAGGAAGATGACCTAGCCGTCATGACCAAATCTCTCCCCGGCTACTCAGAAGACTGAAGATGTCAGAATTCTTCTACTTTTTCCCTTTTTTGCCAGTCGCCTAGTAGAGGCTAGTCAGCCCAGTCCTTTTGTGACCTTTTTGTCAAAATACTTGTAAATATTTCAGTTCTTTGTTATCAGTTTTACTCATCAATGAAATGTCAAATTTTCCTTTATATCTCTAATATCACAATACTTTCTTCCTCTGCCACATAGGGGCATTTGTTTTTTAACAATCTATATTTCAAAAATCTCTTCATTAGCTTCTATTAAAACCGCATTTAAAATTCCCGTTCTTTCCAGAATGCGGGACTAATCCGGATATCATTCATGAGAGAAATGATATTACCTATGAGGGCCTTTTCAAAAATCATGAAATTTCAAAAAGTCTTCGTTATAACCAAAGAGTTCAAATACTCTTCGGTCCAAGCTTCGTTCAAAAATCAACCCTCGTGTTGATCATGTTTTCAAAAATAGGTTTTCGAACCATTGCATTGGAAAATCAACCCTCGTGTTGATCATGTTTTCCAAAAATAGGCTTTTGAACCATTGCATTGAAGGATCAATCCTTGTGTTGGTCTTATCTTCCAAAATAGATCTCAAATCTCGTGTTGATCGTATTTTCCAAAAAGTGGTTTTTCAAAACATTATATTCAAAGATCAATCCTGGCATTGGTCTCATCTTCCAAAAATTGATTTTAAATCATTATAGTCAAAAAGTGGGTTATAAATCATTACATTTAAAGATCAATCCTTGCATTGGTTTTATTTTCCAAAAATGGGTTTTAAATCATTATATTCAAAAGATCAACCCCCGTGTTGGTCTTATCTTTCGAGATTGATTTTTGAACATTATCTTCAAAGATTAACCCTTGTATTGATCTTATTATCAGTCTCAAACTATTGTTTTTAGAAATCAAATCTATTGTTAATCTTCTTCTTCAAAAATATATTTTCAAACCATTGCCTTCAAAAATTGACCCTCATGATGATCTCTCATGTTTGATTTAAAGGATCAAACCTCGCACTAATCATTCTTCTTGCAGTAGATTTTCTTCCCAAAAATGATTTCTCACTTATCTTTTAAATAAATATTTTCAAGATCCCATATGCAGGCAGGGTCAGAAAAACTCCTTTTTCTCTTACATCTTATAAATTTTTCAGTTAATTTGGATATCTTCTTCATTCATTTTATTTTTATCAAGTTTATATCAATTTTATCAAGTTTTATCAAATTTTTCTCAATTCTATTAAATTTTATCCATTATTTTACCCTTTCAGGTTAAGGGATAAACCTGACCCTCATTGTCCGAGGTGTACCCTTTCAGGTTAAGGGATAAACCTGATGCCTCTTTCCCATGAGGTATTTCTTTTATTCTTATTTTCCCTCTCAGGTTAAGGGATAAACCTGACCCTCGTTGTCCGAGGTGCTGCCCATTCAGGTTAAGGGATAAACCTGACCCTCGTTGTCCGAGGTGTTACCCTTTCAAGTTAAGGGATAAACCTGACCCTCGTTGTCCGAGGTGTTTCTCGCTCAGGTTAAGGGATAAACCAGACCCTCGTTGTCCGAGGTGTTCCCATTCAGGATAAGGGACAATCCTGAAACCCCTCGTAGGAGCCACAATGCTACCTATGAGGATTCTTTCGTAAATACAAGTTTTGCCAATCTTTATTGATTCTCTAGATTTATATCAATTTTCCTTCATTTTACTTTTCTTAAAATCAGGATAAAAGGATAATCCTGAAACCCCTCATAGGAGCAACAATGCTACCTGTGAGAATTCCTTTCCAAAATAAATTTTCAAAATTTCTTTCCTTTCTTCTTCTCCATTTTTTAAATTTTATTTTTTTCTCCCCTTTCAGGTTAAGGAGTAAACCTGAATCATTCCTTTCTAAATTCTCATCAAATGTCTATTCCATTTCCCCTTCAGGATAAGAGAAAATCCTGAAAACGCCGACAATCATTCTTGCTCAAATCACAAGTATCTTAAAGAATGTCGGTGTCCCCTTTTTCTTCAAATCTCCATCAGAAAACCCAGTACTTACACTAGGGCATTTTGAAGAATTCAGTACTCATACAGGTAAGCCTAGCACTCATGCTAGTGCCTGGCTGACCGATCAGTTAGCCTCTCAGGATCAGTCTTTTGCACTGACCCTTCATAAAAAATCAGAGCTCTAAATCTAATGTCGATCTTCGGGTCATTCAAGTCTCAAATTCAAGCCTTCATGTAACAATCTTTCCTCAATTTTCCTTAAATTCTGCCAGTTTTCTTCTATCCATTCTCATCAACTCTCCTTTGAAGATTCGAGTTTTCGACTCGAACTTCCAACTCTTTCCTTTGAGATTCGAGCCTTGACTCGAATTTTTCAGTTCTCCTTCGAAGGTTTGGGTTTTTACTCAAGTCTTCTGTTCCTTCACAAATCTGAACCTTTCCAGTTTTCCCTTGAAATTCGGGCCCTGGCCCAAACTTTCCAACTTTCCTTCAAAAATTTGAGTTTTAAATTTTCTTGCCTTCAGTAAATAAACCTTCAAAATTTTGATTCGAGCCCTGACTCGAACCTTCCTGCTTCCCTTCGAAAATTTGAGTTTTGTCTTAAGTTTTCTTGCCTTCAATAAATGAACTTTCAAGTTTTCCTTTGAGATTTGAGCCCTGACTCGAACCTTCCTGCTGTCCTTCAAAAATTTGAGTTTTATCTCGAGTTTTCTTGCCTTCGATAAATGAACTTTCAAGTTTTCCTTTGAGATTCGAGCCCCGACTCGAACCTCCAAGTTTTCCTTTGAAAATTCAAGTTTTACTCGAATTTCCCTGTTTTCCTTGTAGAATCTGAGTCCCGATACTCTTTTCAAAGGATTACCTTCAAAATCCAGTTTTATATCAAGCTTACCTTCAGAACTTTAAATTCACATTTACCTTCAGAATTCAATCTCATATTGGATTCTTCCCCAGAATCCCACTGATGTGTCAAAATTTGATGTTAAGCAAAGGTTTCGTCATCAAAGGATTTCAGGAATATCTTGCCAAATTGCCATAAAATAGTTATTGATCTCAAACTTTTATTACATAAAGAATTTCCTCAAATCTCCTTAAGTATTCCTTCCAAAAGGGTGAAGCTTCTGCGAAGAAAGGCTCAAACTTCAAATTTTCTGTTGGTCAACCAAGAGGATGAAGAAAGATCTTCGACATGACCGGTAAAGGAAATATTCAATGATGCTGAAGAGCCATAAATGAGCTGATATTGATCATAGCTATGGCACATTCTTAAAGATTATTCTTCGGCAGTAAGACAGTGGGAATATCCTGGGCAGTTAGAAAAAAAACCTACCCAGTTCATGTCTCCCCAAGTCAGCTAAGCTACAAATCAAATATCCGCAAAAGGGATCTCTCAATTGTCATCAAGATGAAGGCGAATTAAGCGAGTAGACCCCCAGGGCCAAAGAAGATTTGAAACATCTCCAAGATGATGGAGTTTGTGACGGATCCTTCCAGGGAAAGTTCGGATCACCGTCGAGATGAAGGCGGATGTGATGGACCTACCGACAAACCCTAAAAGATATTTGATTCCAGCTATCATCTAAAGACCTTTGAGCCAACATCATATATAATCCCTGAGATAAAAGAAGGATCGAAACATCTCCAAGATGAAGGAGTTTGAGACGTACCCTTCCCTGAAAAAGAGAGAAAAGTCAGGACATCTCCAAAATGAAGGATGATGTAAAAGCCCAAGAAAGCCCCATGACTCAAAAGAGTGCAAAAGGATCATCATGGGAAAGTGCCCAGGATATCAAACTGCCCAAACTGCAAAGAATCTTCTTTATCTATGTGAAATTCTTCTATCAATATCTTTTCATTCAATTACTTTTATGAAGCTAAGAATATTTCCTTTCCTTTCCTTTCATGTCAAGGAAATTGATAGCATCCTTGAAGAAAAATCAACAACAAAATTTGACTTTGTTCCTGGATTCTATAGAGTTAACCTAGTTGGGGGTAATACTCTAGGTGGAAGAGGGAACGTCTTTCAAAAAGTGCTTACCTTCAATTACCTTGAAACAACTATAAATGTTATCATTTTGGCAAAATTTTCCGGCTTTCCTGATGAGAAATAAGAACTTGACATCTGTTTGGATATATATTGGTGTTGCCTTTTCCTCCCTTCGCGTAGTCGAAAGAGTTGCCTTCCTCTCTTTCATAAGAGTTGCCTTCTTCGTCTTTCGCTTTGTCGACAGACTCGCCTTCTCCTTGATAAAAGGATTGTCTTCCCCATCTTTCGCTTTGTTGAGAGATTTGCCTTCTCCTCGATAAAAGGATTGCCTTCTTCGTCTTTCGCTTTGTCGAAAGACTCGCCTTCTCCTTGATAAAAGGATTGCCTTCTTCGTCTTTCGCTTTGTCGAGAGACTCGCCTTCTCCTTGATAAAAGGATTGCCTTCTTCGTCTTTCGCTGTGTCGAGAGACTCGCCTTATCCTTTCTGAAAGGATCGCCTTCCCCGTCTTTCGCTTTGTCGAGAGACTCGCCTTATCCTTTCTGAAAGGATCGCCTTCCCCGTCTTTCGCTTTGTCGAGAGACTCGCCTTCTCCTTGATAAAAGGATCGCCTTCCCCGTCTTTCGCTTTGTCGAGAGACTTGCCTTCTCCTTGACAAAAGGATTGCCTTCTTCGTCTTTCGCTCTGTTGAGAGACTCGCCTTCTCCTTGATAAAGGGATTGCCTTCCCCGTCTTTCGCTCTGTCGTAAGACTCGCCTTCTCCTTAATGAAAGGATTGCCTTCTCCATCTTTCGCTTTGTCGAAAGACTCGCCTTCTCCTTGATAAAAGGATCACCTTCCCTGTCTTTTTGCGTTGTCAAAAGATTTGCCTTTCTCCTTGATTAAATGATCACCTTCCTCGTCTTTCGCTTTGTCGAGAGACTTGCCTTCTCCTTGTTAAAAGGATTGCCTTCTTCATATCTTACATTTTACCTTCTCCCTGTTAAAAGGATTGCCTTCTTCATATTTCACATTTCACCTTCTCCTTACTATTGCCATCTTCATATTTCACATTTCACCTTCTCCTTACTATTGCCATCTTCATCACCTTTCACATTTGCCTTCTCCTGTCCAAAGGATTTGCCCTCCTCCATCTTTTGCCTTGTCAAGAGATTCGTCTCCTTGATAAAAGGTTCGCCTTATTCATCTTTCACACTATCGAAAGATTCGCCTCCTGTTACCTTATTCATCGTTCATCTCTTACATTCCCCGCAAGAATTACCCCATTCAGTTGAAGTATCTCTCCTGTCCCATCACGGTTTCGAGAAATCCGTGTGGTCGGTTCCCACTCAGGTTAAGGGTCAAAACCTGTACTTCCTGCGAGAGGTCATTAAATTCAAAAGTTGGTTTCAGTCTCAGCAATGAGACGCCCAAGTTCATCCCTTTTTCAAGATCTAAGGAACCCCATTTCCTTCTTCCTTTCACAAAACCCCTATCGGATTTGTTCGTCCAAACTCCGAAGGTCCCATCATGGTCTCTTTACTCGAGATTCCATATGGTCGTCCCCTTCAGAGTAAGGGTTAAGCCTGAACCTCGTGCATCGAGGTATCTTCCTTTTTCAGGTTTGGGTTAAACCTGAGTCTCGTTCTAACAGGGTTTCTCGTTTTGACGAGGTGTTTTCTTCCAAGTCCCATCATGGTTCTCCCCATCGAGGAATCCATGCTTTGTATATCCATCAAGAATAAAATCCTACTTGAGCTTCATCTCATAAGGCATTTTCCAAAAATGTCCCATCAAGGTCCTCACTTATTCCTTTCCCCATTCAGGTTATGTTGAGATATATCTCTGTCCCATCCAGGTTAAAGGCTAAACCTGAGTCATTCCAAAAAGCTAATCTCGCCTCATTTATGAGACTTGATCAAAACCATTTCATCATTTCAGGATCTTCACCCAAAGTCCCATCACGATTTCCCCATCTCTATCATTCAGTCATATCACTTTCGAGGATTTTGTCTTCCAAAAGCCATTCAGGACAGGGCTCTAAACCTGAAAAGCCATAATTCTTCCACACCCAGTTCAGATATGCTGACTGGGGCATTTTCAAAATTTGGAGTGTTATCTTTGCCACTAAGCTCGGCTTTCAACCGGCATAGTAGCAAAGAGGGGCATCTGTAAACACTCCAAATTTTTCAAAATCTTTCAAATATTCCCTTTTTGCCCCTAAATTTATTTTTTGAGCAAATGAGTCATTTCAAATCTAAATTCCAGTTCATTTCTCAAGTTTTATTGAAATTAAATTCATTTCATATGTTTAAATTGATTTCGGATCTGGATCCATTGTCCAGATCCAAATCTAAGTCTCCTTGTTCAAATTTTAAATTAAAATTATAGAAAATACCAAAAATAGTTTTTAAATAGCTCGGACAGTCCATTCGACATCCGTTTGGATCCATCACATTGTATTCCTCGATTCGAGTGTCAAAACTCGAACATTTTTTCAAAACCTGGGTTCAAACCCATTCTTCTGAAGAAATTTCCCCGAAATGGTCTGAAATTCTCAGAAAAATACATTTGTAAATATTTCTCAGAAAAATACAAAAAAATTAGTGTTTAATCTTTGTTTTCATGTAAAAACTTAGATTTTTGTTCCAAAAATACAAAAAATGGAAAAATCATGAAAAAAACCAAAAACATTAGGGAAAAACTATGAGAAAAATAAATAATTTTTAAAGATTTTGCCAAAAAACTCATTTTGAGCCATTTTACAAAAATCTTAAAAAGAGGGAATCCTTCTTTTGGAAATTTGAGAAAGGGGAAAACGGCCATCTCCCGCACGCTCCTTCCTCTCATTCCTACCCTCCATCTTCAACAACTTCTTCTCTCAGCCTCCCATCTTCAACTGACCTCACGCTCAAGCTCTCGATTTCCCTTTAAGAAGAGGCCTTTGAGCCTCTTCAAAGGCATCCATTATCGACCCCTCCATCTTCTGCTTCCTAATCCGTTATCACCCTCGCACCCCTCTTTCACGATGGCTTTGCCCTTTCTTCAACTACTTGGATCTATCCTTCACCTCTCCAGGCCGTCTCCTACCTTTCCATTTCCCTCATCCTCTGATCCACCTTCGACCGTCTTCCACCGCTCCACTTTCTTCTCCTTCACGATCGGTCTTCACTACTCTATAGGCCTCCAACCGAACATCCACTCTTTCTCCCATTTCTGCACTTCTACCGATGGTGAGGAAAAGGCCATCCAGTACGCAAAGAGGAGTCACTCTCTGCAATCTCGACCTATATCGGTCCAAGGATTTGATTGGGCCAGCAGCAAACAAGGTAAGGATTCCTTCCCCTTTCTATCCTAATTTTCTTTCCTGATTTCTCATTTTGTCCCAATGAATGCACACCCTGTAAATCCTATTTGTATATAACAAATCGGTTTACAAAGTGCGATAGCAATGGAATCTGCATTCCTACACTCCGATCTTCTCTTCCTTAGTTTTCCATTTACAATTTCCTTTCATTCTTTTTTTTTTTTTTTTATATATACATCTTTTGATCTTAAATTTTCTATTATTGATTTCCCACTTTTTTTTTTTTCTTTACAAGTCATTTCTGATGTTCTTGTTTTAAATCCCTGTTTATGTATTAGAGCTGAGAATTCTCCATAATTTTTTTTTTTTTATCGCCCCTTTAGGCACCCCTGTGTGGTGTTGATTCGCTTATAAGCAGTATCAACCCACAGACGTGTGACATCATCAGGAACAATTGCATCCCTTGATTTTCTGTGAGCTTATGCAATTTAGGATTCATCTATGTTTGTTCTCTGTAATTTCTTTGGTTTTGTATAAACCTCTGTTATTTAATGTTCTCTTTTTTTTGTTTTTTTTTTTTTTTTTCCAGCTTCCTTTTATTTATTGGGTTATGATCTGCGTGTAATTAATCTGGGATTCATTTGTTACATGTCGTGATATCTTTTCACTCCTCTCCGATTCAACGGATTCATCACATCACATAGTCACCATCCACCATCTCTTTCAGAATGATCTAATAGTTAGAAGTATTGAGAAACCAAGAGATTCCCAAGTCTTAATTAATAATCTCCAGATTATATGTTCTGCTGCACCTTTTTTGGAAATCACGCTAAAGGGGGAATTGTTCTTATTTATTGAATTGCTTGCATCATCAGCATGTTGCGTCCTTGCCATTTTGATACCACCGAACGAGGGTCTTCCTCTTCCCATTACGTTAGGTGAAAGCCTGTTTAGGAAGGCAGAGGTTTGACTCCTGGAACCACTGCTGGATAACTCTCATATTGGTGATTATAAGTTTGGTGCCAAATTAAAGGTGACCTTTGAGGAGATATCAACGAGGAGGCAGGAATTAGTGGTCTTTCTTGAGACAGTTTAAAGCTTCATGGGACCCTTTTTTTTTATTATTTTATTGTGTGATGATATGGGAGCTTGGCAAATGCTTCAGACATCAGTTATGATGGCATCTGACACAGAAGAATATCAGGGTCAATTCTCCTTCACTTCATTATCAGATCCAGAGTCATCTGGAAGGAGCATCGACATCTCAGTTTGTAGCCCTGCGTTTCAATCTTTAATTTTGGACAATAAAATGTTGTTCAAGACTTCAGTTGTTTCCTATCTACCACACCATTAGCTGATTCACGTTGGTAACCAATAACAGAGAATTCTGGCTCATGGCTGGTATGTCTTCAGCCCCTAAATAGTTCCACTGTCAAGGTTATCTTGACCAGTTATCCTGTTAGAGACGTTAAATACCCTGTAGGTGACGGATTGTTTAGAGAAATCATTATTTTAATAAAATATCCCACCTGATTACTTCGCACAGATCCGTTAAAGCTGGCAGGATCAAAGAGGACCAGCTGCTGGTTCATACATATATTCTTTGGAGCATTATCACTAATTAGACTTTGGTAAATCATCTGTTGGTTTTATTCGATCAGTTGAGTTATTCAAATTGCCTCAGAACCAATTTTTTTTTTCTTTTTATATATATATATATATATATATATATATATATATATATATATATATATATATATATATATATAGCATGAGAAACTCTCTTACGAGGGAAATCGCTTTTACTTTCAATTATATTTTTTTCAAAATCCTTGTATTAATGAAAACAAATGACTGTCACAATGTGAGATGCATCCCCTCCAGCTACTAAATGTCACTTGAAGGTATGTATAGTTTACATATATCGGGTTTTAGGTAAGGATCAGGTTGCTTTGATTTGGAGTTCAAGAAGTAAGAATCTTGTTGTTTGCTTGCATAAGTTAATCATGAGTTCCTGTGTGCTTAAGCACGCTCTAGCCCATTACACTCACATGTTCACTTACAGATCTGCACTTCACCACCCTATCCACTTTTTCACAGTTGTTGCAACAACAACTTCCTATATACCATCACCCAACACACTCCCCTTTAGCCTCATTTCAATCCACATGCTATCATATACAAAAACACTCTCCTCTATCTTTATGCTACAGCAGGTTTTCAATAGCTACAATCACTGCTACTTGTTTTTGGCAGTAATGACAACTATTGTCATCAGTTGTCACTGTGAATAGTTGAATGTTTTACGTTTTCTATAATAACACTTCGTGCTGACTTTTTTTCTTTTCTTTTTTTTTTGCACAGGGAAAATTCTCATGTACAGAATATTAAATTTCTTACCTTCGCATGTCAGTTTTTCACATTAGTTGCAGCCTTTATATAATCACCAAAGCTATAGCCCAAACACCTTCAATAGCGATACCCGATGCACACTCTCCACGTGCCTGTTATGACCTTTGTACCAACACACCAACAATACCCCTTGCTGCATTTACAGCAATGCACACTCACTGCAATTTTTTTTTTTTATGTATACATTCACCTAATGTGCATTCATGGGTCTGGCCACTATTACCCCCCCTTTCAAACAGAAGTCAATGGTTAGGCATTTGGTCTGTGTATGTTGCTGCTGCATTTACAGTTATAGTTTTGTAGGTGGTCCAGATTTGTAACATTAGCACCATTAGCTACATACCTCCTGCATTCATACTACAACACAACTAACACCCCTTCAGCCCATCTTCATTCCAGCCACCACTGTACCCTGTCAGTATTTAGTGAACATTTGCTCCACCAACATACTTTGTTAAACATCTGCTGAAAGCTATCACACAGAGGTATGTTGTTTACTGACTGTAAATTCAAAAAATGCATCATTCACACAACATCCACTGTTGTGCCTTCCTATTACATCTACCAGATTATCTCTCATCCACCTACATTGAGTTTAGGTCACTTGTAATATGTCTATATATATATACATATATATATATATACATATATACGCATGAATATATATACATACGTGTATATAGATGCATATGTAGATGTATATACTCGCATATATATGTATATCGGCATATAGGTGTGTATGTCATCCTCCACTCTTTTTTTCATCATTTATATCTTAGTATATGAATATTTTCTTTGATATCCATGTGATATATGCCATTTTTCTGTTTTATGCTAACCCTATCTTTTGCAGGAAACACATGGAAAATGTTATCTCCTCTCTTAGCTTAGAAGTTGTAATTCTAAATTCCATTTCAATAATGTAATAGATAGATTATAAATGAGAATTTACATTTCAGCAATAGAATAGAATGTATGAGCATGCATATCTTTTAGAATTACTTGTTTCCACATCATTTTCTCTTTTTTTCAAAATTTCATGAATGGTGAAACACGAATGGCACGTGCACCATTTCGTAAGAGGTAAATTAATTCTAAGTTAATGATTTACATCAACGGCCATAGTCGGGATGTAAACAAGACTTAGGATTTTTATCTTTTACGAAATAACATTGGATCCACACTGGATCCATTTTTCAAAATTCATCATATTTTCCTTAAAAAATTTCTTCTTTTATCAGAATTTAACTTAAAATTAACCGAAAATATATATCAATGGCCATAGTCATATTATATTGAGAGTTAATTTCATTTTAAATTCTATAAAAGCACCAAATGTGTTTCATTCTTCACCTGAGTTTAAATATAGATTATTATACAATACATTCAATGACCATAGTCAAGGATGTATTATATCTTCAATCTTATTTTAACTCATTTAAAGAATGGAATAGCTTTTCAAAATCCAATTTCAAAAACTTAAATTCATTCATCATCTAGGATAGAATTGCATCATATTTTTAAAATTTCTTTTTCATAAATACAAGTAATTCTTTCCTTCACCTCTCAGATCAATTTTCAACTCTCATAAATTCAGATATCATTTTCAGATTCTAACTTCAAATTCAAAGTCCAATTTGACTTTGAAATCTATTTGTATATCCAAAATTCAAAATTCTAAACTTCAAAGTCCAATTTGACTTTGAAATCCATTTGTATGTCCCAAAATTTCAAAATCAAACTTCAAAGTTCAATTTAAACTCTGAAATTATCTTCTGATTTCAAAATCAGAATCAAGTTCATCCTTTCAAATCCAAAATCAAAGTTTGAGATTGCTCTTGAATCTCAAAAGCTTGGCCTTTTCTAAGTTTTAAATTCAATCTGAGTTTTCAAAAACCAGATCCATAATCAAAAGTCCCATCTTGGACTTCCAAAAACTCAAATCCAAAATTAGATCAGCTTGGATCCAGTTTCTAAATACAATTCTACTTTGGATCTCAGACTTCAGATCCAATTCCACTTTTGGATCTTAGACTTCAGATCCAATTCCTCTTTAGGATCCAGACTTTAGTTTCACTTTCGATCTTAGATTTCAGATCCAAATCCATCTTAGGATCCAGAGTCCAACTCTATATTGGATCTCAGACTTCAAGATCCAAATCCATCTTAGGATCCAAAGTCCAACTCTACATTGGATCTCAGATTTCAGATCCACTCCATTTTAGGATCCAGAACCCAAGTCCATCTTGATTTCTAAATCTCGGATCCCATTCTATTTAGGATCCGAAATCCAATTCCAGTTCTAGATTTTCATTCCATTTCCGGATCTTATCTGAATCTCTTAAAACCATTTTTTTCTTAAATACCATTTGTTTTTCTCAATCCTTTCCAAATTTCAAACTTCAAAAATCTAAATTCAATTCCATCTCAAAGTATTCATTCCCTTTCCTAAATTCAAGTTCAAAATTCAAAATCCATTTCTGTCTTTGAAACTTCATTTTTTTTCAAAGCTTTAAATCATTCTTTCTCAATATCACGATTCATTCTTCTAAACTCTGATTTGCTTCAAAAACTTAGAACTTCTCTGATCTATCTCAAGCTCTAAGTTAAATTCAATCATTTCTTCATTCCTTTACCAAGTTCATCTCAAAATACTTGGAAATTTTCAAAACATCTTTCAAAAAGGAGCATACATTCTTGCATTGCACAAGCATGATTCTCTGTGCATTTAGATCTTTAGGATAAATTCTTAGATTATATTTAGGCAAAGCAAAAAGGCATAGATTCGATCCTTGGTTCGATTACCCCTGGTAAAGGCGCCAAGAATGGTCGAACCTCGTACCGATGAGCGAATCCCGTCTCTCCATTTTCCCGCAATATTTTCAAAAAACGGAGGCGAGTTAAATTTCTAAATATTTTTTTTTCAAATTAAGGTCAAGTGAGACCGCGCCAAATAGTTCCTCTTCTCTCTCTCTTTCTTTCTTTTCTCTTCTCTCTTTCTTCTCTTTCCTTTATTTTTCTCCCTTCAAAAAGGAGGAAAATAGAGGTCAGAGAAGGAAAAGAGAAGGAAGAGAGAGAAACCACAAGAGAATAGGAAAAATTTTGCGATGATCACAAATGTTATAAATCCAAACATGATGCATTGATAACATGAAATCTATGTGAAAGACATAACCAAATAAAAATAAATAAATCAGAGAGACATGATTCTCACTTGATGTGGCTCTTAGAATGAGAGATCCAGTCCATTGAGTGGATGGATCTCATCATTCACTTAGCCCACACACATAAGACATGTGTTTTCTTATTTTTCTACCATTCAAGACCATAAAAGAGATCCTTGTATCATTGTTGATCCAATTTTGAATTGGCTGCACATGGTTTTCATAAAAATAACACTTGAGTATTTCATTTCAATGGGCAGCAAAGAAAATATCATGTAAACTTAACAAATAATGGAAAGAGCAAGAACTTTACCTTGGGAATCCTATCACAATAGCTGAAGGTGATGCTGCAAGAGGTGAGGATCCTTTGCCGGAGGGGGGAAGGTGCTACTATTGTTGGAGATCGATGGGCTGAAGCAAGGTTGCTACTTGGTCTTGCTGGAGGAAGAGGTGGCGGCTACTTAGAGGGGCTGAAGCAAGGCTGCACCGTTTGCAATGGCTGCAATGGAAGTATCAGCTGCTTGGGGGGACGTCAATGGAGAAGCTGTGGCCGCTACCAAGAGGTGGCTGGAGTAGTGGCTGGAACCAAGGGAGGAGCTGCTACCATTTTGGCTAAGGGTTACTGCACCAAGGGAGGGCAAGAGGGAGAGAGAGTGGGAGAGAAAGGGGAGAGAATGAGAGGGAGAGCTTTGAGAATGCGTGAATGAGTGGAGATCCCCTCCAGCCATGTGGTCTTATGTGATTTAGCAAGAGGAAAAGACTTTAAGGAGAAAGGAAGAAAAGTGGGAAAGAAAGAAGGAAAGAATGGGAGGAAGGGAAAGAAGAAGGAAAAAAGAGGAGGAAGAAGAAAGGAAAGAAGGAAAAGGGAGAAGAAAAAGGAAGAAAAGAAGAGGAAGGGGTTGGCGACAAGGAGGAAGGAAGACGGGGAAAGAAAGAAAAAAGGAAAGAAAGGGAAGGAAGAAGGAAGAAGAAAAGAAAGAAAAGAAAGAAAAGAAAGAAAAGAAGAGAAGAATGAAGGGAAAAAGGGAGGGAAAAGAAGAAGAAAGGAAGGAGAAGAGGGGGAAGAAAGAAAAGGAAAGTGGAGAGAGAGAGGGGGTGGACCCCCTTGTGGGGTCCACTCCTCCTCTAGGTGGAAATAAAATAAATAAAAAATTAAAGGTAAAGCAAATAAACAAAGAAAAGAAAAGACTTTTTTATTTTTTGTTTTTTTTGAAATCTCAAAATATGGCGCCACCTTGGAAGTGGGCCCACACATAATTTCAAAATTCATGTTGAAAACCAAAGGGGTAGAATGATTTCATAAAAATTTCAAAAGAATTTTGGATTAAATGAAAGATTTTTGTATTTTTAAATTGAAATTCAAGATTTGAAGTTTCATCCCCTTCGTAGAGGAGATCCAGTTTGAAAATTTGAAAATCAAGTTTGAAAAAAATCTAGATTGTTTTCTCAGAAAAATATTTCTAAATTTAGAGTCCTGGGGGTAAAAATATAAATTTGAAAACCCACGGTTTGAAATTGATTTTGAAAAGCTTTGAAATTCGAATCTGAATTGGAATTTTCAAAATTGGAGTTTTAAATCTCGAAAATGAGATGAAATGCAATGAAATGATATGAAATAATGGAAAATGATAAGAAATGATATGGAATGTCATGCGAAATGCAAACCCTAGATGAAGGATTTTAGGTATTAGACCCCAATTGACAGTTGTACCCGTATAGAAAGTGATAAATTTGGTAAAAATAAACAAAATGGTTCAAGAAATGTTTTTTGTCCCTACACGGCCAAGAGTGACACTGAAAACTAGGGTATTAACTGAATGAACTAGAATGAATTGAGTTCTAGGGTTTTAGAACTCAAATAAACTGACAAGACACTGGCTCAACTTAACTTCTAGACTGAATGGTCAAGAAATGGTGTTATTTTCAGAGAAATGGTGAGAAATGATCACTGAAATGAAGTGAGTTACGAACAAGAACTGGGTTTGAGCTGGAACAAAGATCAGTAATACTGAGATGAACTAAAACTGAAGCTCAAACAATTGCTCAACTGACTGGACTTAGCTCAATTTCAGCTGAAATGGGCTAAAATGAACTCCTAGATACTGGGAAATGGTTTTGAACTGAAACTGAAGCGCCTGAACTCATGGTGAGCTCAAGCTAGACTCAAAGAAATAGGATTGACTAGGAATGACTGACTAAAAAACAATTGGCTTGGATTAGAGTTAGAAATGCGTTCATTTATGAAGAAATGAACACATTTTGGCAGGAATGATCAGAAATGAACATGATCTGCTCATCATGAGCTTAGATGAGTTAGAAATGATTGACATTCTAATTGTTCTGAGCTTAAGAATGAGCTTGGTTGACTCTGACTGACAGGGATCTATGATAACCTAGGGGCAAAATGGTATTTTTTTTGGTAAAAGGGGGTAAAATGGCACCTAAACTGAGACAAACTTGGGATTGGACTTCTACATTGACCTACAAGGGTTGGCATCTGCAAAGGTGTGTGTATGAGAATGGATGAGGAAAATTTGGCTGTTTTCAGATGCCTCTCTTTACAACTAAGTTGGTTTAGGGCCGAGCTTAGTGGCAAAGAAAAACACACCAAATTTGGGCTATATATATATATATATATATATATATATATATATATATATATATATATATATATATATATATATATATATATAAAATGCCCCAGTTAGAAGGATCTGACTGGTTATAAAGAAATTAGCCCTGATGAAAATGGTAGGTATGAAATGGAGAATGATGAAAAAAAAATTCACTCAATAGAAGAGAAGCTCAAGTCTTGCCCTTAACTTGGATGGGACAAAAAATACCTCGTGTAGAACCGCGGCTTAGTCTTGACCCTTAACCTGATTGGAAAATGAAATACCTCATCAGAATGAGGCTCAGGTTTAACCCTTAACCTGATCGGGAAATGAAATACCTCATTAGAATGAGGCTCAGGTTTAACCCTTAACATGATCAGGAAAATGATGGAATCCTCGAGTAAAGAAACCATGATGGAAACTTCGGATGTCACACAATGAATCCGATAGGGGTTTTGCAAAAGGATAGAAATGTGGGACCCTAAAACTTAAAAAGGGATTAATCTTTGGCGTCTCATTTCTGAGACTAAATAACTTTTGAAATTGATGACCTTTTGCAAGAAAATGATTGGTGGCTTAACCTCGAACCGAAATTGAACTGTCTATGGCGATACAGTGGGGAACATAGGGAAGTGCACAAATCTGAGAGCCCAGGCACTCAGATTATGAAAAAGAAGGGAAGGAATCTTGAAAACTCCCATTATCAAGTCCTAATAAGGGATGACAATGATGCGAGGATATGTCAAAATGGACATGAAGCTCTCACTTCATGCGAGGATAGCTAGAAAATGTTGTCAAAATATTGAATTTTTTTTGTTGATCCAAGATAGTTAAAAATGATGCACATTGGTGCAAAAATATTAACTCTTTCCTACCTCAGGTATTACCTCCAATTGAGCTTATCTTCGTAGAATCAAGATTCAAATTCAAGTTGCTTGCAATTGGCTTTCTCCTAAGGAAGCTATCAATTTCCTTGACATGAACAGAAAGGAAGATATTCTTGATATCGTGAAAGCAATTGATGAAAGGATATTGATAAAAGAATTTCACAAAATTAAAGAAGATTCTTGACAGACTGAGTAGTTTAATATCCTAGGACTTTCTCATGATGATCTTTTTACACTCGTTTTGAGACAAAATTGGAGCTCTCTTGAGGTTTTGCAAGAATTTCATCGCATCTGCCTTCAATTTGAAGATGCTTTGCTTTTCTCTGAAAGAACACGTCACAAAACCTTCAACTTGGAGATGATCTAAGTCTTCATCGGTCTCAAGGATTATATTGATAAAATAGTCTCTTTCGACTGAAATCTCTTTTGATGATAGCATTGATCAAATATCTTTTAGGGATTGGCAGGAGGTTCATCGCATCCGCCTTCAACTTGATGATGATTTGAACTTTTTCTGGAAGAACTTGTCTCAAACTCTTTCAACTTGGAGATGTTTTGAATCTTCTTTGCCCTTGGGGATCTGACTCGTCCACCGTCTTCAACTTGATGATATTTGAGAGATCCTTTTTGCAAACATGTAATTGCGGCTTTATATTTATTGAAGAGATGTTGAGATTGAGTGGATTTTTCTTTATCGCCCAGAATATTTCCACTGCATCATTACCGCAAGAATGATCTTTAAAAATGCGTCATAGTTGTGATCAATATCAATCACTTACGACTTTGTGACAACATTGAGTTTTCTTTGATGGCCATATCGAGGACTTATTCTTCATTCTTTTGGTTGGCCAAGGGAAAGATTTTGAATTTTGAATCCCTCTTCACAAAAGCTTTGTCTTTTTGGAAAGAATGTTGAAGGTCTTCTGAGGTAAATATTTGTGCAATAAAGATTTTGAAATCAACAAGTATTTGATGATAAATTGATAAAATGTTATTGGAATGCTTGGTGAAAGAAATTGCTTGAGGTCCAATTGACATATCTGTGGCTAAATTGAGCCCTGAAAATACTCAATATTTGATAAAAGATCAACTCAAAAGTTGAGTTTTGAAAAGAAAGTCTGAGTCAGAACTTGGATCTCCGAAGGAGAACTGGAAAGTTCGAGTTAGAACTCGAATCGGTTCAACTAAGAACATCATTGGTTCACTTAAGAACAACATAGGTTCACTTAAGAACAATCATAAGTTTGTTTAAGAATAACATAGGTTCACATGAAACAACATCGGTTCGGCTAAGAACAATATTGGTTCACTGGGAACAATGTTCGTTCAATAGGGATTCAGCCTAAGAACAACATCGGTTCAATTAAGAACAACATCGGTTCATTGAGAACAACATTGGTTTAATATAGATTCAACCTAAGAACAACATCAGTTCAATTAAGAACAACATCGGTTCACTGGGAATAACATTGGTTCAATACAGATTCAGCCTAAGAACAACATCAGTTCATAGGGAAGAACATCAGTTCACAGGGAACAACATCGGTTCAATAGGGATTCAGCCTAAGAACAATAATTTTGAAGAAAGGAGATTAGTACGATGTCTGACCTCGAGAACTAGGCTTGATCTAAGATTTTTGAGAAATATCCAGTGCGAGGACTGTGTTTTGTAAATGATTCAACTTGTAAGATGAAATTGGAAAATAAAAATTCTTGATGAAGATTTTGAATTTCAATAGACCATCATAGTTAACTATATGTGGCCTATTTTCAGGATTATCCACTTATTTTGAATGAGGATAATTGATAACCCGAAGGTCGAAATTGACTGACCCGAAGGTCGATATTGAGAAATTGAGTGACCCGAAGGTCAAAATTGAAGATTGAATGACCTAAAGGTCGAAATTGAAAATTGAATGACCCGAAGGTTGAAATTGGAAGATTGAATGACCCGAAGGTCGAATTTGGAAATTGAATGAACTGAAGGTCAAAATTGGAAGATTGAATGACCCGAAGGTCGAAATTGGAAATTGGGTGACCCGAAGGTCAAAATTGAAAGATTGAATGACCCGAAGCTCAAAATTGGTTGACCTAAGGGTCAAAATTGGTTGACCCAAAGGTCGAAATTGGTTGACCCGAAGGTCGAAATTAGTATAGAGCTTGAATTTTGATGAAAGGTCAGCACAAAGACTGAACCTAAAAGGTCGACTAAAGCGACTAATGAGCAAGACACTAACACGAGTGCTAGGTTTTGAAAGAGTACCAGTATGAGCACCGAATTTTGAAAATGTTTCAATACAAACATTGGATTTTGAAAATATACCAATACGAGCACTGGATTTTGGAAATGTACCAGTACGAGCACTAGATTTTGGAAATGAAACAGCACAAGCACTGAATTTTAAATGATGAACGAGTATGAGCACTGGATTTTGAAAATGAACCAGTGTAAGAACTGATTTTTGAAAATGAACTAGTTCGAGCATTGGATTTTGAAAATGAACCAGTGTAAGAACTGATTTTTAAAAATGAACAAGTACGAGCACTGGATTTTCAAAATATACCAGTACGAGTACTGGATTTTACTTGAGACTCGAATTTCGAAAGGAGACCGGTGTTCCAAAGATGTTCGGGAATTATGACGGGAATGATTGCCAGGTCTGAGGATTATCCCTTATCCTAAATGGGTATACTGATACAAATTGATGTAGATCAATGCAGATGAATATGAATGTAAATAGATGCAAATGAATGCGAAATTAAGGTAAATGGGTGCATATGCATGCAAAGTGAGAGATATGTTTGATCCTGCCTACATACAGGATGTTTTGAAAACAATTTTAAAAAAAAAAATGCCCCAGTGTAATGGGGAAGAAGATTTTGAACAAAAGGATAAATGATTGACGTTTGAAGAACACTCTCTGGAGGTGACAAAGCAACTGATTTTTGATTGATTCAGGAGGAACTCTAAAGAAGGTCATTGTGAACACCCCAAAATTTTCAAAATTTTATAAATATTCCCTTTTTGCCCCTGTCCCCCATTTTCTGAGTAATTGATTCAATTTCAATCAAAATTCTAGTTTATTCCTCGGATTTTACTGGAATCAAATCCATTTTATATATCTGACTCAATTTTGGATCTGAATCCAGTGTCAAAATTTGAATCTGAGCTTCGTTATCCAATTTTCAAATTGAAATTGTAAAAATACCAAAAATAATTTCTTAAAGGCTCAGACAGTCCATCCAGTATCCATTTGGATCCATTGCTCTGTATTTCTCAATTCAAGGTTCTAAACTCAAATATTTCCTCAAAAATTGAATCTAAACCCATTTTCTGAAGAAATTTCCAAATTTAACCCTAAATTCTCAAAAACCCTTCTTTTGTAAATGCTTTTAAATTTCACAAAAATATTTCAAAATCCTTTGTTTTCTCGTAGTTTTAGAATTTTATTTTCAAAATACAAAAATGCAAAGAAAAAGAGCAAAAAAAATCAAAATAGAAAAGAAAACACAAAAGATAATTTTAAAAACCCCCTTTTGAAGGTATTGCTTTCTTAAAACCCTTTTTAGAAAAACCTTTTAAAAAAATGACCATCGTTTTGAAAATATTTCAAAAAATATGAGGACCCCTATTGCAAAACATGCAATGGTCCCTTCGTGAAGAGCCATCGCAGGGGATCGAAGGGCGGGGAACCCTTCGATCGGCTGCTCTCACCTCAACCATCGATCCCCAACTGCTACCTTCCCGATTCTTCTTCTCCCTCTATAAAAATAGGCGTCAAGTAGAGGGGAGAGGATCAAGTTTTGCACCATTTTCCATTTCATCGAGTCTTCCCCATCGCCTCATCTTCCTCTTTCCCTCTAATCTCCTCCTATTCTTCAGCAATAAAAAGATCTCTCCTGAGGTTTCTGCAAAGAGAGCCCTCCTCTCTCCTTCAGAATTCCAGCGCAACCGAGGAACTCCAAGCAATCCAGTAAGAGCTTCTGCCCCCATCTTCTCTCTATAACCTCTGATTTCCTTGTTTCCCTTTAATTTTTTTTCTGTTTTCGGCTCCATTAACGCACCATTGGTGACGTTGAGTTGTCTACAACAATCTCAACCCACTTCGTGCAACAACAATGGAATTTCACATTCCAACACTATTTTCTTTCTTCTTCTTTTTTTCTTATGTTAGATTTCCCTTTCCTCTGTGCCTTTTTTTTAAAAAAAAAAATCTTCAATTGCAACTCTTCCTTACTTTTGTTTTCATTATTTTTGTTCTTCATCCAAGCATCTTGAGGCACAATCTGGAAGATCGGGCTGCGTAATCGCAGCATCGACCTCGGCGTGCGACATCATCAGGAATGCTTGCATTCCAACATTTTTTTGTTTTTCTTTTATTGAATCTCGATGGTTTACATATGTATTTGAGTTAACCGATGCTCCGATCAGCATCCTCTTTTTATTTATTTCTGATTTTCCATTTTATCCTTTTCATGTTGGGTCTGATTTCCTATTTTTCGTTTAATCATGTGTTTACTTTTGATTTCCTATCTTGATAGCGTCTGATTGCATCTCGCCCCCCTCCTAAATTTATGCAGTAAATATTTTCAATATTTGTAATTCTCTGAAAATTCTTTATTCATGATGGCCATAATATTACATTAAGATCTAATGTTCTGTTCATATTTGGTAAAACTTCGATATATGCTTGGTGCTAAATAAAAAAAAATGGATTTATGTCTAACTTGCTGAAAGCAAAAACTGAATTCTGGGCCACTCCTCTAAAACAAGGTGCTAGTTCTTTCACATTTGATTTTGTCCTGATATCTAGATTATAATATTTTGCATAAACACCTTGTGTTTATCATAATCAGTTCTATATTGAATTCAATCACGATGGTTCATTCAAGAAGTATTATTTGATCATCTTCCCGATTCATTTGGGTATCACTGATTGCTCTGATTTTCAGCCTAAAGTCGAAACGACTCTAGCCTTAACCTGGGCTTCCAAATGTCAGTGCGTTGTACCACAGATCTGTTGGTGTATCATCTTAACACTTCGTTCCAACATTTCAAGCACTCCCTCTGCTAATCCTTTTTGAATTAGTAAGCCCCAACTCACATGTCAATGCTAACCTGGAGGCATTGGAGCGCCAAATTATTCAGTAATGCAGGGTATCAAAGTTTTCAAATTGTTGTCCAAAGGAAGTCGAAAATGAGATCACTGAGAGGCTAAAGGAATTTCTCTTTCCCATGTGATTTGCTTGTCAAGCTGCGTGAGGATGAGGTGGAACTGCATTCGGTCGACGATCGTCTGCTAAAGGTTGTTGCCCTTGAATATGACCCTGAGATTGAATTAGCTATAGATTTTATTGTTAATGAGAGAACCAAAGAACTCTTAAAATTGAATGTCATGACGATCTCATCAATTCTCTAGAGAAGCAGGGAATTCCTTTTAGACTTGAATCTCATGAGGATTTTCCTATTTTTGCTAGTGCTTCAATGTTTCCCGATACTACCACCATTGGTCTAGCAAAAGACTCTTCAACAAATCCTGGATTGATTTCGATTGAATGTTCTCCTGGCACTGATCATGAAACTGTGCCTTCTATTCAGAATGCTCCAGAGTTGTTTCATATGGAGATATTTGATATGATAGAATCTCATATTTCTTTTGAAAGGAATAACAATGTCAGTAGTATTGAACATGAAAAACCTTGGAGTCTGAAGATAAACGATGGTCCTGAAGATTTGGTTTCTGATAAGAGGTCATCCATGAGAGCTGCTGAAGAATCTCTTTCCACTAGTGCAACTGGTGACACTAGCCAAATTATCAACATTGATTCTCTTGAGAACTTGATCAACAATGCTAAGGGAATAAGGCTATGTTATCCAAAGCAAATCACGTTAGTTACTTATTTGATGAAAGAGGTAGAGATACATGAGAAGGAAGCAGAATCTACCCAAGAGGAAGCAATCCTTGCAGGGGCTGCCATTCTCTATAAGGTGGAAGGCCTAAAAGCAATGTTGGCAAATGCAAAGGAAGAAAATGACATACGCGCTGGAGAAGTTTATGGAGAGAAATCCATTTTGGCAACTGAAACACGGAAACTGCAGTCACGGTTGGTGCATCTGTCCAAGGAAAGAGAGAAATTCCTCTCCATAATGGATAAGATGAGCACATATCTTCAAGCCAGAATAGTTGCTGCAAATGCAGTAAGAGCAGCAATAGAGCAAGAGAAATTAAAAAAAAAAGAAGGAATCTGCACAAAAATCTCTAGCCGAACAGGAACCGCTGATGGAGAAAGTGGTTGTAGAGTCAAAGAAACTTCAGTAACAGGTGGGGGAGAATTCTAAGCTATGTGAATTTCCAGCAAATAGTGGGTGCATTGTTGATGTGTTGCAAGGAGACATTTCAGTAATTTGTGAGGATGTGAAGTCACTAAAGGAAAGATTTGATAAAGGTTTAGGTGATAGCAGCTCAAGTTTCCTTTGTCCAAAATTGAGCAATGACACATTTTGTGTTTTATCATCTTTGAATTTGTCTCTCAAGAGGACTTCAACATCTGAAAGAAGCAGAGCAAGCCAAAGTTATGAACCAGTTTAATCTATGGTCAAGAAAGAAGTTGCAGCACCCCCTTCACAACCTTTTCGCCCCTGATGCTAATTTCCTGCAAAGGTTCCTCGGAATGGGGATGATGATTTGATAAAGGAGGGGCTCACAGGTATGTAAATATGTGTTAATAGTCTTGATGATAACCTTAATTCCAAGCATGAGTTCCAAAATCCAATACTGTGGATGATCCTAAGGCACTGATCATGTCTTCTTGCATCAGCAATACTTCACTGATCACACACACACAATATACTTTCACTTACAACCCCTATATGTTACACTCTTTTCTTTATAACACTTTTCCCCCTTCAGCACATTGTTCACCTGTGTACATTCACTCACATCTTTTCAACAATACACCTACCTATCAGCTGTCACCTGCCTGTTAACACTCACCTGCATTGCATTGATGCACATCACCTGCTAACCATCCCTCACACCTTATCACCCAGCTCATAACCTGCACTCCCTTACACCATTTTCTGCTACTTCATCAACAATACATCACCTCTACATTTCCACATGCTATACATTCGTTGGGCTTTCTATCTCTATTGCATCTACAACATGACACAACCCTATAGATGCACCCTACTACAGTACACCTTCACACACCCACTTTACCAGCACTTTACCACAGTCACATTCACCGGTGGCTGCCTCACTTACACATACCATCTCACTTTGTGCACGGCTGCTGCAAAACACCAATACCTCCACTGTGCACATCACCCTAGCCACACTATGCACCAACCCTTCACTCTCCAAACCTGTTGCATCCCACCAGCTGCCACCTTTCATCCACTGCATCCTTATTGCTACTTCACTTCCCCAACTTATATATACATAGTATATCTTACTAACATCATTGTATATATATGTGCCCCACCTGCTTCATACTTGCAAGTTTCTTCTTTACTTTATATTTTTAGCATCTACCTTCATTTGCCATCATCATTGCCGTGAACCATATGCTCACATTTGCATTAGATGCCTAAATACATGAATAGGTCTCGTCATGTGCATTATGTCGCGTGCAATTTCCATCTAGCAAGTAGGCATCAACATAGGCATTTCCATTTTTCATTAAATATGAGCACATATTCTGTATATATATATATATATATATTCTCCATATATGTATATTGCTTATATAGATGCATATTGGCTCTTGATATGACATCTGTCAATTATATTCCACATCTTATATCTTGTGCTAACTTGGAATTTTGCAGAAATTAGGTGAAAGAAATTATTTTTCTTCTTAGTTTAGGAATTTGAATCTCAATTTTCATTTTAAAACAGGTAATAGCTAGATTATAATGAGAATTTACATTCCTCGCACTAGATTAGAATGTATGAGCATGTATATCTTCTAGAAATGCTTGTTTCATATCATTTCCTCTTTTATTTCAAAATTTCACAAATGGGAACACGAATGACACATATAGCATTCTAATAAAAGGTGATTAAATCTTAAGTTGACGATTTGCATCAATGGCCATAGTCAAGGTGTGAACAAAACTTAGGATTTTCATCTTTTATGGAATAATATTGGATCCACACTAGATCTTCTAAAAAATCATCATATTTTTCTAAATATTTTCTTCCTTTATTAGAGTTTAACTTAAAATTAACTTAAAATATATATCAATGGCCATAGTCAGGATATATTGAGAGTTAATTTCATTTTAAACTCTATAAAGGCACCAAAATAGGTCTTATTCTTCACTTGAATTTAAATATGATTATTATATAATACATTTTATGACCATAGTCAGAAATGTATTATATCTTCAATCCTATTTCAATTCATTTAAAGAATGAAATATGCTTTTCAATATCTAATTTTCAAAAATTCTTTAATTCATTCATCATTTATGATAGAATTACATCATATTTTTAAAATTCTTTCTTTTTAAAAAATCTAAGTGATTTTGAGATATATTTTCAAATATCTTCTTTATTTCTCAAATCAATCTTCAAATCTTATTCAAAATCATCTTTCTATTTTCAATTCTATCTTATTTCAAAAATTCAAACTTCAATTTCAAAGTCCAATTTGACTTTGAAAATTTCAATTCACCTCTGTATTCAAAATTCAATTTCCAATTCAAATACAATTTCAAAGTTTAATTCAACTTTGAAATTCAAAATTCATTTTCAGGATTCAATTTCAAATTCAATTCAACATTTCAGATCAAATTTCAAAGTTCAATTCAACTTTGAAATTCCCAGATTCATCACCTGATTTTAAAAATGCTAGTTTTAAAATCAAGTTTTATTCTTTATTCTTCACTTCAGGTTCTCAAATCTTCCAGATCATCTTCTGATTTCTGAATTCAAGTCTGAATTCAAGATTTATTCTTTATTTCTCAAAATTCTAAAATTCTAAGTTTTAAATCCTAAATTGGACTTTAAAACTTAGTATTCACTCTGAAAATCGATTTTTTTCTAAAATTTATCCTCCTTTTCAAATTTCAAAATCGATATAGGATTTCTCAGATCCAATTTTGAGTTTCATTTGGATTTTCAAAATCCAAAATCCCATTTTCAAAATCCATTCCCAAATCATGATTTCATTTCCATCTTGGATCCCAGACTTCAAATCTAATTTCATTTTGGATTCTGGATTTTAGATTCAATTCCATCTTGGATTCCAGATTTCAAATCCAAAATTCCATCTAGGATTCCAGATTTCGGATCAAATTCCATCTTGGATTCTAGGACCCAATTCCACCTTGGATTCAGATTTTCAAATCCGATCCCATCTAGGATTCCAGATTTTCAAATCCAATTCCATTTAGGATTCCAGATTTTGGATCAAATTTCATCTAGGATTGCAGATTTTAAATCTAGTTCCTTTTCTAATTCTTATTTTCAAAAACCATTTTCAAATCTATTTCTTAAAGTCTAAATCCAAATTCAATTTCTCTTTCAGGTTCTGAAATTAAGAATTCCTTTTTCAGAATCGATTTATTCAAAATCAAAGTCCATTTTGACTTTGAAACTTCATTTTTTTTTTAAATCCTATCTCAAGTTCCAGAAAAAAAAAATCCTTTTATTTTTATTTTTATTTCTTCAATTCAAAACCCATTTTCCAAGCTCTGATTATTCCAAGGCTTGGAATTTCAAGTCTCTTCTTCCAGATCTATTTCAAATTCTGAGTTAGATTCAAAATCTAACCTTTTCAAACCAATTTCAACTCTTTGAATCATTTCTTCACTACGTTATCAAATTTATTTCAACATCACTTGAAAAATCTCAAAAATTCTAAACTATTTTCTCAAAAGCATTCCTTGCATTTGCATTGCATAAGCATGATTCTTTGTGTATTCTTAGACTTAGAATAAATTCTTAGACAATATTTAGGCAAAGAAAAAGGCATAAGTTTGATCCTTGGTTCGATTACCTCTGGTAAGGTACTAGAAATGGTCGAACCTCGTACCGACAAGCGAATCCCGTCTCTCAATTTTCCCCACAGATATTTCAAAAATGGAGGTGAGTAATTTCAAAACATTTTCAAAATTAAGGTCAGATAAGACCTTTGCAAAAGAGTTCCTCTCTCTTCTTTCTTTTCTTTTCTCTCTTTTTTTCTATCTTGTATTTCCCTTCAAAAAGGTAATAGAGGCTAGAAAGGGAAAGAGAAGGAAAAGAGGAATAAGAGGAAAAATTTTGCAATGATCACAGAAGTTGGCGACCGTGATGGGACTCGTCTTCGTCCGGTTGGATTTGTGCCTTTTTGCTTTGCTTTGATATTATCTACGTCTTTATTCTACAAATGTCAGCTTCATTTCCATGTAAACCTTAGGATCCTAAATTTTGTCCTAGCTGACATAATGCATATAGGATTTAGGTATGGTTTGGTAGGACCATATTGATGAGATTATTGCATGCTCACTTAGACTTAGGTCTGAAATACAACTCTCCGCAGTTCTAGGGATTGAATACAAACAATGAATGCAAGTGTATGCTTCTCTTCATTTAAACTATATCTTTTTAGGACTTTGTATTAGAAACATCTGGTTTTATTGCATGTTAAACATGTTTTCAAAAACATTCCTACCTATATTGTCCCGGTCTTCACATTGCTAGGCTGTCTCATTGAACCATAGTTTGGAAGAGAGCCTCACAACTGGACCACTTATTTGGGTTAACACCCCCCTACCACGTACTTAAGGGCCATAGTCTGAAGTATATCGGTAGGTGCTCAAGGATGTTGGGAAGCCATTACCTTAGAACCGGAGAAATATTTCTATGACACGTACTTCAAGCTTCAGTTTGAGTATATCGGTGTACCTTGATTGAAATCAGATGATCTGAATCATAGAGTTAGGATTAAGGTCCTACAAGCCATTTCAAATATTGTATTTAGACTAAGCTTTTAGGGAGTGTTACTTGTGCATCCTTGATTATATAACTGTGATTCTGTAATGTTTATATACCTTTGATTTCCCAAATCAAAGTTCTAAAATCTTCTTTTCAAAAGCATACATCTCTGCATTTGCATTGCACAAGCCTGATTCTTTATGCATCTAGACTTTGAATAAATTCTTAGACAATATTTAGGTAAAGCAAAAGGCATAAAATTCGATCCTTGGTTCGATTACCTCTGGTAAAGGCACCAGGAACGGTCGAACCTCGTACCGACGAGCGAAACCTGTCTCACCATTTTTCCGCAGATATTTCAAAAATGGAGGTGAGTAATTTCAAAATATTTTTAAAATTAAGGTCAGATGAGAGCTTTGCAAAAGAGTTCCTCTCTCTTATTTCTTTTCTTTTCTCTCTACTTTTCTATCTTTTATTCCCCTTCAAAAAGGGAAAAGAGGCTAGAAAGGGAAAGAGAAGGAAACGAGGAATATAAGGAAAATTTTTGCAATGATCACAGTAGTTGGCAACCGTGATGGGACTCGTCTTCGTCCAATTGGATTTGTGCCTTTTTGCTTTGCTTTGCTTTGATATTATCTAAGTCTTTATTCTACAAATGTCAGCTTCATTTCCATGCAAACCTTAGGAGCCTAGACTCTGTCCTAGCTGACATAATGCATATAGGATTTAGGTATGGTTTGGTAGGACCATATTAAGGAGATTATTTCATGCTCACTTAGACTTAGGTCAGAAATACAACTCTCCTCAATTCTAGGGATTGAATGCAAACAATATATGCAAGTGTATGCTTCTCTTCATTTAAATTCTATCTCTTTAGGACTTGCATTAGAGACATCTGGTTTATTGCATGTTGAACATGTTTTCAAAAACATCCCTACCTATATTGTCCCAGTCTTCACGTTGCTGGGTTGTCTCACTGAACCATAGTTTGGGAGAGAGCCTCACAACTCTCCTCAATTCTAGGGATTGAATGCAAACAATATATGCAAGTGTATGCTTCTCTTCATTTAAATTCTATCTCTTTAGGACTTGCATTAGAGACATTTGGTTTATTGCATGTTGAACATGTTTTCAAAAACATCCCTACCTATATTGTCCCAGTCTTCACGTTGCTGGGCTGTCTCACTGAACCATAGTTTGGGAGAGAGCCTCACAACTGGACCAGTTATTTGGGTTAACACCCCCCTACCACGTACTTAAGGGCCATAGTCCGAAGTATATCGGTAGGTGCTCAAGGATGTTGGGAAGCCATTACCTTAGAATCGGAGAAATGTTTATATGCCACATACTTCGAGCTTCAGCTTGAGTATATCGGCGTACCTTGATTGGAATAAGATGATCTAAACCATAGAGTTAGGATTAAGGTCCTACAAACCATTTCACATATTGCATTTAGAATCAGGCTTAGGGGGTGTTGTTTGTGCATCCTTGTTTGGTACATCTGTGATTCTGTGATATTTATTTATTATATTTTATTATATTTTTCAAAGACCCTCGGTATATTATTCAAAATCTCCTCTTTATTTTCAAAACCCAGGTCTTTTTTCTTTCTTTTCTTTTCTTCTTCTGATTTCTTCAATTTTCTTTTGGTCCTGTCTATAATTTTTAAAAAATTTAAATTTCAAAATTTACCATCTATTTTCAAAATTTTCTTCTATGTATCTTCTAATTTTATTCCTTGCCTTTTTCCAATAAAAATCTCTTTCGTCAAGAGATGTCCTTTTCAAAAATAGCGGTTGGTCATATTCTAAATGGTTCATTTCTTCTCACGGAAAACAATACGAATGTCGTACCCTCCGTGCAGACCCAATCCTTAGTAATGGGATATCTTTTGTCAATTTGATTTTTTATTTTATCAAAACTTCTTCCAAAATCTTTCTAAAAAAAGTCCCATTCTGTCCTACAGAGAGCATTTGGCATTTGTCGGGTGGTTCAGACAAGATCAAAGACTGCACCACTCTAGCACCTCAATTACAAGCAGAAAGTGAGAAATGGATTCTCAAAAGTTTGCTAGAAAGGGAGTTCAGGACAACAAGAATGAGATTGATCCTGCTATATATCGGTTGTTCAAAAAGATGATGGTTGAGATATTATCTGAGCAAGCTGAAGCCAGTTTCGAAAAAGCTCCCACCGAAAAAGAGGCACCTATCACCTTCCCAATGAACAAACACAGCAATAGCAATGTAGGAAGTTATAAGGCCAGCAGGGGCAGCAACAAAGGCAACCAGGGCAATCAAGGAAGCAACCTAGGAGAGCCTAGAAGCCAAGAGGGAAAATTTTGCAAAAGCCATGATAGACCTCTTCAATCCGGTCCTCAGCAAAAGGGCAAGAATCAGGAGAAGCCGAAATGCAAAGACTAGAGCAGGGATCGAGACTTCACTCCTTTAGATAAGTTGCTCGACAAAGTTCTGGAGTACATGCTGACCAAGGGATTAGTCAGGCTCCCAAAAGCCACGAGTCCTCCCACGATCAAGGGAAGATTCAGAGACCAGTTCTGCAAATTCCATCGAGCAGTGGGGCATGACACTGATCATTGTTTCGTCCTTAAAAATATTGTTCAAGATTGCATTAATAAAAATCTTTTTTTTAAGACAAAGAAGAAGAGCATCCGATGGTCTTAACTGAGCAGGGTTAGTCCAGTTCCCAGAAAGGAGTCAGCACCCAACAGAAGTCAAGCAAGCCAAAGAAAATAAAGCATGATGGCTGGGGTTATGATCACAAGTTTACCCCTTTAGGTTAGCCAATTGAGTAAGTACTCGGATACCTGCTTGCGAAGGATATGATCGAACTCCTAAGAATTGTTGATCCTTCTGTCACCATGAGAAAATGGAAAGAGTGTTTCTGCAAATTCCATCGAGCAAGGGGGCACGATATAGAGTGTTGCCTCATCCTCAAAAACATCATACATGATTACATCGACAAAGAAATTCTGTTACCAGAGGAAGGAGAGGAGCAACCTGCAATTCTGACCAAGACTTTTCTGGACCACTCAGAAAATTGATGATGCCAAAGTTTTCTGTTTTCTTCCCTTTTTGTCAGTCACCTTGTAGGGATAGGTCAACCCCAGTCTTTTGTGACCTTTGGTCAAGTGCTTGTAAAAATGCAGTCTCTTGTTATAAGCTTTGTTTATCAATGAAATGTCAATTTTCTTCATATCTTTGATATCAAATACTTCTTTCTTTTGCCACACTGGGGCATTTTTTTTTGAAAAATTGTATTTTCATTTCAAAAATCTTCTTCGTCATTGGCTTCTATTAAGCCACATTAAATTCCTATTCTTTTCAAGATGAGGCACAATCCCGACATCATTCGTGAGAGAAATGAAATTACCTATGAGGGTTTTTCAAAATCGTGAAATTTTGAAAATATCTGCAAAATCTTCATTATGATCACCAAGGGTTCAATATTTTGGTCCAGTCCTTTTCAAAATCAACCATCGCGGTGATCTTCTTTCCCTAAATTGGTTTCAAACTATTGTCTTCAAAAATCAACCCTTGTGTTGATCTTATTTTCCAAAATTGGTTTCGAACCATTGTCTTCAAAAATCAACCCCTGTGTTGATCTTATTTTCCAAAATTGGTTTCGAACCATTGTCTTCAAAAATCAACCCTTATGTTGATCTTCTTTTTTCAAAATTGGTTTCGAACCATTGTCTTCAAAAATCAACCCTGGTGTTGATCTTTTTTTGAAAAATAGATTTTGAACCATTTTTCTTTAAAACTTGACCCTCATGTTGATCTCTCTTCAAAATCAACCCTCGTGTTGATTCTTCTTCTAAATTGACCCTCGTGTTGATCATTCTGCAAGATCAACCTTTCGGTGATCCTCTTCCCAAAAATGATTTTTCACTTGTCTTTTGAATAAACATTCTTATCTCACTTTAAAAATCCCATATGCAGGCGGGATCAGACAAAACCCTTTTCCCTCAAATCTTATCAATTTTCAGTTATCTTTATTAGTTTCATCCATTTTTATTCATTTTTTTCATCAATTTGATCAAATTTTCATCAATTTACTATCAATTTTATCAATTTTTATCAAGTTTTCATTAATTTTATTAATCTTTATTCTTTTACCCTTTCAAGTTAAGGGATAAACCTAAACCTCGGCCTTCGAGGTATTCTTTTACCCTTTTTAATTAAGGGATAAACCTGAACCTTGACCTTCGAGGTATTCTTTTACCCTTTCAGGTTAAGAGATAAACCTGAACTGTGGCCTTCGAAGTATTTTTATACCCTTTCAGGTTAGGGGATATACCTGAACCTCGTCCTTCGAGGTATTCTTTCTACCCTTTCAGGTTATAGGATAAACCTGAACCTCGTCCTCCGAGGTATTCCCTTTCAGGTTAAGGGATAAACCTAAACCTCGTCCTGCGACGTCCTTCTTCCTTCAGGATAAGGGATAATCCTGAAGTCTTCCATCATCAATTTTTCCTCAAATTTCTATCAATTTTTCACCAAATCTTTTGTCAACCTTTATCATTTTTTATTGTTAATTTTATCAAATTTATTGATTCTTTGTCAATTCTTTATCAAAATTTTATTCCTCAATTTTAATTAATTCTTTATCGATTTTTATCAATTCTTGTTGAACTTTCGTCAATTTTGTTGATTTTATTCTTTATTCTATTCACCTTCAGGATATGGGATAATCCTGAAACCATCGTAAATAAATTCAAATCTTAGGCCATCTTGAGTCAAGAATCTTGAATGAATCTCTCATCTTCTTCATCGATCATCAGAATCTATTCATACCTTTTGTCGATCCCTCCAGAATCTGACTCCCGGGTTGAAATTATTTCCTTCCCATCTGAATTTTGACTCAGGTTTTTTTTTTTCATTTTTATTTTTACTTTAAAGATCTAGGTTCCGACTCGGGTCACATTTTTATATTCCATTTTTTAAGTTTCGAGTTTCGACTCAGGCTTCCTTTTGGATCCAATGCTCGCATTAGACCAATTGTTACATTGAAAATTCGAGTTTTCAAACTCGATTTTGTCTTCTATCTTTTATTTTGAAGATCCAGGTTCCGACTCGGGTTTTACCCTTTATATATTCCATTTTCGAAGTTTCGAGTTCTGACTCAGGCTTCCTTTTGGATCCAATGCTTGCATTGAACCAATTGTTACATCGAAACAATGAGTTTTCAAACTCGATTTTCTCTTTTACCTTTTATTTTGAAGATCCGGGTTTCGACTTGGATTTTTCCCTTTTTATATTCCATTTTTGGAGTTTCGAGTTTCGACTCGGGCTTCCTTTTGGATCCAATGCTCGCATTGAACCAATTGTTACATCGAAAATTCAAGTTTTCAAACTCGATTTTCTCTTTTATCTTTTATTTTGAAGATTCGGGTTCCGACTCGGGTTTTCCCTTTATATTCCATTTTCGAAGTTTCGAGTTCCAACTCGGGTTGTGGTGCCCCAAACCCCGACTTTGGAAAACCTTAGAATTTTTTCTGTGAATTTTTTTTTTGAAAGGTTTTACTAGGAAACAACGGAAAACAAAGTGTGAGTAAAACAACAAAGCCGCGAGTCTGGACGGCCACAGGGGAGTGCAACAAGGTAAACAACAGTTTAAATAAAGTACAACCACAAGTGTAAAGAGGGCATACAACCCAACAATTTAAAGGTTTACAAAATAAGAGTACAAAATCTCAAATTTTGGGAATATATCCCAACCAAGTCTCAAAAACCCAAAACCACGAGGGACAGGATCTGCAGTTAAAGTGTGGGTCTCCAAGCCTCCACTGTGTGTCGTCGCATCAGCACTGCACCTGTTCGTCACCTACATCCCCATAAAACGGGGTCAGACCTCTTGCGAGGTGGTGAAGAAACAACCACAAATATATATATCAATCTAAAGGGAAAATAGGAACAAAACTAACAAGTGTAAGTGCTTGTGTTAGGTAAGTGCGTACGTGACAAACAAAGCATGTAACGTAACTAAAGTAACTGTAAAGCAAGTAACTCAAGCAGTACTGAACTGAAACAAGTATGGAACACGCAAGTAACAGAAGTAACAATTGAACAAGTACAGTAACTGAAGTAACAACTGAACAAGTACAGTAACTGAAGTAACAACTAAACAAGTCAAGTAACTGAAGTAAAAACTACTAAACAAGTAAAGTAGCAACTATAGTAAGTCAGCTGATTGGTTAGTCTTTAAGTTCTTCTAATTACTCCTTCGGGTACGCGAAGGAACCTCGCATTCTGTGAGACATGCACCCGGCGTCTGTTATTTAAATTCTAGTGTGGTAACCGGGGATGCTACAAACCGAGTAAACCTCATGCGAGCAGCACGCAGCTGGAAGAAAACACTCGCATAAGCAAGGATTGCAATCCATACTACTGCAGTAGTGAGGTCCTAAAAAGGTAACCTCGACCTCCCTAACTCTGAGTGACTGGACGCCAAAGGACGCTACAACTGCTGTCAAAACACGTGTCGTAGTAACGACAAGTCACTCAGGGTTGTACCATCCACCCTCTCCAAGGTGAACCATTTTGTGAATGGGGCGAAGCAGGTTTATCTTTCTTAGGCTCATTGTTTAATCATACCTCTCAACGAGGATTTTACCTCGTGGTCCCTACGGGGTATGCAAAACGAGAACTTGGCCTGCTCATTGATCATGCATATATTTCAAGGTGAATTAACATTAAAATATGCATGATTTTATGAAAAAATGTTTTAAAAACCCAAGTTTATGCTAGTTTTCGTTAAATGAGCTAAAATGATTTCAAAACAAAAAATGTATGAAAAATAGATTTATTTGTATATTTTAGTACATATTTTAATGTTTGATATTAACATAATAGTTTAGTTTTAGTTTTAGTTTTCAATAAAAATAAAAATAAAAAATAAAAAAAATGGAGAAAATAGTTTTATATTGTTAATAAAATCATTTTAGTTGTTTGTTTTTTTTTAGAAAAGAAGAAAAAATTAAATATAAATATAAATATAAATAGTTAGAGTAGTTTTAATTTTTTTCAAATGAGTTTCTTTGTAAATAAATAAGTTTTGTTTTCAAAGTTTTTAACTTTTGAAAATTTTCTAACAAACCGGTTTACACGGTTTGTGATTTTTTTGAAAAACTGAAAATAAAACAAACCGGTTCAAACCGATTTGCTTTCTTTAAAAACTAAAAAAAAGCTGAAAAACAAACAGTAACAAACTAGTTCAAACCGGTTTGCTTGCTGTTAAAAACCAAAAAAAATGAAAAAAGAGGGTCTTCACCCTGTACGCCTGAAACCGTTCCTCTTTCCCCTCTTTCCCTCTCTTCTCTCTCTTCTCACCCTCCTCCACCATCGTCGGCCCCTTCCTTGCCCTTCCTATTCTCCATATTTCTCTATCTCTTCCAGCCGATGGTGGTGGTGGATCCTCAATCCGGCGACGGCGTGGATGGTGGATGACCATCTCTTTTCTAACCCCTCTGTTCACGGTAAGGTCTACATCTTCCACTTCTTCTTCTTCCAATCTTCATCTTCCTCTTCTTCTTCTTCCATTAATTTTGTGTAAAACAAAATAAAAATATGAAAACGAGAAAAAAAAAAACGGGAAAAAAATAGATCAAAATCTAGATTATGCAGTTCTTTTTTCTGGTTTTAATCAATTACAGATTTGTTCAATTTTTTTCATAGATCAGAGTTCCTGTTCTGTTTTTTTTTTCTTTCTTCTTTCGATTGTTTGTTTTTCATTCATTGAGTTTCTTCTTTTGCATTAGTTAATGTTGTGTTTACTTTTATTGAATTTCTGAATTTTTTTCCAGTTTTGCACATTCCGTTTTACGTTCTCTCGTGTGATTGTCTGTTTGATTTTTCTATTTCTGCATTCTGCTTGAGGCATCGCTTAGATTTTCTGGTTTTTGCATTAATCGTGTTTTCTGTGTAATGTTCTGTTTTGTTTTCTTTTCAAATCAGTTTCGTGTCTTTCAATTTAGTCGCGTGTCAAAGAATTTCCTCATTTCTTCAAGTATAATTTCCTGTTTTTGCTTTTATATTCATTTTCTGTTTTCATTTACTTCATTTTCCATAGTTCAATTCTTGTTTCTTCCATTTCTAATTCTTGTTTTAGTTTTAGTTCAGTAACTTTGGCTTTGATTATGCAGTAGATTCCATTTTTTTTCCTATTTAGTTGAATCGTTACTAATTTTCTTTACTGTTTTTTTTTTTAATTGTAGTTTGTTTGTTTTTTAGAATTTCCTTATTGTTTTTACTTCTTCCCTTATGTTTTGAATTCCTTAATTTTCTGTTTCTTTCATTCAATTTCGATTTTGTCATTCCTGTTTCCTGTTTTACATTCCTGTTTTAATTTTTGTTTACTAAGTCATTGCAATTTCTGTTTTATATTCCTTGATTTACGGTTTTCTTTTCAATTCATTTCAGGTTTGATAAGTAAGTGTTAGTTGTTAATTGAAATTACTGTTAGTTAATTGAGTAATTAGTTAGTTGTTTAGTTAAGTAACTAGTTAGATGTTAGTTTATCAAATTGTTATGGATTAGGAGAATAAGTTTGTTTCATTTAGTTAAGTAAGATAATTAGCATTTGTACTTAGTTTGTAATTAGTAATTAGTAATCTTGCATAATTTCCTTTGTATTTTTAGCATTTAGCTAGTTTAGTATACATTTTACTTCTTCTATCTCTAGTATTGCTCGTGTTCTGTTGATTTGTGCAGGATAGCACAGGAGTGGAGCTGAAGTGCATACGTGACACGAAGTGCAAGAATAGAAGTTTTTTACTTTTTAGTTTAGAATTAGGAATTTAATTGTGTTTGTAAATATTGCATTTTACGCCCTCTGTGAAGGGTATTCATTTGTTGTAATAGATAGTTGTTTTTACTTTTCTCGAACATTTTACATTTAATAATTCGGCAATAAAGAATAGTTTAGAATTGTGTGCTTGAATACGAAATATTCTCGTTACCTGAGTTCGACCCAGTCTCATCCACTAGTGAGAACCGGTTTTTATTATTTGATGTCTGGTTTTCACATGTTTTACATATAAAAATCTTTTCAAAATTACAATGATTTAAAAGAAGACATCACCCATCCACGTGCTCAGCCTCACACGGCCAACAGAGCACACTGCTCGTGAAAACAGTCACAACACCATATTATTTCTTTTCTGATTCAGGGTATAGTCACATGTGAGTCCATTCACAATGCAAGGGCCATTGCCCAAGGACTCCAACTGAGCCCAAAACAAGTCATTTTCATTCATACCCTATGGTGTTCAAATTTCAGTCTTTTCATTTCATGAAGTAAGTGCACCTTGTGCACTTACCAATGCCTCAAGCAATGTACCAACCGAGGTACACACTACTCAGTATCAGTGTCAAGATGTGCCACGTGCAAAGTGTAAAAGTACCACATGCTTTCTATTATTTGCACAATCACAAAGAACATAGGCATTGTATCATTTCATTTTTGGAGAGACAAGTAAACATGCAACAATATACAGTTTCATGCATATGACATTTCATCAATTTTCATCATTTAAGTAGTTGTCTCTAAATCATTATCATTGGCACGTTGCATAACATGCAATTATTCTCACAGTAAAAATGCACTATTTTGCATACTTCAGTGTTGATATTGAATTTAACCAAAATCCCATCTTATGGGAATAACATTGCATTTTCACGGTGTAGGGTGCCGCGCCCGCGGACCCGATACAACAATACTGCACCGTATTGTGATTCTAAATCAACGTAGTCTCTAAGTACATGGATATACAATAGTGTTCATCTGCTTACTTTACTAGTCTGTCGAACATAAACCAAGGCGTGAGGGTTTCCCTTACGATGTGCAACACACATACGTGTTGAAGGTGATTTCTGGTAATATCCCATTTTAATGGGGATTACATTAGCTTTCCATGGTTTGGGGTGCCGCGCCCGGGAACCCGAAACAAACCAATTGACATGACAAACGTGGAATAACACTAAGGAATCTCACATCTCATTCGGAGTGTAAAATTATCTGAAGAATCACTTGGACGGGACACCAGAGTGTCACATGTCCATTCAGTCACACCGATGTACTCAATCTCGTGCATTAACCTATATATATGTATACATGTCTTACGAGGCTTGTAGTTATCAGCACATTTATACACACACACACACACACACACACACATATATATATATATATATATATATATATATATATATATATATATATATATATATATATATATATATATATATATATATATATATATATATATATATACGCTTGCACACCAACTTAACGATGCCCAACTCTTTATATGTGCGTATACCCCTCTCTCTCTCTCTCTCTATATATATATATATATATATATAGCTTCTCAAACATTCGAGCATGTGGTGTAACATAAGCCAAAAGCATAAGTACTTTAAACAATGAAGCTAGCAACCTGTTGTGGTTTTCATGTTGAATCGGGTAAAGAAGTCCTAAGTGAGGTTTCAGCACAGCTTGGCCAAGGGATTCTGAAAGTGTTGTGAATTACATCTGGGGAGTACTCTTCTACTTGCAGAAAAAGGGAGGAAGACCCATCAAGTAATGCAGTCAATGCTAAAAACTTTTGTTTATCCGTGCCTTTAATATCGGGCCCAAAAGCAAGCAAGTCACTAAAATTAGCTGGTAACTCCATGGTTGCAAGACATCATTTGTTGGTGAAAGCCTTGGGCATTGAGCACTAGGTGATTCAGGATCAGTTTGGCCTATGTCTCAAATGTGTATACACGCAACATATACACACGCAGGAATATTGTTACATAAACCTTTGATTGGGTCACTTATGATCCAATACATAACGAAAACTGGAAATTCATATTCAGATTGACTGTCTAAGACAGTTAGTAAAGATCACAACCATTTAGATGAAGAAAACATTCACTGTTTTCATTCATTGTGTAATACGGTGATATAGTGAAATGAATATAGTGAATGTGATAAGGTGCACACAGTGAATAGATGCAGAAGGTGCATTGCATATGAAATGGTGATGAACAGAGAAGTATATGATTATATGATATTATGACAATATGAAAAGCTTTTATTGAGATGATGTAATGAAATATTGATGAAAGGAATTGATGACATAGGTAAGACAAAATGCTGTAAAAAAAATTATAATGAAATGCTAAACTATGATGGAAAGTTAATGAAACTACAAAATAAAATGTAGATATTGCTTGTAAAAAAACGAACAAGAGGCAAATGCTTGATGTTATTATGCGTAAAATGTAATTGATGCAGCAGATCAATTGATGCAAGTGCGGAAGAGGAAGATGCTTTGAATAAAAATGATGCAGTGGGTGAAGTGCTGTGAAGAGGTGAAATGCTATAGGTAAATGCTCAACCAAAATACAGTGAAGGTGACACTGTATACATAATGAAGCATTTCAATGAATGTTCATATAGTGAAATCTCTTTTCCCTATCTCTAATGTATGTTAATATTAGAAAGAAGTTTAAAGCCATAAAAACCAAAACAGAAGAAATGAAATAAGACTGCTGTAGCAACTGTATTATAGGTTGTAGTGATGAACCTGTATTTGAAACTAAATACCCTGTCATGAATTTCAAATATTATTAGAATGAACTGTCATGAGAAAACACAGTGAAATGCCATAAAACTTTAAATGGGATGCTGCAAAAATCAAATGATATACTGCGAGAAATTAAATGTTATGCTATGAAAGATCAAGTGTGCTTATGAAAGATTAGATGATGTGTTGTGTGAATGATACTTGATGAGAGGACTAATGAATTGGTCTGCAAAGAAGAAAAAAAATGAGATCATAAAATATAGTGAATGCAAATGCTAGACCTATGGTTGTGCACACACTCCCATTCATTTCAAACATGATTAAAACTGATTATCCTTGGTTTTTAAAACACGATTATTCAAATGCACCTAGATTCAACTCAGATTCATATTTTGCAGAAATGTAAAAGAACACACAAAAGATCGGGATGTAGGTATAAAATTCATCAACAAACACACACACACACACACACACACACACACACACACACACATATATATATATATATAACGCAATGAGACAAGAGATGTTGGTGTTGATGCTATGTTTGGTGCAAGTGAAATGCAATGGGTGAAGATGGTGAATAGGCTGGAGGTGCGATGAATGAGAAATGATGCAGTGAGTGATAAGATGATGTGCTGAAGGTGCAACGTGTGACAACATGAGGAGTTCAACGATGCAACAACTATTTCTGTGGCGCCCCAAACCCCAACCTTGGAAAAACTTGGAATTTTCAGTAAATTTTTTTTTGAAAGGGTTTAAGTAGAAAACCAGTGGAAAGCAAGTGTGGGAAAAACAAAAAAGCTGCAAGTCTGGGCGGCCACCACAGATAAGTGCAACAAGTGGAAACAGTGTAACCAACGGTGTGTACAAAAAGTGTAGCTGTAAAGTAAAAAGGGGAAACACCCCAACAGTTTTAAGAGTTTACAAATGTAAGTACTAAAGGTACAAAACCGATAATATATCCCAACAACAACCAAAACCCAAAAGAAAACCACCAGGTACAGGAACTGCAGGTCAAGTGTGTGTGGGTCCTCAGAGCCTCCACCGTGTATCACCGCATCAGCACTATACCTGTTTGTCACCTATATCCCCATAAAACGGGGTCAGTCCTCTTGCGAGGTGGTGAAGAAACAACCACAAGCAGGTATATATATCATGTACACAGGAAAAGCAGGAAAAACTAAAAGTGTAAGTGCCTGTGTCAGGTAAGTGCAAAGTGACAAGTACTAGTCAACCAGTCGTAGTAACAGGTACAACAAGTAGCTAAAGCAACGAACTTAGCAGCAAGTAACTAAAGAAGCAACAGTAACTGTAAAGCAAGTGCTCAAAGTAGTAATAACTGTAACAAGAGCTGAAGAACAAGTAACCAAGTAACAACTGAAGCAAGTAAAGCAACTGGAGTGAAGTCCACAACCCAAGTAAGATAGAAACTACAGTAAGTCAGTTGATTGGTTAGTCTTTAAGTTCTTCTGATTACTCCTTCGGGTACGCGAAGGAAACCGCGCATTCTGTGAGACATGCACCCGGCGTCTGTTATGAAGTGTCTAGTGTGGTAACCGGGGAAGCTACAGACCGAGTCAACCTCATGCGAGCAACACACGGCTAGGAGAAAATACTCTCATAGGCAAAGATTGCAATCCATACTACTGCAGTAGTGAGGTCCTAGAAAGGCACCTCGACCTCCCTGACTCTGAGTGACCGGAGGCCAAAGGACGCTACAGCTCCTGTGAAAACATGTGTCGTAGTAATGACAAGTCACTCAGGGTTGTACCATTCCAAGGTGAATCATTTTGTGAATGGGGTGAAGCAGGTTTATCTTTCTTAAGGCTCATGTTTCAATCATACCTCACTACGAGGAATTTGCCTCGTGGTCCCCGCAGGGTACGAAAAATGAGGACTTAGCCTTCCCATTCACGTGCTCAGCCTCACGTGGCCAACAGACCACACCGCTCGCGAAAGCAGTCACAACACCATATTATTTATGTTCTGTTTAGGGTATGTCATACAAGAGTCCTTACACAACACAAGGGGCACTGCCCGAGGACTCCACTGAGCCCACCACAAGTCATTTCAATATTCATACCCTATGGTGTTCAATTTCCTATCTTTTCATTACATAGGGTAAGTGCACCTAATGCGCTTACCAATGCCTCAAGCAATGTACTTCCTCAGGGTACGCACTACTCAGTAATAGTGTCAGGATGTGCTAAGTGCAAAGTGAAGGAGTATCACATATTTCTTTCTTTTGCACAAGTATAAACAACAGAGGCATTTGCATAATATGCGATAAATAAAAAGCACTAACTGGCATACTTCAGTGTTAAGATTGCATTTAACAACATTCTCATACGTATGGGAATTACATTCGCATTCTTAAGGGTTTAAATTTAATTCATCTAAAATTCCATCTTATGGGAATAACATTAGCTATTTCCACGGTGAACAGTCGCTCTTGCAGGGAAGATGCAATTGCGATAAAAATCTTACACACGTGGTTCAACACACTTACAAGTTTATGGTGAAAACCTGGGATATTCCAGTCAGATGGGGATTACATTGGCATTGCCACAGCTCGGGGTGCCGCACCCGCGGACTCGAAACAAACTGTTTGCCAAAATGAATGTAAGACAACACTAGGTAACTCGAACTTAGTTCGGAGTGTGGAGTCATTCAAAGAAATTACTTGGACAGGACACCAGAGTATCGCAAGTCCATTCGGTTACACCGAAATGATCATCATGTGCTTTTGATATATACATATTTACCTGCATATCCATGTTTACAACATATTCGAGGTTCCACATTCATATACGTATATTCACATATACGTGTACACGTTCATACCCAGATACATATATATATATATATATATATATATATATATATATATATATATATATATATATATATATATATATATATATATATGTCGAAAACAAAGCAACCCAAGGCATGCACTCATGCCAAAACTTAACCGGGGTGCGACGATGGTACGAGGCACTACTAAGGCTAGCTCGAACCGAATAGGACCATCCTAAAGTAGGCTTGTTTTTGTTTAAACGGGGAAGAAAGTTGACAACCACATAAGTGGCAATACCGGGGCTGTAAGTGTGCCAACATGAGGACTCTGCACACATGTTGCCCAAAAACTCTAGCTAACATGGTGGTCTGGTCGCACGGACCAGACTGTCATGTCCACCAACAAGGTTTGGTCCGACTCATGGATCAGACCATACCGATTAAAGGGTTTGGTTGGGCTGGCTCCAGCCCCTAACAAGGGTTAAACGATTAACGTAGTGAGAGGGGGTGCCAAGGTGGGTCAAGGCATCTGGTCCTTAGGACCAGACAACAGCTAAGACAAGGTAGGATTTGAACCTTTTCAGTACAGACCCGAGCCAAAAGTGGTTCAGCCGAACGAGAAATCCCGGGGGATGTGTCCAGCACAAATGAGCTGGCACCCGACTCCAACTATGTGGAGCTGCGGCTAGCACTAGGTGCTAGCTGGGCTGCCAATGGGTTCAGGTCTGGACCTCGGTTCAGTTCTGCACCCACCACGAGTTAATAGGTTGCCAAGGGTGCGCAGCACCCAAGTGGTGTGCACCCAACTGTAGTCAAGAGGAAAAACGGCTAGGTCAGCTAAAAGAAATTTCGGGGCATCGAGGGAGCTGGACACGGGGAAGGGACTGGTCCACAGGACCCAACTGTCTATAACCACGAACAGGTCCGAACCACTCGGTTTAGACCTGGACCCAAAAAGGGTCGACAACCATAGCCCGGGTGCCTAGCTCTTGCGGCTAGCACTCGGCTCACCCTAAGAAAGGCCAAGGCTGGCACCGGGTGCCAACCTTGCTGCCAAAGCACGCACACACAGGTCTGAACCCTGCAACCGAAACCTCTTGGTACAAAAACAAAATATGTGCGAAGGCATGCGCTGGGCACACGGACCATCTGCAGGGCGCCCAACCCAGCCATGGCGCAAACCGGGTTTGCCAGAAGGTCTGGTCCACTGCACCAAATCGTGCCATCATCCGCCAACATGAACCAGAGCCCAAATGCTCGGTTCGCAGGTACCAAGGGTTCAATGGGCGCCTGCACAAGGTTGGCCCAAACTGCTAGGTACCCAAAAAGGAAAACAAGAGGGTTAAGTGGGCTGGACCAGCGTTAAAGAAAAGAGAAAAAAAAAAGAAACCCAATGGGGACCTGGTCAAGCCGTGACCCAGGCCAGCACGAGCCACAACACCCTTTTTCGAAAGGGTTGGGATTGGGTTGAACCCAACGCACAAAAAGAAGAACATCAAACAGGGCAGTTGCAGCTACCAAAACGCTACAAGTAGGTGCTATCAAGAACTGGGTGTAGGCTGGACGAGCTCAGCTCGGTCCAGCACACCCCAACGAGCCTACTAAGACCCTGCTCATGCTTTGAACCTCATTATGAGGGTGAAGGCTCAGTGCCACGAAACTGCAAGGAAAAAAAAATGAAAACAAGAATAGGGAAACAACCAAAACGGAAATACAAATGCTATTGAAAAACCGACTGCATATATATAAAAATTTCTGCATGCAGCCATGAGACAAGGGGTTGAGCAATATGGTATAGAAAGGAAAACAAGATCATTTGCACGGTATAAGGATGGGAAATGACAGTAACAAAGAACGTGGTATTGCATGTCTTAGGCTCTGTCCCGAACTATGGTTCTGGAAGAGAGCCCAGCAACGTGAAGACCGGGACAATATACGTAGGGTGGTTTTTGAAAAATATGAGCACATGCAATCAAATCAGAAGGCTCTAAGTCCTAAAGAGATATTAATTTTGAAATATTTGAAGAAACAAACATTGTTTTCAATCAAACCTAGATTGAGGAGGGTTGTATTAGACCTAAGTCTATGTGAGCATAAAAATTTCCTCCTCAATATGGTCCTACCAAACCATACCTAGTCTACATGCATTCCATGTCAGCTGGGTTCAAGCCTAGGCTCCTAGGTTCACATGATAGCATAAGTTAAAAGCTGACATTCCATGGAAATCGATTTTGACAATTTGAACTAAGTAGAGCATTTGATTGATCAGGCGAAGACAGGTCCCATCACGGTCGCCAAACCTGTTATCATCGCAAAATTTTTACTTTTTGCGAGTCAAACTGACCTTTGAAAAAGATTTTGAAAATAACTCGCCTCCGTTTTAAAATGCGGGAAAATTCCGTAGAATGAGACTCGCCTGTCGGTACAAGGTTCAACCGTTCCTGGCGCCTTTACCAGGGGTAATTGAACCAAGGATCAATCTACTGCTCTGCTCTATTCAACTTGTCTAAATCATATTCTAATTTCTAAATGCACATAGAATCAGGCATGTGCTATGAATTTAAAAATGCACATTTGAAAACATGATGTTTGCTTTGAATATTGAAAATAATTGAAAAATAAACTCTTTGAAAATCATGAATCAAGGTTGAGATACTGTATTTGAGAAAGTGAAAATCGATTTCTGAAGTATTCAAGAGATTTTTGTGAAAATCGTTTTTGAGAAATGTGAAATAACTTTGAAAAACTTGATTTCTTTGAATTCAAACTTTGAAATTGAAAATATAACTTAGAAAATCGAATTTGGAACTTGAGAAATACTTGAAATATCATTGGCAAATCCATATTTTGAGAAAATCGATTTTTTTTTTTAATAAGACTTAGAAAAATTTGAAGAAATTGATTTCTCTGATTTGGAATTTGAATTGGAATTGAGAAATTTATGAAATGAATGAATATGATTTTGAGGAATTGAGAAAATCTCTTTGTATTTTTGAGAAATGCAGTGCATTTTGAAGTTAGCCTAAGAGTGTAGGCTGAATGTGGCTAATGTGAAGATCATAAATCTAGGTATCATTCATATTCTGACTATGGCCATAAATACAAATTCCACCAAGTTTATAAACTTCATAAAAGCTAGTGTATGTGCCATTCGTGTAGACCATAGTGAGTTTGAATATGCATGAATCATCATCCATCACACATTAACATTATTTAAAAAAATAAACTATATGCAATGCTGCCTAAGCTAAGCAGGAAATGTAAATTCTTATTCCAAAGTTTAATTTAGTTTACATCACTATTGAAATTTAAATACATGAAAAATAAAGTCTTCAATGTACCTTGGTGCTTGCAGCTGCAATGGAGGAAGGTGGAGATGCTGGAGAGGAGAGAGAACCCATGAAAATTTTGAGAGAAAAAGAGATCCTTTTGACCTCTTGAAGTCCCCTATTTATAGGTTTTCAAAACCTCCTTAATTAGGGTTAATTAAGAGGTTTTTCATTTTTTCAGGACTCTTTCTAATAAATCCACTAAGGGCAACGATTTTTTGTGGTTTCCTAACCCTAAATGAACTCTAATTAAACTCTAATTAATACCGAATTAAACCCTAAAAAGTCCAAATGTGGCACCACCTAGTATGGACCCACATTTGGTTTTTAAAACTTGAATTTAAAACCTTTAAAAACCAATGGTTTAAAACTTAAATAAAATGGATTTTTAAAATTGATTTTGACTCCTCTAAACCCCTAACCTAACTAGGACAATGACTAACCCTAGTCTAACCTTGACTTACTCGAATATGGCGCCACCCCGAGTGGGCCCTACTTGAGTTTTTCAAAAAGCGATTTTAAAACTTGAAATTGAAGGAGTTTTCAAAAGATTTTCAAAAGTAAACTTAAAATTAGAATTTTTGAAATGGCATAGGGTTCTAACCGAGTCAGAACTCCTCTCGATATGGTGCCAACTGAGTGGGCCCCACATCAGAGTTTTGAAAATTTGAAATAAATACTGAAAATGGCTTTGAAAAGGGGTTAAAATCAATAGTTGAAATTCAAAGATTTTTGAAAATAGAGTCTCAAGCGAACTGGACTCTGGGCTAGAGTCCTGGATTTTTAGGACTCTGAGATTTTGGGTTTTAAAAGCCAAATGAAGGAGTTTTTGAAAAGATTTTATCAAAAATGATGAAATAAGTCAGAAAATACTGTCAGGGTTAGACTCCTAACTCAATCAGGACTCTGAAATAGAGTCCTGAATTAACTGGACTCTACGAAATGACCTAATTTTTTAAAACAAATGGAAATAAGTGAAAAGGGAATAAAAACAGACTTCAAAACAGACTCCTGACTGGACTAGGACTCCGAGACAGAGTTCTGATCGGACTGAAACTCTAGATTTTTTTGGTATTTTTCTAAAAAACAAATGAAAGAACTTGTCAAAACAGTGAAAACAATAATAAATATTGAAATAAAACAGAGTTCTGATTCAACTGAGATTCTGAAGACAGAGTCCTGATTGAACTAGGACTCTCAAATTTTTGGATTTTCTGAGAAAACAAATGAGAGAATTTTGAAAAACAGTTAGAAACAGGATGAAGTTGAAGTTTTGGTTCAGAGTCCTGATCTGATTAGGACTCTAAGAAAGAGTTCTGATTCGATCAGAACTCTAAGAATTTTAGTTTTCTGATAAGCAAATGATGAAATTTGGGTAAAGCTTTTGAAAACCAATGAAAATGAAGTGAGAAAATTAATTTTGGAAAGAGTCCTACTTCGATCAGGACTCTGGGGTAGAGTCCTGATTTGATCAGGACTCTGAGATAAAATCTCAGAATTTTGAAATTCTTTGATAAAAGTGTAATAGTTTTGGTAGATTGAAAGATTTCTGAAAGATTCTCTCAAAATTGAAATCAGGATCAGAGTCCTGATCCAACTAGGACTCTCTGAACAAAGTCCTGCTTTGACTGAAATTCTGAGTTTCTGACTCATTTTGAAATATTTTGAAAGATTTGATTGAAAATGGATAAAAATAGTTGTAAAAGATTAGAGTCCCAATCCAATTGAAACTCTGAAGAAGAGTCCTGTTCCGACTGGACTCTTGAAGAAGAGTCCTGATCCAACTAGGACTTTGAAATTTTGGCCAAAACAACAGATTTTGAAAGGTTTTCTTCAAAGACAGGTAAAAAGGTAGTGAAAAGTAGAGTTTTGATCCGACTAAGACTCTGGAAAAAGAGTCCTGATCCAATTAGGACTCTAAGATTTTTGATAAGTGAAAGAATCCAGAAGCGACACCACCTAAATGGGCCTCATCTGAGAATTAAAATCAATTGAAATTGAGTTTGAAATGAATCCAGATTGTTTTCTAAGAAAGTATTTCAAAATATAAGGTCCCGGGGGTTGGAAAATGACAGAATGTTGAATAAAAACCCAGGTTTTAAAATTGTTTTTGAAAGAAAAGTTTTAAAACTCAAATCTGGATTGAATGTTTTCAAAACAGGAGTGCTGGATCTCGAAAATGAGATGTAATGGCATGCAATGTTATGTAGTGCAATGAAATGGTATGCCGAATGCATGCAATGATATGCAATGACACATGAAATGGACAAACACTGGATGAGGGTGAAAATTTGGGGTGTTTACAGATGCCCCTCTTTGCTACTAAGCCGGTTGTAAGCCGAGCTTAGTGGCAAAGAAAAACACACCAAATTCAGACTATAAACATGCCCCAGTTAGATGAATTTGACTGGGTATGAAAGAATTAGTTCAAATAATGGTGGTAGATATAGCATAAAGAATAAAGAAGAAGATTCACCTCATCGAAATGAGGCTCAGGCTTAGCCCTTAACCTGGATGGGACGACAAATGAAATACCTCATCAGAATGAGGCTCAGGTTTAACCCCTTGACCTGAAAGGGAACGATACCTCGTGGAAAAACGAGGCTCAGGCTTAACCCTTAACCTGAAAGGGGACGATACCTCGTGGAAAAACGAGGCTCAGGCTTAACCCTTAACCTGAAAGGGGACGATACCTCGTGGAAAAACGAGGCTCAGGCTTAACCCTTAACCTGAAAGGGGACGATACCTCGTGGAAAAACGAGGCTCAGGCTTAACCCTTAACCTGAAAGGGGACGATACCTCGTGGAAAAACGAGGCTCAAGCTTAACCCTTAACCTGAAAGGGGACGATACCTCGTGAAAAAACGAGGCTCAGGCTTAACCCTTAACCTGAAAGGGGACGATACCTCGTGGAAAAACGAGGCTCAGGCTTAACCCTTAACCTGAAAGGGGACGATACCTCGTGGAAAAATGTGGCTCAGGCTTAACCCTTAACCTGAAAGGGGACGATACCTCATGGAAAAACGAGGCTCAGGCTTAACCCTTAACCTGAAAGGGGACGATACCTCATGTAAAAATGAGGCTCAGGCTTAACCCTTAACCTGAAAGGGGACGATACCTCGTGAAAAAATGAGGCTCAGACTTAACCCTTAACCTGAAAGGGGACGATACCTCGTGGAAAAACGAGGCTCAAGCTTAACCCTTAACCTGCAAGGGGACCATACCTCGTGGAAAAACGAGGCTCAGGCTTAACCCTTAACCTGAAAGGGGACGATACCTCATGGAAAAACGAGGCTCAGGCTTAACCCTTAACCTGAAAGGGGACGATATACGGAGTCCTCGAATGAAGAAACCATGATGGGACCTTCGAATTTTGCACAATAAATCCGAGAGGGGTTTGCAAAAGGAGGAAAGGGGGTTCCCTAAAGCTTGAAAAGGGATTGATCTTGGACGTCTCATCGCTGAGACTGAATGGCTTTTAAGACAGATGACCTTTTTGCAAAAAATTCAGGTTTAACCCTTAACCTGAACGGGAACTGCCTATGGTGGGACAGCGGGGAGCACAGGGAAGTGTGCTAATCTAAGAGCCCAGACGCTCAGATCAAAACAAGAAGGGAAGGATCTTGGACAACTCCCATCATCCGATCCTAAAAGGGATAACAACAATGCCTGAATACATCAAAATAAACATCAAGTTCTCACTTCATGTCGGGATAACTTAAAAAGATTGTCAATAAGATAAAAAATTGTAGTTAATTCAAGAATGATAAGCACATATATATATGAAAAATATTCCCTCTTTTCTACCTGGAGTATTACCTCCGACTGGGCTTAACTCCGTAGAATCAAGATTCGAATTCAAATTACTTGCAATTGACTTTCCTTCAAGGAGGCTATCAATTTCCTTGATATGGATGGAAAAGAACGTATTCTTGATATTGCGAGAGCTATTAGCGAAAGGATATTGATAAAAGAATTTCACAAAATTAAAGAAGATTCTTGATAGATTCGGCAGTCTGATATCCTGGGATTCTTTTCTCATGATGATCTTTCTGCACTCTTTTTTTTTTTTTTTTAGCAGATTGGAGCTCTCTTGGATTTTCCGGGAATTACATCATCCTTCATTTTGGAGATGTCCTGACTTGTCTCTCTCCTTTTTTTTTTGGAAGGGTACGTCACAAACTCCTTCATCTCAGAGATGTCCCGATCCTTCTTTTCTCTCAGAGATTATATTGACGGTTATTGGCTCATTGGTTGAAAATCTCTTGATGATAATTGGAATTAAATATCTTTTAGGGTTTGTCGGTAGGCTCATCACACTCGCCTTCATCTCGACGGTGATCTGAACTTTCCCTGGAAGGATCCGTCACAAACTCCGTCATCTTGGAGATGATCCAAATCTTCTTTGGCCCCGGGGGTCGACTCGTCTAATTCGCCTTCATCTTGACGACAATTGAGAGATCCCTTTTGCAGATATTTAATTGCAGCTTAGGTGATTGAGGGGACATGGAGATTGAGTGGATTTTTCTGTATCACCCAGGATATTTCGACTGCTTATTTTCCAAGAATGATCTTTAAAAATATGCCATTGACTGCGATCAATATCAATCACTTCTGGCTTTGCAACAACATTGAATTTTCTTTGCTGGCCATATCGCGGATTTATTCTTCATCCTTTTGGTTGGCCAATAGAAAGATTTTGAATTTTGAATCTTTTTTCACAAAAGCTTTGTCCTTTCGGAAGTAATACTAAATGTATTCTGAGGTACAATTTTATGCAGTAAAGATTTTGAGATCAACAACTATTTTTCATGACAAATTGGCAAAATATTCCTGAAATCCTTGGTGAAAGAAATCACTTGAGATCTAAATGACACATCCGTGGCTAGATTCTCCTCTCCTTTCCCCAAAGGAGAGACTCAGGCTTGACCCTTACCTGAACGGGTAACAAAAGATACTCCTCTCTTCCCTGAAGAGAAGGTGTTTGCAAAACGAACTTTCGAAGAGAAATAGAGTTTTCGTCAAAACTTCCTATTTCTAGGCTTCTCTTATGGAAAGGGGGCCGCTAACAAAGATTGAAAGGATATCATAGAGGAACGAGTCCATCACACTCTCCCTGGAAAAAGGGTCCTCAACGACGGGGGTGGCCTAACAAAAGACATTTAGGGTTACAAGGAGGACGAGCTTCCGTCAAAACTCTCCCTGGAAAAAGGGTTCCTTGTGTGATAATAAAGATTGTTTTGCAAACTGTTCGTGAAGCACGAGTCCCTTCAAACTCTCCCTAGAAAAAGGGGTTCAACGAACGAACAATAAAGACATGCGAAAAGAAACGAGGTCCCTCGAACTCTCCCTAGAAAAAGGGTCCCTCGCAAGAGAAATACTTGACGATTGATTTCGATAGCTTTTGATAACTCAAAGAACTGCTTGATAACACGAATGACTAGAGGTCTGACAAAATCGGCAACCCGAATGTCAGATTAACAGAATGGAACGACCCAAGGGTCTGATACAGATTGTTTGGTTCGCAGGTTTGAAGATTAACATCGAGTCTGAACCTCAATGTGAGAGTCATGTTGCGACCAGTATGAAGACCGAATTAAAATACCAGTACGAGTACTGGGTTTTAAAGGATTACCAATACGAGCACTGGATTTTGGAAGATCACTAATACAAGCATTGGATTTCAAAAGATTTACCAGTACGAGCGCTGGATTTAAAAAGATTACTAGTACGAGCACTGGATTTTAAAAGATTACCAATACGAGATTTGGTAAAGCAACCAAGGCGAGATTGGATTTCATAAAAGGACCAATTTTGAAAATTGGATTTAACCGGACCGGTGTAAGACTGGGTTCGGTTTGAAGGTTCGAATCGAAATTCAAATCTTCAAGGAAAGACTAGATGAATTGGATTTTGAAAGACAATTCGAGTCGGAACTCTGATGTTCTAGACCAATTCTAAATAGCATTTGGAAGAAGATTCAAATCGGAACTCGACTCTTCTAGACCAATTCTAGAATCTAGAGGAAAGAAAATTATACAAATTGGATTTGTAAGAAAATTCAAGTCGGGACTTGGATTTTCTAGACCAATTCTGAATTGGATTTGGAAGAAGATTCGAATCAGAACTCGACTCTTCTAGACCAATTCTAGAATCTAGAGGAAAGAAAATTATACGAATTGGATTTGTAAGAAAATTCAAGTCGGGACTTGGATTTTCTAGACCAATTCTGAATTGGATTTGGAAGAAGATTCGAATTGGAACTCGACTCTTCTAGACCAATTCTAGAATCTAGAGGAAAGAAACTTATACGAATTGGATTTGTAAGAAAATTCAAGTCGGGACTTGGATTTTCTAGACCAATTCTGAATTGGATTTGGAAGAAGATTCGAATCGGAACTCGACTCTTTGAATGAAATGTGAAGGATAGCATGGGATGTAAAGTGCAGTGTTATGTTATGACGCAATGAATGTATGTGCAGCCCATCACAAGCAAAATTTCCTGGAACTTGAACATCCCTATAACCATAGTTCATTTATTAGTTAACCAAAACATTTATAATATAGAAACCCAAAAGCAAGGTTTGACAGATGTCCAGACTTCATGTAAACGTTTTGATCTTCTTAACAAACCTAGCGATGAAAGGTGTTATCTCCATGTCAGCATTTTCTCCATCTCCTTTTATAAACCTTAGTGGGGATCTGTTTTAAGCAATCATGATGCTAATATCTAACTGATATTTCTTTCAACTTTACACACCAACGCAGGTATGAACACATGTGCGCCTGAAGAACGATTATCCTTAGATCTACTTCCTCTAGAATGATTTGTTTTTGAATTCTGGTTTTTGCTGTTTCTCCAAGTAACTAGATAGTGAAATCCCATAACATGGCTCAATCTGATAGAGCTGGAGAAAAATGACCTACAGGAACACGGCTATGTTATCTTCCGAAATCATCAACAGCTGGTCCTTGGGCAAATAAGCTGCAGTAAGAGAAGAGAGAAGAAACATTGAACTCCTCGTAATATAAGGATGCCATTTGTAGCAGAAGGTAGGTTCTGGCTGGTCTTGCTGCTGCAACAGACGTTGAAGGTTTTGAAAGTGTTGGTCTCTCAAAGAGCCTTTAGTATTGACTCAGTGTCGGACATTCTCCTTTCCAGTGAACTGGGCATCCCATGTAGGATTTATATCAACATTCTCAACCTGAACTAAAAAGATCTAACAGAGATTCTAGGTAAAGATTTCTGAAGACATATTCAGAGAATTCATTGGGGCAACATCCCTTCATTGAACCAGAAATTCACACAGAAAAGTAACCAGATGTGTAAATCGCAAATGCCATATATCATGCATATGTAATAGGACACAGAGAAGGGCCTACACGAAATGAGAGATTTCGTGTTTCTATTGCTATTTAAGTTGATTCAAGAATTCTAACCCAAACAACCTGGATTGTTATGTTCTGAAAATCCATTCCAATGCAAAACCAAAATGGACACACCAATAAGCTAATATTATACTAATCATTTAAAACCAGAACATACCTCAATACTTGCACCAAGGATTCTTACACGAAAATATATGCTGCTGAGGAATGACTGCCACTTTTGACGAGAATCCAACTGTTGATGAGGGCCTTGAGGAGCTAGCCACTGGAAAACAACTACTGGAGTTTTGGTCTCTGTAACTCAAATAATTCAACAAGTTATTTTTGGTAATGATGATATATGTATGTAACCCTGTATTTGCGAGGTTGTTCTCGCCGAAGATGATGCTTCATGAAATGGAGTTGATTCAACCGAACTTAGGAATCCCACGACTCCTTCAGGGCTTATGCACTGACTCTTATAATGGCCACCACCGAGCTTCGAGCTTCCCATGAATGTTTCTTACTATCTTAATATCAAACATCAGCCAGGAAAGTCCCAGAATCTGGATTATTTTATGGTTTCGGATCCTTTGGGTAGGAGAGAGGACAAGGTAGTTAGATGGAATTTACGTGGGGTTCTGCGATGGAGTCGACCCTCTTGTCATAAGGGCCAGTGCTAGGATTGATTCAACTCAAGTGAATCGTGACAAGTTCAGTGAATCTCTGATGGAGAGTGACCAACATTCTCACAGTAGCTCTTAATCGAACAAAGTATTGTGATACAACAAGAGTCCATATTGAATCAAGCAAGCGTTTCACAACAAATCAAATATCAATACCAGGAATTCAGTTGCAGAAACCACGAAGATGCTGGAACTAAAATGAACAAACACCGAAATCAATATGAACTAGAAAGTAGTAAAGACTGAAAATCAATTTATAACTTGGGACTTAGAATGTAAACATGCAAAACAGAAACTAATATGAAACCAAAACTTACAATATACAAGAAGATGATGGATTAAAACTTGATGGCAGAAAAGGTGAATGAATATGATGAAGTTAGAATGAAGGACAAAGATATGCAGATGCAATAAAGAGCGATAAACAATGTCAAAGCAAGTATTCTCGGTATATGGGATAAAACGCAATTCCAAGAAAAGGAATTTCGACAGAAAGCCGAAAATGAAATAAAGTATGGTAATAAAAAAAACGACATTAGAAAGTGAAATCAAGCGTAGATTAGAGGGTAATATAAACAGCGAAACAAACATAAAGAAAAAAAGAAAATAATAAAAAAAATATGTTGGAATGAGATCATTCCTTTAATGTGGCAACAAATAGATCGATACTGTCATACACAGATCGACTCTACCCTTGTGCTCAAAAAAATAAAATAAAATGACAGGAATTTATGAAAAGAAAAACCGGTGAAAAGAAAGGGGTTAATGAGAGAAATCCTTACCATAGTTTCTTTACTGGAATGGTCGATTTTAATGGATGAAGCGGGATTTTGTATCAGGGATTCCAGAGATGACCTGGAATCCTTTAGAGGAGGCATCATGAAGGAGGATTGGTGGTAGCCGGCTGCGATTCTACTGAAACCCTTCTTTCTTGGGGGGTTTTATTTCATTCTCTTGATCGGAAGGAAACTTCGAGAATCGGAAAAAGAGATAAGTCGCGGAGATAAAGGAGAAGGCGAGGATGCATGAAAGGAGGAGAAGGAACGAGGGATGCGGGGGTGAAGGCGATCGTGCATGAAGAAGGGTGCGGGGGTGAGAAGCGGTGAAGGAATGGAGCTTCCTGCAGGCTCCTTTTAAAGAGAAAAGAAAGGGAAGGTTCGGGAAGGGTAGGTAGTTGAGGATGAAGGGTGATGAAGAGGGGGGTCCGGGCGATCGACCATGGAGGAGAGAGAAAGAGAAGGGTGATGAAGAGGGCTTTTAGGGTTTCGGTGGAGGGAGAGAGGGGAGATACCCGAGTGAGGGAGGTGGTTCTCTTTCCCCTTTTCTCATTCACGAAAGGTTTTCAAAACCCTAAAAGAGTATTTCGCATAAGACCCCCTCTAATTTTTGAGTTTTTACAAAGAGAGGCTCTCAGGGCTTTTTAGCAAAAATTTGACTTTTAAAGTTTAAACTAATTCATTTTTTTCTCAAAATTTTTCCATTTTTTTGGTTTTTGGTGTTATCTTTCTATTTTTTTTGTATTTTTAGAATAAAATCCTAAAGTTTTACGAGAAACCAAAGATTAAACTAATTTTTTTGTGTTTTTTGCAAAAATATTTACAAAAAGAGAATTTTTCTGAGAAAAAAACTATTTTGAGAAAATTTCTTCAGAAAATGGGTTTGGATCTGGATTTTGAGAAAATATGGATTTAAAATATTGGATTCGGATCCGGAGTTGATTTTGAATATGTCAATATGGGTTTTTAATTCAGAAAATCTGAAGAAATGACTTGATTTTCTCAGAAAACGGGGTTAGGGGCAAAAGGGTCATTTTTACTAAACTTTGAAAAATTTGGGGTGTTCACAGATGCCCCTCTTTGCTACTAAGCCGGTTGTAAGCCGAGCTTAGTGGCAAAGACTTAACACTCCAATTTTTTTTAAAAAAAAAAAATGCCCCAGTCAGTAGATCTGAACTGGGTGTGGAAGAATTATTTTGAAAATATGGCTTTCCAGGCTTAGAACCTTATCCTGAACGGTTTTGGGGAGACGAAATCCTCGAAGATGATGTAATCAAATAATAGAAATGAGTAAATCATGATGGGAGTGGAAGAGATACTTCAACCGAATGAGGCAACTCTTCTGGAAGATATAAACAACGCTAGGTTGCATCAGAATGAATATTGAATGTTTATTTCATTCTTAGAATAGCTAGAAAATTTTGCCAATAAGATAAAAATTATAACTGATTCAAATGCTTGAAAATGTGCACGTATGTGCAAAGAGATTTCCTCTTTTACCTAGAGTATTTTCTCTAATGAGGTTAACTCCTCAGTTCTAAGAGTCAAATTCAAAATTTTATCACTGATGATTTTCTTCAAGGAAGCTATCCATTTCCCTGATATGAGAAGTGGAAGAAATATTCTTAATTTAATAAAAGCAGGAAATGAAGAGATATTGATAAAAGAATTTTGCATGAGAAAAGATGACTTTTGGCAACTTTGGCAGTTTGATAGTTGGGTGTTTTCCCATGATGATCTTTTTGCACTCTTTTTGAGTCATTGGGCTTTCTTGATTTTTCTCATCATCCTTCATTTGGATGGGTCCTGACTTTTCTTCTCTTTTTCAGGGAAGGGTACGTCACAAACTCCTTCATCTTGTAGATGCTCCGATCCTTCTTTCTCTCAAGGATTGTATATGATATTGGCTTAAAAGGTCTTTAAATGATAGCTGGAATCAAATATCCTTTAGGGTTTGTCGGTAGGTTCATCGCATCTGCCTTCATCTCGACAGTGATCCGAACTTTCCCTGGAAGGATCCGTCACAAACTCCGTCATCTTGGAGATGTTTCAAATCTTCTTTGGCCACGGTGATCTACTCGCTTAATTTGCCTTCATCTTGACGACAATTGAGAGATCCCTTTTGCGGATATTTGATTGCAACTTTTAAACAAAAATGAGAAGGGATGGGTTGAGTGGATTCTTTTTATAGCTCAAGATATTTCCACTGCCTGATTGCCAGAAAGTCATTTTTAAACATGTGTCATAGCCAAGATCAATATAAATTCACTTCCGGCTTTTCAATATCATTGAAGATTTCTTTCATTGATCATATCGAGGATATTTCTTACATCCTTTTGGTTGATCAACAGGAAAAGATTTGAATTTTACCTCTTTTTCGCAAAGAGTTTCACCTTCTTGTAAGGAAATACAGGAGGTAATCTAAGGAAATTCTTTTTGTGTAGCAGGAATATTGGAGTCAACAACTGTTTTTAGCAAATTGGCATAATGTTCAAGAATTCTTTTGTGAAATAATTACTCAATATAGATTTTGATGCATCCTTTAACTGAAATTTTGGAGGAAATAACATGAAAATATTGGTTTTATCACACAACATTGGCTCAACAAGGACTCAACTTAAGAGTCGCAAAGAATATTGGATCCGTAGGGATTCATCCTACAGATTGAAATTTTGGAAAAAAAATGAATTTATAATTTAATAGGAATTTCAACACAAGATTTTTGTAAAAGAATTTGTGACTAATAAGAATTTATCTATAGATTGCATTTTCGAAAGAATGAATATGGTTCAATAGGGTTTTAACCTAGGAACATCAAAAAAATATGGATCAGTAGGAATTCAAACTACAGATTGGATTTTTGAAAAAAAATGAATCTTGGTTTAATAGGATTTCAACAAAAGAATATAGATCAGTAGAGATTCAGCCTACAAAAAATGAATTTTGTTCAATAGGAATTCAACCTAAGAACTGCAAAAGAATATGGATTGGTAGGAATTCATCCTACAGGTTTACCTCTTGAAAGATGAATGTGGTTCGATAGGAATTCAGCCTAAGAACCGTAAAAAGAATATGGATTACTAGGAATTCAACCTATAGACTGACTTATGAATGATCTGAAGGGAATTTAAAATGAGAACTGCAAATTAGTAGGAGTTCGACCTGAAGATCACGAATCAGTAGGAGTTCAGCCTAAAGACAGAAAGAAAAGGTCCTGAAGGATTTCAACCTAAGGACTGCGAAGCAGTAGGACTTCAACCTAAAGCTCGCTGATCAATAGGGGTTCAACCTAAAGATCGAAAGAAATGGTACTAAAGGATTTCAACCTAAGGACTGCGAAGCAATAGGACTTCAACCTAAAGCTCGCCGATCAGTAGGGGTTCAGCCTAAAGATCGAAAGAAATGGTCTTAAAGGATTTCAACCTAAGGATTGCGAATCGGTAGGTCTTCAACCTAAAGTTCGCTGATCAGTAGGGGTTCAGCCTAAAGATCGAAGGAAATGGTCCTAAAGGATTTCAACCTAAGGACTGCGAATCAGTAGGTCTTCAACCTAAAGTTCGCTGATCAGTAGGGGTTCAGCCTAAAGATCGAAGGAAATGGTCCTAAAGGATTTCAACCTAAAAGACTGCAAAGCAGTAGGACTTCATCCTAAAGCTCGCTGATCAGTAGGGGTTCAGCCTAAAGATCGAAAGAAAGCTCCTAAAGGATTTCAACCTAAGGACTGCGAATCGGTAGGTCTTCAACCTAAAGTTCGCTGATCAGTAGGGGTTCAGCCTAAAGATCGAAGGAAATGGTCCTAAAGGATTTTAACCTAAGGACTGCGAATCAGTATGTCTTCAACCTAAAGTTCGCTGATCAGTAGGGGTTCAGCCTAAAGATCGAAGGAAATGGTCCTAAAGGATTTCAACCTAAGGACTGCGAATCAGTAGGTCTTCAACCTAAAGTTCGCTGATCAGTAGGGGTTCATCCTAAAGATCGAAGGAAATGGTCCTAAAGGATTTCAACCTAAGGACTGCGAATCAGTAGGTCTTCAACCTAAAGTTCGCTGATCAGTAGGGGTTCAGCCTAAAGATCGAAGGAAATGGTCCTAAAGGATTTCAACCTAAGGACTGCGAATCAGTAGGTCTTCAACCTAAAGTTCGCTGATCAGTCGGGGTTCAGCCTAAAGATCAAAGGAAATGGTCCTAAAGGATTTCAACCTAAGGACTGCGAATCAGTAGGTCTTCAACCTAAAGTTCGCTGATCAGTAGGGGTTCAGCCTAAAGATCGAAGGAAATGGTCCTAAAGGATTTCAACCTAAGGACTGCGAATCAGTAGGTCTTCAACCTAAAGTTCGCTGATCAGTAGGGGTTCAGCCTAAAGATCGAAGAAAATTGTCCTAAAGGATTTCAACCTAAGGACTGCGAATCAGTAGGTCTTCAACCTAAAGTTCGCTGATCAGTAGGGGTTCAGCCTAAAGATCGAAGGAAATGGTCCTAAAGGATTTCAACCTAAGGACTGCGAATCAGTAGGTCTTCAACCTAAAGTTCGCTGATCAGTAGGGGTTCAGCCTAAAGATTGAAGGAAATGGTCCTAAAGGATTTCAACCTTAGGACTACGAATCAGTAGGTCTTCAACCTAAAGTTCGTTGATCAGTAGGAGTTCAGCCTAAAGATCGAAGAAAATGGTCCTAAAGGATTTCAACCTAAGGACTGCGAATCAGTAGGTCTTCAACCTAAAGTTCGCTGATCAATAGGGGTTCAGCCTAAAGATCGAAGGAAATGGTCCTAAAGGATTTCAACGTAAAAGACTGCGAAGCAGTAGGACTTCATCCTAAAGCTCGCTGATCAGTAGGGGTTCAGCCTAAAGATCGAAAGAAAGGTCCTAAAGGATTTCAACCTAAGGACTGCGAATCAGTAGTACTTCAACCTAAAGCTCGCCTGTTTTGAGAAGGAATTTTAGTTCAAGAGGAATTTAACCTGTGAGTTATATTGGTTTGACAGGGGTTCGACCTATGGGCTTTTGATTCTATAGGAATTCAACCTACAGAAAGGATTCAACTCGTGGATTGAAATAGACCATCATAGTTAAGCTGTATGTGGCCTGGTTTTCAGGATTAACCCCTTATCCTGAATGGGGTAGAAATAAAACTTTAGCAAGAATTGATAAAAGGTATGATAAAGGAATCAACGAAGCTTGATAATTTGATAAAGAAAAAGATTTGGCAGAGATTAATGAAGCTCTAAAAGAAGAGGAAAGACATTCAAGACTATCCCTTGTTTTGAAGAAATGAAGACCTCATAGGATGAGGTTTCAGGTTTATCCCTTAACCTGAAAGGGGAAAAAGAAAAGAAATACCTCATGAGAAAGAGGTATCAGATTTATCCCTTAACCTGAAAGGGCAATTTTTGAAATAAGAATTAATAAGAATTTAAGAAAAAATGGATAAATAATAAAAATGAATAAAATTGATAAAACTGATAAAGATGAGAAAAAGAGTTTGATCCTGCCTGCATGTGGGATAAAATAAGAGAAGAAGATGAGAAAATCATTTTTGGAAAGAAGGATTAACCACGAGAGCTAATCTTTGAAAGGGAATCATTCATGAGAGATCATCATGAGGGTTAATTTTTTTTGAAGCAATGATTTGAAAACCAATTTGTAGAAAATATGATCAACACGAGGGTTGATATTTGAATGTAATGATTTGGAATCAATTTTTAGAAAATATGATCAACACAAGGGTTGATCTTTTGAATGCCATGGTTCGAAATCAATTTTTTAGAAAAATATGATCAACACGCAGGTTGATCTTGGAATATAATGATTCAAAACCAATTTTTAGAAAATATGATCAACACAAGGGTTGATCTTTGAATGAAATGAATTTTTTTTTTTGGAAAAAGAGATCAACACAAGGGATTGATCTTTAAATGAAATAAAATGAGATCAACACAAGGGATTGATCTTTAAATGTAATGATTTGAAAACCAAATTTTTAGAAAATATGATCAACACAAGGGTTGATCTATGAAATGCAATGGTTTGAAAGACCAATTTTGGAAGATATGATCAACACAAGGGATTGATCTTTAAATGAAATAAAATGAGATCAACACAAGGGATTGATCTTTAAATGTAATGATTTGAAAACCAAATTTTTAGAAAATATGATCAACACAAGGGTTGATCTATGAAATGCAATGGTTTGAAAGACCAATTTTGGAAGATATGATCAACACAAGGGTTGATGTTTAAAATGCAATAATTTGAAATCAATATGATTAACACAAGGGTTGATCTTTGAAATGCAATGATTCAAAATCAATTTGTAGAAAAAATATGATCAACACAAGGGTTGATCTTTGAAATGCAATGATTCAAAATCAATTTGTAGAAAAATATGATCAACACAAGGGTTGATCTTTTTAAAAAAAGTTGTAAAAATATTTGAACTAAGATTTTCATGGTTTTTGAAAAACCCTCATAGGTAATATCATTTCTCTCATGAATGATGTCAGGATTGTCCCGTATTTTTGAAAAGAATAGGAATTTGGTGGCAAAAGAAAAAGTGTAAATGAAAATTTAAACAATAAAAGGTGCCTCAATATCGCGAAAAGAAATAAGAATTGAACCTCAAAGATAGGAAGGAAATTGTCATTGCACTTATAAGCAAAATTGATAAAGACTGAAATATTTACAAGCATTCTTGAACGGAAGGTCGTAAAAAGACTCGGGCTGACTTGCCCTTACAGGAAAAAAAATGGAGGATAACAGAAAAGACTCTAGTGTCATCGGCCTTTTGAATGATCTGAAGAAGGCTAAGTCAGGGCGGCGGTCTGCTCTTCAGTTTTCTCCTCTATCAGAAGGTGTTTATCGATGCAGTCCTGGACGATATTTTTCAGAACGAAACAGTGCTCTGTATCGTGCCCCACTGCTCGATGATACTTGCAGAATTGTTCCTTGAAGCTGCCCAAGACTACTGAAGGATCGCCAACTTTTGGCAGACGAATCATATTCTTTGTGAGCATATATTCCAGAACTTCATCGAGTGTCTGCTCTAAAGGGGTGAATTCTCGGTCAGAACTCTAATCCTTGCACTTTGGTTTTTCCTGATTCTTTTCCCGCTGCTGAGAATTAGGTTGGGAAGGCTTATTGTTGTTGGAAGATCTTCCTTTTTGACTCCTGAATCCTTCCGAATTGCTAACCTGATCCTCCTTGTTACCCTTGTTGTCGGATGAGGGACCAGCGGAAAGAGTGAAATGGGTTTTCTTCTTTGCATCTTGATTGCCCCTTGCCAGAGTGGTGCCATCATAGACTCTGTTATTTATTCCCATCTCGAGCCATTCATTTCGCTCAGTCAACTCAATAAATGACTTGGAAGGGTATGGGAAGATGAGGCTTTTCAAGGGTTGAGAGAAGTTATTGAGGATGAGTTGAAGAGCACGTTCCTCTGAGACGGGGGTTCTCATCTTATTGCAAGTATCTCTCCACCTACGGATGAAATCTATGGCCTTTTCATTGTCATCCTGCCTCAAACTGCATAAGTGATTGAGGGTTGGCGGAGCCTCAGTATTGAACATGAATCTCTCTACAAACAGGTTGACAACTTTATCAAAATCACGCAGCTCGACAGGGTTGATGTGTTCTGCATACCACTTAGCTGCTACGCCCTCCAAACTGCGAGGAAAGCACAAGAAGAGGGCCCGATTGTTTTCACTGAACCTGGCACATTCGGCGAAGAACATCACAAGATGAGCCTTTGGGTTGCCGGACCCATCGAACTTAATAAATTTTCGGGGGAGATCTTCTAAGCTGTTGTCCCCATCTAAGCCAAGGTAGAAATCTTGTCTGGTATACACCCTCTTCCCCTTATCTCGAGTCTGCAGATCTTTGACCATTTTAGTTAATGCTTGAACTGAATCTTCTGTCGGGGCTCCATCTTTAGGTTTGTTGACTGATTCAGGTTCTTCTGCCACTTTCTTGGGTTGTCGCAGATGTTTTGGGATGAACACAAACTGTTCTTCTTCGGAATCCTCTTTTGCTAATTCTGTGCCCTCAGATGTGCTGTCCTGCTGGACCTTCTTCTTGCTGATCCTGACATGCTTTTTCACTGGCTTTCTCTTGGTCTTGCTCTTAGAAGATGTCTTCTTTGAACTTGCCCCTCCTTGCTCAGACATCATCTTTGCCATCATTTTTTGAAAGATCTTATACATTGCTGGGTCAACATCATCTTCCTTTGAATTATGTTTTCGAGACAATCTGGAAGAGTTTATTTCTTCTACTTCGCTGTCAATGTGCTGCTGAGCTGCCCTTCTTCTTGCTCTCGTTTGAACCATGATGAAACGTTGATGTTTTCACTGATGAATAGAATGGGAGGTTTTTAGAAAAAGACTTAGGAAGGAAATTTTAATGAAATTAGACAATGAAAATATCCCATTACGAGGGATCGGGTTGTCACCAAAATTTGCGACAACAGCATTGTTTTTCTGAGAAAAAGATAAACAAGTAAAATATGGACAAAAAGTTTAATTTTGAAAAAGGACATCTCCTAACAAAGATGTTTTATTTGTAAATGAGGATAAGAACTAGAATATAAAAAAGGATTTCAAAATTTTTGAAGAATTGCAGGCAGGATTAGAAGAAATTAAGAGAAGAAAAAGAAAAATACACCTGGGTTTTAAAACAAAGAGGAAATTTTGAATAATAATATACCCAGGGTTTTGGAAAATATAGAGAATATAAAATATCATACAATCATAGATATACAAACAAGAATGCACAAATGGCACTCCCTAGAAGCTGACTCTAAATGCAATATTTTGAAATGGCTTGTAGGACCTTAATCCTAACTCTAGGGTTTAGATCATCTGATTTCAATCAAGATATGCCGATATACTCAAGCCAAAGCTCGAAGTACGTGGCATAGACATATTCCTCCGGTTCTAAAGTAATGGTTTCCCAACATCCTTGAGCACCTACCGATATACCTCGGACTATGGCCCTTAGGTACGTGGTAGGGGGGCGCGAACCCAAATAAGTGGTCCAGTTGTGAGGCTCTCTCCCGAACTATGGTTCAGTGAGACAGCCCAGCAACGTGAAGACCGGGACAATATAGGTAAGGAGGTTTTCAAAATATGCTCAACATGCAAGAAATCAGAAGGCTCTAATGCAAGTCCTAAAGAGATAGATTAAAATGAAGAGAAGCATACACTTGCATACATTGTTTTGCATTCAATCCCTAAAATTGAGGAGAGTTGTATTTAAGACCTAAGTCTAATGTGAACATGAATAATCTCCTCAATATGGTCCTACCAAACCATACTTAAATCCTATATGCAATGATGTCAGCTTAGGACAGAGTCTAGGCTCCTAAGGTTTGCATGAAAATGAAGCTGACATTTGAAGAATAAAGACCTAGATAATATCAAAGCAAAGTAATAGGCATAATTCGACCGGACAGAGACGAGTCCCATCACGGTCGCCAAACCTGTGATCATCGCAAATTTTTTTCCTCTCGTAATATTCTCTCTCTTCCTCTTCCTTTCCTACCTCTATGTCCTCCTTTTAAAGGGAGAAAATAGAAGACGGAAAGAGAAAAGGGAAGAGAGAAGAAGAGAAAAGAAGAAGAGGAATTCTTTTGCGGGTCTCACTTGACCTTAATTTTGAAAATATTTGAAATAACTTGCCTCCGTTTTGAAATATTGGCGGGAAAACTGGAAGACGGGATCCGCTCGTCGGTACGAGGTTCGACCGTTCCTGGCACCTTTACCAGGGGTAATCGAATCAAGGGTCGAATTTTATGCCTTTTGCTTTGCTAAGAAATTATCTAAGAAATTATTCTTAGTCTAAAATGCACAATGAATCATGCTTGTGCAAATGCAAAGATGTATGCTCTTTTTGAAAACGTTTTGAAGAGATTCCAAGTGAATCTGAGATGAATCTGATAAAGTGAAGAAATGATTTCCAACTTAGAACTTTAAGATTGAAGTTCTAAGTTTTTTTAGAATAATCAAGAGCTTGGGAATATGAATCTGGATTTGGAAAATGATCTTGAAACTGCGAGAAAAGAGAAGAAAGGAAATTTTAAAGTCATAAATGGACTTTGAATTAGAAATTTTAGCTTGGATGAATTTTTGGAATGGATTTGAGAAGATCAAATGGTATTTAAGAATAGAAAAGGATTTAAGAGATTCAGATGAGATCTGAAAATGGAATTGAATTTGAAATCTAAAATTGGGAATGGAGTTGGATCTAAAGATGGATTTAGGACCTGAGATCCGAGATAAAATTGGGTTCTGGATCCTAAGATGGATTTGGATCAGAAGTCTAAGATCCAACATGTGATTGAATTCTGGATCCTACAAGGAAATTGGATCTAAAGTCTGAGATCCAAAAGTGGAATTGGAGTTTGGATCCTTTAAGGAAATTGGATCTGAAGTCTGAGATCCGAAAGTGGAATTAGGATCTGGATCCTACATGGAATTTGGATCTGTAACTAGAGATCCAAAATGGGATAAGGATTTGGATCCTAAATGGAATTTGGATCTGTAATTGGAGATCCAAAGTGAAATTAGGATCTGGATCCTACATGGAATTTGGATCTGTAATTGGAGATCCAAAATGGGATAAGGATTTGGATCCTAAATGGAATTTGGATCTGTAATTGGAGATCCAAAGTGGAATGGAGTTTTATACTTGGAAATCTGGATCCAAGTTGAGACTAGGATTTGATTTTGGATTTGGGTTTTGAGAAATCCAAAATAGGTCCTTTAAGGATGGATCTGGGTTTTTTTAGAAACCCAAATTCAAACTTGAGATTCAAACCCAAACCTTGATTGAAGATAAGGGGGATGAATTTGATTTTGAAATCAGAAGATAACTTCAAAGTTAAATTGAACTTTTGAATTTGAATTTTGATTTGAATTGAAGTTTGAATATAAAATGACTTTGGAATTTCAAAGTCGAATTGGGCTTTGAAATTGAATTTATTGCAATGAAATAGAATTGGATTTGAATAAGATTTGATCTGAGAAATGAAGAGGGATAATCACTTGGAATTTTGAAAAGGAAAATTTTGAAAATATGATGCAATTCTATCCTATATGATGAATGGATTTGAATAAGTTTGAATTTGGATTTTGAAAAGCTATTTCATTCTTTAAATGAATTAAAATAAGATTGAAAATATAATACATCCTTGACTATGGTCATTGAATGTATTATATGATAATCTATATTTAAATTCAAAAAGAAGAATAAAACACATTTTAGTGCTTTTATAGAATTTAAAATGAAATTAACCCTCAATATACCCTGACTATGGCCATTGGTATATATATCGAATTAATTTTAGATTAAATTCTCATAAAAGAGGAAAATATGATGATTTTGAAAAAGGATCCAGTGTGAATCCAGTGTTATTTTGTAAAAGATAAAAATGCTAAGTTTTGTCCACACCCTGACTATGGCCATTGATGTGGATCATCAACTTAGTATCAATTACCTCTTACGAAATGGTGCACGTGCCATTCGTGTTGCCATTTGTGAAAATTTGAGAAATAAGAGAAAAATGATATGAAAACAAATAATTTCTAAGACATGTATGCTCATACATTCTATTCTAATACTTGAAATGTAAAACTTTCATTACAGTCTAACTATTACATTCTTGAAAATATTCACATGAATCTCTAATTTCTTAGAAAAAGAGGATAACAATTTCCATGTATTTTCTGCAAGAAGAAGGGCATGGTTAGCATACAACCAAAATATAGTGAAAAGTGTATGAAACTCCTAATAGATGTATAAGAGGCATGTGGAAAAGTGTATATGATACCATAAACTTAATTTAGGAAGTGATTTAAAACGTATGTACAAAGCCTTGACTTGGTGGGAGAACACAGGTCAGAGTGTATTTTTATGCACTCAATGGTGACAGGCTTGCTGATAATCAATGTATTGGAATGATGGAAGATGTTAAAACTGAATGCAGGAAATGGCTAACAGTTGTATGTACATGTGAGGCATAATGCTGGAGCTAAGCACGTATACATGCTATGCTAACAATGCTTATGTGAGCTGAAGGTGATTTCCTGTATGTGCACAGGATAGGCTATGGTGGCGATTACAAGAATCATAGCAATGCATGGGCACTGTTATGGATATGCAAAATGGTGACAGCAGTGCTGGGCTCTGCTATAAATACGTGACAGATTACCACAAGTGGAGAGGTTGATGAGGCTGTGTTTTAAGACTGAAGGCAGCTGCTGGTGAATAAGGATAGGTATGTATGATATAGATGAAGGAAAGTGGGCAAATGCTAGTAAAGGTGATGAGAAGATACTGCACAGTGAGCGCAAGGCTGGGATGAGATGGGTAGTGAATAGTAAATCTGCAGCAAAATATAACGGTAGGAGGATCCTAACCAGTGGCTGGGCTACAAGGATTGGTAGGTGAGAGAATACTGTTGCAGGGCTATGAACAGTAGTAGGATATTATCGGTGATTGCTACCTAGCAGGGGCAACTAAGATGCAGAATGATGGGTGACTATGAGTCATGCTGGCAAGTGTGACAGCAACATATGAAGTATAGGTGCCACGGCCTAATGGTTGTATAGTGAGGACTAGAAGTCACTGGCGAGGTGCTAAGGTGTAGATGGAGGTTGAAATTTCAACATAATGATAGGCATCTGGTGATAGGGGTGTGCTTGACAATGGTCAACTGATGGAGGCAATTATGCAAGAAAGACAGGGGCTGTGTGACTTCACGGGCTACCGCAGGTGAGTGCATTGTGAACCTGAAGTCTGCAGAGGTTGCAGCTGATATATTGGGTGGTGCTGATGGTGCAGAGGCAGAGCTAGGAAACAGCATAGTGGATGGCAAGGTTGGTGACACAATAGATATTGCGAGGAGTGGTAATAGTGGTTTGACAGAGACTGGTTCAGCAGTGAACCGACTTCTGCTAATGGAAAGTGGTGGTGGGAAAAGTGAATTTGTGGATGCAATGAGGTACAGTGAGGTGTTAATTGTGAGGGTGAAAATATAGGAATGAAAGGTATAGTTGACGCTAAATGCTAGAGTGGGAACATCACTTGCTGTAAGTCACAGCAGGCATTAAAATTAAGGCCTTCATTGAGTTGGGCCTAATACGGCTAGATGCTATGGTGGATAGTGTCACCTGCAGGAAGACACAACTATATGACAGGTTAAATGAATGAAATGTGAAGGATAGCATGGGATGTAAAGTGCAGTGTTATGTTATGACGCAATGAATGTATGTGCAGCCCATCACAAGCAAAATTTCCTGGAACTTGAACATCCCTATAACCATAGTTCATTTATTAGTTAACCAAAACATTTATAATATAGAAACCCAAAAGCAAGGTTTGACAGATGTCCAGACTTCATGTAAACGTTTTGATCTTCTTAACAAACCCAGCGATGAAAGGTGTTATCTCCATGTCAGCATTTTCTCCATCTCCTTTTATAAACCTTAGTGGGGATCTGTTTTAAGCAATCATGATGCTAATATCTAACTGATATTTCTTTCAACTTTACACACCAACGCAGGTATGAACACATGTGCGCCTGAAGAACGATTATCCTTAGATCTACTTCCTCTAGAATGATTTGTTTTTGAATTCTGGTTTTTGTTGTTTCTCCAAGTAACTAGATAGTGAAATCCCATAACATGGTTTAATCTGATAGAGCTGGAGCAAAATGACCTACAGGAACACGGCTATGTTATCTTCCAAAATCATCAACAGCTGGTCCTTGGGCAAATAAGCTGCAGTAAGAGAAGAGAGAAGAAACATTAAACTCCTCGTAATATGAGGATGCCATTTGTAGCAGAAGGTAGGTTCTGGCTGGTCTTGCTGCTGCAACAGACGTTGAAGGTTTTGAAAGCGTTGGTCTCTCAAAGAGCCTTTAGTATTGATTCAGTGTCGGACATTCTCCTTTCCAGTGAACTGGGCATCCCATGTAGGATTTATATCAACATTCTCAACCTAAACTAAAAAGATCTAACAGAGATTCTAGGTAAAGATTTCTGAAGACATATTCAGAGAATTCATTGGGGCAACATCCCTTCATTGAACCAGAAAAGTAACCAGATGTGTAAACCGCAAATGCCATATATCATGCATATGTAATAGGACACAGAGAAGGGCCTACACGAAATGAGAGATTTCGTGTTTCTACTGCTATTTTAGTTGATTCAAGAATTCTAACCCAAACAACCTGGATTGTTATGTTCTGAAAATCCATTCCAATGCAAAACCAAAATGGACACACCAATAAGCTAATATTATACTAATCATTTAAAACCAGAACATACCTCAATACTTGCACCAAGGCTTCTTACAGGAAAATATATGCTGCTGAGGAATGACTGCCACTTTTGACGAGAATCCAACTGTTGATGAGGGCCTTGAGGAGCTAGCCACTGGAAAACAGCTACTGGAGTTTTGGTCTCTGTAACTCAAATAATTCAACAAGTTATTTTTGGTAATGATGATATATGTATGTAACCCTGTAATTGCGAGGCTGTTCTCGCCGAAGATGATGCTTCATGAAATGGAGTTGATTCAACCGAACTTAGGAATCCCACGACTCCTTCAGGGCTTATGCACTGACTCTTATAATGGCCACCACCGAGCTTCGAGCTTCCCATGAATGTTTCTTACTATCTTAATATCAAACATCAGCCAGGAAGGTCCCAGAATCTGGATTATTTTATGGTTTCGGATCCTTTGGGTAGGAGAGAGGACAAGGTAGTTAGATGGAATTTACGTGGGGTTCTGTGATGGAGTCGACCCTCTTGTCATAAGGGCCAGTGCTAGGATTGATTCAACTCAGGTGAATCGTGACAAGTTCAGTGAATCTCTGATGGAGAGTGACCAACATTCTCACAGTAGCTCTTAATCGAACAAAGTATTGTGATACAACAAGAGTCCATATTGAATCAAGCGAGCGTTCCACAACAAATCAAATATAATTACCAGGAATTCAGTTGCAGAAACCACGAAGATGCTGGAACTAAAATGAACAAACACCGAAATCAATATGAACTAGAAAGTAGTAAAGACTGAAAATCAATTTATAACTTGGGACTTAGAATGTAAACATGCAAAACAGAAACTAATATGAAACAAAAACGTACAATATACAAGAAGATGATGGATTAAAACTTGATGGCAGAAAAGGTGAACGAATATGATGAAGTTAGAATGAAGGACAAAGATATGCAGATGCAATAAAGAGCGATAAACAATGTCAAAGCAAGTATTCTCGGTATATGGGATAAAACGCAATTCCAAGAAAAGGAATTACGACAGAGGGCCGAAAATGAAATAAAGTATGGTAATAAAAAAAACGACATTAGAAAGTGAAATCAAGCGTAGATTAGAGGGTAATATAAACAGCGAAACAAACATAAAGAAAAAAAGAAAATAATAAAAAAAATATGTTGGAATGAGATCATTCCTTTAATGTGGCAACGAATAGATCGATACTGTCATACACAGATCGACTCTACCCTTGTGCTAAAAAAAAATAAAAAAATAAAAAAAATAAAATGACAGGAATTTATGAAAAGAAAAACCGGTGAAAAGAAAGGGGTTAATGAGAGAAATCCTTACCGTAGTTTCTTTACTGGAATGGTCGATTTTAATGGATGAAGCGGGATTTTGTATCAGGGATTCCAGAGATGACCTGGAATCATGTAGAGGAGGCATCATGAAGGAGGATTGGTGGTAGCCGGCTGCGATTCTACTGAAACCCTTCTTTCTTGGGGGGTTTTATTTCATTCTCTTGATCGGAAGGAAACTTCGAGAATCGGAAAAAGAGATAAGTCGTGGAGATAAAGGAGAAGGCGAGGATGCATGAAAGGAGGAGAAGGAACGAGGGATGCGGGGGTGAAGGCGATCGTGCATGAAGAAGGGTGCGGGGGTGAGAAGCGGTGAAGGAATGGAGCTTCCTGCAGGCTCCTTTTAAAGAGAAAAGAAAGGGAAGGTTCGGGAAGGGTAGGTAGTTGAGGATGAAGGGTGATGAAGAGGGGGGTCCGGGCGATCGACCATGGAGGAGAGAGAAAGAGAAGGGTGATGAAGAGGGCTTTTAGGGTTTTGGTGGAGAGAGAGAGGGGAGATACCCGAGTGAGGGAGGCGGTTCTCTTTCCCCTTTTCTTATTCACGAAAGGTTTTCAAAACCCTAAAAGAGTATTTCGCATAAGACCCCCTCTAATTTTTGAGTTTTTACAAAGAGAGGCTCTCAGGGCTTTTTAGCAAAAATTTGACTTTTAAAGTTTAAACTAATTCATTTTTTTCTCAAAATTTTTCCATTTTTTTGATTTTTGGTGTTATCTTTCTATTTTTTTGTATTTTTAGAATAAAATCCTAAAGTTGTACGAGAAACCAAAGATTAAACTAATTTTTTTGTGTTTTTTGCAAAAATATTTACAAAAAGAGAATTTTTCTGAGAAAAAAACTATTTTGAGAAAATTTCTTCAGAAAATGGGTTTGGATCCGGATTTTGAGAAAATATGGATTTAAAATATTGGATTCGGATCCGGAGTTGATTTTGAATATGTCAATATGGGTTTTTAATTCAGAAAATCTGAAGAAATGACTTGATTTTCTCAGAAAACGGGGTTAGGGGCAAAAGGATCATTTTTACTAAACTTTGAAAAATTTGGGGTGTTCACATAGAGCAATTCTAGAATCTAGAGGAAAGAAAATTGTACGAATTGGATTTGTAAGAAAATTCAAGTCGGAACTTGGATTTTCTAGACCAATTCTGAATTGGATTTGGAAGAAGATTTGAATCGGAACTCGACTCTTCTAGACCAATTCTAGAATCTAGAGGAAAGAAAATTATACGAATTGGATTTGTAAGAAAATTCAAGTCGGGACTTGGATTTTCTAGACCAATTCTGAATTGGATTTGGAAGAAGATTCGAATCGGAACTCAACTCTTCTAGACCAATTCTAGAATCTAGAGGAAAGAAAATTATATGAATTGGATTTGTAAGAAAATTCAAGTCGGGACTTGGATTTTCTAGACCAATTCTGAATTGGATTTGGAAGAAGATTCAAATCGGAACTCGACTCTTCTAGACCAATTCTAGAATCTAGAGGAAAGAAACTTATACGAATTGGATTTGTAAGAAAATTCAAGTCGGGACTTGGATTTTCTAGACCAATTCTGAATTGGATTTGGAAGAAGATTCAAATCGGAACTCGACTCTTCTAGACCAATTCTAGAATCTAGAGGACAGAAAATTATACAAATTGGATTTGTAAGAAAATTCAAGTCGGAACTTGGATTTTCTAGACCAATTCTGAATTGGATTTGGAAGAAGATTCGAATCGGAACTCGACTCTTCTAGACCAATTCAAGACATCTAGAGGAAAGAAAATTATACGAATTGGATTTGTAAGAAAATTCAAGTCGGAACTTGGATTTTCTAGACCAATTCTGAATTGGATTTGGAACAAGGTTCGAATCGGAACTCGACTCTTCTAGACCAATTCAAGACATTTAAAGGAAAGAAAAGTTGATAAGTATAAAGATGACATTTGGGACTAGTTCAACTAGCACGAGCATCAGATTTTGGAAGAGTACCAGTACGAGCACTGGATTTTGAAAGATTACCAGTACGAGCACTGGATTTTAAATGGTTACCAGTACGAGCACTGGGTTTTAAATGATTACCAGTACATGAATCAAGGTTGAGATACTGTATTTGAGAAAGTGAAAATCGATTTCTGAAGTATTCAAGAGATTTTTGTGAAAATCGATTTTGAGAAATGTTAAATAACTTTGAAAAACTTGATTTCTTTGAATTCAAACTTTGAAATTGAAAATATAACTTAGAAAATCGAATTTGGAACTTGAGAAATACTTGAAATATCATTGGCAAATCCATATTTTGAGAAAATCGATTTTTTTTTTAATAAGACTTAGAAAATTTTGAAGAAATTGATTTCTCTGATTTGGAATTTGAATTGGAATTGGGAGATTCATGAAATGAATGAATATGATTTTGAGGAATTGAGAAAATCTCTTTGTATTTTTGAGAAATGCAGTGCATTTTGAAGTTAGCCTAAGAGTGTAGGCTGAATGTGGCTAATGTGAAGATCATAAATCTAGGTATTATTCGTATTCTGACTATGGCCATAAATACAAATTCCACCAAGTTTATAAACTTCATAAAAGCTAGTGTATGTGCCATTCGTGTAGACCATAGTGAGTTTGAATATGCATGAATCATCATCCATCACACATTAACATTATTTAAAAAAATAAACTATATGCAATGCTGCCTAAGCTAAGCAGGAAATGTAAATTCTTATTCCAAAGTTTAATTTAGTTTACATCACTATTGAAATTAAAAACATGAAAAATAAAGTCTTCAATGTACCTTGGTGCTTGCAGCTGCAATGGAGGAAGGTGGAGATGCTGGAGAGGAGAGAGAACCCACGAAAATTTTGAGAGAAAAAGAGCTCCTTTTGACCTCTTGAAGTCCCCTATTTATAGGTTTTCAAAACCTCCTTAATTAGGGTTAATTAAGAGGTTTTTCATTTTTTCAGGACTCTTTCTAATAAATCCACTAAGGGCAATGATTTTTTGTGGTTTCCTAACCCTAAATGAACTCTAATTAAACTCTAATTAATACCGAATTAAACCCTAAAAAGTCCAAATGTGGCACCACCTAGTATGGACCCACATTTGGTTTTTAAAACTTGAATTTAAAACCTTTAAAAACCAATGGTTTAAAACTTAAATAAAATGGATTTTTAAAATTGATTTTGACTCCTCTAAACCCCTAACCTAACTAGGACAATGACTAACCCTAGTCTAACCTTGACTTACTCGAATATGGCGCCACCCCGAGTGGGCCCTACTTGAGTTTTTCAAAAAGCGATTTTAAAACTTGAAATTGAAGGAGTTTTCAAAAGATTTTCAAAAGTAAACTTAAAATTAGAATTTTTGAAATGGCATAGGGTTCTAACCGAGTCAGAACTCCTCTGGATATAGTGCCAACTGAGTGGGCCCCACATCAGAGTTTTGAAAATTTGAAATAAATACTGAAAATGGCTTTGAAAAGGGGTTAAAATCAATAGTTGAAATTCAAAGATTTTTGAAAATAGAGTCTCAAGCGAACTAGACTCTGGGCTAGAGTCCTGGATTTTTAGGACTCTGAGATTTTGGGTTTTAAAAGCCAAATGAATGAGTTTTTGAAAAGATTTTATCAAAAATGATGAAATAAGTCAGAAAATACTGTCAGGGTTAGACTCCTAACTCAATCAAGACTCTGAAATAGAGTCCTGAATTAACTGGACTATACGAAATGACCTAATTTTTTAAAACAAATGGAAATAAGTGAAAAGGGAATAAAAACAGACTTCAAAACAGACTCCTGACTGGACTAGGACTCCGAGACAGAGTTCTGATCGGACTGAAACTCTAGATTTTTTTGGTATTTTTCTAAAAAACAAATGAAAGAACTTGTCAAAATAGTGAAAACAATAATAAATATTGAAATAAAACAGAGTTCTGATTCAACTGAGATTCTGAAGACAGAGTCCTGATTGAACTAGGACTCTCAAATTTTTGGATTTTCTGAGAAAACAAATGAGAGAATTTTGAAAAAGAGTTAGAAACAGGATGAAGTTGAAGTTTTGGTTCAGAGTCCTGATCTGATTAGGACTCTAAGAAAGAGTTCTGATTCGATCAGAACTCTAAGAATTTTAGTTTTCTGATAAGCAAATGATGAAATTTGGGTAAAGCTTTTGAAAACCAGTGAAAATGAAGTGAGAAAATCAATTTTGGAAAGAGTCCTACTTCGATCAGGACTCTGGGGTAGAGTCCTGATTTGATCAGGACTCTGAGATAAAATCTCAGAATTTTGAAATTCTTTGATAAAAGTGTAATAGTTTTGGTAGATTGAAAGATTTCTGAAAGATTCTCTCAAAATTGAAATCAGGATCAGAGTCCTGGTCCAACTAGGACTCTCTGAACAAAGTCCTGCTTTGACTGAAATTCTGAGTTTCTGACTCATTTTGAAATATTTTGAAAGATTTGATTGAAAATGGATAAAAATAGCTGTAAAAGATTAGAGTCCCAATCCAATTGAAACTCTGAAGAAGAGTCCTGTTCCGACTGGACTCTTGAAGAAGAGTCCTGATCCAACTAGGACTCTGAAATTTTGGCCAAAACAACATATTTTGAAAGGTTTTCTTCAAAGACAGGTAAAAAGGTAGTGAAAAGTAGAGTTTTGATCCGACTAAGACTCTGGAAAAAGAGTCCTGATCCAATTAGGACTCTAAGATTTTTGAGATTTTTGATAAGTGAAGGAATCCAGAAGCGACACCACCTAAATGGGCCTCATCTGAGAATTAAAATCAATTGAAATTGAGTTTGAAATGAATCCAGATCATTTTCTAAGAAAGTATTTCAAAATATAAGGTCCCGGGGGTTGGAAAATGACAGAATGTTGAATAAAACCCAGGTTTTAAAATTGTTTTTGAAAGAAAAGTTTTAAAACTCAAATCTGGATTGAATGTTTTCAAAATAGGAGTGCTGAATCTCGAAAATGAGATGTAATGGCATGCAATGCTATGTAGTGCAATGAAATGGTATGCCGAATGCATGCAATGATATGCAATGACACATGAAATGGACAAACACTAGATGAGGGTGAAAATTTGGGGTGTTTATATGACCTTAGCTTGTTCTGACATCATCCTTGCCATCATTTTCTGAAACAGACCATACATGGCGGGGTCAATATCATCTCTCTTATACTGACTCTGTCCTCTGGCTGACTTGGGAGAGTCCATCGCTTCGATCTCGCTGTCACTATGCTGAGGAACCGTTTTCTTTTAAGTTTTTGTCTGAATGATTCTGACAATGGCAATGCTTTCTGTAGAATAAGAGAATGGTTAAAGCGAGAAAAGAACTTTTTCAAAACAATATTTTGAGAAAAGAATGGAGGACTTGGTAGACAATTAAAAGGACTATCCTATTACCAGGGATTGGGTCGTCACAAGATTTGTGACAATTGCATCATCATTCTCATGACAATAAAAATGTGCCTTGTTACCTAGGCGAGGTCATCAACCATGATAAAAGGATATTGAAGAAGAACGAGGAGAATATTTAAAAGAATATCCCCATTGTCGGAGATAAGGTCACCACAAATATCGTGGCTATCTATGCTCAAAATAATATTTGGCCAAAAAATGCTTTTTAGCAGAACAAACAGTAAATTTTATTGATAATGGATTCAAAGACAAAGAGAGGGTGGGCAGACAGTTTGCCACCACTCTTGATATTAAGCAGATACATTGGGTTCAGGAAATACAGACAGAGAAATAAAAGAATTCCAAGTGTATTTGGTTACATGTTATGCCCTAGACCATTGATCCGACTGCAGATCGAATTCTGGCATATGGCTCGTCAGAAAGCGAGTGTTGACACAAACCTTCCACTGCAAGAACTGTCTGAGACACCTCTCTGGCTGATAGTCGACACAGAAGAAGGGACCAAGCAATCTGTAGTGCTTGCTACGAGCATAAGTGTAGCGAGGAACTGACTCTCGCCTGTCAAAGTAATCCCAAAGGATCTCATCCTGATGCAGACTCTCGATCGAAGCTCGATACTGAATGACAGACTTCAGCTTCTTACTGTTGAACCCAAAGAAACTGGCCTTTGATGGCACATGTCGCAGAAACCAAGACTGCAGGGCATAAGTGCATCCTTCCACCAGAATGGTCTCTCCAAGGGTGAAGCGAGCTAAGCCTCGGTAGAGAAAGGCTAAAGCTGCCATGGAAACTGAAAGTTGATGAGTCTGCTTGCTTCCCCATCTTCGAAAGAGTTGGGTGACTCTGACATCGATGAAATTTTGAATGTCCTAGAAGAATGCTAATCCCATTGTGTATAGAACCATGACATGTTGAATTTTGTCTTTCGCTGCTCTGGACAAGGTGTCAACTTCCTCGTAAGCTTTGTACTTGCGATAGAGCTCAAATAGGTCGATGAACTGACTTTCGTTGATCTCAGTGAGAGGCCAAGATCTGCTCTTTGTTGCTCTGGCTAATGCTTCTTGAACATATACCCCCTTGGCATTGATCAGGAACTGCTGCTTGACCAGATCATCTGGCTGATCCGCTGGTTCTGGCAATCCCATGATGTCGCTGAATTCATCCATCAGCAGAGTCATCTCTTCCCATGGAAACCAAAATGTGCAGGTATGTGGATTCCACCGTTCTGTCATAGCGTGAATCAAACTTTCGTTGATGGTTCACTTGCCCACTGCTGATGTCATCTCCAATCCACAGTCATCCAAGTGGTCTGGGAACATACGCTAGAATGTGGCAAACCAAGAATAGTACCACCGAAGGAAGAAGGGGTAAGTCTGGATAACCCGATGATTTGGGGATCCATCCTTTATCTGATAGAAGACATGATCTCTAGGAAAGACGATATCGAGGAAATTGGATGCCATGGAAATGATACTAGGGCAAAGGGAAATGAGGAGAATTAGATAGAATCTTGAAGAAAATGGAAATACATACAAATCCTGGAATTTTTGAAAGACCAAGGAAATTTAAGAGATTTTTTGAAGAAAAATTGATATAAAAGAGACAAAGAATGTAGATAGAGGAAAAATATACACCTGGATTCCTGAAAATAAAGGAAAGTTTTGAACAAATATACCTAGGGTTTGAAAATGTTTGATATATATAGTAAAAATACAAAACATTGCATAATCACAGCTGCATAAACAAGGATGCGCAAACAACACTCCCTAGAGGCTGACTCTAATTGCAATATTTTAAAATGGCTTGTAGGACCTTAACCCTAACTCTATGGTTCAGATCATTTGATTCCAATCAAGATACGCCGATATACTCAAGCTGAAGCTCGAAGTACGTGGCATAGAAATATTTCTTTGGTTCTAAGGTAATGGCTTCCCAACATCCTTGAGCACCTACCGATATACCTCGGACTATGGCCCTTAGGTATGTGGTAGGGGGGCGCTAACCCAAATAAGTGGTCCAGTTGTGAGACTCTCTCCCCAACTATGGTTCAGTGAGACAACCCAGTAATGTGAAGACAGAGACAATATAGGTAGGGATGTTTTCGAAAACATGTTCAACATGCAATAAAACTAGATGTCTCTAATGCAAGTCCTAAAAGAGATAGAATTAAAATGAAGAGAAACATACACTTGCATACATTGTTTGCATTCAATCCCTAGAATTGAAAAGAGTTGTATTTCAGACCTAAGTGAGCATGCATAAATTTCCTTAATATGGTCCTACCAAACCATACTTAAATCCTATATGCATTATGTCAGCTAGGACAAAGTCTAGGCTCCTACGGTTTGCATGGAAATGAAGGTGACATTTGTAGAATAAAGACTTAGATAATATCAAAGCAAAGCCAAAGGCACAAATTCGACCGGACGGAGACGTGTCCCATCACGATCGCCAACTTCTGTGATCATCGCAAAATTTTTCCTCTCGCTTCTCTTTTCTTTTTCTTTGCTTTTCTAGCCTCTATTCCCTTTTGAAAGGGAATAAAAGATAGAAAAGAAGAGAGAATGAGAAAAAGGAATGAGAGAGAGGAACTCTTTTGCAAGGTCTTATCTGACCAAGAAAATGTTTTAAAAATCACTCGCCTCTGTTTTGAAAATTTGCGGAAAAATGGAGAGACAAGATTTGTTCGTTGGTACGAGGTTTGATCGTTCCTGCGCCTTTACCAGGGGTAATCGAACCAAGGATCGAACTTATGCCTTTTGCTTTGCTAGAATATCATCTAAGAATTTATTCTAAGTCTAAATACACAAAGAATCATGCTTGTGCAATGCAATTGCAGAAATGTATGCTTTTGAGAAAATAATATAAAAATTTTGAGATTTTCTAAGTGATTCTGAAATAAATGTGATAATGGAGTGAAAAAATGATTCAAGGATTTGAAATCGGTTTGAAAAAGCCAAACTTTGAATCTAACTCAGAATTTGAAATAGATCTGGAAGAAGAGACTTGAAATTCCCAAGTCTCGGAATGATCAGATTTCTTTAGATGAAGAGAAAAGGAATTTAAAGTTGGAATTTGAAAATAAGAACGAATCTTCAAAGTCATAATGGACTTTGAATTTGGATCAATTTTCAAGAATCGATTAAAAAGAAAAATTTTAATTTAAGTCCTAAAACAGGAATTGAATTTGAATTCAGATTTTGAGAAATAGATTTGAAATTAGTTTTGGAAATGAGAATTGAGAATGAAATGGGATCGTAAATCTGGAATAGGATTTGATTTGAAATCTGGAATGGAATTTTGATCTGAAATCTGAAATGGATTTTTGATCTAAAATCTAGCATCCCAGATGGAACTGAATCCAGAATCTGGAATCCTAAATGGAATTTTGGATCCGAAGTCTGGAGTCCAAGATGGAATTGAATCCGGGATTTGGAATCCTAAATGGAATTGGACTTGAAGTCTGAAATCCAAATTGGAGTTGAATCTGAAATCTGGAATCCTAAATTGAATTGGACCTGGAGTTTGGAATCCAAAATTGGAGTTGAATTCGAAATCTAGAATCCTAAATGGAATTTGGATCCGAAGTCTGGAATCCAAAAAAATTGGGGATCAGATTTGGAAATCTGAATCCAAGGTGGAATTGGGTTCTAGAATCTGTGATGAGATTGGATATTGAAGATCCAAATGGGACTTTGAAGATGGATCTGGATTTCGGAAATCCAGAATTTGAATTTAAAAGTGGGATTTTACCTTTAGGGAAAATTGGATTTTGAGTCTCAGAATGAATCTCAAAACCCTGATTTTGAATTGAGAATCAAGACTCAATCTTGGGATAGGACTTTGAAGATTTTGAAAAATAAAGAGTAAACTTGATTTTAAACTTGAGTTTTGAAATCACAAGATGAATCAAAAATTTCAAAGTTGAAGTGAACTTTGAAATTGAATTTTGAGATGTTAAATTGAATTTGAAATTGAATCTTGAAAATGAATTTGGAATTTCAAAGTCAATTGAACTTTGAAATTCGATTTGGAACTTGAATTTTGAATATAAGAAGAGAGTTTGAAATTTCAAAGTCAAATTGGACTTTGAAATTGGATTTCGGGTTTTGAAATGAGATAGAAAGGTGAGTTGAAATAGAAATTGAAGATTGGTTTGAGGAATGAAGAAGATATTTGAAGATATATCTCAAAATCACTTGGATTTTGAAAAAAAGAATTTTGAAAATATGATGCAATTCTATCCTAAATGATGAATGAATTTAAAGAATTTGGAATTGGATTTGAAAAACATATTTCATTCTTTAAGTGAATTAAAATAAGATTGAAGATATAATACATTCCTTCTATGTTCATTAAATGTATTATATAATAATCTATATTTAAACTCACATGAAGAATAAAATATATTTTTGTGCATTTATAGAGTTTAAAATGAAATTAACTCTCAATATATCCTGACTATGGCCATTGATATATATTTTGAGTTAATTTTAAGTTAAACTCTGATAAAGAAGGAAAATATTTAAAAATATGATGATTTTTGAAAAGAGATCCAGTGTGGATCCAGTGTTATTCTATAAAAGATGAAAACCATAAGCTTTGTCCACATCCTGACTATGGCCATTGATGCAAATCATCAACTTAGGATTTAATCACCTTTTATGAAATGGTGCATGTGCTATTCGTGTTCCCATTTGTGGAATTTTACAATAAAGGAGGAAAATGATATGAAAACGAGCAAATTTTAAGATATGTATGCTCATACATTCTAATCTGATACAGGAAAGGTAAATTTTTCATTATAATCATGCTATTACAAGTTTTGGATGACAAAAATCCCTAAACTAGGAAGGAAAATAACATTCTCGACCTAATCCCTGCAAAATTTCAAGTTTAGCACAAGGTAAGGGTAATGGAAGGCATTCTATCTTAATGCAAATGCTCATGTTTGTTCTAAATGGAGAACATATATATAATATGCCTAGACTAATGGGGAAAATATGGACGTGCTATCCATGGTCTAGGTGAAAGCTGGTAAGAAAATGTATGTACATGCCTACCTAGGGATGATGAAGACATATTATAAAAGGGAAAAACCCCAACCTATATTAATTTGACATGAAAGAGAAGAAGGCACAGCCGTTGGGTGCTATGACAGGTTCTAGAGGGAGTGTTGGTAGTATGATGGTAGGTATTAAGGGCATGTGATTTGGACTATCGATAGAAGAAGGTCTCATGGAATAAATAGACCCAAATAATCTTGAATCCAATTTTTTTATCTGCAGTTCTGAAAATAGGCTTCTGAAGAGTTGGCTTAGACAAAACATTATTTAGGACCACCAACATGGGTCACGGTTGATTCCTAGCCTCTATCAGGCAATGATTTTGTTGTATCTTCTTCATCGGAAGACTTATACAAGTCTCTTGTCTTTGACCATTATGACCACAACCATTGTGGGATCACAAGCATATGAGGTGGGTTTGAAGTCTTTGAACAGAAGATATTAAAAGTGACTCGAACCAATTCAGAATTACACACAACGCTAAAAAGAAAAAAATGAAAGAGCACAGTAAAACAGCCAGTGTTGCAACCAATGCTTTGAAATGTAATGAAATTTTATTAAAAGAATACAATAAAGATTTCATTTAATCAGGCTTTACCACGAATGTTTTACTGTAATCAAAACTAATGAATTCAAACAAAATTTCAGTCAACCAACCAACAGAAATCCAGAATCTGGATGTTACTTATCTAAACAAGATCAGCCACATCTGTTCCATTATTTTTCGAAAAACAGAGAGATCAAATTTCACATCTATTAGATTTCAAAGAAAGAGAATCAGGTGATAACCATAGGGCAATAGTCATATGACTGGAGTTGATCCAGAGATCAAATCCAGGTCTTTAATGATTATTCCATCAGTATGCGCACAAACTCGATTTTGATGGAAATTGTACAAATTTCTTGGGAAAACAATGAAAGAAAGATATACGCAGAAAATTCAAGCATTCATTGCTCTGATAGGTCTGATGATGAAGAATATCACTGCCCTTTAACAACAATTGAAATTACCTAATCTGCGAGCTTTGTTGTGCACCAACTCGTGATACTCAATGCTTTGTTGTACTAACATATGCAGATATGGCTTCTTCACCATAAATAAGCTCAAATGTTATAAACACCCAGACTCTGATGACTTCTTCATGACAATCAGACTTCCCAAAGGTTGTCTGGCAACGGGACTCCACGGGTGTTTTTATAACATTTCTTTGTAACAATGAAAAACATCAGATTGCATTGACTCCTTCATGACTCACTTCATATTCATAGCGAAATTTTGTTATTTAACGCAAAGGGATATGAAAAAAGGAAGTGGAGTATACCTTTTGATGGGCTGCTTAGTATGAATGTAGAGAAGATAAGAACACATGCAAAATGAACATGATGCTAATGGTGATGCTATGAGAGTGTAAAAATGAATACAGACAAAGAAAACATACAACATTAACCACCTATGCTATTAGCAGCTATAGGAACTATAATGAGAAATGGACCCTAATACCTGATAAACTTGACTTAAGATAACTGAAAACTGGGTAGCCATATGCACAAAAGGAAAATGAGACATACAAGGACGTTATGGAGGTGGGGGGCAAAAAGTGTAGACAGTAGCTGGATACAGGTGACAAAATGCCTATATGTTATTGTAAGCACGGAGTGTATAGGTGACTTATGCTAGGGCCAATGATAACATTAAGCTAGACCTTTTAAAAAGAACTTTTAATTGAAGACCTACTATTAATAGTATCTGACGACGTAGACCCTCCAGGACTCCTATCAGGAGCCTCTTGGATTCTATCATCTGAGGATCCAAGTGACGCTGCCAAGTTTGTGGGTTGCATCATAATCGAGCTCATGAGAATGGGACTTCCTGAATCTGTGGAAGTGCAATTATATTCTTCATTATCAGACTTCGAATCTGCTTTGAGGGCTTCTGTCTCTCCTGTGAATGTGTAGGCAACACCAATTCACACCCACACAAAACATTACAAAGAAATGGAAGTACTACTATGCCTACATTAGTTACAGCGGTGAAGGCTTCCTTAGTACTAGAAGTAAACCACCACAATTAGCAGATCATCTTTGCAAGCGTAGAATCATCAGGGTGATAAACGTATCAACCAGCAGAAATAGAGCGATAATGGTTCTGATATTGAGGATGTCAACACTGCTATCATTTCTTCATCATTATTAAAACAATTGAATCACAATAGACTGAAGCGAGTAAAAAAAAAATTCCAAGACATATAACGAGTTTGTAATATGAATTAAATCTAACACACGCAACAAAAAAAAAGAAAGAAAAATGGGGTATAGAATGATCAGATGAAAAGATCACGATAACTCTGTGAGATGCTAGGTGAGCCTATGAACTTTCGTTTATGCTATGGCAAAGCATAAACGTGAGCTTACAACAACGTATGCTTATATTGTAGTCTCATCTAAGCCTCTGCTGCAATTTAATGTATGAGTTCGGTGGTGAGGAGAGGTTAGGGATATGTTGGGGACAAACATATGGGAAAAATGACCCACAGAAAAAAAAATGATGATGAGTGAATCCTGTGGCTAAGATTTAGAATCATATGCTGACTAAAAAAAAAAAGAACAGCAGGTGAGGCACAAGTTTTAAAAGAGAAGCCAACGAACCAAGGAAACAACACTCCCTTATCGCAAGCTTCAGAGACATAACCTTAGAAGATAAAATCATAAAACGAGTGACACCTTCACATTATTAACCGTCGAAGCATGATCTTAGGGAAGATAGAAAAGGAATTTGCAACTCTGGATTAGTCACTTACAGAAATGTAATCCCAAAGCATGCGTATTGCTAAAATGGATTTCGCCATTTAAAAAAAAAAAATATGTAAAACCGGTAACAGAGAATGATACCAGATTGTAAAAACAAAAAAAAAACAAAGAAAAGCATAATGCTTATGAATCACACCGAAAGCATTAAACCAGAGAAAATCCATGCTTATGCAAACTACCTAAATCTTGAGAAGAAGAATCATAAAACCAAAAACAGGATGTGGGAACCATTTGTTCCGTCGATATTGCACAAAGGAAGGGATCGATATTGCTATAAGCAACCCGATCACAACCTGGCGGTGCATTTACTGGGGCTGAAATCAGAAAGGTTACAGGAAAACAAGGAAATCAGAGGTTATAGAGAGAAGATGGGAGATAGGAGCTCTTACTGAATTGCTTGGAGTTCCTTGATTGCACTGGAATTCTGAAGGAGAGAGGAGGGAGCTTCCCTTTTCCTTTCTTCTTAAGCTTTTCCAATGAAGGGTTGAGGAGCGTCAATGGGTGATATTTTATCTAGAAAGGCGTAGTGAATAGGTAAACCACCAATGCCCAGAGCTTTCCCTTTGTGCCCTTTTTAAAGAAGGAGAAGAAGGTTTGGAAAAAATGGGGAGGTTGTTGGCGATCGGATGGCTGAGGAAGGGAATTCTGTTGGGGATCGACGGATGGAAGGAAGGATCGCACATGGGGGAGGAGGTTAGGTATCAATGAACGAGGAAGAGGGAGGGTGCTCGGTGGGTAGTTGAAGCCTTCTTCTGCGGTCTCCCCTCGGCAACGAGAGGCCGTTTGACAACTTTCAAAGCTCGCCCCCCTTTTTTTTTGAAATTTTTTAAAAACACAATTGTTTTCAAAGAGTTTTCCCTAAAAGGTGCTTCTCACTAAAGACGATTTTCAAAAGGGGACTTTTAAACCGATTTTTTTTTTTTGTATTTTCTTCTCAAATTTTATTTTTTTGTTGTTTTCTTTGGCATTTTCTACATTTTTTTTTGTAGTTTTTAAAATAAAATTCTAAAACTATAGGAAAATAAGAGATCTAAAACTATAATTTTTTTTTGGTATTTTTGAGAAATATTTACAAAAGAGGGGTTTTCTAAAAAAATGGGTTATCTTTGGAAATTACTTCAGAAAACATGTTTAGATTCGAATTTTGAAGAAATATTTCAGTTCTTAGCCTCGAATAAAAAAATATAGAGCCTCGAATCCAAATAGACACTGGATCGACTGTCTGAGCCTTTTAGAAATTATTTTTGATATTTTTGTAAATTTGGTTTAAAAATTGGATAACGAGGCTCAGATTTGGGATTTGGCAATGAATCCGGATCCAAAATCGAGTCAGATGGATAAAAATGGAGCTTATTCCAGAAAATTCGAAGAATAACTGAATTTTATATTGAAATTGACTCAATTTTCTCAAGAAAATGGGGTCAGGAGCAAAAGGGGAATATTTACAATATTTTGAAAAATTTGGGGTGTTCACAACGAGTTACAGAGGAAACAACAAAGAGAAACATTTTATTAATACTGTTTACAAAATGATACAACATTTCCTTTTACAAAATACAACTGTCAAGATCTTCAATGTTCTAGAGTGTGGGTTCAGTCTTCAGCTACACATCGAGCTCCATCGCACCACGGGAAGCAAGCAAACGCCTGTATCCCTATAAAACAGGGTCAGTACTCTTGCAAGTTTGTGAGAAATCATCCACGACAATCAATTTGCGTAAATCATAGCATTTATAACATGATATGCATCTAATAACTTAATTAACCAGAGCAAGAACATAAGTGAATTTATCATGACGGAACAGGTAAAATATTGCAAGCAATGCATATGTACAAGTGAACATATATGTGCATCGCGTTGAGACAGTTAACATAATTGAAGTGATTAAATAAGTGTAATTGCAACAAGTAAAGAAGCAATAAATGAACAATGCCAAGTAATAAACAACAACGTCATGCACCAACATACATAGGCAGGTACATCAATCATTTAAGCAAGTGAGCAAGGAAGGTGCAACTCTTGCATCATGATCAAAATAAGCAGTACGATCATGATCGAGTGACTAACATGATGAACATTAGCATTCAACAATGAATATTTCGTTAATTATTTAACGAAAAGAAGACCTCTCTAGAATTATATCACATGAGATATTCATAAGAAAGAAAGTATGGGTAACTGCACATTTTTGACATAAGTGAGATATGAAAGTGCACTAGGATCGAGGCAACGAGCACTAGAGGGGGTGAATAGTACTTTTAAAAATTGTCTGCGGAATATTGAAGGATTTTGCAAATCGAAAAGCAAACACACAAAGAACACAAGATTTTATCCTGGTTCGGTCTTTCCCGACCTACATCCAGTCCCCAAGCAAAACCCGCTTGAGATTTCCACTATCAACCTTGTTAACTACAAGATCACACAGACCAAAACCGGTCCCACTTTCAGTAACAACCCTACTAAAAGCAAACAACTCCTTTAAACCAAGGAGTCCTTCTTTTTACAAAAAAATAAGTAACAACTTACAATACAACCTATGAGCCTTTCTTTTGAATGCAAATGAGATGCAATTGGCTTTTGAGGTTGTTGAAATACTCTACTCACGAATTCACTATCTCTCAAAGTGATTTGAGTGAAAAACTGAAGTGAAAATATCAAGTGAGTGAGAAAACAAATACTTGAATGAATAGGAGTGAAAAACAATAAGTAAATGATTCAAATCGATTGAATTCTTGTTATTTTGAGTGTAAAATGCACTCATATTTATAGTTAAAGTTTTCCATACGTTGAGAGTATGAAAGGGTGTCAAAACTGTCCATTTTGAACGATCAAAATGTTTAAAAAACAAAAAGACACGCCTTTTGGAAGTTTCAGGAAAATGACAAAATTAGTCGACTGAAACATCAGTTAGTCGACTAATAGTTAGTTATTAGTAGACTGACAGTTATCGTCGGTCGACTGATCTGTTAATCGAGCCGTTTGAAAATCTGAACTTTTGAAACTTAGTCGACTAGAGAAAAATTAGTCGACTGATAATATCATCAGTAGACTGAAAAACCGTTCAGTCAACTGCAGCTAAAATCTTCTGAAAAACAAACATTCTGTTCGGTCGACTGATAAAAGCTTTAGTCGACTGCTGCTAAATTTTCAGAAAACACATGTTTTGTTCAGTCGACTGATAAAACCATTAGTCGACTGCTGCTAATTTTCCAGAAAACAGACATTCTGTCCAGTCGACTGATAAAACCTACGGTCGACTAATTTGACAAAAATGACTTTTTAGAAAATATGGCGCGAAAGGATAAGTCGACTGGTAAATCGATTGGTCGACTAATAAACATGAAAATTTAAAAAAGAGTTTTCTAAAAAGATTTTCAAGAGTGTTTCTTTTAGAAAAGTTTTTCTAAAGACTTTTAAGGTGAAATGCAACCTAAATATGCACTCTAAGTAAGGCTCTTACAAGAATCTAAGACTTTTAATGAATTAAACATTTGCACACTAGTCTTCAAAGATTTTTCATCGAATTCTTCAATTTCTTCATAGCCTTAGCTTAAATGCAGTTGATTCTACTTGCTCATCATCAAAACCTTGTACTTGAAGTATCATGTATGGATTCATTGTCGTAACAATCTCCCCCTTTTTGATGATGACAAACTTAATCGAAGATGAAGCATTTAGATGCATAGATGGAGATTTTACTCCCCCTATCAATATGCTGCAAAACATTAAAAGTTAGTACATTTAAAGCCCATATATCACATATTGATTGGTTTGCATTTTCATTCATCATTACTTCATGCATTTTATCTTTTTCTCCATATGAGATTTTTCTCTTGCAAGATCTCCTGCAAATTCAATTTAATGCTATCTTTTATCTTTTTCTCCCCCTTTGTCAGAATAAAAAAGAGTAAGGGCAGAAATAGCATAAGCAAAATAGCGATACAAGTTTAAAATATTATAACCCATAAAGTATGAAAGTTTAGACAACAAAGATCAGAAAAGTGAGTTGAGCAAATCCTTGATTGAAGTAATCTCTTTCTAAATCGAAGATAGTTGTTGAGTCACATCTTCACGAAAAGTGTGTTGATGCAGCTCCAAAGCTTCCAGTCTCTGCATAACTTCATCATTGTCTTGATTTGTAGAAAATTTCTTTCTTTTTGCATGTGATGAAGGTGTCGCAGAAGGTGAAGGTTCAGAAATTGATGGTTCAGTAGGATCAGATGGCTCAGTTTGATCAACATTTAAAGGAGGCAGATATTTAATTTTCATTCTATGAAAAATTGTTTGATCAAAGAATTCTTTTTGCTTAATATATTTTTCATTTGTTAAGGGGACTTTGAAATGTCTAAAAATATGAGTTAAAAGACAACCATAAGGAAGAAACGGTTTTTGTTTCCACAAATTTGTAAAATACACATTTGCCCAATTGACAAAAATATTTCCAAATAAAACATAAAGAGCCGTAGAAAGATCTGTGGAATAATAATCAAAAGAACCAGTTTTAGGTAGAACATTGTGGGCAAGGATTCGTCCAGCAATGCGTGCACGAGTTTGAAGATTAGTATTTTTTAAAGGAGGGCAGTGAGGTGCACCTGGAAGAAGAATTTATTCAAAAACTCTTTCATCATTTAATTCAATAGTGTTGAAAAGAGTGTCTGAAGGTGGAATTTCAAGAATTTCTCCAAGTAGTTTCGAATCAAACTCGATTTCAACATCATGAACAAGAGAGGACAAAATTCCAGTTTCATGATTCATTTGTAGATTTGTGTAAAACAAGTGAATAAGAAAAGGATAGTGAAGAGTATCTGCACAAGCATCAAAAATATGTGAAATTCCAGGAAATAATTCTCTTATGTTGTAACAAGAAAATAAGTGAAATAGAACATTTCGGCCTGGTAAAATAGGTAGTGCAGAAATTGATCCAAAAGTATCATATAAAAGAGGATTTTGGAGTAATTTGAGTGAAAAACCATGTCTTGAAGTAGGTGTAGGAGGAGGAGAACCTAAACCTTTTGCAGATGCAGACTTCGTATAAGGCATGATTAAAAAACAGATTTACCAAAAAAAATGTTGGCTTCCAAACGATTTTCGGTAGAGGAAAATGTTGTCCGGCGTTCAGAAACGAAGGAAGATACGATGGCTGACGGCGAGTGTGAAGGCTGCCACAAGGGGATTCCGGCAATGGCGGAAAATACACTGTCACGGCAAGAGAGTTCCAGCGTGTTTTGAAGATGCGCCAGTTACTGCAAGAGGATTCCGGTGTTTCAAGATCACGGCCAGAAGACTCCGGCGTCTCCTTGTCACGGCAAGAAAATCCCGACGAAGATGGGATCGAACGACACTCCGAGGGTTTTTCGAAAAAGAGAGAGGCAAAAGAGAAAGAGGGTTTTCGTTTTAAGGGTTTTGTTTTTAAGAAAAACGAAAAGGTACGAAAACGAAGTGAAACGATGCCTATTTTAAAAAGAACGGGTAAAAAAAAATCCAAGGGGTATCGGGTCCCTTCATTTAAAATTTTTTAAAAATTTTAGTCGACTAAAACTTTATCGGTTGACTAAAAAATGTGCGACTCATTCTAAAAATATCATCAGTCAACTAGAAATATATCGGTCGACTAATATGGTGCGATTCATTCTAAAATTCTAAAACATCAGTCGACTAGAATTTTATCGGTCGACTAATATAGTGCGATTTTGAGATTTTGTTCAAAAAACAACATTTTTACAAATCTAAAAATGAGCAAATACCTAGTTCTCTCCTAATTCTCATAAAATCTTCATTCTTAAGAGGTTTAGTGAAGATATCAGCATGTTGTTCTTTAGTGGAAATAAAATTTAACGAAATATCTCCTTTTAACACATGATCTCTTAAAAATGATGTCTAACTTCAATATGCTTAGTTCTTGAGTGCTGAATAGGATTTTTCGAAAGATTTATAGCACTAGTGTTATCAAAATAAATAGTTGTTGTGGAGTAATTCAAACCAAAATCTTTTAAGGTCTGTTTCATCCAAAGTACTTGTGAACATACTAAACTAGCCGCTATATATTCAGCTTCAGTTGTTGAGAGTGATACTGAATTTTGCTTTTTACTGAACCAAGAGACTAAGGAATTTCCTAAGAAATGACAAGTTCCACTAGTACTCTTGCGATCAGATTTACTTCCTGCAAAATCTGCATCACTATATGAAACTAAATCAAAGGAAGATGATTTTGGGTAAAACAAACCGAAATTTGAAGTATTTTTCAAATAACGAAGAATTTGTTTTACGGCAGTTAAATAAGATTCCTTTGGATTAGCTTGAAATCTTGCACACATACACACACTAAACATAATATCAGGTCGACTAGCAGTTAAGTATAATAGAGATCCGATCATACCTCTGTAGAGCTTAGTATCTACACTTTTACCATTTTCATCTTTATCAAGAGAAGTAGTTGTACTCATAGGATTCCTTCTTGATTTCGATGAGTCCATCCCAAATCTCTTGAGAAGTTCTTTTGTATACTTAGCCTGATTGATGAAGATTCCTTCTTCAGTTTGCTTTATTTGAAGTCCAAGGAAGTAGTTTAATTCGCCCATCAAGCTCATTTCAAACTCTTCCTGCATAGCTTTAGCAAATTCTTTACAAAAAGAATCATTAGTAGAACCAAATATTATGTCATCAACATAAATTTGCATAATAAGAATATCTGAATTAAGATTTTTAATAAATAAAGTGGAGTCTACCCGACCAATGGAAAAACCAGATTGTTCTAGAAAATTTCGTAGTCTTTCATACCACGCTCTTGGTGCTTGTTTGAGTCCATACAAAGCTCTTTTCAATTTGTAGACTTTTTCTGGATATTTCTCATTTTCAAAGCCTGGAGGTTGCTCTACATAAACTTCTTCATTGATGTGTCCATTTAAGAATGCACTCTTAACATCAATTTGATATAACTTGAAGTTCATGTAACTAGCAAAAGCAAGCATCATTCGAATTGACTCTAATCGAGCCACTGGTGCATAGGTTTCATCAAAATCTATGCCTTCTTCTTGATTATAGCCTTGTGCTACTAGCCTTGCTTTGTTACGAATGACTTCACCATTTTCGTCCAGCTTATTTCGGAAGACCCATCTTGTTCCAATTACTGGATGATTCTTTGGTCTATCAACTAGATCCCAAACATCATTCCTAGTAAATTGGTTAAGTTCTTCAGACATGGCCAAAAGCCAAAATTCATCATCACAAGCCTCATTGATATTCTTTGATTCTAATTTAGATATGAAAGCAACATTTGCAATATATTTTTCTAATTGCCTTCTAGTTTGGACACCACTCTTTATTTCACCAATAACTTGTTCATGTGGATGATTAGGAACTTCTTTCCAAACCGGTTGAAGAGGAATATTTTCTTGAGAAGTACTCTCTATCAAGGGTTCTTCTTGAAGTATTACTTCTTTTCCTTCGCTTAGAGGTATAACCTGCTCACAATTCTCATCAAATGCAACATGTAAAGATTCTTCAATACAAGATGTTCTTTTATTGAAAATACGATAAGCTTTACTTCTAGAAGAATATCCAAGAAATATTGATTCATCTGATTTTGAATCAAACTTATCAAGATTATCTTTGGTATTTAACAAGAAACATTTACTACCAAAAATTTTGAAATATGAGATCTTTGGTATACGATCATAATACAATTCAAAACATGTTTTATGTAAAATTGGTAGAATAAGAACACGGTTTAGAACATAACATATTGTATTAATTGCTTCAGCCCAAAAGTATTTTGGTAAATTTTTATCTTGAAGCATGTTTTTAGTACATTCTTGCAAAGTTCTATTCTTTCTTTCAACAACTCCATTTTGAGGAGCCGCTCTAGGAAAAGCAAAGTTGTGAGATATACCATGTAAATCACAAAACTTTAGAAAATATTCATTTTCAAATTCACCACCATGATCACTACGAATTTTAATTATTGATGTAGATTTTTCATTTGTAATTCTTCTACAAAGTTTAGAAAATTCCGAAAAAGCATCATTTTTGCTTTTTAGAAAAATCACCCATGTAAACCGAGAATAATCATCTACTATAACAAAAGCATACTTGCTACCATTCAAACTTTGAATTCTAGATGGTCCAAATAGATCTACATGTAAAAGTTCAAGAGGACGTTTTGTTGAAACTATATCTTTTGCTTTAAAAGAACTCTTGATTTGTTTACCCCTTTGGCAAGCATCACATACGTGATCTTTCTTATATGGTATTCTAGGTAGGCCTCTTACAAGATCATTCTTGGATAACTTTGAAATAATTTTAAAGTTAACATGCCCAAGTCTCTTGTGCCATAACCATTGAATTTCATTTGAAACAATAAGACATTTTTCATTAAAAGTGGGTAATTCATCTAGATATAGTTCATACACATTGTTCCTTCTTTTACCTTTAAAAATGCTCTTTTTAGATTGAAAATCAGAAATTAAGCATAAATCATTTTCAAATGAAACATGAAAACCTTTATCACATAATTGACTAATAGATATTAAATTATGCATTAAACCATCTACTAAAAGAACATTTTCTATAAAGGGAAATTTTGGTTTACCAATATTACCAATACCTATTACTTTTCCCTTGTTATTGTCACCAAAGGTGACGGTTCCTCCATCCTTATTTTAGAGGGTGGAAAATAACTCCGGCCTTCTAGTCATATGTTTGGAACAGCCGCTGTCCAATATCCATTTGCTCCTTATGTTGTGTACCTACAACAAAATTAGAAAACAGAGCATTTGACCCCTTTCTATTTTCGGGTCCATGAGAGTTAGTCTTAGGAACCCATATCCATTTGGATTTTGGTTTCCTTTGATAATAAATATTCTTTCTATAAAAGGATTTATCATGTCTAGAATAATCATGTCTAGGATAATCATGTCTGGAATAATAAGCATTATAGTTTCCATGATTAGATGCATTTCTATTAGAACTAGAAAGTTTAGTTCTATGAACAAATGGTTGAGAATAATGTCTTTGATTTTTCACCACATAGTTTGGTCTATCTTGAGTATCAAAGAAGCTATATCCCAATCCGGTTTTATTAACTGAGCATCTTTGAGAACCAAGAAGTTTTTCTAGATTCTTTTGACCATTTGTGAATTTGGTCACTATGGAAAGAAGATCATTTGATTTTTCTTTTAGACTAGATATTTCTTTTTGTAAGAGATTGGTTCTAACTCCAACTTCTTTTATCTCAAATGCTTGGCAAGAGTTTTCCTTCTTGAGACCTTTTATCTCTTGAAGTAATACTTTATTTTGAGAGCCAAGAGTTAAATTTTCAGTTTTTAACTCTTTATTTTTAGAACTTAGACTCTTAAATTTAGCATATAAATCATTGAATGCTTCAAATAATTCATCATAGTCAAATTGACTTACCGAATCTTCTTATGCTACAAAACACATGTTGGCGACTTCTTCATTTGTTTCTTCATCGGAAGATGAGTCACTATCATCCCAACATGCTTGAAATGCTTTTTTCTTCTTGAATTGGTCCTTGGGCTTGATTTTGAGAAGAGGACAATCTTTCTTGATATGTCCTGCTTTTTTGCAGTTACATCATTTAACTTCATTGGGATTGGAAGAATCTGCTTTCTTTACCTTTCTTTGAAATCTTCCTCTTTTGATGAATCTTCTGAATTGCCTTGTGATGAGGGCAATATCTTCATCTTCTTCTGAATTTTCTGAGTCAGAAGTAGCCTTAAAAGCAAGAGATTTCTTCTTGGGCTCTTCTTCTTGTTTGTCTTGAAGTTGGACTTCATATGCCGTAAGGTTACCAACCAAATCTTTAAGAGTGAGAGTGTTAAGATCATTTGCTTCTTCAATAGCAGTGGTTTTTCTCTCCCATTCAGGAGTTAAACACCTTAGAATCTTTCTGACTAAATCCACTTGTGAATATTCTTTTCCAAGGGATTTCAAAGTGTTAGTTATATCGGTCATTCTAGTTACCATGTCCGATATAGATTCATTTTGCTTCATTTTGAACAATTCAAATTTATCAACTAAAGAAGCAATTTTAGATTCCTTTACCTTTGATGTACCTTCGTGAGTCACGAGAAGAGTATGCCATATTTCATTTGCTGTAGAGCATTGAGAGATGCGATTGAACTCTACCTTGTCAACGGCACAGTACAATGCATTCATGGCTTTGGCATTCAGTGAAGCAGTCTTCTTTTCATCATCGGTCCATTGGCTGAAATCAGTTGATGGAGTTTGGTACTTTTCTGAAACAACTCTCCAGATTTCGAGATCCATGGATTGCAAGAATATTGTCATTCTTACTTTTCAGTATCCATAGTTTGTTTCATCGAAGAGAGGAGGACGAACAGAGGAGCTTCCTTCTTTGTGCTGAGATGTTGTAGTTGCCATGCTAGATGATGGTCAAATCAAAGTAATAGCAAACCTGTACTCTGCTACCAAATGAAAGTGCACTAGGATCGAGGCAACAAGCACTAGAGGGGGGTGAATAGTGCTTTTAAAAATTGTCTGTGGAATATTGAAGGATTTTGCAAATCGAAAAGCAAACACACAAAGAACACAAGATTTTATCCTGGTTCGATCTTTCCCGACCTACATCCAGTCCCCAAGCAAAACCCACTTGAGATTTACACTATCAACCTTGTTAACTACAAGATCACACAGACCAAAACCGGTCTCACTTTCAGTAACATCCCTACTGAAAGCAAACAACTCCTTTAAACCAAGGAGTCCTTCTTTTTACAAAAAAATAAGTAACAACTTACAATACAACCTATGAGCCTTTCTTTTGAATGCAAATGAGATGCAATTGGCTTTTGAGGTTGTTGAAATACTCTACTCACGAATTCACTATCTCTCAAAGTGATTTGAGTGAAAAACTGAAGTGAAAATATCAAGTGAGTGAGAAAACAAATACTTGAATGAATAAAAGTGAAAAGCAATAAGTAAATGATTCAAATCGATTGAATTCTTGTTATTTTGAGTGTAAAATGCACTCATATTTATAGTTAAAGTTTTCCATACGTTGAGAGTATGAAAGGGTGTCAAAACTGTCCATTTTGAACGATCAAAATGTTTGAAAAACAAAAAGACACGCCTTTTTGAAGTTTCAGGAAAACGACAAAATTAGTCAACTGAAACATCAGTTAGTCGACTAATAGTTAGTTATTAGTAGACTGACAGTTATCATCGGTCAACTGATCTGTTAATTGAGCCGTTTGAAAATCAAAACTTTTGAAACTTAGTCGACTAGAGAAAAATTAGTCGACTGATAATATCATCAGTAGACTGAAAAACCTTTCAGTCGACTACTGCTAAAATCTTCTGAAAAATAAACATTATGTTCGGTCGATTGATAAAAGCTTTAGTCGAGTGCTGCTAAATTTTCAGAAAACACATGTTCTGTTCAGTCGACTGATAAAACCATTAGTCGACTGCTGCTAATTTTCCAGAAAACAGACATTTTGTCCAGTCGACTAATAAAACCTTCGGTCGACTAATTTGACAAAAATGACTTTTTAGAAAATATGGCGCGAAAAGATTAGTCGACTGGTAAGTCAATTGGTCGACTAATAAACATGAAAATTTAAGAAAAGAGTTTTCTAAAAAGATTTTCAAGAGTGTTTCTTTTAGAAAAGTTTTTCTAAAGACTTTTAAGGTGAAATACAACTTAAATATGCACTCTAAGTAAGGCTCTTACAAGAATCTAAGACTTTTAATGAATTAAACATTTGCACACTAGTCTTCAAAGATTCTTTATCGAATTCTTCAATTTTTTCATAGCCTTAGCTGAAATGCAGTTGATTCTACTTGCTTATCATCAAAACCTTGTACTTGAAGTATCATGTATGGCTTCATTGTTGTAACAAGCTCAACTCACAATGTGGGTTCGTTGCCCACACTAACTCGCCCTGAAGTTTTTAGCCTTTCACAAGTCTCACTGATAAATACGCCCCTTACAAGGTGCCTCGAGTCCCCTTTATACTTACGGGACAGATCAAGTGCCAAAAGTGGATCATGTGATTAATGCAAACGTACACGAAACACAATCAAATATTCATTAAATGTTAGAACACTTGAATTATCAACATGATTCATGCAATTACTCTAACCTTGGTAACATGATGTGCAAGTGAAAGTACTCATTTGTATTATAACATTTATGTCACATTGTTCTCATGTAGTGTGTAAGCGTACATAAATCAAAACAATATGAGAATGATATTGCATGTTGGCTAATCCCAATTCGACCATATTAGATGATAAACAAGCTTAATTAGGCCGTTTGAGTTCAGTGACATGATATGCCATGGTGCACGTGAATTCTCCATTCTATCAAGGATACTACCAATTTTTTTGAATGCCCAAAGTGTGCAAGTTGCATATAGTTTTACATATGCAGTTTGTGCTCATGATATGGTGATCTATATGACATTTTTGTGCATCAACATACTACATTTTGGTGACGATTTCATAAAAGCAATATGGATGTATTCTGAGAACTTGTCAAGTGTGTGTTCATTTCCAAGACATGTATATGCATATATACGTATCTATCGAACTGTCATAAATATTAAAAATGTAAGAAACATCACATCGCAGTGAGTAAGGTGTTGTCCAGCACTATTGCTCTATTGTGTGCACCACCAAAAAGGGGGGGAAATATAGTGTACAGAAAGATCAGTATTTTTGAGATATTTAGGCGAAGATTCAACCCTGACCCTAAACATAAAAGTTATAGAGTTATCTTTTAACTTTTCACAAAATCAAATTAATCAAATTTTCATTGAGGGAGTCAGGAGAAATCTCAAAAATATGGGACATTGTACAGAGCGTTCTAGACTGAACAGAGACTGACAACAATCCGAATGTTCTATATTTTAATAGGGAATTTGAAGGACCTTGCATACTGAATCAGGAAAAGTAGTCAACTATAAAGTTGGAGGACTGTGTCTGAGCTTTCCAGAATATCCATGAATACTGAAATCCAACCTGTATCGAAGGAGATACAGTTAATTTATCAGAGGTGTCTCTGACAACTCTGGATTCAGGAAAGATCCAATCCATGCGAAAACTATATTTTGACAGAGATTTTAAAGGATTCCACATACCGAATTAGGCCAAACCTTTAACTACAAAGTTAGAGGTATGAGTCTGAGATTTCTAGAATGTCTAAGAACACCAAAATTTGACCTGTATCCAAGGAGATACAGTCAGTTTATCAGAGTTGTCTCTGACAACTCTATATTCGGAAAAGATCTAATGCATGCAAAAATTATATTTTGATAGAGATTTTAGAGGATCCTACAAACTGAATCAGGCTAAACTTTTAACTATAAAGTTAGAGGTTTGAGTCTGAGCTTTTCAGAATGTCTAAGAACATTGAAATCTGACATGTATCCAAGGAGATACAGTTAGTTTATCAAAGGTATCTCTGACAACTCTAGATTCGAGAAAGATCCAATGCATGCAAAAACTAGATTTCTTTTTTTGAAACATATGTGTGTGTATATTCATGTGATGCATCTCACATAGGTGCTATGAACTGAATATAAAAAATACCACACAAATCTAATCTACATGCAACTCACACACATGCATTTGTGAAATTCGGTTTCATGAAGGAAGAAGATACAATCACATATATTTTTTTGAAACGAAAATAAAGGATTTACAAATAGAAGATTAAAGAAAACTCACCCTTGATGCTACCGGAATAATGAAAGTATTTTCTCTTGCTTGGGCGTGTAGGGTGAAGTCACACGTGGTACCCAACCCTAAACACTAGCAAGAAGGAGAGAAGAAAGGAAGAAGCACAGTCGGCTATGGTGGGAGCCCCACGATTTTGGGACAGGGAGAATGGAGAGAGAAAAAGAAGAGGAGAGAATGACTTTCTCTCTCTTCTCAAAAGATATAAATATGTTAGGGTTTTAAGTGAATGGCTGAGATTAACAGTTAGAAATGAATGGCTAGGATGTATGCCACACCCTTCTAGGCGGTGGCACACTTATAATATTTTAGTTTCACTTTTCCTATGCCCAATAGGCTTATTTTGTTTGAATTTCTTTGAAAACCTTTCAAAAATGTCACTCCCCAAGTCCCTACACGCCTTTTAGGGTTTGGAAAAGTTTCAAAAATGCTCCCACCCCCCCCCCCCTAGAGTAGAAACACCAAACTTATTTGATTTTATTAGAAATAAACCTAAGTTTTAGAGAACATCACTCTAAATCACCGAAAACCTCAAATTTTGATAATTCTCGTCTTAATTTTTTCAAAATGAGTTGAATTTAGGCAATTATACTTTCGGTAATTCAAAACCAATGCCCTTATGCATTTTTAATAAAACTTACGTGTTTGACATAATATCACTACGATATATATATATATATACACGTATACCTACATTCTAGGGTTTTGTATGTATATACATATACAAACATGTACTCATATGCATATACTTATACATGCACATATATGTACGTATACATACATAGATTCATGTAAACACACATAAACTTAAATTTCCATATATAAGTAAATTTTCAAAGCACATCTTTAAATTTTCATCTCTTGCGAAAATTGCTCTTGTCATGACTCATGTTCTATCGATATACGCTTTTCAGTAATTCCCATGAAATAACAAGGTTTTTTTCTCGTTTGGGCCTCAAATTCGAGGATTTACTAATCTAATATATTATGAATTTAATTTAAGGTTCTCAGAAATTAATGTACGATAGATTGCCTTCAATCATGCCATACATCTTACTTACGTGATTTAGGGTCTCGTATATCCATACTTATATACATATGCATATATATAATGCATAACTATATGCAAAAACCTCATAATTAACACAAGCCATTTACTATCACTGAATCACATCATATATTGCATTTTCTCAGAAAATTTTTGGGTCTTACATTCTACCCTCCTTAAAAAGGATTTCATCCGCGAAATCACAAACATCGAACAACAACAAAATGGTTAGATCTCCTCTGACGGTGCCTAAACGGCAATAACTAAGTCTCTTGTAGACTTCCTTGGAAAAAACTTGGCAATATGCCCCGGTTGTCCACACTTGAAACATTTGCCATCATAGAGAGTGCAAACTCCGAAAGGATAATCTTTATCGCATCGCCGATACATTCACTGGACATTCAGTCACTGGGATTGCCTTTTTTGGCAGTTCTGATGTCCTTTTTGACGCTTTTGCTTTTTAGTAGGTGGTGAGGACTCCTTCCTATTGGGATTCTTCTCGTTGGTATGCACATGCATCATAATCGATGATCCGGTTTCATTCTGTTGATTCTTTTGTTCCTCGATCCAGTCTTCTTTCAGTAGAGTAGCTACTTCAATAGCCTCCTAGAGTGACTTTGGCCCGCTAGTGAACACCTTGGTTCTCAGAGTAGACCTCAAACCATTAGTGAACTTCATTGCTCGTTCCTTTTCTGCAATGTAAACATTTGGACAATATCTTTCCAAACAACAAAACTTAGTGATATAATCTGCCAAGGTTATTGTCTCTTGTTGTAGGTCTAGGAATTCTTGCATTTTCTTACTTCGTTCATGCTTAGGAAAATACGCCGAGTTAAAAACTTCTATAAATTCATCCCACATAACATTCTTGTCTTTGAATTTAATTGAAGAGATCGTGTCCCACCATTTCTCAGTGTGGTCTTTCAAATGATAGGTACTAAAGTTCACTTTCTGCTTCTCAAAAACATTCAAAACATGAAAAATATGTTCTATCTCACGTATCCACGATTCTGCAGCCTCAGGGCTTGTTTTACCCTCAAAAGCAGGAGGATCCAATTCTATGATGCGCTTATAGGTAATCGTACTTATGTTCTGCCCACCTTGGGCTACGTGTTGAAGGTTCACACCCAACAATTGCATTGCAACCACTTGTTGTTGCACAACCTCCACAAGGTTGCTCATAGTGCTCATGATATCGTCGCACCTGGCCTCCCATGCCATCTATCTAGACAAAAAGACATAATGATTAATGGATACGTCTTCTAACAAAGGAAAGAAGAGAAGAAGAATAATCATCTAAGAAAACTCTTGCCTTCTCAGCCCTTTTTGAAGAAAATGACTCAAAAGATGATTCTGAAATAGCTATTCTAACTCGGAGATTCCATCGATTTATGAAAAAGGATAGGTTGTTCAAAAAGCATAAGGAAAAGCAGGATCCCAAAGAAGAAACCATCTACTATCATTGCTAAAAGTCAGGTCATGTAAAACATGACTATCCTCTTCTAAAAAGGAGATCCAAAGAAAAAGACCCAAAAAAATACTTCAAGAAGAAATCTCTTCATGCTCAATGGGATGACTCAGAGCCATCCTCAAGTGAAAATTCAAGTGATGATGAAGCAGAAACAGCAAACATGTGCTTCATGACAAAAGAAATCCCTATAAGTCCAAAATCTAACTTTTCTTTTGATGAACTTCTAGATGCTTTTCAAGAACTATTTGAAGAATCTAGAAAAATGAGTCTCAAAAATAAAGTTTTAAAATAAGAAAACTTAGATCTTTCTCAAAAAAATGAAAAGCTTACTATTGAAAATTCTGATCTAAAGGAGAAAAATCTAAGGCTTGCCTCTTAAATGAATTCTACTAATGCAAAGACTAAAAGTCTTCAAATAGAAACTTCAGAATTAAGAAGTAAAACTGAAAATTTGATGAAAACGGTTTTCAAATTTACCAAAGGTAAAGAGAACCTAGATAAACTTCTAGTTTCTCAAAAAGTCTCATTTTACAAAAATGGTATTGGTCACTCTCATTTCAATAAACCTTTTTGTTCAAATCAGAAAACTACTTTTGTCAATAATTCTTTAAACTCCAAGATGAGTCATCATTCTTATAATAATTATAAATCAAATACTATGAACTCTTCCCTGATCAAAGAGAAATCCAAATCTAAATGGATATGAGTTCCTAAATCTAACAAAAAGGGACTTGATTGGGTACCAAAAAGGTTTTTCCCTTAATTTGTTGCAGGCACTGAAAAAGAAGAAGAGGTGGATATTAGATAGTGGATGTTCAAAACATATGACAGGATGTCCAGAACTATTTGATGTTCTTCAATACAAAGAAGCAGGAACTGTCACCTTTGGAGATAACAACAAAGGTTTAATAATTGGTATTGGTAATATCGGTAATATTGATTATCCTCTTATTAAAGACATTCTCCTTGTGAAAGGTTTAAAACATAATCTTTTAAGCATCAGTCAAATGTGTGACATAGGATATAATATCAGTTTTAAACATGATGCATGTCTTATCTTTGACTTAAACAAAAATATTATTTTAAAAGAACAAAGAAAAATTAATGTCTGTGAATTATATTTAGATAATATTTCTGAACATTGTCTCATTGCTAATAATAACTCTCAAAATTTATGACATATGAGGATGGGACATATCAACTTTAAATATATCTCAAAACTTGCCAAAAATAATTTGGTTCATGGGTTGCCTAAAATGTCTTTTAAAAAAGATTATTTTTGTGATGCTTGTCAATTGGGAAAACTGTCATAATCATCTTTCAAAACAAAGAATATGGTGTCAAGCGAAAGACCTTTAAAGCTTCTTCATCTGGATCTTTTTGGTCCTTCTAGGATAGCTAGTCTTAATCATAATAGATATGTGTTTGTAATTATTGATGACTACTCAAGATTCACTTGGGTAATATTTTTTAAAAACAAAAGTGACACGTTTCATAAATTTGAGATTTTATGCAAAATATTACAAAATGAAAAATCTTCCACCATTATTAAAATTCGAAGTAACCATGGAAGAGAATTTGATAATGAACTTTTTATTAATTTCTATAACTTGCATGGTATTTCTCATAACTTTTCCTTTCCTAGAGCTGCACTCCAGAATGGTGTAGTAAAAAGAAAGAATAGAACCCTTCAAGAATCGGCTAGAACAATGCTCCAACATAACAATCTTGCCAAATATTTTTGGGCTGAAGCTGTAAATATTGCATGTTATATCTTAAATAGAGTTCTTATTCGGCCTTTATTGAATGAAACTCACTATGAACTATTCTATGACAAAACTCCAAGAATAGACTACTTTAAAGTCATTGGTTGTAAATGTTTTATCTTGAATACTAAAGATAGTCTTGATAAATTTGATGCTAAATCTATTGAAGGCATATTCTTAAGATATTCAAGTCATAGTAAATCATATAGAGTTTTCAATAAGAGTACTAACACTATTGAAGAATCTACGCATGTCAGTTTTGATGAATCTATTAGTCCATTTGTTTATAATGACACTAATGATGATGACTTTAAAAATACAGATTTTCCTATAGGTAATGCAGCAAAATCTAATGAAAATGATCATCAAAAAATATTTGCTGAAATCAAAGATCATCCTCAAAAGCATATTTTCGGAGATCTAACCAAAGGGGTTCAAACAATGGCTCAATTGAAACGTATTGCAAATATGGCTTTTATTTCTCAACTTGAACCTAAAAAGATTGATGAAGCCATCATAGATGAATTATGGATGCTGGCAATGACTGAAGAACTTAACCAATTTCAAAGAACTGATGTGTGGGATCTTGTACCTAAACCAAAAGATCATCAAATTATTGGGACAAGATGGATCTTCAGAAACAAACTAGATAAATCAGGTAAAGTAATAAAAAATAAGGCAAGGCTGGTAGCTCAAGGATATAATCAGGAGGAAGGTATTGAGTTTAATGAAACTTTTGCTCATGTTGCTAAACTTGAATCCATAAGAATGTTTTTAGCTTATGCAAGTTATATGGATTTTAAGTTATATCAAATGGATGTCAAAAGTGTTTTTCTAAATGGATTTATAAATGAATAAGTTTATATAAAACAACCTCCAAATTTTGAAAATGAATCATTTTCAGATCATGTATTTAAACTAAAACATGCTCTATATGGTTTAAAACAAGCACCACATTCATGGTACGATCATCTTAAGACATTTCTTTTAAAATTTGGATTTTCAATAGGAAAAGTATATTCAACTTTATTTATAAAAGTAGTGGATGTGCATACCCTAATCGGTCAAATATATATAGACGATATCATATTTGGATTAACTAATGACAGTCTTTGTCAAGAATTTTCTAAGTCTATGCAGAAAGAGTTTGAAATGAGTATGATGGGAGAACTCACCTACTTTCTTGGATTGCACATAAAGCAAACCAAGGATGAAGTATTCATCAATCAGTCAAAATATGAAAATGAGCTTCTAAAGAGGTTCAATATGAACTCATCAGCTTCAAAGAACACACCTATGAGTACAACTACTACATTGAACAAAGATGAAGATGTGTAAGATTGTTGATACAAAATTATACAGCGGTATGATAGGATCTCTACTATATTTAACTACTAGCCGACCAGATATCATGTTCAGTATATGTCTGTGTGATAGATTTTAGTCTGATCTTAAAGAATCACATCTAAAAGTTGTGAAAAGAATTATGAGATACTTAAAAGAAATAATTGATTTTGGATTATTTTATTCAAAATCATCTAATTTTGATTTAATCTCTTACAGTGATGTTGATTTTGCTGATAGTAAATCTGACAGAAAAAGCACAAGTGGAACATGTCATTTGCTAGGACATTCACTAGTATCTTGGTTCAGTAAGAAATAAAATTGTGTATCTTTATCAACTACTAAAGCATAATATATAGATGCAAGTCTGGCATGTATACAAGTAATCTGGATGAAACAAACTCTTAATGATTTTGGTTTAAACTTTAAAAATACAACTATATTTTGTGATAATACAAGTACAATAAATCTTTCAAAAAATCCTATATTACATTCTTGTATAAAGCATATCCAAATTAGATATCATTTTCTACGTGAACAAGTTCTTAACAATATAATTAAACTTAAACTATTTTTCAAAAGAATGGATATGACCACTCATTCATGAGTTGCCTAAAGTTACATCTTCTCTTGATATGCAATAATACTACACTATTTATTTAAATGGATTTATCTCCATAGCTTCTCATCACATGAAAAATTCTTGATCATTTCATTTCAAAATTTCCGTTACATTCTTGTAGTCTCTAACTACCTAGTTCATATTCAAGACTCTCATTCTACTCACAATGGCCTCATCTTCCCAAACCTTCAATGAGGAAATTGACATGATTGACTCCTTGGAGCTTCGTTATCCGGATTTAATCCAACACCACAACTATGTAAGTTCTCTTCAAATCCAACCTGGTAGGCTCATTTCTTTTGAAGACTTTACATCTTTCGATCTTGAAACCTCTCTACAAGATTTTGTCTACATTTTAGGCTCATCCAACCGTGCATCTTATTATTTTGATCTTGTAAAACTCTTCTACACCAACATGTCAGTTGATAATGACCATCAAAACATCACTACTATGGTTCGTGGTCGTCTCATTTTTTTTTCAATGTTCACACACTATGTGCTATTTTAAACATCTCATCCTATGGCATTGACTTGTCCAACATTGTACCCATTGAATGCACTGTGTTCAAAAAGATTCTCAACTCTTCTAGGCTGACCAAGTTTCCTTGGCACTCCAGCAACCTTAAACCGCATGTGAGACTTCTCTCACAGATCCTGTTCCACAATGTATTTCCAAAACAAAATACCAGAGGATTTGTGGCAAACGAGATCTCTCTATTATTGTATACGATTTTTTGTGCTCTCCCTATAAACTGGTCATCTATCATTTTTTAAAACATGATCAACTTCCGAGTCATTCGTCTCCTTCCGTTTGGCTACTTCATCACACTCATTCTGTCATTCTTCCACGTACCGCTTCAAGACGAAGTAGTATCCATCTCTACTAAAGTCTTCAACGCCTCCACTCTTTCCCAAGAAAGTTCACCCCTACCACAAAATGAAGATGAAGACGAATCTTATGATTCTGAACAAACATCCCAATCAGATATGTTCTCGGTTCTGATGGATGTTCAAACAACGCAAGATTTATTCATGCAGAATCAAGCATCTTTATTATCGGTGTTTCAATCATTAAACTTGGACAAGACCTCATTCTCAAACATCTACAGTCGCCATCCAACTCGGAATGATTTTTTATTATCTCACTTTTGTCGATGACAAAGGGGGAGAAAAACTCATGTGCATATATGATGTGTACACCACTTTAAAACTCTATTTTGTGTCTGTAATAAGCACATACTCTGATCTATTGCTTCTACTGCTTGATTATTATTTTCTTTATGAATATCTCTATCATATGCATTGCTATTTATCATGTTTAATCATCTTGATATGTATGGCATATTAATAGGGGGAGCATATATTGTCATCATCAAAAAAGGAAAGAATGTTGAGAAACAATATTTTGATGATGAATATGTGATGTGATATGATATGCTTATTATGCCTAACATGATGATATCTGAAATGTTATATTATGACTTGATATGATTTTTTGTGTATTTAACGTGCATTTGTTGTAAGGTTCTTTCACTAAAGAATAGTGAAGACTATGTGATCACGTGTAACATTTTGAAGCAATCATGCTTGGATTCTGAAGAAAAAGCTTGATGGGCCTAGTATTCATAAAGTTTCTCCAAAGATGATCGACTGCCTCAAGATGATGATTTTTTCTTCTTTAGAGTCATATGTAACAGAACCTTCATAAGCATGCATATTTCATTTTACAGTATATGTTTTAAACTCACTCAATAAACATATAAGTCATTTATATACAAAAAGACAAGTTTTCATAAAAGTAACCGTTGAGTATGAGTTATATTATTTCAAAAAAACCTTTTTAGAACAATCATTGTACTTTCTAAAGCATCTATGAAAAAGACAAGGTGATAAGATATGCTAACTCAAAAGATAAGAGCATTCACATATGAATTGATGAGTTTTCAACAAAGCATTAATTGTATTTCAAAACAATTAATTCAAGAAATGGCTATTTTTTTATACTATCTAAAGCAATAAATGTAATTTCAAAAAACACTCACTCAAAAAGTGACGACTTGCATTTGAAAATATTATTTAATTACTCAAGCATTAATGGTATTTCAAAGCATTTACTCAAGAAATGACCATTTGTAAAATAATAATTACTTTAAATTACTCAAGCATTTATGAAAAAGACAAGTTAACAAGATATAAAAGCTCATGATTTCAAAAGCATTTATGTAAGAAAAGACAAATTATGAAAAGATGTATTGGTTCATAATACACAAACATTTATGTAAGAAATTTTTGTTCATACTTCAAAGCATTCATTTGAAAAATGACAATGTGAGAAAATGAATATTATAATATACAAACATTTATTGTTTTCCAAAGCATTTATTTAAGAATGACAATTTATGAAAAAGTGAAATGGCACACAAAAATTATTATATTCTAAAGTACATAACTTTTTCATAAAAGAAAGGATGTTTTGAAAGACAAGGTGTCTCATATCAAAAAGTACTCTCATTTGAAATAGTCTTTCAAAAGGACACGTCTTTCTGTATACCTATATATACAAACAAAAAGATGTCAAAAACAAGAGTTTTTTCAAGAAAACACACAGAGCATTGAAAAGAAAGAGAAAAAAAAAGAGAGAGAAAAAGACAAGAAAAGCCCTTTGACAAAAATTGAGTGTCTTTGAGAAAAAGCAAAAAGAATATTTTGTTCTCCTGAGTGATTATTTTGCCTATTTTTGAAAGAGAGAACATTCTGTGAGAATCTTTCAAAGAGTGATATTTCAAACGTGCATTCATCTTTTGCATATCATTTTGAAGGTTCTATAGGAAAGTGTTGTAACTTTCTGTTGTTGATTGTTCCTTCTTGGTTTGAGAAGAAGACCTCTACAGGGTTGTCTGTACGAGGGTGTTGTTCCTTCTTGGTTTGAAAAGAAGACCTCTACAGGGTTGTCTGTACGAGGGTGTTATTCCTTTTTGGTTTGAGTATAAAACCTCTACAGGGTTGTCTGTACAAGAGTGTTGTTCCTTCTTGGTTTGAGAAGAAGACCTCTACAAGGTTGTCTGTATGAGGGTGCTTGTATTATTTATCCTTATTGGGTTTAACAAGGAGTAAATAGTGGATTACTCAAGTGGTAAGACATGAGGACTGGATGTAGGTTAGTAACTTGACCGAACCAGTATATATCTTGTATTGACTGTGTGGTGCTTGCAATTATTTTTAATTTCCGATCTGTGCTCAAATCCATTATTCACCCCCATCTAGTGGAATTTCAGTGGGAAATACTTAGTGTAAAAGTCGTTTGGGATGGATGCAATTGTAAGAATTGATGGAACTAGGGTGTGAAAATGTGAAAAAATGAGAGAGAGGAGGTGGTGGGTGGTGGTGAAATGGGTGGTGGAGAGTGTAAAAATAAATTTTTTCTTGGTAGGAAATATTCCTTCACCCCTCTTATGGAGGAATGTTTTCTATCAAAAGTGTACTTCTTAAAAAAAACTCTCTCAGCAAAAAGTCTCTTGTCTAAAAGTATCAAAAAAATTGTACTGAGTTTTTGCATTTTGCACTTTTCTTACATCTTTCTCGTTCGAAACATGAGAGAGGTTTTTGAGGAAGATGGGTAAATGACCAAAAAACAACATTGACTTTTTTTTTTGTTTCGTCGAGATTTGCTTTGTCTCGACAAGAAGATCATGGTTGCTGAGAAAGTTAAAGTTGATTACCAACGGGGGTGGTGGTGCTAGCACGGGGCTAGTGCACGTCACCTTTTATTGGGACATTAAAGGTTCAAACCCTAATGGTATAGCTGTGTAACTGGTAGGAGTCTGCCTAATCCCCAGCTTGCCTTTAAAAAAAGGAAGTCATTGCCAAGTGACAAGGACATACCAACATTAACAAAATTCAAGGCAAAAGCAATAGCATCTTCAATCATAATCACTTGTACGTTTCTCATGTTTGACTAACCTTGAGAGAATCTTGTGATTATGATTAACAATCACAAGATCTTGAGAAAATTCAAGAATCACAAGACATGCAAAAAATTTCTTTGAGTGTGATTTCTAGGGTCAAGTACTCATTCTAGGCCTATGAACCAGCACGAGCATCAGATCAGGCAATATGCTATAACACGTTTTCTTCATGTTTTGGCACCTCCACCTTCTGTGACAATTCATCTCTATTGTTTATTGCATAAACAGTGGGCCCCATCCAAGACGTCATAAGCACCTATTGCTATTAATCCCCAGGATGAACGGTTTTGGCATATCACTTTATGCGTTCTTAACTGCCACTCTCAAATGCCTCCCTCGAGAAGATGGGTGCCACTATTACATGGCAAGTCTGGCATTTCAATTTTCTAGGTGGAAGCTCTAACCCAAACATGCCAAGGGATTGACGCTGGTATCTATCACGGTTATGGCAATGGTGGGGAATTAGAATGGAGCTAGAAAATGTCAAACTCAGCAACGTTTAGGCTGCACCTAAAACACATTATACGGTGGATCTAAGCCTGGCATATCTTCATAAGTCCAAGCAAAGACTTCTTGATGCTATTTGAGAAAGTGGATGAGCCTTTCCTTCTCATCTGGACTCAAATTAGAAGCAATTTTGAGGACTTTCGGATCATCTTCTGAACCAATATTAACATCTTCTGTCGGATCCTGAACCAACGGCGATGGTTCATCCTGCTTCTGAATACTGGCAAATTCTGACAATTCTTGAATCGCTGAATTGAACTCTGCCAATTCTTTGATCTATCCTGCCACTTTGCTGACTTCTGCCCCTGCCTTTGCCTTACATATTCTGGCCGCTTTGGATTTATTTTGAGAAAAATTAGGATTGATAACGAGCCTTTTAAGCAATTTAGGAGCCATGATCTTGGCAATCCTGAAAAGCACAAAGAAGGTTTTCGAGCAAAGGTAAGAGATTCAAAAATAGCCTTTTGTACAAAGATAGAGAATGATGACATAGAAAAAGATATAAGCAAAGAATCATGTATGCCAAAATGAGAAAAGGAAACCAAAATTTCATTGATTGAAATATCTTTAATATTTACATATGGCTTGTTGAAGAAAAGAAAGAAACTGGGGCAGATTTTTTTCCCCTACAAGATGACATTAAAGAAAGAAAGCAGAAAACACTAGCATTGTCTTCATTCTACTCCTTTGATGAAGGTGGTCTTTCTGCCGGATGACTGACCTGAAAAACCCAAGCCTGTGCCCTCAACATGCTGAGTGGGGATGATTGGCTCTATCATACCGTCCTCATTTTTACCCAGGCCTCTGAAGGGCTGATAGTCGTGCTTCATTAGTAAATCAAATTCGTTCTTGGTTTTCGCGAACTGAGGGAATAGAGGATGATCTTTTATTAAAGTGAAATTGAGGCGCCCACCTAACTTGAAGAAGCAAGGTCCCTGCCACTGGATCACTGTGGTGACATTTTCTGTCGGTTGGACTTCCTTCAACTTTAGCATGTCCAGACTTTCACTCAGATTGATTTCATCGACCTCCCAAATGCTTGGGATGTCAGCAGTGAAAGTAAGACGGGGAATCATCGGCTGCGAGAGTCTCTCTTCTGGGTCTTCCCCTAAAATGATGGTGATCATGCCTCCCTTCGACCATTTGATGCACTGGTGAAGGGTCGAAGGAATGGCATTGGTGTTGTGGATCCAGGTACGATCGAGCAAAAGGTTGAATGTGGGCAGCACATTCACCACGTGGAACAAAACAGTATGCACCGAATAATTGATAAAAATTTCAAGGAAGACTTTTCCCCTGGCGGTCTGCCCATGGTTGTCGAAACAGTAGATCGTGATCGGATCTGGGGTGTATTCTTCTTCCTTCAGACCCAAGGCCCTGGCTGTCATCTCCGGACAGATATTGAGGTTGTTGCCTCCATCAACAAGTACATGAGGGACTGTCATGCCCCTGGTCCGCACCACTATGTAGAGAGCGTTGTTATGAAATGAATGAGGTTTTGGCAAATCCTCATCAGAAAATGTTATTGGTGCGTTCATCATTGCTTGGTTGACGATCTGAGCCATATATTGCGGTGTTGTGCTAGGCTTGACCTTGATCTTACGCAGCAGATCTTCTAGCACTTGTTGGTGCTCTGACAAAGCATGGGTCAGGTCCAGAATAGAGATGTTTGATAGAGCAGTAATTGGCTTCTGTACTGACCCTGGAGTCTCATCTTTCTTTGAAGCTGCTTTGATGAAGTGATTCGGAATCCTGTGGATTAGCTTGGCAATGTCTGCCGTCATCTTCACTGCCTCCTTGGTTAGTTTCTTGTTGCTGACAAACGAAGTAATATCCGCCCTCTTGGCGGAAGACTGTGCTTGGCAAAGGACTAGGACCTGATGCTGATTCTGAATGTCCTGGCTGGAACACGGCTGAATACTGTTATGGAGAAAGACTGCTTGTTCTCAAATCACTGAAGCTGAATGTTTTGGGAAAGGTTTGGACAAAAATTTGGGTTGTTGTTCGTCCTCATCCTCGATCAACAAATTCTTGTTGATGCAGTCATGGATGATGTTTTTGAGGACAAAACAATGTTCGGTGTCATGTCTGATGGAACTTGCAGACCTTATCAGTCCATTTTCTCATAGCAACTGGCAGATCTGCCACCTTGGGGAGTTTGATCATCCCTTTCGACATCATATATTCCAGGATGTCTTCGTGGGATTGCTCCAGGGTGGTGAATTCCTGATCATAACTCCATCCCTCATGCTTTGGTTTTTCTTGCTGTTTCGCTTTTGGTTGCGATGCTGATTGGACGGGCTGTGGCTTAACAAACTTCCCTTTCTGGGCTGCAGAGTTTGTTCTTTCGGCCCTAGAGTGTCCGACATTCTTGTTGTGATTTTTCTTGTTTTTCTTGCTGCCAGAACTACTGTTGTGGTCTGAGAAATCTGTGGAGTAAGCAACGTGTGCTTTCTTCTTTTGCTCGGGATTCTCTTGGACGAAAGGGTAACCCTTATATAGGCCATTATCCAGTCCTGTCTCGAGCCATTCGGCTCTCTCAATTAGCTTGATAAATGACTTGGCGGGAGATGTGGAAATGAGGTTCCTCAAAGGCTGGGCAAAGTTATTCAAAATGATTTGCAGGGCGTGCTCCTCTGGAATGGGAACCTTCATTTTGTTATAGGTGCTTATCCACCTATGGATGAATTCACTAGCTCTCTCATTCTCATTTTGCTTCAAATTGTATAGATGATTAAGAGTTGGTGTTGCTTCAACATTAAACATGAAGCGCTCGATAAAAAGATTTACGACTTTATCAAACTCTCATAGTTCGATAGGGTTGATGTGGTCTGTGTACAACCTGGCCGTTGTACCCTCTGGGCTGCGAGGAAAGCAAATAAACAGAGCTCTGTTGTCCTTTTTGAAACGACCGCACTCTGCGTAGAATGTGGCCAAATGAGCCTTGGGATTGCCTGTTTCGTCAAACTTGAGGAACTTGCGAGGGAGATTTTCCAGATTGTCATCCCCGTCTAGGCTGTTATAGAAATCTTCGCCAGAATAGGTATGCTTGCCCTTGCTTTTGGTCTGGATGTCCTTAATTGCCCGATTCATCTCTCTCATCTGCTCGTGCATTGTATCCTCAACCGGAATGGGTTTGTTTATTGATTCGGGTTCTGCAGCGATCTTCACAAACTGTCGCGGAGGATTCTGATTGTAGACAAACTGCTCTTCTTCCTCTGATTCTTCCTTGGCTGATTCTGATTCCTCAGAAGTAGTGTCAGGCTGGACCTTCTTTCTCATGATCCTGACTGACTTTTTCACAACTTTCTTCTTTGGTTTGCTCTTCGAAATAGCCTTCTTCTGACTGGCCTCAGCTTGTTCTGACATCATCCTGACCATCATTTTTTTAAATAGATTGTACATAGTGAGATCGATGTCATCGCCTTTGCTCTGACCCTGACCTCTAACTGATTTGGGGGAGTCCATTGCTTCAATTTCGCTGTCATTGTGCTGAGGAGTTGTCTCTTTTCTGGCTCTTGTCTGAATCATTCTTACAATGCCAATGATTTTTGTAGAATAAGGAAATGATTAGAGCGCGGAAGAACTTTTGAAAACACAACCTTTTGAGAAAAAGATAAGAATGGAGGAATTGATAGACATTTAAACAGGTTATCCTATCACCAGGGATCGGGTCACCACAAAATTTGTGGTAATTGTGTTACCATTTTGTGATAACGAAAAATGTGCCTTATTACCTAGGCGAGGCCGTCCATCATGATAAAAGATATTTTGAAGAAGAATAGAAGGAGATAACTCATCGCTAGGGATGAGGTCATCACGAGAATCGTGTCTATCTATTTTGCAAAAAAAACAAAAAAGAATAAAATTTGGCCCAAAAAGCTTTTTAATAGAACAAAAGTTGAACTTTATTGATGACAAAACTTAAATACAAAGAGAAGGTGGGCAGACCGTTTGCCACCATTCTCGATATTCAGAAGATACATTAGGTCCAGGAAATACTGACAAAAGAATGAAGGAGTCCCAAGTGTATTTGGTTACATGGTATGCCCCAGACCACTGATCCGACTGCAGATCAGTGGTCTGTCGAGAAGCGAGTGTTGACACGAACCTGCCGTTGCGAGAACTGTCTGAGACACCTCTTTGGCTGATAGTCGACACAAAAGAAAGGACCAAGCAGTCTGTAACGCTTGCTACGAGCATAAGTGTAGCGAGGAACTGACTCTTGTCTGTCAAAGTAATCCCAAAGGATCTCCTCCTGATGCAGACTCTCGATCAAAGTTCGATACTGAACTGTAGACTTCGACTTCTTGCTGTTGAACTTGAAGGAACTGCCTTTTGACGGTACATGTCGTAGGAACCAAGACTGTAAGGCATAAGTGCATCCTTCCACCAAAATGGTCTATCCAAGGATGAAACGAGATAAGCCTCGGTAGAGAAAGGCTAGAGCTGCCATGGATATCGAAAGTTGACAGGTCTGCTTGCTTTCCCATCTTCGAAAGAGTTGAGCAACTTTGACATCGATGAAATTCTGACCATCCTGGAAGAATGCCAATCCTACTGTGCATAGGACCATGGCATGTTGAATTCTTTCTTTCGTTGCTCGAGACAAGGTGTCAACCTCCTCGTAGGCTCCATACTTGCGATAGAGTCCGAACAGATCGATGAACTGACTTCTGTTGATCTCGGTGAGAGGCCAAGAACTGCTCCCTATTGCTCTGGCTAATGTTTCTCGAACATCTATCCCCTTGACGTTGATCAGGAACTGCTGCTCGACTGGATCGTCTGGCTGACTAGCTGGCTCTGGCAATCCCATAATGTCACTGAATTCGTCCATTAGTAGAGTCATCTCTCCCCATGAAAACCAGAATGTGCAGGTACGTGGATTCCATCGTTCTGCCATAGCTTGAATCAAACTGTCGTTGATGGTTCGTTTGCCCACTACCGATGCCATCTCCAATCCACAATCATCCAAGTGGTTTGGGAACATACGTGAGAAGGTGGGGAACCAAGAATAGTACCACCGAGGGAAGAAGAAATGAGACTGGATAACTCGATGATCCGGGGTTCCATCCCTCATTTGATAGAAGACATGATCTCCGGGAAAGAAATCATCGAGGGAATCAGATGCCATTTGGAGTGATACTGAGGCAAAGAAGAAGAGAATTAGATATAATGCAAGACTTATGGATAGACATTTGATAAAAAAAGGGAATAGACACAAAGCGTGGAAATTTTGAAAAGATCAAGGGAATTTAGAAAAGGGATTTCCAGGGTTTTTCAAAGAGAATAGAAGAGGAAAGAATGTAGGTAAAGGAAAAAATATATACCTGGGGTTTTGAAAATAAAGGGAAATTTTAAATTATATACCCAGGGTTTTTGAAAAGATTTGATATATATAGGAGAATACAAGAAAACATCGCACAATCAAAGTTGCACAAACAAGGATGTACACACAACACTCCCTAAAGGCTGACTCTAAATGCAATATTTGAAATGGCTTGTATGACCTTAATCCTAACTCTATGGTTCAGATCATCTGATTCCAATCAAGGTATGCCGATATACTCAAGCCGAAGCTCGAAGTACGTGGCATAGAAATATCTCTCCGGTTTTAAGGTAAAGGCTTCCCAACATCCTTGAGCACCTACCGATATACCTCGGACTATAGCCCTTAGGTACGTGGTAGGGGGCGCAAACCCAAATAAGTGGTCCAGTTGTGAGGCTCTCTCCCGAACTATGGTTTAGTGAGACAATCAAGCAATGTGAAGACCGAGACAACATAGGTAGGGATGTTTTCAAAAACATGTTCAACATGCAAGAAATCAGATGGCTATAATGCAAGTCCTAAAGAGATAGATTTTTAAATGAATAGAAGCATACACTTGCATACATTGTTTTGCATTCATTCCCTAGAATTGAGGAGAGTTGTATTTCAGACCTAAATCTAATGTGAACATGGAATAATCTCCTCAATATGGTCCTACCAAACCATACTTAAATCCTATATGCAATGATGTCAGCTAGGACAGAGTCTAGGCACCTAAAGTTTGCATAAAAATGAAGCTGACATTTGTAGAATAAAGACTTAGATAATATCAAGGCAAAGCAAAAGACACAAATTCGACCGGACGGAGATGAGTCCCATCACGGTCGCCAAACCTGTGATCATCGCAAAATTTTTCCTCTTGTGGTTTCTCTCTCTCTTCCTTCTCTTTTCCTTTCTAACCTCTATTTTCCCTTTTTGAAGGGGAAAATAAAAGACAGAAAAGAAGAGAAGGGAAAGAGGAACTCTTTTGCGGGGTCTCACTTGACCTTAATTTGAAAATATTTAGAAAAATTACTCGCCTTCGTTTTGAAAATATTGCGGGAAAATGAGAGACGGGATTTGCTTGTCGGTACGAGGTTCGACCGTTCCTGGCACCTTTACCAGGGGTAATCGAACCAAGGATCGAATTTTATGCCTCTTTGCTTTGCTAAAATATCATCTAAGAATTTATCCTAAGTATAAAATGCACAAAGAATCGTGCTTGTGCAAATGCAAAGATGTATGCTTTTTTGAAAAATATTTTTTGAAAATTTCCAAGTTTGCTGAGATAAGTTTGATGATAGAGTGAAGAAATGATTCAAAGAATTGGATTTTGAATTCAACTCAAGATTTGAAATGGATCTGGAAGGAGAGACTTGAATCTCCAAATCAGGATTTGGAATGATCAGGATTTGGAGAGATGAATTTGTGGAAAAAGGATTTTGAAAATTTTGAAATAAGAATGGTTCTTCAAAGTCATCATGGACTTTGAATTGGGATAGATTTTCAAGAATCAATCTTGAATTTAATACTTAGACAAAAATTGAATTTAGATTTAGATTTTGAGAAGTGAACTCTAAAAAATTGGTTTTGAAAATTGGAAATGAAATTAGATTTGAAACCTAGAATGAAATTTGGGTCTGAAGTTTTAATATCCAAGATGGAAATGGATCTAAGATCCGAGATGAAGTTGAATTCTGGATCCTAAATGGAATTGGATCTGAAACCTAAGATCCAAGATAGAGTTGGATTCTAGATCCTAAATGGAATTGGATCTGAAGTCTGAGATCCAAGATAAAGTTGAATTCTGGATCCTAAATGGAATTGGATCTGAAGTCTAAGATCCAAGCTAAAGTTGAGTTCTGGATCCTAAATGGAATTGGATCAGAAGCCAGAGATCCAAGATTGGATTGGATTTGGAATCTGGAACCTAAAATGGAACTTGGATCTGAAGTCTGAGATCCAAGTTGATTGGATCCGGAATCTGGAACCTAAAATTGATTGGATCCAAATTTTGGGATTTGGATTTTGAGGATCCAAATGGGATGGATCTGGGTCTTTGAAAATCTAGATTTGTATTTAAAACTTGAGAAAAATTAAATTTTAGGATCAATGGATTTGAGAATTTTGAAGATAACGAACAAACTTGATTTTAAAAGTTTGAATTTTGAAATCAGAAGATGAATCAGAAATTTCAAAGTTAAATTGAACTTTGAAATTTGATTTGAATTTGGAAATCTAATAAAAAAATGAATTTAAAATTTCAAAGTCAAATTGGACTTTAAAATTGAATTTTGAATAGAAGAATGAATTTGAATTTGATATTCAAGATCTCTTGGATTTTAAAAAGGAATTCTTGAAAATATGATGCAATTCTATCCTAAATGATGGATGAATTTAAAGAGTTTAGAAATTGGCTTTGAAAATCATATTTCATTCTTTAAATGAATTAAAATAAGATTGAAGATATAATACATCCCTGACTATGGTCATTGAATGTATTATATAATAATCATATTTGAATTCAGATGAAGAATAAAACATATTTTTGTGCTTTTATAGAGTTTAAAATGAAATTAACTCTCAATATATCCTGACTATGGCCATTGATATATATTTTGAGCTAATTTTAAACTAAACTCTGATAAAAGAGAAAAATATTTAGAAAAATATGATGATTTTTGAAAAGGATCCAGTGTGGATCAAGTATTATTCCATAAAAGATGAAAATCCTAAGTTTTGTTCACATCCTGACTATGGCCATTGATGCAAATCATCAACTTAGGATTTAATCACCTCTTATTAGAATGGTGCACGTGCCATTCGTGTTCCCATTTATGAAATTTTGCAATAAAGGAGGAAAATGATATGAAAACAAGCAATTTCTAAGCTATATGCATGCTCATACATTCTAATCTAGTGTAGGAAAGACAAATTTCTCATTAATACCTAGCTATTATAATTTAAAATTTGAAATTAAAATAATCAAATCCTAATCTAAGAGAGAGAACCAGCATCTCATGTATCCCTGATTGCTGCAGGGGTCAGACAAAATTTTCCTCCTGTTTCCTTCTTGAGCTCTTTTCCTGATTGGGAAGAAGAGGCTGACGCTTGATCGAGAGGCAATGGGTGTAATCGTGAATGTAAAAATGGATGCCCTACCCCTCCTTGACGCTTGTTTTTATAAGCATGAGAAGGATCGAGAGAAGGGGAAGGTTGTTGGTGATCGATGGATGATCCGTGGAGGAGGATGATTGGAGGGTGGTTTGTGAAGGAAGAGGCGGAAGTGCTCCTCACCCTTCGCCTCTTTGCAACTGCCTCACAAGGGAAAACCGTTGCGAATTTTGCAACAGGGGTCCCTTGAAAGTTTGAAGTTTTTCCAAAACAGGGTTCCTTGATAAAAAAAATTCTAAAAGGGGTTTTGACTAAAATGACTTTTATAAAAAGGGGTCTCTCAACCAATTTTTTCTTTTCTATTTTGATTTTTTTTTTCTCTTTTTCTTTATATTTCTATTTTTTTGGTGCTTTTGAAATAAAACTCTAAAATTATGGGAAAAAAAGAGATTTAAAACTTTTTTTTTGTATTTCTAAGAAATATTTACAAAAGAAGGGTTTTTTGAGAATTCAGGCTTGAGTTTTGGAAATTTCTTCAGAAAATGGGTTCGAGTTCAAGGTTTTAAGAAAGCATCCGAGTTTTGAACTTTGAACCGAGAAATGCTGAGCAATGGATCCAAATGGATACCGGATGGACTGTTTGAGCCTTTCAAAAATTATTTTGGTATTTTTGTAAATTTAATTTGAAAATTGGATAACGAGGCTCAGATTTGGATTTTGAACTGGATTTGGAACCAAAATTGAGTCAGATATAGAAAATTGATTTGATTCTAGTAAATCTGAGAAATGAACTAGAGTTTTGAGTAAAAATGACTCAATTATACTCAGAAAATGGGGGCCAAGGGCAGAAAGGGAATATTTACAAAATTTTAAAAAATTTGGGGTGTTTACAGAGACATGCACCCGATGTCTGTTATTCAAGTTCTAGTGTGGTAACCGGGGAAGCTACAGACCGAGTCAACCTCATGCGAGCAGCACACAGCTAGGAGAAAATACTCGCATAGGCAAGGATTGCAATCCATACTACTGCAGTAGTGAGGTCCTAAGAAGGCAACCTCGACCTCCCTGACTCTGAGTGACTGGAGGCCAAAGGACGCTACAGCTCCTGTCAAAACACGTGTCATAGTAACGATGAGTCACTCAGGGTTGTACCATCCACCCTCTCCCAAAGTGAACCATTTTGTGAATGTGGCAAAGCAGGTTTATCTTTCTTAGGCTCATGTTTATTCATACCTCACAATAAGGAATTTGCCTCGTGGTCCCCGTAGGGTATGCGAAACGAGGACTTGGCCTGCCCATTCACGTGCTCAGCCTCACAAGGCCAACGGACACAGTGCTCGTGAAAGCAGTCACAACACCATATTATTTATTTCTGATTGAGGGTATATTCACATAAGAGTCCATTTACAACACAAGGGCCACTGCCCAAGGACTCCAACTGAGCCCAAAACAAGTCATTTTCATTCATACCCTATGGTGTTATATTTTCAGTCTTTTCATTAATGAAGTAAGTGTACCTAGTGCGCTTACCAATGCCTCAAGTAATGTACCTCCTCAAGTTACGCACTACTCAGTAGCCGTGTCAGGATGTGTCAAGTGCAAAGTGTAGAAGTACCACATATTTACTAATTATTGCACAAGTATAAACAACAGAGGCATTGCATATATCATTTTTGAGAGACAATTAAGTGTACGAGCAAATACACATTCACAAGCATATGATAGTTCATCAAAATTTCATTATACAAGGCATTGCCTCTAAAGCATTATCAATGGCACTTCGCATATTCACAGGCGAGGCGAAACAGTAACGAGTGCGTACTAAATAATCAAGTGTGAGCATGCATCATAATTCAATGCAATAGTATAAACAAGCGAGAAAATCACAAGTGCGAGTAGTCATGCATGAGCAGAATATGACAAGTACACAAACAAACTAATTTATCATTGCAAGGCAACGTGCCTCACGATGAGACAGTTAGAAACATTTGGCCATAGTAAGGCATCTCTCGAACAGATCAAGTGGTGTGCACAAGCATACAAAACATGTATCTTTAACACAAGCGAGCTCATCTCGCAAAGTGGGTCTACAACCCGAAAACTCGCCAAGGAGTTCTATGACAAGGATACACAAGGTATGGCCGTACATAAACTTAAATTTCGTGAATCCCATAACTATACAACGAGGTCATGTGCATCGGGAAATGTGCCAAGTACCAAGTGTCATGAACACTTAGGTGGAGACAAAGTGTTTGAATCATCGAACCAAAGCATTCTGATAGATTAATCTCATGGAAGCCAATAAGCACACAGTCTTGTCTCGGTTTACACTGAATCGCATCATACACAAGCGTTAATATGCTTTATTAATGGCGAACCACACATAGCGAAGAGAGCTAACTCTAATGCATTTAGCATCTCATTACATGTGTGACAAATACATATTTAACTATTTATTTTTGTTATCATGGCGGCGAAAAAGACAGTTTTTTGTGAAAAGGTAAAGTGGCAACTATGTCGTGCAATGGGGGAAAGTGCGGCTAGTCAACTAGCTAACTCATGCAAAAGACTGTGAAACTACAAGGACGGGGCCCGAACGCTTCCGCTGCGCCAAAACTGCAGCAGCATCAACCTAATCTGGTTGCAACTAAGGCTAAGATTTGCCAAAAACCCGCAGCACCTCCCAACTAGAATGCAGCCAAAGTGTTGCAGCCGCACAACTCGGAATGAAGTCTCCAAAACACCATAAAGGTGCGGCTGCCACGCGAGTTCACGTGGCCAGCTAGTCTGGACAACGGTACAGACCTAAGCAGCAGGATCATTGAGACCCATGCCATAGACACTAATGCAGCCCCATAGGCTACAGTTCGGAGCTCTCTATCGAAGTGGATAAATGGACAAAAGGGCAGAATATCCAACTGCTGTGTTGGAACAATCCCCAAAAGGGTTGGCAACCTTACCAACCACACTGGTGAAAAAGGGCACCAAGTGTACACAAGCAAGCCCGGTTTGGGCTGTGCTGCCGAACTGCGGCAGCACCCATGACGAGGTGACAACAACCCATTTGCTGCCAGGATCCAACTGAAGAAAAAAAACAGAGATGGACAGCAAGCTGCACTGTCTCGCAACCTGCATACTGTTAGGACCGAATCCCTTGGACCAAGTGAGTTTGGCCTAGGAAGAACCACCGATGATGGTCACGACAACAAGAAGAGGTATGCAACACGGAACATAAAATTATTGATGTAACCTCATGAAGTGTGTACAAATATGAGTGGACATGTATGTGCATAGTGTCATAAGTACGAGAACTAGTCAAGTGACTATACAAACATTGCACGTTATGATGAGACAGTTAGAAGCATTTTGCCACGGTAAAACGTGACTCGCAAGTTATGCCAAAGTTCTTAAACCATGTATCACAACCATAAGCGAGCTCATCTCGCTAAGTGGGGCCATTGCCCGCAACAGGACTCACCAAAGAGTTCCAAAATCGCATAAGTCTTCATAAGACTGCGATATCCATAAGGGTGCCTCAAACTCCCTTCATACTTAGGAAAATATACATGTAATTTGCCAATGTAATTGTAAATTCAAAACTCACCAAAGTAAGCATACAGTTGCATTCAAATATCATCAATGTGAGCATACAATTGCATGCATTAGTGCAAAAGCTTATGTGCTCAAGTGTGTGTGGCCGTATACATGCCGATCAAACACCACCGCAAACCACGCCACAAACACAAGTTAATACTTTTTAGATAAATATATATTTATGTCGTGCCTTGTAAGACAAAAGGGAAAGCCATATTTATTTATTACCATTGACCTACGCCATTGATTCCTCACTTATGCCAAAACCTTATTTTTTTACAAAATGGTATTAATCCAAGTATCATTGCGACCTTTCGCATGCAAAGCAACCCTACACACAAGAGTAGGCATACACATTACCCATATTGATGGGTTTATCAAATTATTGCGCAATCATAACCATATTTACACAAACTGGCTTGGACAACGAGCCATACGTCTCTTAACTACGCATACCTCATTTTCCATTCTTAAGACATTTAAAAATGTGACATAGCAAAACCTTTTGCGCTCCTTTGCAAAAGCAAACACATATTCAAAAGGGCTAAGTCCATATAATATCACATTGATAAATTTTTCATTTAATTACGTGTACAAAAATCTATATATCTAAATCTAGTTTTTGGAACAACACTTTCGCTCAGAGTGTGACATGTTAAATCCTTGGAATTATCAGGTTAATTTGGACCCGTGCTGCCAACACACATGCATCCCCATAGGCTGCAACCCGGAGGTTTGCTAACTACGCGTAACTACTGCTAAAGATCAGGGACTAAAGCATTTAAATGGCTGGACATGGGTCGGCCAACTCACTAGACAGCCATCGCCATGAGGCGCCACAACCCTCACAACGCAGGCCCCGCTTTGGGCAAAGCTGCAAACCCAAAAAGAGGACAGCAACTATGTTGTCATACGGCGCCAATGGCTTACTGCAACCAAACAACGGGGGCGCAGACCCACGGCCTACACCCAGCTGCGTCCACTCGTTGTAGCCAAGCTGCAGCAACCCCAAAAGATAACATCTCTTAGCTGGGCATAAAACGAAGGGCCCTTAACCGAAACTGGGTTCAGTTAGGGGCCTCTAATAGGTCTGTACTGAACCTGGTCCAGACCATGTTAGGCCAGAGCTAACACACCAGCCATCTGAATTGGGTGCTGGCGCAAGGGCGCCAAAACTGAAAAGGAGATAGAGAAAGAGTCATCCCATCAAACAAACTAGAAACAGACCCTTGACAGGTCTGGACCACATACGGTCCAGACCATGTCAGGTCAGGGCAAACCGACCCACACCCACCCGGTTTGGTGGGTTTGGCCATGCTCACGCCGCGCCACAAGGAAAAAAGAAGAGGAAGACGGCCCGGGCTGGAAACGGTTTGGTAATTGGCTGCTGGACATGTCCAGCAACCTGGAAAAGTTCCCACATTCAGAAAAAAAAATAAAAGCATATGGACCGAACAAAAAAAGGGAAAAATAAATGGCCATGGCCTTCATGGTCGGCCAATTCTAAAATTGAATGACCAAAACAAAAGGGGGAAACCGGGCCTTCCATCATGGCTCGACCTGTTTGGCCTAAGCCAGCAGCAGCACCCTCAAAGGTCTAACCCACATAAGCCGGGTTTGCTGGGCTTGTACCAAACCTTGGCCTCCTTGCCAAGTGCACCAAACCCCCGGAAGTTAAAACTTTGGCTGGCACCAAAATGACCCAAAGAAACGAGATGCGACATCCACCAAAATAAAGCGCATAGAAGTGAAATGGCTTCCAGCCATTGCGCAACCAAAATCACCTTCGCTAAACATGCAAGTGAACACATTAAATTCGTATTCTGAAATATAGCATGTGACATAACTACAATAAATGCAAGAGCACAAAAGAAAACCTAAACTCATGGCGTCTTACCCTTATTTTGCTCAATGCAACGCATGCAACAAAACATGATGGCAATATGTAAAACCCAAAATGCTTCAAATAGCAAAACCCAAAATGTTTTCAAATAAGAAGAACCCAAATGGTTTCAAATGGAAACTCACTACCACATTTCACAACAAACGAAACAAATGCCTTGTAAGCATGCTAAAACGAAATCCACCTATTCAAAATGCATACAACTTAGCTCAAGAAAATTGACAATGGGAAAAACCCAAATGCTCAATCGAAATCCACGGTAGATATAGAGGATAAGGCATCTCACCTTCGAGGCTTTAGTGGAGCTGAAACTAGGTGCTCATGGTGGAGAGAAAGGGTGTAGAGAGAGGAGAGAGGGAAGAGCAAGAGAGCTTCCTAGAAAAATCATCCAAGAGAGAAGTGCCCTCCTTTCTCTCTCTTAATCCCTTAAGTAGTTAGGGTTTAAGAAATGGATGGATGAGATTTAATGGGGAGTGATGGACGTTTGGGGTGATCCACGCCCCCCCCCCCCCCCCCTTGAAGTCCACGCCCAATGCATGTTGAGTTTTTAAAACTTTTCAGAAATCTTTCAAAAACGCCATTTAAAAGTGCCTTTACTATTTCGAAATATTACAAGGGCTGCCCCCCTCTATGCCCAACCGTTTTTCAGCATTTGAATTGATTTAAAAACTTTAGAAAACTACCATGGGGCGCCAGCCCCATGCTCCTTTTCTAAAAAGTCGCCCCTAATGATGCTTCATCATGAGCTTTTTTAAAAGATCAAGGGCCAATCATGGCCTTCTTTTCAAAAACCATGCAAAAAAATTCAAAATTGCCACCCAGCTGGTCAAACCTTGACCAGCTGGTCAACCATGACTAAAAACGTCCCCTAATGAGGACGCCCAATGGATTTGGGTCCTCTCCTAGTTGATCCAGTCCAAATCCAAAATCGTCGTGTATTATGTTTCAAAACAATGCTTAAATAGTGCATCAAAATATTAAATTAATTCCAATAAATCATTTAGTGCTCTTTATAACCTCAATTAGTATGGAATGCTCGATGCCTTTTAATAAAATTGCCTTTCGTTTGCAATAATTAAGTGTATTACGATTCAGGTCCAATCGTAGATCGAAACTCATAATTCACATGCACTAATGAGGTTTTTACGTCGTATAGATCCCAAATTCGGGGACAAACTATATAAACATATTATAAATTAACCCTTAAAATTTCATAAGCTAATTCATCCAGAATTAGGCACTTCTTACTTACATAGTATATTTACGCGATTTTCGAGTCGCGCGTGCAAAGCCAAAAACACAAGGCACAATCAAAATATACTTAATTATGCGATATAACCTCGTAATTATATGAAAGCATACATACCAACTTAAATCAAGCAGTAAATTCCTCAGAAAGTTTGCGGGTCTTACAATGGATCCCCGGATCATCGGGTTATCTGGTCTCATTCCTTATTCCCGCGGTGGTATTATTCTTGGTTCGCCACCTTATCGCGTCTGTTCCCAGACTAATTTATATGACTGTGGATTGGAGATGGCATCAACAATGGGCAAGCGAACCATCAATGGAGGTCTGATTCAGGCTATGGCAGAACGGTGGAATCTACGTACCTGCACATTTTGGTTTCCATAGGGAGAGATGACTCTGCTGATGGACGAATTCAATGACATCATGGGATTGCCGGAACCAGCTGGTCAGCCAGATGATCCGGTCGAGCAACAGTTCTTAATCAATGTCAAGGGGATAGACGTTCGAGAAGCATTAGCAAGAGCAACAAAGAACAGATCTTGGCCTCTCACTGAGATCAATGAAAGTCAGTTCATCAACTTATTTGGGCTCTATCGCAAATATAGAGCCTACGAGGAAGTTGACACCTTGCCCCGAGCACGAAAGAAAGAATTCAGCATGCCATGGTCCTATGCACAGTGGGATTAGCATTCTTCCAAGACGGTCAGAATTTCAGCGATGTCAGGGTCGCCCAACTCTTTCGAAGATGGGGAAGTAAGCAAACCCGTCAACTTTCAGTATCCATGGCAGCTTTAGCCTTTCTCTACCGAGGCTTAGCTCGCTTCACCCTTGGAGAAACCATTCTAGTGGAAGGATGTACGTATGCCTTGCAGTCTTGATTCTTACGACATATACCATCAAAGGCCAGTTCCTTCAGGTTCAACAGCAAGAAGCCGAATTCTGCCATTCAGTATCGAGCTTCGATCGAAAGTCTGCATTAGGAGGAGATCCTTTGGGATTACTTTGACAGGCAAGAGTCAGTTCCTCGCTACACTTATGCTTGAAGCAAACACTACAGATTGTTGGGCCCCTTCTTTTGTGTCGACTATCAACCAGAGAGGTGTCTCAGATAGTTCTTACAGCGGCAGGTTCGTGTCAACACCCGCTTCCCAGCGAGCCACATGCCAGAATTCAATCTGCAGTCGGATCAGTGGACTGGGGCATACCATGTAACCAAATACACTTGGGACTCTTTCATTCCTTTGTCTGTATTTCCTGGATGTGATCATCGCAAAATTTTTCCTCTCTTGTGGTTTCTCTCTTCCTTCTCTTTTCCTTTTCTAACCTCTATTTTTCTCCTTTTTGAAGGGAGAAAAATAAAAGAAAGAAAAGAGAGAGAGAAGAGGAAAGAAAGAAAGAAAAAAAAGAGAAGAGAAACCATTTTGCGCGGTCTCACTTGACCTTATTTTGAAAATATTTAGCAAATAACTCGCCTCCGTTTTGAAAATATTTGCAGGAAAATAGAGAGACGGGATTCGCTCGTCGGTACGAGGTTCGACTGTTCCTGGCACCTTTACCAGGGGTAATCAAACCAAGGATCGAATCTATGCCTTTTGCTTTGCCTAAATATAATCTAAGAATTTATTCTAACTCTAAATGCACAAAGAGTCATGCCTGTGCAATGCAAGGATATATGCTCTTTCAAAAATTGATTTAGAAATTTCCAAGTATTCTGAGATGAACTTGGTAAAGGAGTGAAGAAATGATTTAATCTAATCTTAGAACTTGAGATAGATCAGAGGAGTTCTAAGTTTTTAATGAGAAAGAATGACTTGAAGCTTTGAAATGAAAGGAAATGAAGTTTCAAAGTCAAAAACAGACTTTGAATTTGAATTTTGAATTTAGGAAAGGAAATGAATACTTGAGGTAAAATTGAATTTGGATTTCTGAAGTTTGAAATTTGGAATAGACTGAGAAAATCAAAGTGGCATTTAAGAATAGAAATGGATTTAAGGGGGGTTCAGATGAGATGTGGAAATTGACTTGGGTTTGAAATCTAGATTTTGAAATTGAATTGGATCTTAAAATTGACTTAAGATCTGGGATCCGAGATCCGATGTAAAATTGGGTTCTGGATCCTAAGATGGATTTGAGATCCAAATATAGAATTGGGTTCTGGATCCTAGAATGGATTTGGATCTGAAATCTTAGATCCAAAGTGAAGTTGGATGTTGGATCCTAAAGTTGAATTGGATCTGAAATCTGAGATCCAATGTAGAGTCGAATTATGGATCCTAAAATGGAATTGGATCTGAAGTCTGAGATCCAATATGGAGTCGAATTCTGGATCCTAAAATGGAATTGGATCTGAAGTCTAAGATCCAAAGTTGAAATTGGAGTCTGGATCCTAAAGAGGAATTGGATCTGAAGTCTGAGATCCAAAAAGTGGAATTGGACTCTGGATCCTAAAGCGGAATTGGATCTGAAATCTGAGATCCAATATGAGTGTTGAATCCTGGATCCTAAAATGGATTTAGAGTTAAATTCAGAAGATGAATCAAGAACTTCCAAGTTTGATTTGAATATTGAATCTTTGAATATACAAATGAATTTCAAAGTCAAATTAGACCTTGAATTTGAAATTTAGAAGATGAATTAAGAATCTCAAAGTTAAATTGAACTTGGAGATTGGATTGGAGTTTCGAATGAATTTGGAATTTTTGAAATCTGATTTGAATCTGAATGTAAAATGAATTTGAAATCTCAAAGTTAAATTGAACTTTGAGATCAAAAATAGAATTTTGAAAGGATGAATCGGATTTGATAAGGATTGAAGATAGATTGAGGAAGATATTTATATTTACTTGGAGTTTTTTTGAAAAATGAATTTTTGAAAGTATGATGTAATTCTATCCTAAATGAATGAATTTAAATTTTTGAAATTGGATTTTGAAAAGCTATTCCATTCTTTAAATGAATTAAAATAAGATTGAAGATATAATACATCCTTGACTATGGTCATTGAATGTATTATATAATAATCTATATTTAAATTCAAGAGAAGAATAAAATACATTTAGTGCTTTTATAGAATTTAAAATGAAATTAACTCTCAATATACCTTCACTATGGCCATTGGTATATATTTTGAGTTAATTTTAAGTTAAATTCTGATAAAAGGAGAAAATATTTAAGAAAACATGATGAGTTTTGAAAATGGATCTAGTGTGGACCCAGTGTTATTTCGTAAAAGATAAAAATCCTAAGTTTTGTTTACATCCTGACTATGGCCATTGATGTAAATCATCAACTTAGGATTTATTACCTCTTATGAAATGGTGCACGTGCCATTCGTGTTCCCATTTGTGAGATTTTGAAAGAAAAAAAAAAGTATGAGCAATTTGGGGCACTATTATGCTCATTCATTTTATCTAATGCAGAAAGATATAAAATTTTCATTGACATCTAACTATTACATGGTTTTGAGTTTAACTCAAAATTTACAAGAGTTACTAATTCTAAGCAAAGAAACAACAAATTTTTTTTTTTTTGCAAAACAGGATTAGCATTACGCAAAGTGTAAAGAGCAATTCATAAATTCTACTAAGACTAGAATATACACAATGATGCCTAAATATCTAGGAGGGAATGGATATTAATACAGTTATGGAGTACGTCGAACTAATGAGAAAGTATTGTGTTATAATGTATATGACAAAGCTAAGTGAATGTCAATGGACTGAGCATATGTTAGGACTGACATTAATGGATGCTATAAAACCCTGAAGTTGCCACTATGTACACTTGGTAAGACAATACTAAAAAAACATCAAGGATCAGTCGTATATTTTATGGTGAAGATCAATGTTTGAATCGGGACTGAAAATCATCAATCCATAGTAAGCAAAAGCATAGCAATACTTAATTAAACCTGATTGCAAGATTCTAATACAACACCTAAGGGTACAGCACATACGATACTTGACATAGCGTTGAGCATATGATCCTACTCTATTTAATGCACAGCTAATAATCTAACCATGTGGCACACCGACCCAACGAATGATATATACTGAGTGTTGCGCAGATGGCAACATTATCTATGCCCAGGACAGAGAGAATGAAAACACGAGGGTTGGTGACTGACAGGAGTCGGCGGTGGCGCCATGACAGAGTATGGCGGGACTGAATGATGGGCCATGAAGCATAATACAGGGATGAGTTCCAAGATTCTAAAACCAAGATTAACATATGGACACATGGAATTGATCTTGTGGAAGCCGATAACCCTGTGACATAAGCTTTATGTGCCCTTTGGATGACTGCTTGACAGTCACTGGAACCAGTCCAGGAAAGCCCGATAGGTCTGTGGGCTACCTTGAGTAGCCATGAACTAATTGACAATAGCACTAGTGTAGAATCTCGATGGTGCTAACAGACAGACCCTTAGCAGCACCCATTTACCGATTTAACGCGTAAACCAGTAGGACTGAGCGACGCAATAAGATGAACATGGATGGGAAAGCAGTGAGTGCAGAAATTTATAACGACAGTGGGTCTGATATACAAGGGATATGCAGAAAATGCATTGGACGTGAGGTTTGTAAGTGATAATGAATGTAATAACGATACTATAGCAGTGGATGAGTATGCAAGGGGTGTAAGAGGAGGGATATGACCTGATAATGAGTGGATCTAGGCAGTCTGAGCCGATCCAGCAAAATATCTCAGCTAACACTTTAGACCAAACTCGACCAACCCTGTTGAAACGACCCTACTTGATGTATTATGACTTTATCAATACATAATTACATATGATAAATTTCCTGAGGTGGGAATTCAAGGGCTTTATACAGCACTCGGACTTAATGTAGCAGTGGTGTGATGAACCTAAGCAAATTTTTTTTTTATGACAAACATTCGCAGAGAGAAAGAACAAAGGAAAAAAAAATTTTATTAGCAGAGTTCTACATGATTCATGGGAAAATTTAAGCAAATCTCTACCACCGGAATTTAGATCTAACTTTTTTACCAAATGGATGCTGGAGGAAAATTTTCAAACCTGTGTAAGCTGCTGTGGTTAAGAGTTCATCGACAACCTGCAAGGAATGAATATTCACCTAATCAGAAGTTATTTTAGCAAGATGGGCTCCAATGTCATTAGCAAATTCGCCTTCTCCTTGGTAATTTATGACATGTACATGAGACCGGGATTAGTCAAATGGTGAAAGTTTTTGTTCACCAATGATACTCAATTGGCTAAGACAAAATTCACAGGAAGGTAAACCACAGTAAAAAATTGAGTGAAAGGGGATAGCAACACTCATTTTACAGATCTCAGGAAAACCATCTAGCAGTAAGGTCGCAGGGGTTCCAGGATCTGGCTCTGTTCTCCAAGTTTATTATTCTTCCTCCCCTTGGCAATTCGGCTGGAAGTCTGACAGGGACCGAACACTCTTCACAGGTCTAGACTTATCTTTGAAGATCTGATCCCAGATTCAAGTTTAGACCCAGATATTCACTTCCACTCTTACCTTTTGGATCATCTCTCTTGACCAGTACTTTAGATGGTTCAGTATTCACTCAGAGTGCTGATCACCTTACCCTCCGGCCTTTTCAGCTTACCGCCAAGCGCGTTTGTCTCTCCTACTCGGTGAAGGCCTTGACAATCATGGATGGCAACTCATAAAGGAAAAAGGGGAAAGAAAACTATCATGTACATTGATGCAATATACAAAATATAAGGGATAATCGGGAGAACAAGTATGATGCGGACGAAGATATATATAAAAAAAAAAAAGAGACGAAGAGAGAAAAGAAGAAAAGAAGAAAAAAAAATGAAAAATGACGGATTAGCAAAATAATCATACTACACATGAGCAAAGAAGAGCTTTCAACAATGATACCGTTTAATTATAAAGAGCAGGAGAAATAAAGAAAGTGAGATGGAAAAAGGGGATTAACCCTTTGATGCAGAGTGCAGGTCGGTACTGCCATTAGAGATCTTGTCATGGCATATTGCATGTCACTGGGACCCATTCATGAAATTGACTTTACACACGAAGGAGGCAAAAGAATTAAGAGGGGGCAAAGAGGCACACTAACGATGTTTAATCACTCAACTCGCATCAACCAGAACAGTATGATATATCTCCAACAGCAAATCGGCTGAAAGGGATCGACAAGCTCCAAAGTATTATTTACAGAATTGTAATCTTGGAGGATGCTTATCGCAAAAAAAAAAAATCCAGTCCCTCTAACTTGCAAATCGCCGAAACAGAAAAACATATGATAACGAGAGACAGATTTCGCAAATAGTAAATGACGAAAGGAAGTTGAGAAGTGAAACTACAAAAGGGGAAGCTGAGTTTGAAACAACATAAACAAGAAACTATACTTATAAGAAGAACTTCTGTAAGATAAATCAGAAAGCGAAAAGAATCAAAAGATGAGTCTAAATGTAAATGATTTATCTGGAATAGGACCAGAAATCAAACATCTAGCCATAGATCAGCGAAAGTATACTGAATGCAGAAGATTTTCGGAACGTAATCGTTCCTTTTGCTATAGCACTGGGATGGATCAATGTCACATGAGCAACATCGGTATCATCAGAAGTGCGTTAATGAAAAAAAAAAAACGATAAGGGGAAAAACAATAGAGCGAGTGAAAGAGGGAAAGCTCACCAGATAGCCTTGCGCTGCCAGAAACAGGAAGAGCAACAGAGAGATTAACGACGGATGATGCATGAGAGCGATGGGGTCAAAGGAAGAATCTGATCCCCTTCCTTTCCTCCTGCGTGCTCCTTTTAAAGAGGAGGTGGAAGGGTCCGGAGGGTTTGGGAAGGTGGTCAGTTGGCGATCAAGGGTTGCGATGAAGGTTGTTAGTGAGAGTCAGCCAATCCGAGGGTCGAGGATGTAGGGAGCTCTTCCCAAAGGGGAGAAGAAGGTGATCGAAGCTTCTGGAAGAAAAGGGGGGCGCGAGCCAAGGTGGAGCGCGTGATTTGGTTGTTGATGATGAACGAAGCAGCGGGGAGGACAGAGGCGATCAGAGGGTTGATGATGGAAGAGGAACGCACATGGGGGTGGTTGGCCATGGAGGGAGAGAGAAGCGAGAGCGGGTCGTTTCCTCTTTCTCAAATTTCCAAAAGAAGGATTCCCTCTTTTTTGGTAAAATGACTCAAAATGAGGTTTTTGGCAAAAATTTCATTTTCAAGTTTTAAAAACTATTTGCTTTTCCTCAATTTTTGATTTTCATATTGCTTTTCCATTTTTTTGTATTTTTGTAGGAGAAAACTAAGATTTAAAAAGAAAACAAAGTTTCAAACACTAAATTTTTGTATTTTTCTGAGAAATATTTACAAAAGTATTCTTTTGAGAATTTTAATCCCTTTCGAGAAAATTTCTTCAGAAAAAAGAGTTTTTGACCCAAGTTTTGAGAAAATGTTCGAGTTTTGACACTCGAATCGAGAAATACAATGTGATGGATCCAAACGGATGTCGAATGAACTGTCCGAGCTATTTAAAGGTTATTTTTGGTATTTTCTACAATTTTAATTTAAAATTTGAACAAGGAGGCTCAGATTTGGATCTGGACAATGGATCCAGATCCAAAATCAATTTAAACATATGAAATGAATTTAATTTCAATAAAACTAGAGAAATGAACTGGAATTTAGATTTGAAATGACCCATTTTCTCAGAAAATGATATCAGGGATAGAAGGGGAACATTTAAAAGATTTTGAAAAATTTGGGGTGTTCACAGATGCCCCTCTTTGCTACTAAGTCGGTTGAAAGCCGAGCTTAGTGGCAAAGAAAACACTCCAAATTTTGAAAAATGCCCCAGTCAGCAGATCTGAACTGGGTGTGGAAGAATTTGATTTAAAAGACATGTTTTTCAGATTTAAAACTTTATCCTTGAATTGCTTGGGGAAGACGAAATCCTCGAAAAATGATATGACTGAATAGATAGAAATGAGGAAATCGTGATGGGACTTTTGGGTGATGATCCCCAAATGATGAAAGATAGGAGTTTTGATCAAGTCTCCTGGGTGAGGCAAGGTCAACTTTTGAAATGACTCAGGTTTTTAGCCCTTAACCTGGATGGGACGAAGATAGATCAAGATAACTTGGATGGGGAAAGGAATATTAGCAGACCTCGATGGGACATTTTGAGATAAATGCCTCGTGAGATGAAATTTAAAACATGATCCTTTCCTGGATGGATGTAAAAAGAGCACGGATTCTTTTGTGGGGGAAAAACCATGATGGGACGGGGAGGATTACCTCGTCGAAACGAGGCTCAGATTTAACCCAAACCTGAAAGGAAGGCACCTCACGGAGTGAGGTTCAGGCTTCACCCTTATCATGAAAGGGATGGCCATACGGAACCCTCGGATGAGGACGCCGAGATGGGACAGAAAGGAATATATCATCAGAAGAAAATTTAAATTTAATCCTTGACCTGAGTGGGGGATGGTACGGAGTCTTCGGATGAGGAAACCGTGATGGGACTAGAAAGGACATCTAGTCGGAAATGGGACTCAGGTTTAACCCTAACCTGAACGGAAGATACCTCATGGAACGAGGTTCAGGCTTAACCCTTAACCTGAAAGGGACGACCATACGGAATCCTTGAATGAAGAAACCATGATGGGACCTTCAGAATTTGGATGAACAAATCCGAAAGGGGTTCGCGAGAAGAGAAAAACAAGGGGTTCCCTAAAGCTTGGAAAAAGGGATGATCTTAGGCGCCTCATTGCTGAGACTAAAATCAGCTTTCTAAAAACAGACAACCTCTCGCAGAAGGTTGGGTGATACCTCGAGGAGCGAGGTAACAGGTTTAATCCTTAGCCTGAATGGATACAGAATCCTCGAGGAGCGAGGAAAACTGTGATGGGCCTCTAGACTTTGCACAACAAGTCCAAGAGGGGTTTTTGCAAAAGGATAAAAATGGGGGTCCCTAAAGCTTGAAAAGGGGTTGTTCTTGGGCGCCTCATTGCTGAGACTGAAAATAGCTTTTGACAATAACAGATCTTTTGCAAAAAGTTCAGGTTTAACCCTTATCCTGAGTGGGAACTGTCTGTGGCGGGACTGTGGGGAGCACAGGGAAGTGTGCGAATCTGAGAGCGCTCAGATCAGGCGGAAGGAAAGGACTTTTCAGTCCTAAGGAGGGATCACGTCAGGATACGTCAAAACGATCCTCAAGTTCACACTTCATGTTGGGATAACTAGAAAATATTGCCAATAAGATGCCAAAAATTGTAGTTGACTCAGAATGATAAAATTGTGCTCATGTGTGAAAATATCACCTCTTTCTACCTAGAGTATTAATTCCAACAGGGCTAACTCTGTAGAATTAAGAATCAAATTCAAATTTGTTGTTGTTGAGTTTCCTCAAGGAAGATATCAATTTCCTTGATATGAAAGAGAGGAAACATTCTTAGCTTCATAAAAGCAATTAAGTGAAAAGATATTGATAAAGAATTTCACATAGATAAAGATGATTCTTGACAGTTTCAGGCAGTTTGATATCCTGGGTATTTCCCATGATGATCTTATTGCACTCTTTTGAACCATGGAGCTTTCTTGGCTTCTTTCACATCATCCTTTATTTTGGAGATGTCCTGACTTTTTCTCTCTTTTTCGAGGAAGGGTACGTCACAAACTCCTTCATCTTGGAGATGCTCCGATCCTTCTTTTTCTTTCTCAGGAATTATGACATTGGTTCTTGGGTTGAAATCTCTAAATGGTAGTAGAAATCAAATATCTTTTAGGGTTTGTCGGTAGGTTCATCGCATCCGCCTTCATCTCGACGGTGATCTGAACTTTCTCTGGAAGGATCCGTCACAAACTCCGTCATCTTGGAGATGTTTCAAATCTTCTTTGGCCCCGGGGGTCTACTCACTTAATTCGCCTTCATCTTGACAACAATTAAGAAATCCCTTTTGCGGATATTTGATTTACAGCTCAAACGACTGGGGAGATATGGATTGGGTAGGTTCTTTTTTACTACCCAAGATATTTCCACTGTCTTACCGCCAAAAGAATAATCTTTAAGAATGTGCCACAGCTATGATCAATATCAGCTCACTTATGGCTTTTCAACATCATTGAATTTTCCTTTGTCGGTCATATCGAAGATTTTTCTTCATCCTCTTGGTTGATCAACAGAAAAAGCTTGAATTTTGTTCTCATTTCGCCAAAGTCTTGCTCTTTTGAAGATGATATTAAAGGTAGTTTGAGATAATTCTTTGTGCGATGAAAGCTTTGAGACCAACAAATGACTTTTGATAGCAAATTGGCAATGTATTCTAGAAATCCTTGATGAAAGAGATTGCTCGATATCGAATCGACACGCCTGTGACAAAATTCTCCTCTCTTTTTCCCCAAAAAGAGAGACTCAGGCTTAGCCCTTACCTGAATGGGAAGTTGGAAATACTCCTCTCTTCCCTGAAAGAGGAGGTGCTTGCGAAATAGAACTTTCGAAGAGAAATTAAGTTTTCGTCAAAACTCCCTATCTCTAGGCTTCTCTTATGGAAAGGCGGCCGAAAAACAAAGTTGAGAAAATATCACAGAGGGATCGAGTCCATCACACTCTCCCTAGAAGAGGGTTCTCGGTGAAGGGGTTGGCCAAAGATGAAAAAAAAAAACAGGGGCCACAAAAAGAAACGAGTCTTCCGTCGAAGCTCTCCCTGAAAAGAGGGTTCTTTTGTGTAGAGTTGGTTGTTGTTTTGCAAACTGTTCGCGAAGAAAACGAGTTCCTTCAAACTCCCCCTCGAAAAGAGGGTTCTTGCGAATGAAAGATGGTTGCATGTGAAAGGAACGATCTCCCTCGAACCCTCCCTAAAGAGGGTCCTTCGCAAGAGAAAATGATTGATTTTTGATAGAATGATGACCTGAAGGTCGAGATTGAGAATTTAGAGCTTGAAATGATGATGTTTGGTTAGCTCAAAGACTGAACCTGGATGACTAACTGATCAGTCAGCCAAATAACGAGCACGAGCGCTAGATGCACCAGCATGAGCACTGGGTTTCAAAAAGGAATGCCCCAGTATGAGTGCTGGGTTTTCGAAAAGTGCACACCAGTACGAGCACTGGGTTTCGAAAATGCCCCAGTACGAGCGCCGGGCTTCGAAAGATGCATACCAGTATGAGCACTGGTTTTCAAAAAGGAATGCCCCAGTACGAGCACTGGGTTTTCGAAAAATGCACACCAGTACGAGCACTGGATTTTCGAAATGCACACCAGTACGAGCACCAGGTTTTCGAAATGCACACCAGTACGAGCACCAGGTTTTCGAAATGCACACCAGTACGAGCACTGGGTTTTCGAAATGCACACCAGTACGAGCACTGGATGCTTCAACAGGAGAATTTGGAAAATGAGACCGACATTCGAAGATACTTAAGAATTCAAGCGAGAATGATTGTCGGTGCTTCAGGATTATCCCTTATCCTGAAGGGGAATTTCAAGGAGAATTTCGCTCCATAAGTGAGCATTAAATTGGCAAGGAGATTCAAATCAGAATTTTGAGAAAATGAGGATATACGAAAGCGAAAATCCAAGTCGGGACTCAGTTTTTCGAATATAAGAAATGTGTGGGAATTGAGCTTGAAAAACTCGAATTCTCAACACAACAATTTATCCAATACGAGCATTGGATTCAGAAGGAAGTTCAAGTCGGAACTTGAGACTTCAAAAAAATAAGAATATACAAAAAAGGGGAAATCCGAGTTGGAACCCGGTTTTCAAATATGAGAAATGAGTGAGAATTGAGTTTAAAAACTCGAATTCTCAATACAAAAATTTGTCCAATACGAGCATTGGATTCAAAAAGAAGTCCAAGTCGGAACTTGAGACTTCAAAAATAAAAATATACAAAAAGGAAAATCCGAGTCGGAACACGGTTTTTAAATAAGTGAGAATTGAGTTTGGAAAAACTCGAATTCTCAAAACAATGATTTGTCCAACACGAGCATTGGATTCAAAAAAAAGTCCAAGTCGGAACTTTGAGACTTCAAAAATAAGAATATACAAAAAGGAAAATCCGGGTCGGAACCCGGTTTTTAAATAAGTGAGAATTGAGTTTGGAAAAACTCGAATTCCTAAAACAATGATTTGTCCAACACGAGCATTGGATTCAAAAGGAAGTTCAAGTCGGAACTTGAGACTTCAAAAATAAGAATATACAAAAGGAAAATCTGAGTCGGAACCCGGTTTTTTAAATATAAGGAAATGAAATGAGAATTGAGTTTGAAAACTCGAATTCTCAAAACAACGATTTGTCCAACACGAGCATTGGATTCAAAAGGAAGTTCAAGTCGGAACTTGAGCCTTCAAAAATAAGAATATACAAAAGGAAAATCTGAGTCGGAACCCGGTTTTTAAGAAAAATAATGATAAAAAATGGAAAAACAAAATCCTGAGTCGGAACTCAGATGGGAAGGAAATGATTCTAACCCGGGAGTCGGAACTCGAAGGATCGACAAAGGTATGAATAGATTTTGATGATGAAGATGAGAGATTTATTCGAGATCCTTGACCCAAAGTGGCCTAAGACCAGAATTTATTTATGATGAGTTAAGTATTTTTCTCTATCCTGAGAGAGTATAGAACAAAATTTTTTAGGTGATTTGAAGAATTTATAGGAAATAATTCAGGTTTATCCCTTAACCTGAAGAAGAATAAATGGAGAAAAATTTAAAGAAATTTATTGAAAAATTATTTTGAAGAAGAATTTTCACGGGTAGCAGCAATGCTCCTATGAGGGGTATCAGGATTATCCCTTATCCTGAATGGGAACACCTCGGACAAGCGAGGGTCAGGTTTTTCCCTTAACTTGAGGGGAAAAATAAAAAGAATACCTCATTGAAAAGAGGCATCAGGTTTATCCCTTAACCTGAAGGGGGTTTTTAAAGATAAAGGAATAAAATTTGATAAAACTTAATGAAACTTTGACAAATTGATAAAGTTGACAATAAACTGATAAAATTTGATTAGATAAAATGAATGAAATGAACGCAATTTAATAAAGATAACCAACGTTAGCAAAGAGTTGGTAAGATTTTTAGGAAAAGGCTTTGTCTGATCCTGCCTGCATTATGATGGAGGAAGATAAGTATAGATCAAAAATAAAAATGCCCCAGTATCAGGGAGAAGAATGTGAGAATTTAATGGAAGATTGATTGCTTTATTGAGAAAGACTTTTAAAGAGTACAAAAGGCTAGGATGAACAATTCAAGTATAAAATCTTTTCAAATGTAAAGCATTAATAGGATCGGGCAGTTCCACTCCATCTGCGTTGATCAGACGATAGGAATTGCGAGGCAGCGCTTCCTTAACCACATAAGGGCCTTCCCAATTGGGTGACCACTTGCCTTCGGCCGGTGCTTGAGATAAGCTGTCGATCTGAGCACAAGATCATTGACTCGGAATCTTCTCTCAATGACTGATTTGGCGTAGTGCCGAGCTACCCTCTGACAATAGGCCTGAGCGTGTTCCGCTGCCTTGAGCCTCTTCTCATCTAATAGATCCAGTTGTACCAACCTCTGCTGCTGATATTGATCAAGCGGGAGTTCGATGAGCGATGCAAACTTGAGTGCAGGCTTCTGAACGTGGAGGGGTAACACCACCTCGGTCCCGTAGACGAGCTCTGAAGGCGTAGCATTGGTTGGGGTTCGAATGGTGGTTCGGCACGCCCAAAGTGCGTCGTGCATCTTCTCGTGCCAATCACGGCCCGTCTCCACAGTTCTTTCCAGAATGCAGATCAAAATCTTGTTGGTGGCCTCAGCCTGGCCATTCCCTTGAGGATAGTAGGGAGCTGAGAAATGGTGATGAATCCTGAACTTCGAGCAGAAAGTCTTCATCTTCTCATTTTTGAAATGGCTGCCATTGTCTGACACAATATCATGTGGGACGCCGAAGCGGCAAAGAAGATTTTTATGGATAAACGAAACCACATGTCGGCCTTCTATTGTTCGCAGAGTGACAACTTCGACCCATTTGGTGAAGTATTTTGTAGCCGCGAGGAAGTATCGGTGGCCATTAGAAGCCGAAGGAGTGATCAGACCAACTACGTCGAAGGCCCACATCGAAAAGGGCCAAGGAGAGACCACGGATTGCAAGTATGCGGTTGGCGCATGAATGGAAGGTGCGTGCATTTGACACTTGACGCATTTCCTTACAAATTGATGGCAATTCTGCTGCATGGTTTTCCAGTAGTATCCTGCCCAAATAATCTGCTTGACGAGTGTTTGGTAGCCGACGTGACCACCACAAATTCCCTCGTGTGCCTCTCGAACAACTTTCATGGTTTCATCCTTATCTAAGCATCTGGCATACTTAGAACTAAAACCACGACGGTAGAGAATATCGGCGAGGATGAAGTAACGTGCTGACATGCGCTGAATCGCGTGTTGCTCCTTTCTTGGCATTTCCGTTGGAAATTCACCGGTTTCAATGAAATTTTTAATGTCTTGGTACCATGGTTTCTCTTTCTGAGTGACTTGACTCACTTGCTCAACTGGAATGTAGGCAGGTTGATCAAGTCTGCCAATCTCGAAGGAACGACAGGATTCACTGTCTTTAAAAGACAAAATAGAGCCTAAGCAGGCTAGGCCATCGGCTATGTGATTGTATTCCCTCTTGACATGATTGAGCTGAAATTCTTCAAAGTCGCCTATGAGAGCCAAGGCAATCTTCTGATAGGGAATTAACTTTGAGTCATTTACTTGCCATTCTACATTAACTTGACTGACAACTAGCAATGAATCGCCAAAGGCATGTACTCTCTTGACATCAAAGCCTTGCAAGATCTTGAGGCCTTGTATTAGAGCTTCATACTCTGCCATGTTGTGAGTACATTGAAAATCGAGCTTGAGGGAATAAGGGAGCATCTCCTTTTCAGGAGTGATCAACAAGATCCCAATTCCTATACCAGACATATTTCTGGCTCCATCAAAGAATAGAGTCCAGACTGGAGATTCTTGGATGCTACAGATGCGATCGTCGGGAAAGTCATCTTCCGCCTTGATCTCTTCTGTCAACGGGAAATCTGCCAACTGATCTGCGATGGGATGACCCTTGACTGACTTCTGAGAGACATATTCTAGGTCATACTGCATTAGGAGGACTTGCCATTTCGCAATCCGTCCAGTAAGGAAAGGCTGCTCAAGGATGTATTTGAGAGGGTTGAGTCTTGACAGAATTTTGATTTCTGAAGCCATCAGATAATGCCTCAGCTTCTGACACATCCATACTAAAGCTAGACATGTCTTTTCCATTTGAGAGTATCTCTTCTCATAATCAATGAAAGTCTTGCTGATGTAGTAGATGGCATGCTCTATCCGGCTGCCTTCCTCATATTGCGCAAGAAATCCGCCACAAGCATTCTGATTGACAGAAATGTATAAGAGAAGCGGTTTTCCAAGTTCTGGTGGCTTTAGAACAGGTGGATTGAGAAGATACTGCTTGATGCGCTCAAATGAGAGCTGGCATTCTGGTCCCCATTCAAATTTCACTTCTTTTCTTAATAAGTGATTGAAGGGCTCGCATCTCATGGCCAAATTGGAGATGACGCGTCGGATGGACTGAATGCGACCTTGAAGGCTTCGCAGTTCTTTGAGGTTGGTGGGAGCCGGCATATCAATGATCGCCTTCGCCTTGGCAGGATCTACTTCTATGCCTTTCTTGCTGATCATGTAGCCAAGCAACTTGCCTGACTCCACTCCGAAGATGCATTTTTGTGGATTGAGTCTCAGCTTGTAGAGAATAAGTCTTTCAAAGACTTGGCCGAGGGAATCAAGATGATCTTCTCCTTCTTTTGATTTGACCAGGATGTCATCCACATAGGCATCCATGTTCTTGTGCATCTGGTCATGAAAGATAATGGCCATAGCTCTCTGATAGGTTGCCCCAGCATTCTTGAGTCCAAACGGCATGACTGTATAGCAAAAGGTACCCCACGGCGTGGTAAAGGAAGTTTTGGATTGGTCACGAGCGGCCAATTTGATCTGATTGTAGCCTGAGTATCCATCCATAAAGGAAAACATGGCGTGGCCTGCCATGCTATCGATCAGAAGATCGATGTTGGGGAGTGGATAATCATCCTTTGGGGTGGCTTTGTTGAGATCTCTGAAATCAATACAAATTCAGACTTTGCCATTCTTTTTGGGGACTGCCACAATGTTTGCCAACCAGTCTGGATATTCGATGGTCCGAATGAACCCTGCTTTTAATAACTCTTCAAGCCTTCTTTAACTTGTGGTGCCACTCGAGGATCCATTTTTCTGAGTTTCTGCTTGATTGGTTTGCAATCTGGCTTCAACACAAGGCGATGCTCGACTAACTTGGAGTCTAAGCCTGGCATATCCTCATAAGTCCATGTGAAGACTTCCTGATGCTATTTGAGAAAATAGACGAGCCTTTCCTTCTCATCTGAACTCAGACTCGAACCAATTTTGAGGATCTTCTGATCATCTTCGGAACCAATATTGACATCCTCTGTTGGATCTTGAACCAACGGCGATGGTTCGTCCTGCTTCTGAATAATAGTGAATTCTGGCAAATCTTGAATTGCTGAGTCGAAATCTGCCAACTCTTCGATCTGCTCTGTCATTCTGTTGACTTTTGCCCCTGTCTTTGCCTTGCAGATTCTGGCCGGTTTGGATTTGTTTTGAGAAAGATTGGTATTGATGACTGTTATCATCGCAAAATTTTACTTTTGCAAGTCAAACTGACCTTTGAAAAGATTTTGAAAATAACTCACCTCCGTTTTTAAAATGCGGGAAAATTCCGTAGAATGGGACTCGCCTGTCGGTACGAGGTTCAACCGTTCCTGCCACCTTTAACAGGGGTAATTGAACCAAGGATCAATCTTATGCTCTACTCTATTCAACTTGTCTAAATCATATTCTAATTTCTAAATGCACATAGAATCAAGCATGTGCTATGAATTTTCAGAAAATGCACATGATGTTTGCTTTGAATGATTGAAATATTTAGAAAATGTAAATCTTGGAAATGATATCACATGAAAAATCGTGAAATGGGATTTGAAATGTACTTCTGAGAGAAGTAAAAATCAATTTTTGAAGAAATGTAAGGATTTTGTGAAAATCGATTTTGAGAAATATGAAATAACTTTGGAAATTTTGATTTCTTTGAATTCAAACTTTGAAATTGAGAATATAACTTAGAAAATTTGAATTTGGAACTTGGGAAATACTTGAAATATTCTTTGAAATTCAATGCTTTTGGGAAAATCGATTTTTGAGTATGACTTAGAAAATTTTGAGAAAATGAACTTCTTTGAATTGAAATTGGGAAATGCATGAAATGAATGAATATGGATTTGAGGAATTGAGAAATACTTTTTTGTATTTTGAGAAATGCAGTGCATTTTGAAGTTAGCCTAAGAGTGTAGGCTGAATGTGGCTAATGTGAAGATCATAAATCTGGGTATCATTCATATTCTGACTATGGCCATAAATACGAATTCCACCAAGTTTATAAACTTCATAAAAGCTAGTGTATGTGCCATTCGTGTAGACCATAGTGAGTTTGAATATGCATGAATCATCATCCATCACACATTAACATTATTTAAAAAAATAAACTATATCCAATGCAACCTAAGCTAAGCAGGAAATGTAAATTCTTATTCCAAAGTTTAATTACAAATTACATCACTATTGAAATTTAAATACATGAAAAATAAAGTCTTCAATGTACCTGCAAAACTAGAAAACTTTGTTAGTGATGATATGTTGGCTTTTCTAGATTTATCCAGCAATATCAGGAAATTGTTGGATTTTGCTAGATATAAGCCTTTTTGCCATGATTCCCTTAAATCAAAATTGATAAAATATGAAATAAAATTGAATAAATATGAAAGAGAAGATATGAAATTTCGAAATTGGGGTCAAAATAACCAAAATACCCCTAATAACAAGACTATGGCCTTGAAATTAAGGTTTTTAGAAATATATTTGGTAAAATGCAAGTTTTGAAATACAAATGAGAATAAATCAAACTAGATATGATGTGACATGATTAAATATGTGAAAATTAGGGTTAAGGATTTCGAAATTGAGGTCAAATGACCAAATTGCCCCCGATAGCAAGACTATGGCCTTGAAATCAGGGTTTTCTGAAAATATTTTGGTAAAAACTTAGGTTTTATGCACTAAATGAAATCAAAGGAGCATCAAATTAAAACTAAAGCATCCTAATATGATTATGAACATAATAAAACCCTAAAAATATATGCTTATGCACGAAAATTCTAGAATATCACAAATTTTGTGATTTTTGCAGTGTTTTGGAATTCTTCGGGTGCCCTGTTTTGCAATTCAAGCCATTCAAGCATCAAACGGATTCTAAAAATCCTCAAAATTTTTACCTGCACTTGTTATAACTCTAATATCAAATTAGAATTATAAAAATATTTTTTTGACATTAAATTAATCCGAAAATTGCATTAAACCCTAAAAATATGCTATTTTTGACCTAGTTCACCAACCAGTCTCAGTCCAAGATCCGAACCAGGGGTCAAATCTCCATAAAAATTTATGAAATTTTACAAAGATTAACTAAGATGAAAAACAAAGATTTCTCAATTTACAGATCGGAAAAATCATCTCCGGTTAGGGAGAAACCCTTCCGGCAATCTGAGCTAAAATATATCACTTTTAACAGGGATTAAAACAGCTGTTTCAGATTGAAAATACAAACATAAATAGCAAACCTAAACAAAAATCTCTGAAATTTTAATAGTAAACCTTAGACATAAAAATAGCAATACTCACTTTTTACAGATCATGAATCGGATCTGTGGTTTGGGATTTATGACTAACACAAGTCTGATTAGGGTTTTGGTAAACCCTAATGAGTTTTAAATTTAAAAACAGATTCTCTAAAAGGGGAAAATACTAAACAGTGATCAAAAAATCCGAAAATTTCACAGCAGACAGATCTACTCAATGTGAATCCATAGCACTTTACAGATCTAAAATCGAATATAAGATGAGAGAAATATCATAACAGCAAGTTACCTTCTTGATTTTAACCACGATTTTAAAGCTTTAAAAACCCGATTTGATGTCTGATTTTTTTGACTGGGTTCCCGAGATCCAAAACCTCTGATTTTTCTACAGTAACTCAATAACTCATGCATTCATCACATACAAAAAAATCAGAAATAAAAAATGAGTACTTCAATCCGAAATAACATTATCTTTACTGTTCTAAACCTAAAACACACAGAAATTTATGAAACTTGGAAAACCATGCATTAACTAATGTAAATCAATAAAATAAACCATAAAACAGTAATTAAAAATTATTTCTATGCTATAGAACGTAAAACAAACATGAATAAACCATGAAATCAAAATAAAAATAGGGAATCAATGGCTGAAATTTGATATCTCCTTTAAAACATAGATTTAACCCATTAAAAGGGTAAATCATATATTTTATTGGTTAATAATGTAATGAATCATATTAAAATCAATTCTAATAGATAAAATCCCTGTAAATCACCCAAAACAGGGTTAGATCACCTTTTTGGATCGTTCTTGCTGATTCTTGATGGTTCTTGTGGTGAAACCATGGTTGAATCCATAAAATAGGAGGTATTAATGGCTAAAATTGATTTAAAACTATTAAAAACATGAAATAAAAGCTAAAAATTAAACAAAATAATTACCTTGAGGTGGCTGCAATGGAGGAAGGGATGGAGAGGAGAGAGAATCTCCAAGAATCCCAAGGAGAGCAAGTTGGAAAAATCGACCCCCCTATGGAGACTATTTATAGAATTTTTTTAGGTTTAAAAATTGGGAATTTTGAATTTTTTGGACTCTAACAAGGGGGGGGGGGGCGATTTTTGGGTGGAAAGACCTAACTACCCCTAGCCTAAATTATCTAAACTAGTGCCTAATTAACCCCTAGACTTTCCTAAAAAATCCCCAAATGTAATGCCACTTGGCATTTTCTACATTTGGCTTTTTAAAAACCTTTAAAAACACTAGTTTTAAAAACTAACTTTCAAAACTGAGTTTTTCAAAAATGGTTTTGACTCTTCTAAACATCTAACACTAACCAAGACATCAACTAACCCTAGTCTAGCCCTGACTGACTCGAATATGGCACCACCCCGAGTGGGCCCTACTTGAGTTTTTCAAAAAGCGATTTTAAAACTTGAAATTGAAGGAGTTTTCAAAAGGATTTTCAAAGACAAACTTCAAAGTTATAATTTTTGAAATGGAATAGGGTCCTAACTAGGTTAGAACTCCTCTGGATATGGTGCCAACTGAGTGGGCCCACATCGAATTGTGAAGAATTTTGAAATAAACACTGAAAATGGCTTTGAAAAAGGGTTAAAATCGACATTTGAAATTCAAGATCTTTGAAAATAGGGTCTCAAGCGAACTGGAACTCCGAGTTAGAGTCCTGAACTCTTAGGACTCTGAGATCTAAGATTTTAAAAGCCAAATGAAAGAATTTTTGAAAGATTTTATCAAGAAATGATGAAATAAGTCAGAAAACACAGTCAGGGTTAGACTCCTAACTCGATCGAACTCTAAAATAGAGTTTTGAACTAACTAGACTCTGTAAAATGACCTAAATTTTGACAATAATAAAAAAAGACTGAAAATGGAAGTAAAACAGATTTCAAAACAGACTCCTGACTGGATTAGGACTCTGGGACAGAGTCCTGATCGTACTGAAACTTTCAAAACTTTGAGAAATTTGATGAATAGAGGAATTCAGAAGCGACACCACCTCAATGGGTCTCATCTGTGAATTGAAATCAATTAAAATTTGAATTTAAAATGAATCCAGATTTTTTTCTTGAGAAAATATTTTGAAATATAAAGTCTTGGGGTTAGAAAATGACAGAGTATTGAATAAAAACCCAGGTTTTGACATTGATTTTGAAATAAAAGCTTTAAAATTCAAATCTGGATTGAATGTTTTGAAATAGGAGTGCTGGATCTCGAAAATGAAATGTAATGACATGCAATGCGATGGAATGCGATGAAATGATATGCAGAAATGTATGCAGTGATATGCAATTACATATGAAATGGACAAACACTGGATGAGGGTGAAAATTTGGGGTGTTTACAAATGCCCCTCTTTGCTGCTAAGTCGGTTGAAAGCCGAGCTTAGTGACAAAGAAAACATACCAAATTTGAACCATAAAAAATGCCCCAATTAGATGAATCTGACTGGGTATGAAAGAATTAGTTCAAGTGATGATGGTAGATATAAAATGGAGAATAAGGAGAAAATTTTATTTCAAAAGAAGTGAGATTCAGGTTTTGCCCTTAACCTGGATGGGACGGGAAATACCTCGTATGGAACGAAGCTCAGGCTTAACCTTTAACTTGATTGGAAAATGAAATACCTCATCACGTGAGGCTCAGGTTTGTACCCTTGACCTGATTGGGCAATGAAATACCTCATCACGTGAGGCTCAGGTTTGTACCCTTAACCTGATTGGGCAGAAAATGGACGGAATCCTCCAAAGAAGAGACCGTGATGGAACCTTTGGATTTCCGCACAATGAATCCGATAGGGGTTTTGCAAAAGGAAGGAAATTAGGGTCCCTAAAGTTTGAAAAGGGATTGATTTTGGGCGTCTCATTGCTGAGACTAATTAACTTTTGAAATTGCTTTTTTGCTGGAATTGGTGGCTTAACCTCAAGCCGAAATTGGACTGTCTATGGTGGGACAGTGGGGACACAGGGAAGTGTGCGAATCTGAGAGCCCGTGCGCTCAGATTATACCAAAGAAGGGAAGGAATCTTGAAAACTCCCGTAATCAAGTCCTAAAAGGGATGGTGTCAGGATGCGCCAAAGATGAACCTCAAGCTCTCGCTTTATGCCAGGATAGCTAGAAAATGTTGTCAAAATGTTGAAAATTATTGTTGATTCAAAATAATTGAAAATGATGCACATTGTTTTGAAAGTATTCCCTCTTTTCTACCTGAAGTATTACCTCCGACTGGGCTTAACTCCGTAGAATCAAGATTCGAATTCAAATTGCTTGCGATTGACTTTCTTTCAAGGAAGCTATCAATTCCCTTGATATGGACGGAAAAGAAAGTATTCTTGATATTGCGAGAGCTATTGGTGAAAGAATATTGATAAAAGAATTTCACAAAATTAAAGAAGATTCTTGATAGATTCGGCAGTCTGATATCCTGGGATTCTTTTCTCATGATGATCTTTCTGCGCTCTTTTTAACAGAATTGGAGCTCTCTTGGATTTTTCGAGAATTACATCATCCTTCATTTTGGAGATGTCCTGACTTTTTTCTCTTTTTGGGAAGGGTATGTCACAAACTCCTTCATCTCAGAGATGTTCCGATCCTTCTTTTCTCTCAGGGATTATCTTGACGATTATTGGCTCATTGGTAGGAAATCTCTTGATGATAGCAGAAATTAAATACCTTTTAGGGTTTGTCGGTAGGCTCATCACACTCGCCTTCATCTCGACGGTGATCTGAACTTTTCTTGGAAGGATCCGTCACAAACTCCGTCATCTTGGAGATGATCCAAATCTTCTTTCGCCCCGGGGGTCGACTCATCTAATTCGCCTTCATCTTGACGACAGTTGAGAGATCCCTTTTGCAAATATTTAATTGCAGCTTAGGTGATTGAGGAGATATGAAAATTGAGTGGATTTTTCTGTATCACCCAGGATATTTCGACTACTTTATTCTTCAAGAATGGTCTTTAAAAATGTGCCATTGACTACGATCAATATCAATCACTCATGGCTTTGCAACAACATTGAATTTTCTTTGCTGGCCATATCACGGATTTATTCTTCATCCTTTTGGTTGGCCAATAAAAAGATTTTGAACTTTGAATCCTTTTTCGTGAAAGCATTGTCTTTTCGGAAGTAATAGTGGAGGTATTCTGAAGTAATAATTTTGTGCAATAAAGATTTTTTGAAATCAACAAATATTTAGTGACAAATTGGCAAAAATTTCTTGAAATCCTTTGTGAAAGCGAGCATTTGAAGCACAACGCAACACATCCATGACAGAAATTCTCTTCTCCTTTCCCCAAAGGAGACGATTCAGAAATTAGAATTGGGAATTACTCCTCTCTTCCCTGAAGAGGAGGTGTTTGCAAAACAAACTTTCTAAGAGAAATTAAGCTTTCGTCAAAACTTCCTAACATTAGGCTTCTCTTATGGAAAGGGGGCCGGAATTGGTGAGGTTGGTAAATTGGTCATGAAGGAACGAGTTCATCACACTCTTTCTGAAAAGAGGGTCTTTCATGATTAAATGGCCTAGTCTGAAATTATGGGGCCACAAGGAAAGCAAGTCTCCATCGAGTCTCTCCCTATAAAAAGGGTTCCTTGTGTGAAATTTGAAATTTTGTTTTGCAAACGGTTCACAAAGAAACGAGTCCCTTCAAACTCTCCCTGAAAAGGGGCTAAGTGAACGAATTGGATAGCATGCGAAAAGAGCGAGCTCCCTCGAACTCTCCCTATACAAAGGGTCTCTCGCAAGAGAAATTTTTGGAATTGGTATCGAGTGACAAAAAGGTCGAAATTTGGAATTTTGAATTTTGAATTTTTGAAATTGGAATTTTGATATTTGAAATTAGAAATTGGAAGTTTGGAATTTGATATTCGGAAATTGGAAATTAGAATTTTGGAATTTGGAATTTGGAAATTGATATTTGGAAATTGGAAATTGGAAATTAGAATTTTGGAATTTTGGAATTTGGAAATTGATATTTGGAAATTGGAAATTTTGGAATTTTGGAATTTGGAAATTGATATTTGGAAATTGGAAATTAGAATTTTGGAATTTTGGAATTTGGAAATTGATATTTGGAAATTGATATTTGGAAATTGGAAATTAGAAATTGGGAATTTGATGAGTGATCGGCACGAAGACTGAACTCAAGAGGTCGACTGACATGACTATTCAGTGGAATACTAACACGAGTGCTCAATTTTGAAAGGATACCGGTATGCATACCGGTTTAAAAATGTACCAGTTTGGATACTGGATTTTGGTTCAGTTCTGGTGATTGTCTTTCAATCTTGAATCGTTAGGAATTGTGATGGGATTGATAGTTGAAATCTCAATACTGACCAGATCGTTATTAATGCGATTGTATGCAAATGAATGCAAATTGATGCACATGAATGCACAAGTGCGTGAAATGAGAGATTTGTTTATCCTGTCTACATACAGGGTATTTGTAGATAAAAACAAAATTTTAAAATGCCCCAGTGTAACTGGGAAAAAGAATTTTGATCATTATTGAAGAAAATTTGGAAGAATTACAAAGAATAGGAAATTGTTCAAGTATAGAATTTTTTCAAATGTCGAGCATTGATGGGATCTGGTAATTCTATTCCATCAGCATTGATGAGCCGATATGAATTGCAAGGTAGTGCCTCTTTGACAACATAAGGACCCTCTCAATTTGGCGACCATTTGCCACCCGGGCGGTGCCTGAGATAAGCTGTTGATCTGAGCACTAGATCATTGACCCAAAATTTTCTCTCAATGACAGATTTTGCATATTGTCGGGCTATCCTCTGGCGATAGGATTGAGCATGCTCTGCTGCTCTGAGCCTTCTTTCGTCGAGCAAATCAAGTTGTACCAGTCGCTGTTGCTGATACTGATCAAGAGGTAATTCTAGAAGTGATGCAAATTTCAGAGCAAGTTTCTGAACATGTAGAGGCAGTACTACTTCAGTTCCGTAGACAAGTTCTGACGGAGTAGCATTCGTTGGAGTTCGAATGGTGGTTTTGTATGCCCATAATGCATCATGAATCTTTTCATGCCAGTCACGGCCCGTTTCTAAAGTTCGCTCCAGGATCCGAATCAGAATCTTGTTGGTGGCCTCTGCCTGACCATTCCCTTGAGGATAATAAGGAGCGGAAAAATGATGATGAATTCTGAATTTTGAGCAGAATGTCCTCATTCTCTCATTCTTAAAATGACTGCCATTATCCGACACAATATCATGCGGTATACCGAAACAACAAAGGATATTCTTATGGATGAAAGAAACCACGTGTCGACCTTCTACTGTGCGTAGAGTGACTGCTTCTACCCATTTAGTAAAATATTCTGTTGCGGCAAGAAAATATTTATGACCATTGGAGGCTGAAGGAGTGATGGGGCCTACAACATCGAAAGCCCACATGAAAAATGGCCATGGCGAGATGACAGATTGCAAGTATGTCGCTGGCACATGAATGGAAGGCGTATGCATCTGACATTGAACGCACTTCTTTACAAAACGATAGCAATCTTGTTGCATAGTTCTCCAATAATATCCTGCTCGGATGATTTGTTTGACGAGAGTCTGATAGCCAACATGACCACCGCAAATGCCTTCATGTGCTTCTTGCACAACTTCTTCGGCTTCTTCTTCGTCCAAACATCTGGAATACTCAGAACTGAATCCGCGACGATAAAGGATGTCGGCAAGAATAAAATATCGAGCAGACATGCGTTGAATTGCTCGTTGCTCTCTCTTTGATAATTCTGGAGGAAATTCGCCAGTTTTAATGAAATTCTTGATATCATGATACCAAGGCTTCTTCTTTTGCTCAGCCTGGTTTATCTGCTCTACTGGGACGAAAGCGGGTTGATCGAGTTTGCCAATTTCAAATGAGCGACAAGATTCTCCACTCCTGAAAGACATGATGGATCCCAGATTAGCTAAACTGTCTGCAACTTGATTGAAATCTCTCTTGATATGAAAAAGTTGGAATTCTTCAAATTTGTTGGCAAGAGCTGAGAAAATCTTCTGGTAAGGAAGTAATTTCTGATCTTTTACTTGCCATTCGACTAGGACTTGATTGACGACGAGGAAGGAGTCGCCATAAGCATGCACTCTTTTGACATTGAAGTCCTGTAGAATTTTCAGACCTTGTATCAAGGCTTCATACTCGGCCATATTGTGAGTGCACTGAAAATCCAGTTTGAGAGAAAAGGGAATCATCTCTTTCTCTGGTGTGATTAGTAGAATTCTGATTCCTATGCCTGCCATATTCTTGGAACCGTCGAAGAATAAATTCCAAATTGGGGATTGTTGAATATTGCAGATCCGCTCATCGGGGAAATCATCCTCAGCTTTAACATCCTCTGCTAGAGGAAAATCTGTTAATTGGTCTACAATTGCTTGGCCTTTGATAGATTGTTGAGAGACATATTCCAAGTCGTATTGCATTAATAGGACTTGCCATTTGGCGATTCGTCCGCTGAGAAATGGTTGTTCAAGAATGTACTTGAGAGGATTTAATTTAGATAGAATCTTGACTTCAGACGCCAATAGATAATGTCTCAATTTCTGACACATCCATACCAGAGCTAAACACGTCTTCTCTATCTGAGAGTATTTCTTCTCGTAATCAATAAAGGTCTTGCTCACATAGTAAATGGCATGTTCTATCAAGCTGCCTTCTTCATATTGCGCCAAGAATCCGCCGCAAGCAACTTGATTAACTGAAATGTATAGCAATAGGGGTTTCCCTAATTCTGGCGGCTTTAAAACAGGAGGATTGAGAAGATATTTCTTGATGCGTTCGAACGACTGCTGACACTCTGGTCCCCATTCGAACCTCACTCCTTTTCTGAGCAAATGATTGAAAGACTCACATCTCATGGCCAAATTAGAAATGAATCGCCGAATTGATTGCATGCGTCCTTGAAGGCTACGCAATTCTTTGAGATTAGTCGGGGGCGGCATGCCAATGATAGCTTTGGCCTTAGCGGGATCCATTTCTATCCCCTTCTTGCTGACCAAAAAGCCTAGCAACTTGCCTGATTCGACTCCAAAGATACATTTTTGTGGATTGAGTCTTAGCTTGTAAAGAATGAGTCGCTTGAAGACTTGATTAAGAGCTTCGATGTGATCTTCCTCTTCTTTGGATTTCACCAGAATATCATCGACATATGCATCCATAGTCTTGTGCATCTGATCATAGAAAATAACGGTCATAGCGCGCTGATAAGTGGCTTCAGCATTCTTAAGCCCAAAAGGCATAACTGTATAACAGAAAGTGCCCCATGGCGTGGTAAATGATGTTTTGGATTGGTCGCGAGCGGCCAACTTGATTTGATTATATCCGGAGTATCCGTCCATAAAGGAGAACATAGCATGTCCGGTTGTGCTATCGACTAGGAGATCAATGTTTGGGAGTGGATAGTCATCCTTCGGAGTGGCTTTATTGAGATCACGGAAGTCGATACAGATTTGCACTTTACCATTCTTCTTAGGAACTGCTACGATATTCGCCAACCAATTCGGGTAATCAATTGCTTGAATGAATCCTGTTTTAAGCAGATCCTCAAGTCCTTCCTTGACCTGTTGCTCGATTCGAGGATCCATTTTTCTCAACTTCTGCTTGACTGGTTTCGCCTCAGGCTTCAGAACGAGGCGATGTTCCACCAATTTCGGATCTAAACCTGGCATATCCTCATAAGTCCATGCGAATACTTCTTCATGCTGCTTGAGGAAATTAGTGAGCCTTTCTTTCTCTCCTAGACTCAAACCACTGCCAATCTTGAGAATTTTAGGATCGTCTTCTGATCCGATATTGATATCCTCAGTCGGATCTTGAACTAAGGATGATGGCTCATCTTGCTTCTGAACCGATGCAAATTCTGGCAGTTCTTGAAGAGCTGAATCGAACTCTGCGGATTCTTCTGGATGCTTTGCAGTCTGACTACATTCTGTTCTTATTCTGACCTGATGAATTATTGCTGATTTCGAACAGGCTTTTGGATTAAAGACGAGCTTCTTGATAGATCGGGAAGACATTCTGAAAATTGGAGGATAAATTGATTTAGGGAAATTGCTCATCATGAAATAAATTGCTTTTATTGAAAATAATTAGAAAGATAAAAGAGCAAAATGATTTCAATTTTGTGAAGATTTAATATTGAGAAGTAAAGAGACAAATGGCACCAAGATAGACAAAGGAAACTGGCAACTTTATTGAAAGATAGAATTAATCAAAATGACAATGATGAGAATGAAATGGGATATCATCCCGACAAAAGAATAGAAAAGGAAAGACAAATAAATTCTTCTAATGCGTTCCCTTAATGAAAGCAGTCCCTTTCTGAGATCTTCGGCCATTAAAGCCAAATCCGGTCCTTTTAGGGCAATGCTGAGGAATCACTGGTTCAAGACGACCATCTTCATTTTTGCCTAGGCCTTGAAAAGGCTGGTAGCCGTGCTTCACTAGTAAATCAAATCCCTTTTTAGCTTTCATAAATTGGGAGAATAGAGGATGATCCTTAAGTGTGCTGTAATCAATTCGTCCCCCAATCTTGAAGAACTGTGGACCTCCCCATCGGGTCGTAGCCATCGTATGCTCGGGTTGCTCTGTCATCTGTATTATTCCCGAATTCTCTTCAAAGCTGACCCCTTCGATACCCCTAATGCTAGGGATATCAGTAGTGAAAGAGGGCCTGGGAACCATGGGCGGTGCTAGCCTCTGTTCCGGATCTTCGCCTAAGACTGTCGTGATCATACCACCTTTTGACCACTTGATGCACTGATGCAGAGTAGATGGTACTGCGTTTGTGTTGTGGATCCATGGTCTCCCGAGAAACAGATTATAAGTGGGCCGCACATTGACCACGTGCAAGAGAATTGAATGGACCGAGTAGTCAATGAAGATATCCAGGAAGATTTTTCCTTTCGCTGTTTGGCCATGATTGTCGAACCCATAAATGGTGATTGGATCTGGAATGTATTCTTCTTCTTTAATGCCCAAAGCTTTGGCGGTCATTTCCGGACATATATTGAGGTTGCTGCCTCCATCGATCAGCACATGAGGAACTGTCATCCCTCTGGTTCGAACCACAACATACAAGGCATTGTTGTGAAATACATGAGGTTTAGGGAGATCCTCATCGGAGAAAGTAACTGAAGCATTAGTCATGGCCTGATTGACTATGTGGGCCATGTCTTCCGGAGTTATGCTTGGTTTCACCTTGATTTTCTGCAACAGATTATTTAATACTTGCTGATGTTTAGCGGAAGCTTGGGTTAAGTCCAAAATTGAGACATTGGATAATGCTGTAATAGGCTTTAGAGTGGATGTCCCGCTTTTCTTTGGGGTGGACTTAATGAGATGCTTAGGGAGCCATGGCATACTTCTGGCTACCTCGGGAGATACCCCAGCGGGCTTGTCAGATACTTTCATTTTGCCGAAAGCTGAAATAAGGTCCATCTTCTGGGCCTTGGACTGAGCCTGTTGCAATACCAGGACTTGATGCTGAGCTTGCATATCATTTTCAGAGCACGGCCTGATACGCTCCTGTGGTTGAAACGACTGTTCGGTAATGACTACTGTAGAATGACGAGGAAATGGCTCTTTTAGAATATCTATATTTTCATCTTCCGCACCTTCTACCAGAAGATTTTTATCAATAAGGTCCTGAACAATGTTCTTCAGAACGAAGCAATTCTCAGTGTTGTGCCCCACTGTTCGATGAAACTTGCAGAATTGGTCTTTGAATTTTCCCATAGGAGCGGAAGGATCGACCAGCCTGGGCAATTTGACCATCTCCTTGGTCAACGGGTACTCGAGCACAGTCTCGAGTGATTGATCTAATTGAGTGAACTTCCTCTCATAGCTCCATCCTTCGTGCTTCACTTTCTCTCGGGGTTTTGGTCCCTGCTCTAGCTGAAGCGGCTTGCTGAATTGCGGGATCGACTTTCCTTTCTAGTCATTCTTGTTTGAACCTCCTGCCCCATAACAGAAGTCTCTATTCTGCCCCTTGCGATGATTCCGTTTATTACTGACAGAATTAGTGAAATGAGTCTTCTTTTTCGACTCATTCTGACTGCTGTTCTTGGTGAAAGTGAAACCTTCGTAGAAACCATTCTCCATACTCAATTCGAGCCATTCGGCTCGCTCTGTTAACTCTATAAAGATTCTGGATGGTGCGGTGGAGATGAGGCCTTTTAGAGGCTGCGAGAAATTGCTTAGAATCAAGGACAAAGCATGCCCTTCTGATATGGGGTCTCTCATCTTGTTGCAAGCTGACCTCCAGCGGTGGATAAAATCTCGGGCTTTTTTATTTTCTCTCTGTTTCATGCCACAGAGGTGGCTGAGGGTCGGGAGCGCCTCAGCATTGAACAGAAAGCGCTCAATGAACATATTCACCACCTTATCAAATTCTTTCAGCTCTATGGGGTTGATGTGCTCCGAGTACCATTTAGCTGCCGTTCCCTCCAGACTGCGAGGGAAGCAAAGGAAGAGTGCCCGATTGTCACGCTTGAATCGTGAACATTCAGCGAAAAAGATGGCGAGGTGAGCCTTAGGGTCGCCAGAACCATCAAACTTGATAAATTTTCTGGGGAGATTATCCAGATTGTCGTCCCCATCCAAGCCATCATAGAAGTCTTCGCTGGTGAAGACTTTCTTGCCCTTGTCGCGGGCCTGCAGATCTTTGACCATTCTCATCATATCTTTTAATTGTAACTGAGTAGGGTCATCAACAGAATGATTTTTGGATTTGTAAGCCGACCCCTGGCCCTGAGTCGACCTTTTGAATTCATGTTTATTTTCACATTCCTTGTCAGCATCGTCAGCTGATTCTGACTCATCAGACATTTCCTCGTGACGACTCTGCTTTTTGCTGATCTTCACATTCTTGACGGCATGACCCTTATCCTTCTGTTTGGTTTGAATTTGCTCAGTACTAGCCTCAGCTTGCTCTGCCAGCATCTTGGTCATCATTTTCTTGAACATGACGTACATTTGAGGATCAATGTCATCCTCAACCTGCTGGCCCTGATTTTTAGCTGATCGGGGGGAATCCATCTCTTCTTCTGAAGCTACTGAGTATGCGACACCTTTGATTGATGAGGTTTTCTTTCTGGATCTTGTATGAACCATCGGGTATCACAAATGTTTTCTTGGATATTGCTGATGGTCTTTGCAAGGTAGAACTGATGGTTAGGCTTCTGAAGGAAGTTTGGTTGGAGGAAAATATTTATTGAGAATTTTGGTAGACAATTGAAATAATATCCCATTACTAGGGATTGAGTCGTCGCTGGAGTTACGACAATTGCGCTGCTATTCTTTGCAAAATAAGCAACTGGAAATATGCCTTGTTACCTAGGCGAGGTCGTCAAACCAAAGTGAAATGTAAAATAAAGGAATTTTATTGAGGGGAAAAACATGATTTTATCAATAATACACTTGACAGAAGGGAGGGGGACAAACAATTTTCCACCACTCTGGATAATCAGAGGACACTCGAGGACCAGGAAAAATAGTGAGAATAACAAAGGAATCCCAGTCATGTCTGGCAGAATGGTATGCTCCGGACCACTGATCTGATGTGAGGTCGAATTCTGGCAGAACCCCTGCTAGTGGACGAATCTCTACGCGCTTCTGCCTCTGAGAGAACTGCCTGACGCACCGCTCTGGATGATAGTATGCGCAGAAGAACGGGCCAAGTAGCCTGAACCGCTTGCCATAAGCGTAGGTATATCTGGGAGGTGATTCCTGACGATCAAAGTAATCCCATACGATTTCTTCCTCTTGAAGGTTGTCGATCAAGAACCGGTATCGCGCAACTGGAAGAAGCTTCTCTCCATTGTATCTGAATGAACTGGCTCAGACTGGCACATGCCGGAGGAACTAAGACTGCAAGGCATAGGTGCACCCTTCGACTAGGATCGACTTTCCGAGTGTGAAACGGGTCAACCCTCGGTATAGAAAGGCGAGTGCGGCCATGGCTATCGAGAGGCGGCTGGTCTGTCGACTTCCCCACCTCCTTAAAAGCTGAACTATTCTGATATCCATATAATTCCGTCCATCGAGAAAGAAAGTCAATCCCACCGTGCACAGAACCATCGCATGCTGAATTCTTTCTCGAGTTGTCCTGGACAACGAGCTGACTTCCACAAATGTCTCATACTGTCTGTAGATTTCGAGCAGGTCCACATATTCGTTTCCATCCTCCTCTATCAATGGCCAAGACTTGCGTCCTGTCATGCGAGCTAAGGCATCCTTAGGGTCCAGACCCTTAACATTAATCAAAAACTGTTTCTCCAATGGATCTCCAGGCTGACCGGCTGGCTCGGGCAATCCCATAATCTCTGAAAATTCATCCATCAGTACTATCATCTCGCCCCATGGGAACCAGAAGGTAGAAGTGCTCGGATTCCACCGTTCTGCTAGTGCATGGATCAAGTTGCCGTTGACTGTCTGCTTTCTCACTGCGGACGCCAGTTCTAACCCACAATCGTCCAAGTGGTCCGGAAACATACAAGAGAAATTCTTGAACCATAAATAGTACCACCGGGGAAAGAAGGATCCGGTGCTGAGGACTCGATGTTCGGGAAGACTTTGTCGCACCTCGTAGGAGATGTGACCCTCATGGAAGACTGAATCAAGCTGACTGGATGCCATCAGACTGGAAAACATGGAAAATTGGAATAAGACTTGGGAAAATACAGGAAATTTGGGGAAATTGCAGGCAGGATAAAAAATAAAGTAGAAAATTCGAGATCCAGAAGACAGGAAAGATGGGAAATCACCTGGAGTTTTGAGGAAAATGGAGGAATTTTATGAAGATCGTCTAGGGTTTAATGAAATATAAGGAAGTAAATGGAAAATGAAGTATTTGGAAAATCGCCCAAGGTTTAAAACATGGACAGTACATGGACATAGATTGGGGAATTTTGAGAAAATCATCCAGTATTTTAGAAAATTGGGAAAATATGGAAAATAAAAAGGAAATAACACATTCAATCATATTCTGCATAAACAAGTATGCACATACAGCATTCCCTAAAAGCTGACTCTAGATACACAAATTTTTAAATAGCTGTAGGACCTTAATCCTAACTCTAAGGTTCAGATCAACTGTATCCAATCCAGTTATGCCTATATACTCAAGCCAAGGCTCGATGTACGTGGCATAAAATCAATTTCTCCGATTCTAGGTTCAAGTTTTCCAACATCCTTGAGCACCTGCCGATATACGTTGGACTATGGCCCTTGGTACGTGGAAGGGGGGTTTTCACCCAAATAGGTGGCCCAGTTGTGAGGCTTTGTCCCAAACTATGGTTCTGGAAGAGAGCCCAGCAACGTGAAGACCGGGACAATATAGGTGGGGTGATTTTTGAAAAACATGAGCACATGCAATCAAACAGAAGGCTCTAAGTCCTAGAGAGATAGAATTTTGAAATATTTGAAGAAGCAAACATTGTTTTCATACAATTCCTAAATTGAGGAGTGTTGTATTAGACCTAAGTCTATGTGAGCATGAATAATTCTCCTCAATATGGTCCTACCAAACCATACCTAGTCTATATGCATTCCATGTCAGCTGGGTTCAAGTCTAGGCTCCTAGGTTCACATGATATCATAAAGCAAAGCTGACATTCCATGGAAATCGATTTTGATAATTTGAACTAAGTAGAGCATTAGATTGATCAGGCGAAGACAGGTCCCATCACGGTCGCCAAACCTGTTATCATCGCAAAATTTTACTTTTGCAAGTCAAACTGACCTTTGAAAAGATTTTGAAAATAACTCGCCTCTGTTTTTAAAATGCGGGAAAAGTCCGTAGAATGGGACTCACCTGTCAGTACGAGGTTCAACCGTTCCTGCCACCTTTAACAGGGGTAATTGAACCAAGGATCAATCTTATGCTCTACTCTATTCAACTTGTCTAAATCATATTCTAATTTCTAAATGCACATAGAATCAGGCATGTGCTATGAATTTTCAGAAAATGCACATGATGTTTGCTTTGAATGATTGAAATATTTAGAAAATGTAAATCTTGGAAATGATATCACATGAAAAATCGTGAAATGGGATTTGAAATGTACTTCTGAGAGAAGTAAAAATCAATTTTTGAAGAAATGTAAGGATTTTGTGAAAATCGATTTTGAGAAATATGAAATAACTTTGGAAAATTTGATTTCTTTGAATTCAAACTTTGAAATTGAGAATATAACTTAGAAAATTTGAATTTGGAACTTGGGAAATACTTGAAATATTCTTTGAAATTCAATGCTTTTGGGAAAATCGATTTTTGAGTATGACTTAGAAAATTTTGAGAAAATGAACTTCTTTGAATTGAAATTGGGAAATGCATGAAATGAATGAATATGGATTTGAGGAATTGAGAAATAATTTTTTGTATTTTGAGAAATGCAGTGCATTTTGAAGTTAGCCTAAGAGTGTAGGCTGAATGTGGCTAATGTGAAGATCATAAATCTGGGTATCATTCATATTCTGACTATGGCCATAAATACGAATTCCACCAAGTTTATAAACTTCATAAAAGCTAGTGTATGTGCCATTCGTGTAGACCATAGTGAGTTTGAATATGCATGAATCATCATCCATCACACATTAACATTATTTAAAAAAATAAACTATATGCAATGCAACCTAAGCTAAGCAGGAAATGTAAATTCTTATTCCAAAGTTTAATTACAAATTACATCACTATTGAAATTTAAATACATGAAAAATAAAGTCTTCAATGTACCTGCAAAACTAGAAAACTTTGTTATTGATGATATGTTGACTTTTCTAGATTTATCCAGCAATATCAGGAAATTGTTGGATTTTGCTAGATATAAGCCTTTTTGCCATGATTCCCTTAAATCAAAATTGATAAAATATGAAATAAAATTGAATAAATATGAAAGAGAAGATATGAAATTTCGAAATTGGGGTCAAAATGACCAAAATACCCCAAATAACAAGACTATGGCCTTGAAATTAAGGTTTTTAGAAATATATTTGGTAAAATGCAAGTTTTGAAATACAAATGAGAATAAATCAAACTAGATATGATGTGACATGATTAAATATGTGAAAATTAGGGTTAGGGATTTCGAAATTGAGGTCAAATGACCAAATTGCCCCCGATAGCAAGACTATGGCCTTGAAATCAGGGTTTTCTGAAAATATTTTGGTAAAAACTTAGGTTTTATGCACTAAATGAAATCAAAGGAGCATCAAATTAAACCTAAAGCATCCTAATATGATTATGAACATAATAAAACCCTAAAAATATATGCTTACGCACGAAAATCCAAGAATATCACAAATTTTGTGATTTTTGCATTGTTTTGGAATTCTTCGGGTGCCCTGTTTTGCAATTCAAGCCATTCAAGCATCAAACAGATTCTAAAAATCCTCAAAATTGGTACCTGCACTTGTTATAACTCTAATATCAAATTAGAATTATAAAAATATTTTTTTGACATTAAATTAATCCGAAAATTGCATTAAACCCTAAACATATGCTATTTTTGACCTAGTTCACCAACCAGTCTCAGTCCAAGACCCTAACCAGGGGTCAAATCTCCATGAAAATTTATGAAATTTTACAGAGACTAACTAAAAAAAAAACAAAGATTTCCCAATTTACAGATCGGAAAAATCATTTCTGGTTAGGGAGAAACCCTTCCGGCAATCTGAGCTAAAATATATCACTTTTAACAGGGATTAAAACAGTTGTTTCATATTGAAAATACAAACATAAATAGCAAACCTAAACAAAAATCTCTAAAATTTTAATAGTAAACCGTAGACAGAAAAATAGCAATACTCACTTTTTACAGATCATGAATCGGATCTGTGGTTTGGGATTTATGACTAACACAATTCTGATTAGGGTTTTGGTAAACCCTATTGAGTTTTAAATTTAAAAACAGATTCTCTAAAACGGGAAAATACTAAACAGTGATAAAAAAATCCGAAAATTTCACAGCCGACAGATCTACTCAATGTAAATCCATAGCACTTTACATATCTAAAATCGAATATAAGATGAGAGAAATATCATAACAGCAAGCAACCTTCTTGATTTTAACCACGATTTTAAAGCTTTAAAAACCCGATTTGATGTCTAATTTTTTTGACTGGGTTCCCGAGATCCAAAACCTCTGATTTTTCTACAGTAACTCAATAACTCATTCATGCATCACATATAAAAAAATCAGAAATAAACAATGAGTACTTAAATCCGAAATAACATTATCTTTACTGTTCTAAACCTAAAACACACAAAAATTTAAGAAACTTGGAAAACCATGCATTAACTAATGTAAATCAATAAAATAAACCATAAAACAGTAAATAAAAATTATTTCTATGCTATAGAACATAAAACAAACATGAATAAACCATGAAAATAAAATAAAAATAGGGAATCAATGGCTGGAATTTGATATCACCTTTAAAACATAGATTTAACCCATTAAAAGGGTAAATCATATATTTTATTGGTTAATAATGTAAAGAATCATATTAAAATCAATTCTAATGGATAAAAATCCCTGTAAATCACCCAAAACAGGGTTAGATCACCTTCTTGGATCGTTGTTGCTGATTCTTTATGGTTCTTGAGGTGAAACCATGGTTGAATCCATGAAATAGGAGGTATTAATGGCTAAAATTGATTTAAAACTATTAAAAACATGAAATAAAAGCTAAAAATTAAACAAAATAATTACCTTGAGGTGGCTGCAATGGAGGAAGGGCTGGAGAGGAGAGAGAAGCTCCAAGAATCCCAAGGAGAGCAAGTTGGAAAAATCGACCCCCCTATGGAGACTATTTATAGAATTGTTTTAGGTTTAAAAATTGGGAATTTTGAATTTTTTGGACTCTAACAAGGGGGGGGGGGGCGATTTTTGGGTGGAAAGACCTAACTACCCCTAGCCTAAATTATCTAAACTAGTGCCTAATTAACCCCTAGACTTTCCTAAAAAATCCCCAAATGTAATGCCACTTGGCATTTTCTACATTTGGCTTTTTAAAACACCTTTAAAAACACTAGTTTTAAAAACTAACTTTCAAAAATGAGTTTTTCAAAAATGGTTTTGACTCTTCTAAACCTCTAACACTAACCAAGACATCAACTAACCCTAGTCTAGCCCTGACTGACTCGAATATGGCACCACCCCGAGTGGGCCCTACTTGAGTTTTTCAAAAAGCGATTTTAAAACTTGAAATTGGAGTTTTCAAAGACAAACTTCAAAGTTATAATTTTTGAAATGGCATAGGGTCCTAAGTAGGTTAGAACTCCTCTGGATATGGTGCCAACTGAGTGGGCCCACATCGAATTTTGAAGAATTTTGAAATAAACACTGAAAATGGCTTTGAAAAAGGGTTAAAATCGACATTTGAAATTCAAGATCTTTGAAAATAGAGTCTCAAGCGAACTGAAACTCCGAGTTAGAGTCCTGAACTCTTAGGACTCTGAGATCTTAGATTTTAAAAGCCAAATGAAAGAATTTTCGAAAGATTTTATCAAGAAATGATGAAATAAGTCAGAAAACACAGTCAGGGTTAGACTCCTAACTCGACCGAACTCTAAAATAGAGTTTTGAACTAACTAGACTCTGTAAAATGACCTAAATTTTGACAATAATCGAAAAAGACTGAAAATGGAAGTAAAACAGATTTCAAAACAGACTCCTGACTGGATTAGGACTCTGGGACAGAGTCCTGATCAGAATGAAACTTTCAAAACTTTGAGAAATTTGATGAATAGAGGAATTCAGAAGCGACACCACCTCAATGGGTCTCATCTGTGAATTGAAATCGATTAATATGTGAATTTAAAATGAATCCAAATTGTTTTCTTGAGAAAATATTTCGAAATATAAAGTCCTGGGGTTGGAAAATGACAGAGTATTGAATAAAAACCCAGGTTTTGACATTGATTTTGAAATAAAAGCTTTAAAATTCAAATCTGGATTGAATGTTTTGAAATAGGAGTGCTGGATCTCGAAAATGAAATGCAATGACATGCAATGCTATGCAATGCGATGGAATGTGATGAAATGATATGCAGAAATGTATGCAGTGATATGCAATTACATATGAATTGGACAAACACTGGATGAGGGTGAAAATTTGGGGTGTTTACAATGACAAGCTTTTTGAGCGATTTAGGAGCCATGATTCCGGCAATCCTGTGAGCGCAAAGAAGGTTTTTGAGAAAAGGGGTAAAATGTTCGAAAACAGCCTTTTGTACAGAAACAAGGATTGACAACATAGACAAGGATGTAAGCAAAGAATTTGTGTGCACCAAGATGAATAGAGAAAACAAAGTTTTCATTGATTAAGTAAACTTTAATATTTACAAGTGATTGTTGAAGAAAAGAAAGAAACCGTGGCAGATCTTGCCCTTACAAGATGACATAGCGAAAGAAAACAGAAAACATTGACATTGTCCTTATCACTGGGCTCCCTTGACGAAGATAGTGCACTTGCCGGATGACTGACCCGTGAAACCCAAGCCGGTACCGGTGACATGCTGAACGGGGATGATTGGCTCCAGAACGCCGTCTTCATTTCTGCCCAAACCCCTGAAGGGCTGATAACCGTGCTTTATTAGAAGATCAAATCCTTTCCTTGTTTTTGAGAACTGAGGAAAAAGAGGATGATCCCGAAAGGAGGTGCAGTCGAGGCGCCCACCTAACTTGAAAAAGTGGGGTCCCTGCCACTGGGCTACCACCGTTACGCTTTCTGTCGGCTGAACTTCTTTCAATTTCAGCATATCCAGGCTTTCACTCAGATTGATCTCGTCGACTTCCCTGATGCTTGGGATGTCGGCAGTGAAAGTAGGACGGGGGATCATGGGCTGTGGGAGTCGCTCTTCCGGGTCCTCTCCTAGGACCGTAGTGATCATGCCTCCCTTCGACCATTTGATGCATTGGTGCAGGGTTGATGGAACAGCATTGGCATTGTGAATCCAAGTGCGTCCAAGCAACAGATTGTACGTGGGCGGTACATTGACTACGTGGAAGAGCACAATATGCACTGAATAATTGATGAAGATTTCAAGAAATATTTTTCCCTTGGTTGTCTGCCCATGGTTATCAAAACTGTAAATCGTGATCGGATCCGAGGTATATTCTTCTTCTTTTAGGCCCAATGCCTTGGCTGTCATCGCTGGACAGATATTGAGGCTGCTGCCCCCATCAACGAGCACATGAGGGACTGTCATGCCCCTGGTCTGCACTACTATGTATAGGGCGTTATTGTGAAAGGAATGAGGTTTTGGCAAATCCTCATCCGAGAATGTAATCGGTGCATTCGTCATTGCTTGATTGACGATCTGAGCCATATCTTGCGGAGTGGTGCTAGGCTTGAATTTGATCTTTCTAAGAAGATCTTCTAGCACTTGCTGGTGCTCAGGTGAAGCGTGGGTCAGGTCCATGATGGAAATGTTGGACAAAGGAGTGATTGGTTTCTGAATTGTCCCTGAAGCTTCTTCTTTCTTTGAAGCTGCCTTGATAAAGCGCTTCGGGATTCTGGGGACCATCTTGGCAATTTCTGTCGTTGCCTTTGTTGGCTCCTGGCTTGGTTTCTTACTGCTGGAGAATGCAGTAATTCCCACCTTCTTGGCGGAAGACTGTGCTTGACAGAGGACAAGGACCTGATGCTGATCCTGAATGTCCCGACTAGAACATGGCTGGATACTGCCTTGGAGAGAGAATGTCTGCTCTGTGATGACCGAAGCTGAGTGCTTGGGAAATGGCTTGGATAGGATTTTCGACTGTCTTTCTTCATCCTCAATCAACAGGTTCTTGTCAATGCAGTCCTGGATGATGTTCTTTAGGACAAAACAGTGCTCCGTGTCATGTCCCACAATCCGGTGGAACTTGCAGAACTTGTCAGTCCACTTCCCCATAGTGACCGGAGGATCTGCTACCTTGGGGAGTTCTATCATTCTCTTAGACATCATATATTCCAAGATGTCTTCGCGAGACTGCTCCAGAGCTGTAAATTCTCGATCATAACTCCAACCTTCATGCTTTGGCTTTTCTGGCTGCGGCACTGATTGGACAAGTTGTGGCTTAACAAATTTTCCTTTCTGGGCTGCAGAGTTTGTTCTTTCGACCCTGGGATGCCCTGAGTTCTTGCTGCGGCTCTTCTTGTTCTTCTTTCTGCCAGAACTACTGCTGTTGTCTGAGAACTCTATGGAATAAGCAACATGAGCTTTTTTCTTCTGCTCAGGGTTTCCTCGGACAAAAGGGTAACCCTCATATAGGCCATTATCCAAGCCAGTCTCGAGCCACTCGGCTCTCTCAATCAGTTTGATGAATGATTTGGCGGGCGAAGTGGAAATGAGGTTCCTCAGAGGCTGGGCGAAATTATTCAGAATAATCTGCAGGGCGTGCTCGTCTAAGATGGGAACCTTCATTCTGTTGCAGGTGCTTCTCCACCTGTGGATAAATTCGCTGGCTTTCTCATTCTCCATCTGTTTTAAATTGTATAGATGGTTGAGGGTTGGTGAGGCTTCGATATTGAACATGAAGCGCTCAATGAACAAATTTACGACTTTATCGAACTCTCGTAGTTCGATAGGGTTAATGTGGTCTGCATACCACCTGGCCGCTACCCCTTCTAAGCTTCGAGGAAAGCAAATGAATAACGCCCGATTATCTTTCCTGAAACGGCCGCATTCGGCATAGAAAGTGGCCAAATGAGCCTTAGGGTTGCTCGTTCCGTCAAATTTAAGGAACTTGCAAGGGAGATTTTCCAGATTGTCATCCCCGTCCAGACCATGATAAAAATCTTCACCAGAATAGGTCTGCTTGCCTTTGCTTTTGGCCTGAATATCCTTGATAGCCCGATTCATTTCTTTCATCTGCTCTTGCATCGGGTCACTAACCGGAATAGGCTTGTTGATTGATTCAGGTTCCGCCGCGGTCTTTACAAACTGCGGTGGAGGATTCTGATGATAAACAAACTGCTCATCCTCTTCCAATTCTTCAACTGATTCTGTTTCTTCAGAAGTGGTGTCGGGCTGGACTTTCTTCTTGACAATCCTGACTGGCCTCTTCACAACCTTCTTCTTGGGCTTGCTTTTCGGAGCAGCCTCCTTCTGACTGGCTTCTGCCTGTTCCGACATCATTCTGGTCATCATTCTTTTGAACAGGTTGTACATGGCGGGGTCTATATCATCGGCTTGATTCTGATTCTGCCCCCTGACTGATTTTGGAGAGCTGACAGCCTCAACTTCACTGTCGTTGTGCTGAGGAGCAGTCTCTTTTCCAGCTCTGGTTTGCACCATTTTTTACAATGCCAGATGATTTCTGTTATAGAAGTAGAGGAATGGTTAAAGCCTGGAGGAACTTTTGAAAATGCGATTTTTGAGGAAAAGACATGAAGGAAGGAATTGATAGACAATTTAGATAAGTTATCCCATCATCAGGGATTGGGTCATCACAAATTTTTGCGATGATTGTGTCACCCTTTTACGGCAACAAAATGCGCCTTATGACCTAGGCGAGGTCGTCCATCATGACGAGAGATAATCGAAGAAAGAATATATAAAATGGGTCTCATCACTGGGGATGAATTCGTAACTACATGAAACAAAAATAAGATTTAGCCATAAAAAGCTTTTTATCAGAACAAAAGTTTGCATTTTCATTAATGATAAAATTTAAATACAAAGAAAAGGTGGGCAGGCAGTTTGCCACCATTTTCGATACTCTGATGATACATTGAGACCGGGAAATATAGACAAAGGAATAAAAGAGTCCCAAGTGTATTTAGCGACGTGGTATGCTCCAGACCACTGATCCGACCATAGATTGAACTCTGGCATGCGGCCTGTCGGAAAGCGAGTGTTGACACGAACCTGTCGCTGCGAAAACTGTCTGAGACACCTCTCTGGCTGATAGTCTATGCAAAAGAAAGGGCCGAGCAGTTTGTAGTGCTTGTCACGAGCATAGGTGTATCGAGGACTGGTCACTCTTCTGTCGAAAAAAATCCCAAACGATCTCCTTCTGATGCAGTTTCCCGATCGAAGCTCGGTACTGAATGACTGACTTTGGCTGCTTACTGCTGAATCTGAAAGAACTGGCTTTCGACGACACATGTCGTAGGAACCACGACTGCAAGGCATACGTGCATCCTTCTACCAAAATGGTCTCTCCGAGGGCAAATCGAGCTAAACCTCTGTAGAGAAAGGCTAGAGCTGCCATGGAGACTGAAAGCTGACGGGTCTGCTTGCTTCCCCATCTTCGAAAAAGTTGGGCGACTCTAATATCGATGAAATTCTGACCATCCTGAAAGAACGCTAGTCCCACTGTGCATAGGACCATGGCATGCTGGATCCTTTCTTTAGCTGCTCGAGACAAGGTATCGACTTCTTCGTAGGCCCCATACTTGTGATAGAGTTCGAACAAATCGATGAACTGACTTCCGTTGATCTCTGTGAGAGGCAAGGATCTGCTCCCTGTAGCTCTGGCCAATGCTTCACGAACATCTATCCCCTTGACGTTGATCAGGAACTGTTGTTCGACTGGATCATCTGGCTGACCAGCTGGTTCTGGCAATCCCATGATATCACTGAACTCATCCATTAGCAAAGTCATCTCTCCCCATGGAAACCAAAACGTGCAAATACGCGAATTACACCGCTCTACCATAGCTTGAATCAGACTGCCGTTGATGGTTCGTTTGCCAACTGCCGATGCCATCTCCAATCCACAATTATCCAAGTGGTCTGGGAACATACGCGAGAAGGCGGTGAACCAAGAATAGTACCACCGAGGGAAGAAGGTACGAGACTGGATGACCCGATGATCTGGGGTTCCATCCCTTATTTGATAAAAGACATGATCCCAAGGAAAAATAGCATCGGAAGATTTGGACGCCATCGAAATGATACTGAGGCGAGAGAGGAAAAGAGTCAGATAGAATGCAGGACTTACAGATAGACTTTTGATGAAAGAATAGGACAGACATCAATCCTGAAAATTTTGGAAAGAACAAGGAATTTTGAAAAAGACTTTCCAGGGTTTTTAAGGAAAGTTTTGACATATAAAAGGGAATAGAATATAGGTAAAGGAAAGATATGCACCTGGGGTTTTCGAAAATAGAGGGAAATTTTAAATAGTACCCCCAAGGTTTTGAAGAAGTTTTTTGATATACACAAGAGCATATAATAAGATATTATACACTTATAACTGTACAAACAAGGATGCGCACACAGCACTCCCTAAAGGCTGACTTTTTAAATGCAATATTTGAAATGGCTTATAGGACCTTAATTCTAACTCTAAGATTTATATCATCTGATTCCAATCAAGGTATGCCGATATACTCAAGCCGAAGCTCGAAGTACGTGGCATATAAGACATCTCTTCGGTTCTGAGGTAATGGCTTCCCAACATCCTTGAGCACCTACCGATATACCTCGGACTATGGCCCTTAGGTACGTGGTAGGGGGGAGCGAACCCAAATAAGTGGTCCAGTTGTGAGGCTCTCTCTCGAACTATGGTTCAGTGAGACAGCCCAGCAACGTGAAGACCGGGACAATATAGGTAGGGATGTTTTCAAAATATGATCAACATGCAATAAAATCAGAAGGCTCTAATGCAAGTCCTAAAGAGATAGATTTAAATAAAAAAAAGCATACACTTGCATACATTGTTTTGCATTCAATCCCTAGAATTGAGGAGAGTTGTATTTCAACCTAAATCTAATGTGAACATGGATATAATCTCCTCAATATGGTCCTACAAAACCATACTTAGATCCTATATGCAAATAATGTCAGCTTAGGACAGAGTCTAGGCTCCTAAGGTTTGCATGGAAATGAAGCTGACATAGAAGAATAAAGACTTAGAAAATATTAAAGCAAAGCAAAGGCATAGATTCAACCGGACGAAGACGGGTCCCATCTCGGTCGCCAAACCTGTGATCATCGCAAAATTTTTCCTCTCTTGTGGTTTCTCTCTCTTTCTTCTCTTTTCCTTTTCTAACCTCTATTTTCCTCCTTTTTGAAGGGAGAAAAATAAAAGAAAGAAAAGAGAGAGAGAAGAGGAAAAAAAGAAAGAAAAAAAAGAGAAGAGGAACCATTTTGCGCGGTCTCACTTGACCTTATTTTGAAAATATTTAGCAAATAACTCACCTCCGTTTTGAAAATATTTGCAGGAAAATGGAGAGACGGGATTCGCTCGTCGGTACGAGGTTCGACCGTTCCCGACGCCTTTACCAGGGGTAATCGAACCAAGGATCGAATCTATGCCTTTTGCTTTGCCTAAATATAATCTAAGAATTTATTCTAACTCTAAATGCACAAAGAGTCATGCTTGTGCAATGCAAGGATATATGCTCTTTCGAAAATTGATTTAGAAATTTCCAAGTATTCTGAGATGAACTTGGTAAAGGAGTGAAGAAATGATTTAATCTAATCTTAGAACTTGAGATAGATCAGAGGAGTTCTAAGTTTTTGAAGTAAATCAGGATTGGAAGAATAAATGAGAAAGAATGACTTGAAGCTTTGAAATGAAAGGAAATGAAGTTTCAAAGTCAAAAACAGACTTTGAATTTGAATTTTGAATTTAGGAAAGGAAATGAATACTTGAGGTAGAATTGAATTTGGATTTTTGAAGTTTGAAATTTGGAATGGACTGAGAAAATCAAAGTGGCATTTAAGAATAGAAATGGATTTAAGGGGGGTTCAGATGAGATGTGGAAATTGACTTGGGTTTGAAATCTAGATTTTGAAATTGAATTGGATCTTAAAATTGACTTAAGATCTGGGATCCGAGATCCGATGTAAAATTGGGTTCTGGATCCTATAATGGATTTGAGATCCAAATATAGAATTGGGTTTTGGATCCTAGAATGGATTTGGATTTGAAATCTGAGATCCAAAGTGAAGTTGGATGTTGGATCCTAAAGTGGAATTGGATCTGAAATCTGAGATCCAATGTGGAGTCGAATTCTGGATCCTAAAATGGAATTGGATCTGAAGTCTGAGATCCAATATGGAGTCAAATTCTGGATCCTAAAATGGAATTGGATCTGAAGTCTAAGATCCAAAGTTGAAATTGGAGTCTGGATCCTAAAGAGAAATTGGATCTGAAGTCTGAGATCCAAAAAGTGGAATTGGACTCTGGATCCTAAAGAGGAATTGGATCTGAAATCTGAGATCCAATATGAGTGATGAATCCTGGATCCTAAAATGGATTTAGAGTTAAATTCAGAAGATGAATCAAGAACTTCCAAGTTTGATTTGAATATTGAATCTTTGAATATACAAATGAATTTCAAAGTCAAATTAGACCTTGAATTTGAAATTTAGAAGATGAATTAAGAATCTCAAAGTTAAATTGAACTTGGAGATTGGATTGGAGTTTCGAATGAATTTGGAATTTTTGAAATCTGATTTGAATCTGAATGTAAAATGAATTTGAAATCTCAAAGTTAAATTGAACTTTGAGATCGAAAATAGAATTTTGAAAGGATGAATCGGATTTGATAAGGATTGAAGATAGATTGAGGAAGATATTTACATTTACTTGGAGTTTTTTTGAAAAATGAATTTTTGAAAGTATGTCCTAAATGAATGAATTTAAATTTTTGAAATTGGATTTTGAAAAGCTATTCCATTCTTTAAATGAATTAAAATAAGATTGAAGATATAATACATCCTTGACTATGGTCATTGAATGTATTATATAATAATCTATATTTAAATTCAAGAGAAGAATAAAATACATTTAGTCTTTTATAGAATTTAAAATGAAATTAACTCTCAATATACCCTGACTATGGCCATTGGTATATATTTTGAGTTAATTTTAAGTTAAATTCTGATAAAAGGAGAAAATATTTAAGAAAACATGATGAGTTTTGAAAATGGATCTAGTGTGGACCCAGTGTTATTTCGTAAAAGATAAAAATCCTAAGTTTTGTTTACATCCTGACTATGGCCATTGATGTAAATCATCAACTTAGGATTTATTACCTCTTATGAAATGGTGCACGTGCCATTCGTGTTCCCATTTGTGAGATTTTGAAAGAAAAAAAAAAGTATGAGCAATTTGGGGCACTATTATGCTCATTCATTTTATCTAATGCAGAAAGATATAAAATTTTCATTGACATCTAACTATTACATGGTTTTGAGTTTAACTCAAAATTTACAAGAGTTACTAATTCTAAGCAAAGAAACAACAATTTTTTTTTTTTTTTTTTGCAAAACAGGATTAGCATTACGCAAAGCGTAAAGAGCAATTCATAAATTCTACTAAGACTAGAATATACACAATGATGCCTAAATATCTAGGAGGGAATGGATATTAATACAGGTATGGAGTACGTTGAACTAATGAGAAAGTATTGTGTTATAATGTATATGACAAAGCTAAGTGAATGTCAATGGACTGAGCATATGTTAGGACTGACATTAATGGATGCTATAAAACCCTAAAGTTGCCACTATGTACACTTGGTAAGACAATACTAAGAAAACATCAAGGATCAGTCGTATATTTTATGGTGAAGATCAATGTTTGAATCGGGACTGAAAATCATCAATCCATAGTAAGCAAAAGCATAGCAATACTTAATTAAACCTGATTGCAAGATTCTAATACAACACCTAAGGGTACAACACATACGATACTTGACATAGCGTTGAGCATATGATCCTACTCTATTTAATGCACAGCTAATAATCTAACCATGTGGCACACCGACCCAACGAATGATATATACTGAGTGTTGGGCAGATGGCAACATTATCTATGCCCAGGACAGAGAGAATGAAAACACGAGGGTTGGTGTCTGACAGGAGTCGGCGGTGGCGCCATGACAGAGTATGGCGGGACTGAATGATGGGCCATGCAGCATAATACAGGGATGAGTTCCAAGATTCTAAAACCGAGATTAACATATGGACACATGGAACTGATCTTGTGGAAGCCGATAACCCTGTGACATAAGCTTTATGTGTCCTTTGGATGACTGCTTGACAGTCACTGGAACCAGTCCAGGAAAGCCCGATAGGTTTGTGGGCTACCTTGAGTAGCCATGAACTAATTGACAATAGCACTAGTGTAGAATCTCGATGGTGCTAACAGACAGACCCTTAGCAGCACCCATTTACCGATTTAACGCATAAACCAGTAAGACTGAGCGACGCAATAAGATGAACATGGATGGGAAAGCAGTGAGTGCAGAAATTTATAACGACAGTGGGTCTGATATACAAGGGATATGCAGAAAATGCATTGGACGTGAGGTTTGTAAGTGATAATGAATGTAATAACGATACTATAGCAGTGGATGAGTATGCAAGGGGTGTAAGAGGAGGGATATGACCTGATAATGAGTGGATCTAGGCAGTCTGAGCCGATCCAGCAAAATATCTCAGCTAACACTTTAGACCAAACTCGACCAACCCTGTTGAAACGACCCTACTTGATGTATTATGACTTTATCAATACATAATTACATATGATAAATTTCCTGAGGTGGGAATTCAAGGGCTTTATACAGCACTCGGACTTAATGTAGCAGTGGTGTGATGAACCTAAGCAAATTTTTTTTTTATGACAAACATTCGCAGAGAGAAAGAACAAAGGAAAAAAAAAATTATTAGCAGAGTTCTACATGATTCATGGGAAAATTTAAGCAAATCTCTACCACCGGAATTTAGATCTAACAATTCGACCAAATGGATGCTGGAGGAAAATTTTCAAACCTGTGTAAGCTGTTGTGGTTAAGAGTTCGTCGACAACCTGCAAGGAATGAATATTCACCTAATCAGAAGTTATTTTAGCAAGATGGGCTCCAATGTCATTAGCAAATTCGCCTTCTCCTTGGTAATTTGTGACATGTACATGAGACCGGGATTAGTCAAATGGTGAAAGTTTTTGTTGACCAATGATACTCAATTGGCTAAGACAAAATTCACAGGAAGGTAAACCACAGTAAAAAATCGAGTGAAAGGGGATAGCAACACTCATTTTACAGATCTCAGGAAAACCATCTAGCAGTAAGGTCGCAGGGGTTCCAGGATCCGGCTCTGTTCTCCAAGTTTATTATTCTTCCTCCCCTTGGCAATTCGGCTGGAAGTCTGACAGGGACCGAACACTCTTCACAGGTCTAGACTTATCTTTGAAGATCTGATCCCAGATTCAAGTTTAGACCCAGATATTCACTTCCACTCTTACCTTTTGGATCATCTCTCTTGACCAGTACTTTAGATGGTTCAATATTCACTCAGAGTGCTAATCACCTTACCCTCCGGCCTTTTCAGCTTACCGCCAAGCGCGTTTGTCTCTCCTACTCAGTGAAGGCCTTGACAGTCATGGATGGCAACTCATAAAGGAAAAAGGGGAAAGAAAACTATCGTGTACATTGATGCAATATACAAAATATAAGGGATAATCGGGAGAACAAGTATGATGCGGACGAAGATATATATAAAAAAAAAAAAAAGAGAGGAAGAGAGAAAAGAAGAAAAAAAAAAATGAAAAATGACGGATTAGCAAAATAATCATACTACACATGAGCAAAGAAGAGCTTTCAACAATGATACCGTTTAATTATAAAGAGCAGGAGAAATAAAGAAAGTGAGATGGAAAAAGGGGATTAACCCTTTGATGCAGAGTGCAGGTCGGTACTGCCATTAGAGTTCTTGTCATGGCATATTGCTTGTCACTGAGACCCATTCATGAAATCGACTTTACACACGAAGGAGGCAAAAGAATTAAAAGGGTGAAAAGAGGCACACTAACGATGTTTAATCACTCAACTCGCATCAACCAGAACAATATGATATATCTACAACAGCAAATCGGCTGAAAGGGATCGACAAGCTCCAAAGTATTATTTACAGAATTGTAATCTTGGAGGATGCTTATCGCAAAAAAAAAAAATCCAGTCCCTCTAACTTGCAAATCGCCGAAACAGAAAAACATATGATAACGAGAGACAGATTTCACAAATAGTAAATGACGAAAGGAAGTTGAGAAGAGAAACTACAAAAGGGGAAGCTGAGTTTGAAACAACATAAACAAGAAACTATACTTATAAGAAGAACACCCGTAAGATAAATCAGAAAGCGAAAAGAATCAAAAGAGGAGTCTAAATGTAAACGATTTATCTGGAATAGGACCAGAAATCAAACATCTAGCCATAGATCAGCGAAAGTATACTGAATGCAGAAGATTGTCGGAACGTAATCGTTCCTTTTGCTATAGCACTGGGATGGATCAATGTCACATGAGCAACATCGGTATCATCAGAAGTGCGTTAATGGAAAAAAAAAATGATGAGGGGAAAAACAGCAGAGCGAGTGAAAGAGGGAAAGCTCACCAGATAGCCTTGCGCTGCCAGAAACAGGAAGAGCAACAGAGAGATTAACGACGGATGATGCGCGAGAGCGATGGGGTCAAAGGAAGAATTTGATCCCCTTCCTTTCTTCCTGCGTGCTCCTTTTAAAGAGGAGGTGGAAGGGTCCGGAGGGTTTGGGAAGGTGGTCAGTTGGCGATCAAGGGTTGCGATGAAGGTTGTTAGTGAGAGTCAACCAATCCGAGGGTCGAGGATGTAGGGAGCTCTTCCCAAAGGGGAGAAGAAGGTGATCGAAGCTTCTGGAAGAAAAGGGGGGCGCGAGCCAAGGTGGAGCGCGTGATTTGGTTGTTGATGATGAACGAAGGAGCGGGGAGGACAGAGGCGATCGGAGGGTTGATGATGGAAGAGGAACGCACATGGGGGTGGTCGGCCATGGAGGGAGAGAGAAGCGAGAGCGGGTCGTTTCCTCTTTCTCAAATTTCCAAAAGAAGGATTCCCTCTTTTTTTGTAAAATGACTCAAAATGAGGTTTTTGGCAAAAATTCTATTTTCAAGTTTTAAAAACTATTTGCTTTTCCTCAATTTTTGATTTTCATATTGCTTTTCCATTTTTTTGTATTTTTGTAGGAGAAAACTAAGATTTAAAAAGAAAACTAAGTTTCAAACACTAAATTTTTGTATTTTTCTGAGAAATATTTACAAAAGTATTCTTCTGAGAATTTTAATCCCTTTCGAGAAAATTTCTTCAGAAAAAGGAGTTTTTGACCCAAGTTTTGAGAAAATGTTTGAGTTTTGACACTCGAATCAAGAAATACAATGTGATGGATCCAAACGGATGTCGAATGGACTGTCCGAGCTATTTAAAGGCTATTTTTGGTATTTTCTACAATTTTAATTTAAAATTTGAACAAGGAGCTCAGATTTGGATCTATACAATGGATCCAAATCCAAAATCAATTTAAACATATGAAATGAATTTAATTTCAATAAAACTAGAGAAATGAACTGGAATTTAGATTTGAAATGACCCATTTTCTCAGAAAATGATATCAGGGACAGAAGGGGAATATTTAAAAGATTTTGAAAAATTTGGGGTGTTCACACTGGACCCAAGGTATCTGCTGAATATCAAGAATGATGGCAAACTGTCTACCCACCTTCTCTTTGTCTTTGAATTTATCATCAATAAAGTTCAGCTTTCGTTCTGTTAAAAAGCTTTTTGGGCCAAAATTTTATTCTTTTATTTTATGACATAAATGGTCATGATTCTCGTGGCGACCTCATCCCTAGTGATGGGACTGTAAACACCCCAAATTTTCACTCACCTCCCCAGCATTTCCACCAAACACCATCATCCAGCCTTTGAAATCGTCGGAGGGCAAAAAGGTCATTTTCTGAGCTCGAACCTTGCAAAAGTCCAAATTTCATCTGCAACTCTCAAAATTTCTCTATTTTTAGCTCAGATGTTCAAAATTTTATTCCTGACAGGAGACAGGCATCTCCAAGTCTTGGTTCAAGATTCTATTGCATAAGACATGACATTGCATATCATTGCATGAGCATTTCATATCACTGCACTGCACAGCATGTCATTTCGAGGTCCAGAACTCTTGATTTCAAAATTTTCAATCCATATTAGAATTTTAACTCTTTTCAAAATTGATTTCAAAACCCTGGGTCTTCAAAGTTATCAATTCTTCCCATTTTACCCCCAGGGCTCTGAATTTCAAAATATTTCTTCAGGAAAACAATCTGGATAATTTTCAATAAATTTCAACTTAGATTTTGCCTTTTGTCAGCTTTTTCAACTATCTTTCTTTTACAAAAACGCCCTACAGGGGCCAACTCTTTTCAAAATTTCTATTTTGCCAATTAGTCCAAATTTTTATGAAAATTCCAAAAAGAGGTTGTTGTTTTATCCTTATTGAAATAAAGAAGCAATGTGGGACCCACACTGAGGTGGTGTCACACAGGCTTTTCTTTTGAAAAATTTGAATTTTGAAAAACCCAAAAATATAGGAGCCTTGTCCCCTGGATTGGTGCCACTTGTCCTTTCTCTCTACTCCCATTTACCTGCCATGTGTCAGCATAGGGTTCACCTAGAGTTGGCGCCACATGTCACCTTCTCTCTTCTGCCACCCTTTGACACGTGTTAGTGTGGGACCACCTTAAGATGCCGCCACATGTCATTAGTCATCCTCTTTATTTTATGCCACGTGTCAATGTCTACCATCTTCACCCTGTGCCAAGTGTCATTCCAAGGTCACCATGAGATGCCACGTGTCATGTGTTGTCCTGTTCAGAAAAAGTAGAACTTGTCTCCCCTGAGGTGGCACCATTTGAATTATGTATCCTGCAGGTGACACATGTCACTCTCTGCTTTCCTCAGAAAAAGCAAGCGACACGTGTCAATCTCTGCTCCTTTCAGAAAAAGCAGAGGACACATGTCTCCCTCCTATTTTTCTCAGAAAAGTAGATGACACATGTCATCTCCAGCTTCCTTTAGAAAAAGTAGAAGACACATGTCACTCCTTGCTTTTCTCAGAAAAAGCAAGTGACACATGTCACCCTCTGCTCTTCTCAGAAAAAGCAAGGGACACGTGTCTCTCTCTGCTTTCTTCAGAAAAAGCAAGTGACACATGTCACTTTCTGCCTCCTTCAGAGAAAGCTAGAATTCAAATGTTCAAACTCCAGGCTGAGGTGGCGCAAATCCTGAACTTCACCTTTTCTATTTTTTGTGAGATGGTGCCACGTGTCCCTTTCCCTCCTTTTCCTCCCTCTTGCCACATGGCATTGTAGGAGCCACCCTGAGGTGGCGCCACATGTCCATCCTTCATTCCTCCAGAGCCAACCTCCATTTGAAATTCAAATTCTCCTCTGAGGTGGCGCCATTTGAGAAGGCCTCTCCAAACAGCTGACACTTGTCCGCCACATGTCCAGATCTCCTTTCATTAGAAAAAGTAGAATTCAAACTCCTCTGAGGTGGCACCTTCTGAGCCCACTGCTCTGTTCTTCTGACATGTGTCAAAGACTTTTGAGGTGACGCCAATCCAGAGCCCCACTTGGCTTCCTCTCTTTTATTTAATATATTTTTTTTATAAAAATAGCCCCATGAGATGGCGCCACCTGAGGGCTCCCTGCAAAAGCCAGATTCAAATTTCAAACCCCCAGATAGCACCCCCTAAGATGGCGCCACATGGAGGGCTCAGATTGAGCCTGTTTGAAATTCAATTTTTTTTCAGAAAATCTATAAAAACAAGGCTCCACGCCCAGCATAGGGAGACCATTTTTTTTTAGCTCTTGTGAACTTGGAAATTCGACCTAGCCTTCCTGAAAATCCGATTTTTGCACTTTGGAATTCACGCCCCCTTTGGCTTGGTGAAGAAGGCACGGTGGATCGATCTTGGTGAATCATTCGAAGCCCGGAGCGAAGGACGAACAAAGCTCGTGATAGCTGTCCCTCTCAAGAGCTTCAACGCTGCCTAACGAAGCAAGGTGCACCTCTTTTCCTCTTCATTTGATCTCATAATTCGATTCGGGAGTCGTTTGAAGAAAGAGCTCATCCGAGAGATGGATTGAGCTATTCTCATAAAACGACATATATAAAAATACATGATTATGATTCCTTGATGATTTTTAACATTCATGCATTTATCTAGATTTAATTTACATTTTATTTCATCAATTTAGCACGTTTCATGAATTAATTAGGATTAATTTAGCATTTTTTTCAATTCTGCTCATTTTCAGTAGTTCTCTGTTTTTGTCAGTCAGTCCACACGTCATTTCATGCATTTATTTTTTATTAAAAATAACAAAAAAAATCACGGAATACGACCTTAGGTGTCCCTAGAATTTTTCCAAAAATTCGGAGGCATTTGAATTTGTTTACTGTGGTAAACATTCAAAATGGCAAGTCGGGTTTTGTTACCCGGGATGCGTTTTGAAAATCATTTTCCGACTTGTAAAATCGAGATATCCCGCATGGGAGATCCGAGTTTTGATCCGAAAGATGTTCTAAACTTGGGAAAATGTTTAGTTTTTAACCAGATTTTCTCAGAGTTTTTTTATTTTTTTTTATGTCTGACAAAAATCCGAGAGTTCGGGACACGTGTCAGAGCCTGATTTGGGCCTCTGAGATTTTGGATCGATTTAGGGCTATGGTTTATCTTTGTGTGTTGCTCCAAATCCAAAACTGTAAAAAGTGAAAGTTATGTTCGAGATGTCCTCTGTTTTCATATGGAATATGGTGATTTTTAGAATAGTTGTGATACCTGTTTCGAATTTGTCTTTTCAGTCCTTTGTTTTGCTATATTTGTCTGTTCTGTCAATTTAGGAATGAAAAGTTATATTTTTCCTGTGTCTCTGTTGATCAAATGCCAAAGTTATGAACATGAAAGTTGTTCATGAAGGTGTCTTGAGTTTCTATGATTAATTTCATAAATTTCCATGGCTGTTGTATATTGTTTTAGCATTTTACATCAGATTAGGGTGATTTTTACCTCTGTCAGAACTAAATCCCTGTTGCCGAACTCACCATGGCTCAAATCCCACAGCTGTAAAAACAAAAAATGTTCCATTTGGGGTCCTTTAGCAGTATGCAAAATATCAGAAGTTTTCATGGTGTAAATCTTGCATTATCATGTTAAGCAGTGCATTTGGTTCGGATCCATAGGCAAAATCCACCATTTTAGGACTTTCTTTAAATTTTAGCATTTAAATCATATCAATTCGTGATTTTTAGCATTTTAGGCTGTTTATCAGAGTAGGTAGATGCTTCATACCGAATTTGGTGCAATTTGGAATCGATTTGAGGTTCGGATTATCCGTAATACCAAAACAGGGTCCCGCAGGACCCGGATCCAAGAGAAAAACAAGCGAAATTCGTTATTTTAGATAAATTGCAAAATACCAAATTCTGATTTTACAGTCATAATGTGTTTAGCAGCATCTCTTACTGCATTTTATCATCATTTGATTCAATTTGAATTTCAAAATCTCAATTTTATCAAAATTTCCTTCAAAAACCCTAATTTTAAAGGTATAACTTTAATTTTAGGGGTATTTTGGTCATTTTGACCCCAATTCCGAATTTCAAACTATTTTCCACTGAATTTCTTGCATTTTCATCATTTCAAATATCAAGGAAGCATGAGAATAGAGTTTATATCCAATTAAATCCAATAATTTTATAATATTATTTGAAAATCTTGGAAAAGCCCACATATTTAAGCAAACCTTATTTCAAGATTTGGCAAAGACATTCAAAAGAAGGAGCTGAAGTCTGCAAATTTCCATTTATTTCATTTACTTAGTGATGTAATAATGTAAATTTTGGAATAAGATTTTAATTTCCTGCTTAGACTAGGATGCATATCATATAGTTTAAATTTATGCAATATCCTGCTTATATGATTCATAAATTTTTATTTCAAAAAGCACTATGGATGTTCACGAATGGCACGTGCAACAACTCTTAGGGAGTTGATGAACTCGGAGGAATCCATATTTACGGCCCTAGTCGGAATATGGACGAGACCCAGATCCATCATCTTTCTACCAGTCACATTGAGCCTACACTCTTTGGCTATCTTAAAATGCACATCATATTTCCAATGTTTTCAAAGCATTGTTCATTAAATCAATTAAACTCTGAACATATTCATGGTCACAGTCAGAATATGTGAAGGATTTATTTTGACTTAATACACATTTTTTCCAACAAATTTCTTAGAAAATCTTCCAAAATGCATTCATTCACTCATATCATTTGCATCCTGAAATCATTGGTTTTCTCATGATTCTCTTAAGAAAATTTCATTCTCAAGAAATTGATTTCTCAAGAAACTCTGAAGATTTTCCAAAATCGGTTTTTCCCAAGTCAAGTTTTTCCACAGTTTTCCCTGGAAAATTTTATTTTCTTAAGAGATTCAAAAGAGTTTTCCAATCTTTCTCAAGAATCAAATTTTCAAGGGTTTTAAGGCTAAGATTCCCAGGATTTCAATTTCCCAAGTTAAGTTTTTTTCTCCAATGAGTTTTCCTATAAATTTTCCATCATTTTCCTAAGAAAATTCTCAAAGTCCAAGTTTTCCTGAGAAGTGTTTCCCTTTTGGAATGTTCACCCTTTTTCAGAAGAATCCCTTCTATTTTCCCAGGATCTTCATCCATTCATGATTTTCCCACACCTTTATGAACTTTCTCGTGATTTCAAAACCCCTTTTCATCTAAGTTTCCTGAGAAATTGACTATCACCTCTTTCCTGAGAAATAGCTTTCAACTCCAAATATTTTCCAAGCATACATCATGTTTTCCAACTTCCATTTTCCAAAACCTCATAAGCACATGCCTGAATTCTCTGTGCATTTAGGATAGAACATGATTTTGATGATTTAACTAAGTCAAGCACAATTTTGGTCCTTGGTTCGATTACCCCTGTTAAAGGCGGCAGGAACGGTCGAACCTCGTACCGACAGGTCGAGCCCCATCCCATGGATTTTCCCGCAATTTTCAAAAACGGAGGCGAGTATTTCAAAAACAATTCCCAAAATCCGGTCAAGTTTGAAACGCGAAAGCGTTTCTCCCTCTTTCTCTTCCGCAAGGAAGGGAAGACGGGGAAAAATTTCGCGACGAGAACGGGTTTGACAACCGAGATGGGACCTGTCCTTGTCTGACCTAAATTATGCTTGACTTAGTTCAATTATGAAAATTATGTTCACAAAATGTCAGCTCTTTACTTTTGATATCATGCGAACCTAGGAGCCTAGATTCTGACCTAGCTGACATTGACTGCATGTAGCTTAGGCATGGTTTGGTAGGACTAGATTGAGGAGAAATTTTCATGCTCACATAGACTTAGGTCTAAATACAACTCTCCTCAATTTGGGATCTGAATGCAAACAATGTATGCTTCTTCAAAGTTTTCAAAATCTATCTCTCTAGGATTTAAAGCCATTTATTTCTTGCATGTGATCATTTTTTCAAATCTCCATTACCTATCATTACCCGGTCTTCACGTTGCTGGGCTCTCTTCCAGAACCCTAGTTCGGGACAGAGCCTCACAACTGGGCCAATTATTTGGGTTAACACCCCCCTACCACGTACCGCGGGCCACAGTCCGAAGTATATCGGTAGGCGCTGAAGGATGTTGGAAAACCTTACCTTAGAACCAGAGTTGAAATTCTATGCCACGTACCTCGGATTTCGGTTCGAGTATATCGGCATAACTGGATTGGACAAAGATGATCTGAACCTAGAGTTAGGATTAAGCTCCTACAGCTGTTTTCAAAGTGATGCATTTAGAGTCAGCCTTTTAGGGAGTGCTGAATGTGCATAAATGTTTGTGCAGGATGTGTTTGTATGTATCTTATTTCCTCAGTTCTTCGTATTTCCCAAAAAATTTTTCAAAATATTAGGGCTTTTTCAAAATATCCTTATTTTCCACAAGATATTTTCTCAAACCCTGGAAGATTTTCTCAAATATCAAATTTCTTTCAAAACTCCAGGTGATTTTACATTCTCCCGTTCTACTAGATCTCGAATTTCCAGCCTTATTCCAATCCTGCCTGCAAATTTTTGAAATTTCAAATTCTGCTTCAAAAACTTTTCCATATCTCCCAGTATATCTTCCAAATTTTATCCAATTTTTTTTTTTGACATGTCCTTCCAATCCCATCATTTGTTTTTCCCTCAAGATTGTTGCTTTCAAAATTCTTTTTTTTCATCATGCTAAACATCCAATGTGGTTCTGCAGAGGGCATTGGCATAGTTGTGTGATCCTGACAAGATCAAAGACCGCGCTACTTCAGCACATTAGTTACAGACAGTGAGTGAGAAATGGATTCCATAAAGTCTGTCAAAGAGGGAGCTCAGACCATCAAGGAGGAGATTGATCCCGCTATATATCGTTTGTTCAAAAGAATGATGATTGAGATATTATCCGAGCAAGCTGAAGCCAACCTCGGAAAAGTTCCTGTTAAAGAAGAGGCATCGATCACCATCCCTATGAGCATCATTGGAGACCACAACAGGGCAACCAGTTCTAAACCCAGCAACAACAAAAACAGAGGTAGTCAAAGCAGCAAGTTAGAAGAGTCTAAAGATTTGAAAGGAAAGTATTCTAGAATCCAGAATAGACCTTTTCAATCCAGCCCTCAGCAAAAGGAAAAAAATCAAGGAAAACCAAAGCACGGAAACTGGAGCGGCGATCGAGATTTCACTCTTATAGACAAGCCACTCGACGAAGTTCTTGAATTCATGTTGATTAAGGGATTAGTGAAGCTCCCAAAGGCCACAACTCCTCCCACCATCATGGGAAGGTTCAAGAATCAGTTTTGCAAGTTCCATCGGGCAATGGGGCACGATACTGAACGCTGCTTCGTTCTCAAAAATATTATACAGGACTACATCGATAAAGAGCTTTTGGTGTCGGAAGAAAGAGAGGGACGAGTTGCAGTCCTGACTAAGCCTTTCCTAGATCACTCGGAAGAATGACAATGCCAATGCCTTCTCATTTTGTCGTATTTATTTTTGTCAAGACGATATAGTCCTAGTTGTTTTCCTTTTTCAAGTTGTCATCCTTTTTAAGGCATCAATAAAATCATCAACTTTTCTCATTTAATTATGACATTCTTCTTGTGGTTCTGTTTTTGTTATTATCTCTCTCCCATTACACTGGGGCATCTTTTTGAAAATTTGTTTTTCAAACATTCTATATGCAGGCAGGATAAACAAATTCCTCATTTCATGCACTTGTGCATTCATATGCATCAATTCATATTCATTTGCATTCAACTACATGAACAACAATCTGGTCAGTATTAGGATTTCAACAAATAGTCCCATCACATTTCCTAATGATTCAAAATGGAAAGATCATCGCCAATACTGAACCAAAACGCAGCGCTCGAACTGGTATTATTTCAAAATCCAGTGTTCAAACTGGCACATTTTCAAGATCCAACTTTTTGGAAAACTGAGTTTCGACTCGGGTTTTTATTCAAAACATCTTCTTTTGTTGATCCGAGTTCCGACTCGTGATCTCATTATTCATTATTTGAGCTCAGACCCGAGCTCTTTATTTTCTTTTGTTGATCCGGGTTCCGACTCGAGATCTCTCTATTTATTCGAGCTCAGATTCGAGCTGTTCATTTTCATTTGTTGATCTGGGTTCCGACTCGTGATCTCCTTACCTCATTTGAGCTCTGATTCGAGCTCTTCATTTTCTTTTGTTGTTCCGGGTTCCGACTCGTGATCTCATTATCTTACTCGAGCTCAGATTCGAGCTCTCCATGGTCTTTTGTTGATCTGGGTTCTGACTCGAGGTCTCTCTATTTATTCGAGCTCAGATTCGAGCTCCTCATTTTCTTTTGTTGATCCGGGTTCTGACTCGAGATCTCTTTACTTTGAGCTCAGATGCGAGCTCTTCATTCTCTTTTGTTGATCCGGGTTCCGACTCGTGATCTCTCTACATCATTCGAGCTCAGATTCGAGCTCTCCATTGTCTTTTGTTGATCCGGGTTCCGACTCGAGATCTCTTTATTCTTTTGAGCTCAGATTCGAGCTCTTCATTTTCTTTTGTTTATCCGGGTTCCGACTCGAGATTTCTCTATTCATTCGAGCTCAGAGTCGAGCTCTTCATTTTTCTCTGTTGATCCGGGTTCCGACTCATGATCTCATTACATCATTCGAGCTCTGATTCGAGCTCTTCATTTTCTTTTATTGATCCGGGTTCCGACTCGTGATCTCTGTATTTTATTCGAGCTCTGACTCAAACTCATCATTCTCCTTTATTGATCCAAGTCATTTCGATCATTAGGGTCTGTCAATTGATCAAATTTGATATTTTGCCTTCCAAATTTCAATTTAAATCTTCAAATCAGGCAATTCTCCAATTTCAACCTCTGGGTCACCCAATTTTCAATTCTCAATTTCAATTACCAATCTCAATTTCCAATTCTCGACCTTCGGGTCTATCAATTTCCAATTCTCGACCTTCGGGTCAATCAATTTCCAATTCTCGACCTTCGGGTAAACCAATTTCCAATTTTCGACCTTCGGGTCAATCAATTTCCAATTTTCATCCTTCGGGTCAATCAATTTCCAATCTTTGACCTTCATTTCTCAATTTCGACCTTTAGGTCACTCAATTCTCAATTTCGACTTTCGAGTCACACAATTTCGACCTTTTTGGTCAAATCAATTCTCAATTTCGACCTTCGGGTCACACAATTTCGACCTTTCGGTCAACCAATTCTCAATTTCGACCTTTTTGGTCAAATCAATTCTCAATTTCGACCATCAGGTCATCCAATTTCGACCTTCGGGTCATTCAATTTCCAGCAACCAATTTTCCAATTTTCAATTTCAACCTTTGGGTCAATCAATCTCAATATCCAATTTCAATCATTTTCTCTTGCGAGAGACCCTTTTTAGGGAGAGTTCAAGGGAGCTCGTTCTTTTCGCATGCTATCCAATTCGTTCACTTAGCCCCTTTTCAGGGAGAGTTTGAAGAGACTCGCGTCTTTGTGAACCGTTTGCAAAACAATTTCCAATTTCACACGGAACCCTTTCAAAGGGAGAGGCTCGACGGAGACTCGCTTTTCTTGTGACCCCCCAATTTCATACTAGGCCATTTTTTGTCATGAAAGACCCTCTTTGCAGAGAGAGTGTGATGGACTCGTTCCTTTCATGACCCAATTTTCAGACCTCACTATTATCAACCCCCTTTCCATAAGAGAAGCCTAATATTAGGGAGTTTTGACGAAAGCTCAATTTCTCTTCGAAAGTTCGTTTTGCAAACACCTCCTCTTCAGGGAAGAGAGGAGTATTTCCCATTCAGGTAAGGGCTAAGCCTGAGTCTCTCTTTTTGGGGAAAAAGAGAGGAGAATTTTTGTCACGGATGTGTTGAGCCGGATTTCAAATACTCATTTTCACAAAGGATTTCAAGAAAATTTTATCAAATTTGTCAATCAATTAATTGTTGATTTCAGAATCTTTATTGCACTAATCTCTATCTCAATTTACCTTCAGCATTACTTCCGAAAGAGTGAAGCTTTTGTGAAAAGAGATTCAAACTTCAAATTCTTTCTATTGGCCAACCAAAAGGATAAAGGATAAAGTCCTCGATATGGCCAGAAAAGAAGATTCAATGTTATTGAAAAGCCGTAGATGATCGATATTGATCACAGTCAATGGCGCATCTTTAAAGGCTATTCTTGTAAGGACGAGGCAGTGGAAATATCCTGAGTGCTAGAAAAGAGAGAATTCACCCTAGCCCTGTCTCCTCAGAATCACCTAAGCTGCAATCAAGTATCCGCAAAAGGGATCTCTCACCTGTCGTCAAGATGAAGGCGAATTAGGCGAGTAGACCCCCGAGGCCAAAAAAGATTCGAAACATCTTCAAGATGACGAAGTTTGTGACGGATCCTTCTAGGGAAAGTCCAAAGCACTGTCAAGATGAAGGCAGATGCGATGAACCTCTCGACAATCCCTAAAAGATATTTAATTTCAGCTATCATCCAAACATCTCCAAACACATCGTTAAAGAAGGATCGAAACATCTCCAAGTTGAAGGAGTTTGTGACGTACCCTTCCCCAAAAGAGAAAAAGAGAGGAAAAAGAAAGAGAGAAAAAAGTCAGAACATCTCCAAAATGAAGGAGAATGTAGCAAAAAACCAGAGGGCCAAAAGAGTAGAGAAAGATTACCATGAGAGAAGCTCTCACGAATCCTCTTTAAATTTGTGAAATTCTATTATCAATATTCTTTCATCAATTGCTTTCATAATATCAAATTCTCTTTTCTGCTCATATCAAGGAAATTGATAGCTTCCTTGAAGAAGGTCAATTGCAAACAATTTGGGTTTCCAATCTCGATTCTACAAAGTGAACCTTGTTTGGAGGTAATGCTTTGGTTAGAAAAGAAAGAATATCTTTGCAACCATGTGCAACATTTTCAAATACTTTGGATCAACAACAAAATTCTCAACATTTTGACAATATTTTCTAGCTATCTTGACATGAAGTGAGAACTTGATGTCCGTCTTTGATACATCCTGACACCAATTTTAAATCCCTCTTAAGGACTTGATTCCTTCCCTTCTTTGAGAGCATGAACTCTCAGATTGCACACTTCCCTGTGTCCCCACTGTCCCACCATAGACAATCCCATTTCGGTTCGAGGTGGAACCACCAATCAGTTTCTCGCGAAAGGCAATTTCAAAAGCTGATTTTAGTCTCAGCAATGAGTCACCCAAAATCAATCCCTTTTCAAGCTTTAGGGACCCCATTTTCCTTCCTTTTGCAAAACCCCTGTCGGATTTACTATGCAAAATCCGAAGGTTCCATCACGGTCTCTTCCTTCGAGGATTCCATTCATTTTCCGCCCGATCAGGATAAGGGTACAAACCTCAGCCTCATTCAAAGAGGTATTCTATTTTCCGCCCAATCAGGATAAGGGTACAAACCTGAGCCTCAATCAAAGAGGTATTCCATTTTCCGCCCGATCAGGATAAGGGTACAAACCTGAGCCTCATTCAAAGAGGTATTTCATCTTCTGCTCAATCAGGATAAGGGTACAAACCTGAGCCTCAATCAAAGAGGTATTTCATTTTCCGCCCGATCAGAATAAGGGTACAAACCTGAGCCTCATTCAAAGAGGTATTTCATTTCCCTGCCCGATCAGGATAAGGGTACAAACCTGAGTCTCATTTCGATGAGATATTTCATTCCACAATCAGGTTAAGGGTCAAACCTGAGCCTCGTTCCATGCGAGGTATTTTTGTCCCATCCAGGTCAAGGGCATAAACCTGAATTTCACTCTCACAGAGTGAGTCTTTTCTCTTCATTCTTCGCTTCATATCCACCATCTTCCTCAGGCTAATTTCCTCACACCCAGTCAGATCCTTCTAACAGGGGCATTTTTTTTATATAGCCCAAATTTGGTGTATTTTTCTTTGCCACTAAGCTCGGCCACGAGCCGACTTAGTAGCAAAGAGGGGCATCTGTAAACACCCCAAATTTTCACTCACCTCCCCAACATTTCCACCAAACACCATCATCCAGCCTTTGAAATCGTCGGAGGGCAAAATGGTCATTTTCTGAGCTCGAACCTTGCAAAAGTCCAAATTTCATCTGCAACTCTCAAAATTTCTCTATTTTTAGCTCAGATGTTCAAAATTTTATGCCTGACAGGAGACAGGCATCTCTAAGTCTTGGTTCAAGATTCTATTGCATAAGACATGACATTGCATATCATTGCATGAGCATTTCATATCACTGCACTGCACAGCATGTCATTTCGAGGTCCAGAACTCTTGATTTCAAAATTTTCAATCCAGATTAGAATTTTAACTCTTTTCAAAATTGCTTTCAAAACCCTGGGTCTTCAAAGTTATCAATTCTTCCCATTTTACCCCCAGGGCTCTGAATTTCAAAATATTTCTTCAGGAAAACAATCTGGATAATTTTCAATAAATTTCAACTTAGATTTTGCCTTTTGTCAGCTATTTCAACTATCTTCCTTTTACAAAAACGCCCTACAGGGGCCAACTCTTTTCAAAATTTCTGTTTTGCCAATTAGTCCAAATTTTTATGAAAATTCCAAAAAGAGGTTGTTGTTTTATCCTTATTGAAATAAAGAAGCAATGTGGGACCCACACTGAGGTGGTGTCACACAGGCTTTTCTTTTGAAAAATTTGAATTTTGAAAAACCCAAAAATATAGGAGCCTTGTCCCCTGGATTGGTGCCACTTGTCCTTTCTCTCTACTCCCATTTACCTGCCATGTGTCAGCATAGGGTTCACCTAGAGTTGGCGCCACATGTCACCTTCTCTCTTCTGCCACCCTTTGACACGTGTTAGTGTGGGACCACCTTAAGATGCCGCCACATGTCATTAGTCATCCTCTTTATTTTATGCCACGTGTCAATGTCTACCATCTTCACCCTGTGCCAAGTGTCATTCCAAGGTCACCATGAGATGCCACGTGTCATGTGTTGTCCTGTTCAGAAAAAGTAGAACTTGTCTCCCCTGAGGTGGCACCATTTGAATTATGTCTCCTGCAGGTGACACATGTCACTCTCTCCTTTCCTCGGGAAAAGCAAGCGACACGTGTCAATCTCTGCTCCTTTCAGAAAAAGCAGAGGACACATGTCTCCCTCCTATTTTTCTCAGAAAAGTAGATGACACATGTCATCTCCAGCTTCCTTTAGAAAAAGTAGAAGACACATGTCACTCCCTGCTTTTCTCAGAAAAAGCAAGTGACACATGTCACCCTCTGCTCTTCTCAGAAAAAGCAAGGGACACGTGTCTCTCTCTGCTTTCTTCAGAAAAAGCAAGTGACACATGTCACTTTCTGCCTCCTTCAGAGAAAGCTAGAATTCAAATGTTCAAACTCCAGGCTGAGGTGGCGCAAATCCTGAACTTCACCTTTTCTATTTTGTGTGAGATGGTGCCACGTGTCCCTTTCCCTCCTTTTCCTCCCTCTTGCCACATGGCATTGTAGGAGCCACCCTGAGGTGGCGCCACATGTCCATCCTTCATTCCTCCAGAGCCAACCTCTATTTGAAATTCAAATTCTCCTCTGAGGTGGCGCCATTTGAGAAGGCCTCTCCAGACAGCTGACACTTGTCCGCCACATGTCCAGATCTCCTTTCATCAGAAAAAGTAGAATTCAAACTCCTCTGAGGTGGCACCTTCTGAGCCCACTACTCTGTTCTTCTGACATGTGTCAAACACTTTTGAGGTGGCGCCAATCCAGAGCCCCACTTGGCTTCCTCTCTTTTATTTAATATATTTTTTTTATAAAAATAGCCCCATGAGGTGGCGCCACCTGAGGGCTCCCTGCAAAAGCCAGATTCAAATTTCAAACCCCCAGATAGCACCCCCTGAGATGGCGCCACATGGAGGGCTCAGATTGAGCCTGTTTGAAATTCAAAATTTTTTCAGAAAATATATAAAAACAAGGTTCCACGCCCAGCATAGGGAGACCATTTTTTTTTAGCTCTTGTGAACTTGGAAATTCGACCTAGCCTTCCTGAAAATCTGATTTTTGCACTTTGGAATTCACGCCCCCTTTGGCTCGGTGAAGAAGGCACGGTGGATCGATCTTGGTGAATCATTCGAAGCCCGGAGCGAAGGACGAACAAAGCTCGTGATAACTATCCCTCTCAAGAGCTTCAACGCTGCCTAACGAAGCAAGGTGCACCTCTTTTCCTCTTCATTTGATCTCATAATTCGATTCGGGAGTCGTTTGAAGAAAGAGCTCATCCGAGAGATGGATTGAGCTATTCTCATAAAACGACATATATAAAAATACATGATTATGATTCCTTGATGATTTTTAACATTCATGCATTTATCTAGATTTAATTTACATTTTATTTCATCAATTTAGCACGTTTCATGAATTAATTAGGATTAATTTAGCATTTTTTTCAATTCTGCTCATTTTCAGTAGTTCTCTGTTTTTGTCAGTCAGTCCACACGTCATTTCATGCATTTATTTTTTATTAAAAATCCCAAACAAATCACGGAATGCGCCCTTAGGTGTCCTAGAATTGTTCCAAAAATTCGGAGGCATTTGAATTTCTTTACTGCGGTAAACATTCAAAATGGCAAGTCGGGTTTTGTTACCCGGGATGCGTTTTGAAAATCATTTTCCGACTTGTAAAATCGAGATCTCCCTCATGGGAGATCCGATTTTCGATCCGAAAGATTTTCTGAACTCAAGAAAATGTTTAATTGTTAACAAGATTTTCTCATAGTTTTTTAATTTTTGTTTATGTCTGACAAAAATCTGAGAGTTCGGGACACGTGTCAGAGCCTGATTTGGGCCTCTGAGATTTTGGATCGATTTAGGGCTATGGTTTCTCTTTGTATGTTGCTCCAAATCCAAAACTGTAAAAAGTGAAAGTTATGTCCGAGATGTCCTCTGTTTTCATATGGAATATTGTGATTTTTAGAATAGTTGTGATACCTGTTTTGGAGTTTTCTTTTCAGTCCTCTATTTTGCTACATTTATCTGTTCGGTCAATTTAGATATGAAAAGTTATATTTTTTCCTGTGTCTCTGTTGATCAAATGCCAAAGTCATGAACATGAAAGTTGTTCATGTAGGTGTCGTGAGTAGCTATGATTAATTTCATAAATTTCCATGGCTGTTGTATATTTTTTTAGCATTTTACATTGGATTAGGGTGATTTTTACCTCTGTCAGAACTAAATCCCTGTTGCCGAACTCACCATGGCTCAAATCCCAAGGCTGTAAAAACCAAAAATGTTCCATTTGGGGTCCTTTAGCAGTATGCAAAATATCAGAAGTTTTCATGGTGTAAATCTTGCATTATCATGTTAAGCAGTGCATTTGGTTCGGATCCATAGGCAAAATCCACCATTTTAGGACTTTCTTTAAATTTTAGCATTTAAATCATATCATTTCTTGTTTTTTAGCATTTTAGGCTGTTTATCAGAGTAGGTAGATGCTTCATACTGAATTTGGTGCAATTTGGAATCGATTTGAGGTTCGGATTATCCGTAATACCAAAACAGGGTCCCGAGGACCCGGATCCAAGAGAAAAACAAGCGAAATTCATTATTTTGGATAAATTGCAAAATACCAAATTCTGATTTTACAGTCATAATGTGTTTAGCAGCATCTCTTACTGCATTTTATCATCATTTGATTCAATTTGAAATTCAAAATCTCAATTTTATCAAAATTTCCTTCAACAACCCTAATTTTAAAGGTATAACTTTAATTTTAGGGGTATTTTGGTCATTTTGACCCCAATTCCGAATTTCAAACTATTTTCCACCGAATTTCTTGCATTTTCATCATTTCAAATATCAAGGAAGCATGAGAATAGGGTTTATATCCAATTAAATCCAATAATTTCATAATATTATTTGAAAATCTTGGAAAAACCCACATATTTAAGCTAACCTTATTTCAAGATTTGGCAGGGACATTCAAAAGAAGGAGCTGAAGTCTGCAAATTTCCATTTATTTCATTTACTTAGTGATGTAATAATATAAATTTTGGAATAAGATTTTAATTTTCTGCTTAGACTACGATGCAAATCATATAGTTTAAATTTATGCAATATCGTGCTTATATGATTCATGCATTTTTATTTCAAAAACCACTATGGATGTTCACGAATGGCACGCGCACCAACTCTTAGGGAGTTGATGAACTCGGTGGAATCCATATTTACGTCCCTAATCGGAATATGGACGAGACCTAGATCCATCATCTTTCTACCAGTCACATTGAGCCTACACTCTTAGGCTATCTTAAAATGCACATCATATTTCCAATGTTTTCAAAGCATTGTGCATTAAATCAATTAAACTCTGAACATATTCATGGCCACAGTCAGAATATGTGAAGGATTTATTTTGACTTAATACACATTTTTCCAACAAATTTCTTAGAAAATCTTCCAAAATGCATTCATTCACTCATATCATTTGCATCCTGAAATCATTGGTTTTCTCATGATTCTCTTAAGAAAATTTCATTCTCAAGAAATTGATTTCTCAAGAAACTCTGAAGATTTTCCAAAATCGGTTTTTCCCAAGTCAAGGTTTTCCACAGTTTTCCCTGGAAAATGTTATTTTTTAAAGAGATTCAAAAGAGTTTTCCAATCTTTCTAAAGAATCAAATTTTCAAGGGTTTTAAGGCTAAGATTCCCAGGATTTCAATTTCCCAAGTTAAGTTTTTTCTCCAATGAGTTTTCCTATAAATTTTCCATCATTTTCCTAAGAAAATTCTCAAAGTCCAAGTTTTCTTGAGAAGTGTTTCCCTTTTGGAATGTTCACCCTTTTTCTCAAGAATCCCTTCTATTTTCCCAGGATCTTCATCCATTCATGATTTTCCCACACCTTTATGAACTTTCCCGTGATTTCAAAACCCCTTTTCATCTAAGTTTCCTGAGAAATTGACTATCACCTCTTTCCTGAGAAATAGCTTTCAACTCCAAATATTTTCCAAGCATACATCATGTTTTCCAACTTCCATTTTCCAAAACCTCATAAGCACATGCCTGAATTCTCTGTGCATTTAGGATAGAACATGATTTTGATGATTTAACTAAGTCAAGCACAATTTTGGTCCTTGGTTCGATTACCCCTGTTAAAGGCGGCAGGAACGGTCGAACCTCGTACCGACAGGTCGAGCCCCATCCCATGGATTTTCCCGCAATTTTCAAAAACGGAGGCGAGTATTTCAAAAACAATTCCCAAAATCCGGTCAAGTTTGAAGCGCGAAAGCGTTTCTCCCTCTTTTTCTTCCGCAAGGAAGGGAAGACGGGGAAAAATTTCGCGACGAGAACTGGTTTGGCGACCGAGATGGGACCTGTCCTTGTCTGACCTAAATTATGCTTGACTTAGTTCAATTATGAAAATTGTGTTCACAAAATGTCAGCTCTTTACTTTTGATATCATGCGAACCTAGGAGCCTAGATTCTGACCTAGCTGACATTGACTGCATGTAGCTTAGGCATGGTTTGGTAGGACTAGATTGAGGAGAAATTTTCATGCTCACATAGACTTAGGTCTAAATACAACTCTCCTCAATTTGGGATCTGAATGCAAACAATGTATGCTTCTTCAAAGTTTTCAAAATCTATCTCTCTAGGATTTAAAGCCATCTATTTCTTGCATGTGATCATTTTTTCAAATGTCCATTACCTATCATTACCCGGTCTTCACGTTGCTGGGCTCTCTTCCAGAACCCTAGTTCGGGACAGAGCCTCACAACTGGGCCAATTATTTGGGTTAACACCCCCCTACCACGTACCGCGGGCCACAGTCCGAAATATATCGGTAGGCGCTGAAGGATGTTGGAAAACCTTACCTTAGAACCAGAGTTGAAATTCTATGCCACGTACCTCGGATTTCGGTTCGAGTATATCGGCATAACTGGATTGGACAAAGATGATCTGAACCTAGAGTTAGGATTAAGCTCCTACAGCTCTTTTCAAAGTGATGCATTTAGAGTCAGCCTTTTAGGGAGTGCTGAATGTGCATAAATGTTTGTGCAGGATGTGTTTGTATGTATCTTATTTCCTCAGTTCTTCGTATTTCCCAAATTTTTTTTCAAAATATTAGGGCTTTTTCAAAATATCCTTATTTTCCACAAGATATTTTCTCAAACCCTGGAAGATTTTCTCAAATATCAAATTTCTTTCAAAACTCCAGGTGATTTTACATTCTCCCGTTCTACTAGATCTCGAATTTCCAGCCTTATTCCAATCCTGCCTGCAAATTTTTGAAATTTCAAATTCTGCTTCAAAAACTTTTCCATATCTCCCAGTATATCTTCCAAATTTTATCCAATTTTTTTTTTTGACATGTCCTTCCAATCCCATCATTTGTTTTTCCCTCAAGATTGTTGCTTTCAAAATTCTTTTTTTTCATCATGCTAAATATCCAATGTGGTTCTGCAGAGGGCATTGGCATAGTTGTGTGATCCTGACAAGATCAAAGACCGCGCTACTTCAGCACATTAGTTACAGACAGTGAGTGAGAAATGGATTCCATAAAGTCTGTCAAAGAGGGAGCTCAGACCATCAAGGAGGAGATTGATCCCGCTATATATCGTTTGTTCAAAAGAATGATGATTGAGATATTATCCGAGCAAGCTGAAGCCAACCTCGGAAAAGTTCCTGTTAAAGAAGAGGCATCGATCACCATCCCTATGAGCATCATTGGAGACCACAACAGGGCAACCAGTTCTAAACCCAGCAACAACAAAAGCAGAGGCAGTCAAAGCAGCAAGTTAGAAGAGTCTAAAGATTTGAAAGGAAAGTATTCTAGAATCCAGAATAGACCTTTTCAATCCAGCCCTCAGCAAAAGGAAAAAAATCAAGGAAAACCAAAGCACGGAAACTGGAGCGGCGATCGAGATTTCACTCTTATAGACAAGCCACTCGACGAAATTCTTGAATTCATGTTGATTAAGGGATTAGTGAAGCTCCCAAAGGCCACAACTCCTCCCACCATCATGGGAAGGTTCAAGAATCAGTTTTGCAAGTTCCATCGGGCAATGGGGCACGATACTGAACGCTGCTTCGTTCTCAAAAATATTATACAGGACTACATCGATAAAGAGCTTTTGGTGTCGGAAGAAAGAGAGGGACGAGTTGCAGTCCTGACTAAGCCTTTCCTAGATCACTCGGAAGAATGACAATGCCAATGCCTTCTTATTTTGTCGTATTTATTTTTGTCAAGACGATATAGTCCTAGTTGTTTTCCTTTTTCAAGTTGTCATCCTTTTTAAGGCATCAATAAAATCATCAACTTTTCTCATTTAATTATGACATTCTTCTTGTGGTTCTGTTTTTGTTATTATCTCTCTCCCATTACACTGGGGCATCTTTTTGAAAATTTGTTTTCAAACATTCTATATGCAGGCAGGATAAACAAATTCCTCATTTCATGCACTTGTGCATTCATATGCATCAATTCATATTCATTTGCATTCAACTGCATGAACAACAATCTGGTCAGTATTAGGATTTCAACAAATAGTCCCATCACATTTCCTAATGATTCAAAATGGAAAGATCATCGCCAATACTGAACCAAAACCCAGCGCTCGAACTGGTATTATTTCAAAATCCAGTGTTCAAACTGGCACATTTTCAAGATCCAACTTTTTGGAAAACTGAGTTTCGACTCGGGTTTTTATTCAAAACATCTTCTTTTGTTGATCCGAGTTCCGACTCGTGATCTCATTATTCATTATTTGAGCTCAGACCCGAGCTCTTTATTTTCTTTTGTTGATCCGGGTTCCGACTCGAGATCTCTCTATTTATTCGAGCTCAGATTCGAGCTGTTCATTTTCATTTGTTGATCCGGGTTCCGACTCGTGATCTCCTTACCTCATTTGAGCTCTGATTCGAGCTCTTCATTTTCTTTTGTTGTTCCGGGTTCCGACTCGTGATCTCATTATCTTACTCGAGCTCAGATTCGAGCTCTCCATGGTCTTTTGTTGATCTGGGTTCCGACTCGAGGTCTCTCTATTTATTCGAGCTCAGATTCGAGCTCCTCATTTTCTTTTGTTGATCCGGGTTCCGACTCGAGATCTCTTTACTTTGAGCTCAGATGCGAGCTCTTCATTCTCTTTTGTTGATCCGGGTTCCGACTCGTGATCTCTCTACATCATTCGAGCTCAGATTCGAGCTCTCCATTGTCTTTTGTTGATCCGGGTTCTGACTCGAGATCTCTTTATTCTTTTGAGCTCAGATTCGAGCTCTTCATTTTCTTTTGTTTATCCGGGTTCCGACTCGAGATTTCTCTATTCATTCGAGCTCAGAGTCGAGCTCTTCATTTTTCTCTGTTGATCCGGGTTCCGACTCATGATCTCATTACATCATTCGAGCTCTGATTCGAGCTCTTCATTTTCTTTTATTGATCCGGGTTCCGACTCGTGATCTCTGTATTTTATTCGAGCTCTGACTCGAACTCATCATTCTCCTTTATTGATCCAAGTCATTTCGATCATCAGAGTCTGTCAATTGCTCAAATTTGATATTTTGCCTTCCAAATTTCAATTTAAATCTTCAAATCAGGCAATTCTCCAATTTCAACCTCTGGGTCACCCAATTTTCAATTCTCAATTTCAATTACCAATCTCAATTTCGACCTTCGGGTCAATCAATTTCCAATTCTCGACCTTCGGGTCTATCAATTTCCAATTCTCGACCTTCGGGTCAATCAATTTCCAATTCTCGACCTTCGGGTAAACCAATTTTCAATTTTCGACCTTCGGGTCAATCAATTTCCAATTTTCGACCTTCGGGTCAATCAATTTCCAATCTTTGACCTTCATTTCTCAATTTCGACCTTTAGGTCACTCAATTCTCAATTTCGACTTTCGAGTCACACAATTTCGACCTTTTTGGTCAAATCAATTCTCAATTTCGACCTTCGGGTCACACAATTTCGACCTTTCGGTCAACCAATTCTCAATTTCGACCTTTTTGGTCAAATCAATTCTCAATTTTGACCATCAGGTCATCCAATTTCGACCTTCGGGTCATTCAATTTCCAGCAACCAATTTTCCAATTTTCAATTTCGACCTTTGGGTCAATCAATCTCAATATCCAATTTCAATCATTTTCTCATGCGAGAGACCCTTTTTAGGGAGAGTTCGAGGGAGCTCGTTCTTTTCGCATGCTATCCAATTCGTTCACTTAGCCTTTTTTCAGGGAGAGTTTGAAGAGACTCGCGTCTTAGTGAACCGTTTGCAAAACAATTTCCAATTTCACACGAGGAACCCTTTCAAAGGGAGAGGCTCGACGGAGACTCGCTTTTCTTGTGACCCCCCAATTTCATACTAGGCCATTTTTCGTCATGAAAGACCCTCTTTGCAAGGAGAGTGTGATGGACTCGTTCCTTTCATGACCCAATTTTCAGACCTCACTATTATCGGCCCCCTTTCCATAAGAAAAGCCTAATATTAGGGAGCTTTGACGAAAGCTTAATTTCTCTTCGAAAGTTCGTTTTGCAAACACCTCCTCTTCAGGGAAGAGAGGAGTATTTCCCATTCAGGTAAGGGCTAAGCCTGAGTCTCTCTTTTTGGGGAAAAAGAGAGGAGAATTTTCGTCACGGATGTGTTGAGCCGGATTTCAAATACTCATTTTCACCAAGGATTTCAAGAAAATTTTATCAAATTTGTCAATCAATTAATTGTTGATTTCAGAATCTTTATTGCACTAATCTCTATCTCAATTTACCTTCAGCATTACTTCCGAAAGAGTGAAGCTTTTGTGAAAAGAGATTCAAACTTCAAATTCTTTCTATTGGCCAACCAAAAGGATGAAGGATAATTCCTCGATATGTCCAGAAAAGAAGATTCAATGTTATTGAAAAGCCGTAGATGATCGATATTGATCACAGTCAATGGCGCATCTTTAAAGGCTATTCTTGTAAGGACGAGGCAGTGGAAATATCCTGAGTGCTAGAAAAGAGAGAATTCACCCAAGCCCTGTCTCCTCAGAATCACCTAAGCTGCAATCAAGTATCCGCAAAAGGGATCTCTCACCTGTCGTCAAGATGAAGGCGAATTAGGCGAGTAGACCCCCGGGGCCAAAAAAGATTCGAAACATCTCCAAGATGACGAAGTTTGTGACGGATCCTTCCAGGGAAAGTCCAAAGCACTGTCAAGATGAAGGCAGATGCGATGAACCTCTCGACAATCCCTAAAAGATATTTAATTTCAGCTATCATCCAAAGATCTCCAAACACATCGTTAAAGAAGGATCGAAACATCTCCAAGTTGAAGGAGTTTGTGACGTACCCTTCACCAAAACAGAAAAAGAGACGAAAAAGAAAGAGAGAAAAAAGTCAGAACATCTCCAAAATGAAGGAGAATGTAGCAAAAAACCAGAGGGCCAAAAGAGTGCAGAAAGATTACCATGAGAGAAGCTCTCAGGATATCAAACTGCCAAATTTATCACGAATCCTCTTTAAATTTGTGAAATTCTATTATCAATATTCTTTCATCAATTGCTTTCATAATATCAAATTCTCTTTTCTGCTCATATCAAGGAAATTGATAGCTTCCTTGAAGGTCAATTGCAAACAATTTGGGTTTCCAATCTCGATTCTACAAAGTGAACCTTGTTTGGAGGTAATGCTTTGGTTAGAAAAGAAAGAATATCTTTGCAACCATGTGCAACATTTTCAAATACTTTGGATCAACAACAAAATTCTCAACATTTTGACAATATTTTCTATCTATCTTGACATGAAGTGAGAACTTGATGTCCGTCTTTGATACATCCTGACACCAATTTTAAATCCCTCTTAAGGACTTGATTCCTTCCCTTCTTTGAGAGCATGAACTCTCAGATTGCACACTTCCCTGTGTCCCCACTGTCCCACCATAGACAATCCCATTTCGGTTCGAGGTCGAACCACCAATCATTTTCTCGCGAAAGGCAATTTCAAAAACTGATTTTAGTCTCAGCAATAAGACGCCCAAAATCAATCCCTTTTCAAGCTTTAGGGACCCCATTTTCCTTCCTTTTGCAAAACCTCTGTCGGATTTACTGTGCAAAATCCGAAGGTTCCATCATGGTCTCTTCCTTTGAGGATTCCATTCATTTTCCGCCCGATCTGGATAAGGGTACAAACCTGAGCCTCATTCAAAGAGGTATTCCATTTTCCGCCCGATCAGGATAAGGGTACAAACCTGAGCCTCAATCAAAGAGGTATTCCATTTTCCGCCCGATCAGGATAAGGGTACAAACCTGAGCCTCATTCAAAGAGGTATTTCATCTTCTGCCCAATCAGGATAAGGGTACAAACCTGAGCCTCAATCAAAGAGGTATTTCATTTTCCGCCCGATCAGGATAAGGGTACAAACCTTAGCCTCATTCAAAGAGGTATTTCATTTCCCTGCCCGATTAGGATAAGGGTACAAACCTGAGTCTCATTTCGATGAGTTATTTCATTCCCCAATCAGGTTAAGGGTCAAACCTGAGCCTCGTTCCATGCGAGGTATTTTTGTCTCATCCAGGTCAAGGGCATAAACCTGAATTTCACTCTCACAGAGTGAGTCTTTTCTCTTCATTCTTCGCTTCATATCTACCATCTTCCTCAGGCTAATTTCCTCACACCCAGTCAGATCCTTCTAACAGGGGCATTTTTTTTATATAGCCCAAATTTGGTGTATTTTTCTTTGCCACTAAGCTCGGCCACGAGCCGGCTTAGTAGCAAAGAGGGGCATCTGTAAAGACCCCAAATTTTCACTCACCTCCCCAGCATTTCCACCAAACACCATCGTCCAGCCTTTGAAATCGTCGGAGGGCAAAATGGTTATTTTCTGAGCTCGAACCTTGCAAAAGTCCAAATTTCATCTGCAACTCTCAAAATTTCTCTATTTTTAGCTCAGATGTTCAAAATTTTATTCCTGACAGGAGACAGGCATCTCCAAGTCTTGGTTCAAGATTCTATTGCATAAGACATGACATTGCATATCATTGCATGAGCATTTCATATCACTGCACTGCACAGCATGTCATTTCGAGGTCCAGAACTCTTGATTTCAAAATTTTCAATCCAGATTAGAATTTTAACTCTTTTCAAAATTGATTTCAAAACCCTGGGTCTTCAAAGTTATCAATTCTTCCCATTTTACCCCCAGGGCTCTGAATTTCAAAATATTTCTTCAGGAAAACAATCTGGATAATTTTCAATAAATTTCAACTTAGATTTTGCCTTTTGTCAGCTATTTCAACTATCTTCCTTTTACAAAAACGCCCTACAGGGGCCAACTCTTTTCAAAATTTCTGTTTTGCCAATTAGTCCAAATTTTTATGAAAATTCCAAAAAGAGGTTGTTGTTTTATCCTTATTGAAATAAAGAAGCAATGTGGGACCCACACTGAGGTGGTGTCACACAGGCTTTTCTTTTGAAAAATTTGAATTTTGAAAAACCCAAAAATATAGGAGCCTTGTCCCCTGGATTGGTGCCACTTGTCCTTTCTCTCTACTCCCATTTACCTGCCATGTGTCAGCATAGGGTTCACCTAGAGTTGGCGCCACATGTCACCTTCTCTCTTCTGCCACCCTTTGACACGTGTTAGTGTGGGACCACCTTAAGATGCCGCCACATGTCATTAGTCATCCTCTTTATTTTATGCCACGTGTCAATGTCTACCATCTTCACCCTGTGCCAAGTGTCATTCCAAGGTCACCATGAGATGCCACGTGTCATGTGTTGTCCTGTTCAGAAAAAGTAGAACTTGTCTCCCCTGAGGTGGCACCATTTGAATTATGTCTCCTGCAGGTGACACATGTCACTCTCTCCTTTCCTCGGGAAAAGCAAGCGACACGTGTCAATCTCTGCTCCTTTCAGAAAAAGCAGAGGACACATGTCTCCCTCCTATTTTTCTCAGAAAAGTAGATGACACATGTCATCTCCAGCTTCCTTTAGAAAAAGTAGAAGACACATGTCACTCCCTGCTTTTCTTAGAAAAAGCAAGTGACACATGTCACCCTCTGCTCTTCTCAGAAAAAGCAAGGGACACGTGTCTCTCTCTGCTTTCTTCAGAAAAAGCAAGTGACACATGTCACTTTCTGCCTCCTTCAGAGAAAGCTAGAATTCAAATGTTCAAACTCCAGGCTGAGGTGGCGCAAATCCTGAACTTCACCTTTTCTATTTTGTGTGAGATGGTGCCACGTGTCCCTTTCCCTCCTTTTCCTCCCTCTTGCCACATGGCATTGTAGGAGCCACCCTGAGGTGGCGCCACATGTCCATCCTTCATTCCTCCAGAGCCAACCTCCATTTGAAATTCAAATTCTCCTCTGAGGTGGCGCCATTTGAGAAGGCCTCTCCAGACAGCTGACACTTGTCCGCCACATGTCCAGATCTCCTTTCATCAGAAAAAGTAGAATTCAAACTCCTCTGAGGTGGCACCTTCTGAGCCCACTATTCTGTTCTTCTGACATGTGTCAAACACTTTTGAGGTGGCGCCAATCCAGAGCCCCACTTGGCTTCCTCTCTTTTATTTAATATATTTTTTTTATAAAAATAGCCCCATGAGGTGGCACCACCTGAGGGCTCCCTGCAAAAGCCAGATTCAAATTTCAAACCCCCAGATAGCACCCCCTGAGATGGCGCCACATGGAGGGCTCAGATTGAGCCTGTTTGAAATTCAAATTTTTTTCAGAAAATCTATAAAAACAAGACTCCACGCCCAGCATAGGGAGACCATTTTTTTTTAGCTCTTGTGAACTTGGAAATTCGACCTAGCCTTCCTGAAAATCTGATTTTTGCACTTTGGAATTCACGCCCCCTTTGGCTCGGTGAAGAAGGCACGGTGGATCGATCTTGGTGAATCATTCGAAGCCCGGAGCGAAGGACGAACAAAGCTCGTGATAGTTGTCCCTCTCAAGAGCTTCAACGCTGCCTAACAAAGCAAGGTGAACCTCTTTTCCTCTTCATTTGATCTCATAATTCGATTCGGGAGTCGTTTGAAGAAAGAGCTCATCCGAGAGATGGATTGAGCTATTCTCATAAAACGACATATATAAAAATACATGATTATGATTCCTTGATGATTTTTAACATTCATGCATTTATCTAGATTTAATTTACATTTTATTTCATCAATTTAGCACGTTTCATGAATTAATTAGGATTAATTTAGCATTTTTTTCAATTCTGCTCATTTTCAGTAGTTCTCTGTTTTTGTCAGTCAGTCCACACGTCATTTCATGCATTTATTTTTTATTAAAAATCCCAAAAAAAATCACGGAATGCGACCTTAGGTGTCCCTAGAATTGTTCCAAAAATTCGGAGGCATTTGAATTTCTTTACTGCGGTAAACATTCAAAATGGCAAGTCGAGTTTTGTTACCCGGGATGCGTTTTGAAAATCATTTTCCGACTTGTAAAATCGAGATATCCCTCATGAGAGATCCGATTTTCGATCCGAAAGATGTTCTGAACTCGGGAAAATGTTTAGTTTTTAACCAGATTTTCTCAGAGTTTTTTTATTTCTGTTTATGTCTGACAAAAATCCGAGAGTTCGGGACACGTGTCAGAGCCTGATTTGGGCCTCTAAGATTTTGGATCGATTTAGGGCTATGGTTTCTCTTTGTGTGTTGCTCCAAATACAAAACTGTAAAAAGTGAAAGTTATGTCTGAGATGTCTTCTGTTTTCATATGGAATATGGTGATTTTTAGAATAGTTGTGATACCTGTTTCGGATTTTTCTTTTCAGTCCTTTGTTTTGCTACATTTGTCTGTTCTGTCAATTTAGGAATGAAAAGTTATATTTTTTCCTGTGTCTCTGTTGATCAAATGCCAAAGTCATAAACATGAAAGTTGTTTATGAAGGTGTCGTGAGTAGCTATGATTAATTTCATAAATTTCCATGGCTGTTGTATATTGTTTTAGCATTTTACATCAGATTAGGGTGATTTTTACCTCTATCAGAACTAAATCCCTGTTGCCGAACTCACCATGGCTCAATTCCCACGGCTGTAAAAACAAAAAATGTTCCATTTGGGGTACTTTAGCAGTATGCTAAATATCAGAAGTTTTCATGGTGTAAATCTTGCATTATCATGTTAAGCAGTGCATTTGGTTCGGATCCATAGGCAAAATCCACCATTTTAGAACTTTCTTTAAATTTTAGCATTTAAATCATATCATTTCGTGATTTTTAGCATTTTAGGCTGTTTATCAGAGTAGGTAGATGCTTCATACGGAATTTGGTGCAATTTGGAATCGATTTGAGGTTCGGATTATCCGTAATACCAAAACAGGGTCCCGCAGGACCCGGATCCAAGAGAAAAACAAGCGAAATTCGTTATTTTGGATAAATTGCAAAATACCAAATTCTGATTTTACAGTCATAATGTGTTTAGCAGCATCTCTTACTGCATTTTATCATCATTTGATTCAATTTGAATTTCAAAATCTCAATTTTATCAAAATTTCCTTCAAAAACCCTAATTTTAAAGGTATAACTTTAATTTTAGGGGTATTTTGGTCATTTTGACCCCAATTCCGAATTTCAAACTATTTTCCACCGAATTTCTTGCATTTTCATCATTTCAAATATCAAGGAAGCATGAGAATAGGGTTTATATCCAATTAAATCCAATAATTTCATAATATTATTTGAAAATCTTGGAAAAACCCACATATTTAAGCTAACCTTATTTCAAGATTTGGCAGGGACATTCAAAAGAAGGAGCTGAAGTCTGCAAATTTCTATTTATTTCATTTACTTAGTGATGTAATAATGTAAATTTTGGAATAAGATTTTAATTTCCTGCTTAGACTAGGATGCATATCATATAGTTTAAATTTATGCAATATCCTTCTTATATGATTCATGCATTTTTATTTCAAAAAGCACTATGGATGTTCACGAATGGCACGCGCACCAACTCTTAGGGAGTTGATGAACTCGGTGGAATCCATATTTACGGCCCTAGTCGGAATATGGACGAGACCCAGATCCATCATCTTTCTACCAGTCACATTGAGCCTACACTCTTAGGCTATCTTAAAATGCACATCATATTTCCAATGTTTTCAAAGCATTGTGCATTAAATCAATTAAACTCTGAACATATTCATGGCCACAGTCAGAATATGTGAAGGATTTATTTTGACTTAATATACATTTTTCCAACAAATTTCTTAGAAAATCTTCCAAAATGCATTCATTCACTCATATCATTTGCATCCTGAAATCATTGGTTTTCTCATGATTCTCTTAAGAAAATTTCATTCTCAAGAAATTGATTTCTCAAGAAACTCTGAAGATTTTCCAAAATCGGTTTTTCCCAAGTCAAGTTTTTCCACAGTTTTCCCTGGAAAATGTTATTTTCTTAAGAGATTCAAAAGAGTTTTCCAATCTTTCTCAAGAATCAAATTTTCAAGGGTTTTAAGGCTAAGATTCCCAGGATTTCAATTTCCCAAGTTAAGTTTTCTTCTCCAATGAGTTTTCCTATAAATTTTCCATCATTTTCCTAAGAAAATTCTCAAAGTTCAAGTTTTCCTGAGAAGTGTTTCCCTTTTGGAATGTTCACCCTTTTTCTCAAGAATCCCTTCTATTTTCCCAGGATCTTCATCCATTCATGATTTTCCCACACCTTTATGAACTTTCCCGTGATTTCAAAACCCCTTTTCATCTGAGTTTCCTGAGAAATTGACTATCACCTCTTTCCTGAGAAATAGCTTTCAACTCCAAATATTTTCCAAGCATACATCATGTTTTCCAACTTCCATTTTCCAAAACCTCATAAGCACATGCCTGAATTCTCTGTGCATTTAGGATAGAACACGATTTTGATGATTTAACTAAGTCAAGCACAATTTTGGTCCTTGGTTCGATTACCCCTGTTAAAGGCGGCAGGAACGGTCGAACCTCGTACCGACAGGTCGAGCCCCATCCCATGGATTTTCCCGCAATTTTCAAAAACGGAGGCGAGTATTTCAAAAACAATTCCCAAAATCCGGTCAAGTTTGAAGCGCGAAAGCGTTTCTCCCTCTTTCTCTTCCGCAAGGAAGGGAAGACGGGGAAAAATTTTGCGACGAAAACAGGGACATTCCTTCTATTCTTCTTCAAATATCTCTTATCATGGTTGACGACCTCGCCTAAGTAACAAGGCTCATTTTTCCGTTATCACAAATTATGTTGCAATTGTAGCAAATTTTGTGACGACCCAATCCCTAGTAATGCGATAGCCCTTTTTAATTATCTACCAAGTCTCCCACTCTTTTCTCAAAAATATCATTTTGAAAAAGTTTCTTCCGCACTCTAACCATTCCATTATTCTGCAGAAATCATTGGCATTGTCAGAATGGTTCAAACAAGAGCTGGGAAAGAAACAGCCCCTCAACACAGTGACAGTGAGATCGAGGGAATGGACTCTCCCAAGTCAGTCCGAGGACAGGGTCAGAACAAGGGAAATGATATCGATCCCGCCATGTATGGTCTGTTCCAGAAAATGATGGCAAGAATGATGTCAGAACAAGCTGAGGACAGGCTGAAGAAGGTCGTTCCTAAGAGCAAATTGAAGAAGAAGGCTGTGAAAAAGCAGGTCTGGGTTATCAGAAAAAGGTCCAGCCTGACACCACTTCTGAGGAATCAGAATCAGCAGAGGAAGAGTTAGAAGAGGAAGAGCAGTTTGTCTTGAGTCAGAATCTTCTGCGGCAGTTCGTAAAGATCACTGCAGAACCAGAATCTGTGAACAAACCCACCCCAGTTGAGGATCCGATGCATGAGAAATTGGGAGAAATGACTCGAGCAATCAAAGATATCCAGACCAAGAGCAAAGGCAAGCAGACCTATTCTGGCGAAGATTTTTACAACGGCCTAGACGGAGATGACAATATGGAAAATCTCCCTAAAAAATTCCTCAAGTTTGATGGAACGGGCAATCCTAAGGCTTATTTGGCCACGTTCTATGCAGAGTGCAGTTGTTTTAGGAAAGACAACATGGCTTTGTTCATTTGCTTTCCTCGCAGCTTAGAAGGTACATACAACGGCCATGTGGTATGCGGACCACATCAACCCTATCGAACTACGAGAGTTCAATAAAGTCATGAATCTTTTCATTGAGCGCTTCATGTTCAATATTGAGGCCTCACCAACTTTCAACCATTTATACAATTTGAAGCAGAATGAGAATGAAAGAGCTGGCGAATTCATCCATAGGTGGAGGAGCACCTGTAACAGAATGAAGGTTCCTATCCCAGAGGAGCATGCACTGCAAATTATTCTGAATAACTTTGCTCAGCCTCTGAGAAATCTCATCTCTACATCTCCTGCGAAGTCATTCATTAAGTTGATTGAGATAGACGAATGGCTCGAAACAGAGTTGGACAACAACCTCTATGAAGGTTACCCTTTCGTCCGAGGTAATCCTGAGCAGAAGAAGAAATCACACGTTGCTTATTCTACAGAATTTTCAGGCCGCAGCGGCAGTTCTAGCGGCAAGAAAAGCAGGAAGAATCACAACAAGAGTTCAGGACACTCTAAGGTTGAAAGAACAAATTCTGCAACCCAAAAAGGAAAATTTGTCAAGCAACAGCCGGTTCAGCCAGTACAGCAACCTGAAGCAATGCAACAAGAGAAACCAAAGCATGACGGATGGAGTTATGATCGAGAATTCACTTCCCTGGAACAATCTCAGGAAGATATCCTTGAATATATGCTATCGAAAGGGATTGTCAAACTCCCCAAGGTGGCAGATCCTCCAGTTGCTATGGGAAAATTGACGAACAAATTCTGCAAATTTCACCGGACTGTAGGACATGACACAGAGCATTGTTTTGTCCTCAAGAACATCATTCATGAATGTATCAACAAGAATTTGTTGATCGAGGATGAGGACGAAGAGCAGCCCAAGATTTTGTCCAAGCCTTTCCCCAAGCATTCAGCTTCAGTGATTTCAGAGCAGAAAATCTTTCTTTAGAACAACATTCAGCCATGTTCCAGCCAGGACATCCAGGATCAACATCAGGTCCTAGTCCTACGTCAAGCACAGTCTTCCGCCAAGAGGGTGGATATTACTTTATTTTTTAGCAACAAAAAGTCAGTAAATGAGCCAACAAAGGTGACAGCAGAGGTTGCCAAGCAAACTCCCAAGATTCTGAAGCGCTTCATCAAAGCAACTTCAAAGAAGGGTGAGGCATCGAAATCAGTTCAGAAACCGATCACGGCATTGTCAAACATCTCCATTTTGGATTTAACCCATGCTTCTGGAAGATCTGTTGCGGAAAATCAAGGTCAAACCAAGCACAACTCCACAGGACATGGCTCAGATCATCAATCAAGCAGTGACGAATGCACCAATTACGTTTTCGGATAAGGACTTGCCTAAGCCTCATTTATTCCACAACAATGCCTTGTATATAGTGGTGCAGACCAGGGGTATGACTGTCTCTCATGTGCTTGTAGACGGAGGCAGCAGCCTCAACATCTGTCCAAAGATGACAGCCAAGGCCTTGGGCCTCAAGGAAGAAGAATATACCCCAGATCCAATCACGATCTACGGTTTTGACAACCACGGGCAATCAGCCAAGGAGAAAGTTTTTCTTGAAATCTTTATCAACTACTTGGTGCACACTGTGTTATTCCATGTGGTCAATGTGCCGCCCACATACAACCTTCTGTTGGGGTGCACTTGGATTCATAATGCCAACGTCGTTCCTTCAACCCTTCACCAATGCATCAAATGGTCGAAGGGAGGCATGATTACTACTATTCTGGGAGAAGATCCAGAAGAAAGACTCCCGCAGCCAATGATTCCCCGTCCTACTTTCACTACCGACATCCCCAACATTTAGAAGGTCGATGAGATTAATTTGAGTGACAGTTTGGACATGCTGAAGGAAGTCCAGCCAACATAAAATGTCACCATGGTGGTCCAGTGGCAGGGACCTTGCTTCTTCAAGCTAGGTGGGCGCCTCAATTGCACTTCTTTCAAAGCTCACCCTCTATTTCCTCAGTTCTCAAAAGCCAAGAAAGGGTTCGATCTTTTGATGAAGCATGGCTACCAGCCCTTCAGAGGCCTTGGCAAGAACTAGGACGGCATGATGGAGCCTATCATCCCCGCTCGGCATGTTACTGGTACAGGCTTGGATTTTACCGGTCAGTCGTCAGGCAGAAGAACCACCTTCATAAAAGGAGCAGAGTGAAGACAATGTCATGGTTTTCTGCTTTCTTTTCTCATCATCTATAGGGACAACTCAGTCCCAGTTTTGTCTTGGTCAAAGTCTTCTGTAAATATTGAGCTGATGTTCTCAAACTTTTATTAAATCAATGAAATTTTGATCTTCTCTTCACAACTTGGCGTATATGATTATTCTCTTATATCTTTTTGTCTATGTCATCATTCTTTGTTTCTATACAAAAGGCTATTTTTGAATCTCTTACCTTTTTCTCAAAAAAAACCTTCTTTGCGCTTTCAGGATTGCCAGAATCATGGCTCCTAAATCGCTCAAAAGGCTCGTTATCAATTCCAATTTTTCTCAAAATAAAACTAAGCCGACCAGAATCTGCAAGGCAAAAGCAGGGGCAGAGGTCAGCAAAGTGACAAGGCAGATCGAAGAATTAGTAGAATTCAACTCAGCGATTCAAGAATTGCCAGTATTCAGAAGTAGGATGAACCATCGCCGTTGGTTCAAGATCCGACAGAGGATGTCAATATCGGTTCAGAAGATGACCCGAAAATCCTCAAAATTGGTTCCAGCTTAAGTTCAGATGAGAAGGAAAGGCTCATCCACTTTCTCAAACAACATCAAGAAGTCTTTGCTTGGACTTATGAGGATATGTCAGGTTTAGACTCCAACTTGGTCGAGCATCGTCTCGTGCTGAAGCCAGATGTTAAGCCAATCAAGCAGAAACTCAGGAAAATTGATCTCGAGTAGCACCACAAGTTAAAGAAGGACTTGAGAATTTGTTAAAGGCAAGTTAAAGAAGGACTCGAGTAGCACCACAAGTTAAACAAGTTAAAGAAGGACTATTGACTATCCAGATTGGTTGGCGAACATCGTAGCAGTTCCCAAAAAGAATGGCAAAGTCCGGATATGCATTGATTTCAGAGATCTAAACAAGGCCACCCCAAAGGATGATTATCCGCTTCCCAACATCGATCTTTTGATCAATAGCACAGCGGGCCACACCATGTTCTCTTTTATGGATGGATATTCAGGCTACAATCAGATCAAACTAGCCGCTCGTGACCAGTCAAAAACTTCCTTCACCATGCCTTGGGGTACATTTTGCTACACAGTCATGCCATTTGGACTCAAGAATGCTGGGGCAACCTATCAAAGAGCGATGACGGTTATTTTTCATGATCAGATACACAAGAACATAGATGTTTATGTAGATAACATCCTGATCAAATTCAAAGAAGGAGAGGATCATCTTGATACTCTCGACCAAGTTTTTGAAAGACTCATCCCTTACAAGTTGAGACTCAATCCGCAGAAATGTGTCTTTGAAGTAGAGTCAGGCAAACCGTTTGGCTTTATGATCAGCAAGAAAGGCATATAAGTGGATCCTACCAAGGCAAAGGCAATCATTGATATGCCGCCTCCCACCAATCTCACAGAGCTGCGAAGCCTTCAAGGTCGCATTCAGTCGATTTGGCGCTTCATCTCCAATTTGGCCATGAGATGCAAGCCCTTCAATCACTTGTTGAGAAAAGAAGTGAAATTTGAGTGGGGACCAAAATGTCAACTCTCGTTTGAGCGCATCAAACAATATCTCCTCAATCCACCCGTTCTAAAGCCACCAGAATTGGGAAAGCCACTTCTCTTATACATTTCCGTCAATTAGAATGCTTGTAGCGGATTTCTTACACAGTATGAAGAAGGCAGCCGGATAGAGCATGCCATCTACTACATAAGCAAAACTTTCATTGATTATGAGAAGAGATAATCTCATATGGAAAAGACATGTCTAGCCTTGGTGTGGATGTGTCAGAAGCTGAGACATTATCTGGTGGCCTCAGAAATCAAAATTTTGTCAAGACTCAATCCTCTCAAGTACATCCTTGAGCAGCCATTTCTTACTGGACGGATTGCGAAATGGCAAGTCCTCCTGATACAGTACGACTTGGAGTATGTATCTCAGAAGTCAGTCAAAGGACAGTCTATCACAGATCAGTTGACAAATTTCCCGCTGACAGAAGAGATCAAGGCAAAAAATGATTTTCCCGACGATCGCATATGTAGCATTCAAGAATCTCCAATCTGGACCCTGTTCTTTGATGGAGCCAAAAATATGTTTGGTATAGAGATTGGGATCTTGTTAATCACTCCCGAAAAGGAGATGATCCCTTACTCCCTCAAGCTTAGCTTCCAATGTACTCATAACATGGCCGAGTATGAAGCCCTAATACAAGGCCTCAAGATTTTGTAAGACTTCAATGTCAAAAGAGTACACACCTTTGGCGATTCTTTGCTCGTTTTCAGTTAAGTTAATGCTGAGTGGCAAGTCAAGGATTCAAAATTGATTCCCTATCAAAAGATTGCCTTAGCTCTCATAGGCAACTTTGATGAATTTCAGCTTAACCATGTCAAGAGGGAATACAATCATATCGCAGATGGCTTGGCCTGCCTAGGCTCCATTTTATCGTTCAAAGACAGTGAATCCTGTCGTTCCTTCGAGATTGGGCGACTTGATCAACCTGCCTACATTTCAGTTGAGCAAGTGAACCAAGCCACTCAGAAAGAAAAACCTTGGTATCAAGATATCAAAAACTTTATCGAAACTAGTGAGTTCCTGTCGAAAATGCCAAGAAAGGAGCAACGTGCAGTCCAGCGCATGTCCGCCTGCTATTTCATCCTTGTCGATACTCTCTACCGTCGTGGGTTCAGTTCTGAGTACGCTAGATGCTTATATAAGGATGAAGCCAGGGAAGTGTGAACACCCCAAATTTTTCAAAGTCTTGTAAAAATGACCTTTTTGCCCCTAACTCTATCTGCTGAGAAAGCCAAAGCTAAATTTCAGTCATTCTTCAGATTTTCTGGGTTGAATTCCATATGGATATATCCAAAATTCAATTCCAAATCCAAACCCAGTGTTTTAAATCCAAATCTAAGCCTCGTTGTCCGATTTCCAAATTAAGATTACAAAAATACCAAAAAAATAGTTCTAAATGGCTCAGGCAGTTCATCCGGCACTCTGTTGGATCCCCAACTCTGTATTTCTCGATTCGAGGCTTTAAACCTCGAATATTTCATCAAAATCCGGATATGAACCCATTTTCTCAAGAAATTTTCCCAAAATAGCCTTGAGTTTTCAGAAAAACTCCCTTTTGTAAATACTTTGCAAAAATACCAAAAAAAAATATTTTAAATCTTTGTCTTCTCGTGAAACTTTAGGATTTTATTCTAAAAATACAAAAAAAATGAAAAAAATAACACAAAAACCAAAAAAATTTGGAAAAACTACGAGAAAGACAAATGGTTTTGAAGCTTTTTAAGTTAATTTTTCTGAAAACCTCATTTTTTTAACCATTTTACAAAAAAAATCTTAAAAGGGAACCCTCTTTTTGGAAAAGAGGAAAAGTTCCAACAGACTCCTCCCGCGCATTTCCCTCTCCTCTCTCCATCGTCTGATCTTCAACAAACCTTCCTCTTTTCCACCTTCCATCTTCAACAGATTTTCCTCTCGAACTCTCCACTTCCATTTAAGAAGGAGCCCCCATCTTCTTCAAGGGATCAATGATCGCTATCCCCAATCGGTTGTTAATACACTACCTTCCATCCACCATTCGCCATCGATCCTTCTCTTCCCATTCCCTCCTTCTTTTCCCTGCGTCTTCATCATCTCTAGTGAAGGAGCTTCATCTGGCAGCAATAACCTTTGGCAGGGGTGCTTTCATCCAGGATTCTTCAAAATCAGAGATCCCATTACATCTGCCTTTCATCACTCACTAAAGGAAACCGATCGACTACCCTTGTAACATCAAGCAATCCAAACATCTGCAGAGCTATAGGAGTTTACTCAGTTCCCGTAACTTCAATCGATCATCTCCACTAACAGTCAGGGGTAAGGGTCTCACCCCCCTCCTCCTTGTCTCTTCATATTGTTGTTTTCTTTTGTCATTTTAATTCATTTCCTTTTGCTCTTCCCGGTTTCTCTTTTGATTTTCCTTATTTTTGAATTTATTGATGCTTCCTCTGTAATATCGGTTTGTATATAACAAATCGGGTTATAGAAAAGCGAAATCAAAAGGAACGACCTCGTTCTGATATATTCCCCATTTTTCTTCTGTATTTTTTTTTTGGGGGGCTCTCCATTCTGTTTTGTTTCTCGCATAAATTTTCATCCCATTTGCATACCCATCTAATGTCTTCTGGCCATTTGGATGGATTTTAGAATCACTTCCCTTAGCCGATGGATATTTCCATTTACATTTCAAAAGATCCCTGATCTACATCTTATTTCTATTCATCCGATCTCCTGTGCATCCTTTCAGACATTTTGTTAGATGGTTATGATCTGCACAATACTATGCATCTCTATTTCTCTGTTCAGTGTTTCTGTAATGCTACAACTTCGTTTTGATGTCATGATGAGCATTTTTTTTATTTTTTTTTATTTTTTTCGCTTAATATGTTCATCATCATCACCTTTTACATCTGCGCCATAACGTCATATTCATCCTGCATCAGATGGGCCCAACATATCCTGCCTGTTGCCGCATACCCTCTGCATTTGATTAGTACTTTCTCCATCATGTTCATATCCCCTTTATCATCCCATACGTTTATTGCATTTTCCCTGTTGCCATTGCATCCACAATGAGATCACATCCAACCCTATGTTGGATTCGATCTCTTGTTAATCTACATCTGGTAAAAAAAAAAAGGGGAAACTGGTTCAACATTCACTAATGCTTGAAGTAATAGTTCTCTTGTCTAGGTGTCGGCTCTTCTGTATATGGAGCTTAGCCCCATTTCTATTTCCATCTGCTGTAATTAGTTTGTGTCTTGATTTTCTATTAATTTTCGAGTGCCAAACTTGCTTTTGATCATCCACAGATCTGGATTTTCTGCTTTAGAAACCCACGACATCATTCACCACATGTATGTACCCCCGATTAGTATAAATGCACCATCCATCTTCATATTTCATTTGAATATCCTTGTTGCATTACCGTTTTTTCAAATCAAGCCAGTGGTTCACTTGATAAATTTGGAAATGAAAAGAATCCTCCATATAGTATCATCCTACCCCCCTGCGACAAAAGGGATCAAAGGAGTTGCCATATTCTAGTATGCATAAAAGATGAAGCCTGGGATTTCTGGGTCAAAAGGAGGGCGTGGCTTATAATCTTTCACCAGGTTCTTATCTTAAATCACACAGGCATCGATTTACACTGATATGAGATGTCTTATTCTATATGATTTTGATAATTTCAGGTTACAATATTCGAGTCATGTTGTTGTTTTGCATTCCTTGATTGGATATTGTTATCAATGATGTGCACCATTATTCAAATCATGTCATCCAATTCATACTTTAAGATCTCCATTGGTTTCTGAATTTAATTTGAAGAGCAAAGTGATGTCTTATTTTTATATGCGTGTCTGCATCAGCTGCATGGCATGAGTTGTAAGTCTCAAGACGCCAGAAGCTTAGGTTCAGAGGCCTAGCAAGCAGTTGTGTCAAAGATGTTGCAACCAGATGGTGTAGTTGATATCCTGAGGCTCATTAATGCAACCCACTTACCTGTGCATGTCCCTTTACTGCAACACATTTTCTGTTTTATACTTCTACCTGTGCTCTTCCATTCTAGCATCGCCTGTTTTCATTTGCAACCAGTTATCATAGTGACCATTGCGTGATAATCAGTTTTGCAGAAATCAACTTGTCATGAATGAATCAATTCACTACTGCCAGAGAATCATTCACTTGCGGGCTGTTACAAGAAACCATGTAGATAATACTGTGTGAAATTATTTGATATGTTGTTACTGCTGGAATCCACGTACTTAAGATTCATTCATGAATGTTGCTGCGAAATAATTCGTTGTTGCTGAAAATAATCCATCGGGTTATTGTAACAAGATGGATCCATCTGAGGATTTAATTTGCTATGAGAGTTCACCTTGCTCGGGTGGACTGATTAAAAGATCGTTTTTCCATATACATCCTCGCTTGCAATGCTAATCACCGTGCATGGTCTAATGCAACTGTAACAATGTTAAACATAGCATAATTCCACTCTGTGTTAGCCTGATATATCACACTTATTCACCCCCCCCCCTTTTTTTTTTTTACACTGTAGTCACCATTGCACAGTCACCATTTTTCATCTTCACTCGTTGTCACCTTCTCCCCTGCTACGTTAACACCAACGTTCACTGTTACCCATCCCTTACTATCACCTACCTCACCATTCACGTGCATATCGTGTATAAGTTCACAGGGTTCATCCCTTTATAATGCACATGTGTTGCATTGTCTCGGTCATCTCATAGAGCTGATTCGCCTCTGTAAAATCTCTGTCACTCAGCATCTCCTGCCGAAGTATCTGCAGCACCATCTGAATACCAAATCCCGCTCATTGCCTTTACAATGCATCCATACTTATAGTTGCATCTATAATTGTTACCTCACATCTCACATTTTGACTTATAATACCATTTGTATCTGCATAACATTCATGATCTCCCCTGCTGTTGCATTATGTATTGTTTTCTTTCTGCCATTTCCTGTCTTGTTATGTCCTGTATCTTGTCATAAGAGTCCATGATAGGTCATTGCATCTTTTGCCCACATCTACTGACACCTTATCATTTCACTGCACATTGCCTACATACACACACATGCCACTAGGCTTCCGTTAGCTTAGGTATCACCCTTTCAAGTATCTTCCCATTGTAGCTTAGGTTTTACATGTGTATTTTCCAATCAACCTAAGTTTATCACTCCGGCTATGCATATGTATATTTCTAGATTAGCCTAAGCATGCCATTCGAGTTTTATGTATATACCTCTCTTATTTTACACAAGTATCATCCTTAGGCATAATCATGTATTATTGGTTTGATATGATACCTTCAATTTTTGCTCATATCCTGTATCTTCGTTACCTTGTGCTAATTCCCTGTTTTGCAGAAATCCCTGGAAAATGTTGATTTCCCCTTTAGACTAGGATTCTATCATTGTAATAAGACTAGCTATTAATGAGAATTCTTTACATTTTCAGTCTTAGATAACATGAATGAGCATTGTAAATGTCATAAATTGCTTGTTTTCATGCTTTTCGCCTTTAATTTTCAAAATTTTACAAATGGTGAAACACAAATGGCACGTGCACCATTCTAATAAGAGGTGATTAATCCTAAGTTGATGATTTGCATCAATGGCCATAGTCAGGATGTGAACAAGACTTAGGATTTTCATCTTTTATGGAATAACACTGGATCCACACTGAATCCTTTTTCAGAATTCATCATATTTTCTTTAAATATTTTTTTCTTTTACAAGAGTTTAGTTTAAAATTAATTCGATACATATATCAATGGCCATAGTCAGGATATATTGAGAATTAATTTTATTTTAAACTCTATAAAAGCACCTAAATATGTTTGATTCTTCACTTGAATTTAAATGTGGTTATTATATAATACATTCAATGACCATAGTGAGGGATGTATTATATCTTCAACCTCATTCTTAATTCATTTAAAGAATGAAATAAGATTTTTAAATCCAATTTCAAAATTCTTTAAATTCATTCATCATTTAGGATAGAACTGCATCATATTTTCAAAATTCTTTTTCAAAATCCAAGTGATCTCAAATATCTTTCTTCAATCTCTATTTCAATTCATTCTTCTATCTTATTTCAAAGATTTAAATTTCAATTTCAAAGTCCAATTTGACATTGAAATTTCAAATTCAATCTTTATATTCAAAATTCTATCTTCCCATTCAAAATTCAAATTCAAAGTTCAATTCAACTTTGAAGTTTCTGAATCATCTTCAAATACAAAACCAAGTTTATCTTCCTACCTTCAAATTCAAAATCAAAGTTTGAGATTGATTCTGAATCTCAAAACTTGACCCTTCTTAAAAAATTTAAGTTCAAATCTGGGTTTTCAAAACCCAGATCCATCTTCAGAAGTCCCATTTGGACTTTCAGAATCCAAATCCAATGTTAGATCCTAATCCCAACTTAGATCCAGATTTCCAAGTACAAATCTCCACTTTTTGGATCTCAGATCTCAGATCCAAAACCAATCTTAGGATCCAGAATCCAATTTCATTTTGGATCTCAGACTTCAGATCCAAAATCCATTCCAGGATCCAGAGTCCAACTCCATCTCGGATCTCCGATTTCGGATCCAACTTTCATTTAGGATCCAGAATCCAATTGCATCTTGGAACTCAGATTTCAGATCCAAATCCATTTTAGGATCCAGAACCCAATTTTTCTTTGGATCTTAGACTTCAGATCCAATTCCATTTTAGGATCCAGAATCCACTTTGGATCTCAGACTTCAGATCCAATTCCACTTTGGATCTCAGACTTCAGATCCAATTCCACTTTGGATCTCAGACTTCAGATCCAAATCCCATTTAAGATTCAGACTTTGGATTCAAATTCCATCTTGATTTCTAGATCTCAAAATCCAATTCCATTTTCAAATCTCATCTGGACTTCTTAAATTCATTTCTATTTTTTATACCATTTGGATTTCTCAAAATCCGAATTCCATCTTGATTTCAAAACTTTAAATCTAGAATTCAATATCATTTCAAATTTCATCTCCTTCTCTTAAATCCAAGTTTAAAATTCAAATTCAAATTCAAAGTCCATTTCTAACTTTGAAGTTTCAATTCTTTTTCATTTATCTTCCAATCATTCTTTTAAGATTCAAAGATTTATTTTTCCAATTCTGATTATTTCAAAGACTTAGAACTTCTCTGATCTATCTCAAGTTCTAAGTTAAATTTTACCATTCAGAAACCATTTCTTCACTCCATTATCAAGTTCATCTCAGAACACTTGGAAATTTTCAAAACATCTTTCAAAAGAGCATACATCCTTGCATCGCACAAGCATGATTCTTTGTGCATCTTTTAGACTTAGAATAAATTCTTAGATAATATTTAGGCAAAGCAAAAGGCATACATTTGATCCTTAGTTCGATTACCCCTGGTAAAGGCGCCAGGAACGGTCGAACCTCGTACCGACGAGCGAATCCCGTCTCTCCATTTTCCCGCAATATATTTCAAAACAGAGGCGAGTAATTTTCTAAATATTTTCAAATCAAGGTCAAGTGAAACCCCGCAAAAGAGTTCCTCTTCTCTCTTCTTTTCTTTTCTCTTCTCTCTTTCTTTTCTGTCTTTTATTCTTCTCCCTTTAAAAAGGATGAAAATAGAGGTTAGAAAAGGAAAAGAGAAGGAAGAAAGAGTAATCACAAGAGAGGAAAAATTTTGCGATGATCACAGATTTTGGCGATCGTGATGAGACCCGTCTCCGTCTGATCGAATTAGTACCTTTTGCTTTACTTTCATATTGTCTAAGTCTTCATTCTTCAAATGTCAGCTTCATTTCCATGCAAACCTTAGGAGCCTAGACTCTGTCCTAAGCTGACATCATTGCATATAGGATTTAAGTATGGTTTGGTAGGACCATATTGAGAAGATTATTCCATGTTCACATAGATTTAGGTTTGAAATACAACTCTCCTCAATTTTAGGGATTGAATGCAAACAATGTATGCAAGTGTATGCTTCTATTCATTTAAACCCTAACTCTTTAGGACTTGCATTAGAGCTTTCTGGTTTTATTTGCATGTGAGCATGTCTTCGAAAACATCCCTACCTATATTGTCCCGGTCATCACGTTGCTGGGTTGTCTCACTGAACCATAGTTTGGGAGAGAGCCTCACAACTAGACCATTTATTTGGGTTCGCGCCCCCCTACCATGTACCTAAGGGCCATAGTCCGAGGTATATCGGTAGGCACTCAAGGATGTTGGGAAGCCATTACCTTAGAACCGGAGAATTATTTCTATGCCACGTACTTCGAGCTTCGGCTTGAGTATATCGACATACCTTGATTGGAATCAGATGATCTGAACCATAGAGTTAGGATTAAGGTCCTACAAGCCATCTCAAATATTGCATTTAGAGTCAGCTTTTAGGGAGTGCTGTGTGCGCATCCTTGTTTGTGCAGCTCTGATTGTGCAATGTTTTCTTGTATTCTCTTATATATATCAAACCTTCTCGAAACCCTGGGTGTATTATTCAAAATTTCCTCTTATTTTCAAAAACCCCAGGTGTATATTTTTTCTTTTCCTACATTCTTTTTCTCTTTTATCAAATTTTCCTTAAAAACCCTAAAATTTCTTTTTCTAAATCCCTTGATCTTTCAAAATTTCCAAGAGATGTGTCTATCGTCTTTTTTTCATCAAGAGTCTATCTGTAAGTCCTTCATTCTATTTAATTCTCTCCTTCTTTGCCTCAGTGTCATTCCGATGGCGTCCGATTCTCTCGATGCTATCTTTCCTAGGGATCATATCTTCTATCAAATGAGGGATGGAACCCCGGATCATCGGGTTATCCAGTCTCATTCCTTCTTCCCTCAGTGGTATTATTCTTGGTTTGCCACCTTCTCGCGTATGTTCCTGGACCACTTAGATGATTATGGATTGGAGATGGCATAGACAGTGGGCAAGTGAACCATCAACGACAGTTTGATTCAGGCTATGGCAGAACGATGGAACCCGCGTACTTGCACATTCTGGTTTCCATGGGGAGAGATGACTCTGCTAATGGACGAGTTCAGCGACATCATGGGATTGCCAGAGCCCGCTGGTCAGCCAGACGATCCAGCCGAGCAACAGTTCTTGATCAATGTAAAGGGGATAGATGTTTGAGAAGCATTAGCTAGAGCTACAAAGAGTAGATCTTGGCCACTCACGGAGATCAACGGGAGTCAGTTCATCGACCTGTTCGGACTCTATCGCAAGTATGGAGCCTACAAGGAAGTTGACACCTTGTCTCGGGCAGCAAAGGAAAGAATCCAGCATGCCATGGTCCTATGTACAGTAGGATTAGCGTTCTTTCAAGACGGTCAGAATTTCATTGATGTCAGAGTCGCCCAACTCTTTCGAAGATGGGGAAGCAAGCAGACACGTCAGCTTTCAGTGTCCATGGTAGCTCTAGCCTTTCTCTATAGAGGCTTAGCTCGTTTTGCCCTCGGAGAGACCATTTTGGTAGAAGGATGCACGTATGCCTTGCAGTCGTGGTTCCTGCGACATGTTCTATCAAAGGTCAGTTCCTTTAGATTCAACAGCAAGAAGCCGAAGTCTGTCGTTAAGTATCGAACCTTGATTGAGAGTCTGTACCAGGAAGAGATCATCTGGGATTACTTTAACACGCAAGATTCAGTTTCTCGCTACACTTTTGCTTGTAGCAAGCGTTACAGATTGCTTGACCCTTTTTTCTGTGTCGACTATCAGCCAGAGAGGTGTCTCAGACAGTTCTCGCATTGGCAGGTTTACGTCAACACTTGCTTCCCGATGGGCCACATGCCAGAGTTCGATCTGCAGTCGGATCAGTGGTTTGGGGCATACCATGTAACCAAATATACTTGGGACTCCTTCATTCCTTTGTCTATATTTCCTGGTCCTAATGTATCTTCGGAATATCAAGAATGGTGGCAAACTGTCTGCTCACCTTCTCTTTGTATTTGAATCTTGTCATCAATAAAAATGCAACTTTATGTTCTATTAAAAAAGCTCGTTATGGCCAAAATTTTGTTCTGCTTTATGTGGTCACAATCCTTGTGATGACCTCATCCCTAGTGATGAGACTTTGCCTTATATTCTTCTTCGAATTATCTCTTATCATGATGGACGACCTCGCCTAGGTGACAAGGCATATTTTTCCCGTTACCACAAAATGGTAGCGCAATTATCACAAAACTTGTGATGACCCGATCCCTGGTGATGGGATAACTTGTTTAAATTGTCTGTCAATTCCTCCTTTCTTGTCTTTTTCTCAAAAAATTATGTTTTCAAAAACTCCTCCGAGCTCTAACCATTCCTTTATTTTCGCAGAAATCATTGGCATTGGAAAGATGGTTCAGACCAGAGCTGGAAAAGAGACTGCTCCTCAACACAGCGAAGCCGAGGCAACAAACTCTCCTAAGTCAGTCAGAGGGCAGAATCAGAACAAAACTGATGATATAGATCCCGCCATGTACAACCTGTTTAAGAGAATGATGACCAGAATGATGTTAGAGCAAGCTGAGGCCAGTCAGAAGAAGGTTGTTTCGAAGAGCAAATCGAAAAAGAAAGCTGTGAAAAAACCGGTCAGGATCGTCAGAAAGAAAGTCCAGCCTGACGCCACTTCTAAGGAATCAGAATCAGCCGAAGAAGAATCAGAGGAAGAGGAGTCGTTTGTCTACCATCAAAATCCTCCGCAGCAATTCGTAAAGATCGTTGCAGAACCCGAATCTGTAAATAAGCCTATTCCAGTTAATGATCCAATGCACGAGCAGATGAGAGAAATGACTTGAGTCATTAAGGATATTCAAGCCAAAAGCAAAGGCAAACAGACTTACTCTGGTGAGGATTTTTACAATGGCCTAGATGGGGATGACTATCTGGAAAATCTCCCTCGCAAGTTCCTCAAGTTTGACGGAACCGGCAACCCGAAGGCTCATTTGGCCTCTTTCTATGCTGAGTGCGGCGGTTTCAGGAAGGATAACCGAGCGTTATTCATTTGCTTTCCTCGCAGCCTAGAGGGTGTAGCAGCCAGGTGGTATGCAGACCATATCAATCCTATCGAACTACGAGAATTCAATAAGGTCGTAAACTTGTTCATTGAACGCTTCATGTTCAATGTCGAAGCATCACCAACTCTCAACCATCTATACAATTTGAAACAGAACGAGAATGAGAGGGCTAGCGAATTCATCCACAGGTGGAGGAGCACCTGTAACAGAATGAAGGATCCCGTCCCAAAAGAGTACGCACTGCAAATTATCTTGAACAACTTTGCTCAGCCTTTGAGGAACTATATTTCTACCTCTCCTGCCAAATCATTCATCAAGTTGATTGAGAGAGCCGAGTGGCTCGAGACCGAATTGGACAACGGCCTGTATGAAGGATATCGTTTTGTCAGAGGGAATCCTGATCAAAAGAAAAAGGCCCACATGGCTTACTCCACGGATTTCTCAGAGCACAGCGGTAGTTCTGGCAGCAAGTAAAACCGCAACAAGAACTCAGGGCACTCCAGGACCGAAAGGACAAACTCTGCAGCCCAGAAGGGAAGGTTCGTTAAGCCACAGCCCATCCAATCAGCACCTCAGCCAGAAGCAAAGCAACAAGAAAAGCCAAAACACGAGGGATGGAGTTATGATCGAGAGTTTACAGCTCTAGAACAGTCCCGTGAAGACATCTTGGAATATATGATGTCGAAGGGAATGATAAAACTCCCCAAGGTGGCAGATCCTTCCATTGCTATGGAAAAATGGACTCATAAGTTCTGCAAGTTCCACCGGACTGTTGGACATGACACCGAACACTGTTTTGTCCTGAAGAACATCATCCAAGATTGCATCGACAAGAACTTGTTAATCGAGGATGAGGAAGAACATCCAGAAATCTTGTCCAAACCATTTCCTAAGCATTCACCTTCAGTCATCACAAAACAGACATTCTCTCTTCAAGGCAGCATTCAACCGTGTTCCAGTTAGGACATTCAGGATCAACATCAGGTCCTCGTCCTCCGTCAAACGCAGTCTTCCGCCAAGAGGGTGGATATTACTGCATTTTTCAGCAATAAGAAACTAAGCAAGGAACCAGCCAAAGTAGCGACAGACATTGCCAGGCTAGTCCCCAGGATTCCGAAGCGCTTCGTCAAGGTAGATTCAAAAAAAGAAGAGGCTTCAGGATCAGTACAGAAGCCAATTACTACTTTATCCAATATCTCCATCCTGGATCTGACTCATGCTTCCCCAGAGCACTAGCAAGTGCTAGAAGATCTACTAAGAAAGATCAAAGTCAAACCTAGCACAACACCGCAAGATATGGCACAGATCATCAACGAGGCCATGACGAATGCACCCATTACATTTTCTGATGAGGATTTTCCAAAGCCTCATTCTTTTCACAACAACGCTCTACATAGTGGTGCAGACCAGGGGCATGACAGTCCCTCATGTATTAGTTGATGGAGGCAGCAGCCTCAACATTTGTCCCGAGATGACAACCAAGGCCTTGGGACTGAAAGAAGAAGAATATACCCCAGATCCCATAACGATCTACGGTTTCGATAACCATGGGCAGATGGCCAAGGGGAAAATATTTGTCGAAATTTTCATCAACTACTCGATGCATACTGTGCTTTTTCATGTGGTCAATGTACCGCCTATATACAACCTTCTTCTGGGGTGCACTTGGATCCATAATGCCAACGTTGTTCCTTCAACCCTTCACCAATGCATCAAATGGTCGAAGAGAGGCATGATCACTACGATCCTAGGAGAGGATCCGGAAGAGCGACTCCCGCAGCCAATGATTTCCCATCCTACTTTCACCGCCGACATCCCGAGCATCCGGGAAGTCGATGAAATCAATCTGAGTGAAAGTCTGGACATGCTAAAGTTAAAAGAGGTCCAGCCGACAGAAAGCATGGCAGCAGTAACCCAGTTGTGATCATCGCAAAAAATTTTCCTCTCTTGGTGGTTTCTCTCTCTTCCTTCTCTTTTCCTTTTCTAACCTCTATTCTCCTCCTTTTTGAAGGGAGAAGGATAAAAGAAAGAAAAGAGAAAGAGAAGAGAAAAGAAAGAAAGAGAAAGAGAAAGAGAAGATGAACTCTTTTGCGGGTTTTCACTTGACCTTGATTTGAAAAAGTATTTAGAAAATCACTCGCCTCCGTTTTTGAAAATATTGCGGGAAAATGGAGAGACGGGATTCGCTCGTCGGTACGAGGTTCGACCGTTCCTGGCGCCTTTACCAGGGGTAATCGAACCAAGGATCGAATCTATGCCTTTTGCTTTGTCTAAATATAATCTAAGAATTTATTCTAACTCTAAATGCACAAAGAATCATGCTTGTGCAATGCAAGGATGTATGCTCCTTTTGAAAGACATCTTGAAAATTTCCAAGTGATTCTGAGATGAACTTGGTAAATGGAGTGAAGAAATGGTTTTTTGAATGGTAGAATCTAACTTAGAACTTGGGGGAGATTAGAAGAGACATTTGTAGTTCTAAGTCTCTGAAATAATCAGAGCCTTTGGGAAGATAAATCTTTGAAAAGAATGATTTGAAGCTGAGATAAAAGAAAGGAAATTTCAAAGTCAGAAATGGACTTTGAATTTGAGCTTGAATTTAAGAGAAGAAGATGAAATTTGAAAGTGTAATCTTAAGATTTGAAATCAGGACAAGCTTGGGAGATCCAAATGATATAGAAAGTAGAAATGGATTCAGACGAGATCTGAAAAATGGAATTGGATTTGAAATCTAGAATTTAGGCATGGAATTGGATCTTAAAATGGATTTAAAATTTGAAATCTGAGATCCGATGTAAATTTGGGTTTTGGATCCTAAGATGGATTTGGATCTGAAGTCTGAGATCCAAATATAGAATTGGGTTCTGGATCCTAAGATGGATTTAGACCTGAAGTCTGAGATCCAATGTAGAGTTGGATTCTGGATCCTAACATGGATTTGGATCTGTGTTCTGAGATCCAAAGTGAAATTGGAGTCTGGATCCTAAAGGAGAATTGGATCTGAAGTCTGAGATCCAAAAGTGAATTAGACTCTAGATCCTAAAGAGGAATTGGATCTGAAGTCTGAGATCCAATATGAGTGTTGAATCCTGGATCCTAAAATGGATTTGGAGTTTAAATTCAAAGGATGAATCAAGAACTTCCAAGTTTAATTTGAACTTGGAAAATGAATTGAATCTTTGAATATACAAATGAATTTCAAAGTCAAATTAGACCTTGGATTTGAAATTTAGAAGATGAATCAAGAATCTCAAAGTTTAAATTGAACTTTGGAGATTGGATTGGAGTTTTGAATGAATTTTGAACTGTCAAAGTCAAATTTGATTTTTGAAATCTGATTTGAATCTAAATATGAAATGAATTTGAAATCGAAGTTAAATTGAACTTTGAGATTGAAAGAATGAAATTGATAAGAATTGAAGATAGATTGAGGAAGATATTTACATCACTTGGAGTTTTTGGAAAAGGAATTTTGAAAATATGATGCAATTCTACCCTAAATGATGAATGAATTTAAATTTTTGAAATTGGATTTTGAAAAGCTATTCCCTTCTTTAAATGAATTAAAATAAGATTGAAGATATAATACATCCTTGACTATGGTCATTGAATGTATTATATAATAATCTATATTTGAGCTCAGGTGAAGAATGAAACACATTTGGTGCTTTTATAGAATTTAAAATAAAATTAACTCTCAATATACCCTGACTATGGCCATTGGTATATATTTTGAATTAATTTTAAGTTAAATTCTGATAAAAGAAGAAAATATTTAAAGAAAATATGATGAATTTTGAAAAATGGATCCAGTGTGGATCCAATGTTATTTCGTAAAAGATAAAAATCCTAAGTTTTTTCCACACCTTGACTATGGCCATTGATATGGATCATCAACTTAGTATCAATTACCTCTTACGAAAAGGTGCACGTGCCACTCGTGTTCCCATTTGTGAGATTTTTAGAAAATAAAAGAGGGAAATGTCATGAATCAAGCAATTCTTAAAAGATATGTACATGCCCACGCATTCTAATCTAAGCTAGAAGTGGAAATTTTTCATTGATCTAACCCTCACTTCTTTTAATGGAATTGGAGTTACCTTAATAACATTCTTTACATATCTCCTGCAATAGTAGATTTTGGCATAAAGTAGAGAAATGCATCCGGAAAAGAAATAACATTCTATCTACAATGTAATGAAATATTTACATGTCTAAAGAAAATACATATGAGAGGCCTAGAGCTAAATGTATATACATGAGGGTGGGCCTATCTAAATATGTATAAGAATATATGGAGACATATGTGTATATTCCTATGACTAAAAAAAAATCTACATAAGCTCTAAATATATATATATATATGATATGTATGATGTTGGTGTCTAAGGGGTAACTTGGAGTGTTTTACATGGCTGTAGGTGCAAGAAGAAACACAACAGTGCTTCACTGCTGTAGGTTCAAAGAGACCGCAGTAGTGTTGCTGCTATAAGTTGGAAGGGCTAGGCTATAGATGGATGTATTAAATGCTATGAGCAGTACGTTTTGCAGGAGGTTAAGAGCTGGACAGGGTACCACAGCATATGTACAAAGGGGGCAGCCATTGCACAGTTGGTGGTGATGCTGCCATATGGTTCAGCAGAGAGTTATGACTAAAGTTGAGATTTTGTGTCCATACCTTCAGATAAAATTGTGGGTGACGTGTGGGAGAGAAAGAGAGAATTGATATCAGCTATTAGGTGTTAAAGCAAGGATGGTTCCAAATTGATGTTTTAAAGAATGAAGAGGAGAAATGTGAAATGGCAAGTCTTTTCTAAATCTACCCCTGTTTATTTATCATAATAGGGGTTTATTCAAACCAGGACACAACAGCTTCAATGAGACTGAAGTTGATGTGGCAAATGAAATGGTCCCAATACACATCAATACCCATCACTATGGCAGTAAAAAAAATTGGGGCAGTGACATTTAAAACATGTGTCGCTAGTTGCCACGACAGAGATCAATCAATGAATTAAAGAAGCAGTGGTGTGGGAAATAGGCGAAGGTAATAGAAAACTCATTCATACAAGCAGACATCAAAACTTGGCAGGGAACATCATGTTCCTACCAACTAATTAAGAATATTCACGTGTCAGGTAATATATCATCACCGACCAAACTGTTGCATAATGCCTCGTAGCCCAGAAAACAGGAGAAACAACAAAAACCACCAATGAGAAGTAATTATCCTTTAAAAAGAAAAGTCAATATGAACATAGAACATGTAGTAGGTACAAATAGTTGATTTCAGCAATGAGATGTGCTCTTAAAAGATTAAATGCCATCTCAATCCTAAAAAGACTGATGACCAGGGGCCACTCCACTGGGCCATTGGCAAAGCTTGTCAAATGGCATCATGGTCTGCAGATAAGAAAACCACTGTAGATAGGAAAAATTTTGGCTCATGTGAGCTAGCTATGTCCTTTCACAAGATAAATTTGAAAATACTGTTTAAACTGACTGATGACATAGTCAGACATTATTGGACCTATTCATATGAGACAGTGCTCTCATTATTGAATTATTGACCGATTACAGAGGCTAGAGAGTGTTAAGATATTTTTTATTTTTATTTTTTTTGCATGCTTATCACACTCAATAAAATATATTCATTAGGGGATTTAGAACCCATGGGCCAAAAGAATTTTTGGAAGAATTGATTGCAATTCAACCATTACCAGATGTCCTCCAATATTTAAGGTATATATATATACCTACAGCTTGAACGATGCCTTCAAGAACGGAGGTAGGTCGTCACAATTCTGATGTAGAGACCTTATATTTCATCCCCATGATGTGAAACTATCACTTTATGAAAGGCAGGAGATGGTGGTGGTGGAGAAAGCCATCAATGTAAGCATTCACATAGACAACCAATACACAGAAGCATACCACACTATGTATAAACCTTAAACAGTAATAAAAATAAGTAAATGAAAATAGATGAATGGCTCTCACCTGTTTGCAGTAACCTGACTAGTAGCTTGATTCTTGCGAAAAAGGTTCCAGGTTATACGAATATTTCTGCAGACGCCAGCGAATGTGATTCTGGGGTATATTTGGATAGTACTAGAGCCTCTAAGCCATTGCATCAGTTTAGTTGAACCTGCAAAAAGAAAGAAAAAAAAAAGTGAGACATGGTTGGGTCTATGCAGATTACCCCATCATCAATTATGTCTGGCGTCGACACTGTCTGTAGAACATACAGACATTTGAGAATTTCTCAAGGTCCAACTGCCCTGTTATTTCCTGCTTGTCAAATGATCCATCATAGGATTATGGATTTGACTCTTTTACTAGTCCCTGATATCTTTGCTACTTAGCACATTTTACGTCATGTGCCGACGAATCACCACATCTATGAGACTGTCATTCATCTTCAACCTTTTGCAAAAGAGAAAAAAAAGTATCTGATGAAGGCTATATTGATCTAGTCTGCCAATGGAAATATTAGTTGTATGGAGAAGAAAATTTTGATAAGTATCATTGAAGTGGTCATTACAATATCATGAACCTCCTTTTTTTTTTTATGATAGCATTTGGTTGCACCATGGTGGTTTTTGATCCTGCAAGAGCAAATAAGACAGAAGGAAAGACAAAATAATCTAAAATAAAGTAGTGCTAACAAGCCCACCCACCAAGCCCTGGGCGGAGTCCCAAACAAAAGTGATTCATATACAAAGCATGATAGATTTTCCCTCCTTTGGATGTGGTCTTGTAACAATACCTCCAAGGTGAACATACACTACGACACTATTACCAGTGTTTCCCAAAAATTCCTCAGAATGCAATCTTCAGCTTTGACAATCAGTTTCTCAATATTGAGCAATCTTCTCAGATTGAAAGCATGCCTCTGTTCAGACATTCCCCTTTGCATGCTGAAGGGGAATGCCGACTGGAATCAAGTGGAGAAGCTTCAATGCATTTAACTTATAATGCTGGTTACCCATTTATAAAGATAAGCATTTGATGTTTTTATATCGATTGCATTTCCAAGTTCAGCATGCATACTGCCACTGAAGGCAAAACGAAGTAATCAAGGTAGCCATACGGCAGATTGAAGAAAAAAAAAATCAACAGATCAAAAGCAGGAAATCTGCGATGTGCATCTGAATAATCGATAATGCTAGGAAACAATGCCCAGGAAGTGGAGACATCCGAAACCACCGATTGATTAGGAGGGGGAGATGCCGAAAACCATCGCCAAGTGAGATCTTATTCCAGATCGGTATAACCCTTGATGCTACACTAAACATGAGATGGGAGTTATGTAATACTGATTAAGAATCGCAATGTTATGCTATGAAACAAATCAAAATAAATGGATGCTGTAAGTAGCTGCAATTCAATGAAGTGAATAATAATAATAAAAAAAGAAATATAATCCAAGCAAAACCCAGTATAATGAACAAAATAATCGAGATACAGCTGAAATGACCATCAGCTACTACCGAGATGAGAGATCGATTATGAACAAATATTAAAAGGGGGATCAAGCATATATATATATATATATATATATATATATATATATATATATATATATATATATATATATATATATATATATATATATATATAATATGAAATGTGTAAGTCTAATATCAAAAGGGGACATCACGATGTAAACAGAAAAATGAAATTTGAAGAAGGAGACTAGGATATAAACAAGGAATCAAAAGCCAAAAGGGAAATCGAAATAACAGGAAAAGAAAAATTGAAAGGAAATTTATAATGGCAATTACATGCGATGTGCAAGATAAAAAAAAAACGGGGAAACGAAAGCATGTGGGGATGTAAAATCCCATTGATATCGCCATGTATAGGCTAACACTGTTATATACAGGTCAGCACTATCTGTGTGGCTTATATTGAAACAATGTAAAATAAGAAAACGAAAGGAAAAGGGTATCTATAGTAAATTGAAACCGGAAGAGAGGTTATTACCTGCTTTTGGCGGGGGATATAGTTTCTTTCAAGTAACTGCAGAGGAGGCACCCTTTTGCAGCAAGAGACCCTTCTTCAGCGTGACTTTGTAAAAACTGAAGCAAAAGGAAACCGATGCCGATGGGAGACAAGGATAATCAGTGAAGGAGGGTTGATACAACAAAAGGGAAATCGGGAAGAAGGAAGGGAAGAGTGGATCGAAAAGAAGGAAGAAGGGATAATGGTGGGGTGAAGGAGCGGTCGATTGAGAATTATTCACAGGAAAGGGGAGGGGTGATAAAGGATGGCCTCGGGTCCTTACTGCGAGTTCTTCTTAAAGAGAAGAAGAAGGTTCGGGAAGGGCCGAGCGGTTGTTAGAGATGGATGGAGGAGGATGATCGGGTGGTTAATGGAGGGCGATTGAGGAAGATAGGTGGTTCTGCAAAAGGGGAGAGAGGTGAGAGTGAGAGGGGAAAATGGCGAAAGTGAAAGAGAGGGGGGCGATTAGGGTTTGTTTTTGCGAAAAATTTTTGGTTTATTCCAAAAAGAGGCTCCCTAAAAGAAAATTTCATAAACATGGTTTAAAACTGATTTTTTTACCAAAATCGATTTTAAAAAGCTTAAACTTATTCATTTTTCTTGAAATTTTTCATTTTTTTGTATTTTTAAATGAAATCCTAGAGTTTTACGAGAAACCAAAGGTCAAAACTAATTTTTGGTGTTTTTGCAAAAATATTTACAAACTAGAATTTTTCTGAAAATTTTAAAGCCATTTTGAGAAAATTTCTTCAGGAATGGGTTTTGGACCCAAGTTTTGAGGAAATATTCGAGTTTTAAACCTCGAATCGAGAAATACAACTTGATGGATCCAAACGGATATCGGACGAAGTGTCTGAGCTTTTCAAAAGATTATTTTGGTAATTTTGAGAATTTAATTTAAAATTGGATAATGAAGCTCAGATTTGGATTTTGATAATGGATCTGGATCTGAAATTGAGTCAGACATGGAAAATGAATTTAATTTCAACCAAATTTTGAGAAACAAAATGGAATTTAGATTTAAAACTGACTCAATTACCCAGAAAATGGGGGCAAAGGGCAGAAAGGGGATATTTACAACATTTTGAAAAAATTGGGGTGTTCACAGATGCCCCTCTTTGCTACTAAGCCGGTTGAAAGCCGAGCTTAGTGGCAAAGAAACACTCCAAATTTTGAAAAAATGCCCCAGTCAGCTGATCCGAGCTGGGTGTGGAAGGCTTATTTTGAAAACACGGCTCTTTGGGCTTGAAACCTTATCTTGAATGGTCCTGGGGGGATGAAATCCTCGACAATGATACGACTGAATGATAGAAATGAGGAAATCGTGATGGGGCTTTGGGTGAAAATTCCAGGGATGGTGAGAGATAAGAATTTTGATCAAGTCTCATGGGTGAGACAAGATCAGCCCTTTGGAATGACTCAGGTTTTAGCCCTTAACCTGGATGGGACGAAGATAGATCAAGATAATTTGGATGGGGAAAGGAATATAAGTGGACCTTGATGGGACATTTCTGAGGAAATGCCATTGTGAGATGAAGCTCAAGCATGATCCTTTCCTGGATGGATATACAAAGTATGGATTGATGGGAAGAACCATGATGGGATGGAAGGATTGCCTCGTCGAAACGAGGCTCAGGTTTAACCCAAACCTGAAAGGAAGGTACCTCACGGAGTGAGGTTCAGGCTTCACCCTTATCCTGAAAGGGATGACCATACGGAATCCTCAAGCGAAGAAACCGTGATGGGACAGGGAGGAGTATATCATCAGCAGGAGGTTTTAAGATTTTAATCCTTGACCTGAGTGGGGGATGATACGAAATCTTCGGATGAAGAAACCGTGATGGAACCTTTAGAATTTGGACGAACAAATCCGAAAGGGGTTTGCGAGAAGAGAAAAACAAGGGATTCCCTAAAGCTTGGAAAGGGGATGATCTTGGGCGCCTCATTGCTGAGACTAAAATCAGCTTTCTAAAAACAGACGACCTCTCGCAGAAGGTTTTTGGGTTACACCTCGAGGAGCGAGGTGACAGGTTTAATCCTTAGCCTGAATGGATACAGAATCCTCGAGGAGCGAGGAAAACTATGATGGGCCTCTAGACCTTGCACAACAAGTCCAAGAGGGGTTTTGCAAAAGGATGAAAGTGGGGGTCCCTAAAGCTTGAAAAGGGGTTGTTCTTGGGCGCCTCATTGCTGAGACTGAAAATAGCTTTTGACAATAATATATCTTTTGCAAAAAGTTCAGGTTTAGCCCTTATCCTGAGCGGGAACTGTCTATGGCGGGACAGTGGGGAGCACAGGGAAGTGTGCGGATCTGAGAGCGCTCAGATCAGACGGAAGAAAAGGACTTTTCAGTCCTATGGAGGGATGACGTCAGGATACGTCAAAACGATCTTGAAGTTCACACTTCATGTTGGGATAATCAGAAAATGTTGCCAATAAGATGCCAAAAATTGTAGTTGATTCGGAATGATTGAATTGTGCTCATGTGTGAAAATATCACCTCTTTCTACCTAGAGTATTAGCTTCAATTGGGCTAACTCTGTAGAATTTGAGATCTAAAATTCAAATTTGTTGCTGTTGAGTTTCTTTAAGGAAGATATTAATTTCCTTGACATGAAAGAGAGGAAAACATTCTTAGCTTCATAAAAGCTATTAAGTGAAAAGACATTGACAAAGAATTTCACATAGATAAAAGATGATTCTTGACAGTTTCGGGCAGTTTGATATCCTGGGCATTTCCCATGATGATCTGTTTGCACTCTTTTGAACCGTGGAGCTTTCTTGGCTTCTTTTACATCATCCTTTATTTTGGAGATGTCCTGACTTTTCTCTCCTTTTCGAGGAAGGGTACGTCACAAACTTCTTCATCTTGGAGATGCTTTGATCCTTCTTTTTCTTTCTCGGGAATTGTGACATTGGTTCTTGGGTTGAAATCTCTAAATGATAGCAGAAATCAAATATCTTTTAGGGTTTGTCGGTTGGTTCATCGCATCCGCCTTCATCTCGACGGTGATCCGAACTTTCCCTGGAAGGATCCGTCACAAACTCCGTCATCTTGGAGATGTTTCAAATCTTCTTTGGCCCTGGGGGTCCACTCGCTTAATTCGTCTTCATCTTGACGACAATTGAGAGATCCCTTTTGCGGATGTTTGATTGCAGCTTAGCTTGGATGACTGAGGATATATGGATTGGGTAGGTTCTTTTTACTGCCCAGGATATTTCCACTGTCTTACCGCCAAAAGAATAAATCTTTAAGAATGCGCCACAGCTATGATCAATATCAGTTCACTTATGGCTTTTCAACATCATTGAATTTTCCTTTGCCGGTCATATCAAAGATTTTTCTTCAACCTCTTGGTTGACCAACAGAAAAAGCTTGAATTTGGCTCTTATTTCGCAAGAGTCTTGCTCTTTTGAAAATGATACTGAAGGTAGTTTGAGATAATTCTTTGTGTGATGAAAGTTTTGAGATCAACAATGATTTTTGATAGCAGATTGACAACGTATTCTATAAATCCCTGATGAAAGATAATGCTCGATATCGAATTGACATGTCCGTGACAAAAATTCTCCTCTCTTTTTCCCCAAAAAGAGAGACTCAGGCTTAAGCCCTTACCTGAATGGGAAGTTGAAAATACTCCTCTCTTCCCCAAAGAGGAGGTGTTTGCAAAACAGAACTTTCGAAGAGAAATTAAGTTTTCGTCAAAACTCCCTATCTCTAGGCTTCTCTTATGGAAAGGCGGCCGAAAACAAAGTTGAGAAAGTATCACAGAGGAACGAGTCCATCACACTCTCCCTAAAAGAGGGTCCTCTGTGAAGGGGTTTGGCCAAAGATGAGAAAAACTGGGGCCACAAAAGAAACGAGCTTCCGTCGACGCTCTCCATGGAAAAAGGGTTCTCTTGTGTAAAGCTGGTTGCTGTTTTGCAAACTGTTCGCTAAGAAAACGAGTCCCTTCAAACTCTCCCTGGAAGAGGGTTCTTGCGAACGGAAGATGGTTGCATGCGAAAGGAACGAGCTCCCTCGAACTCTCCCTGAAGAGGGTCCTTCGCAAGAAAAGATTGATTTTTGATGAAATGATAACCCGAAGGTTGAAATTGAGAATTTATAGCTTGCAATGATGATGTTTGGTTAGCACAAAGGCTGAACCTGGATGGCTAACTGATTAGTCAGCCAAACACTAGCACGAGCGCTAGATGTACCAGCACGAGCACTGGATTTCAAAGAGAAAGTCCCAGTACGAGCGCTGGGTTTTTTTGAAAAATGCACACCAGTACGAGCACTGGGTTTTTCAAAAGGAGGATTTGAAGAATGAGACCGACATTCGAAGATATTTGAGAATTGAGCGAGAATGATTGCCGGTGTTTCAGGATTATCCCTTATCCTGAAGGGGAAGTTCAAGGAGGAACTTTGGGAAAATAAGGATATACAAAAGCGAAAATCCAAGTCGGAACTCGGTTTTTTCAAATAAAAAAAATGAGTGAGAATCGAGTTTGAAAACTCGAATTCTCAACCCAACAATTTTGTCCAACATGAGCATTGGATTCAAAAGAAAGTTCAAGTAGGAATTTGAGACTTCAAATGAAAGGAAAAACCCGAGTCGGAACCCGGATCTTTAAAACAATGATAAAAATGGGGAATCCGAGTTTCGAAAAACTCGAGCCTTCAAGGGTACGATCGATTCCAACCCGAGCGTTGAATCCGATAGGAAGTCCGAGTCGGAACTCGAAACTTCAAACGATATATAAAAGGGAAAACCCGAGTCGGAACCCGGATCTTCAAAATAATGATAAAAAATGGAAGAACTCGAGTTTTGAACAACTCGAATCTTCAAGGGTACGATCGGTTCCAACACGAGCGTTGAATCCGATAGGAATTCCGAGTCAGAACTCGAAACTTCAGATGATATATAAAAGGGAAAACCCGAGTCGGAACCCGGATCTTCAAAATAATGATAAAAATGGAAGAACCCGAGTTTCGAAAAACTCGAATCTTCAAGGGTACGATCGGTTCCAACACGAGCGTTGAATCCGATAGGAAGTCCGAGTCGGAACCCGAAACTTCAAACGATATATAAAAGGGAAAACCTGAGTCGGAACCCGGATCTTTAAAATAATGATAAAAATGGAAGAACCCGAGTTTTGAACAACTCGAATCTTCAAGGGTACGATCGGTTCCAACACGAGCGTTGAATCCGATAGGAAGTCCGAATCGGAACTCGAAACTTCAAACGATATATAAAAAGGGAAAACCCGAGTCGGAACCCGGATCTTTAAAATAATGATAAAAATGGAAAAACCCGAGTTTTGAAAAACTCGAATCTTCAAGGGTACGATCGGTTCCAATCACGAGCATTGAATCCGATAGGAAGTCCGAGTCGGAACTCGAAACTTCAAACAATATATAAAAAGGGAAAACCCGAGTCGGAACCCGGATCTTTAAAATAATGATAAAAATGGAAGAACCTGAGTTTTGAAAAACTCGAATCTTCAAGGGTACGATCGGTCCCAATCACGAGCGTTGAATCCGATAGGAAGTCAGAGTCGGAACCCGGATCTTTAAAAATAAAAATGAAAACCAAAAACAAAACAAAAACCTGATTCGGAACTCAGACAGGAAGGAGATAATTTCTACCCAAGAGTCGGATTTTAGAAGGATTGACAAGATGTATGACTAGATTCCGACAATGAAGAGGAGAGATTTACTCGAGATCCTTGACCCAAGATGGCCTAAGATTCGAATCTATTTATGATGGCTTCAGGATTTTCCTTTATCCTGAAGGAGTATAGAATAGAATTTGATGTGAATTGAGGAATTTATGAGAAATAATTCAGGTTTATCCCTTAACCTGAGAGGGAAAAGAATAAGATTTAAATGAAGAGAAATTGATATAAATTTGGAAAATCAATAAAGCTTGATGAAACTTGTATTTACAAAAGAATTCTCGCAGGTAGCGTTGTTGTTCCTACGAGGGGTTTCAGGATTATCCCTTATCCTGAATGGGAGCACCTCGGACAACGAGGGTCAGGTTTTTCCCTTAACCTGAAAGGGCAGAAAAAAGAAGATTTAGAAAATACCTCATGGGAAAGAGGCATCAGGTTTATCCCTTAACCTGAAAGGGTTTTAAAAAAAAAATTGATAGATTTTAATGAAATTGATGAAAACTTGTCAAAAAAATTGATAAGGATAATAAACTGACGAAAATTTGATTAAATTGAAGATGAAATGAATGCAACTAATAAAGATAATAAGATTAACTGAAAAATTGAGAAGATTTTTTTGAAAAAGAGTTTGTCTGATCCTGCCTGCACGTGGGATCTTTAAAGGAAAATGTTTATTTAAGTGAAAAATCATTTTTGGGAAGAAAAATCCACCGCAAGAAGAATGATTGGTGCGAGGACTGATCCTTCGAATCAACGTGAGAGATCATCATGAGGGTCAATTTTTTGAAGGCAATGATTTTGAAATCTAATTTTTGAAAAAGAAGATCAACAACAGATTTGATTTCTAAAAATGACAGTTCAAAATTGATAATAAGATCAACACAAGAGTTGATCGTTGAAGATAATGCTTAAAAACCAATCTTGGAAGATAAGACCAACACAGGATCGATCTTTGAATATAATGATTTAAAACCCATTTTTGGAAGATAAGACCAATGCAATGATGATGATTTATAACCCTTTTTTTAAAAGATAAGAACAACGCCAGGGTTGATCTCTGAAAAAGTTTTGAGATCAATTTTGGAGGATAAGACCAACGCAAGGGTTGATCTTTTGAATAAAAAGATTTGAAATCCATTTTGGAAGATAAGGGTTGATCTATAAAGATTTGAAATCCATTTTGAAAGATAAGACCAACACAAAGGTTTGATCTTTGATTATAAAGATTTAAAATCCATTTTGAAAGATAAGATCAACACAAGGACTGATCTTTGAAAAGTTTAAAATTCATTTTGGAAGATAAGACCAACACAAGGGTTGATCTTTCAATATAATGGTTTGAAAAACTTATTTTTGAAGACGTGATCAACACGAGGGTTGATTTTTTTTAAAGGTTAGACCAAGGAATATTTGAACTCCTTGGTCATAACGAAGATTTTTTTTTTTCATGATTTTTGAAAAAGCCCTCATAGGCAATATCATCTCTCTCATGAATGATGTCAGGATTGTCTCACATTCCGAAAAGAACAAGAATTTAAATGCCTCAGTATGGCAAAAGAAGAAAGTATTTGAATACCAAAGATATAAAGAAAACTTGACATTTCTTTGATAAGTAAAGGTTTGATGACAAAAACTGAATATTTACAAGAACTTTAAAAAGGAAAAGATCCATAGAAGGTTGAGCTGACTTGCCCCTACAAGATAACTAACAAAAAGAGACGAAAGCAGGAAACTTTGGTTTTATCAATTCTTCGGGTGATCCGGAAGAGTCTAAGTTGGAACTGCAGGTTGTTCCCCTCCTTCATCTGGTACCAAAATTTCTTTGTCGATGAAATCCTGTATGATGTTTTTGAGGACGAAGCAATGCTCTGTATCGTGCCCCCTTACTTGATGAAATTTGCAAAAACATTCTTTCCATTTTCCCATGGTGACTAAAGGATCAACTCCCCTGGGAAGCTTGATCATATCTTCCGTGAGCAGGTATTCGAGAGCCTCCTCGACTGGCTGACCTAAAGGGGAAAACTCGCGATCATAACTCCAGCTAACATGCTTTGTCTCCTTTGGCTTGCCTGATTTTTGTCGAGAGCCGTCCCTTTTCTGAGAACTAGACTGAGCATGCTTTGTTAGGGGAATCAGGCACTTTTCTTCGTTGTCTTCAACAAAAAGATTCCTATCAATGCAGTCTTGAAAAATATTTTTGAAAACAAAGCAATGATCAGTGTCATGTCCTGTTGTCCGATGGAATTTGTAGAATTGGTTCTTGTATTTTCCCAAGATAGTGGAAGGACTTGTGGCTTTTGGGAGCCTGACTAGTCTCTTGGTCAACATGTATTCGAGAATTTTATCCAGCGGCTCATCCAAGGGAGTGAAATCTCGGTTGCTACTCCAATCTTTACGCTTTAGCTTTTCCTGATTCTTCTCCTTCTGCGGAGGATTGGATTGAAGTGGTTCATCTTGGTTTCTGCTGAACTTTCCTTTCTGGTTTCTAGATGACTCCAAATCGCTGTTTTGATTGCCCGGGTTGCCACTCCTGCTGATTTTAGAACTTCCTGCACTGCCATCGTTGTGCTTGCTCGTTCGGAAAGTGACAGGTGTCTCTTCCTTGGTGGGAGCTTTTCCAAAACTGGCTTCAGCCTGCTCGGATAATATCTCAACCATCATCTTTTTGAACAACCGATATATAGCAGGATCAATTTCATTCTGGCTGTCCTGAACTCCTTCTCTGGCAAACCTCTGAGAGTCCATTTCTCAATTCTTGCTTCTAACTGGTGCGGTCTCCGATCTCAGTCTGGATCACCCGTTAATACCAAATGCTTTTTCTGTAGGACAAAAATGGGACCCTTTTAGAAAGATTTTGGAGGAAACTTTGATAAAGGAAGAAATCAAATTGATAAAGAGATATCCCACTACTAGGGATTGAGCCCGTACGAGAGGTATGACAATTGCATTATTTTCCCGTGAGAAGAAATAAACAATTTAGAATATGATTAAAAGGACATCTCTTGATGAAAGAGATTTTTGTTACAAAATAGATTTAGAAGATATGTAGAAGAAAATTTTAGAATAGATGATAAAATTGGAAAAATTGCAGGCAGGATCAGAAAAGAATTTTAAAGAAATCAAGAAAAAAAAAAAAGAAAAAAAAAGAAAAAAAGATACACCTGGGGTTTTAAAAGAGGAAATTTTAAATAATATATACCCAGGGTTTTGGAAAGGTTTGATATATATAAGGGAATACAATAAAAACTTACATAATCATGGCTGCACAAACAAGGTTGCGCACACAGCACTCCCTAAAGGCTGACTCTATATGCAATATTTGAAATAGCTTGTAGGACCTTAATCCTAACTCTATGGTTCAGATCATCTGATTCCAATCAAGGTACGCCGATATATTCAAGCCGAAGCTCGAAGTACGTGGCATATAAGATATCTCTCCGGTTTTAAGGTAAGGGCTTCCCAACATCCTTGAGCACCTACCGATATACCTCGGACTATGGCCCTTAGGTACGTGGTAGGGGGGCGCGAACCCAAATAAGTGGTCCAGTTGTGAGGCTCTCTCCCGAACTATGGTTCAGTGAGACAGCCCAGCAACGTGAAGACCGGGACAATATAGGTAGGGATATTTTCAAAATATGATCAACATGCAATAAAATCAGAAGGCTCTAATGCAAGTCCTAAAGAGATAGATTTAAATAAAGAGAAGCATACACTTGCATACATTGTTTTGCATTCAATCCCTAAAATTGAGGAGAGTTGTATTTAAGACCTAAGTCTAATGTGAACATGGATAATCTCCTCAATATGGTCCTACCAAACCATACTTAGATCCTATATGAAAATAATGTCAGCTTAGGACAGAGTCTAGGCTCCTAAGGTTTGCATGGAAAATGTAGCTGACATATGTTAGAATAAAGACTTAGATTATATAAAAGCAAAGCAAAGGCATAGATCCAACCAGACGAAGACGAGTCCCATCTCGGTCGCCAAATCTGTGATCATCGCAAAAAATTTTCCTCTCTTGGTGGTTTCTCTCTCTTCCTTCTCTTTTCCTTTTCTAACCTCTATTCTCCTCCTTTTTGAAGGGAGAAGGATAAAAGAAAGAAAAGAGAAAGAGAAGAGAAAAGAAAGAAAGAGAAAGAGAAGATGAACTCTTTTGCGGGTTTTCACTTGACCTTGATTTGAAAAAGTATTTAGAAAATCACTCGCCTCCGTTTTTGAAAATATTGCGGGAAAATGGAGAGACGGAATTCGCTCGTCGGTACGAGGTTCGACCGTTCCTGGCGCCTTTACCAGGGGTAATCGAACCAAGGATCGAATCTATGCCTTTTGCTTTGCCTAAATATAATCTAAGAATTTATTCTAACTCTAAATGCACAAAGAATCATGCTTGTGCAATGCAAGGATGTATGCTCCTTTTGAAAGACATCCTGAAAATTTCCAAGTGATTCTGAGATGAACTTGGTAAATGGAGTGAAGAAATGGTTTTTTGAATGGTAGAATCTAACTTAGAACTTGGGGGAGATTAGAAGAGACATTTGTAGTTCTAAGTCTCTGAAATAATCAGAGCCTTTGGGAAGATAAATCTTTGAAAAGAATGATTTGAAGCTGAGATAAAAGAAAGGAAATTTCAAAGTCAGAAATGGACTTTGAATTTGAGCTTGAATTTAAGAGAAGAAGATGAAATTTGAAAGTGTAATCTTAAGATTTGAAATCAGGACAAGCTTGGGAGATCCAAATGATATAGAAAGTAGAAATGGATTCAGACGAGATCTGAAAAATGGAATTGGATTTGAAATCTAGAATTTAGGCATGGAATTGGATCTTAAAATGGATTTAAAATTTGAAATCTGAGATCCGATGTAAATTTGGGTTCTGGATCCTAAGATGGATTTGGATCTGAAGTCTGAGATCCAAATGTAGAATTGGGTTATGGATCCTAAGATGGATTTGGATCTGAAGTCTGAGATCCAATATAGAGTTGGATTCTGGATCCTAACATGGATTTGGATCTGTGTTCTGAGATCCAAAGTGAAATTGGAGTCTGGATCCTAAAGGAGAATTGGATCTGAAGTCTGAGATCCAAAAGTGAATTGGACTCTAGATCCTAAAGAGGAATTGGATCTGAAGTCTGAGATCCAATATGAGTGTTGAATCCTGGATCCTAAAATGGATTTGGAGTTTAAATTCAAAGGATGAATCAAGAACTTCCAAGTTTAATTTGAACTTGGAAAATGAATTGAATCTTTGAATATACAAATGAATTTCAAAGTCAAATTAGACCTTGGATTTGAAATTTAGAAGATGAATCAAGAATCTCAAAGTTTAAATTGAACTTTGGAGATTGGATGGGAGTTTTGAATGAATTTTGAACTGTCAAAGTCAAATTTGATTTTTGAAATCTGATTTGAATCTAAATATGAAATGAATTTGAAATCGAAGTTAAATTGAACTTTGAGATTGAAAGAATGAAATTGATAAGAATTGAAGATAGATTGAGGAAGATATTTACATCACTTGGAGTTTTTGGAAAAGGAATTTTGAAAATATGATGCAATTCTACCCTAAATGATGAATGAATTTAAATTTTTGAAATTGGATTTTGAAAAGTTATTCCCTTCTTTAAATGAATTAAAATAAGATTGAAGATATAATACATCATTGACTATGGTCATTGAATGTATTATATAATAATCTATATTTGAGCTCAGGTGAAGAATGAAACACATTTGGTGCTTTTATAGAATTTAAAATAAAATTAACTCTCAATATACCCTGACTATGGCCATTGGTATATATTTTGAATTAATTTTAAGTTAAATTCTGATAAAAGAAGAAAATATTTAAAGAAAATATGATGAATTTTGAAAAATGGATCCAGTGTGGATCCAGTGTTATTTCGTAAAAGATAAAAATCCTAAGTTTTGTCCACACCTTGACTATGGCCATTGATATGGATCATCAACTTAGTATCAATTACCTCTTACGAAATGGTGCACGTGCCACTCGTGTTCCCATTTGTGAGATTTTTTGAAAATAAAAGAGGGAAATGTCATGAATCAAGCAATTCTTAAAAGATATGTACATGCCCACGCATTCTAATCTAAGCTAGAAGTGGAAATTTTTCATTGATCTAACCCTCACTTCTTTTAATGGAATTGGAGTTACCTTAATAACATTCTTTACATATCTCCTGCAAAAGTAGATTTTGGCATAAAGTAGAGAAATGCATCCGGAAAAGAAATAACATTCTATCTACAATGTAATGAAATATTTACATGTCTAAAGAAAATACATATGAGAGGCCTAGAGCTAAATGTATATACATGAGGGTGGGCCTATCTAAATATGTATAAGAATATATGGAGACATATGTGTATATTCCTATGACTAAAAAAAAATCTACATAAGCTCTAAATATATATATATATATGATATGTATGAGGTTGGTGTCTAAGGGGTAACTTGGAGTGTTTTACATGGCTGTAGGTGCAAGAAGAAACACAACAGTGCTTCACTGCTGTAGGTTCAAAGAGACCGCAGTAGTGTTGCTGCTATAAGTTGGAAGGGCTAGGCTATAGATGGATGTATTAAATGCTATGAGCAGTACGTTTTGCAGGAGGTTAAGAGCTGGACAGGGTACCACAGCATATGTACAAAGGGGGCAGCCATTGCACAGGTGGTGGTGATGCTGCCATATGGTTCGGCAGAGAGTTATGACTAAAGTTGAGATTTTGTGTCCATACCTTCAGATAAAATTGTGGGCGACGTGTGGGAGAGAAAGAGAGAATTGATATCAGCTATTAGGTGTTAAAGCAAGGATGGTTCCAAATTGATGTTTTAAAGAATGAAGAGAAGAAATGTGAAATGGCAAGTCTTTTCTAAATCTACCCCTGTTTATTTATCATAATAGGGGTTTATTCAAATCAGGACACAACAGCTTCAATGAGACTGAAGTTGATGTGGCAAATGAAATGGTCCCAATACACATCAATACCCATCACTATGGCAATAAAAAAAATTGGGGCAGTGACATTTAAAACATGTGTCGCTAGTTGCCACGACAGAGATCAATCAATGAATTAAAGAAGCAGTGGTGTGGGAAATGGGCGAAGGTAATAGAAAACTCATTCATACAAGCAGGCATCAAAACTTGGCAGGAAACATCATGTTCCTACCAACTAATTAAAAATATTCACGTGTCAGGTAATATATCATCACCGACCAAACTGTTGCATAATGCCTCGTAGCCCAGAAAACAGGAGAAACAACAAAAACCACCAATGAGAAGTAATTATCCTTTAAAAAGAAAAGTCAATATGAACATAGAACATGTAGTAGGTACAAATAGTTGATTTCAGCAATGAGATGTGCTCTTAAAAGATTAAATGCCATCTCAATCCTAAAAAGACTGATGACCAGGGGCCACTCCACTGGGCCATTGGCAAAGCTTGTCAAATGGCATCATGGTCTGCAGATAAGAAAACCACTGTAGATAGGAAAAATTTTGGCTCATGTGAGCTAGCTATGTCCTTTCACAAGATAAATTTGAAAATACTGTTTAAACTGACTGATGACATAGTCAGACATTATTGGACCTATTCATATGAGACAGTGCTCTCATTATTGAATTATTGACCGATTACAGAGGCTAGAGAGTGTTCAGATATTTTTTTTTTTTTTTTTGCATGCTTATCACACTCAATAAAATATATTCATTAGGGGATTTAGAACCCATGGGCCAAAAGAATTTTTGGAAGAATTGAATGCAATTCAACCATTACCAGATGTCCTCCAATATTTAAGGTATATATATATATACCTACAGCTTGAATGATGCCTTCAAGAACGGAGGTAGGTCGTCACAATTCTGATGTAGAGACCTTATATTTCATCCCCATGATGTGAAACTATCATTTTATGAATGGCAGGAGATGGTGGTGGTGGAGAAAGCCATCAATGTAAGCATTCACATAGACAACCAATACACAGAAGCATACCACACTATGTATAAACCTTAAACAGTAATAAAAATAAGTAAATGAAAATAGATGAATGGCTCTCACCTGTTTGCAGTAACCTGACTAGTAGCTTGATTCTTGCGAAAAAGGTTCCAGGTTATACGATTATTTCTGCAGACGCCAGCCGAATGTGATTCCGGGGTATATTTGGATAGTACTAGAGCCTCTAAGCCATTGCATCAGTTTAGTTGAACCTGCAAAAAGAAAGAAAAAAAAAAAGTGAGACATGGTTGGGTCTATGCAGATTACCCCATCATCAATTATGTCTGGCGTCGACACTGTCTGTAGAACATACAGACATTTGAGAATTTCTCAAGGTCCAGCTGCCCTGTTATTTCCTGCTTGTCAAATGATCCATCATAGGATTATGGATTTGACTCTTTTACTAGTCCCTGATATCTTTGCTACTTAGCACATTTTACGTCATGTGCCGACGAATCACCACATCTCTGAGACTGTCATTCATCTTCAACCTTTTGCGAAAGAGAAAAAAAAAGTATCTAATGAAGGCTATATTGATCTAGTCTGCCAATGGAAATATTAGTTGTATGGAGAAGAAAATTTTGATAAGTATCATTGAAGTGGTCATTACAATATCATGAACCTCCTTTTTTTTTTTTTATGATAGCATTTGGTTGCACCATGGTGGTTTTTGATCCTGCAAGAGCAAATAAGACAGAAGGAAAGACAGAATAATCTAAAATAAAGTAGTGCTAACAAGCCCACCCACCAAGCCCTGGGTGGAGTCCCAAACAAAAGTGATTCATATACAAAGCATGATAGACTTTCCCTCCTTTGGATGTGGTCTTGTAACAATACCTCCAAGGTGAACATACACTACGACACTATTACCAGTGTTTCCCAAAAATTCCTCAGAATGCAATCTTCAGCTTTGAAAATCAGTTTCTCAATATTGAGCAATCTTCTCAGATTGAAAGCATGCCTCTGTTCAGACATTCCCCTTTGCATGCTGAAGGGGAATGCCGACTGGAATCAAGTGGAGAAGCTTCAATGCATTTAACTTATAATGCTGGTTACCCATTTATAAAGATAAGCATTTGATGTTTTTATATCGATTGCATTTCCAAGTTCAGCATGCATACTGCCACTGAAGGCAAAACGAAGTAATCAAGGTAGCCATACGACAGATTGAAGAAAAAAAAAAATCAACAGATCAAAAGCAGGAAATCTGCGATGTGCATCTGAATAATCGATAATGCTAGGAAACAATGCCCAGGAAGTGGAGACATCCGAAACCACCGATCGATTAGGAGGGGGAGATGCCGAAAACCATCGCCAAGTGAGATCTTATTCCAGATAGGTATAACCCTTGATGCTACACTAAACATGAGATGGGAGTTATGTAATACTGATTAAGAATCGCAATGTTATGCTATGAAACAAATCAAAATAAATGGATGTTGTAAGTAGCTGCAATTCAATGAAGTGAATAATAATAAAAAAAAAAGAAATATAATCCAAGCAAAACCCAGTATAATGAACAAAATAATCGAGATACAGCTGAAATGACCATCAGCTACTACCGAGATGAGAGATCGATTATGAACAAATATTAAAAAGGGGATCAAGCATATATATATATATATATATATATATATATATATATATATATATATATATATATATATATATATATATATATATATATATAATATGAAATGTGTAAGTCTAATATCAAAAGGGGACATCACGATGTAAACAGAAAAATGAAATTTGAAGAAGGAGACTAGGATATAAACAAGGAATCAAAAGCCAAAAGGGAAATCGAAATAACAGGAAAAGAAAAATTGAAAGGAAATTTATAATGGCAATTACATGCGATGTGCAAAATAAAAAAAATAAAAAACGGGGAAATTAAAGCATGTGGGGATGTAAAATCCCATTGATATCGCCATGTATAGGCTGACACTGTTATATACAGGTCAGCACTATCTGTGTGGCTTATATTGAAACAAGGTAAAATAAGAAAACGAAAGGAAAAGGGTATCTATAGTAAATTGAAACCGGAAGAGAGGTTCTTACCTGCTTTTGGCGGGGGATATAGTTTCTTTCAAGTAACTGCAGAGGAGGCACCCTTTTGCAGCAAGAGACCCTTCTTCAGCGTGACTTTGTAAAAACTGAAGCAAAAGGAAACCGATGCCGATGGGAGACAAGGATGATCAGTGAAGGAGGGTTGATACAACAAAAGGGAAATCGGGAAGAAGGAAGGGAAGAGTGGATCGAAAAGAAGGAAGAAGGGATAATGGTGGGGTGAAGGAGCGGTCGATTGAGAATTATTCACAGGAAAGGGGAGGGGTGATAACGGATGGCCTCGGGTCCTTACTGCGAGTTCTTCTTAAAGAGAAGAAGAAGGTTCGGGAAGGGCCGAGCGGTTGTTAGAGATGGATGGAGGAGGATGATCGGGTGGTTAATGGAGGGCGATTGAGGAAGATAGGTGGTTCTGCAAAAGGGGAGAGAGGTGAGAGTGAGAGGGGAAAATGGCGAAAGTGAAAGAGAGGGGGGCGATTAGGGTTTGTTTTTGCGAAAAAATTTTGGTTTATTCCAAAAAGAGGCTCCCTAAAAGAAAATTTCATAAACATGGTTTAAAACTGATTTTTTTACCAAAATCGATTTTAAAAAGCTTAAACTTATTCATTTTTCTTGAAATTTTTCATTTTTTTGTATTTTTAAATGAAATCCTAGAGTTTTACGAGAAACCAAAGGTCAAAACTAATTTTTGGTGTTTTTGCAAAAATATTTACAAAAGAGAATTTTTCTGAAAATTTTAAAGCCATTTTGAGAAAATTTCTTCAGGAATGGGTTTTGGACCCAAGTTTTGAGGAAATATTCGAGTTTTAAACCTTGAATCGAGAAATACAACTTGATGGATCCAAACGGATACCGGACGAAGTGTCTGAGCTTTTCAAAAGATTATTTTGGTAATTTTGAGAATTTAATTTAAAATTGGATAATGAAGCTCAGATTTGGATTTTGATAATGGATCTGGATCCGAAATTGAGTCAGACATGGAAAATGAATTTAATTTCAACCAAATTTTGAGAAACAAAATGGAATTTAGATTTAAAACTGACTCAATTACCCAGAAAATGGGGGCAAAGGGCAGAAAGGGGATATTTACAACATTTTGAAAATTTTGAGGTGTTCACACCAGTGGCAGGGGCCTCACTTCTTCAAGCTAGGAGGGCGCCTCAATTGCACTCCATTCAAAGATCACCCTCTGTTTCACCAATTTGCAAAAACCAAGAAGGGATTTGATCTTCTGATGAAACACGGTTATCAGCCCTTCAAGGGCTTGGGTTGAAATGAAGACGGCATTCTGGAGCCAATCATCCCCGCCCGACATGTTGAGGGCACAGGCTTGGGTTTCTCAATACAATCATCCAGCAAGCACACTACCTTCATCAAAGGAGCACAATGAAGATAATGCCAGTGTTTTCTGCTCTTTTTTTTTTCATGTCATCTTGTAGGGGCACAAAATCCCCCCCCCCCCCCCCCCCCAATTTCTTTCTTTTCTCAAAGCATATGTAAATATCAAGAATATTTCAAATCAATGAAATTTTGATTCCTATTTCTCATCTGGGTGTACACAAATTCTTTACTTATATCCTTTTCTATGATTATCATTCTTTGTTTCTATACAAAAGGCTATTTTCAAACCATTTATCCTTTTCTCAAAAACCTTCTTTGCGCTTACAGGGATTGCCGAAATCATGGCTCCTAAATCACTCAAAGGCTCATTATCAATACCAACTTTTCTCAAAATAAATCCAAACCGGCAAGAATCTGCAAGGCAAAGGCAAGGGTAGAGGTCAGCAAGGTAACGGGGCAGATCGAAGAGTTAGCAGAGTTCGACTCAGCGATTCAAGAGTTGCCAGAGTTTTCCAGTATTCAGAAGCAGGACGAACCATCGTCGTTGGTTCATGATCTGATAGAGGATGTCAACATCGGTTCAGATAATGATCCAAAAATCCGCAAAATTGGCTCCAGCTTAAGTTCAGATGAGAAGGAGAAACTCATCCATTTCCTCAAACAGCACCAAGAAGTCTTTGCTTGAACTTATGAGGATATGCCAGGCTTAGATCCCAAGCTGGTCGAACATCGTCTTGTGCTTAAACCGGATTGCAAGCCAATCAAGCAGAAACTGAGGAAGATGGGTCCCCGAGTAGCACCGCAAGTTAAAGAAGGACTTGAAGAGTTGTTAAAAGCAGGATTCATTCAGACTATCGAATACCCAGACTGGTTGGCGAACATCGTGGCGGTTCCCAAAAAGAATGGCAAAGTCCAGTTTTGTATTGATTTCAGGGATCTGAACAAGGCCACCCCAAAGGATGATTATCCACTACCCAACATCGATCTTTTGATCGATAGCACGACAGGTCATGCCTTATTTTCCTTTATGGATGGATACTCAGGCTACAATCAAATCAAATTGGCCACTCGTGACCAATCCAAAACTTCCTTTACCACGCCTTGGGGTACATTTTGCTATACAGTCATGCTGTTTGGGATCAAGAATGCTGGGGCAACCTATCAGAGAGCAATGACAGTTATTTTCCACGACCAGATGCACAAGAACATGGATGCCTATGTGGATGACATTCTGGTCAAGTCAAAAGAAGGGGAGGATCATCTTGATGCTCTCGGCTAAGTCTTTAAAAGACTTATTCTTTACAAGTTGAGACTCAATCCGCAGAAATGTGTCTTCGGAGTAGAGTCAGGCAAACTGCTAGGATATATGATCAGCAAGAAAGGCATAGAGGTGGATCTTGCCAAGGCAAAGGCGATCATTGATATGCCGCCTCCCACCAATCTCAAACAACTGTGAAGCCTTCAAGGTCGCATTTAGTCGATTCGATGCTTCATTTCCAATTTGGCTATGAGATGTGAGCCTTTCAATCACTTATTAAGGAAAGAAGTGAAATTTGAGTGGGGACCAGAATGTCAGCTCTCATTTGAGCGCATCAAATAGTATCTCCTCAATCCACCTGTTTTGAAGCCACCAGAACTGGGAAAACCACTTCTCTTATATATTTTCGTCAATCAGAATGCTTGTGGCGGATTTCTTGCGCAGTATGAGAAAGGTAGCCGGATAGAGTATGCCATCTACTACATCAGCAAGACCTTCATCGATTATGAGAAAAGATATTCTCAGATGGAGAAGACATGTCTGGGATTAGTGTGGATGTGTCAGAAGCTGAGGCATTATCTGTTGGCGTCAGAAATCAAAATTTTATCAAGGCTCAATCTCCTCAAGTACATCCTTGAGCAGCCTTTTCTTACGGGGAGGATCGAAATATATATATAGTTTTTTTTTTGGCTAGTGTTGGGCGCATGGGCCACCCGCATGGCGCCCAGCTCTAGCTATGGCGCAAGTGGGTTGGCAAAAAGGGTCTGGTCCACTGGACCAGACCGTGCCAACCCCCAACATCATGGACCAGAGCCTAAGGGCTCGGTTCACGAACGTCCAGGAGGCGTTGGGCGCGTGCACAAGGCCGCCCCCAAACCCCAAGCTGGTCTTGTTGGTCATGCGCCAACCAAGCGAACCGACCAGAAAAAGGAAAAAAAATGAAAGACAAAACAAAACAAAAAAAATACAAGAAGCAAGTACAAAAGGGGAGCTGGGTGTGGGCTGGACGAGCTCAGCTCGGTCCATCACACCCAACATGCTTCCCAAGACCCCGGATGCGCCGTAGACCCAACAACCAAATGAGAGGTGCCACCGGAAGCACTTCAAGGTAGGATGAGAAAAAAAGAAAACAAGAAAAGGGCAACCAATATTGCTGTTATAAAAGAAATGACATATATAAGGTACAACAACCCACAATGTACTAAGAGAGATTTAAGAGTCAAAACATCGACAAGAGGAAATCTAAATCAACTAACCCACCTTGAGATTGCATGCATAGGTGCTAAAGGAAAACGAAAATACATTTAGAGAGGAGAGGAAAGAAATCGATTACCCAACATGCAGCCATTAGGAAAATAAAAACCAAGATGAACACATATAGAGAAAATACTTTTCTATAGCTAATCCACCCCTTTAGATCATGCACACATGGGTGCATTGCTCCATGGGTTTCATATGTTCTGAAACCTTTGAATCAAAAGAGCAACGTTGAAACTTCACCTTAGCTACTTGAAGAAGAGGAAGGTGATGTTGCAGCTACATGCTAAGAGGCTCCCACGGCTGGAGGGAGGAGACAAGAGAGGAAGGTTTGGGAGAGAGAAGAGAGAGAGTGAGGAAGAAAAAAATCGCCCAACTAGGGGGGGCGATTTTTCTCTAAAGGTTTTATAAGGTGCTAAGTGGAAATGGACGGCTATCATTTGCCCATCCAAGATGGAGGGCTAGGGAGCTCCACGCCCCCCCCCCATAGCCAATGCATGTCAAGCTTTTAAAGACTTTTAGAAAGTTTTCAAAAATGCCATCTTGAAAAGCCATTAAAACTTCAAAAATTTACAAGGGGGCGCCCTTGGCTGCCACCCAACTCACCCAATCATTTTTGAGTATTTGAAAACATTCAAATTTGTTTTAAAATTGCCATGGGGCGCCAGCCCCATGCTCTTCTTTTGGAAAAGACGCCCCTCATGATGGCCTTTAAGCCCCATCATGAGGTTTTTGAAAAAGACCAATGGCCATTAGTGGCCTTCTTTTTAAAACCATGCAAAGTTTTTTTAAAAATGTCACCCAGCTGGTCCACCCTTGACCAGCTGGTCAACCATAGCCATGGACGTCCACAAGAGGGGTTGTCCAATAGGTTTGGGTCCTCTAGTCGATCCGGATCCAAATCCAAAATCGCCTATTGTATTACTTTTAAAATAATGCTTGTTTAATGCATTAAAATATTAATTTAATTCCAATAAATTATTTAGTTCTCTTCGTAACCTCAATTAACATGAAATGCTCAATGCCTTTTAAGAAAATTGTCTTTCGTTTGCAAGAATTAAGCGTATTATGATTCACGTCTAAAATTTAAGCAAAACTCGTAATTCACATGCACTGACAGGGTCTTTTCGTCATTCGGACCTCAAATTCGGGGTGAATCGCCATAACCCTATTCCAAACTTACCCTAAAAGTTTTGGGAGTTAATTCACTCTAGATTTCCCACAATTACTCTTTTTACGTATAATTATGTGATTTTACCTGATTCTCAAAATAAGCAAATTCTCAAAAACTGCCAAACATAAAAATTCATTGATTTCAACATAATTACGTAATATTACATCAAAAATAATCGTGGATCTCACATCCTCCCCTCCTTAAAAGGATTTCGTCTGCGAAATCACCCTTAGGAGGTTACAAAAAGTTCTGAATATGTCTCTCTCATGCTCGCTTCTGGTTCCCATGTGCATTCTTCAATGTCATGGTGCTGCCAACGTACCTTAACTAGCGGAATAGTCTTGGTACGCAAAACCTGATTTCATCGATCAACAATCTCGATAGGCCGTTCTGACAAAGTCAGATCTTCCTGCACGTCCACGTCTTCGTAACAAATGATATGCGATGGGTCAGGAATGTACTTCTTGAGCATCGACACATGAAAAACATTATGAATGTGAGCATATTATGGAGGCAACTCAACACGATATGCCACTTCACCAATCCTCACCACAATCTCAAACGATCCAACGTATCTCGGACTCAACTTCCCTTTCTTTTCAAAACGAAACACGCTCTTCGTCGGCGAAACTCTAACAAAAACCATATCACCAATTTCAAAAGACAATTCGCGATGTCTCTTATCAGCATAACTCTTATGTCTATCTTGCGCTACCTTCAAACGTTCACGAATCTTCTGCACCTGCTGCGTGTAGTGCTGAAGAACAATCGGCGACTCGCTCGATCTATCGCTGATGTCATCCCAATAAGACGGTGACCGACAAGGTCTCCCATACAATGCTTTGTACAGGGCCATCCTGATACTAGCGTGGTAATTTTTGTTGTATGCGAACTCAACCAAACACAGGTGTGAATCCCATTCACCCTTCCAGTCAAGCATATAGGCTCGCAACATATCTTCCAACGTCTGAATCGTTCGCTCGGACTGTCCATCTGTCTGGGGGTGAAAGGTTGTACTGAACTTCAACTTTGTCTCCAAAGCAGATTGCAACTGACCCCACAGTCGCGATGTAAACCGGGGATCACGATCGGAGATGATAGATATCGGCACACCATGCAGTCGAACAATCTCTCTGACGTACAAGTCAGCTAGGCTCTCAAGAGACTGACTGATCCTGATCTGCAAGAAATGGGCAGACTTGGTGAGTCTGTCCATGACTACCCATATTGTGTCATGTTTACGTCTAGTCTGCGACAAACCTACCACAAAATCCATCGTGACATTTTCCCACTTCCATTGAGGAATCTCAATCCTCTGCATGGAACCATCGGGACGCTGGTGTTCCGCTTTGACCTGCTGACAAGTCAAACACCTCGCAACGTAAGCCGCTATCTCGCGCTTCATGCCATTCCACCAATACTTCCGTTGTAAGTCCTTGAACAACTTCGTTCCACCGGGATGAATCGTGTACCTCGACATATGAGCTTCGTCAAGAATTTCTTTCTTCAGCTCAGGGTCGCTCGATACCCAAAGGCAATCTCTTAAACGGATGCTGCCATCATCAGACACTCTAAAAGAAGAGTCTGCTTGCTCTGCCAAGGCTAGAAACTTACCATACTGGTCATCAAGCTTCTTAGCCTATACGATCTTTGGCAAAAATTCAGATCGAATGGTCAGACCAGACAATCTGATCGAACCACCACCGACAAAAAAAAGTTCCCATGCTACGAAATCTTCAATAAGCTTCTGGCTCCACACAAGACTAGACAGAACACCACTCGCTTTGCGGCTAAGCGCATCTGCCACAATGTTCGCCTTACCAGGATGGTAAGACAACGTGAAGTCGTAGTCCTTCATGAACTCAAGCCAACGTCGATGCCTCATGTTCAGCTCCTTCTGAGAGAACAAATACTTGAGGCTCTTGTGGTCTGAAAAGACCTCGAACGATTCCCCATATAGATAATGTCGTCATGATTTCAGAGCAAACACGACTGCTGCTAACTCCAAATCGTGCATTGGGTAATTCCTCTCATGAGTCTTCAACTGTCTAGAAGCATAGGCAATCACCCGGCCATGCTGCATTAGCACGCAACCCAATCCGGTACCAGAGGCATCTATGTACACCACAAACCCACCTCTGCCAGAAGGTAAAGCTAACACCGGCGAGGTCGTCAGCTTCGACTTCAGGATCTGGAAACTGTCTTCACAAGCACTATTCCACTCAAACTTGACACCTTTACGTAAAAGCTTCGTCAAAGGTAGGGCAATCTTCGAGAAGTCTTGGATGAAACGTCGATAATAACCGGCCAATCCAAGAAAACTATGAATCTCAGACACATTCTAGGGCTGCTTTTAACCCAAAACTGCTTTGACCTTCGCTGGATCGACTGACACTCCGTCCTTCGATATCACGTGCCCAAGAAACATGACTCGCTCGAGCCAAAACTCACACTTGGAGAATTTGGCGAATAATTGATGCTCACGAAGAGTGTTCAAAACAATCCGCAAATGCGCTCGATGCTGCTCCAGATTCTCCGAGTAGACCATGATATCATCGATAAATACTATCACAAACGAATCTACGAACGGTCGAAGAATCTGGTTCATCAGATCCATGAACGTTGTTGGAGCATTCGTGAGGCCGAAAGGCATCACCACGAACTCGTATAACCCATATCTCGTCCAGAAAGCTGTCTTCGCAACATCACCGTCTCGGATACGAAGCTGATGATAACCTGATCTGAGATCAATCTTCGAGAAAATCTTCGCCTTCTGCAACTGATCGAAAAGATCTTTGATCCTAGGTAACAGATACTTGTTCTTAATCGTTGCTTGGTTGAGCATCCTATAGTCGATGCACAACCTCAGGGATCCATCCTTCTTCCTCATGAACAGCACAGGTGCTCCCCACGGTGAAGCACTGGGTTGAATAAAACCCTGTTCGAGGAGTTCTTCCAACTGTCGCTTTAACTCTTCTAGTTCTGCTGTAGCCATACGGTATGGTGCCTTGGAAATAGGAGTAGTTTCAGGCAACAACTCGATACCAAATTTGATCTCTCGTTTTGGAGGTAACCCAGATAATTCCTCCTGAAACACATCGGCAAATTCTCGGACCATGTCCAAGTCATCGATCAAAACCATCTCGGGTTCAACTGGGGCGATACTGACTAAGAATGCAGTACCTCCGTTTCGCAGATACTTCTGAGCCTTGAAAGAAGAAATCATGCGACTATCGCGCAGAGGTCAAGGAAGCTTGAACTCCAAAATAGGACGATCAGGCTGAGAAAGAATGACCTTGCCTTCCCGACAAAAGACTTGAGCATGATACTCAAAAAGCCAATCCATGCCTAGAATGACATCATACTCTATCATGTCTAGCAGGATCACGTCAGCTGACAGGTTTTGCCCTGCCACTGACACCTCGATGCTTAGAATATACGAATCACAAAAAGACTGCTCTCCAGTCAGAGTGCGAACCTCCAACGGGAAATTTAAAGACTCGACTGTCAACGATAAAGTACAAGCAAATCTAGCAGCTATGAAAGAATGAGTAGCACCACAATCAAACAAAGTAAAAGCTTCATGTTTGACTATTGAGATAGTACCTTGGACCAACTCTGCCTTGGTCACTTGCTCAACCGTTGCCGCGTATGCTCGACCGGCAATAACTTTCTGGTTGGCTGGCTTCGGTGGATACGATTGTTGTTGATGCTGATGCGTCTAGGGTTGTCTCTACTGCGCCTGCTGGGAAGTGCTCGGCATATTCCTCTGCTGGTCATCCGCTTGTTTCTTTCTGCAATCCTTGATATAATGTCCCATCTTTCCGCAGTATAGGCAACCGCTTGTGTCTCGCGGGCACGGTCGCCCTGGATGGTCAATGGTGCACTTCGGACAACTGGCCGCAGTAATCTGCTTCTGCGACTGCTGGTGCTGCTGGTACAGAGGCCTTCTGTTCTGATATTGTAACTGGTCGTTGTTGTTATTGTTGTTGTTGCGATGTTTCTTCGATGGAGGATGGAACTTCCTTCCACCCTGGTTTTTCTGGAGGTGTCTCTTCCTCGACCAACTCTTTTGACTAGGATGTTGTTGCTGACGAGATGCCGGAGTCTTCTGAGATTCGATCCAATCATGCTCTAGTAAGGAGGCTGTCTCCAAAGCCTCGTCTACCGTCGTTGGTTCACGGGTGTACACCTTTGTTCATAGTGCCGGCTTCAGACACCGAGCAAATTTAAGTGCTCGCTCCTTCTCGGTCGTGTACAGGTTCGGACAAAATCTCTCCAAGTTGCGGAAATGAGTAACGTACTCCGCAAGAGAAGAACTACCCTACTGCAGGTCAAGGAACTCCTGCATCTTCCGGATCCTCTCGTGAGCTGGAAAGTAAGCAGCGTAGAAAGCTTCGACGAACTGGTTTCACATAATCAGCTGGTTGTCAAATTTTATCTCCCAGGTGGTCGCCCACCACCTCTCTGCGTCCTTTCTGAGACGATATGTCCCAAAGTCCACTTTACGATCATCACCGACTTATAGTACACGAAAAATACACTCCATTTCCCGGATCCAGTCTTCAGCTCCTTCAGGAGACGCTTTCTCGTCAAACAAGGGCGAATTCATACTCATAAATTGCTTGTATGGTACCGTTGCTACTGGAACTTGGGCAGGTACTCCCTGTCCCTGAGCAGCCTGCTGGATATGCTCGCTCATGTTCCTCATGGTTTTTGCTTGTCGTCCAACAACCTCCATAAGGTTGTTCAAGGTCTTTATGAGATCGTCACACCTCGCACGCCACGCCATTTAAATAAGTAAAATCTATACGTAAGCAACTGACAAATACACAGAGATAGGAAAATTTCATTTCATTGATAAGGAAACTGCAAGCATTACAGAAGTACCCTTTATCAAGACAGGGTTAAACAAGCAAGGCTAACAACTCAAGCAAAAACAAAAAAAAATGAAACACTAACTTAGTGTTTCTAACAACAACACCACATAGTATTTTTATGACTTGCTAGTGTAGAAGTCTTTGTAGTCCTTCTGACTTCCATAGCGCCTCGGCCTTACACGGGGAGGAGAAACAGCATTCCTCAGCGGCGTGTTAGAAATCTCTTGAACTTCCATCTGGATCGGCAGCACGTACTCCGAGGAAACAACATATGGATAAGACTCGAGAGAATACTGGGGAGAATCGATTGCTCCACGCCTTTCTCCGTCTTGGCTATCCACTTCCACAACCAATGGTCCAGTGACCGAAGATATATCGTCGATGTCATCCACGTTGCTCTTCCAGAGTTCATCCCTCTGCTTCGTCTGACATTCATCCTCGAAATGCCCACGAAGACCGCAATAAGGGCACTCAGCCAACTCACGGGGACATATTTGTCCCGCGTGATCTTCCAAACACCTGGCACAGGGAGGTGCCAACATATGCATGCTACGTGCCAAATGTTGCATAGCTCCACTCAAGGCCTCTTCGCCTCGAGTCAGGTTTTGGAGAGCTTCCAAAATCTTGCCATAGCTCGGGTTCGTCGACATCTATTCCATACACAGAACCGCATGCACAATACTAACTAAGAAGCAATAATTAATTAAATAAATGAAGCTTAACTTATACTTACAGTGCGATGGATGATGCACGATGAAGCTCATACCACACACTTAACTCTGCTTTGATACCAAGCTCTGTGGTGCCCCAAACCCCGACTTTGGAAAAACTTAGTGTTTTCTGTAAAAAAAAAAATTGAAAAGGTTTAACCAGAAAACAGTGGAAAGCGAAGTGCGAGTAAAACAACAAAGCCGCGAGCCTGGGCGGCCACCATAGGTGAGTGCAACAAGTAAACCAGTGTGAACAAAGGTGCAACTACAAAGTAAAAAGGGGTATATTCCCCAACAGTCAAAGTGTACAAAATCAAAGTACAAGTCTCAAAATGGAAATTACATCCCGAATAAAATCTCAAAAACCCAAAACCACCAAGGACAGGATCTGCAGAACAAGTGTGGGTCCTTCGAGCCTCCACCGTGTATCATTGCATCCACACTATACCTGTTTGTCACCTACATCCCCATAAAACAGGGTCAGGCCTCTCGTGATGTGGTGAAGAAACAACCATAAGCATGTATATATCATATCATATAAAAAGGAAAGCAGGAACAAAACTGACAAGTGTAAGTGCCGTGTCAGGAAAGTGCAAAAGTGACAAGTACTAGTCAACTAACAAGTAACAAGCTGAAGTAACAGAAGAGCAAGTACTCAAAGTAGTAACAGACTGTAACAGTGCTGAATAGCATAGTAACCAAGTAACAACTGAAGCAAGTAAAGTAACTGAAGTAAAGTCTACAGAAAGTAAAGTAGCAACTACAGAAAGTCAACTGATTGGTTAGTCTTTAAGTTCTTCTGATTACTCATTCGGGTACTCGAAGGAACCTCGCATTCTGTGAGACATGCACCTGGTGTCTGTTATTCAAATTCTAGTGTGGTAATCGGGGAAGCTATAGACCGAGTCAACCTCATGCGAGCAGCACACAGCTGGGAGAAAACACTCGCATAGGCAAGGATTGCAATCCGTACTACTGTAGTAGTGAGCTCCTAAAAAGGCAACCTCGACCTCCCTGACTTTGAGTGACTGGAGGTCAAAGGACGCTACAGCTTCTGTCAAAACACGTGTCGTAGTAAAGACAAGTCACTCAAAGTTGTACCATCCACCCTCTCTTAAGGTGAACCGTTTTGTGAATGGGGCGAAGCAGGTTTATCTTTCTTAGACTCATTTTTCAGTCATACCTCTCAACGAGGAATTTGCCTCGTGGTCCCCGCAGGGTATGCAAAACGAGGACTTGGCCTGCCCATTCACGTGCTCAGCCTCACGCGGCCAACAGAGCACAGTGCTCGTGAAAGCAGTCACAACACCATTTTATTTATTCCTGATTTAGGGTATATCACACAAGAGTTCATTCACAACACAAAGGCCACTGCCCAAGGACTATAATGTTATGACAATGAAGTCATACATGATACTTAAAGTACAAGGTTTTGATGATGAACAAGTAAATCAACTGCATTTCAGCTAAGGCGATGAAGAAAGATGACAAACATTGAAGTATTCGATGAAGAATCTTTGAAGACTAGTGTGCAAATGTTAAATTCGTTAAAAGTCTTAGATTCTTGTAAGAGCCTTACTTAGAGTGCATATGTAGGTTGCATTTTACCTAAAAAGTCTTTAGAAAATCTTTTCTAAAAGAACCTCTCATGAAAATCTTTTTAGAAAACTCTTTTCTTAAATTTTCGTGTTTATTAATCGACCAATAGACTAACCAGTCAACTAATCCCTTCGCGCCATATTTTCTAAAAAGTCATTTTTGTCAAATTAGTCGACCGAAGGTTTTATCAGTCGACTGGACAGAACATCTGTTTTCTGGAAATTTAGCAGCAGTCGACTAATGACTTTATCAGTCGACTGGACAAAACATCTGTTTTCTGAAAATTTAGCAGCAGTTGACTAATGCTTTTATCATTCGACCGGACAGAATGTATGTTTTTCAGAAGATTTTAGCAGCAGTCGACTGAAAGGTTTTTCAGTCTACTGATGATATTATCACTCGACTAACTTTTCTCTAGTCGACTAAGTTTCAAAAGTTCAGATTTTCAAACGGCTCGATAAACAGATCAGTCGACCGACGATAACTGTCAGTCTACTAATAACTAACTATTAGTCGACTAACTACTGTTCGAGTCGACTAATTTTGCCATTTTTCCTGAAACTTTAAAAAGGCATGTCTTTTCATTTTCAAACATTTTGATCATTCAAAATGAACTATTTTGACACCCTTTCATACCCTCAACGTATGAAAACTTTCAACTATAAATATGAGTGCATTTTACACTCAAAACAACTTCAATTCAATCAATTTGAATCATTTACTCTTTGCTTTTCACTCATATTCATTTTTTCACTCACGTGATATTTTTCACTTCAGCTTTTTACACAAATTCCTTTGAGAGATAGTGAATTCGTGAGTAGAGTATTTCAACAACCTCAAAAGCCAATTGCATCTCATTTGCATTCAAAAGAATGGCTCATAGGTTGTATTGTAAGTTGTTACTTATTTCAATTTTCTGTAAAAGGAAGGACTCCTTGGTTTAAAGGAGTTATTTGCTTTCAGTAGGTGTGTTACTGGAAGTGGGACCGGATTTGGTCTGTGTATGATCTTGTAGTTACACAAGGTTGATAGTGAAAATCTCAAGCGGGTTTTGCTTGGGGACTGGATGTAGGTCGGGAAAGACCGAACCAGGATAAATTCTTGTGTTCCTTTGTGTGATTGCTTTTCAAATTGCAAAATCCGTTAATATTCCGCAGACAATTTTTAAAAGCACTATTCACCCCCCCCCCCCCCTCTAGTGCTCGTTGCCTCGATCCTACTGCACTTTCATTTAGTATCAGAGCAGGTTTGCTATTATTTTGATTTGACCATCATCTAGCATGGCAACTACAACATCTCAGCACAAAGAAGGATACTCCTCAGTTCATCCTCCTCTCTTTGACGAAACAAACTATGGATACTGGAAAGTGAGAATGACAATATTCTTTCAATCCATGGATCTCGATATTTTGAGAGTTGTTTCAGATAAATACCAAACTCCATCAACTGATTTCAACCGATGGACCGATGAAGAAAATAAGATTGCTTCACTTAATGCCAAGGCAATGAATGCATTGTATTGTGCCGTTGACAAGGTAGAGTTTAATCGCATCTCTCAATGCTCTACAACAAATGAAACCTGGCATACTCTTCTCGTGACTCACGAAGGTACATCAAAGGTAAAAGAATCTAAAATTGCTTCTTTAGTTCATAAATTTGAATTGTTTAAAATGAAGCAAAATGAATCCATATCGGACATGGTAACAAGAATGACTGATATAACGAATACTCTGAAATCCCTTGGAAAAGAATATTCACAAGTGGATTTAGTCAGAAAGATCCTAAGGTGTTTAACTCCTGAATGAGAGAGAAAAACCACTGCTATTGAAGAGGCAAATAATTTAAACACTCTCACTCTTGAAGATTTGGTTGGTAACCTAATGGCATATGAAGTTCAACTTCAAGACAGACAAGAAGAAGAACCCAAGAAGAAATCTCTTGCTTTTAAGGCTACTTCTGACTCTGAAAATTCAGAGGAAGATGAAGATGAAGATATTGCCCTCATCACAAGGCAATTCAGAAGATTCATAAAAAAGGGAAGATTTCAAAGAAAGGTAAAAAAAGTGGATTCTTCCAATCCCAATGAAGTCAAGTCTTTTAATTACAAAAAGGGTGGACATATAAAAAAAGATTGTCCTATTCTCAAAATCAATCCCAAGGACCAATTCAAGAAGAAAAAGGCATTTCAAGCATGTTGGGATGATAGTGACTCCTCTTCCGATGAAGAATCAAATGAAGAAGTCACCAACATGTGTTTTGTAGCACAAGAAGATTCGATAAGTCAATTTGACTATGATGATTTATTAGAAGCATTCAATGATTTATATGCTAAATTTAAGAGTCTAAATTCTAAAAACAAAGAGTTAAAAACTGAAAATTTAACTCTTGACTCTCAAAATAAAGTGTTACTTCAAGAGATAGAAGATCTCAAGAAGGAAAATTCTTGCCAAGCATTTGTGATAAAAGAAATTGGAATTAGAACCAATCTCTTACAAAAAGAAATAACTAGTCTAAAAGAAAAATCAAATGATCTTCTTTCTATAGTGACCAAATTCATAAATGGTCAAGAGAATCTAGAAAGACTTCTTGGTTCTCAAAGATGCTCGGTTAATAAAACCGGATTGGGATATAGTTTCTTTGATACTCAAAATAGACCAAACTATGTTGTGAAAAATCAAAGACAATATTCTCAACCATTTATTCATAGAACTAAATTTTCTAGTTCTAATAGAAATGCATCTAAACATGAAACTTATAATGCTTATAAGCCTAGACATGATTATTCTAGAAATGCTAAATCTTTTTATAGAAAGAATATTTATTATCAAAGGAAACCAAAATCCAAATGGATATGGGTTCCTAAGACTAACTCTCATGGACCCGAAAATAAAAAGGGGTCAAATGCTCTGTCTTCTAATTTTGTTGTAGGTACACAAAATAAAGAGCAAATGGATATTGGACAGTGGTTGTTCCAAACATATGACTGAAAGGCTGGAGTTATTTTCCACCCTCCAAAGTAAAAATGGAGGAACCGTCACCTTTGGTGACAATAGCAAGGGACAAGTAATCGGTATTGGTAATATTGGTAATCCAAAATTTCCCTTGATAGAAAATGTTCTTTTAGTAGATGGTTTAATGCATAATTTGTTATCTATTACTCAATTATGTGATAAAGGTTTTCATGTTTCTTTTTAAAATGATTTATGCTTAATTTCTGATTTTCAATCTAAAAAGATCATTTTTAAAGGTAAAAGAAAGAACAATGTGTATGAACTATATCTAGATGAGTTACCCACTTTTAATGAAAAATGTCTTATTGTTTCAAATGAAATTCAATGGTTATGGCACAAGAGACTTGGACATGTTAACTTTAAAATTATTTCCAAGTTATCCAAGAATGATCTTGTAAGAGGCCTACCTAGAATACCATATAAAAAAGATCACTTATGTGATGCTTGCCAAAGTGGTAAACAAATCAAGAGTTCTTTTAAAGCAAAAGATATAGTTTCAACAAAACGTCCTCTTGAACTTTTACATTTAGATCTATTTGGACCTTCTAGAATTCAAAGTTTGAATGGTAGCAAGTATGCTTTTGTTATAGTAGATGATTATTCTTGATTTACATGGGTGATTTTTCTAAAAAGCAAAATTGATGTTTTTTTTTTATTTTCCAAACTTTGTAGAAGAATTACAAATGAAAAATCTACATATATTATTAAAATTTGTAGTGATCATGGTGGTGAATTTGAAAATGAATATTTTCTAAAGTTTTGTGATCTACATGGTATATCTCACAACTTTGCTTTTCCTAGAGCGGCTCCACAAAATGGAGTTATTGAAAGAAAGAATAGAACTTTGCAAGAATGTGCTAGAACCATGCTTCAAGATAAAAATTTACCAAAATACTTTTGGGCTGAAGCAATCAATACAGTATGTTATGTTTTAAACCGTGTTCTTATTCGACCAATCTTACATAAAACATGTTTTGAATTGTATTATGATCGTATACCAAAGATTTCATATTTCAAAATTTTTGGTAGTAAATGCTTCTTGTTAAATACCAAAGATAATCTTGATAAGTTTGATTCAAAATCAGATGAATCAATATTTCTTGGATATTCTTCTAGAAGTAAAGCTTATCGTATTTTTAATAAAAGAACATCTTGCATTGAAGAATCTTTACATGTTGCATTTCATGAGAATTGTGAGCAGGTTATACCTCTAAGCGAAGGAGAAGAAGTAATACTTCAAGAAGAACCTTTGATAGAGAGTACTTCTCAAGATAATGTTCCTCTTCAACCGGTTTGGAAAGAAGTTCTTAATCATCTACATGAACAAGTTATTGGGGAAATAAAGAGTGGTGTCCAAACTAGAAGGCAATTAGAAAAATATATTGCAAATGTTGCTTTTATATCTAAAATAGAACCAAAGAATATCAATGAGGCTTGTGATGATGAATTTTGGCTTTTGGCCATGTCTGAAGAACTTAACCAATTTACTAGGAATGATGTTTGGGATCTAGTTGATAGACCAAATGATCATCCAGTAATTGGAACAAGATGGGTCTTCCGAAATAAGCTGGACAAAAATGGTGAAGTCATTTATAACAAAGCAAGGCTAGTAGCACAAGGCTATAATCAAGAAGAAGACATAGATTTTAATGAAACCTATGCACTAGTGGCTAGATTGGAGTCAATTCGAATGATGCTTGCTTTTGCTAGTTACATGAACTTCAAGTTATATCAAATTGATGTTAAGAGTGCATTCTTAAATGGACACATCAATGAAGAAGTTTATGTAGAGCAACCTCCAAGCTTTGAAAATGAGAAATATCTAGAAAAAGTCTACAAATTGAAAAGAGCTTTGTACGGACTTAAACAAGCACCAAGAGCGTGGTATGAAAGACTATGAAATTTTCTAGAACAATCTGGTTTTTCCATTGGTCGGGTAGACTCCACTTTATTTATTAAAAAAATCTTAATTCATATATTTTTATTGTGCAAATTTATGTTGATGACATAATATTTGGTTCTACTAATGAATCTCTTTGTAAAGAATTTGCTAAAGCTATGCAGGAAGAGTTTGAAATGAGCTTGATGGGCGAATTAAACTACTTCCTTGGACTTCAAATAAAGCAAACTGAAGAAGGAATCTTCATCAATCAGGCTAAGTATACAAAAGAACTTCTCAAGAGATTTGGGATGGACTCATCGAAATCAAGAAGGAATCCTATGAGTACAACTACTTCTCTTGATAAAGATGAAAATGGTAAAAGTGTAGATACTAAGCTCTACAGAAGTATGATCGGATTTCTATTATACTTAACTGCTAGTCGACCTGATATAATGTTTAGTGTTTGTATGTGTGCAAGATTTCAAGCTAATCCAAAGGAATCTCATTTAACTGCAGTAAAACAAATTCTTCGTTATTTGAAGGACACTTCAGATTTTGGTTTGTTTTACCCAAAATCATCTTCCTTTGATTTAGTTTCATATAGTGATGCAGATTTTGCAGGAAGTAAATCTGATCGCAAGAGTACTAGCAGAACTTGTCATTTCTTAGGAAATTCCTTAGTCTCTTGGTTTAGTAAAAAGCAAAATTCAGTATCACTCTCAACAACTGAAGCAGAATATATAGCGGCTAGTTTAGCGTGTTCACAAGTACTATGGATGAAACAGACCTTAAAAAATTTTGGTTTGAATTACTCCACAACAACTATTTATTGTGATAACACTAGTGCTATAAATCTTTCAAAAAATCCTGTTCAGCACTCAAGAACTAAGCATATTGAAGTTAGACATCATTTCTTAAGAGATCATGTGTTAAAAGGAGATATTTCGTTAAATTTTATTTCCACTAAAGAACAACATGCCGATATCTTCACTAAACCACTTAAAAATGAAGATTTTATGAGAATTAGGAGAGAACTAGGCATTTGCTCATTTTTGGATTTATAAAAATGTTGATTTTTGAACAAAATCTCAAAATCGCACTATATTAGTCGACCGATAAAATTTTAGTCGATTGATGCCTTAAAATTTTTAGAATGAATCGCACAATATTAGTCGACTGATAAAATTTCTAGGCAACTGATGTTTTAAAAAAAAAATTAGAATGAGTCGCACATTCTTAGTCGAATATTTTTGTAAATTGGGACAATGTGTGTTTTACTAATTTGTGGAAACAAAAACCATTTCTTCCTTATGGATGTCTTCTAACTCGTATTTTCAGACATTTCAAAGTTCCCTTAACTAATGAAAATATATTAAGCAAAAGGAGTTCTTTGATCAAACTATTTTTAAACGAATGAAAATCAAATATCTGCCTCCTTTAAACGTTGATTAAACTGAACCATCTGATCCTACTGAACCATCAATTTTTGAACCCTCACTATCTTTTGCGACACCTTCATCTCAAGCAAAACGAAAGAAATTTTCTACAAGTCAAGACAATGATGAAGTTTTGCAGCGACTGGAAGCTTTGGAGCTGCATCAACGCACTTTTTGTGAAGATGTGACTCAACAACTTTCTTCGATTCAGAAAGATGTTACTGCAATCAAGGACTTGCTCAACTCACTTTTCTGATCTTTATTTTCTGTCTTTACTGAACGTTAATACTTTATGGGTTGTAATATTTTAAACTTGTATTTACATTTTGTTTATGCTATTTCTGCCCTTACTCTTTTTTATTATGACAAAGGGGGAGAAAAAGATAGCATTTTTCATAAGAAATGAGAAAAAGATAGACCTTGCATGAGAAAAAGATAGAAATTGCATATTGCATTATGACATGAAAATTACATCATGTGAAAGCACTGAAAATTTCATTTATGAAAAAGATTTAAAAATACAAGAAGTAATGATGGAAATGCAAACCAATCAATATGTGATATATGTGCTTTGAATGGACTAACTTTTAATGTTTTACAGCATATTGATAGGGGGAGTAAAATCACCATCTATGCATCTAAAATGCTCCATCTTTGATTAGTTTGTCATCATCAAAAAGGGGGAGATTGTTACGACAATGAAGCCATACATGATACTTCAAGTAGAAGGTTTTGATAATGAACAAGTAAATCAACTGCATTTCAGCTAAGGCGATGAAGAAAGATGACAAATATTGAAGTATTCGATGAAGAATCTTTAAAGACTAGTGTGCAAATGTTAAATTCATTAAAAGTCTTAGATTCTTGTAAGAGCCTTACTTAGAGTGCATATTTTGGTTGCATTTTACTTAAAAAGTCTTTAGAAAATCTTTTCTAAAAGAACCCCTCATGAAAATCTTTTTAGAAAACTCTTTTCTTAAATTTTCGTGTTTATTAGTCGACCAATAGACTCACCAGTCGACTAATCCTTTCGCGCCATATTTTCTAAAAAGTCATTTTTGTCAAATTAGTCGACCGAAGGGTTTATCAGTCGACTGGACAGAACATTTGTTTTCTAGAAATTTAGCAGCAGTCGAGTAATGACTTTATCAGTCGACTCGACAGAACATCTGTTTTCTGAAAATTTAGTAGCAGTCGACTAATGCTTTTATCAGTCGACCGGACAGAATGTATGTTTTTCAGAAGATTTTAGCAGCAGTCGACTGAAAAGTTTTTCAGTCTACTGATGATATTATCAGTCGACTAACTTTTCTCTAGTCGACTAAGTTTCAAAAGTTCAGATTTTCAAACGGCTTGATAAACAGATCAGTTGACCGACAATAACTGTCAGTCTACTAATAACTAACTATTAGTCGACTAACTACTGTTCCAGTCGACTAATTTTGCCATTTTTCCTGAAACTTTAAAAAGGCGTGTCTTTTCATTTTTCAAAGGTTTTGATCATTCAAAATGGACTGTTTTGACACCCTTTCATACCCTCAACGTATGAAAACTTTCAACTATAAATATGAGTGCATTTTACATTCAAAACAACTTCAATTTAATCAATTTGAATCATTTACTCTTTGCCTTTCACTCATATTCATTTTCTCACTCACATGATATTTTTCACTTCAGCTTTTCACTCAAATTCCTTTGAGAGATAGTGAATTCGTGAGTAGAGTATTTCAACAACCTCAAAAGCCAATTGCATCTCATTTGCATTCAAACGAAGGGCTCATAGGTTGTATTATAAGTTGTTACTTATTTCAATTTTCTGTAAAAGGAAGGACTCCTTGGTTTAAAGGAGTTGTTTGCTTTCAGTAGGTGTGTTACTGGAAGTGGGACCGGATTTGGTCTGTGTATGATCTTGTAGTTACACAAGATTTAGAGTATATCACACAAGTGTCCATTCACAACACAAGGGCCACTGCCCAAGGACTCCAACTGAGCCCACAACAAGTCATTTTCATTTATACCCTATGGTGTTCAAATTTCATAAAGTAAGTGCACCTAGTACGCTTACCAATGCCTCAACAATGTACCTCCTCAAGGTACGCACTACTCAGTAAAAGTGTCAGGATGTGCCATGTGCAAAGTGTAAAAGTATCATATGCTTTCTATCATTTGCACAATAAATAATTAGAGGCATTATATAATTTCATTTCTAAAAGACAAGTAAGCATGCAAGCAGATATGCAGTTTCATGCACGTGGCATTTCATCAATTTGTATTCTATGAGACATTGTCTCTAAATCATTAACAATGGCACTTTGCATAACATGCAATAATTCTCATTTTAATAATGCATTAATTAGCATACTTTAGTATTCAGATTGCTTTTAACAATATTCTCATACGTGGTTCCGCACACTTACATGTTTAAGGTGAATTTTGGGATATTCCCGTCTTATGGGAATAACATTAGCTATTTCCACGGTGTGGGGTGCCACGCCTGTGGACCCGAAACAAAGATATTTAAACAACACTTGTAATTAAACGTAGTTTCCAAGTATGTGGATTTGCAATCGTATTCGTCTGTATACTTAACTAGGCCATTGCACGTAAATCAAAGCATAAGGATTTTCCTTACGCAACATGACACACTTATGTGTCAAAGATGATTTCTGAACTTAACCCATCTAATGGGTATTACATTGGCATTCCTATGGTTCGGGGTGCCGCGCCCACGGACCCAAAACAAACTGTTTGCCAAAACGAACGTAGGACAACACTATGGAATTCATACCTAGTTTGGAGTGTGGAATCATCTGAAGAAATACTTGGACAAGACACGGGAGTGTCGCACATCCATTTGGTCACACCAAAACAAACATATATATATATATATATATATATATATACCCACGTTTACAAACTTACTCGATGTTCCATATACATATATGTACACAAATATACATATAGACCTTCGCGCTTCATACATACATACATACATATATATATATATATATATATATATATATATATATATATATATATATATATATATATATATATATATATATATATATATATATACTCAAACTCGGCGCATCCCAAGGCATGTGCACACATGCCGAAACCCTAACCGTAGTGCGAGAAGGGTGCAGGGCAAGGCAATTACTAGTTTGAACCTAATATGGTTCGCTTCGAAATAGGTGCGGGCTGGTTTTGATAGAGAAGTGTTAACAGCCACACTAGTGGCATTACGGGGCTGCAAGTGTGCCAACACGAGGATCCGCACACTTGCTGCCAAAAAGGTAAAACTAAACGATGGTCTGGTCCTCCGGACCAGACTGTCATGTATGCGAACAGGGTCTGGTCCAACTCATGGAATGAACCAGATCGACAAGGGGGTTCGGTTGGGGCTGAGTCCAGCCCATGACAAGGGTAAAATGACAGTTCTAATGAAAATGGGTGCCAAGGTGGTTCAGGGTGTCTTGTCCCTAGGACCAGACACCTGCACCCACAAGGTGCTAACAGGTGGCCAAGGGTGCACAACACCCAAGCGGTGCGCACCCAGCTCCAGCCAAGGAGAAACGGTTGGGCTGGACTCATGTGCACAGCCGGTCCAGACCAGGCTGTGGAGCTGGTCTGAACCCATGGTTCAGACCGGCACCTAGCCAAGTCGAAAAATCAGAGAAAAATACAACTGAAACATTTTGGATTGTCACACAAAAACACATTTATAATATATATATATATATATATATATATAGTTTTTTTTTTGCTAGTGCTGGGCGCACGGGCCACCCGCATGGCGCCCAGCTCCAGCTATGGCGCATGTGGGTTGGCAAAAAGGGTCTGGTCCGCTGGACCAGATCGTGCCAACCCCCAACATCATGGACCAAAGCCTAAGGGCTCGGTTCATGGATGTCCAGGAGGCGTTGGGCGCCTGCACAAGGTCGGCCCCAACCCCCAAGCTGGTCTGGTTGGTCATGCACCAACCAAGCGAACCGACCAGAAAAAGAAAAAGAAAACGAAAGACAAAACAAAAAAAAGAACATACAAGAAGCAAGTACAAAAGGGGATCTGGGTGTGGGCTGGACGAGCTCAGCTCGGTCCATCACACCCAACATGCTTCCCAAGACCCCGGATGCAACATAGACCCAACAACCAAATGAGAGGCGCCACTGGAAGCACTTCAAGGTAGGATTAGAAAAAAAGAAAACAAGAAAAGGGCAACCAATATTGCTGTTATAAAAGAAATGACATGTATAAGCTACAACAACCCATAATGTACTAAGAGAGATTTAAGAGTCAAAACATCGACAAGAGGAAATCTAAATCAACTAACCCACCTTGAGATTGCATGCATAGGTGCTAAAGGAAAACGAAAATACATTTAGAGAGGAGAGGAAAGAAATTGATTACCCAACATGCAGCCATTAGGAAAATAAAAAACAAGATGAACACATATAAAGAAAATACTTTTCTATAGCTAATCCACCCCTTTAGAGCATGCACGCATGGGTGCATTGCTCCATGGGTTTCATATGTTCTGAAACCTTTGAATCAAAAGAGCAACATTGAAACTTCATCTTAGCTACTTGAAGAAGAGGAAGGTGATGTTGCAGCTGCACGCTGAGAGGCTCCCACGGCTGGAGGGAGGAGACAAGAGAGGAAGGTTTGGGAGAGAGAAGAGAGAGAGTGAGGAAGAAAAAAATTGCCCAACAAGGGGGGCCGATTTTTCTCTAAAGGTTTTATAAGGTGCTAAGTGGAAATGGACGGCTATGATTTGCCCATCCAAGATGGAGGGCTGGGGAGCTCCACGCCCACCCATAGCCAATGCATGTCAAGCTTTTAAAGACTTTTAGAAAGTTTTCAAAAATGCCATCTTGAAAAGCCATTAAAACTTCAAAAATTTACAAGGGGGCACCCTTGGCTGCCACCCAACTCACCCAATCGTTTTTGAGTATTTGAAAACATTCAAATTTGTTTCAAAATTGCCATGGGGCGCCAGCCCCATGCTCTTCTTTTGGAAAAGAAGCCCCTCATGATGGCTTTTAAGCCCCATCATGAGGTTTTTGAAAAAGACCAATGGCCAATAGTGGCCTTCTTTTTAAAACCATGCAAAGTTTTTTCAAAAATGTCACCCAGCTGGTCCACCCTTGACCAGCTGGTCAACCATAGCCATGGACGTCCACTAGAGGGGTCGTCTAATAGGTTTGGGTCCTCTAGTCGATCCGGATCCAAATCCAAAATTGCCTATTGTATTACTTTTAAAATAATGCCTATTTAATGCATTAAAATATTAATTTAATTACAATAAATCATTTAGTTCTCTTCGTAACCTCAATTAACATGAAATGTTCAATGCCTTTTAAGAAAATTGTCTTTCGTTTGCAAGAATTAAGCATATTATGATTCGGGTCCAAAATTTAAGCAAAACTCGTAATTCACATGTACTGACAAGGTTTTTTCGTCATTCAGACCTCAAATTTGGGGTGAATCACCATAACCCTATTCCAAACTTACCCTAAAAGTTTCGAAAGTTAATTCGCTCTAGATTTCCCGCAATTACTCTTTTTATATATAATTATGCGATTTTACCCGATTCACAAAATAAGCAAATTCTCAAAAATTGCCAAACATAAAAATTCATCGATTTCAACATAATTACGTAATATTACATAAAAAATAATCGTGAATCTCACATGCAACAACAGCATAAACCTACAGTTACAGCAAGGTGGTTAGAAAGACAAGGTATGGAAGAAGAGAATGGAAGAAAAGGGGCGGCTTCTCCAGGGGTTGCTGCGATTTCTCACAAGAGGCATCCATGGATGTTGAAGAAGGTGGATGCATGGGCGGCTGGGGAAGGAGATGATGGTACAAGAGTCGTGCCCCTAGGGCACAAAAACCTAGGCAAAGACATCTAAGGTTGGGCGTCTTTTACTATTTAAATGAAAGATGCTCTTTTCTGGAATTTCCAGAAAAGAGATTAAAATAAAATTATTCTCTGGGCGCCTCTTTTGATAGGGGGTTTTTAGAAAACATTTTATAAAAATGTGAATGGGTTGGGCTGAAATGGATTTTTATGCGTTTTGGCTCAGATCCAAGGTCCAAATGGACGTTTGGATCCAAATTATCCAATTTTGCTCCGAGGTTTGACCCGCAACACTGTAAATGCAATAACTTCCTCGTTTTAAGCCCGATTCGGATGAAATTCGAATCGTAGCTCCATAACATCAATATGAATCTAAGTGTGGGTTCTAAACCTATAGATGATGCATTTATGCAGTGAAAATGTATTAAAGTTATAAGTAATTCATGCATCATCAAATACCCCCATGCTAGAATAATTGTTATTCCCTAGCAATACACCCTACCTTTGCAATGAGAATATGGACTACCCAAATAACATGTAAGCTTTTATTAAATAACTAACTCACTTTCGTAGGAATCATGGTTTTATTTAGCTCATGCAACAAGCCCTTTAAACCCCTGGGTTTCCCCAGTGGACGAGTAAGGTCTCATGAGGGTTTGCAGAGATGCTACTCACAAACATCAATGTCATGCAAAAATCATTTTTCAGAAATACTAGGAAATTAAGAACTTATTGTAAACAAATATTTCATGTAATCTACATTCTCATAATAGATTTAGAATTTTTATGCCACCACAGTAAAAAAACCTTTTTCTTTCACTTTTCTAAAAACTGTAATTATCTATGAATTTTATTAGAAAGTCAAGTATTATCATGTTGTTGTTCATTTATCCTCACTTGTATATTTTCTACACAGCTTTTCTCAATTATTTCTAAGAAATGAATTTTTCTCATTAAGCTCATTCTTTTTCTTTTGATTTTCAATCTTTCACCATTTTTCAATTCCTCTCACTTGAGCATTCTTCTCACTTGAGCACTATTTCAAATATCCAGTCTCGTGACCCATGTAGCGAGCTTTGGGTTAATGACTCTCAGGCCAGACGACCTTAGGGCACCAGATACAGAGTATCCCTCGAACTTACTTGCTCGAGTCACTAGACCTTCTATTCTAATAGTTTATGTATAGTCTTCTTCTCATCATGTGCAATGTCTCTATCTCTTAGGCTTTCTATGAAGTTCATGTAACAAGCTTTCGAATTGATGGCTCCCAAACCAGATGACTTTAGGGCACCAGGTGTAAAACACCCTTCAGACTCTACTTGCTCGAACCAAGTATGTCACAGATATTGACTAGACAAGAAGATGATCTCCTTCGTTATCCTTTTCGTCAAGAGACTCAAACACTTCAACTTGAGTCTGAGCTCCACTACTAGGAATCGCGAAGAAATCAACAACTAAACGTAGCTCTATTCTATTAAGCTCATCTTTCTACTGCTTAGTTTTTCCACAAAACATACTGTGCATACTTATACTAAAGTGATTCAAAACTTTCTAACATTCAAATACTATCTTTTCTTTAAATTTTCTCATAAATAACTACTCTTTTTAGATCAGATCAGAAAAAAAATTCACATGGGGCTTAAAAAGTTCTAAATTGTCAGATTATGCCAAAAACAATCATATCTGTTACAAACTTATTCTTAAAGTCTTAATTTTATGAGTTTTTAGCTACTAAACATAAAAAAAATAATTTATTTTTTAGTGTGCATCTAAACCATCCCCCCATGCTTGAATGACACTGTCCCTAGTGGCATACAGAATATACAAACTAGCAATGCAAATGCACACTAAAGAACAATAAATAACTACGGGAGAAAGGATAGATACAACCTGGTATGCTCAAACCTTTGAAGCTAGCGATTGACTAGACTTTGCACCACCACTATGCATGTACGAATGCATAGTTTTCTGCTGATCTCGTCAATGGTTTACTCCTGAAGGTGTGCTCTATGTCTGGTAACTTGGACTCATGCATTGAGGCATCAGATGGAATGGTGTTGATGCATGATAATCAACATAATCAGCAAAAAAAATTAAAACAAAACACATAAACAACTAACTATTTTTATTTCTAATATACATATGATACACAATGAATAAAATAAAAGTTCTAACAGATTAAGAATCTAAACTATGTCAGAATTAATCTATAAAAACTAATCTTTATCTAAATCAGCAAATTTAGCAAATACTCTATCTTAAACAATGTTAAAACAATCTAATTAATCTCTGAAATAAAAGGCAATTCTAATCTAAATCAAAAAATCAATAAATACAGAAAATCACCACTATATTCTCTAAGACTCATTTGTCTAATCTCTCAATGCAATCTGAAACTCAGTGAATCCTAGGAAAAACAACATGTGAATCCTATATTTTCTAACTATGTTAACTCCTACTAACTAAAACAAATAAAAACAACTAACTACACACATATTAATAAACTGAAATCTCATAAATAATCAGAATATAATCGCCGTTCCCCGGCAACGGCGCCAAAATTTGGTTGGACTTTTTGTAATTGGTATTTTTAAAACAATATTTTCAATAAAGGCATTTGGAAAATCGTCAACCAAAGATAATAAAAACCGACTTTCCACAGAAGTGGCGAGTACGGGTCGAATCCACAGAGAACGGGATATATTCTGAATTAAATCTAAAATATCAATTTATTAATATCACAGAGTTTTACAACTATGTTAATATTACAATTCTAATTAAATAACAATCTAAAACATGAAAATGGACAAAAGCAGGCAACTAAGTCTTCTCCAGATCGCCAAGGGTAATTCTATCTTTTCACCACATATGCATCTGCATTTCGCATTGTAAATACACCTGTAGACTTGTTTCTAACTTATCAACCTACAACAATGAAAATAAACAGTCAATAAACAATCAACAATTAATTCTAAATTACATCTACAATTATTTCTGAACTAATTTATAAATTAAGCGAATAAATAAGACTAAATCTACAATTACTAACTGAACTAACTAAACAAATCAATCCTACTTAATCTAACTACAGTTAATTCACTAACTACATGCTAGAAAATACTAAAACCTACGTTAAATCAAACAATTAACTAAATGACAGTCTTATCCCGAAATAGTGCAAAAGTGGATTCTGACAACTTTTTGCAAACAGATGATTTGAGGAAGCAAACAAAATCCAAATTTCACGAAATTTCTTTTGTTCTGTTCTTAACAGATTAAAGAATCTGTCAAATTTTACGGATTTGAAAATTTCATTTTGAAGCTCCAGATATAAGTGTTTCAAATTGGTAAAAATTCTGGAAATCGCAGTTCCCAAAACGAAAAAACCCAAAAAAGCTGTTTTTGGAAAACGCTTAAAAATCAGACCAAATCAACTCAAAATGAACTGATTTTTTGTCTGCTGAGAGTGCACACACAGATGAAGAGAATAGAAGAAGAATTCTGAGAAAACTCTAAAAATTTCCACATGAAATGATGAGTGCATGATACGGTAAAAATCGGGTTTTTAATTCAGTGCACTATTCATTTATAAGAATCCACAAATGACATTATAACTTTAAAACATGTGCAAAAACAATCCTAACTACTACAAATCTATGATTAAACTACAGAAAATGCAAACAATTAAATTAATTATAACAACTAGTAAATGAGCTAAACAAACTAATACTAATTCTAATCTAAACACACTGCTAAAACTAATCTATCCTAAACTAAGATGCAATTTTAATTAAAATATCTAGACAACTGAAATTAATTAATTCTAATGTACACTCTCTAACATAAACTAACTAAACTAAGTATTCAACGAGTAACTCTAAAACCTAATTAAACACAAACATCAACCTAAGGTTAATTCGACTAGGGTTAGTAACTAACTAGGGTTAGCTAGGGGGCGGTTTAGAGTAGATCTTTGACTTGGTTCCACGCCACCCTAAATTGACTAAACTATCCTAAGAAATAAAACTACTTACTCCTAAACGAAAATGGAGGAAAGAATTAAAAATACTACTTAGTCTATCTAATTTAACTACTACATGAAATGCAAATTAACATTAATACCTACCTAAATGGTCATACATGATTTCTAAAATTTAAAGCTAATTCAAAACTTACTAAATTAGTTAATATTAAATCAATGCTAGGTCACAATGAGAAATTAGTAAATAGGGTTGATGAATCATGAACACGAGTTTGGCAAGAATATCATCCTCCATAATTGAATTAAGAATCCATTTGGGAAGCTTGAGAATATCAAAAACAGTCCAGCTAATGGCCCCACACATTTTTGGTTGGATTTAAAAGAAAATATAGCATTTCAACTCTTTCCCAAAACCATGTCCCACATTTTTAGAAAATGATTTGAAAATCAAAATGGGTTTCCAAAATTGAAAAGATAGACCTCTTCTAACTTGGCTGGATACAATAAAGTCAAGCTTGCTTTAATTAGACTCCACGAAATTGGATGAATTAGCATCCTTCCCAAAATTGTTTTTCACTAAAAGTAATCAATACCCTTTACTAAAATACAAGACTAAATAGTTAACTAATCTACTCTAAAATTAAACTAGCTAAATTAACCTATGTACACACAAATCAAAGAGCATTAATAATAAGTAAAACACGAATTTTAAAGATCTACTATTTTAAGTACTACACTAAAATTGACATTAGCAAATTGATTCTAAAAATTGACTAAAACTAATTTCAATAAATCTATACACTCTAATTAACCTATGGCTATATCTATCCAAAAAATACATCAAATATTAACCGAATATGCTGTTACAAACAGAAATTAAACAAAAACTATAATTAACCAAGATCCTACATCGATTATACAAGACAACAGCCACTAGGAATAAATTATGTCTAACACTATGACGCCAATACAAAATCTCAATTAAACTACACTAATACACAATTAGATATGAACTTTTTGACTATTCAACATAAATAAGAATCTAACTAATATGTTGTAAATGACACAAAAAACGGAAACGAACTATAACATATACTACACTCGACTAAGCTCAAAACACAACAGAATTTAATTAATCCACTAAACCTAATACAATATTAAAACTATTTAAATCTATACAGCCACTTGACTAACTTATCTAAATTATCCATCTAATAATCTAACATACATACTACAGCCAATTAACATTAAACTAGCTATTTTAGACAAATCAAAAGAAGTCAACATTTACAATTACTCAATAAATCAAAAGGAAAATTAAAAACGAAATTGGTTTCAGCATACACTAATTAGACTATGACTGGACGACAATCATAAAAACAGAAAAATCAAAATCGATACATGAATCTTACTAATCTAAAAACGCCTACAGCAACAAACTGTTCATAAAAACTCTTTTGTATGAGGGAGTTACAAACGTTTTACTATGAACCTATTATCTTTTGTTCCAACTATCACAGGGACGTGCTCATTTCTTGAAACAAGCCCAAATTTTCATAGTAGATGCAAAATTTTGTTAGCTTTCCAACGTAATAATCAATTTGTCAAAACTATTTTGGACGAGGGTGAATCGACTGTTTTACTGGATGGAGGTTAAGCCAAAAACTAGGAAATTCTGAGATTTGCATTCGGGTGAGCCAAACCGAGTCACCCGAATCCTGAAATAACTCAAAAGAAATAAGCAATAAGCATGAAATAAAATTCAGAAAAATCCACAATATTCACAGTAGATTAAAAAAATCATATTCTATCAGAAATTATTAACTCTTGCATAAATCAACCCACAAAATTTACTTTCTTGATGCATTTACAGTTTTCTTTTTTGAGAAACCTAATTTTTGCTAAAATCACAATATCCCTAAATTTTGATCATAGAAATCCCTACAATTTTTACAGTATGTCTACAACAACATATTCTACCAACCTAAATCATTATTTATAGGAAAATCATGGCATAACTCGAGTATTAATTATTTTCACAAATTTATCTTTTTGAGGAACCGATTTTTATGAAAAACCCGATTTCAAAAAGGGTTTTCTTTAGAGGAAAATATGTTTTTGCCATGAATCATTAGATTTGAGTCAAACCCATGGTTAGGAGGGTTAGATCATGATCTAAACTCATGAAGAAAACATAAAAATTCATGCCAAGAACTCCATGCTTGCAAGAAAAGCATAGAAACCCTACCTTTTGTTGAAGAAAACGTTTTTTGATGGTTTGATGGATCTTTTTGCATGATCCGTCCGATCAGATCCTTCTTCTAGCAAGAGGAGGGCTTTGGATAATCTCAATACACCCCTTGAGGTCTCTATCTTGCACTCAAGAAGCAAAAGAAACCCCAAAGAAAAAGGGAAAAGGGGAGGGAAAGAGAGGGGAAAGAAAAGAGGGTTTTGGGGGGAGAGTGAAAGAGCTTTAAAAACTTTCCAGCCCAAATGAGGGGGGCGTGAACTAAGAGAGGCCTTTATAGCCCCTCTTGAGTTAGGTAATGAGCTGAAATTAATTCTAGCTCATGATCAAAACAAGGGAAATCATTTGGAGCCCTTAATCTCCACTTTGACCATTCAAGCTTTAAATAAGCTTGAAATTCACCATTTTTTTCAATTTAAAGCTTGAAGTAGGATGCCATATAGGATGGGACAACTCACCTATGGACTCCTACTGAACTATAAAATATGTTTAATTTATGAAAAAAACTATTATATTAAATCATAATTAACTAATTGTTAAATTTCAATTAAAATCATTTTTGTTCTATATAACCACAAATCACGTGAAAATGTAAAGGCATTGCGTATAAGCTAATTCCAACTTATTAAGCTTGTTAATATATATATTTTTACAATCTACTTTTGTTAAATTACTTCATTTAAATAGATTTTCTTCAAAAAATCGAATTTTTCTTTTTAAGAGAACGTTTTCCTATGGTCATCACTTAGGATTTTCTCTAATATCCAAACCGTGTAGGGTTTATATTTACTACATTTTAACATAATTAAACCCCCCCAAGCCTTACGAATATACTCAAACATTCATTTTTAAAGAAATCATGATTGTATATTGGCACAAATATCAAGAATTTCACAATATTATAGAAAAAGGACTTAGAAATTTTTCGGATATTGCATCCAACCCCCTTAAAAAAAATTTGTCCTCGAAATTTGGTTAAAATTACGTACCGAACAAGTGTGGATATTTATCTCTCATATTGGCCTTGGGATCCCAAGAACACTCCTCAAGCCCATGGTGCTGCCATCGTACTTTAACAAGTGGAATTATCTTATGTCGCAACACTTGTTCTCATCGATCTACTATCTCTATCGGGCGTTCCTCAAATGTGAGATCTCTCTGAACCTCGACCTCATCATATTGAATAACATGAGTGGGATCTGGCACATACTTCCTCAACATCGACACGTGAAAAACATCATGAATGTTGGAGAACTGAAGGGGAAGTGCCAATCTCTATGCGGTGCCTCCTATCCTCTCGAGAATGAGGAACGATCCTACATACCTCGGACTCAATTTTCTTTTCTTGTTGAACCAAAATACGCTCTTTGTTGGCAATACCCTGACAAATACATGATTACCAACCTCAAAAGAAACCTCTCACCTCTTTGGATCTGCATAACTCTTCTGACGACTCTGTGCGGTCTGAAGCCTTTTACGAATAAATTGTACTTGATCCATATAATGCTGCAAAAGTATGGATGATTCCACAGCTCGATCACCAACCTCGCTCCAACAAACAGGGGACCTACAAGGTCGCCCATACAATGTCTCATACGGGGCCATGCTGATACTCTAATGATAGCTATTATTATAGGCAAACTCAGCTAGCTTTAGGTGCTTACTCCAATCGCCTTTCCACTCTAAAGCACACGCTCGCAACATATCCTCGAGTGTCTGAATAGTCCTATCTGACTGACCATCCGTCTGGAGGTGAAAAGTCGTACTAAACTTAAGCTTCGTCCCCAAAGCTTTCTGAAGTTGCCCCCAAAATGTAGACGTGAGTCTAGGGTCTCTGTCTGAGATAATCGAAACAGGTAACCCATGTAACCTGACGATCTCATCAACGTACAAATCAGCCAAACTCTTCAAGGTCTAATTCACCCTGGTCGGCAAGAAGTGTGCCGACTTTGTAAGGCGATCCACAATCACCCAAATGGTGTCATACTGTTGGCGTGTCTTGGGTAGACCTACCACAAAGTCCATGGTAATGTCTTCCCACTTCCACTGTGGAATCTCAATCGACTGCATCATACCTCTCAGTCTTTGATGCTCTATCTTGACCCGCTCACAGATTAAGCATCTCAACATTTATTCAGCGACGTCCCTCTTCATGTCGGGCCACCAGTAATTCCTCTAAAGATCTTTATACATCTTGGTGCTCCATGGATGTATAGTGAATCCAATAACTCTTTCCTCAATTGGGGCTCTGCTGGTACCCAAAGCCTCTGGACATATCAGATGCTTTCATCCTCCTCTAAGTGCAATGCTGAATTATCTTGCTTGCATGTTGCAATCATCTTAGTGAATTCGAGGTCATCCTTCTATTGGGTGATGATCTGGTCCATGAGTTTTGTCCGCACTGTTGTGCTCGCGATCTGAATCTGACCTGATTCTGCTTTAAAAGGCTTCCAATCTATCAGGTCTTCGAGTAATCTCCACTCACTGCTGATAAAACTCACAAGGCTTCCAGCCTTTCTACTCAAAGCATCAGCCACTACATTGGCTTTGCCTGGGTGGTATGAAATGGAGAAATCATAATCTTTTAGAAATTCTAACCTTCGTCTCTGCCTCATGTTCAAATCCTTCTTTGAGAAGATATATTTGAGGCTCTTAAGATCTGAGAAGACCTCAAACTGCTCACCGTACAAATAATGCTGCCATACCTTTAGTGCAAAAACTACTGCAGCAAGCTCCAAGTCATGAGTAAGGTAGTTTCACTCATGCACTTTCAGCTGACATGATGCATAGGCGATCACCTTACCGAGCCGCATCAATACGCATCCCAAACCAGTACCTGATGCATCACTATAAATCATAAAGCCTCATTGCTCAGAAGGCAATATGAATATGGGGGTTGTAGTAAGCCTCTTCTTCAGCTCCTAGAAGCTTTCTTCGCACTACTGAGTCCAGACAAACTTAATTCTTTTGCAAAATGGCTTCGTCATAGATTAAGCGATCTTCAAAAAATTCTGGATGAAACAACGATAATAGCCTGCAAGACCAAGAAAACTACATATATCTGATATGCTCTTAGGATGTCTCCAATCTATGACTGCTTCCACCTTGACAGGGTCAACTGATTCAACCAAAACTCACACTTCAAGAACTTAGCATATAGTTGATGTTGTCGAAGTGTCTCGATGACCATCCTCAGATGCTCTCTGTGATCTTCCTCGCTCTTTGAGTAAATCAGGATATCGTCTATAAATATAATCACAAAAAGGTTCAGGTAAGGCAGAAAGATCTGATTCATCAGGTCCATGAATGTTGCAGGGGCATTGGTTAACCCGAAGGCCATCACCAGAAACTCGTAATGGTCGTATCGCATCTTGAATGTTGTCTTTTGTACGTCAGATTCCTTGATCTTTAGTTGATGGTACCCTGATCGAAGATCAATCTTGAAGAAGACCTTGGCCTCTCAAAGTTGATCAAACAAATCATTGATCCTAGGAAGAGGATACTTGTTCTTGATTGTTACCTGATTTAACATCCTGTAGTCAATGCACATACGCATTGACCTGTCCTTCTTTTTAACAAACAACACAGGAGCTCCCCAAGGCGAAACACTAGGCCGAATAAAGCCTTTGTCCAACAATTCTTGCAGCTACTTCTTTAACTCCTCTAACTCTGCTAGGGCCATACGGTAGGGTGCTTTGGATATCGGGGCCGTTCCAGGCACCAACTCTATCGCAAAATCCACCTCTCTGGTAGGCGGTATGCCTGACAGGTAATCTGGGAAGACATCCAAAAACTCTTGAACTACATCCAAGTCCTCCAGTGGTGTAGTGTTGGGGTCTAACAGAGAAACACTAGCCAAAAAGGCCTCACACCCCCTTTCTACACAACGATATGCCTTTAATGCTGAAATAAGTCATCCTTTGCTTGTGACGCCCCAAAACCCCGACCTTGTAAAAACCTTTGGTTTTTGAGCAAAAAAATTTTTTTTTTTGAAAGGATTTAAAACGAATAGCGGAAGTACAAAGGGGTAAGCAAAGGCCGCAAGTCTGAGCGGGCCACAGTAAAAGATACAAACCACATATCCATTCCCATTACATATAATATCAGAGTTTTACAAAATGAGACTAAAACCACCCATACAACGAGTCTCTCCCAAAATGAGAGGAAAACTCCCCTCAAACCCCAAAACAAGACACGGACCAAGATCTGCAGCTAAGTGTGGGTCTCAAGTCTCCAACCGTACACCGTCGCATCGCCACTGCGCCTACTCATCACCTGTATCCCCATAAAACGGGGTCAGAACTCTTGCGAGTTGGTGAAGAACAACAACATTGTATATCCATTTTATCAAGAAAAGGCACATATCATGCAATAGGTAAAATGACAGATATATGTGCAAGTGTCAGGTAAGTGCTCGTGCTAGAAGACTGTAAAACTACAAGTAAGTAGCAGTGCAACAACTGAAACAGAGCAGCAACTAACCAATAAGGTACAATAATTAAAGGAAGTACAAGCAGTGCCAAAGTAAGCAAGTAACCAACTACTGTACGTTAGTCTGTTTGGTTAGTCTTTATGTTCTTCTTTTTAACCTCCTTCGGGTACGCGAAGGAAAAACCCTCGAGTTCTGTGAGACATGCACCCGACGTCTATTATTAAATTTCTAGTGTGGTAACCGGGGATGCTACAGAACGAGCAAAACCACCTGCGGGCGACACGCAGCCAGGAGAAACCTTTCGCAGGGGCAAAGGATTGCAATCCGTACTACTGCAGTAGCAAAGGTCCCTGTGGAGGGCAACCTTGACCTCCCTAACTCCGAGTGACTGGAGGTCAGAGGGCACATCGGCTCCTCAAAAGAACAGGTCGTAGTAACGACACGTCACTCGGGGCTGTACCATTCACCCTCTCCCTGGGTGACCAAATTTGTGAATGGGGCGCGGCAGGATTATCTTGTTTAGGCTTATTCTTCAAGTCGTACCTCCCTTCGAGGTAGTCGTGCCTCGTGGTCCCCGCGGGGTACGCAAACGAGGACTTGGCCTGCCCATCCACGTGCTCAGCCTCTCACGGCCACCACGAGCACATCGCCTGTGAAGACGATATTATAACATTTTCATTTTTATGCCTAGAGTGACACAAGGTGTGAGTACACTCTCACAAACCCGGGCCACTGCCCGAAGACTCCAACCGAGTCCCAAACCTCAACAGGTCAAAAGTGTCATACCCTACAGTGCTTTCAGTTCTTTCCAGGAGTATGTCACATCGAGTACAAAACACACCTCTGGTGCGTCGTATATCCATTGATATACGAATGTGAGCCAAAACAAGAAGTACTCGACGGACCTTAACGGGTGACATACGTGTCATGATGTGCCACGTGCATAAACCACACATTATCACAATTTGGAACACATATTCATAGAGGCACAAATCTGAGCGATAACAGGCTCCAAATATATATATCAACATGTTCGTATGACAACCAGTGTCCAAAGCTTTAAGCATGAATTTCCCAAATACACATATTTTCGCCGCCCTACGTCGGCTACAACACTTAGCGAAACCATTCGCTTAGGGAAGACCGTAGTGTAGACACTGATGAGTGTCGAGGAAGGTTCTTAAAGTAACCCCATGTGTATGGGGATTACGTCAATACATCCATGAGGTGCCACCGCACTAGCAAAACTCAAAAAGGTCAAAACGACGGTTTTCTGCTGAAAACGTCGAAAGACCCAATACTTGGGTAACGTAATAAGGTACATGGGCAGCGTACCGCTCGCCACACTATACCCCTTTCCAAACTCACCACGATGTGGCAGCGAAGGCTAAGGTGGTCATTCTGGACCACTGACGTGACGGCAAGGGTATAATGGCACAATGTGTGCCGAAATGCCAAAAGGCTAATCGTAGCCCACCAGGCCCTATAGGCAGTTCCGAACCATGCACCGTTGGTGCCAAGTGTACAAAACGGCTGCTTGGACATCATACACGTGCTACAAGGAGTCTATTAGTGACTCTCTATCGGTTTTGCCTTCATGCGTGCATTTTCGTGCTTTTTGAAATGGCGGCAAGTGGAAATCGCATATATAGGTAGTCTAGGCCTGTCGTCCCAAACTCATAGGGCTGTGACAGCCACCAACACGAGCTTCACTAAGCTCTACACGAGGCTACTGGGTGGGTGCAGCAGGTCACGCAACCACCTAGTGGTTGGCTAAGCTTTGCGGGCGCACTTAGCACCCGCCGCCACCATAAGGCTCCCACCGGGGTCATTTGGGCAGCCTGGTCTGCTGGACCAGACCCGGACCTACCTTGGTCTGACCTATGTGTCAGACCCTAGGCTGCTAAGGCGGCAGCCTGCAATGGGCCGCGAACAGCCTGCACCATGGGGTGCAGCTAGGGTGCGGTTGGAAGGCGACGGCCAGCGACCAGCTGGTCTGGTCCACGTTGGACCAGACCCTGCCGGGTCTAGGAGGGAACCTCCTTGGCCAAGGGACAGCCAGCAGCAAGGCTGCGGCCTGCTGGCTGCTGGGGCGTGTCCCAACGAAAAGGGTGCTCCGGGTGTAAAGCACACCCGGTTACCCAAAACCACGGGCGTCCCGTGTGGCGCCCCTTCCCCATATGATTGGGGAAGTCCCAATAGGTGGGTCCGAACCCCGAAGTGGGTCAGACCACCCTGCCATACCGAACGCTGCAGAGGTTGCAGCGGGACACGGCGAGTCCCGATCGATCTCTCTCTCCCTTTTTTTTTTATACATATATATATAGTTATATAGTTATTTACATGGCCCAAGAATAGCCTAAAAGATGACCCGATTTGGGGTCCGTCCGCACCAAAATAGCAAAAACTGCAAACACGGAACTCGTAGATCCACGTCTCGGCTTCGCTCAGACACCAAGATCACTCTGATCCGACCATCGGTCTGGAAAAGGGCGCTGTGTTACCAGACAGTGTCTGGAACTTTCTGGACCACTATCAAAACCCTGTCAGTCTGCTAAAACCTGACTTTTTGAAGGGTTTACAAAACGAATCAGGGAAAATTTCCAACATCGAAGTCGTAGATAATCATTTTACCTTTCCGAAAAGTTATAACATGAAAAATTCCGACAAACAGTTTGAGAAATACCACCGGATTACCGGACGATGTTCAGGACTTCCTGTACACTGACAGAAGTTCTGAACGTCTGCTAAAAACGAGGCTTTTTAGCGATAGTTGCAGACCGAAACAGTGAAAACTGTAAACATGTAAGTTGAAGAACATTGTTTCCCCTTTCCGAAAAGTCCAAGATCGCTCCATTCGGACCAGTATCGAGTGAGATACGGTCTTTTGAGCTGAGGAGACTCCGGAGCTCCAGAACTCCGAAATCGCCTAAGGATAGTTCCATTGCGTGGAACGTCCGGTGTGTGCGTGTTTACCACAACGATGTGTCGATCCCTCTAAAACACACCCACACTCATACAAGTTTCATGGTATAGAAAAAGAAAGAAAACCCCAAACCAACCATAACAATTTTTACATGCATTCTTTTCAAAAGAAGTGGAATGCAAAGTGGAAGCTCTTCACCTTCGGGGTTTTCCGGCGTAGGGACGGAGATGGTTCCGGCGTGGTGGTACTGGTGCCCTCGCTTGCACTCTCTCAGCCACACTCACCTCACTCTCTACACTCTCTTCACTCTCACACTTGAGAGAGGAGGGGAAAATGGAAGGATGGAGGGAGAGGGTTGAGGAGGAGGAAGAGAGAAAATGAATTTCTCTCTCCTCCCTCCCTTAAATAGCCACTCCAAGAGATGGAGGGCTGGGATTAGAGGGGAGGAGATGGAGGGCTCTCCTCCCACACGCCCCCCCCTTCCTGTAGGTGCTATAAGGCTAGCCCAAGGGGATTTGACCCCCTTCATGATGGGCCTAGCTCAAGGGTGTACAACCCTTGAGCCTAGCCCACAACTACTCTCCCTAAATTAGGGAGAGTAGGTCTCCCCATAGACCACCTTTTGACCCTAAGGTCAAACCCCTTTTTAAAATCAAATCAACCCTTTTTTTTTTTTTTTACATGATGGGCTGGAGCTACCCCCCCCCTAAGGGGCGCCCCCCTCCAGCCCAATAGCCGTTGGGTTTTGGGCTACTACTTGTGGTAATGCCAAAACCCAACCCCAACTTTTGAAAATTCATGCTTTTTAAAAATGCTATTTAAATACCATTTTTTTATTATTATTGTTTTATTATTATTATTATTTTTTTAAAGTAGCATGGGCTGGGCTCATGCTCACGTGGGCCCCATGCTAACTACCTTTTCCAAATTCAAAATTAGGTCTTGGAGATTTTTTGAAAAAGTCTCTTCTAACTTTACAAAAAAAATCAAATTTTAATATCTCATAAAACCTTAGTAAATTTTTCATTTAAAAGCTAGGTTTCAAACTTTTAAGAAATTTCATTTCAAACCTTGCCCTTTTGAATTAAAACTTAAGTTTTAAGCTTATTTACTTAGGCTTTCCATTCTGACAAATTCACTCTCGTCGTGACTCGTATTTACCGATATACCCGTTTCGCCCTACTACCAGAAATATTTCCTAGTTTAGGTTTCCAATTCGGGATGAACCTACTTAGATGAGTTATAAATCTAGTCTAGGGATATCGGACCTTAGTTCGCCAAGGTCGTCCTTAATTGCTTCGTAAATCGAATCTTACGCGATTAAGACTTCGTATCACAAAAAATTCTTGCGACAAAGCAAGAGTATCAAATAATGAAGCACATGCCAATACAAAATATCTCAGAAATATCGTGGTTCTTACATCCTCCCCTCCTAAAAAGGGATTTCGTCCGCGAAATCACGAACGCTAGGCCACAAAAAGATCAGGGTATTTCTCCCTCATGCTGGCCTCCGGCTCCCATGTGCATTCTTCAATGCCATGGTGTTGCCACCATACCTTAACCAACGTAATGGTCTTGGTACGCAGAACCTGATCACGACGATCGATGATCTCAACAGGCCTCTCGGCCACAGTTAAGTCCTCTTGCACCTCGACATCTTCGTATCGGATGACGTGCGATGGGTCCGGAATGTACTTCCTCAACATCGACACGTGAAAAACATTATGAATTTGAGCATACCGCTGCGGTAGCTCAATACGATAGGCTGCTCCACCGATCCTCTCGAGGATCCTGAACGGCCCAACATATCTAGGACTCAACTTTCCCTTCTTTCCGAAACGAAAGACGCTCTTCGTCGGTGATACTTTCACGAAAACCATGTCGTCCACATCAAACTGAAGCTCTCGCCGCCTCTTATCGGCGTAGCTCTTCTGTCTGTCCTGAGCTGCCTTCAGACGTTCTCGGATCTTCTGCACTTGCTGAGTGTAGTGCTGAAGAACAATCGGCGATTCACTGGATCGATCGCTGATATCGTCCCAATATGACGGTGATCGGCAAGGTCTCCCATACAAAGCCTCGTACGGAGCCATACCGATACTAGCATGATAACTATTGTTGTAGGCAAACTCGACCAAACACAAGTGTGAATCCCATTCACCCTTCCAGTCGAGCATACACGCCCGCAACATATCTTCTAGTGTCTGAATCGTCCTCTCTGACTGGCCATCAGTCTGAGGGTGAAACGCTGTACTGAACTTTAACTTCGTTCCCAAAGCTGACTGCAACTGTCCCCACAGTCGCGACGTGAATCTGGGATCACGATCCGAAATGATAGATGTAGGTACGCCATGTAACCGTACAATCTCCCGGATATACAAGTCTGCTAAGCTCTCAAGCGGCTGACTAATCCGGATAGGTAAGAAGTGAGCAGACTTGGTGAGTCTGTCCACAATCACCCATATCGCGTCGTGCTTTCCCCTGGTTCGCGGTAAACCTACCACGAAATCCATCGTGATATCCTCCCATTTCCACTGAGGAATCTCAATCCTCTGCATGGAACCACCGGGACGTTGGTGCTCGATCTTGATTTGCTGACAAGTCAAACACCTCAAAACATACGCTGCGACCTCACGCTTCATCCCGTTCCACCAATACCGTCGTTGAAGATCCTTAAACATCTTAGTACCACCAGGATGGATGGTGTACTTCGACAGATGTGCCTCATCAAGAATCTCCTTCCTCAACTCAGGGGCATTTGGCACCCAAAGTCGATCCTTCATGCGGATACAACCGCTGTCATCAATACGAAAGACTGAGCCGTCTTCACGAGCTCGGTCAACAAACTTCTGATACTGAGCGTTCTGCTTCTGCGCCTCGATAACTTTAGGCAAGAACTCTAACCGAATGGCCAACCCCGACAATCTGATCGTTCCGCTTTCGACTGCAAATGGCTTCCAAGCCACAAAATCTTCGATCAACTTCTGGCTCCACACAAGACTAGCTAGAACACTGCTCGATTTGCGGCTAAGCGCATCTGCCACAACGTTCGCCTTACCAGGGTGGTAAGACAATGTAAACTCATAATCCTTGATAAATTCGAGCCAACGACGTTGTCTCATATTTAGCTCCTTCTGGGAAAATAAATACTTGAGACTCTTATGGTCAGAAAAGACCTCAAACGTATCTCCGTACAGATAATGTCGCCATGACTTCAAGGCGAACACCACTGCTGCTAACTCCAAGTCATGAGTCGGATAGTTCCTTTCGTGAATCTTCAGCTGTCGCGAAGCATATGCAATAACACGACCATGCTGCATGAGCACGCATCCCAGGCCTGTACCTGAAGCGTCTGTGTACATCACAAAACCGCCTCTACCAGAAGGTAAAGCTAACACCGGAGAGGTAGTCAGCTTCGTCTTCAGGATCTGGAAACTCTCTTCACAAGAGTCGGTCCACTCGAACTTGATTCCTTTACGCAAAAGCTTCGTCAAAGGAAGCGCGATCCTGGAGAAGTCCTGAATGAAACGTCGGTAGTAACCAGCTAACCCGAGAAAACTACGGATATCGGTAACAGACTGCGGCTGCTTCCAGTCCAACACCGCTTCGACCTTTGCCGGATCAACTGACACACCATCACTGGATATCACATGACCCAAAAACATAACTCGTCGAAGCCAAAACTCGCACTTGGAGAACTTGGCGAACAATCTGTGCTCCTGAAGTACTCCCAACACGATACGCAGATGCTCTCGGTGCTGCTCAGGGGTCTCTGAGTAGATCAAGATGTCATCGATGAATACGATCACGAACGTGTCCACGAATGGACGGAAAATACGATTCATCAGATCCATGAATGCTGCTGGTGCATTCGTGAGCCCAAAAGGCATCACAACGAACTCGTACAACCCGTACCTAGTTTGAAAAGCTGTCTTTGAGACATCTTCTTCTCTGATCCGGAGTTGATGATAACCCGATCTGAGGTCGATCTTCGAGAATATCTTTGCTCTCTGTAACTGGTCAAAGAGATCTTCTATTCTCGGCAACGGATACTTATTCTTAATCGTTGCTTGGTTGAGCATTCTGTAATCAATGCACAACCTCAGGGATCCGTCTTTCTTCTTCACGAACAACACAGGTGCACCCCACGGCGATGCACTGTTTCTGATAAATCCTTGCTCCATCAACTCTCCCAACTGACGCTTCAGTTCTTCGAGTTCTGCTGGAGCCATATGATACGGTGCCTTTGAGATCGGAGTTGTTCCAGGCAACAACTCAATACAAAATTCGATCTCACGCTTCGGAGGTAATCCAAGCAGTTCCTCAGGAAACACATCGGGGAACTCCCGAACTACGTCAAGATCCTCAATAGGGGTTTAACACCGAGTCAACTGGGGCGATACTGACCAAGAAAGCAGTACCCCCATTCCGCAAATACTTCTGAACTTTAAATGACGAAATCATACGACTGTCTCGAATAGGTCGAGCAAGGCTGATCTCCAAAACTGGACGATCAGGAGGGTACAGAACCACCTTGCTCTCTCTGCACAAAACTTGAGCATGATACTCAAATAACCAATCCATGCCTAGAATGACATCAAACTCCGTCATGTCTAGCAGGATTAAGTCAGCTGGCAAGCTCTGACTTGCCACTGACACCTCTATGCTCGGAATGTACAAAGTACACAAGGACTGATTACCAGTCGGTGTACGCACTTCCAATGGGCATTTCAGCAACACAGCAGTCATAGGCAAGGAACTAGCAAATCTAGAAGCTATAAACGAATGCGAAGCACCACAGTCGAACAGAGTAAAAGCTGCATGACCAGCGACTGGAATAGTACCTTGGACCAACTCTCCTTTGGTCACTTGCTCGATAGTGGCTGCGTAGGCACGCCCTGCCACTGTCTTCTGATTACCCGTCTTCTGCTGAGAAGATTGCTGCGGCGGGTACGATTGCTGCAGCTGCTGAGGAGGTCGCTGAGGTGCTGACTGCGACGTTCCTTGTGTATTCCTCCTTAGATCGTCGGACTGCTTCTTCCGACAATCCCTGATGTAGTGGCCCATCTTGCCGCAATAGATACATCCTCCGACGTCACGAGGACAAGGTCGGCCTGGGTGATCCATACGACACTCCGGGCATCCCGATGTCGCCACTACCTGATTCTGCTGCTGAGGCTGACGACTCTGTTGCTGACGGTTGTTGCGGTTCTGATGGTTCCTCTTTGCTGGCGGGGCGGACTTCTTTCCACCCGAGTTCTGCTGATAGGATCTCTTCTTAGGCCAACTCTTTTGGCCTATCTGCTGCGGTTTCCCTCTGGACTGTGGAGTCTTCTGGGATTCTATCCATTCCTGCTCCAGGAGTGTAGCCGTCTCCAGGGCTTCCTCAAGAGTCGAGGGAGCGCGTGAGATCACTCTCAGACGCAGTGCTAACTTCAAACCGCGAGTGAACTTCATCGCTTGTTCCTTCTCGGTCACGTATACATGCGGAGAGAAGCGCTCTAGGCTTCTGAACTTCGTGATGTAGTCCGCCAAAGTAGAGTTCCCCTGCTGAAGGTCGAGGAACTCCTGCATCTTCCGACTGCGCTCGTGGGTCGGGAAGTAGGCCGCGTAGAAAACCTCCACGAACTGCTCCCACGAAACGGCTCCGCCCGCAAACCTGACATCCCAGGTGGTCGCCCACCACCTTTCGGCATCCTTCCGGAGCCGATACGTGCCAAAATCCACCTTTCGGTCATCACTGACCTGCAGCACACGAAAGATTCTCTCGATCTCTCGTATCCAGTCCTCGGCTGCCTCAGGAGAAGACTTCCCATCGAATGACGGAGGGTTCATAGCCATGAACTGCTTGTAGGGTACGGCTGTCGCTACTAACACCGGGGAAGGAGTAGGAACAGGAGTCTCTCGTCCCTGAGAGGCTTGCATGTTCTCCCCCATGGCACGCATGGCCTCGGCCTGCCTGCCTACAACCTCAGCCAGGTTGTCCAAGGTGTCCATGATGTTGTTGCAACGTTCACGCCAAGCCATCTTGACAACAATGAGACTCGTATAAGCAAAGAGTAGATACCAAAACAAAATTTCATTATACGATCAAAGATGCATACATATATGTAGTACAAGCCAAAATTACCCTTTATAACAGGGTTACATGATACATTCCTCCGTAACAACCGCAGACACTGACTCAGTGTCCCAACAAAACATTCATATCGGTGCGACCGCTCTCACTTCTTACTAGTGTAGAGGTCGCGGTAGCTGTTCCGGTTCCCGCACCGTCTTCGCTTCGGACAAGGAGTTGAAGAAGGTGTGCACTTGGGTAAACCTGATGCAGTATGCACCCCTTCCACTGGGTCAGCTGCCAGGTCTTCCAATTTACGCTGGCACTCAGCCTTAATATGCCCTTTAAGGCCACAACGAAAGCAGTGACACCATTCCCGTGGGCAAATCTGCCCCTCATGGCAGACTTTACATCTCTCACACGGAGGTGCCGGAGGTGCCATCATCTGAACACCTCGTGCCAAATGCTTCACAGCATGATCTAGGGATCTTACGCCCTGACTTAGGTCACGTACTGCTTCTAGGATCATTTCGTACCTTGGGTCTGACGACATCTATCAAACCACATTCGAAGCATGTATATGTATAAACTAAGTAGCACAAGAAACAACGATAATCAACATAATTAACCGAGCCAAACATACTTACAGTGCGATGAACGATGCACGCAGAAGTCTTGGACCACACTTAAAGCTGCTCTGATACCAATCTCTGTGACGCCCCAAAACCCCGACCTTGTAAAAACCTTTGGTTTTTGAGCAAAAATTTATTTTTTTTTGAAAGGATTTAAAACGAATAGCGGAAGTACAAAGGGGTAAGCAAAGGCCGCAAGTCTGAGCGGGCCACAGTAAAAGATACAAACCACATATCCATTCCCATTACATATAATATCAGAGTTTTACAAAATGAGACTAAAACCACCCATACAACGAGACTCTCCCAAAATGAGAGGAAAACTCCCCTCAAACCCCAAAACAAGACACGGACCAAGATCTGCAGCTAAGTGTGGGTCTCAAGTCTCCAACCGTATACCGTCGCATCGCCACTGCGCCTACTCATCACCTGTATCCCCATAAAACGGGGTCAGAACTCTTGCGAGTTGGTGAAGAACAACAACATTGTATATCCATTTTATCAAGAAAAGGCACATATCATGCAATAGGTAAAATGACAGATATATGTGCAAGTGTCAGGTAAGTGCTCGTGCTAGAAGACTGTAAAACTACAAGTAAGTAGCAGTGCAACAACTGAAACAGAGCAGCAACTAACCAATAAGGTACAATAATTAAAGGAAGTACAAGCAGTGCCAAAGTAAGCAAGTAACCAACTACTGTACGTTAGTCTGTTTGGTTAGTCTTTATGTTCTTCTTTTTAACCTCCTTCGGGTACGCGAAGGAAAAACCCTCGAGTTCTGTGAGACATGCACCCGGCGTCTATTATTAAATTTCTAGTGTGGTAACCGGGGATGCTACAGAACGAGCAAAACCACCTGCGGGCGACACGCAGCCAGGAGAAACCTTTCGCAGGGGCAAAGGATTGCAATCCGTACTACTGCAGTAGCAAAGGTCCCTGTGGAGGGCAACCTTGACCTCCCTAACTCCGAGTGACTGGAGGTCAGAGGGCACATCGGCTCCTCAAAAGAACAGGTCGTAGTAACGACACGTCACTCGGGGCTGTACCATTCACCCTCTCCCTGGGTGACCAAATTTGTGAATGGGGCGCGGCAGGATTATCTTGTTTAGGCTTATTCTTCAAGTTGTACCTCCCTTCGAGGTAGTCGTGCCTCGTGGTCCCCGCGGGGTACGCAAACGAGGACTTGGCCTGCCCATCCACGTGCTCAGCCTCTCACGGCCACCACGAGCACATCGCCTGTGAAGACGATATTATAACATTTTCATTTTTATGCCTAGGGTGACACAAGGTGTGAGTACACTCTCACAAACCCGGGCCACTGCCCGAAGACTCCAACCGAGTCCCAAACCTCAACAGGTCAAAAGTGTCATACCCTACAGTGCTTTCAGTTCTTTCCAGGAGTATGTCACATCGAGTACAAAACACACCTCTGGTGCGTCGTATATCCATTGATATACGAATGTGAGCCAAAACAAGAAGTACTCGACGGACCTTAACGGGTGACATACGTGTCATGATGTGCCACGTGCATAAACCACACATTATCACAATTTGGAACACATATTCATAGAGGCACAAATCTGAGCGATAACAGGCTCCAAATATATATATCAACATGTTCGTACGACAACCAGTGTCCAAAGCTTTAAGCATGAATTTCCCAAATACACATATTTTCGCCGCCCTACGTCGGCTACAACACTTAGCGAAACCATTCGCTTAGGGAAGACCGTAGTGTAGACACTGATGAGTGTCGAGAAAGGTTCTTAAAGTAACCCCATGTGTACGGGGATTACGTCAATACATCCATGAGGTGCCACCGCACTAGCAAAACTCAAAAAGGTCAAAACGACGGTTTTCTGCTGAAAACGTTGAAAGACCCAATACTTGGGTAACGTAATAAGGTACATGGGCAGCGTACCGCTCGCCACACTATACCCCTTTCCAAACTCACCACGATGTGGCAGCGAAGGCTAAGGTGGTCATTCTGGACCACTGACGTGACGGCAAGGGTATAATGGCACAATGTGTGCCGAAATGCCAAAAGGCTAATCGTAGCCCACCAGGCCCTATAGGCAGTTCCGAACCATGCACCGTTGGTGCCAAGTGTACAAAACGGCTGCTTGGACATCATACACGTGCTACAAGGAGTCTATTAGTGACTCTCTATCGGTTTTGCCTTCATGCGTGCATTTTCGTGCTTTTTGAAATGGCGGCAAGTGGAAATCGCATATATAGGTAGTCTAGGCCTGTTGTCCCAAACTCATAGGGCTGTGACAGCCACCAACACGAGCTTCACTAAGCTCTACACGAGGCTACTGGGTGGGTGCAGCAGGTCACGCAACCACCTAGTGGTTGGCTAAGCTTTGCGGGCGCACTTAGCACCCGCCGCCACCATAAGGCTCCCACCGGGGTCATTTGGGCAGCCTGGTCTGCTGGACCAGACCCGGACCTACCTTGGTCTGACCTATGTGTCAGACCCTAGGCTGCTAAGGCGGCAGCCTGCAATGGGCCGCGAACAGCCTGCACCATGGGGTGCAGCTAGGGTGCGGTTGGAAGGCGACGGCCAGCGACCAGCTGGTCTGGTCCACGTTGGACCAGACCCTGCCGGGTCTAGGAGGGAACCTCCTTGGCCAAGGGACAGCCAGCAGCAAGGCTGCGGCCTGCTGGCTGCTGGGGCGTGTCCCAACGAAAAGGGTGCTCCGGGTGTAAAGCACACCCGGTTACCCAAAACCACGGGCGTCCCGTGTGGCGCCCCTTCCCCATATGATTGGGGAAGTCCCAATAGGTGGGTCCGAACCCCGAAGTGGGTCAGACCACCCTGCCATACCGAACGCTGCAGAGGTTGCAGCGGGACACGGCGAGTCCCGATCGATCTCTCTCTCCCTTTTTTTTTTATACATATATATATAGTTATATAGTTATTTACATGGCCCAAGAATAGCCTAAAAGATGACCCGATTTGGGGTCCGTCCGCACCAAAATAGCAAAAACTGTAAACACGGAACTCGTAGATCCACGTCTCGGCTTCGCACAGACACCAAGATCACTCTGATCCGACCATCGGTCTGGAAAAGGGCGCTGTGTTACCAGACAGTGTCTGGAACTTTCTGGACCACTATCAAAACCCTGTCAGTCTGCTAAAACCTGACTTTTTGAAGGGTTTACAAAACGAATCAGGGAAAATTTCCAACATCGAAGTCGTAGATAATCATTTTACCTTTCCGAAAAGTTATAACATGAAAAATTCCGACAAACAGTTTGAGAAATACCACCGGATTACCGGACGATGTTCAGGACTTCCTGTACACTGACAGAAGTTCTGAACGTCTGCTAAAAACGAGGCTTTTTAGCGATAGTTGCAGACCGAAACAGTGAAAACTGTAAACATGTAAGTTGAAGAACATTGTTTCCCCTTTCCGAAAAGTCCAAGATCGCTCCATTCGGACCAGTATCGAGTGAGATACGGTCTTTTGAGCTGAGGAGACTCCGGAGCTCCAGAACTCCGAAATCGCCTAAGGATAGTTCCATTGCGTGGAACGTCCGGTGTGTGCGTGTTTACCACAACGATGTGTCGATCCCTCTAAAACACACCCACACTCATACAAGTTTCATGGTATAGAAAAAGAAAGAAAACCCCAAACCAACCATAACAATTTTTACATGCATTCTTTTCAAAAGAAGTGGAATGCAAAGTGAAAGCTCTTCACCTTCGGGGTTTTCCGGCGTAGGGACGGAGATGGTTCCGGCGTGGTGGTGCTGGTGCCCTCGCTTGCACTCTCTCAGCCACACTCACCTTACTCTCTACACTCTCTTCACTCTCACACTTGAGAGAGGAGGGGAAAATGGAAGGATGGAGGGAGAGGGTTGAGGAGGAGGAAGAGAGAAAATGAATTTCTCTCTCCTCCCTCCCTTAAATAGCCACTCCAAGAGATGGAGCGCTGGGATTAGAGGGGAGGAGATGGAGGGCTCTCCTCCCACACGCCCCCCCCCCTTCCTGTAGGTGCTATAAGGCTAGCCCAAGGGGATTTGACCCCCTTCATGATGGGTCTAGCTCAAGGGTGTACAACCCTTGAGCCTAGCCCACAACTACTCTCCCTAAATTAGGGAGAGTAGGTCTCCCCATAGACCACCTTTTGACCCTAAGGTCAAACCCCTTTTTAAAATCAAATCAACCTTTTTTTTTTTTTTACATGATGGGCTGGAGCTACCCCCCCCTAAGGGGCGCCCCCCCTCCAGCCCAATAGCCGTTGGGTTTTGGGCTACTACTTGTGGTAATGCCAAAACCCAACCCCAACTTTTGAAAATTCATGCTTTTTAAAAATGCTATTTAAATACCATTTTTTTATTATTATTGTTTTATTATTATTATTATTTTTTTAAAGTAGCATGGGCTGGGCTCATGCTCACGTGGGCCCCATGCTAACTACCTTTTCCAAATTCAAAATTAGGTCTTGGAGATTTTTTGAAAAAGTCTCTTCTAACTTTACAAAAAAAATCAAATTTTAATATCTCATAAAACCTTAGTAAATTTTTCATTTAAAAGCTAGGTTTCAAACTTTTAAGAAATTTCATTTCAAACCTTGCCCTTTTGAATTAAAACTTAAGTTTTAAGCTTATTTACTTAGGCTTTCCATTCTGACAAATTCACTCTCGTCGTGACTCGTATTTACCGATATACCCGTTTCGCCCTACTACCAGAAATATTTCCTAGTTTAGGTTTCCAATTCGGGATGAACCTACTTAGATGAGTTATAAATCTAGTCTAGGGATATCGGACCTTAGTTCGCCAAGGTCGTCCTTAATTGCTTCGTAAATCGAATCTTACGCGATTAAGACTTCGTATCACGAAAAATTCTTGCGACAAAGCAAGAGTATCAAATAATGAAGCACATGCCAATACAAAATATCTCAGAAATATCGTGGTTCTTACATTGCTCTCCTTTTTAGATGCCTTTTACTCAAGTACAGGCTGATCAGGGCGAGTAAATTAGATGTGTCGTTCGCGACAAAGCATACAAGCATAGTGCTCATGCATCCAATCTATGCCAAGTATCACATCATAACCGACCATATCCAAAAGGATAAGGTTGGCAGGGAGGTTTAGCCTTGCAATTGTAACCTCTACTCTGGATAGATAGGTACGAGCTATAGAGCTACCACTCGAAGGTGTGATAACTTCTAGAATATATCCCAACAAAGTCGGTGTGACATCAATCAAATTTGCAAAACATACAGATAGGAAGGAGTGTGTAGCATTTGTGTCAAAAAGAACTTTAGCATTAAATTTTGCAATAGGGATTGTACCTTCAATGACGTTGGCATCCTCTTGCAACTCCTCTGCAGAAGTCACATACACACGTCCAGTAGCTTTCTTCTGTCTCTGCACCTCAGACTGTTGAGGTCGCTACTGCTGAGGCTGTTGTGGTCCTCTAGGAACAGGGGCAGATCCCTCCTGAGCCGGCCTCATAGTGCAGTCTTTGATGAAGTGACCATGTTTCCCACATCTGAGACATGCACCTGAGACTCTGTAGCAGACTCTAGGATGCCTCTTGTTGCAGTGCTTACATACTGCATAAGTCTGTGGTGCTTGTGTGACACCCTATTGTCCCTTGGCCTTCTTTGCAGGTGGCGCCTTATTACTCTCTCCAGCTGGTCAAGGGGCCTTATTCCATTGACCTTCGACTTGCCAAAATGGCTAGGTCGAGTCTTCTTAGAAGACTCCCAATCATTCTGCGTCACAAAGACATCGTTACAACCTATCAAGATTGTTTTTGGAAAACCAAAAAGTAGGTTCTAGTTTTCCCCACCTGTAGTACCGTGGCCATCTCGATGGCCTGGTTGAGGTTTTGAGGATGGCTAGTCAGCACTCTCGTCCTGAGGCCATCACGTAATCCATGCACATACTTCTTAGCTCGCGCCTCATCGGTGGTATAAGTATGTGGGCAATACTTCTCTAACTGTCAGAAGCGTGTAGTGTACTCTGCCACCTTCATAGACACCGGTCAAAGATCCACAAATTCCTGCATCTTGCGATCACGTGCGTACTGAGAAAAATAGGTATCCATGAACACCACTGTAAACTCCTCTCATGTGAGGGCGCGTCGCTCATTGGGCATGTAGCGTACCTCACGTGTCGTCTCCCACCAGCTCTTGGTGTCACCCTGGAGCCGGTAGGTGGCAAAAGAAACATGTCTCTTGGTAGAAACCTCGAGAATCTAAAAAATCTCACCTATGGCGTGGAGCCATTCCTCAGCCGTGTCTGGATCCTCCTTGCCAGTGAAAGCAGAAGGGCTCAACTCCATGAAGCGCTTGTATGACGCTCCATTGGTTGCGACAACCGGTGCCACTACATGTCTCTCATGCTGATGGCCTGTGCCATTGTCATTAGCCCCGTTGCCAGCATGGTTCTGACAATAGGCTGTCAAATTCGTGAGGGCTTAAAAAATGAAGTCCCTCTGGGCAGTCCAACCTGGGGGCTATCGTCCGACCATCTACAAACACACACATGAATTCAAATTACTTATAAGTTGGGCATAAATAAAAAATTCTTATTCATGTGACCCTATCAGATCTACGTTCTGATTCTGATTCATAACAACTCATCAAAACTAATAAAAATTGAAATATACTTACAACGATGGTGGTCGGTTGAACGAGCTTTGAGTCATACTTTCCTTATGCTCTGATACCATGGTTGTAACACCCCAATTTTTGTAACCTGAAAAATGGTGGATTTTTTTTTTAAATACATTTAAATCTTTTAGCAGTTAACAGCGAAAAAACACATTGGGTACAAAACTTGGCATGCTACTACATACAAATGCTTGCAAACATATAATTATGAAATTTAAAATTTAACAACTAATTAACCATGCATGAAATAAAATCAAAGTTTCACAATATCCAAAATTAATCACATTTGTCCTTGAATTGATTTAAAATAAAATTAGAGTTCAAAATCCATGAAGCAGATGATAGATAGGCTCAGTCCCCATCGCAACCTTCTGCCTTCGCACGTAACTACCTACTCTTCACCTGAAAAATATTAAACCATATAGGGTCAGACAAAACATGTCTCAGTAGAGTGAAATATGCTAAACTTATAAGACAAAATACAAGGCAAAGATTTCAATAGAGATTTTATGGTTTAACATTGAATTTAACTAAAACAATCATACAACTAATCATGCATGTTTAGAATTTTCACATTTAATAAAAAAACATTAATTCATACATTCGAAATATAAAATGCATGAGCAGATAATATGCATGACTTACCATATGCAGAAGCTCTTCAATGCATGCATATTTTCTTATCTTTAATTATATTTTTTTAATTAGATGATGCATGCTATGCCAAATTAGTGCACACACAATTTAAGTTATCACTTATTAGCCCTGCTGATACGACACAGGCAGACATTCTCAGATCAGGACCATGACTCAGGACGTGTTTTACATACAGGGGTGGCTTTAGCCTGGCCAGGTCCATTCACTAAGACGGGGTGAGGGACGTTAATACGAGAGAGATTCCCAACACCTTTCAACCTAATGCACCCGTTTTTTCTCATGAGTACTAGAACCTCTATGCTGCAGTCTAATGCAGAGGTTTTTCCCATAAAATTATGGGAGGGGAGGAGCAACCTTCTGTTGCCCGTAACAGACTTGCCCCACAAAGTTGTGTATCACTTTCTACTCTCCCAGCAAGTACCTTGAGTTTTAATGTTACATGATTACTTGATTACAATTTTACTTTTTATGCAACATTAACTTGAACTACTTTATGATTGTGGATGCATTTTTATAAAGCAGTGTAAAGATTCACTTAATACAACTTGTAACCGAACTTGAGCACATGTGAGGTATGAATATCTTACTCGTTTTTACACACCACATAGCACATGTACATAGAAAATTCAATAAAGAACATGTATATGAACATCCACATCAATGAAACAGTCATATTATCACGATAAGTAAGCATACATATAGCCCACACATTTTCAAAATTTAAAAGATAAACTTGCATTCATTGGATCCTTAGATCCTTGATCTTAGATGTGTAGACTTTTATTAACAATTCATGTTATAATCACATAAACTTTGCATAAAATCAGACCTGCATAATCATTCACATAATGCATGATAATTCAATGAAGAAATTTGCATAAAAACATATAAAGTATGCATCTCTTGAACCTTGATCTATAAATTTGTCATAAATTTACTAAATTCTTAACTCTGCCCGACTAGTACAGAGCTCACAAAAAAATTTTGACTCTATGAACAGAGCTAAAATTTCTAAAATATATAGAAAATTTTATTAGTTGTTCGTAGCCGCAAACCGTTCATAAAAACTCCTCTATATGAGGGAGTTACAAACGTTTTACTATGGACCTATCATCTTTTGTTCCAACTATCACAGGAACGAGCTCAGTTCTTGAAACGAGCCCAAATTTTCACAGTAGATGAAAAATTTTGTTAGCTTTCCAACGCAATAATTCGTTTGTCAAAACTTTTCTAGACGAGGGAGAATCGACTATTTTACTAGATGGAGGTCAAGCCAGAAACCTGAAACTTCTGAGATTTGCATTCGGGTGAGCCAAACCGAGTCACCCGAATCCCGAAATAACTCAAAAGAAATGAGCAATAAGCAAGAAATAAAATTAATAAAAATCCACAATATTCACAGTAGATTAAACAAATTATATTCTATCAGAAATTATCAACTCTTGCATAAATCAACTGACAAAATTTACTTTGTTGATGCATTTACCGTTTTCTTTTATGAGAAACCTAATTTTTGCTAAAATCACAATATCCCAAAATTTTGATCATAGAAAGCCCTAAAATTTTTACAGTATGTCTACAACAACATATTCTACCAACCTAAATCATTATTTTTAAGAAAATCATGGCATAAATCAAGTATTAATTATTTTCACAAATTTATCTTTCTGAGGAACCATTTTTTATAAAAAACAAGCTTTCAAAAAGGGTTTTCTTTAGGGGAAAACATGTTTTTGCCATGGATCATTAGATCTGAGTCAAACCCACAGTTAGGAGGGTTGGATCATGATCTAAACTCATGAAAAAAATATAAAAATTCATGCCAAGAACTCCGTTCTTGCAAGAAAAGCATACAAACCCTACCTTTTGTTGAAGAAAACGTTTTTTGATGGTTTGATGGATCTTTTTGCACGATGCATCCGATCAGATCCTTATTCTAGTAAGAGGAGGGCCTTGGATAACCTTAATACACCCCTTGAGGTCTGGATCTTTCACTCAAGAAGCAAAAGAAACCCTAAAGAAAAAGGAAAAAGGGAAGGAAAATAGAGGGGAAAGAGAAGAGGGTTTTTGGGGGAGAGAGAAAGAGCTCTAAAATCTTTTTCAACCCAAATGAGGGGGGCGTGAACTAAGAGAGGGATTTATAGCCCCTCTTGAGTTAGGTAATGGGCTGGAATTAATTCCAGCCCATGATCAAAACAAGGGAAATCATTTGGAGCCCTTGATCTCCACTTTAACCATTCAAGCTTTAAATAAGCTTGAAATTCACCATTTTTTTTTCAATTTAAAGCTTGAAGTAGGATGCCACATAGGATGGGACAGACCACCTATGGACTCCTACTGAACTATAAAATATGTTTAATTTATGAAAAAATCTATTATATTAAATCATAATTAACTAATAGTTAAATTCCAATTAAAATCGTTTTTGTTCTATATAACCATAAATCACGTGAAAATGTAAAGGTATTGAGTATAAGCTAATTCCAACTTATTAAGCATGTTAATATATATATTTTTACAATCTACTTTTGTTAATTTACTTCATTTAAATAGATTTCCTTAAAAAAATTGAATTTTTCTTTTTAAGAGAAACGTTTTCCTATGGTCATCACTTGGGATTTTCTCTAATATCAAAACCATGTAGGGTTTATATTTAGTACATTTTGACATAATTAAACCCCCCTAAGCCTTACGAATATACTCAAACATTCATTTTAAAAAAAATCATGATTGTATATTAGCACGAAATTCAAGAATTTCACAATATTATAGAAAAAGGACTTAGAACTTTTTCGGATATTACACTTTGACTCGATTATATTGGCATAGCATGATTGGACACAGATGATCTGAGCCTTAGAGTTAGGATTAGGGTCCTACAATTATTTCAGAATTTGTGCATTTAGAGTTAAATTCCAATTAAAATCGTTTTTGTTCTATATAACCATAAATCACGTGAAAATGTAAAGGCATTGAGTATAAGCTAATTCCAACTTATTAAGCATGTTAATATATATATATATATTTTTACAATCTACTTTTGTTAATTTACTTCATTTAAATAGATTTCCTTAAAAAAATTGAATTTTTCTTTTTAAGAGAAACGTTTTCCTATGGTCATCACTTGGGATTTTCTCTAATATCAAAACCATGTAGGGTTTATATTTACTACATTTTGACATAATTAAACCCCCCTAAGTCTTACGAATATACTCAAACATTCATTTTTAAAAAAATCATGATTGTATATTGGCACGAAATTCAAGAATTTCACAATATTATAGAAAAAGGACTTAGAACTTTTTCGGATATTACACTTCGACTCGATTATATTGGCATAGCATGATTGGACACAGATGATCTGAGCCTTAGAGTTAGGATTAGGCTCCTACAATTATTTCAGAATTTGTGCATTTAGAGTCAACCTTTTAGGGATTGTTGTATGCGCATACATGTTTTTGCGGGATGTGTGAATGTATATCTGTTATTTTCTATTTAATTTTCTTGTAGTACCTTGCATTCTCTTTTACTTTTACAAAGATTTTATCAAACCCTAGACAATTTTTCAAAAAATTCTTTATTTTCCTTCAAAACTCCAGGTGATTTCTATCCTTCCTTCCCTCTGGATCTCGAATTTCCAGTCTTGTTTTGATCCTGCCTGTAATTTTTCAAAAAATCATGTATATTATTTCCCTTATTTATTCTTTATTTTCCAGTTCATCTTGATGGCATCCAGTCAGCTTGATTTTGTCTTTCCTAAGAGCCATATCTCTTACGATGTGTGACAAGGTCTCCCTGAACGTCGAACTCTGAACCTTTCTTTCCCTGATGGTATTATTCCTGGCTCAAAAACTTCTCCTATATGTTCTGAGATCATCTAAGTGAATGCGGATTAGAGTTGGAAGCGATAGTTGATAAGCACTTCGTCAATGGAAATTTGATTCAAGCACTGGCTGAGTGGTGAAATCTGTGCACCTGTACCTTCTGGTTCCTGTGGGGAGAGATGACTCTACTATTGGATGAATTTTCAAAGATTATGGATCTACTTGAGCTAGCTGGTCAGCTAGAAGATCCATTAGAGCAACAGTTTCTCATTAATGTCAAGGGACTCGACCCCCAAGACGCTTTACCTGAATGACTAGACACAGATCTTGGCCACTGATAGAAGTATATGAGAGTTAGTGTGTCGACTTGTTTGAGCTATATCAACATTATAGAACATTTGAAGAAGTCAATTCTTTATCCCGAGAAGCGCAAGAAAGGATTCAGCATGCCATGATCTTATACACAGTAGGACTAGCCTTATTCCAGGACGGACATAACTACGTTGACATCAAAACAGTGCAACTTTTGCAAAGATGGGGAAGTCAGCAGACCAACCGTCTCTCGATCGCCATGGCCGCACTTGCCTCCTTGTACCGTAGATTGACCCGCTTCACGCTCAAAGATTCGATCTTAATAGAAGGGTGCATCTACGGATTGCAATCTTGGTTCTTTCGGCACGTGCCAACTTGAGCAAGTTCTTTCAGATATAACGACAAAGAGCCAGTACCTACTCCTTGGTACAGATTCTTGATTGAGAATCTCCGTGAAGAAGAAATCGTGTGGGATTACTTCGATCATCGAGAGTCGCCCCCTCGATACACTTATGCGCATGGCAAGCGACTCAAATTACTCAGACCATTCTTCTCTATCTATTACCAGTCAGAGTTATACATCAGGCAGTTCTCGTAGAGGCAGAAGCCTATTGATACTCGAATGTTATCAAGCATTGTGCTAGAATTCGATCTAAAGTATGCTCAATGGTCCAGAACATATCACTCTGCTAGATATAGCTGAAATTCTTTTGTCATCCTTACTATTTTTCCTAGTCCTCGAGTGTCCTCTGATTATCATGAGTAGTGGCAGATTATTTGTCCACCCCCTCTTTGTCAAGTTTATTATCAATAAAATAATTTTCCTTCAACAATTCTTATCTTATCATGGATTGACGACCTCGTCTAGGTAACAAGGCATATCTTAGTTGCTCACTTCTTCCATTAAGAATGGCAAACCAATTATCGCAATTCCAACGACAACCCAATCCTTGGTAAAGGGATATCCTTCAAATTGTCGACCTGATTTTCTCCAATCATTTTCCCTTATTTTATCTCAAATCATCCTCTAAGTCTAATCATCCGTCTTATTCTGCAGAGAGCACTCGCGATTCCACATGGTTCAGATAAGGTTTGGCAAGAAAACTACACTCGTCTAGTATACCAGTTACTCTTCCACATTCAAGCAAGAAATTGACTCCCCGGGTTCTGCCAAGGACCAAAGGCAGCAAGCTAACAATGATATTGATCCATACATATACTCATTATTTCAGAAAATGGTGAGTAAGATGATGACTGAGCAGGTAGAGGCTAGTTCAGGCAAAATCCCCAATAAGAAGAAAGTTAAGGGTTGCACTGTGAAAAAAGCATATGAAGATCTCAAAGAAATGGGTTCAACACGAAGATACTTCTGATGAAGCTGATTCAGTGGGTGATACCGATGAAGAGTAAAAAGCTCTCATCCTAACTCAGCAGGCATTCCAAAAGTCAGCCAATAAGCTTAAGGGTCAGTTTGTGGAAGACCCAGTTCAGACGCAGCTCAAGGAGATGACCAAGATGGTCAAGGATTTGCATGCCCGTGATAAAGGCAAGAAAGTCTACACAAGTGAAGACTTTTACGATGGTGTTATCATTATAATTTTTTTCCCTCCCTCTGCGAGTCAAACTTGACCAAAGCTTTGAAAATGGTTTTGAAAATTACTCGCCTCCATTTTTGAAATTTATGGGAAAATTCCGTGGAATGGGATCCGCCTGTCGGTACGAGGTTTAACAGTTCCTGACACCTTTACCAGGGGTAATTGAACCAAGGATCAAATGTGTGCTTTAACTAAGTTCAATTATCTGAATCATGCTCTATTTTCCTAAAATGCACAGAGAATCAGGCATATGCTATGAAATCTTAGAAAATATGCACATTTTGAGAAACATGGTGTTTGCTTCTGATATTTGGAAAATGCTTGGAAAAGGAATTCTTGCGAAAATCATGAATTCCATTGGAAATTATAAATTGCATTGGAAAATAACTTTTGAAGGAAAAATTGATTCTCAGGAAAATTGGAACTTTGAGAAAATCGATTTTTGAGATTTAAACTGTTTTTCTAAGAAAATTGATTTCTAAAGAGGATTTGAGAATTCTGAGAAAACCAATTTCAGAAGTAATTCAAAGATTTTGAGAAAATCGATTTGTGAACTTTGAAAATGAAATTAAGAATGTTAAAACATTAGAAAATCATGATTTGAACTTGGAAAATACTTGAAATATCATTTGAAAACTCAAAGTTTTGAGAAATTAATTTCTGAGAAAGACTTAGAAAATTATGAGAAAATCGATTTCTTTGAATTGAAATAAAAGTATATGATTGTTTGAAATGAATGAATATGGATTTGAAAGACATTTTTTTGAGGAATTGAGAAAATCTTTTTGAGAAATGCAGTGCATTTTGAAGTTAGCCTAAGAGTGTAGGCTGAATGTGGCTAATATAAAGATCACAAATCTGGGTTTCATTTGTATTCTGACTATGGCCATAAATACGAATTCTATCAAGTTTGTCAACTCCCTAAGAGCTTGTGAACATTCCATTTGTGTCAACCATAGTGGATTTGGAAAACGTGCATGAATTGACATACATCAGATATTGAAATTTATGAAATCAAACTATATGCAATGCATCCTATTCTATGCAGGAAATGTAACTCTTATTCCAAATATTACATCTGATATTTACATTGAATGAAATAAAAGAAAAATAAATATTTTTTCTTTCTTAATATTCCTCCAAAATTAGAAAGCAAGTTAGCACAAAATTGTAGGTTTATCTAGATTTATCCAAAAATATTGAGAAATTATTAGATTTTTATCTAGATATAAGCCCTGATTCATACCTCCCTGATATAAACATAAGAAATAAATGATTAAAATGGATTGAAAATATAAAAATAAGATTTGAAAATTCAAAATTGGGATAAAAATGACCAAAATGCCACTGATAACATGACTATGGCCTTGAAATCAGGGTTTTCAAAAAGATATTTTGCAAAATTGAGATTTTAAAATTCAAATGATGATAAATAAAACACAAGATGATATGATATGATTGAAAGTATGAAAATATAAAAAATGAAAGTTTGGAATTTCAAAATTGAGGTAAAAATAACCAAAATGCCCCTGATAGCAAGACTATGGCCTTGAAATCAGGGTTTTCAAAAATAATTTTTGTAAGAATACAAATTTTGAAATTCTAATGAATGAAAATGATGTGAAAATCAACTATAATGTGATATGAGATGATGACATGCATGTTAAAACCCTAAATACGCAAAAATATCATAAAAACACTGAATTTTGCCTGAATTTTGCTTTTACTTTGACAGATTAACTAATATTCATGGCAAATGAACTTGAAATTGCCTTAAATTTGACATGGACACCTAGATTAACCCTAAGAACAGAATGGAATCCGAAAACTATTTTGTTTTGCATTTTTCAATATGGAAATTCAAAGAAAAAGCCAAAAAATGGATGATTTTGCCTTTTAGTCTAGATTTGCCCTAATGAAAACTGAATTTCGGGTACTAAGCTATTATAGAAATTCACCAAATTTTATGATGTGACAGAGGACAGTTATTCAAATATTTTTGCCTTTTATAGATTTAGGATTCGACCTATGGTGGGAGATTTACAGCTTCGGCAAGATCGGTCGAAATCTGGTGACTTTAGAATTGGAAGCAGACTGACAGGCTTTGGTAAGTATTACAGAAAAATAGTAAACCATGACCAAAACCTTTGAAATTTTAGGAGGATGTTCCTGACATACAGAGAAACATGTCCACTTTTGACAGATTTAGCATTGGACCTATGGTTACAAAGGACACATAGGATTATCAGACCTCTAATTCTGATGAAATCAAAATGACAGAGAATTAAATAGTGAACTTATAAAATCTAGAAAAGTAGAAATCCAAGTCTTAAAATCTTGAAATTCTAGGAAATGGCAGAGGCATTCATGAGGAACAATGCCTCTTTAGATAGTTGGAGCATCCAACCTACGGATTGGGAAGACACAATGGATTAAAGTCGGTCTAGACCCTGACAAGTCTGTAACAGGCTTTTTACAGAGGTTTGCAAAACCCAAATTTTTCCAGACGATAAATATTTTTATAAAAATCCTATAAAATCTCTTAAAATAGTAGATTCCCCCACGAATCTACTGCATTTTTTTATAAAATGATTTGAATCTGCCATGGGGGAGATCTCAAGTCCACAAGTCTACTAAAGGGAGAACTGGAATTTCCAAAAGGTTAAAATCCTAGTTTGGGATTTGATTTATTTAATGAGGTTGCAAAACCAAATTGATTAAAGTTTTCGACAGGAAATCAATGACATGTAAATCTATTTAATATAAAAATTCTAAGATTTATTTAAATAAAATTCTACATAAAATAATGATTGTAATTTATGCTAGAATTAACACCTATGAGTCTTAATATGAATCTTAATGACATTAAGCAAACTACCTATAAAACGATAAAACTAACCTAATAAAATGCCTAAAATGCATACTTAACATGAAAAAAAATGAATGCATCAATAACAGGGAGATATGCATCATATTTATACATTTTTTTTGGCTATGAGAAGAGAGGATCTGATCCATGGATTGGTCTGATCCTATTCTCTCATATAGCAAAGCATGGAATATATATATGAAAAAAAAAATGAAAAGAGCTACATGGCACATACTGAAAGTTCTTGATAAAATGGAGAGATCTTACCTTGGAGAAAATACTTGCACTTGATCTGGCTGCAAAGGGGATGTTGCGTTGTTGTGGCTTGAGGTGGTTGTAGCACTGATTTCAAGATGGTGAGGCTGCTAGGGTGACTGCACCAAAGTGGGGTGCTAGTGGGCTGCAAGGCATTGATGTGGTTGGAGCTGGATGGAGGATGGGCTTCAATGTTGAAGGAAGTGATTCAGTTGGAGCTGCTATGCTGCTGAAACAAAGGCTGGTGGCTGCAACAAAGTGGGAGCTGGAGGAGGTGACACCGATTGTGGTTGCCAGAGGTGCTGATGATGCATGAAATGCACATCATGTTAATAAGTTTTTCATGCATTTTGTAACAAGTTTAAGGTTTTAAACCCATGTTTAGATGTATTTTGATAGTAAGGGGTTATGGTTCGAATTTCAGAAAAATTGGAGTTAAAATGAGAGAGTTATGGCTATTTCAGCGTTTGGGCACGGATTTTGAGGTGGATCGGATCCATATCCGACCCAATTAGGTTATTTGGACTTTGGATCAACCTTTAGAAAGCCCAACCCACACGCCTATCCATATCCATTTCAAAAAGTTTTGCAGAAAACCCCCTAGAAAGTGGCGCCTAGCAAAATATTTTTTTTTAACCTTCTTTCTGAAAAATGTCAAAAGTATAAATACAATTTTTAGAGAAGCCCTAGACGTCTTTTGCTTGGATTTGACGCCCCCTGCAGTGCCTCTAGCTCCAGCACCTTCTTTCCCTCCATTCTCTCACGTTTTGGCCATTGAAGACCGGTTTATGCTTGGGTTCCAAGCATATTTCGATCTCTCTTGTGATTTCTATACGTTTCTTCCTTTTTCCATGTTGCGTTTTCACCATTTTTCTGTGTTTTTGCAGGTGTAGCAGAGGTGGAGACTACTAACCTTGATACGTAGTGCGAAACACACGTCAAGGTGAGCCGGCCCTACCTCCATCCGGTTTTCTACGCCCTCCGATCGAGAATCGGCGCATACTCCATCTTCGATGGATCTCCAACGTGTTGCAGCTGCAAAAGTGTTGTTTTTGGTGAAGTTCCAGCATCCTCGAACCGTTTGGGATGTCAAGATCAAGCCACGGTCCGCTCTTCTTCATCCCCCTGGTCGTCGGATCACCCAAGAGGTAGGTCTTCTTCTCCCTTCTCTTTTAGCTAAAACCAAAATTGTGTGTTTGATTTTATTTTCTTATTTTTTGTGTGTTTCTTATTTTTCTTTTTGTTTCAACCTTAGAATAGATCCCGTGCACAGACCAGCACATTAGCTTAGGTTTATTTGATTGATTGATTCATTTGAATCATGTTTTTTTAGATTTTTCTCCCAACTCGTGAAAATCGGCTAGATCTTCATCTAGTCGATTCTTCAAATGTGTCAAAGGTGTTTATGGTGCTGTTCTACTGAAAATCAAATAAAAAAGTTTGCTTTTTGATTTATCCTAGTCGTTGGATTGTTCGTTTTTGTGTTTCAATCAAATTGATAAAAGAAAACAAAAATCGGCTAGACTATTTCTAGCCGATTCTTGGGTTTTACAAAAATATTCTTGTTTTTTTTCTATAGTGTTGTTGTTCGTTGTGTGTGTGTTTTGTTTATTTCAGTATCATTTAGTTTTTGTTTTAGGGAAAATGGATTTCTTACATGTTGCATGAGAGTTTTTGTCAAAATCGTGAATAAAGGTTTGAAATCATGCAAGTGTAGGTGATTCTCTTGTGTTATTCATGTGATTTTCTGTTTGTGTGTGAGTTAACATTCTCCTAGAGTTAGGCGTGTCAAATTCATTGTTTTAGAAGTGTCTTAACTCTTGTTTTCTTGGTGTTTTCAAGTTTTAGGAGTTTCTTTTTATTGAAAAAAAAAATTACAAAAATCGAGTTTTATTTTCTTGGTGTGTTGATGGATGTATTCATTAGGCTGCATGTGGGATCATTAGTTTAGTTGTGTTATTGTGTTCGTGATGTATTTTGTTCTTGAAGTTAGATAGATTTAGAAAGAGATTTAGTCGTTTGCAATTTTTTTTATGTTTTGTTCATTAGAATAATGTTTAGGTAAATTCGTATGTTTCGGTATTTCATGAATTCCAGCATAGTGTTGTTCATGTTTGCATTTGTGTAATTAGGAGTTTTTTTTTATTATATATTCATTTAGCTTTATCAAAGTATTTGTTACTTAGTTTTATCGTTTTTTTTTAGTTTGTATTTTTTTTAGTCTTCTTCTTCCCCAAGGAGGGGCGGCAGCCATTAGAGATCCCATTGAGCTCTAGGCTATTTTAGGTAGGATTTAATTATAATTAGGTAAATTAATTAGGTTGTCTACATTCAATGTATTAGATGTTTAATGCCTTAGACGTTTTTAGGATTCCAATTAGGTAGGTAGGTCTTGAATTAGGGTAGCATTTACTTTTAGGAAATCGTGTTTTTCAATTAGGTCTTTTCATTACCCTAGGTAGGTTTTAAATTCTTTAGTTTAGAAAGTCTTAAATTAGGGTTGGTGAATTCTAGGAAGGAGGGTAATTAATGAATTAAAGTTTGGAAAATTTTTGGAAAGAGTGGATGTTTCAAAAATCGTGTGGGGTATTTAAAGAAGAAATTAAATCTTGATTGCCTATTAGCAGGGAGTTACGAATTGAGTTTTGAAAAATTGATTTTTAAAATCAATTAGATTTCCAAAGTGGGTGTTTATGGTTTCAAGAAATAATTAATTGCATTTAAATTCTTTGGAAAGCCAAAATCGTGTAACTATCTAGGTTGGACGGTTTGGCTTCTCAAAAAGGAATTAATAGCAATTAAAGACTTTCACTTACCTTGTGTTGGGAAATTGCATTGATTCAAGTTTCCAAATTGGATTTAAAAGCTAATTAAGGTTGTAACTCCCCATTAGAAGGACGATTTTTGAAATTCTCAATTTCCAAAATTATCTTTGAGCCTTTATTGTGTGCCTATCCCTCTAATCGTCCCTAGTGAGTTAGCATAACTTAGAATTAAATAACATAGTTAATGATGTTAACCTTAGGTTAGTAAGTAGGTTAATAGTTAGGTAAGTTCTAATTAGGGTTATAAATATTAGGCGTGTTAAGGGTATAGAGTCATTAGTGTTATTAATTAATTAGGTTTTAATTTTGAGATTTTTATTATAGTTAGTCAAACTGAGTCAAACCTAACCTAACCTAGTCAAAACCGAACCTAGTTCAGTCAACCAAACCCAGTTAGCTAAGTCAAACCTAGACCGAGTCCAACCTAGTCTAAGTCAAACATAGGTCGAGTCAACCTTAAACCGAGCCCACCTAAACCAAACCGACCTTAGCTAAGTCAACCCGAACCTAGTTAAGTCAAGATCGAGCCTAGTTGAGTCAACCGAGTAAACCTAACCCTAACCCTATCCTAAACCCGCAGCCTTTGTTCTTTAGTGGATTAATTTCATTTAAGTGTAATTTATTTTGATTTTAGACTAACTAGTTTAGTTATTTGATTTAGTTATAGTGTAGAAGTGTGTGTGCGTAAATTATACTTGTTTTGTGTGTGTGAGTTGTGTATTGTGATTATTTTACTCGTAGTTAGTTATTATTTAACATAGTTAATTCAGATTGCATTTCATTGAGTAGCTTAGTTGCATTTGCATCATTATTCTAGCGTAGTGTTAGTCATAAATTGCAATTTAAGATTATTCTTTAATTCATGTAGTGATAGTGCATTCAATAGTAGCATATACACTGTCATTCAGTGTCATTTAGATTGCATTAGGTTTAATTTGCATTTTGTAGTGTTTAAATAGATTCATTTAGTGAATAGTGCACTCAAAGAAAAACCTGATTTTTGCCCCATCGCACTATTGTTATTTCATGTGCAAAAATTCTGAGTTTTTAGAAAATTCTTTTTCTATTCACTTTATCAACGTGTTATCTAACTGAAAACCAAATTTCAGCTCGATCCAAGTTGATTTGGTCTGATTTTTAAGCGTTTTATGAAAACCGCTTTTTCTGGTTTTTAAATTTCGGGACTTTCGATATCCTGATTTTTCCCAGTTTTGAAACGCTTATATCTGGAATTCCATATATTTTTTTTTCATTCTGTAAAAACTGTCAGATTATTTAATTTGTTAGTTACAGAACAGAATAAATTTCGGGAAAATCTGACCTTGTTTGCTTTGTCAAACAGTGGTTTTCCGACAAGCTGTCAGAAATCTATTTTACACTAGTTAGGGGCATTTTCGTAATTTCCTTAGTTTCGGCATTTTAGGACTGTTTTCAGTATTTTCTGCATGGTAGAAGCTGCATAAGCATCATACAGCATTATTAGAATTAGTTTAGCTAATTTTAGAATTAGTTTAGTGTTTTATTTAATTATTGTCTGATTATTAGAACTTGTTTTATTAATTTCGTAAAATTAGACTTATTTTCATTTATAGTTCCATTCTTAGAATAAAATACTAATTCTGCATTTTCTTTCATTTTAGGTTGAAAAGCATCTTCATTTTTTCAGGGTTCTTTGTCCGAGTGCAAATATCGTCTAAGTGGTAAAAAGACCAAAATACCCCTGGCGTGCAACTGAAGACTGGATTGCTATTTCAAGTTTTTCTATTGTAATTTAATTAGTTGTGTAATTGTAGATTGATATTTGTAATTAATAAATTAAATTTTACAGAAATATCTTGATTAATTCCTGTTCCCTAAGGATTCGACCCGTACTTACCACTTTGTGGAAAGTCGGTTTTTATATTTTTGGTTGACGATTTTCCAAAGTTTTATTGAAAATAATTGTTTTAAAAATACCATTCAAAAAAGATCAACCAAATTTTGGCGCCGTTGCCGAGGAACGGCGAATTAATTACTTTATTTCTTAGAGTTTGATTTATTAATTTGTTTTAGTTAGTTAATTAATTGTTTTATTTTTAGTTAGTAGGATTAGTAAGTGAATATAGGATTAACATAGTTAGTAAATATAGGATTCACGTATTGTTCTTTCTAGGATTCACTTAATTTTTCATTCTGCAAGGAGCGATTAGACAAGTGGATTTTAGAAAAACTTAGTTTGTGATTTCCTGTATTTATTTGTTTTAGTATTTTAGAATAGTTACTTTGTTAGTTATTTATTTAGTTATAGAATTCTGACATAGATAGATAGCATATCTGTTTTTTTAGTTATTGTTATTTGTTTTATTTACATTTTAGTACCTATGTTAGTTTAGATTTAGATTTAGGTCGTTTGCTTACATCTGGTCTTAGTACCAGTGTATGTAGGGGCGACGAGGTCTAGGAACACCATTACATCCATTTGTTGACAACCCAGAGAGAATTTTACATTCTCATCGAAGTTCGACAACAATGGCTGACATGGATCCTCCACCTCCACCCCCAGTTCATCCACGTCCTCTGCGGGAATACTTCATTCCCACAGATTATGTTCAGGCATCTTGCATTCGGAGACCCGATGTAGGAGCGTCGCATTATGAGATTAAGGCCAGCATTATTCAGATGCTCCCATCTTTTTATGGCCTTAGTCATGAGGATCCCTACCGGCATTTAGATGAATTCCTCGAAATCTGTTCTACGGTAAAGATACAGAATTTCGATGATGACGCTTTGAGGTTGACTCTATTCCCTTTCTCATTGAAGGACAAAGCCAAGTATTGGCTGAAGTCCTTAGATTATGTAGAAATAGAGTCATGGGATCAATTACAACAGGAGTTTCTTCGGAAATACTTTCCGATTGGTCGAATGAACCAATATCGTAGAGCCATCACTAGCTTTTCAGAGCTAGATGGTGAGCATTTTCATGAGACCTGGGAGAGAATGAAGGATCTCCTCAGGAAATGTCCCCATCATCAGGTGCCGAAATGACAACTGGTGCAGAGCTTCTATGATGGATTGTCTGACAAGAATCGTCAGATGATCGACTCTTCATGCGGAGGGACATTCATGCTAAAGAGCGAGGACGAAGAATGGAGGTTATTTGATACATTGGCCGAGAATTCCCTACACCATGCTTCGAGCTCTCATTCGGATAGAGCCACACCCAGCATTCAGAAGAAAGCTGGTGTTCTTGAGATTGGTCCATCTACTGCACTACAGTGCAAGGTAGACATGATTGCTCAGAAGCTGGACCAGCTTCTCTCAGGACCACCCACTACACAGCAGGTGTGTACTCTGTGTGCCAGTCCGGCACACGATATTATTGAGTGCCCTTCGGTAGCTCAGTACCCTGAATTTGTTCAAGAACAAGTTCAAACAGCTTTGGGTTACGTCAGACCGCCGAATAACCCATTTTCATCGACATATAATCCGAGTTGGCGTAACCATCCCAATTTTTCATGGAAGAATCCACAGTCTTTCATGCAGATGCCTACATCCTCTCAGCCAGCTCGGCAGCCATCTTTTACTCAGCCATTTCAGAGGCCGAGCTATTCTCAGTCTTCTTCTTCAGTCCCTCCCCCGATTCAGCAGGAGTCTGCCCCGCAGACATCTTTCGAGGAGAGACTTCTCCAGGCATTCCAAGAGGTGAAAACCTTTAATCAGAATGCCTTCGAGAAGTGTAGCCAGATATTGAGCTCACATACGCAGTCCATTGAGAAGTTAGAGTCGCAAATGGGACAGTTAGCTGAGGCTATTAGTAGGAGACCCGAGGGTACATTGCCGAGTCAGGCTGTCATGAACCCAAAGGGTAAAGACCAGATGACTGGAGGCCTATTTCATACTGAGACACAGCAGCAGGCCAAATCTGTTATGGCTCTGAGGAGTGGACATGAGTATCACGTCAAGAGTAGAGAGCGGATAAACGAGCCAGAGACCATTGTTTCACCTATGTTGGCTCAGCCATCATTATCATCCTCATCCCCATCATCATCTTCATTATCTTCATCATCATCATCTTCATCCTCAGTGCAGAAGAAGGATAGGAGTGAGCCTTCTCACAAAGAGGAGGAGCCAGCCGAGTATATTCCCCCACCACCCTATCCCAAAGCATTAGAGTCCCCCGGGTTTAGAGGGAAGCAGGGTGCGAAGATCCAGGACATTCTTGACATATTCAAGCATGTGCAGATCAACTTACCTTTGCTTGATGTGATTCAGCAGGTGCCAGCATATGCCAAATTTTTAAAGGAACTATGTACGCAGAAGCGGAAATCTAGAGAGAGAGTTCCTAACAGGGTCCATCTTACTGAGTAGGTGAGTTCAGTACTTCAGCATCAGACACCACCAAAGCTCAAGGACCCTAGAGCCCCGATCATTGCGTGTACCATAGGGAACATCCGGATAGAATGCGCATTGCTCGATCTTGGAGCAAGCGTGAACATTCTGCCTGGATATTTCTTTGATTCTTTCAGGTTAGGAGAGATGAGATCGACTCCTATTACATTGCAGCTGGCAGATCGTTCTGTCAAGGTACCGAGAGGTGTCTTGGAGGACGTACTAGTTAAGGTGGATGACTTTTATTTTCTAGTCGATTTCATTATTCTGGATATGGAAGGAGTGGATAGCCAGCACCAGACTCCAATCATTTTAGGCAGACCATTCCTGGCAACTGCCAATGCGTGCATCAATTGTAGGACTGGAGCCATGGATCTCTCATTCGGCAATAGGAAAGTCAAGCTGAATATTTCCAATGCCGCAATGGGACCAGCAGGAGACATGGACTGCTTTTATATAGATATTGCACATGAGTTAGTGGAAGAGCAACCCGAGTTGTATATCACTGAGGATTCTTTAGATTTGTACCATATAGAGAAGAATAATTGTATAGATAGCGTAGATGTGTCTAGAGTGGCGTCAGAGAAACCACCTTGGGGAGCCATCATTGAGACTCTCCCACCACTTGCGGAGACCCCCGCCAAATCATCGATCGAGTCACCTCCGAAACTTGAGTTGAAACCCTTACCGGATTCACTCAAGTATGCATACCTCAGAGATGATGAGACTCTGCCTGTGATCATCTCGTCTGTGCTCACTGAGGAGCAGGAGCAGAGATTGCTGACTATTCTTCGAGAGCACAAGGCAGCGATTGGCTGGGGAGTTGCTGATCTGAAGGGGATTGATCCTTCATTCTGCATGCATAGAATTCATTGCGATGAGGAAGTTAAGCCAGTGAGAGATATGCAGAGAAGGCTAAATCCCAATATGAAGGAAGTGGTGAAGAACGAGATGGTGAAGTGGTTGGATGCCGGAATCATTTACCCTATTTCTGATAGCCAGTGGGTCAGTCCGATTCAGGTTGTGCCAAAGAAGTCAGGACTCACTGTGGTTGAGAACGAGAAGGGTGAGAGAATTCTGATGAGGACCACTACAGAATGGCGAGTTTGTATCGATTATCGGAAGCTGAATGTGGCAACTAGGAAAGATTATTTCCCATTTCCATTCATTGATCAGATCTTAGAGAGACTCGCAGGACAGAGCTACTACTGCTTTTTAGATGGATACTCAGGATACAATCAGGTAGCTGTCCATCCTGACGACCAAGAGAAGACTACGTTTACATGTCCTTATGGCACCTTCGCGTTTAGACGTATGCCGTTCGGGCTCTGCAATGCCCCGACAACTTTTTAGAGGTGTATGTTTGCTATCTTCTCAGACATGATAGATGATGTGATGAAAGTTTTCATGGACGACTTTTCAGTGTATGGCTCTTCATTTGAAGATTGCCTCCAAGAACTTACTCGAGTACTGAGTAGGTGTGCGGAGACAAATCTTGTCCTGAGTTGGGAAAAGAGCCATTTTATGGTCCAGGAGGGGATTGTGCTTGGACGCATTGTGTCCAAGCGAGGTATTGAGGTTGACAGAGCGAAGGTGGAATCCATTTCCCGTTTGACTCCACTCAACTCTATGAGGCAGATTCGGTCATTTTTAGGGCATGCGGGCTTTTATAGGCGGTTCATAAAAGATTTCAGTAAAATCTCGCGACCGCTGTGTACGTTACTAGAGAAAGACCAGCCCTTTGTGTTTAGCGAGGATTATATGAAGGCCTTTGAGATTCTCAAAGAGGCCTTGATTACTGCACCCATTTTGAGACCTCTGGATTGGACTCTCCCATTTGAGATTATGTGCGATGCATCTGATTATGCTATGGGGGCTATTTTAGGACAACGCATTGATAGGAAGCCCTATGTGATCTACTATGCGAGTAGAACTCTGTCTGATGCTCAGATGAATTATACTACGACAGAGAAGGAGCTACTTGCGGTAGTTTTCGCATTGGACAAATTTAGGTTCTATTTACTCGGTTCAAAGGTGGTTGTCTATTCTGACCATGCTGCATTGAAATATTTGTTGAATAAGAAAGACACCAAACCGAGATTGATTCGTTGGGTTCTACTACTACAGGAGTTTGATCTCGAGATTCGAGATAAGAAGGGAAGCGAGAATGTAGTAGCAGACCATCTTTCCAGACTGATCGTAGAGACCATGCAGGATCAGAGGCCGATCAGTGATTCTTTCCCCGACGAGCAGATCATGTTAGTCAGTACATCGCAGTTACCCTGGTTTGCTGATATTGTGAACTATTTGGTTTCGAGGCAGATACCTGAGCATTGGAACAAGAATGAGCGTGAGAGATTCCTATCTCAGGTGAGGCACTATTATTGGGATGAACCAAAGTTGTTCAAATACTGTGCAGATCAGATCATTAGGAGATGTGTTCCGGAGGAGGAGTACCAGTCCATTCTTAGTTTTTCCCAATCGTTAGCCTGTGGAGGGCATTTTAGCAGTAGGAAGACGGCTGCAAAGATTTTGCAGTCTGGATTTTATTGGCCCACACTCCACAGGGATGCTCATGAATTCTGTAGGCGTTGCATTCGATGTCAGCAGATTGGGAACATGTCCAAGAGGGACATGATGCCCTTTCTTCCGATTTTGATAGTCAAGATTTTTGATGTTTGAGGCATTGATTTCATGGGACCATTTCCGCCTTCATTCGGAAATTTATACATTCTTGTGGCGGTTGATTATGTGTCCAAGTGGTTCGAGGTTGTGGCAACCAAGACCAATGATCATAGAGTAGTGCTTAAGTTCATTAAGCACAACATTTTCAGTCGTTTTGGTGTGCCACGTGCGATGATTAGCGATGGTGGCAAGCATTTTAGGAATGTACAAATAGCTTCTCTGCTGAGAAGATATTCGGTCAATCATAGATTCACCACTCCGTATCATCCGCAAACTAGTGAACAGGTTGAAGTGTCCAATAGGGAGATTAAGCGGATTTTAGAAAAGACAGTTCGCTCAGAACGCAAGGATTGGTCCCGGCGCTTAGATGATGCACTTTGGGCATATAGAACTGCATTCAAGACTCCCATTGGCATGTCCCCGTATCGCCTTGTATTCGGGAAAGCATGTCATCTTCCTGTCGAGCTAGAGCATAGAGCGTATTGGGCTATCAAGAAATTGAATTTTGACCTCACCCAAGCTGGTAAAGAGAGAGCACTCCAGCTCTCAGAATTAGAGGAACTCATGAATGATGCGTATGAGAATGCCAAATTATACAAATTTCGCACGAAAGCGTTTCATGATAAGCATATTGCCAGGAAAGTGTTTGAGCCAGAGTAGAAAGTGTGGCTATATAATTCTCGTTTGCATTTATTCCCAGGGAAGTTGAGATCAAGATGGACAGGTCCTTACATTATGAAAGAAGTATTTCCCCATGGAGCAGTGACATTATTCGATCCTATGACTCAAGGTACATTCAAGGTGAATGGGCAAAGACTGAAGCCCTTTATTTCAGATTCCTTGCAGGATGGTGAGTGTGAGATAGTGCATCTCACGAAGGCATGAGGATTCAACCAGAGGGATGTATCATATGTACACTAATTAGTTTTTCATTTCAGTATTCTTCTTTATTCAGTATTTTATTTCATATTTGCTAATTTTTGTTTTAATGTATGCAGGATGAATCTAACACCTAGTGTATCAGTTACCAGGTACAAAGAAAAGCTTTCAAAGAATTCAAAGATCAGATGAAATTCAACTTCAGAAGCTCAGAGCAAATCAGGTTGTATCTATCCTTTCTCCCATATTTTTTTTTGTGTCTTTTAGTGTGCATTTGCATTACATTTTTACTTATTTTGTATGCCACTAGGGACAGTGTCATTCAAGCATGGGGGGTGGTTTAGATGCACACAAAAAATTTCAAAAAAATTTTTATGACTGGTAATTAAAGTAGGCATTTAAGAACAAGTTGTAGCATATATGATTGTTTTCGGCATAATCTAACAGTTTAAAAAATTTTAAGCCCCATAAAAAAAAATTTTCTCTCTCTGAACTAATTCGAATAGAGTAGTTAGTTGTGAGAAAATTCAAAGAAAAGATTTTATTTGATTGTTAGAAAATTTTGAATCACTTCTGTATAAGTATGCACAGTATGTTTTGTGAAAGAAATAAGCAATGGAAAGATGTTTTTGAAAAATGAGTTTAAAAGAATAGAGCTACGTTTAGTTGTTGATGTCTTCGTGAATCCTAGTAGTGGAAAGCAGACACGAGATGAAGTGTTTGAGTCTCTTAACGAAAAGGATAACGAAGGAAATCATCCTCTTATCTAGTTGATATATGTGGCCTTTGTAGTTTGAGTAAGTAGAATCTGAAGGGTGTTTTACACCTGGTGCCCCAAAGCCAGCTGGTTTGGGAGCCACCGGTTCGAAAGCTTGTTACATGGACTGCATAGAAAGCCTAAGAGATAGAGACATTGCACAAGACGAGAGAAAAACTATACGTAAACTATTAGAATAGAAGGTCTAGTGACTCGAGCAATTAAGTCTGAGGGATACTTTGTATCTAGTGCCCTAAGGTTGGCCAGCCTGGGAGTCACTGACCCAAAGCTCGCTACACGGGTCACGAAAACTGACTATTCGAAATAGTGCTCATGTGAGAAGAATGCTCAAGAGAACAAAGTTGAAAAAGGGTGAAAATGAAAGAAAAAGAATGTGCTGAATGAGAAAATTTTCATTGCTTAGGCATATGTGTGTATTACTGTGCAGAAAATATACAAGTGAGGATAAATGAGTAAAACATGAGAATACTTGACTTTCTGAGAAAAATCATAAAATAGCTACAATATAAGAAAAGTGAAGGAAAAAGAATTTTTACTGTGGTGGCATGAGATTTTTAAACTTGTTTTGAGAATGTCAATTACATGAAATATTTGTTCCAACTGCTTTCTTAAGAGCCTCATATTTTTGAAAAAAAAAATCATCCTTGCATTTCATTGATGTTTGTGGGTAGCATCTCTGCAAACCCTCACGAGACCTTACTCGTCCACTAGTGTAAGCTAGGGGTTTAAAGGGCTTGTTGCATACGCTAAATGCAACCGTAATTCCTACGAAAGTGAGTTAGTTTTTATGCATTCATGTTTAGCATTTCTTGTCTCTGTTGCATAGCATAATTAGGGTTTGTTAAGGGACTAACAAACATTCAAGCATGGGGGTATTTGATGATGCATGAAATGCACATCATGTTAATAAATTTTTCATGCATTTTGTAACAAGTTTAAGGTTTTAAACCCATGTTTAGATGTATTTTGATAGTAAGGAGTTATGGTTCGAATTTCAGACAAATCGGAGTTAAAATGAGAGAGTTATGGCTATTTCAGTGTTTGGGCATGGATTTCGAGGTGGAACGGATCCATATCCGACTTAATTAGGTTATTTGGACTTTGGATCAACCTTTAGAAAGCCCAAAACCCAACCCACACGCCTATCCATATCCATTTCAAAATGTTTTGCAGAAAACCCCCCAGAAAGTGGCGCCTAGCAAAATATTTTTTTTTTAACCTTCTTTCTGAAAAATGTCAAAAGTATAAATACAATTTTTAGAGAAGCCCTAGATGTCTTTGGCTTGGATTTGACGCCCCCTGAGTGCCTCTATCTCCATCACCTTCTTTCCCTCCATTCTCCCACGTTTTGGCCATTGAAGACCGGTTTATGCTTGGGTTCCAAGCATATTTCGATCTCTCTTGTGATTTCTATACGTTTCTTCCTTTTTCCATGTTGCGTTTTCACCATTTTTCTGTGTTTTTGCAGGTGTAGCAGAGGTGGAGACTACTAACCTTGATACGTAGTGCGAAACACACGTCAAGGTGAGCCGGCCCTACCTCCATCCGGTTTTCTACGCCCTCCGATCGAGAATCGGCGCATACTTGTTATCGTCGCAAAATTTTTTTTTTTCGTCTTCCCTTTCCTTGCGGAAGAGAGAGGGAAATGCTTTCGCGATTCAAACTTGACCGAATTTTGGAAATTGTTTTGAAATACTCGCCTCCGTTTTGAAAATTGCGGGAAAATCCATGAGATGGGGCTCGACCTGTCGGTACGAGGTTCGACCGTTCCTACCGCCTTTAACAGGGGTAATCGAACCAAGGACCAAAATTGTGCTTGACTTAGTAAAATTATCGAAATTGTGTTCTATCCTAAATGCACAAAGAATTCAGGAATGTGCTATGAGATTTTGGAAAATGTAAATTGGAAAATATGGTGTATGCTGTAGAAAACATTTGGAGTTGAAAAGCATTTCTCAGGAAAAAGATGGAAATCAATCTCTCAGGAAACTCAGACGAAGAAGGTTTGGAATCTCGAGAAAATTTATAAAGACTTGGAAAGCCATAAAGAAATGAGAATTTCAGGAGAATTTTGAGAAAGTTTATAAAGACTTGGAAAACCATGAAGAAATGAGAATCTCAGAAAAATTTTGAGAAAGTTTATAAAGACTTGGAAAATCATGAAGAGATAAGAATCTCGAGAAAATGGAAAGAATTCTTGAGAAAAGATGAATATTTGAAAAGGAAAACACTTGTCAGAAAAACTCGGACTTTGAGAATTTTCTTAGGAAAATGAGGGAAAATCTATAGGAAAACTCATTGGAGAAGGAAATTCAGAACTTAGGAAATTGAAATCCTGAGAATCTTATCTTTTGAAATGTCTGAAAATCAACTTGGATTCTTGAGAAAGATGAATATTTGAAAAGGAAAACACTTGTCAGGAAAACTCGGACTTTGAGAATTTTCTTAGGAAAATGAGGGAAAATCTATAGGAAAACTCATTGGAGAAGGAAATTCAGAACTTAGGAAATTGAAATCCTGAAAATATTGTCCTTGAAATATCTGAAAAATTGATTTTTTATTCTTGAGAAAGATGAGAAATTCCTTTTGAAAGCATCTTAAGAAAATAACATTTCCAAGGAAAATCATAGGAAAACTTTGATTTGGAAAATCCAACTCCGAATATCATCATAGTTTCTTGAGAAATCGACTCCATGAAATGAAAATCTTTTGAGAAAATCATGAGAAAAACGAATGATGCAGATGGTTTGAATGAATGAATGCACTTTGAAAAACTTTCTGAAAATTTTGTAAAAAATGTGGATTAAACCAAAGTAAATCCTTCACATATTCTGACTATGGCCATGAATATATTCAGAATTTATTTGAATTAATTCACAATATTTTGAAAACATTGGAAATATGAGGTGCATTTTCAAGATAGCCTAAGAGTGTAGGCTCAATGTGACTGGTAGAGAGATGATGGATCTGGGTCTCATCCATATTCCGACTAGGGCCGTAAATATGGACTCCACCGAGTTCATCAACTCTCTAAGAGTTGGTGCACGTGCCATTCGTGTTCATCCCCCGTGAATTTTGAAAATTTGAGATTTATGCATCATAGAATCAGGATATTACTGAAATCAAACTATATGAGATGCGGCCTAATCTAAGCAGTAAAATTAAATCTTATTCCAAGGTTTACATTGGATTGTTACATTGCATAACACAAAGAAAAAAAATGAAATAGAGCCAAGGAATCAGTATCTTCTAGATTTTCCTGCAAAATGAGAGTTAGTACAAAATAACCAAGAAAAATGGGTATATATACTATATACAACGAAGATATATAGAAATATTTGAATTTATGATAAGTGATATATGGTAATGAAGATATATTTACAAAAGTAAGAGAAAAGAAAAATATATACAATAACAAGTACACATGAAGGGATATATATATATAAGTATATATATACATATATACATATATACGTATACATATAGGTAGATATACAATAGATATACATATGTATATAGATATATATATACATCTAATGAGAAAATATGTACATACTAATGGAAATTACATATAATGGGTAAAACCAGAAATTACAGGTATATACAGTTTCTGTAGGCAATTTTACACAGCCGTATTTCCCAAATTACAAGATAATTTTCGATAAAACTGGGTATGGAGCTTCCCTATATAGCAATAATGAAGCGTGCAAAAGATGGTTTATAGATCATGAATGGATATAAAAATATTCATCCGTGAGCATGACCGATTATCAAGACTGCACACCTGCAGCAGAAAATGTGTAAATACATGACATATATAGTGTGCAGGAAATGTATTGTGGAAACACCATGGGATGTTTCAAGAATATTGTAAAAAGGGTGTGAAAAGCTTAATGGAGAGGTGATGATGTTGTGGAAAGTGTAGTGAGACTGAAGGAAAATGTGCAAATGATGCTACCAGTGGAGATGTAAATGCAGGGTGACAATGTAATTTTGCAGAAAATGGTATATTGTTAACATGGACTATACAAAATTCTATGGAAAGAGAATAAGATCAATAGCTATGGGATTATGATGACCTGCTGGAGGTAATCAAATGTATAAGTCTGGCAGCAAGGTAGTTGATATGCAGATCATGTATGGACTTTATGCGATTGAATCAGATTTTTAGACCCATTCTAAGGAATTAGCTTTTAACCATTTGATGATTATAATATCATCTATACCTTCCTGAGAAATTCAGAACTAACGAAGGGAAAACGATTTCCCTTTTATCAGATAATGTAGCAACATTAATATACAACAATATAATGTAAATACAGATGCTCAAAAGGGGCTATGATGCTGAAACTGAAAATAAGGCAGCAGATGTAAAACAACAATGATGCTCAGCCATAATTTCATCAAAACAAAAACTTTAGCATTAAACTAAATACAGCACAATCACATAACTCGGATGGTGATGTACAACCATAGCTATACCAAACAGAAATTTTTTAGCATTAAGCTAAATACAACTCAATCATATGATTCAGATGGTGATGTCCAGCCATAGTTTTATCAAAAAGCAACTTTCAGCATTAAGCTAAATACAACTCCATGACATAACTCAGATGGTGAAACTGAAGAAAAGGAAGACTTAAAGCAAAACTAGATGCATCGAATGTATATTTGGCATCCCTTAAATATAATTCATTGAGCATTACTCAATCAATAAACGATATTGGCTGCGTAAAAAATAAGCAGAAAAAGGTGAAGCTGTAGAAAGAATGCAGGGATTAACCCTGATCTTATTTGATGCAGTGAGATTAGTACAATGGTGGTTCATTCATGCAGCAACTACCTGAGAATGCTTAACTTACTAATGCAATGTTGTTTTGTTTGCTGCTACTTCTTGCTACGATAAGTAGGAGGGAGACTCACTTATGGATATTGTACCCCTCATGATCTATAGACAGCAAAAAGAAGCAGGTCCCTTGTTGCTGGGCTTGTATTTTTCCTGTTCCAAATGTCCTGCAGAAAATAGATTGGGGGTCGACTTTTGTAGTTGGGCTGAAGAAAGGAGGAGCAGCCGTTGGAGATTTCCTGCTTCCAATGGATTTTGTAAACGGCAGTAATAGGTGGCTCTCTGCTGCTGGGGCTTCTGTTGTATATCCTACCGATAGGCTAAAGAAGAGGGAGACGCTGGCTGGTTTGAAGGAAAGGTGCAGTAACAAAGGTTTGTTTTCAATAGCTGGGCTGAAGAAAGGCTGGGCTGAAGAAGGGTTGGGCTGGAATGGATGAACACGTGATGGAGTTCACGCTGGGCTGAAGTGGGTGGAGTGAAGAAGGATCGGATGCTGCTGGTGGTGGCTTCTCCTGCGGCTGTGGCTGAAGCAGGCTGATGCTGGTGGTGGAAGACTTGCAGATGTGGCTGAAGAAAGATCGGATCTCCTGCTGGTGGGGCTGAAGACTGAAGGAAGATCCGGACAGCAACTGGCTGGGGCTGAAGAAAATGCAAACTCCTCCCCCTTCAATGGACAAGGGCGCTGGTGGTGAAGACCCTGCAAAACCCAAAAACACCTCCCATTCAATCGACCTCCCCCTTTCAATCAGCTACCTCCTCTTAAAAACTTTTCAGCCCTTTAAAAAAAAAACGCAGCCCTTTCATTTATGAGGTTCCGTTACCTCATTTTTGAAAAATTTTCTTTGAACTAGCCGTTTCAAGAGGGGCGCATTCCCCTTTTTTTTCAAATTTTGGTTTTATTTCCCTAAGTTTTAGGCCAAATCAAATCTATTGCTTTAGGGAAATTCGGCTGTGCCATTAAGGCTGCCTCCTTCTAAAAAAATAATTTTTGTATTTAAACAAATCAATAAAAAGAAAATAAAATAAAAGGTGAGTATTGAAATAAATGAGAGGCTTTTATGGAAATGCCATCTCAACCCACTTTTAAAATCCTTTTGAAAATAAAGTTTTTGTTTTTCTTTTGCAAGTCTTTTATTTTTAATTGGGGTGTTTACATGTGTGTGGGCCCGCTACTAAAAAAAAATGAATAAATATTGAGAAATTAAGAAAAATTTGCAAATTGGTATGAACTTCAGGTGGGTCCCGCTTGAGAATAAACAACTTACCTGAGAGTCTGAGTATGATGCTAGTTCAAAGGCGGGTCCCGCTCCATTTATTTGAAGATACGAGATACAACATTATTTGTTTTTCAAGAATTTGGAAAAATTGGGTTTTCAGGGCAAAAATATGGAGAAATGTAAAAAAAAAATTGTAAAGAGATTTAAAATCTTTTGCAAAAAGTTTTGAGATAAAATCTTTAAAATCAATATCCAGATTGTTTTCCTTGAGAAAAATTTTTGTAATTCAAAGTCCTGGGGGTAAAATGGGAAAGATTGGCAATTTTGAAAACCCCAGGGTTTTAAAAATCAATTTTGAAAAGTTTAAAAATCAAATCTGGATTGACAATTTTGAAAATCAAGAGTTCTGGATCTCAAAATGACATGTTGTGCAGTGAAATGATGCAATGCTATGCAGAGACATGTTCTATGAAATGTCACTCTGAGCTCGGACTTGGAAATTTTAGCTTTTTGTCCAGAAAAAGGATTTTGAAATTTTGCAATTTGAAGATGTCTTTGAACCTAAATATAGAAATTTTGAGGCTCAAGAATGAAATTTTAGACTTTCTGCAAGATCTAAACTCAGAAATTGACCATTTTGCCCTTCATTGATTCCGGAGAACTGAAATGTGCCGATTGAGGGCGATGTCAAGAAGGTGAGTGAAAATTTAGGGTGTTTACAGATGCCCCTCTTTGCTACTAAGACGGCTTGTAGTCGAGCTTAGTGGCAAAGAAAAACACTCCAAATTTGGGCTATATAACAAAAAAAATGCCCCAGTTAGAAGGATCTAACTGGGTATGAAGAAATTAAGCCCGAGGAATATGATAGATATGAAATGGAGAATAAAGAGAAAATAGATTTGCTCTGAGAGAGCGAAGTTCAGGTTTTTGCCCTTAACCTGGATGGGACATAAATACCACGCATGGAACGAAGCTCAGGTTTGACCCTTAACCTGATTGAGGATTGAAATATCTCATAGAAATGAGACTCAGGTTTGTACCCTTAACCTGATCGGGCGGAAAATGGAATACCTCTTTGAATGAGGCTCAGGTTTATACCCTTATCCTGATCGGGTGGAAAATGGAGTACCTCATCAAAGGAGGCTCAGGTTTATACCCTTATCCTGATTGGGTGGAAAATGGAGTACCTCATCAAAGGAGGCTCAGGTTTATACCCTTATCCTGATTGGGTGGAAAATGGAATATCTCTTCGACGGAGGCTCAGGTTTATACCCTTATCCTGATTGGGCGGAAAATGAAATATTTGGAAAGTGAATAAGACAACTTTTCTTGAAGATGAACGAGGCGATGGAAATAGAATTGTAAGAGGCAATTTTGGAAAATGATCAAGACGATCCGGTGAATTTTTCATCATCGTGAAATATGAAGAAGGTAAGGAGTAAGACGACCCTTTCGACAATGTGAAAGATGGATATGTCAATCTTTTGACGAGAACAAGGTAACTCTTTCGCGTTTCGGCAATGCGAAAGACAGACAAGGCAAACTCTTTCAGAGAAGAGTAAGGCAACTCTTTTGACAATGCAAAAGATGAATAAGGCAATTTTTTCAACGAAGAATAAGGCAACTCTTTCGGCAATGCGAAAGATGAACGCAGGCAATTCAAAGAAACAAGGCGATTTTTTATAACGCGGAGGATGATAAAGGTAATCCAAAGGAACAAGGCGATTCTTTTGACAACGCGAAAGATGATAAAGGCAATCCAAAGGAGTAAGGTGATTCTTTCGACAATGCGAAAGATGCCAAAGGTAATCCAAAGGAACAAGGCGAGTCTTTCGACAACGCAAAAGATGATAAGGCGATCCAAAGGAACAAGGCGATTCTTTCGACACCGCGAAAGATGATAAAGGCAATCCAAAGGAATAAGGCAATTCTTTCGACAACGCGAAAGATAACAAAGGCAATCCAAAGGAGCAAGGCGATTCTTTCGACAACGCGAAAGATGACAAAGGCAATCCAAAGGAATAAGGCGATTCTTTCGACAACGCGAAAGATGACAAAGGAAATCCAAAGGAACAAGGCGATTCTTTTGACAACGCGAAAGATCACAAAGGCAATCCAAAGGAGAAAGGCAATTCTTTCGACAACGCGAAAGATGATAAAGGCAATCCAAAGGAGTAAGGCGATTATTTCGACAACGCGAAAGATGATAAAAGGCAAACCAAAGGAACAAGGCGATTCTTTCAACAACGCGAAAGATGATAAAAGGCAATCCAAAGGAACAAGGTGATTCTTTCGACAACGCGAAAGATGACAAAAGGTAATCCAAAGGAACAAGGCAATTCTTTCAACAATGCGAAAGATGACAAAAGGCAATCCAAAGGAACAAGGCGATTCTTTCGACAATGCGAAAGATGACAAAGGCAACTTAAAGGAACAAGGCGATTCTTTCGACAACGCGAAAGATGATAAAGGCAATCCATTCGAAGAGAAGGCTAATCTTTCAACAACATGAAAGATGATAAAGGCTATCCTTTCGGAGGTAAGGCTAATCTTTCAACAACGTGAAAGATGATAAAGGCTATCCTTTCGGAGATAAGGCTAATCTTTCAACAACGTGAAAGATGATAACGGCTATCCTTTCGAAGATAAGGCTAATCTTTCAACAATGTGAAAGGCAACAAAGAAAAATCTCTCGAAGGGGTCAAGATACATCAATATAGACATCAAGCTCTCACTTAACGTCAGGATAGCTAGAAAATATTGTCAAAATGTTGAAAATTTTGTTGATTCAAAGTAATTGAAAATGATGCTCATTGTTGTGAAAATATTCCTTCTTTTCTACCTGAAGTATTACCTCCAAACAGGATTGACTTCATAGAATCAAGATTTGGAATCCAAATTGCTTGCGATTGACCTTCTTCAAAGAAGTTATCAATTTCCTTGATATGAACATGAAAGAGAATTTGATATCATGAAAGTAATCTATGAAAGGATATTGATAATAGAATTTCACAAATTTAAAGAAGATTCTTGATAAATGTGGCAGTTTGATATCCTGGGAGCTTCTCTCATGATAATCTTTTTGCACTCTTTCGGGCTCTTTTGGGCTTTGGCTATATTTTCCTTCATTTTGGAGATGTTCTGACTTTTTTTCTCTTTCTTTTTCCTCTCTTTCTCTCTTTTTTGGAAGAGTACGTTACAAACTCCTTCAACTTGGAGATGTTTCGATCCTTCTTTGATGATATTGGCTCATGGGTTAGAGATCTTTGGATGATAGCGGAAATTAAATATCTTTTGGGGATTGTCGGGAGGTTCATCGCATCTGCCTTCATCTCGACAGTGCTTTGGACTTTCCCTGGAAGGATCCGTCGCAAACTCCGTCATCTTGGAGATGTTTCGAATCTTCTTTGGCCCCAGGGGTCTACTCGCTTAATTCGCCTTCATCTTGACGACAAGTGAGAGATCCCTTTTACGGATATTTAATTGCAGCTTAGGTGATTTTGAGGAGACAGGGCTTGGATGAATTCTCTCTTTTCTCGCACCCAAGATATTTCCACTGCCTCATTTTTACAAGAATGGTCTTTAAATATGTGCCATTGACTGCGTTCAATATCAATCATCTATGGCTTTGCAAAAACATTGAATCTTCTTTTCTAGCCATATCGAGGATTTATCCTTCATCCTTTTGGTTGGCCAATAGAAAGAATCTGGATTTTGAATCCTTCTTCACAAAAGCTTTTCCCTTTTAGAAGTAGTACTGAAGGTAAACTGAGGTAAAATTTTGTGAAATAAAATTCTGAAATCAACAGGTAATTGATTGACAAAGTGTTCTTGAAATCCTTAGTAAAAGAGATCGCTTGACATCCGAGTTGATACATCCATGACGATGGTAGTCAATTTCGAAGGTAAGTCCTGGCATAAGGCTGGATTTTGAAGGTAAGCCTAACTCAAAAGTTGGTTTTAAAAGACCATCTAAATCAGGACTCAGGTTTTACAGGGAAAACTGGAAGATTCGAGTCAAAACTCGAGCCTTCGAAGGAAAGCTAGGAAGTTTGGTTTCTAAGGAGATAAAGTTTGGGTCGAAACCCAAATCTTAAAAGGAAAAACTAGGTCAATTCAGATTTTTGAGTCGAAACTCAAATATTCAGAGGAAATTTGGAAAGTTCGAGTCAGGGCTCGAATCTCAAAGGAAAACTGGGAAGTTCAGATTTTGAAGGAAAGAAAACTTGAGTTAAAACTCAAATCTTCAAAGGAAAGCAGGAAAGTTCGAGTCAGAGCTCGAATCTCAAAGGAAAATCTTTAATCAGAAGATTGAATTTTGAAAATCGACAGTGCGAGAGCTGGGATTGAAAGTTTTGAGAATGGCCAGTTCGAGGACTGGATTATTTGACTTGCAATGAAAAAGACCATCATATTTAGATGTATGTGGTCTAATTTTCAGAATTAACCCCTTATTCTGAACGGGGATATGACTAGAATTTAGAGAATTTTGGGGAAATTATGGGAAATGATTCAGGTTTATCCCTTAACCTGAAGGGGAAGGAAAATGGATGCAAATTTAATGCAAATGCACATGAAATGTAAATAAATGCAAAATTAATGCAAGTGGGTGCATATACATGCAAAATGAGAAGTTGGTTTATCCTGCCTGCATACAGAATGTTTTGAGGTAAAGATAGATTTTTCAAAAAAAAAAAATGCCCCAGTGTAACTAGGGAAGAAAAATTTAAATACAAAGAAGGATAATCAAGGAATAAGGTGACAGGCTTCTTGATTGAGAGATATCCTCAAGGTCATTCTTCACAAGAGACATATTTGTGAAAAGGAAAGAGACGCAAATGGTGCCAAACTATTGGCAAATTTTATTGATGCTTAAAAATTGAGGAAAGGAAACAAAATTATATTATCCCTTTGAAATGATAAAAGCAAAATGAGAAGTGAGAAAGTGTTTGCACATGAGATCTTTAAAGTAAAAGGAAACTGTTATTTTGCAAGTGAGAAATCATTTTGGGAAGAAAATTAACTCCCAGGTTGATTTTGAAGAATGATCAGTGTGAGAACTGATCTTTGAAAGGGGAATCAACACGAGGGTTGATTTTGAAGAGAGATCATCATGAGGGTTGATTTTGAAAACGAATTGGTTTAACACTAATTTTAGAAAAGAAAATCAACACAAGGGTTGATTTTAAAGATAATGGTTCGAAACCAATTTAAGAAAAGAAGATCACCGTGATGGTTGATTTTTGAAAAAGATTGGACCGAAATATTGAACTTTTTGGGTGATCATAACGAAGATGTTTGTAGAAAATTTTCAAGAATTTCACGATTTTTGAAAAACCCTCATAGGTAATTTCATTTCTCTCATGAATGATGTTGGGATTGCCCCTCATCTTGAAAAGAATAGGCAAAGAAGATTCTTTAAAATGAAAACAGGTGCCCTAATGGGGCAAAAGAAAGAAGTATTGGATGAAGAAAATTGACATTTTATTGATAAGTAGAACTGATAACAAAAAACTGCATATTTATAAGCACTCGACCAAAAGGTTGCAAAACTGGGCGGACTTGCCCCTACGAGGTGACTGGCAAAACGAAAGGAAGAAAGCAGGAAACTTTGGCATCATTAATTTTCTGAATGATCTGGGAAAGGCTTGGTCAAGATGGCCAACTCGTCTTCTTCTTCATCTTCAGCAAGGAGGCTCTTGTCAATGCAATCCTGAACAATATTTTTGAAGACAAAACAATGATCGATGTCATGCCCCACTGCCCGATGGAACTTGCAAAACTGATTCTTGAACCTTCCCATGATGGTGGGAGGAGTTGTGGCCTTTGGGAGCTTCACTAATCCCTTAGTCAACATGAATTCAAGGGCTTCTTCGAGTGTTTGTTTGAGAGGAGTGAACACACGATCATTACTCCAACCTTCACGCTTTATCTTTTCCTTTTGTGGAAAGTTGGGCTGAGATAGCTTGCTATTCTGTCTTTCCTCTCGATCCGCATGGTTTCCCTTACTACCTTTGTTATCATTGCGGCTGATATTGGCGGAGGAGGTGAAATTTGCCTTTTTCTTTGGATCTAGATTGTTTTTGACAAGGGTGATACCATCATAGACACCGTTCTCCAACCCCATCTCGAGCCACTCGGCTCGTTCAGTAAGCTCTATGAAAGACTTGGAAGGCGAGGTGGAGATAAGACTTCTCAAAGGTTGTGAGAAGTTGTTCAGGATCAGCGATAAAGCATGCCTCTCTGATATAGGATCCCTCATTTTGTTGCAGGTCTCTCTCCATCTGCGAATGAAGTCCCTTGCCTTTTCATTTTCATTCTGCCTTAGATTGCAGAGATGGCTCAATGTTGGGAGCGCTTCAGTATTAAACAGAAATTGCTCAATGAATAGGTTGACCACCTTATCGAATTCTCGCAGCTCGATTGGATTGATATGCTCGGAGTACCACTTGGCGGCAGTGCCTTCTAAGCTACGAGGAAAACAGAGAAATAGGGCCCTATTGTCTCTCTTGAATTTGGAGCATTCGGCAAAGAACATGGCGAGATGGGCTTTGGGATCACCAGAACCATCGAACTTGATGAACTTGCAGGGCAGATTTTCCAGTTCTTCGTCTCCTTCTAATCCATCATAAAAATCCTCGCTAGTGAAGACTTTCTTGCCCTTGTCGCGAGCTTGCAGGTCTTTAACAACTTTGGCCATTTCTTTGAACTGTGACTGCAGGGGCTCTTCTGCAACTTGATTCTTTGATTTGCGACTCCTCCTTTGTTCTCGGCCCTGTTTCTGAAATGCCGGAGGCACCTCATATTCTTCATCGGTGTCTTTCTCTGATTCTGATTCATCTGAAATTTCCTCTGGCTGAACTTGCTTCTTGGAAGTCTTCTTATCCTTGTGCCCGTGGAACTTCTCTCTGAATGGATTCTTCTCTGCACTGGTCCCAGCCTGTTCACTCATCATTTTGGTCATCATTTTCTGGAACATGGCATACATCTGTGGGTCTATGCCATCCTCCTCTTATTGTTGATCTTGATTCACGGAATGATCCATTTCACCTTCTGAGGCTGAGGAGTGCTGTGATGATGTGGTTCTTTTTCCTGACCTTGTTCGAACCATCAAATGTTGAGGATGCTCTCTGCAGGATGAAGTCTTGATTAGACTCTGAGGAAATTTTGGATTGGAAAAAATGATTATTGATGATGTGGTAGACAATTGGAAGAATATCCCATTACTAGGGATGGAGTAGCCGCGGAAATCACGACAATTGTGTTGTCATTCTTTGTAAGAGAAATAACAACGGAAAATGTGCCTTGTTACTTAGGCGAGGTCGTCAACCACGAGGAAAAACACCATTTTGAAGGAAAGAGATATCTCTTGGAAAACAATCCGCAAACGGATTTAGAATAAGGAGAAGGCAAGTGGGTAAACAATTTCCACCGCAATAATCAAGGTATGCACGCGGAAAATAAGGTGAAGAATTTTTGCAAATAGACAAAAGAATTAAAAATCCAATGAGAGAAAACATATGATTTTGGAAAATTGCAGGCAGGATACAAATGCAACTGAAAATTCGAGATCCAGTGGAACGGAAGAATGAAAAATCACCTGGAGTTTTGAAAGAAATGGGATATTTGAGGAAATCATTCAGGGTTTTAGGAAATAAAGGAAAATGTGAGAAATATGGATATTTTGAAAATATTTTGGGAAAATGTAAGGAAATAGAGGTAACATACAAACAATCACATCCTGCACAAACATTTATGCACATACAGCACTCCCTAAAAGGCTGACTCTAAATGCATCAATTTGAAAATAGTTGTAGGACCTTAATCCTAACTCTAGGCTCAGATCATCTTTGTCCAATCCAGTTATGCCGATATACCTGAACCGAAATTTGAGGTACGTGGCATATAATTTCAACTCTGGTTCTAAGGTAAGGTTTTCCAACATCCTTGAGCGCCTACCGATATACTTCAGACTGTGGCCCGCGGTACGTGGTAGGGGAGTGTTAACCCAAATAGTTGGCCCAGTTGTGAGGCTCTGTCCCGAACTAGGGTTCTGGAAGAGAGCCCAGCAACGTGAAGACCGGGTAACGATAGGTAATTGAGGTTTGAAAAAAATGATCACATGCAAGAAATAGATGGCTCTAAAACCTAAAGAGATAGACTTCTGAAAATCTTTAGAGAAGCATACATTGTTTGCATTCATATCCTAAATTGAGGAGAGTTGTGTTTAGACCTAAGTCTAGGTGAGCATGAAAATATCTCCTCAATCTGGTCCTACCAAACCATGCCTAAGCTATATGCAGTCAATGTCAGCTAGGTCAGAATCTAGGCTCCTAGGTTCGCCAAAAAGTAAAAGAGCTGACATTTTGTGAACACAGTTTCAATAATTGAACTAAGTCAAGCATAATTTAGGTCAGACAAAGACAGGTCCCATCACGGTCGCCAAACCTGTTATCGTCGCAAAAAAAAATTTTTTCGTCTTCCTTTTCCTTACGGAAGAGAGAGGGAAATGCTTTCGCGATTCAAACTTGACCAGATTTTGGAAATTGTTTTGAAATACTCGCCTCCGTTTTGAAAATTATGAGAAAATCCATGAGATGGGGCTCGACCTGTCGATACGAGGTTCGACCGTTCCTACCGCCTTTAACAGGGGTAATCGAACCAAGGACCAAAATTGTGCTTGACTTAGTAAAATTATCGAAATTGTGTTCTATCCTAAATGCACAAAGAATTCAGGAATGTGCTATGAGATTTTGGAAAATGTAAATTGGAAAATATGGTGTATGCTGTAGAAAACATTTGGAGTTGAAAAGCATTTCTCAGGAAAAAGATGGAAATCAATCTCTCAGGAAACTCAGACGAAGAAGGTTTGGAATCTCGAGAAAATTTATAAAGACTTGGAAAGCCATGAAGAAATGAGAATTTCAGGAGAATTTTAAGAAAGTTTATAAAGACTTGGAAAACCATGAAGAAATAAGAATCTCAGGAAAATTTTGAGAAAGTTTATAAAGACTTGGAAAATCATGAAGAGATAAGAATCTCGAGAAAATGGAAAGAATTCTTGAGAAAAGATGAATATTTGAAAAGGAAAACACTTGTCAGAAAAACTCGGACTTTGAGAATTTTCTTAGGAAAATGAGGGAAAATCTATAGGAAAACTCATTGGAGAAGGAAATTCAGAACTTAGGAAATTGAAATCCTGAGAATCTTATCTTTTGAAATGTCTGAAAATCAACTTGGATTCTTGAGAAAGATGAATATTTGAAAAGGAAAACACTTGTCAGGAAAACTCGGACTTTGAGAATTTTCTTAGGAAAATGAGGGAAAATCTATTAGAAAAACTCATTGGAGAAGGAAATTTAGAACTTAGGAAATTGAAATCCTGAAAATATTGTCCTTGAAATATCTGAAAAATCGATTTTTGATTCTTGAGAAAGATGAGAAATTCCTTTTGAAAGCATCTTAAGAAAATAACATTTCCAAGGAAAATCACAGGAAAACTTTGATTTGGAAAATCCAACTCCGAATATCATCATAGTTTCTTGAGAAATCGATTCCATGAAATGAAAATCTTTTGAGAAAATCATGAGAAAAATGAATGATGCAGATGGTTTGAATGAATGAATGCACTTTGAAAAACTTTCTGAAAAAATTGTAAAAAATGTGGATTAAACCAAAGTAAATCCTTCACATATTCTGACTGTGGCCATGAATATATTCAGGATTTATTTGAATTAATTCACAATATTTTGAAAACATTGGAAATATGAGGTGCATTTTCAAGATAGCCTAAGAGTGTAGGCTCAATGTGACTGGTAGAGAGATGATGGATCTGGGTCTCGTCCATATTCCGACTAGGGCTGTAAATATAGACTCCACCGAGTTCATCAACTCTCTAAGAGTTGGTGCACGTGCCATTCGTGTTCATCCCCGGTGAATTTTGAAAATTTGAGATTTATGCATCATAGAATCAGGATATTACTGAAATCAAACTATATGAGATGCGGCCTAATCTAAGCAGTAAAATTAAATCTTATTCCAAGGTTTACATTGGATTGTTACATTGCATAACACAAAGAAAAAAAAATGAAATAGAGCCAAGGAATCAGTATCTTCTAGATTTTCCTGCAAAATGAGAGTTAGTACAAAATAACCAAGAAAAATGGGTATATATACTATATACAACGAAGATATATAGAAATATTTGAATTTATTATAAGTAATATATGGTAATGAAGATATATTTACAAAAGTAAGAGAAAAGAAAAATATATACAATAACAACTACACATGAAGGGATATATATATAAGTATATATATACATATATATATATATACATATATATATATATACATATATACATATATACGTATACATATAGGTAGATATACAATAGATATACATATGTATATAGATATATATATACATCTAATGAGAAAATATGTACATACTAATGGAAATTACATATAATGGGTAAAACCAGAAATTACAGGTATATACAGTTTCTGTAGGCAATTTCACACAGCCGTATTTCCCAAATTACAAGGTAATTTTCGATAAAACTGGGTATGGAGCTTCCCTATATAGCAATAATGAAGCGTGCAAAAGATGGTTTATAGATCATGAATGGATATAAAAATATCCATCCGTGAACATGACCGATTATCAAGACTGCACACCTGCAGCAGAAAATGTGTAAATACATGACATATATAGTGTGCAGGAAATGTATTGTGGAAACACCATGGGCTGTTTCAAGAATATTGTAAAAAGGGTGTGAAAAGCTTAATGGAGAGGTGAAGATGTTGTGGAAAGTGTAGTGAGACTGAAGGAAAATGTGCAAATGATGCTACCAGTGGAGATGTAAATGCAGGGTGACAATGTAATTTTGCAGAAAATGGTATATTGTTAACATGGACTATACAAAATTCTATGGAAAGAGAATAAGATCAATAGCTATGGGATTATGATGACCTGCTGGAGGTAATCAAATGTATAAGTCTGGCAGCAAGGTAGTTGATATGCAGATCATGTATGGACTTTATGCGATTGAATCAGATTTTTAGACCCATTCTAAGGAATTAGCTTTTAACCATTTGATGATTATAATATCATCTATACCTTCCTGAGAAATTCAGAACTAACGAAGGGAAAACGATTTCCCTTTTATCAGATAATGTAGCAACATTAATATACAACAATATAATGTAAATACAGATGCTCAAAAGGGGCTATGATGCTGAAACTGAAAATATGGCAGCAGATGTAAAACAACAATGATGCTCAGCCATAATTTCATCAAAACAAAAACTTTAGCATTAAACTAAATACAGCACAATCACATAACTCGGATGGTGATGTACAACCATAGCTATACCAAACAGAAATTTTTTAGCATTAAGCTAAATACAACTCAATCATATGATTCAGATGGTGATGTCCAAACATAGTTTTATCAAAAAACAACTTTCAGCATTAAGCTAAATACAACTCCATGACATAACTCAGATGGTGAAACTGAAAAAAAGGAAGACTTAAAGCAAAACTAGATGCATCGAAGGTATATTTGGCATCCCTTAAATATAATTCATTGAGCATTACTCAATCAATAAACGATATTGGTTGCGGCAAAAATAAGCAGAAAAAGGTGAAGCTGTAGAAAGAATGCAGGGATTGACCCTGATCTTATTTGATGCAGTGAGATTAGTACAATGGTGGTTCATTCATGCAGCAACTACCTGAGAATGCTTAACTTACTAATGCAATGTTGTTTTGTTTGTTGCTACTTCTTGCTACGATAAGTAGGAGGGAGACTCACTTATGGATATTGTACCCCTCATGATCTATAGACAGCAAAAAGAAGCAGGTCCCTTGTTGCTGGGCTTGTATTTTCCCTGTTCCAAATGTCCTGCAGAAAATAGATTGGGGGTCGACTTTTGTAGTTGGGATGAAGAAAGGAGTAGCAGCCGTTGGAGATTTCCTGCTTCCAATGGATTTTGTAAATGGCAGTAATAGGTGGCTCTCTGCTGCTGAGGCTTCTGTTGTATATCCTGCCGATAGGCTAAAGAAGAGGGAGACGCTGGCTAGTTTGAAGGAAAGGTGCAGTAACAAAGGTTTGTTTTCAATAGCTGGGCTGAAGAAAGGTTGGGCTGAAGAAGGGTTGGGTTGGAATGGATGAACACGTGATGGAGTTCACGCTGGGCTGAAGTGGGTGGAGTGAAGAAGGATCGGATGCTGCTGGTGGTGTCTTCTCTTGCGGCTGTGGCTGAAGCAGGCTGATGCTGGTGGTGGAAGACTTGCAGATGTGGCTGAAGAAAGATCGGATCTCCTCCTGGTGGGGCTGAAGACTGAAGGAAGATCCGGACAGCAACTGGCTGGGGCTGAAGAAAATGCAAACTCCTCCCCGTTCAATGGACAAGGGCGCAGGTGGTGAAGACCCTGCAAAACCCAAAAACGCCTCCCATTCAATCGACCTTCCCCCTTTCAATCGGCTACCTCCTCTTAAAAACTTTTCAGCCCTTTAAAAAAAAACGCAGCCCTTTCATTTATGAGGTTCCGTTACCTCATTTTTGAAAATTTTTCTTTGAACTAGCCGTTTCAAGAGGGGCGCATTCCCCTTTTTTTTCAAATTTTGGTTTTATTTCCCTAAGTTTTAGGCCAAATCAAATCTATTGCTTTAGGGAAATTCGGCTGTGCCATTAAGGCTGCCTCCTTCTAAAAAAATAATTTTTGTATTTAAACAAATCAATAAAAAGAAAATAAAATAAAAGGTGAGTATTGAAATAAATGAGAGGCTTTTATGGAAATGTCATCTCAACCCACTTTTAAAATCCTTTTGAAAATAAAGTTTTTGTTTTGTTTTTGCAAGTCTTTTATTTTCAATTGGGGTGTTTACATGTGTGTGGGCCCGCTACTAAAAAAAAAATGAATAAATATTGAGAAATTAAGAAAAATTTGCAAATTGGTATGAACTTCGGGTGGGTCCCGCTTGAGAATAAACAACTTACCTGAGAGTTTGAGTATGATGCTAGTTCAAAGGCGGGTCCCGATCCATTTATTTGAATATACGAGATACAACATTATTTGTTTTTCAAGAATTTGGAAAATTTGGGTTTTCAGGGCAAAAATATGGATAAATGTAAAAAAAAAAATTGTAAAGAGATTTAAAATCTTTTGCAAAAAGTTTTGAGATAAAATCTTTAAAATCAATATCCAAATATCCAGATTGTTTTCCTTGAGAAAAATTTTTGTAATTCAAAGACCTGGGGATAAAATGGGAAAGATTGGCAATTTTGAAAACCCCAGGTTTTTAAAAATCAATTTTGAAAAGTTTAAAAATCAAATCTGGATTGACAATTTTGAAAATCAAGAGTTCTAGATCTCAAAATGACATGTTGTGCAGTGAAATGATGCAATGCTATGCAGAGACATGTTCTATGAAATGTCACTCTGAGCTCGGACTTTGAAATTTTAGCTTTTTGTCCAGAAAAAGGATTTTGAAATTTTGCAATTTGAAGATGTCTTTGAACCTAAATATAGAAATTTTGAGGCTCAAGAATGAAATTTTAGACTTTCTGCAAGATCTAAACTCAGAAATTAACCATTTTGCCCTTCATTGATTCCGGAGAACTGAAATGTGCCGATTGAGGGCGATGTCAAGAAGGTGAGTGAAAATTTGGGGTGTTTACAATACTCCATCTTCGGTGGATCTCCAACGTGTTGCAGTTGCAAAAGTGTTGTTTTTGGTGAAGTTCCAGCATTCTCGAATCGTTTGGGACGTCAAGATCAAGCCACGGTCCGCTCTTCTTCATCCCCTCGGTCGTTGGATCACCCAAGAGGTATGTCTTCTTCTCCCTTCTCTTTTAGCTAAAACCGAAATTGTGTGTTTGATTTTATTTTCTTATTTTTTGTGTGTTTCTTATTTTTCTTTTTGTTTCAACCTTAGAATAGATCCCGTGCACAGACCAACACATTAGCTTAGGTTTATTTGATTGATTGATTCATTTGAATCATGTTTTTTTTAGATTTTTCTCCCAACTCGTGAAAATCAGCTAGATCTTCATCTAGTCGATTCTTTAAATGTGTCAAAGGTGTTTATGGTGCTGTTCTAAAAAAGTTTGCTTTTTGATTTATCCTAGTCGTTGGATTGTTCGTTTTTGTGTTTCAATCAAATTGATAAAAGAAAACAAAAATCGGCTAAACTATTTCTAGCCGATTCTTGGGTTTTACAAAAATATTCTTGTTTTTTTTTCTGTAGTGTTGCTGTTCGTTGTGTGTGTGTTTTGTTTATTTCAGTATCATTTAGTTTTTGTTTTAGGTAAAATGGATTTCTTACATGTTGCATGAGAGTTTTTGTCAAAATCCTGAATAAAGGTTTGAAATCATGCAAGTGTAGGTGATTCTCTCTTGTTATTCGTGTGATTTTCTGTTTGTGTGTGAGTTAACATTCTCCTAGAGTTAGGCGTGTCAAATTCATCATTTTAGAAGTGTCTTAACTCTTGTTTTCTTGGTGTTTTCAAGTTTTAGGAGTTTCTTTTTATTGAAAAAAAAAATTACAAAAATCGAGTTTTATTTTCTTGGTGTGTTGATGGATGTATTCATTAGGCTGCATGTGGGATCATTAGTTTAGTTGTGTTATTGTGTTCGTGATGTATTTTGTTCTTGAAGTTAGATAGATTTAGAACGAGATTTAGTCGTTTGCAATTTTTTTTATGTTTTGTTCATTAGAATAATGTTTAGGTAAATTCGTATGTTTTGGTATTTCATGAATTCCAGCATAGTGTTGTTCATGTTTGCATTTGTGTAATTAGGAGTTTTTTTTATTATATATTCATTTAGCTTTATCAAAGTATTTGTTACTTAGTCTAATCATTTTTTTTAGTTTGTATTTTTTTTAGTCTTCTTCTTCCTTAAGAAGGGGCGGCAGCCATTAGAGCTCCAATTGAGCTCTAGGCTATTTTAGGTAAGATTTAATTGTAATTAGGTAAATTAATTAGGTTGTCTACATTCAATGTATTAGGTGTTTAATGCCTTAGACGTTTTTAGGATTTCAATTAGGTAGGTAGGTCTTAAATTAGGGTAGCATTTACTTTTAGGAAATCGTGTTTTTCAATTAGGTCTTTTCATTACCCTAGGTAGGTTTTAAATTCTTTAGTTTAGAAAGTCTTAAATTAGGGTTTGCAAATTCTAGGAAGGAGGGTAATTAATGAATTAAAGTTTGGAAATTTTTTGGAAAGAGTGGATGTTTCAAAAATTGTGTGGGGTATTTAAAGAAGAAATTAAATCTTGATTGCCTATTAGCAGGGAGTTACGAATTGAGTTTTGAAAAAATGATTTTTAAAATCAATTAGATTTCCAAAGTGGGTGTTTATGGTTTCAAGAAATAATTAATTGCATATAAATTCTTTGGAAAGCCAAAATCGTGTAACTATCTAGGTTGGACGGTTTGGCTTCTCAAAAAGGAATTAATAGCAATTAAAGACTTTCACTTACCTTGGGTTGGGAAATTGCATTGATTCAAGTTTCCAAATTAGATTTAAAAGCTAATTAAGGTTGTAACTCCCCATTAGAAGGACGATTTTTGGAATTCTCAATTTCCAAAATTATATTTGAGCCTTTATTGTGTGCCTATCCCTCTAATCGTCCCTAGTGAGTTAGCATAACTTAGAATTAAATAACATAGTCAATGATGTTAACCTTAGGTTAGTAAGTAGGTTAATAGTTAGGTAAGTTCTAATTAGGGTTATAAATATTAGGCGTGTTAAGGGTATAGAGTCATTAGTGTTATTAATTAATTAGGTTTTAATTTTGAGATTTTTATTATAGTTAGTCAAACCGAGTCAAACCTAACCTAACCTAACCTAGTCAAAACCGAACCTAGTTCAGTCAACCAAACCCAGTTAGCTAAGTCAAACCTAGACCGAGTCCAACCTAGTCTAAGTCAAACATAGGTCGAGTCAACCTTAAACCGAGCCCACCTAAACCAAACCGACCTTAGCTAAGTCAACCCGAACCTAGTTAAGTCAAGATCGAGCCTAGTTGAGTCAACCGAGTAAACCTAACCCTAACCCTATCCTAAACCCGCAGCCTTTGTTCTTTAGTGGATTAATTTCATTTAAGTGTAATTTATTTTGATTTTAGACTAACTAGTTTAGTTATTTGATTTAGTTATAGTGTAGAAGTGTGTGTGCGTAAATTGTACTTGTTTTGTGTGTGTGAGTTGTGTATTGTGATTATTTTACTCGTAGTTAGTTATTATTTAACATAGTTAATTCGGATTGCATTTCATTGAGTAGCTTAGTTGCATTTGCATTATTATTCTAGCGTAGTGTTAGTCATAAATTGCAATTTAAGATTATTCTTTAATTCATGTAGTGATAGTGCATTCAATAGTAGCATATACACTGTCATTCAATGTCATTTAGATTGCATTAGGTTTAATTTGCATTTTGTAGTGTTTAAATAGATTCATTTAGTGAATAGTGCACTCAAAGAAAAACCTGATTTTTGCCCCATCGCACTGTTGTCATTTCATGTGCAAAAATTCTGAGTTTTTAGAAAATTCTTTTTCTATTCACTTTATCAACGTGTTAGCTAACTGCAGACCAAATTTCAGCTCGATCCGAGTTGGTTTGGTCTGATTTTTCCAGTTTTGAAACGCTTATATCTAGAATTCCAGATATCTTTTTTTCATTCTGTAAAAACTGTCAGATTATTTAATCTTTTAGTTACAGAACAGAATAAATTTCGGGAAAATCGGACCTTGTTTGCCTTGTCAAACAGTGGTTTTCTGACAAGCTGTCAGAAATCTATTTTACACTAGTTAGGGGCATTTTCGTAATTTCCTTAGTTTCGGCATTTTAGGACTGTTTTCAGTATTTTCTGCATGGTAGAAGCTGCATAAGCATCATACAGCATTATTAGAATTAGTTTAGCTAATTTTAGAAATAGTTTAGTGTTTTATTTAATTATTGTCTGATTATTAGAACTTGTTTTATTAATTTCGTAAAATTAGACTTATTTTCATTTATAGTTCCATTCTTAGAATAAAATACTAATTCTGCATTTTCTTTCATTTTAGGTTGAAAAGCATCTTCATTTTTCCAGGGTTCTTTCTCTGAGTGCAAATATCGTCTAAGTGGTGAAAAGACCAAAATACCCCTGGTGTGCAACTGAAGACTGGATTGCTATTTCAAGTTTTTTTATTGTAATTTAATTAGTTGTGTAATTGTAGATTGATATTTGTAATTAATAAATTAAATTTTACAGAAATATCTTGATTAATTCATGTTCCTTGAGGATTCGACCTGTACTTACCACTTTGTGGAAAGTCGGTTTTTATATTTTTGGTTGACGATTTTCCAAAGTTTTATTGAAAATAATTGTTTTAAAAATACCATTCAAAAAAGATCAACCAGTGCTGCTGAAGGTAGGCACCGACGATGGAGATGCTCTTGCTGGTGGTTGCAATGGAGGGTTGGACCGGTGGCTAGAAGTTGAGGTAGCACCAGCTGCTACCAAGGTTTGGTTGATACCTGCTGGCTGGACCTAAAAAAGAAGGAGAGTTGGAGAGTATGAAGGAAAAAAAAAAGAGAGAGATGGGTTATTTGTCCAAAGAGAAGGGGAGAGAAGCTCATGGGAATGAGAGGCTAATGGGAAGGTGAGAGAGCCAATGAGAGAGAGAGAGAGAGAGTTACCCCAGCCGTGCGGTGTCCCTATGATTTAGAAAGGAGCTGAAGTAATTAGGAGAGGAAGAAAGGAGGGAAAGAAAGAAGTAAAGAAAAGTGAAAGAAAGGGGAAAGAAAGGGAAGAAGAAGAAGGAAAGAAGAGGGAAAAAGAAAGGAAAGAAAAAAGAGAGGGAAGAAAGAAGAGAAGGAGAAGAAAAGGGAAGGAAAAGGGGGGTCCACCAAGGAGGAAGAGGAAGGAAGGAGAATGAAGAAAGAAAAGGAAAGAAAGAAAAAGAAAAAGAAGCAACAAAGAAAAGAATAGAAGAAAAGGAAGGAAAAAGAGGAGGGAAAAGAAGAAAGGAAAGGGAAAAGAAAGAAGAAAAGAGGAAAGAAAAGGGGAGGAGAGAGAGGGGGTCGACCCCCTTATGGGGCCCACCTCCCTAGAAAAAAAATGAAATGAAAAATAAATAATAAAAAAAAGAAAATGAAAAGAGAGTAAAAGAAATATTTTTTTTTCATTGAAAGGAAATAGAATTCATGGTGGTGCCACCTTGGAGTGGGTCCACATTCAATTATGAAATTCATTTTGAAGGCCAGAGGGGTAGAATGGTCTCTCAAAAAAATTCGAATGGAATGAGCTATTTTTGGCAGTTTTTGAAATAAGCTCAGAATTTGACGTTCCATACCCCGTTGCAGAGAAAATCTAGTTTAGAATGTGAAAAACCAAGTTTGAAAAGAATCCAAATTATTTTCTTGGGAAAATATTTACAAATTTAGAATCTTAAGGGTAAAAATGTTAATTTTGGGAACCCAGGGTTTGAAATTGATTTTGAAAAGCTTTAAACTGAAATCTGGATTGAACTTTTCAAAACTGGAGTTCTGGATCTCGAAAATGAAATGAAATGTGATAAAATGAAAGAAAATGATGAGAATGATGAGAAATGCTATGAAATACAATGCAAAATGCTGACCCTGGATGAAGAATTTTGGACATTAGACTCTGATTGACACTTGTACCAGTTCAAAAAGTGATAATTTTGACAAAAATTGGAAAAATGGTTCAATAAATGGTTTTTGAGCTCTACCGGGCCAGAGTGACACTGAAAATTGAGGTTTGAGCTGGTTTAAACTGAAATGAACTGGATTAAGCTGAGTTTTAGGGTTTCAAAACTCAAATAGACTGACAAGACACTAACTCCACTAAACTCCTAGACTGAATTGTCAAGAAATGTTGCCATTTTGAGAGAAATGGCGAGAAATGGTCACTGGAGTGAAGTGAGTTGTGGACTAGAACTGGGTTTGAGCTGGAACAAAGATCAGTAATACTGAGATGAACTAAAACTGAAGCTCAAACACTAGCTCAACTGACTGGACTTAGCTCAATATATATATATAGTTATTTAACACATGCACACCCCCGTGGCATGTGCACACATGCCAAACACCCTAGCCGAAAAGCGGAAGGGTGTGGGGCAAGACAATTACTAGTTTGAACCTATTATGGTCCGGCTTGAAGTAGGTTCGTGTTGGCTTTAAAAGAAAAAAGGGTTGACAACCAAACTAATGGGATTACGAGGCTGCAAGGGTGACGAAAATGAACCGCGTACCCACTGCCAAGGCCAGCCTACAGAGAAAACGTAAGTCTGGTCCTCTAGACCAGACTGCTTGGTTTACCAAGCAAATCTGGTCCGACTCACAGTCCGGACCAGACTGCCATAATGGCACGGTTGGGGCTGAAACTGGCCGCCAAATGGGGCAGCCGCGGTAACCCTACAAAAAGGGTACTAAGGGGGTTCGGTCAAGGGGTGTCTGGTCCATAGGACCAGACCGCTGTTACTCATATACACAGGTTTGAACCTTTCGGTTCAGACCTGGACCAAAAGTCTGGAGCCCCACATGGCCTGGGTGCCCAGCACCATGCGGCTGGCACTCGGCCCCAACATGGGGTAAGATAAGGCTAGCACCTTGTGCCAGGCTCGAGCTGCCAAGCAATCAGGTCTGAACTTCGGTTCAGACCTGATCCAAAGGTAAGCTAGCTGAAAAAAAATAAATAAATAAGAAAGGTTGGGTGCTCAACACCTAGTGGTGCGCACCCGGTTCCAAGAAGAAGGGGAAACCGAGCTGGGTCTAGGCTCACAAACAGCCGATCAACCGGACTGTAGTGCTGGTCTGAACCCATGGTTCAGACCGGCACTTCAGTCCAAGCCGAAAGTATATATATATAAAAAAAGAGAAACAATAGGACGTAATACAAAAAAAACTCTTTGAAGGCTTGTGTTGGGCGTGCGGGCCACCCGCACGGCGCCCAGCTCCAACCATGGCGCAACTGGGTGGGCCAGAGGGTCTAGTCCGCTGGACCAGACCGTGCCATCATACCTAGGAACGAGCTGGAGCCTAGGGCTTAGCAGCTGCAACAAGGTAGGTTGGGCACCTATCATAGGTCGGCCCCAACCTGCCAGCCACTAGGGTAACCCAAATGCGCCAACCACGAACCATAAAAAAAAAAGCGAATAAGCAAAGAAAAGGGGGAAACCGAATGCTAGAGGGACCATGGGCTTTCTCACATCCAATCGGGCCTGGTCACGCTGTGACCCAAGCCAAAAGCATGGTTGCAGCACCAATCCCATCGATTTGGGACTGGGTTGAGCCCAACACGCCAAAGAAGGAGCTTAAGGTGAAGGGCGACGACTGCAGCACACAGATGTGTCTGCATGCATAGCAAGATGGTGCCAAAAGAGGCTAGGTGCATGTTGGACGAGCCCAGCTCGATCCAGTGCACCCCGGCAAGCTCAACACGTCCAGCACAAGGGAGGAAACAACAACATCAAAATCGAAGCTTTCAGCAAAATGAAAACAAAGGAGAAGCTAGAAGAAAACATTATTGATAACCCAACATAACATGCATTGAAATAAGACATGGAATAATGCATCCAAAGGCAAAAGAATTCAGTAACATGGAGAAGAAGTTCTTACACATGAGCAAGTATGAACAATAACCCAAAAAGAAAACCTTCAAAAGGAACTTGTTACACTAATCTGTCGAAGGAGCACGCACCCATAGGTGCGTTTGCATCCTTGGCTTCACGTTTTGTTGACATGAACAACATGGGATGATTCTTCACCTTAAAACTTGAAAATGGAGGAAGGTAGCTGCGGTTCTCATGTCAAAGGTGGGGCTCCCACGGCTGGAGGAAGAAGGAAAGTGAGAGGGAAAGAGAGTTTGGGAGAGAGAGAGAGAGAGTGTTAGAGAGATTTTAGAAAATCGCCCAACTAAAGGGGCTCGACTTTTCCAAGGGGCTTTTAAAACATGGCTGGGTGAGATGGAGGGTTGGGAAACCCCCATCCAAGATAGAGGGCTGGGGTGGAACACGGTTTTCCACCGCCGCCCAGCCCTTCCAATGGTTGTAGAGGATTTAAAAAGGCTTAAAGGAATTACAAAGATGCCATGGGGCTGTCGCCCCATGCATCCAATGGGTATTAGTCCATCCTAATGATAGCTTCTCTTGGAAAGGGCCCCTTGGGATCTCTCTTGAGTCCCAAGGCAAGAACTCCAATGCTTCCACGCCAAACCCAAGAGGGGATGGCGCCCTCCAAGGAAAACGTCTCCCTCCTCTTCTTTATTGACATGACAATTTTTTTTTTTTTGAATTAAAAACTTTCTTTTTAATAATTTGGGTAGGGCCAATCGTGGCGCTTCCTTTATGAACTATTAAAGTCATCTTACAACCATGCCACTAACCCAGTTGGTCAACGTGACCAGCTGGTTTCATGGCCTTGGTCGTCCAAGGCTCTCCAACAGGGACGGATGAGACCTTGGTCAACCATGACCATGAAAGAAAAGGTAATTTCATGTTATCGATTTCCAATTTTTTCAATTAATTTCAAATGTTTTTCCATAATACACAATTATTTTATTTTACATTATCATTGTAAATAACATTACAAGACTACTCAAGCAAAGAAATCTTTGTTTCAAGCGAAATTGGTCTCGTTTAGGCCCTCACTAATTTTCTAAGCGATCTCCTGTAATTCACATGTACTGGCGGGTCTTTTTCGTCGTTCGGACCTCAAATTTGGGGTAAATCATCATAACCCTATTCCAAACTTACCCTAAAATTTTTGAAAGTCAATTTGCTCTAGATTTCTCTCAATTGCCTTTTTACATAAAATTACGTGATTTAACCTGATTCTCAATGTAGGCTAAATTTCAAAAATTGCCAAATCAATAGAATTTCATCATTCTCAACATAATTGCGTAATATTATATCAAAATAAATCGTGGATCTTACACGGGCTTTCTTTTGGATCCAATGCTCGCATTGGACCAATTGTTACATCGAAAATTCAAGTTTTCAAACTCTATTTTCTCTTCTATCTTTTATTTTGAAGATCCGGCTTCTGACTAGGGTTTTCCCCTTTATATATTCCATTTTCGGAGTTTCGAGTTCCGACTCGGGCTTCCTTTTGGATCCAATGTTCGCATTGGACCAATTGTTACTTCAAAAATTCAAGTTTTCAAACTCGATTTTCTCTTCTATCTTTTATTTTAAAGATCCAGATTCCGACTCGGGTTTTTCCTTTTATATATTCCATTTTTGAAGTTTCGAGTTTCGACTCAGGCTTCCTTTTGGATCCAATGCTCACATTGGACCAATTGTTATGTTGAAAATTTGAGTTTTCAAAACTCGATTTTCTCTTTTATCTTTTATTTTGAAGATCCGGGTTCTGACTCGAGTTTTCCCCTTTATATATTCCATTTTCGGAGTTTTGAGTTCCGACTCGGGCTTCCTATTGGATCCTATGCTTGCATTGGACCAATTGTTATATCAAAAAATCGAGTTTTCAAACTTGATTTTCTCTTTTATCTTTTATTTTGAAGATCCGGGTTCCGACTTGGGTTTTCCCCTTTTTATATTCCATTTTCAAAGTTTCGAGTTCCAACTCCGGCTTCCTTTTGGATCCAATGCTCGCATTGGACCAATTGTTATATCGAAAATTCAAGTTTTCAAACTCGATTTTCTCTTTTATCTTTTATTTTGAAGATCCGAGTTCCGACTCGGGTTTTCGCCTTTTTATATTTTATTTTCGGAGTTTCGAGTTCCGACTCGGTATTTCTTTTGGATCCAATGCTCGCATTGGACCAATTGTTACATGGAAAATTCGAGTTTTCAAACTCAGTTTTCTCTTTTATCTTTTATTTTGAAGATCCGAGTTCCGACTCGGGTTTTCCCCTTTATATATTCCATTTTCATTGTTTTGAGATCCGACTGTGGACCAATTTTTACGTCAAAATTTTGAGTTTTCAAACTCATTTTTTTCTTTTATCTTTTATTTTGAAGATACGGGTTCCAACTCGGGTTTTCCCCTTTTTATATTCCATTTTCGGAGTTTCGAGTTTCGATTCGGGCTTCCTTTTGGATCAAATGCTCGCATTGGACCAATTGTTACGTCAAAAATTCAAGTTTTCAAACTCAATTTTCTCTTTTATCTTTTATTTTGAAGATCCGGGTTCTGACTCGGGTCTCATTTTTATATTCCATTTTTTTTCGAAGCTTCGAGTTCCAACTCGGGCTTCCTTTTGGATCTAATGCTTGTGTTGGAACCAGTCGTTTCTTCAAAAATTCGAGTTCTAAAACTCAGGTTTTGCTTCTTTTTTTTTGAAATTCTGGGTTCCGACTCGGATTTCTCCTTTTGATCCAATGCTCATATTGGACCAGAGTTTTTCTTTGAAAAAACGAGTTTCGGACTCAGATTTTCACTCCCTCTCAGGTTAAGGGGTAAACCTGAACCTCGGCCTTCGAGGTATTTCATTTCCCCTTCAGGATAAGGGATAATCCTGAAACACCGACAATCATTCCCGCTTCAATTTCCAAATATCTTGAGAGTGTCGGTCTCTACTATCAAAATCTGGTGCTCGTACTAGGTGTATCTTTAAAAATCTAGTACTCGTACTGGTGCATTTTCAAAATCCAGTGCTTGTACTAGTGTATTTTCAAAATCCAATGCTCGTACTAGTACATCTAGCGCTCGTGCTAGTATCTGGCTGACTGATCAGTTAGTTCAAAATCAAGTGCTCGTACTGGTACATCTAGCGCTCGTGCTAGTATCTGGCTGACTGATCAATTAGCCCCCCAGGTTTATTCTTTGCACTAACTGTTTGTCAACATTCAAAGCTCTAAATCTCAATTTCAACCTTTGGGTTACCACTCTATCAAAAATCAATCTTTTTCTCTTGCGAAGGACCCTTTTCTAGGGAGAGTTTGAGGGAGCTCATTCCTTTCACATGCAACCATTTTTTCGTTCGTAAGAACACTGTTTCTAGGGAGAGTTTGAAGGGACTCATTTCTTTGTGAACTGTTTGCAAAACAACAACCCAATTTTTACACAAGGGAACCCTTTTCTAGGGAGAGCTTCGACGGAAGCCCGTTTCCTTTTGTGTCCCCCAATTTCTCATTTTGGCCACCCCCTTCGTAGAAGACCCTCTTCTAGGGAGAGTGTGATGGACTCGTTTCTCTGTGATACTTTTTCAACCTTATTTTCGGCTACCTTTCCATAAGAGAAGCCTAGAGATAGGGAGTTTTGACAAAAACTTAATTTCTCTTCAAAAGTTCTGTTTTGCAAACACCTTCTCTTTAGGGAAGAGAGGAGTATTTCCTATTTCTCATTCAGGTAAGGGCCAAGCCTGAGTCTCTCTTTTTGGGGAAAAAGAGAGAAGAATTTTGTAATGGATGTGTTGATTCGATGTCAAGCGATTCCTTTCATCAAAGATTTCTAGAAAACTTTGTCAATTTGTTACAAAAGCAGTTGTTGATCTCCAAAGCTTTTATGGTACAAAAGAATTACCTCAAACTACCTTCAGTATTATTTTCAAAAGGACAAGACTTTTGCGAAGAAAGAAGAGAATTCAAGCTTTTTCTGTTGGTCAACCAAAAGGATGAAGAAAAATCTTTGATATGACCGGTGAAGGAAAATTCAATGATGTTGAAAAACCATAAGTGAATTGATATTGATCATAGCTATGACACATTCTCAAAGATCATTCTTCTGGCTGTAAGGCAGTGGAACTATCCTAGGCAATAAAAGAATCTACCCAATCCATATCTCCTTAGCCATTTAAGCTGCAATCAAATATCTGCAAAAGGGATCTCTCAATTGTTGTCAAGATGAAGACGAATATGCGAGTTAGACCCCCGGGACCAAAAAAGATTTGAATCATCTTCGAGATGAAGGAGTTTGTGACAGATCCTTCTAGGAAAAGTTCAAATCATCGTCAAGATGAAGGCAACTACGATGAACCTCCCGACAAACCCTAAAGGATATTTGATTTCTGCTATCATCAAAAGATTCTCGACCCAATAAACAATATCATCAATAATATTCCTGAGAAAAAAAGAAGGATCAGAGCATCTCCAAGATGAAGGAGTTTGTGACGTACCCTTCTCAGAAAAAAAGAAAAGTCAAGACATCTTCAAAATGAAGGATGATGTAATAAGCTTCTCCCCGAAACCCAAGAAAGCTCAATGACTAAAAAAAAAAGAGTGCAAAAAAAGATCATGATGGGAAAGACCTCAGGATATCAAACTGCCCAAAACTGCCAAGAATAATATTTATCTATGTGAAATTCTTCTATCAATATCTTTTGATTCAATTGCTTTTATGAAGCTAAGAATATTTCCTCTCTTTTCATATCAAGGAAATTGATATCTTGCTTGAAAAAACTCAACAACAAATTTGAATTTCATTCTTGATTCTACGGAGTTAGCCTAATTGGAGTTAATACTCTAGGTAAAAAGAGGTGATGCTTTCACACATATGGGCACAGTTCAATCATTCTGAATCAACTATAATTTTTTTGCATCTTATTGACAATATTTTCTAGTTATCCTAACATGAAGCAAGAACTTGATGTTCACTTTGACATATCCTGGCGTTGTCCCTCATTAGGACAGGAAAGTCCTTCCCTTTTGTTTTGATCTGAGAGTTTAGGCTCTCGGATCTGCACACTTCCTTGTGTTCCCCACTGTCCCGCCATAGACAGTTCCCGCTCAGGATAAGGGTTAAACCTGAACTTTCTGCAAGAGGTTATTAATTTTAAAATCTATTTCAGTCTCAGCAATCAGACACTCAATATCAACCCCTTTTCAAGCTTTAGAGACCCCCATTTTCCTCCTTTTGTAAACCCCTCTTGGACTTGTTGTACAAAGTCTAGAGGTTCCATTACAGTTTCCTCGCTTCTCAAAGATTTTGTATCCATTCAGGCTAAGGATTAAATCTGTTACCTCGCTCCTCGAGGTACCACCCGCTCAGGTTAAAGGTCAAACCTGATTTTTCTGCGAAAGGTCATCGATTTTAAAAGCTGATTTAGTCTCAGCAATGAGGCACCCAAGATCATCACTTTTCTAAGCTAACTCCTCTCGATATTGTTTGTCCAAACTCCGAAGGTCCCATCATGGTTTCTTCGTTTGAGGATTATGTATGGTCGTCCCTTTCAAGTTAAGGGTTAAGCCTGAACCTCGCTCCTCGAGGTATCATCCCTTTCAGGTTAAGGGTTAAGCCTCAACCTCGCTCCTCAAGGTATCATCCCGCTCAGGATAAGGGCTAAAACTTGAATCGCAAAAGGTCACCTATTTTAAAAGCTGATTTAGTCTTAGAAATGAGGTGCCCAAGATCATCCCTTTTCCAAGCTTTAGGGAACCCCCATTTTCCTTTTGCAAACCCCCTCTCGGATTTGTTCATCCAAACTCCGAAGGTCCCATCATGGTTTCTTCGTTGGAAGACTCTGTATGGTCGTCCCTTTCAGGTTAAGGGTTAAGCCTGAACCTCGCTCCATGAGGTATCTTCGGTTTAGGTTTGGGTTAAACCTGAGCCTCATTTCGATGAGGTAGTTCTCTTAGTCCCATCATGGTTTTCCTCATCATGGAATCCATGCTCTTCATATCCGTCCAGGAAAGGATTGTACCTGAGCTTCATCTCACGAGGCATTTTTCTCAAAAATGTCTCATCAAGGTCTTCATGTATTTCTTTCCCATTCAGGTAAGGGTAAAACCTGAAATTCATCTTGATACATCTTTGTCTCATCCAGGTTAAGGTCTAAACCTGAGTCATTCCAAAAAGACTGGTCTTGTCTCACCCATGAGACTTGATCAAAATTCTTATTTTCCACCATTTCAGAACCTTCACCCAAAGTCCCATCATAATTTCCTCATTTCTGTTATTTAGTCATATCATTTTTTAGGACTTCGTTTCCCCAAAGTCATTCAGGATAAGATTTTAAGCCTGAGAAACCATGTCTTTCAAAATAATTCTTCCATACCTAGTTCAGAGCTGCTCACTGAGGCATTTTTCAAAATTTGGAGTGTTTTCTTTGCCACTAAGCTTGGCTTTCAACTGGCTTAATAACAAAGAGGGGCATCGGTGAACACCCTAAATTTTTCAAAATTTTATAAATATTCTCTTTTTGCCCCTGACCCACATTTTCTGAGTAATTGAGTAAATTTAAATCAAAATTCCAATTTATTCCTCAGATTTTACTGGAATCAAATCCATTTTATATATCTGACTCAATTTTGGATCCAGATCCAGTGTCAAAATTCGAATCTGAGCTTCGTTATTCAATTTTCAAATTGAAATTACAAAAATACCAAAAATAATTTTTGAAAGTCTCAGACAGTCCATCCAGTATCCATTTGGATCCACTGCTCTATATTTCTCAATTCGATGTTCAAAACTTGAATATTTCCTCAAAAACAGGATCTAAACCCATTTTCTGAAGAAATTTCTAAATTTAACCCTGAATTCTCAAAAAAACCCTCTTTTGTAAATGCTTTTAAATTTCACAAAAAATATTTCAAAATCCTTTGTTTTCTTATAGTTTTAGAATTTTATTTTCAAAATACAAAAATGCAAAGAAAAAGAGCAAAACAAATCAAAATAGAAAAGAAAACACAAAAGATAATTTTAAAAACCCCCTTTTGAAGGTATTGCTTTGTTAAAACCCTTTTTAGAAAAATCTTTTAAAGAAAGGACCATCGTTTTGAAAATATTTCAAAAAATATGAGGACCCCTATTGCAAAACATGCAACGGTCCCTTCATGAAGAGCCATCGCAGAGGATCGAAGGGCGGGGAACCCTTCGATCGGCTGCTCTCACCTTAACCATCGATCCCCAACTGCTACCTTTCTGATTCTTCTTCTCCCTTTATAAAAACAGGCGTTGAGTAGAGGGGAGAGGATCAAGTTTTGCGCCATTTTCCACTTCATGGAGTCTTCCTCATCGCCTCATCTTCCTCTTTCCCTCTGATCTCCTATTGTTCTTCAGCAATAGAAAGATCTCTCCTGAGGTTTCTGCAAAGAGAGCCCTCCTCTCTCCTTCAGAATTCCAGCGCAACCAAGGAACTCCAAGCAATCCAGTAGGAGCTTCTGCTCCCATCTTCTCTCTATAACCTCTGATTTCCTTGTTTTCCTTTAATTTTTTTCTATTTTTGGCCCCATTAACGCACCATTGGTGACGTTGAGTTGCCTACGACAATCTCAACCCACCTCGTGCAACAACAACTGAATTTCACATTCCAACACTATTTTCTTTCTTCTTCTTCTTCTTCTTCTTCTTCTTCTTCTTTTTCTTATGTTAGATTTCCCTTTCCTCTGTGCCTTTTAAAAAAAAAGAAAAACTACAATTTCAACTCTTCCTTACTTTTGTTTTCGTTATTTTTGTTCTTCATCCAAGCATCTTGAAGCATAATCTGGAAGATTGGGCTGCGTAATCACAACATCGACCTAGGCATGCGACATCATCAAGAATGCTTGCGTTCCAACATTTCTTTGTTTTTCTTTTATTGAATCTCGATGGTTTACATATGTATTTGAGTTAAACCGATGCTCCGATCAACATCCCTTTTTTATTTATTTCTGATTTTCCATTTTATCCTTTTCATGTTGGGTCTGATTTCCTATTTTCAGTTTAATCATATGTTTACTTTTGATTTTCTATCTTGATAGCGTCCGATTGCATCGTGTCCCCCTCCTGAATTTATGCAGTAAATATTTTAAATATTTGTATTTCTCTGCAAAATCTTTATTCATGATGGCCATAATATTACATTAAGATCTAACGTTCTGTTCATATTTGGTAAAACTTCGATATATGCTTGGTGCTAAATAAAAAAAAAATGGATTTATGTCTAACTTGCTGAAAGCAAAAACTGAATTCTGGTCCACTCCTCTGAAACAAGGTGCTAGTTCTTTCACGTTTGATTTTGTCATGATATCTAGATTATAATATTTTGCATAAACACCTTGTGTTTATCATAATCAGTTCTATATTGAACTCAATCACGATGGTTCATTCAAGAAGTATGATTCGATCATCTTCCCGATTTGTCTGGGTATCACTGATTGCTCTGATTTTCAGCCTAAAGTCGAAGCGACTCTAGCCTTAACCTAGGCTTCCAAATGTAAGTGTGTTGTAACACAGGTCTGTTGGTGTATCATCTTAACACTTCGTTTTAGCATTTCAGGCACTCCCTCTGCTAATCCTTTTTGAATTAATAAGCCCCAGCTCACATGTCAATGCTAATCTTGAGGCGTTTCCTATTCTATAGAGAAGCAGGGAATTCCTTTTAGACTTGAATCTCATGAGGATTTTCCTATTTTAGCTAGTGCTTTAATGTTTCCCGATACTACCACCATTGGTCTAGCTGAAGACTCTTCAACAAATCCTGGATTGATTTCGATTGAATGTTCCCCTGGCACTGATAATGAAACTGTGCCTTCTGTTCAGAATGCTCCAGAGTTGTTTCTTATGGAGATATTTGATTTGATAGAATCTCATATTCCTTTTGAAAGGAATAACAACGTCAGTAGTATTGAACATGAAAAGCCTTGGAGTCTGAAGCTAAACAATGGTCCTGAAGACTTGGTTTCTGATAAGAGGTCATCCATGAGAGCTGCTGAAGAATCTCTTTCCACTAGTGCAACTGGTGACACTAGCCAAATTATCAACATTGATTCTCTTCAGAACTTGATCAACAATGCTAAGGGAATAAGGCTATGTTATCCAAAGCAAATCACGTTAGTTACTCATTTGATGAAAGAGGTAGAGATACATGAGAAGGACGCAGAATCTGCCCAAGAGGAAGCAATCCTTGCAGGGGCTGCCATTCTCTATAAGGTGGAAGGCCTAAAAACAATATTGGCAAATGCAAAGGAAGAAAATGACATACGCGCTGAATAAGTTTATTGAGAGAAATCCATTTTGGCAACTGAAACACGGGAACTGTAGTCACAGTTGGTGCATCTATCCAAGGAAAGAGAGAAATTCCTCTCCATAATGGATAAGATGAGCACAAATCTCCAAGCTAGAATAGCTGCTGCAAATGCAGTAAGAGCAGCAATAGAGAAAGAGAAATTAAAAAAAAAGAAGGAATCTGAACAAAAATCTCTAGCTGAACAGGAACCGCTGATGGAAAAAGTGGCTGCAAAGTCAAAGAAACTTCAGTAACATGCGGGGGAGAATTCTAAGCTATGTGAATTTCCAACAGATAGTGGGTACATTGCTAATGTGTTGCAAGGAGAAATTTCAGTAATTTGTGAGGATGTGAAGTCACTTAAGGAAAGATTTGATAAAGGTTTAGGTGTTAGCAGCTCAAGTTTCCTTTGTCCAAAATTGAGCAATGACACATATTGTGTTTTATCATCTTTGTATTTGTCTCTTAAGAGGTCTTCAACGTCTGAAAAAAGCAGAGCAAGCCAAAGTTATGAACCAGTTGAATCTATGGTCAAGAAAGAAGCTGCAACACCCCCTTCACAACCTTTCCGCCCCTGGTGCAAATTTCCTGCAAAGGTTCCTCGGGATGGAGATGATGATTTGATAAAGGAAGGGCTCACAGGTATGTAAATATGTGTTAATAGTCTTGATGATAACCTTAATTCCAAGCATGAGTTCCAAAATCCAATACTGTGGATGAGCCTAAGGCACTGATCATGTCTTCTTGCATCAGCAATACTTCACTGATCACACACACACAGTATACTTTCACTTACTACCCCTATATGTTACACTCTTTTCTTTATAACACTTTTCCCCCTTCAGCACATTGTTCACCTGTGTACATTCACTCACATCTTTTCACCAATACACCTGCCTATCAGCTATCACTTGCCTATTAACACTCACCTGCATTGCATTGATGTACATCACCTGCTAACCATCCCTCACACCTTATCACCCAGCTCATAACATGCACTCCCTTACACCATTTTCTGCTACTTCATCAACAGTACATCACCTCTACATTCTCACATGCTATACATTCATTGGGCTTTCTATCTCTATTGCATCTACAGCATGACACAACCCTCTAGATGCACCCTACTACAGTACACCTTCACACACCTACTTTACCAGCACTTTACTACAGTCGCATTCATCGGTGGCTGCCTCACTTACTCATACCATCTCACGTTGTGCACAGCTGTCGCAAAACACCAATACCTCCACTGTGCACATCACCCTAGCCACACTATGCACCAACCCTTCACTCTCCAAACCTGATGCAGCCCACCAGCTGCCACCTTTCATCCACTGCATCGTTATTGCTACTTCACTTCCCCAACTTACATATACATAGTATATCTTACTAACATCATTGTATATATATGTGCCCCACCTGCTTCATGCTTGCAAGTTTCTTCTTTACTTTATATTTTTAGCATCTACCTTCATTTGCCATCATCATTGTTGTGAACCATATGCTCGCATTTACATTAGATGCCTAAATACATCAATAGGTCTCGTCATATGCATTATGTCGCATGCAATTTCCATCTAGCAAGTAGGCATCAACATAGGCATTTTCGTTTTTCATTAAATATGAGCACATATTCTGTACATATATATATTCTCCACATATGTATATTGCTTATATAGATGCATATCGGCTCTTGATACGACATTTGTCCATTATATTCCATATCTTATATCTTGTGCTAAGTTGGAATTTTGCTGGAATTTGGTGAAAAAAAATATTTTTCTTCTTAGTTTAGGAATTTGAATCTCAATTTTCATTTCAAAACATGTAATAGCTAGATTATAATGAGAATTTACATTTCTCGCACTAGATTAGAATGTATGAGCATGTATATGTTCTAGAAATGCTTGTTTCATATCATTTCCTCTTTTATTTCAAAATTTCACAAATGGGAACACGAATGGCACGTGCACCATTCTAATAAAAGGTGATTAAATCCTAAGTTGACGATTTGTATCAATGGCCATAGTCAAGGTGTGAACAAAACTTAGGATTTTCATCTTTTATGGAATAATATTGGATCCACACTGGATCTTTTAAAAAATAATCATATTTTTCTAAATATTTTCTTTCTTTATCAGAGTTTAACTTAAAATTAACTCAAAATATATATCAATGGTCATAGTCAGAATATATTGAGTTAATTTCATTTTAAACTCTATAAAGGCACCAAAATGTGTCGTATTCATCACTTGAATTTAAATATGATGATTATATAATACATTTTATAACCATAGTCAGAAATGTATTATATCTTCAATCTTATTTCAATTCATTTAAAGAATAAAATTTGCTTTTCAATATCTAATTTTCAAAAATTTCTTTAATTCATTCATCATTTAGGATAGAATTATATCATATTTTCAAAAAAAAAAAAAAATTAAATCCAAGTGATTTTGAGATATATTTTCAAATATCTTCTTCATTTCTCAAATCAATCTTTAAATCTTATTCAAAAGCATCTTTCTATTTTCAATTCTATCTTATTTCAAAAATTCAAACTTCAATTTCAAAGTCCAATTTGACTTTGAAAATTCAAATTGACTTCTGTATTCAAAATTCAATTTCCAATTCAAATCCAATTTCAAAGTTCAATTCAACTTTGAAATTCCAAATTCATTTTCAGGATTCAATTTGAAATTCAATTCAACATTTTAGATCAAATTTCAAAGTTGAATTCAACTTTGAAATTCCTAGATCCATCACCTGATTTTAAAAATGCCAGTTTTAAAATCAAATTTTATTCTTTATTCTTCACTTCAGGTTCCCAAATCTTCCAGATCATCTCCTGATTTTAGAATTCAAGTCTGAATTTAAAATTTACTCTTTATTTCTCAAAATTCCAAAATTCTAAGTCTTAAATCGTAAATCGGACATTAAAACTTAGTATTCACTTTGAAAATTGATTTTTTTCTAAATTTTATCCTCCTTTTCAATTTTCAAAATCGATTTAGGATTTCTCATATCCAATTTTGAGTTTCATCTGGATTTCCAAAATCCAAAATCCCATTTTCAAAATCCATTCCCAAATTCAGATTTCAGTTTCATCTTGGATCCCAGATTTTGAATCCAATTCCATCTTGGATTCCAGATTTTGGATCCAATTAAATCTTGGATTCCAGATTTTAAATTCAAAATTTCATCTAGGATTCCAGATTTTGAATTAAATTCCATATTAGATTTCAGATCTAAAATCCAATTCCATCTTGGATTCTAGGAACCAATTTCACCTTGGATTCAGATTTTCAAATCTGATCCCATCTAGGATTCCAGATTTTCAAATCCAATTCCATTTAGGATTCCAGATTTCAGATTCAATTCCATCTTGGATTCTAGACTTCGGATCCAATTTCATCTAAGATTCCAGATTTCGGATCAAATTCCATCTAGGATTCCAGATTTTAAATCCAGTTCCTTTTCCAATTTCTATTTCCAAAAACCATTTTCAAATCTATTTCTTAAAGTCTAAATCCAAATTCAGTTCCTCTTTTAGGTTCTGAAATTAAGAATTCCTTTTTCAAAATCGATCCATTAAAAATCAAAGTCCATTTTGACTTTGAAACTCCATTTTTTTCAAATCCTATCTCAGGTTCCAAAAAAAACTCCTTTTATTTTTATTTTTATTTCTTCAAATTAAAACCCATTTTCCAAGCTCTGATTATTCCAAGGCTTGAAATTTCAAGTCTCTTCTTCTAGATCTATTTCAAATTATGAGTTAGATTCAAAATCTAACCTTTTCAAACCAATTTCAACCCTTTGAATCATTTCTTCACTACGTTATCAAATTTATTTCAAAATCACTTGGAAAATCCCAAAAATTCTAAACTATTTTCTCAAAAGCATACATCCTTGCATTTGCATTGCACAAGCATGATTCTTTGTGCATTCTTAGACTTAGAATAAATTCTTAGACAATATTTAGGCAAAGCAAAATGCATAAGTTCGATCCTTTGTTCGATTACCCCTGATAAAGGTGCCAGGAACGGTCGAACCTCGTACTGACGAGCGAATCCCGTCTCTCCATTTTTTTCGCAGATATTTCAAAAATGGAGGCGAGTAATTTCAAAACCTTTTCAAAATTAAGGTCATATGAGATTTTTGCAAAAGAGTTCTTTTCTCTTTTTTTTTATCTTTTATTCTCCTTCAAAAAGGGAATAGAGGCTTGTTATCATCGCAAAATTTTTCCCCTCTCTTGCGAGAGAGAAATGAATTTCATGAGTCAAACTCGACCAAAGTTTGGAAAATGGTTTTGAAAATTACTCGCCTCCGTTTTGAAAATTTTCAGGAAAATTCTGTGGAATGGGATCCGCCTGTCGATACGAGGTCCAACCGTTCCTGGCGCCTTTACCAGGGGTAATTGAACCAAGGATCAAATGTGCGCTTTGACTAAGTTAAATTATCTAAATTATGCTCTATTTTCCTAGAATGCACAAAGAATCAGGCATGTGCTATGGAATTTTGAAAAGATGCAAGTTTTGAAAGGATGATGTTTGCTTGGAAAGTTGAAATATGCTTGGAAAAATGATTAGAAAAGTACTTAAAAATTGAATTCCTAGGAAAATCATTGAAGTTCATTGAAAATTAGAAATTTGCATGGGAAAATGAATACTCAGGAAAACTTAGACTTTGGGAAAATCAATTTTGAGATTTAGATTGCTTTTCTGAGGAAATGGATTTGAGAATTCTGAGAAAATCAAGAAAGCTCATTGGGAAATGATTTTGAAATAGAAAATGGATTCTCAAGAAAATTAAATCTTTGAGAAAATCGATTTCTGAAAACTTGGGATTTTGAAATTTGAGAATTTTAAAACATTGGAAAATCTTGATTTGAACTTGGGAAATACTTTGAAGTTTCATGTGGAAACTTAGGATTCTGAGAAAATTAAATCCTGAGAAAAACTTGGAAATTTTTTAGAAAACTGATTTTTCTGAAATGGAACTAGGAAACGATTTTGAAAATGATGCAAATTGAATGAATGAATGAATTTGAAAGGGAATTTCACTGAGGAATTGGGAAAAACTTTTTGAGTTTTGAGAAATGCAGTGCATTTTTTAAGTTAGCCTAAGAGTGTAGGCTAAATGTGGCTAATACGAAGATCATAAATCTTGGTTTTCTTCGTATTCTGACTATGACCATAAATATGAATCCCACCGAGTTTATAAACTCCATAAGAGTTTATGCACTTGCCATTCGTGTCAACCAAAGTGGATTTGAAAGAATGTGCATGAATGATACATCAGATATCAGAATTTGTTGAAATTAAACTATATGCAATGCAGTCCTATTCTATGCATGAAATGTAAATTTTTATTCCAAATTATTACATTTGATATTACATTGAATTGAAATGAAATAAGAAAAGAAAATCCCCTTCTTGAATGTTCCTGCAGAACTAGAAAACCTGTTAGCACATAAATGTAGGTTTATCTGAATTTATCTAAAAATATTAGAAATTATCGAATATTATTCAGATATAAACCAAGAATCATATCCCCTTTGATATAAACATGAGAAATAATGAATAAATTTTGAAAATAAACTTGGAAATTCGAAATTGGGATCAAAATGACCGAAATGCCCCTGATAACCTTGAAATCAGGGTTTTCTCAAAGAATTTTTGTAAAATTTGGAAATTTGAAAATCAAATGACATAAATCAAACATAATATGATGAAATATGATGATATGCATGAAAATTTATGAAACTAGAAATTGGAATTTCAAATTTTAGGTCAAAATGACTAAAATACCCCTGATAACAAGACTATGGCCTTGAAACCAGGGTTTTCTGAAAAAAACTTTGCAAAAATGAGAAATTAAAATGCAAATGAGATTGAAATTAATCCTAATATGATATGACATGCTTATTTACATGATAAAAACCCTAAAATGGCGAAAATATCATAAAATATCAAATTCAACTTGATTTTTGCTTCTGAATTTAAAGATAAACTAACATATAAAGCAAATGAACTTGGAATTGAGCCAAATTTGGCATGGACACCTATACTGAGCCTAAAAATAGAATGGAGCTTGAAAATCTAATTTTTTATATTTTCTTAATATGGAAAATAGCTAAAAATCCTAAAAAAACAGAATTTTGCCTAAAATGTTGATTCTAAATGGGGTTTCGGATATCAAACTTCCATAAAAATTTCCCAAATTTTATGGGGTGACATAGGACAGTTAGGCAAATATTTTTTCTTTTTACACATTCTGGTTTTGACCTATGGTCGGAGCTGGACAACTCTGGCAAGTCAGATCGGAATCTGGCAACTCTAGGATTTGAGGCAAACAAACAGGTTTTGGGAGAAAATATGAGAAAAATAGAAGATAGATGATAAAATGGCTGGAATTGTGGGAAAATGTCTCTGACAGACAGAGTCAAATTTCATTTTTTTACAGTATTGGAATTCGGGTTACGGGTTGGAAATGGGCACACTGTTATCAGAGACCTAGATCCCTGGAAATTGTGGATATTGGAATCTGTCAGACAGGAAAGATAATTTCAGGAAAAATACTTGGATAATCCAAAAAATCCCCAAATTTTAGAAAATGAAAGGACAATGGGTTGGAAACCACTTTCGTGTTAAAAGTTTGTGCATTCGGGCTACAGGTTGAGCGGACACAGCACGTTAGGATCTGTCTATATCCTGACAAGGAAAAATCGAGATTTTCTCAGGGGACTGAGAAAATCGATTTTTAACAGAGGTCAAATCTACTTGTAAAGATCTCAAAATTTTCAGACAATTAGAAATTTCATTGTAAATCTACTGTAATTTTTAGAGGAAGATCTGGATCTCCCACAGGGGTGATTTAGGAGGTTTTTGTTTGCCTCAACAGAGACTAAAAATTCTGGAAATGCAAAATCTTAGTTTGGGATTCAATTTATTTGAGAAGGTTCCAAAACGCAAATGGAATCAAAATTTTGGCAGAAAGACAAAGACATGTAAACCCAATTACTCTAAAATTTACAAAATTTATTGGTGCAGAAACTCACATAAAATAACGCATGGACTTCGTATAAGAATGAATTCTAATAAGTTCTAAGTTAAATGACATTGAAATATATAAATAAATGAAATAATTAACAAACTGACCTAAATGCATGCTTTTAATGAAATTTCAGAGAATATGAAACTAAAACAAAACCCAATGAGGATATGAATCGATCTTGATGTTGGCTTATGAGACGAAAGATTTGGCCCATCGATTGGATGGATCTTTCATTCTCTTAGTCCATATACATAACACGTATAGGTTTAGAATGAAAGATGTCTATGGATGAAAATACAGGCCTTAAAACACTTAAAAATGGAAGAAAAACACCTTGTTCCATGAACTTAGATCCCATGTGCTAACCTGCCCAAACTTTGTCACTTTAATCCCCTTTATTTAAGAGGTTCCAGAATAAACGTCGCCCTTGAGTTGGTTGAAGTGGAGCGAGGAAGGTAACTTGGGCGCCAACCACTTGGAGATGGCTGGAACGAACCCAAAACTAACTTATGACTGTCACAGTTGGGAGGATGTTGCAACATGAGTGGTGCTGCTATGGTTGGGAAGCAGCTGCTGGAATCGATTGGGGATGGCTGCAAGGTGCTGGAGGTACCGAGGTGTGGCTGCAAGGAAGTGGTTGATGTTGAAGCTGATGTGAAGGAGATGGCTGGGCGACGACTGGAGCAAAGGTGGAAGCAGCTACTGCCAAGTCTGAAGATGGTGAAGAAGAAGACTTGCTGCTGGAGCTGCTAGGGACGACGCTTTGCTGCATAGGAGGCAACAACCAAAGGTGCTGCTGAAGGTTTGGTGGAGTTGCAGCCGTGTGGGCTGGAGGTAAGGGAGCTGGAATCCCTTGGAGGTTGAAGCTCTTGCTGAAGGAGCAATGAGGCAGCAGGTGCTAGAGATGGTTGGCTGGAGATGTTGGTACCGAGGTGGGCTGCTTCTGGAGGTTGCAGCAAGGTAGGCTGAAGAGAAAGAGGGAAAGAGAGAGAGAGCTGGAGTTAGGGAGAAGAGAGAGGAGGCGTGAGAGAGGGTTGCTGGGGCTGAGCGTGAGATGTTTAGGTTGGCAACTTAGGAAAAATCATCCCAAACTTAGGGTCTTGTGGCAATAATAAAAGGGGGGAATGAGAGAGTATGCGTGAAGGAGAGGTCCAGCCGTATGGCCTTAGGTTAATGGGAAAGAGAGAAAGAAGGGAAAGGAAGGAAGGGAAGAAGGAAAGAAAGGGAAGAAAAGGAAGAAGGGAAAAGGAAAGAAGAGAAAGGAAAAAGGGAAGAAAGAAGAGGGAAAAAAGAAGAAGAAGAAGGAAGGGGGCTTACTTGAATGTGATGGAGAAGAAAGAAAGGAGGAAGGAAAGAAGAAGAAAAAGAAAGAAAGAAGAAGAAGAAAGGAAGAAAAGAAAGAAGGAAAAGAAGAAAGAAGGAAGGAAGGAAAGAAAAGAAAAAAAAAAGAAAAAGGAAAGGAGAAGAAGAAAGAAAGGAAATGGAGAGGAAGAGGGGGGCTAGGGGGGTCGACCCCCTTGTGGGTCCCACCTAAAAAAAAACTAAATAATAAATAAAAATAAAATAAAAAATGTAAAATAAAATAAACTTTTCTTCTCTTTTTATATATATATATATATATATAAATTCAAAAACAAATGCAAATGGATGGGCCATCTCAGAGCAGGTCCCAATTCCACTTTTGAAATCCATTTTGATGATTAGAGGGGTAAAATAGTCTTTTTAGAAAATTTTCAGACAAAACGAGCTATTTTTGGCAGTTTTTGAAACGAGCTTGGATTTTGAAGTTCAATACCTCATTGCGAAGCAAATCCAATATAGAATTTAAAAATTTGAGTTTGAAATAAATCCAGATTGTTTTTCTCAAAATAAATATTTCCAAATTTAGAATCCTGGGAGTAAAAATGTCAATTTTGGAAACCCAGGGTTCAAAATTGATTTCTGAAAGCTTTTAAAACTCGATCTGGATTGAAATTTTTAAAACTGGAGTTCTGGACTTCGAAAATGAAATGAAATGAAATGTGATGAAATGTTATGAAATGCTGAGAAATGATATGAAATGGTGAGGAATGATATGAAATGCTATGCGAAATGCAGACCCTGAATGAAGAATTTTGGATTTTACACCCCGATTGACAATTGTACCAGTTCAAAAGATGTTAAAATTGATAAAATTTACAAAATGGTTCAATAAATAGTTTTTGGACTCTACTGGGTTAGAGTGACACTGAAAATCGATGTTTGAGCTGAATTGAACTGAAATGAGCTGGATTGAGCTGGGTTTTAGAGTTTCAGAACTCAAATGAACTGACCAGACTCTGACTCAACTGACCTTTCCGACTAAATTTTCAAGAAAAGCTGTCGTTTTTAGAGAAATGGTGCGGAATGGTCACTAGAGTGAAGTAAATTACAAATCTAAGTTGGGTTTAAGATAGAACAAAGGTCAATAATACTGAGATGAACTAAAATCAAAGCTCGAACACTAGCTCAACTAACTGAACTCAGCTCAATTTCAGTTGAAAGAGCTAAAACGGGCTAAAATGGGCTCCTAGACACTTGGAAATGGTTTTGAATTGAAACTGGAGCACTTGAACTCCTGGTGAGCTTAAGTTAGTCTCTGGGGAATATGACAGACTCTGAATGACTGACTCAGAGACAATTGGCTTGGATTTGAGTGAGAAATGAGCTTATTTCTGAAGAAATGATCTCATTTTGGCAGAAATTGTCAGAAATGAAAATGGTCTGTTCATTGTGAGCTCAGGTGAGCTTGAAATGACTGACATTCTAACTGTTCTGAACTGACCAACGAGCTTGGTTGACTCCGACTGACCTAACAGGGTTGGCACTGCACATGGGATGTGTCTGAAATGGATGAGGAAAATTTGGGGTGTTTATAGATGCCCCTCTTTGCTACTAAGTCGGCTTGAAGACGAGCTTAGTGGCAAAGAAAAACACACCAAATTTGGGCTATAAAAATGCCCCAGTTAGAAGGATCTGACTAGATATGAAGGAATTATCCCTTATGAAAATGATAGATATGAAATGGAGAATGAAGAAGAGAGATTTTACTTCAAAAAGAAGTGAGATTCAGGTTTTTCCCTTAACCTGGATGAGAAGGGAATTACCTCGTGTAGAAACGAAGCTCAGGTTTGACCCTTAACCTGACCGGGGAAAATGAAATACCTTATCAAAATGAGGCTTAGGTTTAACCCTTAACCTGACCGGGAAATGAAATACCTCATCAAAATGAGGCTCAGGTTTAACCCTTAACCTGACCGAAAAATGAAATGATGGGATTCTCAAAAGAAAAACCCATGATAGAACCTTCGGACTTCCGCACAATGAATCCGATAGGGGTTTTGCAAAAGGATGAAATTGGGGTCCCTAAAGCTTGAAAAGGGGTTTGATTTTGGGCGCCTCATTGCTGAGACTAAATAACTTTTGAAATTGATAACCTTTTACGAGAAAATGATTTGTGGCTTAACCTCAAGCCGAAATTGGACTGTCTATGGTGGAACAGTGGGGACACAAGTGTGCGAATCTGAAAACCCAGGCGCCCAGATTATACCAACAGAAGGGAAGAAATCTTGAAAACTCCCGTTATCAAGTCCTAAAGGGGATAACAAATGGTGTCAGGATGTGCCAAAGATGAACCTCAAGCTCTCGCTTCACGTCAGGATAGCTAGAAAATATTGTCAAGACGTTGAAAATTTGTTGTTGATTCAAAATGGTTGAAAGTGATGCACATTGTTTTCAAAATATTCCCTCTTTTCTACCTGAAGTATTATCTTTGATTGGGCTTAAGTCCGTAGAATCAAGATTCGAATTCAAATTTCTTGCAATTGACTTTCTTTCAAGGAAGCTATCAATTTCCTTGATATGAACAGAAAAGAGAGTATTCTTGATATTGTGAAAGCAATTGGTAAAAGAATATTGATGATAGAATTTCACAAAATTTAAAGAGGATTCTTTGCATATTTGGCAGTCTGATATCTTGGGATTCTTTTCTCATGATGATCTTTCTGCCCGCTTTTTTTTTTATTGGCAGAATTAGAGCTCTCTTGGGTTTTTGGTGATTACATCATCCTTCATTTTGGAGATGTCTTGACTTTTCTCTCTCTCTTTTTTTTGGAAGGGTACGTCACAAACTCCTTCATCTCAGAGATGCTCCAATCCTTCTTTCTCTCAGGGATTATATTCACAATTATTCGCTCTTTGGTTGGAAATATTTTGATGATTACAAAAATTAAATATCTTTTAGGGTTTGTCGGGAGGCTCATCGCTGTCGCTTTCAACTTGGCGGTGATCTGAACTTTCCCTGGAAGGATTCGTCACAAACTCCTTCATCTTGGAGATGATCAAAATCTTCTTTGGCCCTGGGGGTCTAACTCGCATAATTCGTCTTCATCTTGACGACAATTGAGAGATCCCTTTTGTAGATATTTAATTGCAGCTTAGGTGATTGAGGAGATATGGAAATTGAATAGACTTTTTTGTATCACCCAGGATATTTCGACTACCTTATTTTCCAAGAATGATCTTTAAAAATGTGTCATTGACTGCGATCAATATCGATCACTTATGGCCCTGCAACAACATTGAATTTCCTTTGTTGGCCATATCGAGGATTTATTCTTCATCCTTTTGGTTGGCCAATTGAAAGATCTTGAATTTTGAATCTTTTTTCGCGAAAGCTTTGTCCTTTCGGAAGTAATACTGAAGGTATTCTGAAGTAATGTTTTTGTGCAATAAAAATTTTGAAATCAACAGGTATTTAATGACAAATTGGCAATATTTTCTTGAAATCCTTTGTGAAAGCGAGCATTTGAAGCACGACTCAACGCATCCATGACAAAAAAAAAAATCTCCTTTCCCTAAAGGAGAAGATTCAAAATGGGAAATAGAAATTACTCCTCTCTTCCCTGAAGAGGAGGTGTTTGCAAAACGAACTTTCGAAGAGAAATTAAGCTTTCGTCAAAACTTCCTAACATTAGGCTTCTCTTATGTAAAGGGGCCGGTAATGGTGAGGTTGGTGAATTGGTCATGAAGGAGCGAGTCCATCACACTTTCTCTGAAAAGAGGGTCCTCCATGATAAAATGGCCTAGTATGAAATTGAGTTCACAAGGAAAGCAAACTTCTGTCGAAGTTCTCCCTGAACTAAGGGTTCCTTGTGTGAAATTGGAAATTTGTTTTGCAAACGATTTACAAAGACACGAGTCCCTTCAAACTCTCCCTAAAAAGGGGCTAAGTGAACAAAGGATAGCATGCAAAAAGAACGAGCTCCCTCGAACTCTCCCTGTAAAAAGGGTCTCTCGCAAAAGAAAATGATTGAAATTGGTATTGAGTGACCGAAAAGATCGAAATTGGAAATTGGAAATTGGAAATTGGAAATTGGAAATTGGAAATTAGAAATTGGAAATTGGAAATTGGAAATTGGAATTTAGAAATTGGAAATTGGAATTTAGAAATTGGAATTTAGAAATTGGAAATTGGAAATTGGAAATTGGAAATTGGAATTTAGAAATTGGAAATTGGAATTTAGAAATTGGAAATTGGAAATTGGAAATTGGAAATTGGAAATTGGAAATTGGAAATTGGAAATTGGAAATTGGAAATTGGAAATTGGAAATTGGAATTTGGAATTTGGAATTTGGAATTTGGAATTTGGGATTTGGAATTTAGAAATTGGAAAATGGAAATTGAAAATTGGAATTTAGAAATTGGGTTACACGAAGGTCAAAATTAGAAATTTGGAAATTGGATGGCCCGAGGGCCAAAATTGGTAATTGGATCTTGAATTTTGATGAATGATCAGCGCGAAGACTGAACCCAAGAGATTGACTGACACGACCAACCAGTGAGACACTAATACGAGTGCTCAATTTTGAAAGAATACCAGTATGAATATCGGGTTTTTAAAATATGTCAACATAGACATTGGATTTTAAAAATATATCAATTCGAGCGTTGGGTTTTGAAAGTATACCAGTTTGAGCTCTGGATTTCAAAAATGTACCAGTTCGAGCACTGAATTTTAAAAAAGTACCAGTTTGAACACTGGATTTTAAAAACACACCAGTTCGAGCACTGGATTTTGAAAATGTAACAGTTCAAGCACTGGGTTTTGAAAATATACCAGTTCGAGCACTGGATTTTGAAAATATACATTGTTTTTAAATTGAGACTTGAATTTTTGAAAGAGACCTATGCTCTTAAAGTATTTGGAAATTGTAACGAGAATGATTGTCGGGGTCTCAGGATTATCCCTTATCCTGAATGGGTAATGAACTTGATGCAGATGCGTGCCAATGAATGCCAATACCAATGAATGTAGATGTATGAAAATATGAAAATGATATAAATGAGTGCACATACTTGCAAAATGAGAGATTTGTTTATCCTACTTGCATACAGGATATTTGTAGATAAAAACAAAATTTTAAAAATGCCCCAGTATAACTGGGAAAGGAGAATTTAACCATTATTGAACAAAATTTGGAGGAATTACAAAGAATAAGACATGATTTAAGTATAAATTTTTTTTAAATGCCGAGCATTGATGGGATCTGGTAATTCCACTCCGTCGGCATTGATGAGTCGATATGAATTACAAGGTAATGCCTCTTTGACAACATAGGGACCTTCCCAATTTGGTGACCACTTGCCACCCGGGCGGTGCTTGAGATAAGTCGTTGATCTGAGCACTAGCTCGTTGACTCAAAATTTTCTTTCAATGACAGATTTTGCATATTGTCTGGCTATCCTTTGATGATATGATTGAGCATGCTCTGCTGCTCTGAGCCTTCTTTCATCTAGCAAATCAAGTTGTACTAGCCACTGTTGTTGATACTGATCAAGAGGTAATTCTAAAACTGATGCAAATTTCAGAGCAGGTTTCTGAACATGTAGAGGCAGTACTACTTCTGTTCCGTAGACAAGTTCTGACGGAGTAGCATTAGTTGGAGTTCGAATGGTGGTTCTGTATGCCCATAATGCATCATAGAACTTTTCATGCCAGTCATAGCCTGTTTCCAAAGTTCGCTCCAGGATTCGAATCAGAATCTTATTGGTGGCCTTTGCTTGACCATTCCCTTGAGGATAATAGGGAGTAGAGAAATGATGCTAGATTCCGAAGTTTGAGCAGAATGTCCTCATTCTCTCATTCTTGAAATGACTACCATTGTCTGACACAATATCATGCGGTATACCAAAGCGGCACAGGATATTCTTGTGAATGAATGAGACCACATGTCGACCTTCTACTGTGCATAGAGTGACTGCTTCTGCCCATTTAGTAAAATATTTTATTGCAGCAAGAAAATATTTGTGGCCATTTGAAGTAGAAGGAGTAATGGGGCCTTGTAAACACCCCAAATTTTAATCCTCATCCAGTCTTACATTTCATATGTCAGTGCATATCATTGCATATGTTCGGCATACCATTTCATTGCATTGCATAACATTGCATGTCATTACATCTCAGTTTCGAGATCCAGCACTCCTGTTTTCAAAATATTTAATCCAGATTCGGGCTTTAAAACTTTTCTTTCAAAATCAATTTTAAAACCTGGGTTTTTAATCAACATTTTATCATTTGCCAACCCCCAGGACCTTATATTTTGAAGTGTTTTTCTCAGAAAACAATCTGAATTCGTTTTAAACTCAATTTTCAACTATTTTCAATTCTCAGATTAGACCCATTTAGGTGGTGTCGCTTTTGGATTCCTTTATTTATGAAAAATCTAAAAAATTTTAGAGTCCTAGTTGGATCAGGACTTTGTATTTTCATCTTTTTGAACCTTTTTAAAACACCGTTCTGATTTAAAACCAGTTATGGTCATATCCCTTGTCCATTTCCTCCATTTTGACCAAAATCTTAGAGACCTAGTTGGATCAGGACTCTTTTTTCAGAGACCTAGTTGGATCAAAACTCTACTTTTCACTACCTTTTTAGCTGTTTTCGGAGAAAACCTTTCAAAATCTTCTGTTTTGGCCAAAATCTTCTGTTTTGGCCAAAACTTCAGAGTCTTAGTTGGATCAGAACTCTTCTTTGAGAGTCCAGCCGGATCAGGACTCTTCTTCAGAGTTTTAATTAGATTAAGACTCTAATCTTTTACAACTATTTTATCCATTTTCAATCAAATCGTTCAAAATCTTTCAAAATGAGTCAGAAACTCAGACTTTTAGTCAAAAAAGGACTCTGTTCAGAGAGTCCTAGTTGGATCAGGACTCTGATCCTGATTTTAATTTTGAAGAAATCTTTCAAAATTCTTTCCATCTATCAAAATGGTTACACTTTTATCAAAGAATTTCAAAATTCTGAGGTTTTATCCCAGAGTCCTCATCAAAATCAGGACTTTGCCCCAGAGTCCTGATCGAATCAGAACTCTATCCAAAATTGGTTGTCATACTTCATTTTCACTGGTTTTCAAAAGCTTTGTTTAAATTTCATCATTTACTTATCAGAAAACAAAAAAAATCTTAGAGTTTTGATCGAATCAGGACTCTTTTTTAGAGTCCTAATCAGATCATGACTCTGAACCAAAACTTCAATTTTATCCTATTTTTAACTGTTTTTCAAAATTCTCTCATTTGTTTTCTCAGAAAATCCAAAAATCTGAGAGTCCTAGTTCAATTAGGACTCTATCCTCAGAGTCTCAGTTGAATTAGAACTCTATTTTATTTCAATAATTATTATTGTTTTCACTGCGAAAACTAGTCCAGTCAGGAGTCTGTTTTAAAGTTCGTTTTACTTTCATTTTTTTAAATATTTCCATTTGTTTTAAAAAATTAGGTCATTTTGTAGAGTGCAATTAATCCAGGACTCTATTTCAGAGTTCTGATCGAGTTAGGAGTCTAACCCTGACTGTATTTTCTTATTTATTTCACCATTTTTTATAAAATCTTTTCAAAAACTCCTTCATTTGAACTTTAAAACCCAAAATCTCAAAGTCCTAAAAATCCAGGACTCTAACCCAGAGTTTCAGTTCGCTTGAGACTCTAGTTTCAAAAATTCTGAATTTCAATTATTGATTTTAACCCCTTTACAAAGTTATTTTCAGTGTTTATTTCAAAATTTCCAAAACCTGATGTGGGCCCACTCAGTTGGCGCCATATCCAGAGGAGTTCTGACTCATTTGGAACTCTATGCCATTTTAAAACTTTTAATTTCAAGTTTACTTTTGAAAATCTTTTGAAAATTCTCTCAGTTTCAAGTTTTAAAATCATTTTTGAAAATTCAAGTGGGGTCCACTCGAGGTGGCGCCACATTTGAGAAAGTCAGGGATAGACTAGGGTTAGTCAGTGTCTTGGTTAGTTTTAGAAAGTTAGAAGAGTCAAAATCCCTTTTGAAAATACATTTTAAATTTTAGTTTTAAACCATTGTTTTTAAAGGTTTTTAAAACTTTAAGAACCAAATGTGGAAAAATGCCAAGTGGCGCCACATTTGGGGGTTTTCTAGATTTAGCTAGGGGATAATTAGGATTTAATTAGGATAATATAGGTTGAGGGTAGTTAGGTAACTCCACCCAAAAATCCCCCCCCCCCCTTAGAGAGACCAAAATTTTCAAAAGTGTTAATTTTAAAACCTAAAATTTTATTATAAATAGTCTCCATAGGGGGGTCGATTTTTTCATCTCTCTCTTCTAGGATTCTTGGAGCTTCTATCTCCTCTCCAGCCCTTCATCCATTGCTGCAAGCACCAAGGTAATATTTTTTAATATTTTTTAGTTTTATCCAATACTTTTTCATGTTTTAAATCAATTTTAGCCATTGGCGCCATCCCCTTCATGGATTAAACCATGGATTCAAGTTCAAGAACCTCAAGAGAGGTTCAAGAAGATGATCTAACTCTATTTTGGTGTTTTTCCAGGGATTCTAATCTATTAGAATCGATTGTAGCATGGTTTTTCATGTTCTTAACCATTAAAACATGTGATTTACCCGTTAAATGGGTCAAATCCATGCTTTTTAAGGTAAAATCAAATTTCAGCCATAAATTCCCTGTATTTTATTTATTTCTTTGCTTATTTATGTTTATTACACGTTTTTCAGCATAGAAATCAATTTTATTTTACTGTTTTAATATTTTCTTTATTGTTTTCATTGATTAATGCATGCTTTATTAGGTTTTATTAAATTTCTGTGTGTTTTAAGCTTAGATCAGCAAAGAACATGTTATTTCGTATTGAAGTACTCACTGTAAATTTATGATTTTTTAATATGTGATACATGGTTATGTCAGTAAACTACTGTACAAATTTCAGATGTTTTGGGATTAAGAAATCCTATCAAAAAAATAAAAGATTAAACTGTGATTTTCCATCGTTTAGAATCGATATTGAAATTCATAGGTAACTTGCAGTTGTATTGTTTTCCTAATTCGATATCCGATTCAAGATCCGTAATATGCAGTGAATTTTTATTGATGTGAATTATTTACTATAAAATTTTGGTAATTTTTAGCCTCAATTTAGTATTTTTCCTCTGTCAGAGAATCAGATTTAAAATTTAAAAGTCGTTAGGGTTTACCAAAACCCTAATCTGACTTGTGTTGATCATAGATCTCATACCGTAGATCTGATTCATGATCTGTAAAAAGGAGTTTCATTATTTTTAGGTCTACTGTTCACGTCTGAAATTTCAGAATTTTTTTATTATGTTTGCTATTTATTTTTTTATTTTCAATTGGAAGTACCTGTTTTAACCCCTTTTAGATTCGTCATATTTTAGTCTGGATTGTCGGAAGGGTTTCTCCCTCATTAGAGATTCTCTTTCCGATCTGTAAATGGATAAATATCTGTTTTTCTGTCTAGTTTACCTCTGTGAAATTTCAGAAATTTCTATGATGATTTGACCCCTAATTTGGGTCTAACATTGAAAGTGGTCTGTGAACATGGGTAAAAATAGCTTATTTTAGGGTTTTAATTCAATTTTCGAATTGGAATAATGTCAAAAATATAATTTTATAATTCCAATCTGATCTTAAGGTTATAACAAGTGCAGGTGTAGATTTTTATCAAATTTAGAATTCATTTGATGCTTGAATAGATCAAATTGCAAAACAGGGTACCTGAAAGATCCAAAAACACTGCCAGAATTGTGATATTGGTGATATTTCTTGATTTTTGTGTATAATTTTATTTTTTCAGGGTTTGTTCATGTTTAGAATCATGTTAAGATGTTTCATGTTTGATTTTATGTTTATTTCAATCATAAATCCCAATTTTTTACCAAAATCTATTTCAGAAAACCCTGATTTCAAGGCCATAGTCTTGCTATCAGGGGTAATTTGGTCATTTGACCGAAATTTCGAAATTCTAAACCCTAATTTTCACATTTTTAATCATGTCATATCATATTTTAGTTAATTTATCATTATTTGTATTTCAAAAGTTGTATTTTACCAAATATCTTTCTAAAAACCCTGATTTCAAGGCCATAGTCTTTCTATCAGAGGTATTTTGGTCATTTTGACCCCAATTTTAAAATTTCAAATTCCATTTTCATATTTATTCCATCTTTTTTCATATTATATTAAGTTTATATAAGGGAATCATATGGAAAATGACATATATCTAGCAAAGTACAGTAATTTCCAGATATTGCTGGATAAACCTAGAAAAGCCAACATATCTTCATTAACCAGTTTTCTAGTTTTGAAGGGACATTGAAAACTTTATTTTCAGTCATTTAAATTTGATTAGTGATGTAAATTGTAATGAAATTTGGAATAAGAATTTCAATTTCTGCTTAGAATAGGATTTGCATTGCATATAGATTAATTCTGCAAATTTTAATATCTGATGAATGCATTATTCATGTACATTCTTTACAAATTCACTATGGTCTACACGAATGGAACGTGCACTAGCTCTTATGGAGTTGACAAACTCGGTGGAATTCGTATTTATAGCCATAGTCAGAATACGAATAAGACCCAGATTTGTGATTTTCGTATTAGCCACATTTAGCCTACACTCTTAGGATAACTTCAAAATGCACTGCATTTCTCAAAAATACAAAAAGGATTTCCTCAATTCCTCAAAATCAAGTCTTTCAAATCCACATTCATTCATTTCATTCATCTACAAATTCCAATTTCAATTCAAAGAAATTGATTTTCTCAAAATTTTCTAAGTCTTATTTAGAAATTGATTTTCTCAAAACATTGATTTTCTAATGATATTTTAAGTGTTTCCCAAGTTCAAAAACCTGATTTTCAAGTCATATTTCAAAGTTTAAATTCAGAGAAATCAAGTTTTTCCAAAGTTATTCCAAATTTCTCAGAATCGATTTTCATAAAACACTTGAATTCTTCAGAAATCGATTTTCACTTTCCTCAGAAATATTTTCTCACTAAGTTCATGATTTTCCAAGTGTTATCTTTTCCAAGAATCTCCAAATATTTTCCAATATTCAAAGAAAACATCATGTTTTCAAAACTACATTTTCAGAAAATTCATAGCACATGTCTGATTCTTTGTGCATTTAGGAAATAGAACATGATTTAGATAAGTTGAGCAAAGTTAAGCACACAATTGATCCTTGGTTCAATTACCCCTGGTAAAGGCGCCAGGAACGGTTGAACCTCGTACCGACAGGCGAGTCCCATTCCTCGAAATTATCCCGCATTTTAAAACGGAGGCAAGTTATTTTCAAAAACTTTTTCAAAGGTCAGTTTGACTTGCAAAAGTAAAATTTTGCGATGATAACAGGTTTGGCGACCATGATGGGACCTGTCTTCGCCTGATCAATTGTGTGTTTGACTTAGTTCAAATTGTCAAAATTGTGTTCCATGGAATGTCAGCTTTTATTTCATGATATCATGTGAACCTAGGAGTCTAGACTTGAACCCAGCTGACATGGATTGCATATAGATTAGACATGGTTTGGTAGGACCATATTGAGGAGAATTATTCATGCTCACATAGACTTAGGTCTAATACAACACTCCTCAGTCTAAGATTTGTATGAAAACAATGTTTGCTTCTTCAAAAAATATAAAATCTCTATCTCTTTAGGTTTTAGAGCCTTCTGATTTCCTTGCATGTGCTCATGTTTTCAAAAAACCACCCCACCTATCTTTACCCGGTCTTCACGTTGCTGGGCTCTCTTCCAGAACCATAGTTCGGGACAAAGCCTCACAACTGGGCCACCTATTTGGGTGAAAACCCCCCTGCCACGTACCAAGGGCCATAGTCGTATATCGGCAGGCGCTCAAGGATGTTGGAAAACTTGAACCTAGAACCGGAGAAGTTGATTTTATGCCACGTACATCGAGCCTCGAGTGGAGTATATAGGCATAGCATGATTGGACACAGATGATCTGAACCTTAGAGTTAGGATTAAGGTCCTACAGCTATTTCAAAACTTGTGCATCTAGAGTCAGCTTTTAGGGAATGTTGTATGTGCATACTTGTTTGTACAGGATGTGATTGAATGTCAGTTTCTTTTATTACATTTTTCCATAAGTTTTCTAAAATACTGGATGATTTTCAAAAATCTCCAATTTTTTCATTTGTTTCCATATACTGTCTAAAATTCTCGGTTTATTCAAACCCTGGACGATTTTACAAATTCCCCTCTATTTTCATCAAAACTCTAGGAAATTTTTTATCCTATCTTTCTTCTGGATCTTGAATTTCCAGCTTCATTTTTTATTATGCCTGCATCTTTTTTAAAATCCTTGTATTTTCCCAATTTTCCATGTTTTTCAGTCTGATGGCATCCAGTCAACTTGATTCGGTCTTTCCTGAGGGTCACATCTCTTACGAGGTGTGACAAGGTCTTCCTGAACATCGAGTCCTCAGCACCGGATCCTTCCTTCCCCGGTGGTATTATTCATGGCTCAAGAACTTTTCTCGTATGTTTCCGGACCATTTGGACGATTATGGATTGGAACTGGCATCGGCAGTGGGAAAGCAGACAGTTAACGGCAATTTGATCCACGCACTGGCAGAGCGATGGAATCCGAGCACTAGTACCTTCTAGTTCCCATGGGGGGAAATGACTTTGTTGATGGATGAATTCTCGGAGATTATGGAATTACCTGAACCAGTTGGTCAGCCTGGAGATCCATTGGAGAAACAGTTTTTTATTAATGTCAAGGGTCTGGATCCCCGAGACGCTTTAGCTCGCATGACAGGACGCAAGTCTTGGCCATTGATCGAGGAGAATGGAAATGAATATGTGGACCTGCTCGAAATCTACAGACAGTATGGGACATTTGTGGAAGTCAGTTCCTTATCTCGAACAGCTCGAGAAAGAATTCAGCATGCGATGGTCTTATGCATTGTGGGATTAGCTCTCTTTCCCGATGGACGAAATTACATGGATATCAAGATAGTTCAACTTCTGCGAAGGTGGGGAAGTCGACAGACCAGCCGTCTCTCCATAGCCATGGCCGCACTCGCTTTTCTATACCGAGGGTTGACCCGTTTCACACTCGGAGAATCAATTCTAGTCGAAGGGTGCACCTATGCATTACAATCTTGGTTCATCCGGCATGTGCCACCCCGAGCCAGTTCATTCAGATACAATGGTAAAAAGCTTCTTCCAGTTGCGCGATACCGGTTCTTGATCGATAACCTTCAGGAGGAAGAGGTCGTGTGGGACTACTTTGATCGTCAGGAATCACCTCCCAAATATACTTATGCATACGACAAACGGTTCAGGCTACTTGGCCCATTTTTTTGTGCATACTACCATCCAGAGCGGTGTGTCAGACAGTTCTCTCAGAGACAGAAGCGCATAGAAATTCGCCTACTATCAGGGATCTTGCCAGAATTCGATCTCACATCAGATCAATGGTCCGGAGCATACCATTCTGCCAGACATGGCTGGGATTCTTTTGTTACTCTCACTATTTTTTCTGGTCCTCGAGTGTCCTCTGATTATCAAGAGTGGTGGAAAATTGTTTATCCCCCTCCCCTTTGTCAAGTGTATTATTAATGAAATCATGTTTTTCCTTCAATAAAATTCCTTTAATTTTCATTCTATCTTGGTTTGACGACCTCGCCTAGGTAACAAGGCATATTTTTCAGTTGTTTATGTTTGCAAAGGAATGACAACGCAATTGTCGTAATCCCAGCGATGACTCAATCCCTAGTAATGGGATACTCTTTCAATTGTCTACCAAAATTCTCAGTAAATATTTTCCTCCAATCAAAATTTCTTTCAAAAGCCTAACCATCAATTCTGCCATGCAGAGAGCGCTAGTGACATTCAAGAGAGCTTTTGTGACATTCAATGGTTCAGACAAGGTCCGGAAAGAAAACCGCATCAGTCGAAAGCATGGCACACTCAACAACTTCATAAGAAGAGATGAGCTCCCCGCATTCCTGCAGAAATCAAGGGCAGCAGGTTGAGGACGACATTGATCCTAAAATGTATGTCATGTTCAAGAAAATGATGACCAAAATGCTGGCAGAGCAAGCTGAAGACAGTGCAAAGCAGATCCAAGTTAAGTAAAAGGCAAAAGGTCGGACAATGAAGGAGGTCTCGAAGGCATCCAAGAAGTCCATTCAGTATGCTGATTCGACCGATGAAGAAGAATCAGCGAAAGATTCAGATGAAGAGTTTGAGACTCATCAGGCATTTTGGAAGTCAACTCAAAGGCAGGGGCCAGCCCATAAATTCAAAGATCAGTCTATCAGTGACTCTGACCAGCCACAATTCAAAGATGTGGTCAGAATAGTTTGAGATTTGCAGGCCCGCGACAAGGGCAAGAAGGTCTTCACCAGCGAAGGCTTCTATGACGGTTTGGAGGGAGACGACAATCTGGATAATCTCCCTAAGAAGTTCATCAAATTCGATGGTTCTGGTGATCTCAAGGCACACCTCGCCATGTTCTTCGCTGAATGCTCCAAATTCAAGCGAGACAATCGGGTGCTTTTTCTTTGTTTCCCTCGCAGTTTGGAGGGAACAACAGCTAAATGGTACTTGGAGCATGTTAACCCAATTGAACTGAAAGAATTTGACAAGGTAGTAAACATGTTCATTGAGCGTTTTCTCTTTAATGCTGAGGCGCTTCTCACCCTCAGTCATCTCTACGGCCTCAAGCAGAGAGAAAATGAAAAGGCTAGAGATTTCATTCATCGCTGGAGGTCAGCTTGCAATAAGATGAGAGACCCCATATCAAAGGGGCATGCTTTGTCCTTGATTCTAAGTAATTTCTCACAGCCTCTGAAAGTCCTCATCTCCACCGCACCATCCAGAACATTTATTGAGTTAACAGAGCGAGCCGAATGGCTCGAGTTAAGTATGGAAAACGGTTTCTATGAAGGCTTCACTTTCACTAAGAACAACAGCCAGAACGAGCAGAAGAAGAAGGCTCATTCCGCTCACTCTGCTAGAAATGATAAATGGAATCATCGCAAGGGGCAGAACAGAGATTTTTGTTATGGGGCCGAAAGTTCAAACAAGAATGATCAGAAAGGGAGGTCGATCTCGCAATTCAACAAGCCACTCCAGTTAGAACAGGGACCGAAACCCTGGGAGAAAGTAAAACATGAAGGATGGAGATATGATAGGAAGTTCACTCCACTGGACCAATCACTTGAGACTGTGCTCGAGTACATGTTGACCAAAGAAATGGTCAAATTGCCTAGACTGGTCGATCCCTCTATGCCCATGGGAAAATTCAAGGATCAATTTTGCAAATTTCACATAACAGTGTGGCATAATACTGAGAACTGCTTCGTTCTCAAGAATATTGTTCAGGATCTCATAGACAAGAATCTTCTGGTAGAGGGTGCCGAAGATGAAAATATGGATATTCTGAAGAGACCATTTCTCCATCATTCTACAGCAGTCATCTCTGAACAGTCTTTTCAACCATAGGAGCATATCAGACCATGCTCTAAAAAGGATATGCAAGCTCAGCATCAGGTCCTTGTATTGCAGCAGGCTCAGTCCAAAGCTCAGAAGATGGATCTTATCTCGGCCTTTGGAAAAATAAAAATATCTATCAAGCCCGCTGAGGTGTCTTCCGATGTAGCTAAAAGAATGTCATGGTTCCCCAAACATTTTATTAAGCCCGCCCCAGAGGAAAATGAGACATCTGCACAAAAGCTGATTACATCATTATCCAATGTCTCAATTTTGGATTTAGCCCAAGCTTCCGCCAAACATCAGCAGGTGTTGGATGATCTGTTGCGGAAAATCAAAGTAAAACCGAGCACAACTCCTGAGGACATGGCCCAGATAGTCAATCAGGGCATGACGAATGCTCCAATTACTTTTTCAGATGAAGATCTTTTGAAGCCGCATGTATTTCACAACAATGCTTTGTATGTTGTGATTCGAACCAGAGGGATGACGGTTCCCCATGTGTTGATAGATGGAGGCAGCAGACTCAATATATGCCCGGAAATGACAGCCAAAGCTTTAGGCATCAAAGAAGAGGAATACATCCCATACTTGATCACCATCTACGCGTTCGATAATCATGGCCAAACAGCGAAAGGAAAAATCTTCCTAGAAATTTTCATTGATTACTCGGTCCATTTAGTTCTCTTTCATGTGGTCAATGTGCCGCCTACCTATAATCTGCTTCTCGGGAGACCGTGGATTCACAATACGAACGTTGTGCCGTCTACTCTTCATCAGTGTGTCAAGTGGTCAAAAGGCGGAATGATCACAACAGTCTTGGGTGAAGATCCAGAGCAGAGGCTAGCACAGCCTATGGTTCCTAGACCCACTTTTACTACTGATATCCCTAGCATTAGGGGCATTGATGAGGTCAACATCAAAAAAGATTCAGGAATACTGTAGACAGCGGAACATCCAGAGCATATAGTGGCTATGACTCAATGGAGAGGCCCGCAGTTCTTCAAAATTGGAGGGCGAATTGACTATAGTACACTCAAGGATCATCCTATGTTCTCCCAATTTATGAAGGCCAAAAGGGGATTTGATCTATTAATGAAGCATGGTTATCAACCTTTTCAAGGCCTAGGCAAGAATGGAGATGGTCGTCTTGAGCCTGTAGTTCCTCAGCACTACCCTAAGGGAGCTGGATTGGGTTTCACTGGCAGAAGATCTCAGAAGGGCACTATTTTTGTCAAGGGGACATATTAAAAGAATCTACTTGTCTTTTCATTTCTATTCTTTTGTTGGGATAATATCCCATTTCATTTTTATCATTGTCATTTGATCAATTCAATTTTTCAATAAAGTTGTGAATTTCCTTTATCTGTCTGGATGCCTTTTGTCTTTATACTTCTTATTATCAAATCTTTGCAAAATTACCATTATTTTGCTATTTTATCTTTCCAATTATTTTCTCAATAAAAACAATTTGTTTTATGATGGGCGATTTCCCTGAATCAATTTATTCTCCAATTTTCAGAATGTCTTCCCGATCTATCAAGAAGCTCGTTCTTAACCCAAATGCCTTTTTGAATCCAGCAGTGATTCGTCAGATTAAAATAAGAGCAGAAAGCAGTCAGAATACAAAGCAGTCAGAAGAAACTGTAGAGTTCGATTCAGCTCTTCAAGAACTACCAGAATTTGCCGCAATTCAGAAACAAGATGAGTCATCATCCTTAGTTCAAGATCCGACTGAGGATATCAATATCGGATCAGAAGATGATCCTAAAATTCTCAAGATTGGTAGCAACTTGAGTTTGGAAGAGAAAGAAAGACCTATCAATTTCCTCAAGCAACATAAAGAAATGTTTGCATGGACATATGAAGATATGCCAGGTCTGGATACCAAATCGGTTGAGCATCGCCTTGTTCTAAAACCAGATGTCAAGCCAGCTAAGCAGAAGCTGAGAAAGATGGATCCCCGAGTAGAACAACAAGTTAAGGAAGGTCTGGAAGACCTACTCAAAGCACGGTTCATTCAAACCATTGACTATCTAGATTGGCTAGCAAATATTGTCATTGTTCTCAAGAAGAATGGAAAAGTTTGAATTTGCATCGACTTTAGAGATCTCAATAAAGCAACTCCTAAGGATGATTATCCACTTCCTAATATTGATCTCTTGATTGATAGCACGGCAGGTCACGCTATGTTCTCTTTTATGGACGGATATTCCAAATATAATCAGATTAAGTTGGTCACTCGCGATCAGTCCAAGACATCTTTCACTACTCCTTGGGGCACTTTTTGTTATACAGTCATGCCATTTGGGCTTAAAAATGATGGAGCCACCTATCAGCGTGCTATGGTTGTTATTTTCCATGATTAGATGCAAAAAATCATGGACGCATATGTCGATGATATTCTGGTAAAGTCCAAAGAAGAGGAAGATCACATCGAAGCTCTCAATCAAGTTTTCAAGTGGCTCATTCTTTACAAGCTAAGACTCGATCCATAGAAGTGTGTTTTTTGAGTCAAATCTGGCAAGTTGTCAGGCTTTCTAGTCAGTAAAAAGGAGATAGAAGTGGATACCGCTAAGGCCAAGGCCATCATTGACATGCCGCCCCCGACTAATCTCAAAGAATTGCGTAGCCTTCAAGGACACATGCAATCAATTCGATGATTCATATCCAATTTGGCCATGAGGTGTGAGCCTTTTAATCATTTGCTCAGAAAAGGAGTGAAGTTCGAATGGGGACCGGAGTGTCAACAATCATTTGAACGCATAAAGATATATCTTCTCAATCCTTTTGTTTTAAAGCTGTCAGAATTGGAGAAACCTGTACTGCTATACATTTCAGTTAATCAAGTTGCTTGCGGCGGATTCTTGGCACAATATGAAGAAGGCAGTCTGATAGAGCATGTCATTTACTATGTGAGCAAAACCTTCATTGATTATGAGAGGAAATACTCTTAGATAGAGAAGACATGTTTAGCTTTGGTTTGGATGTGTCAGAAATTGAGATACTACCTGTTAGCATCAGAAGTCAAGATTCTCTCAAAACTTAATCCTCTCAAGTATATTCTCGAACAACCATTTCTCAGTGGACGAATTGCCAAATGGCAAGTCCTATTAATGCAATACGACTTGAAATATGTCTCTCAGCAATCTATCAAAGGCCAAGCGATTGCAGATCAATTGGCAGATTTTCCTCTAGCAGAGGATGTTAAAGCCGAGGATGATTTCCCCGATGAGCGGATCTGTAATATTCAACAATCCCCAATTTAGAATTTATTCTTCGACGGTTCCAAGAATATGGCAGGCATAGGAATTGGGATTCTGCTAATCACACCAGAGAAGGAGATGATCCCCTTTTCTCTCAAATTGAATTTTTAGTGCACTCACAATATGGCTGAGTATGAAGCTTTGATACAGGGTCTGAAAATTCTACAGGACTTCAATGTCAAAAAAGTGCATGCTTATGGCGATTCTTTGCTTATCGTAAATCAAGTCCTAGCCAAATGGAAAGTGAAGGATCAGAAATTACTTCTTTATCAGAAGATCGTCTCAGCTCTTGCCGACAAATTCGAAGAATTCCAACTTTTCCATATCAAGAGAGATTTCAATCAAATTGCAGACAGTTTAGCTAATCTGGGATCCATCATGTCTTTCAAGAGCAGAGAATCTTGTCGCTCCTTTGAAATTGGTAGACTTGATCAACCTGCTTTCGTCCCATTAGAGCAGATAAACCAGGCTGAGCAAAAGAAGAAGCCCTGGTATCATGACATCAAAAATTTCATTAAAACTGGCGAATTTCCTCCAGAACTCTCAAAGAAAGAGCAGCGAGCAATTCAGCGCATGTCTGCTCGATATTTTATTCTTGTCGACATCCTCTATCGTCGTGGATTCAGTTCTGAATATTTCAGATGTTTGGACGAAGAAGAAGCCAAAGAAGTTGTGCAGGAAGCACATTAAGGCATTTGCGGTGGTCATGTTGGCTACCAAACGCTTGTCAAACAAATTATTCGAGCAGGATATTACTGGAGGACCATGCAACATGATTGCTATCGTTTTGTGAAGAAGTGTGTTCAATGCCAGATGCATGCACCTTCTATTCATGCGCCAGCGACATACTTGCAATCTGTCGTCTCACCATGGCCATTTTCCATGTGGGCTTTTGATGTCGTAGGCCTCATTACTCTATCTGCCTCAAATGGTCACAAATATTTTCTTGCCGCAACGAAATATTTTACTAAATGGGTAGAAGCAGTCACTCTGCGCACAGTAGAAGGTTGACATGTGGTCTCATTCATCCACAAGAATATCCTATGTCGTTTCGGCATACCGCATGATATTGTGTCAGACAATGGCAGTCACTTCAAAAATGAGAGGATGAGGACGTTCTACTCAAAGTTCAGAATTCATCATCATTTCTCCACTTCTTATTATCCTCAAGGAAATGGTCAAGCAGAGGCCACCAATAAGATTCTGATTCGAATCCTGGAACGAACTCTGGAGACAGGCCGTGACTGGCATGAAAAGATTCATGATGCGTTGTGGGCGTATAGAACCACCATTCGAACTCCAACTAATGCAACTCCGTCAGAACTTGTCTACGGAACTGAAGTAGTATTGCCTCTACATGTTCAGAAACCTGCTTTGAAATGTGCATCACTTCTAGAATTACCTCTTGATCAATATCAGCAACAACGGCTAGTACAACTTGATTTGCTAGATGAAAGAAGACTCAGAGCAACAGAGCACGCTCAATCATATCGTCAAAGGATAGCCAGACAATATGCAAAATTTGTCATTGAAAAAAAGTTTTGAGTCAATGATCTAGTGCTCAGATCAACAGCTTATCTCAAACACCGCCTGGATGGCAAGTGGTCACCCAATTGGGAAGGTCCCTATGTTGTCAAAGAGGCATTACCTCGTAACTCATATCGCCTCATCAATGCCGACGGAGTGGAATTATCAGATCCCATCAATGCCCAACATTTGAAAAAAAATCTATACTTAAATCATATCTTATCCTTTGTAATTCCTCCAAAATTTTCTTCGAATAATGATCAAATTCTCTTTCCCCAGTTATACTGGGGCATTTTAAAATTTTGTTTTTATCTATAAATACCCTGTATGCAGGCAGGATAAACAAATCTCCTATTTTGCATGCATGTGCACTCAGTTATATCATTTTCATATCCGCATACATCTGCATTCATCGGCGTCGGTATTCATTGGCAGACTTCTGCATCAAATTCAATACCCATTCAGGATAAGGGATAATCTTGAGGCCCCGACCAACATTCTCATTATAATTCCCAAATACTTTAAGAGCATAGGTCTCTTTCAAAATTTTAAGTATCAATTTAAAAACAAGGTATGTTTTCAAAATCCAGAGCTCGAGCTGGTATATCTTTCAAAACCCAATGCTCGAACCAGTATATTTTCAAAATCCAATGTTTACACATTTTCAAAAAAAACAGTATTCATACTGGTATTCTTTCAAAATTAAGCACTTGTGTTAATGTCTCACTAGTTGGCCATGTCAGACGACCTCTTGGGTTCAGTTTTTGTATTGATCATTCATCAAAATTCAAAGTTCCAATTACCAATTTCGGCCTTCGGGCCATCCAATTACCACCTCGGCCCTCGGGCCACCCAATTTTCAAATTTTCAATTTCGACCCTCGGGTCACTCAATTTTCAATTTCGACCTTCGGGTCAATAAAGTCCCAAATTTCCAATTTCAACCTTCCAATTTCCAATTTCCAATTTCCAATTTCCAATTTCCAATTTCCAATTTCCAATTTCCAATTTCCAATTTCCAATTTCCAATTTCCAATTTCCAATTTCCAATTTCCAATTTCCAATTTCCAATTTCGACCTCGGGTCAATCAAATTTCAATTTCGACCTCGGGTCAATCAAATTTCAATTTCGACTTTCGGGTCATCTAATTTCAAATTTCCAAATTTCCAATCTTCAATTTCCAAATATCAATTTCCAAATTCCAAATTTCCAAATTTCTAATATCAAATTTCAAAATTCAAAATTCAAAATTTCAAAACTTCAAATTCCAATTTCGACCTTTTGGTCACTCAATACCAATTTCAATCATTTCTCTTGCGAGAGACCCTTTTCATAGGGAGAGTTCGAGGGAGCTCATTCTTTTCGCATGATATCCTTTGTTCACTTAGCCCCTTTTTAGTGAGAGTTTGAAGGGACTTGTGTCTTTGTGAACCGTTTGCAAAACAAATTTCCAATTTCATACAAGGAACCCTTAGTTCAGGGAGAGCTTCGACGGAAGTTCGCTTTCCTTGTGACCACAATTTCATACTAGGCCATTTCATCATGAAGGACCCTCCTTTCAGGGAGAGTGTGATGGACTCGTTTCTTCATGACCAATTCATCGACCTCACCATTACCGGCCCCCTTTCCATAAGAGAAGCCTAATGTTAGGAAGTTTTGACGAAAGCTTAATTTCTCTTCGAAAGTTCGTTTTGCAAACACCTTCTCTTCAGGGAAGAGAGAAGTAATTCATATTTCCAATTTCTGAATCTTCTCCTTTGAGGAAAGGAGAAGAAAATTTCTGTCATGGATGAGTTGCGTTGTGCTTCAAATGCTCGCTTTCACAAGAGATTTCAAGAAAAATTTGCCAAATTGTCATTAAATATTTGTTGATTTCAAAATCTTTATTACACAAAAGAATTACCTCAGAATACCTCCAGTATTATTTTCGAAAGGACAAAGCTTTCGTGAAAAATGATTCAAAATTCAAAATCTTTCTATTGGCCAACCACAAGGACGCAAAATAAATCCTCGATATGGCCAGCAAAGGAAATTCAATGTTGTCACGAAGCCATAAGTGATTGATATTGATCGCAGTCAATGCCACACTTTTAAAGATCATTCTTGGAAAATAAAACAGTTGAAATATCCTGGGTGATACAGAAAAATCCACTCAATCTCCATATCTCCTCAATCACCTAAGCTGCAATTAAATATCTGCAAAAGGTATCTCTCAACTGTCGTCAAGATGAAGGCGAATTAGGCGAGTAGACCCCTGAGGCCAAAGAAGATTTGAATCATCTCCAAGATGACGGAGTTTGTGACGGATCCTTCTAGGGAAAGTTCAGAGCACCGTCAAGATGAAGGCGACTGCGATGAGCCTCTCGACAAACCCTAAAAGATATTTAATTCCTGCTATCACCAAGAGATTTTTAACCAAATAGTCAATAACCGTCAATATAATCCCTGAGAGAAAAGAAGGATCGGAACATCTTCGAGTTGAAGGAGTTTGTGACGTACCCTTCCCCCCCAAAAAAAAAGAGAGAGAGAAAGAAAAAAAAAGGCTAGGACATCTCCAAAGTGAAGGATGATGTAATGAATTCCTCAAAAACCCAAGAGAGCTCAAAAAGATCGTCATGAGAAAAGAATTCCAGGATATCAGACTGCGGAATTTGCCAAAGAATCTTCTTTAATTTTGTGAAATTCTATTATCAATATTCTTTCACCAATTGCTTTCACAATATCAAGAATACTCTCTTTTCTGCTCATATCAAGGAAATTGATAGCTTCCTTGAAAGAAAGCCAATTGCAAGCAATTTGAATTCGAATCTTGATTCTATGAAGTCAAGTCCAGTTGGAGGTAATACTTCAGGTAGAAAAGAGGGAATATTTTCAAAACAATGTGCATCATTTTCAATTATTTTGAATCAACAATAATTTTCAACATTTTGACAATATTTTCTAGCTATCCTAGCGTGAAGCGAGAGCTTGAGGTTCATCTTTGGCGCATTCTAACATCAGTTGTTATCTCTTTTAGGACTTGATAACGAGAGTTTTCAAGATTCCTTCCCTTCTGTTGGTATAATCTGAACGCTTGGGCTCTCTGATTCGCACACTTCCTTGTGTCCCCACTGTCCCACCATAGACAGTCCAATTTCGGCTTGAGGTTAAGCCATAAATCATTTTCTCGCAAAAGGTCATCAATTTCAAAAGTTATTTAGTCTCAGCAGTGAGGCGCCCAAAATCAAACCCCTTTTCAAGCTTTAGGGACCCCAATTTCATCCTTTTGCAAAACCTCCATCGGATTCATTGTGCAGAAGTCCAAAGGTTCCATCATGGGTTTTTCTTTCAAGAATCCCATCATTCCCGCCCAATCAGGTTAAGGGTATAAATCTGAGCCTCATTTGATGAGGTATTTCATTTCCGCCCAATCAGGTTAAGGGTACAAGCCTGAGCCTCATTCTGATGAGGTACTTCATTTCCCGATCAGGTTAAGGGTCAAACCTGAGCTTCGTTTCTACACAAGGTATTTTCGTCCCATCCAGGATAAAGGCAAAACTTGAACTTTAATCTCGCAGAAAGAATATTTCTTCTTTATTCTCCATTTCATACCTATCATGATCACTATCAGAGCCAATTCTTTCACACCCAGCCAGATTTTTCTAACTGGGCATTTTTTTATATATATCGTCCAAATTTGGTTTGTTTTCTTTGCCACTAAGCTCGGCTTACAACCGGCTTAGTAGCAAAGAGGGGCATCTGTAAACACCCCAAATTTTAACCCTCATTCAGTCTTATATTTCATATGTCAGTGCATATCATTGCATACGTTCGGCATACAATTTCATTACATTGCATAGTATTGCATGTCATTACATCTCATTTTCGAGATCCAGCACTCCTGTTTTCAAAATATTTAATCCAGATTTAGGCTTTAAAACTTTTCTTTCAAAATCAATTTTAAAACCTGGGTTTTTAATCAACATTTTGTCATTTGCCAACCCCCAAGACCTTATATTTTGAAGTGTTTTTCTCAGAAAACAATCTGGATTCGTTTTAAACTCAATTTTCAACCGATTTCAATTCTTAGATGAGACCCATTTAGGTGGTGTTGCTTCTGGATTCCTTTATTTATCAAAAATCTAAAAAAATTTAGAGTCCTAGTTGGATCAGGACTCTGTATTTTCATCTTTTTGAACCTTTTTAAAACATCATTCTGATTTTAAACCAGTTATGGTCATATCCCTTGTCCATTTTCTCCGTTTTGGCCAAAATCTTAGAGTCCTAGTTGGATCAGGACTTTTTTTCTAGAGTCCTAGTCGGATCAAAACTCTACTTTTCACTACCTTTTTACCTGTTTTCGGAGAAAACCTTTCAAAATCTTCTGTTTTGGCCAAAACTTCAGTCTTAGTTGGATCAGAACTCTTCTTTGAGAGTCCAGCCGGATTAGGACTCTTTTTCAGAGTTTTAATCAGATTAGGACTCTAATCTTTTACAGTTATTTTATCCATTTTCAATCAAATCTTTCAAAATGAGTCAGAAACTCAGAGTTTTAGTCAAAACAGGACTCTGTTCAGAGAGTCCTAGTTGGATCAGGACTCTGATCCTGATTTCAATTTTGAAGGAATCTTTCAAAATTCTTTCCATCTATCAAAACTATTACACTTTTATCAAAGAATTTCAAAATTCTAAGGTTTTATCCTAGAGTCCTGATCAAATTAGGACTCTACCTCAGAGTCCTGATCGAATCAGGACTCTATCCAAAATTGGTTGTCATACTTCATTTTCACTGGTTTTCAAAAGCTTTGCTTAAATTTCATCATTTACTTATCAGAAAACCAAAAATTCTTAGAGTTTTGATCGAATCAGGACTCTTTCTCAGAGTCCTAATCAGATTAGGACTCTGAACCAAAACTTCAATTTTATCCTGTTTTTAACTGTTTTCAAAATTCTCTCATTTGTTTTATTAGAAAATCCAAAAAACTGAGAGTCCTAGTTCAATTAGGACTCTGTCCTCAGAGTCTCAGTTGAATCAGAACTCTGTTTTATTTCAATACTTATTATTCTTTTCACTGCTTTCACAAGTTCTTTTATCAGTTTTTCAGAAAATACCAAAAAAATCTAGAGTTTCAGTTCGATCAAGACTCTGTCCTGCAATCCTAGTCCAGTCAGAAGTCTGTTTTAAAGTTCGTTTTACTTCTATTTTTTTATATAATTCCCTTTGTTTTGAAAAATTAGGTCATTTTGTAGAGTCCAGTTAATCCAAGACTCTATTTCAGAGTCCTGATCGAGTTAGGAGTCTAACCCTGACTGTATTTTCTGATTTATTTCATCATTTTTTATAAAATCTTTTCAAAAACTCTATCATTTGGCTTTTAAAACCCAAAATCTCAGAGTCCTAAAAATCCAAGACTCTAACCCTGAGTTTCAGTAAGCTTGAGACTCTAGTTTCAAAATTTCTGAATTTCAATTATTGATTTTAACCCCTTTACAAAGTTATTTTCAGTGTTTATTTCAAAATTTTCAAAACCTGATGTGGGCCCACTCAGTTGGTGCCATATCCAGAGGAGTTCTGACTCGTTTGGAACACTATGCCATTTTAAAACTTTTAATTTCAAGTTTACTTTTGAAAATCTTTTGAAAATTCTCTCAGTTTCAAGTTTTAAAATCGTTTTTAAAAATTCAAGTGGGGTCCACTCGAGGTGGCGCCACATTTGAGAAAGTCAGGGCTAGACTAGGGTTAGTCAGTGTCTTGGTTAGTTTTAGAAAGTTAGAAGAGTCAAAATCCCTTTTGAAAATACATTTTAAATTTTAGTTTTAAACCATTGTTTTTAAAGGTTTTTAAAACTTTAAGAACCAAATGTGGAAAAATGCCAAGTGGCGCCACATTTGGGGGTTTTCTAGATTTAGCTAGGGGATAATTAGGATTTAATTAGGATAATATAGGTTGAGGGTAGTTAGGTAACTCCACCCAAAAATCCCCCCCCCCTTAGAGAGTCCAAAATTTTCAAAAGTGTTAATTTTAAAACCTAAAATTTTATTATAAATAGTCTCCATAGGGGGGTCGATTTTTTCATCTCTCTCTTCTAGGATTCTTGGAGCTTCTATCTCCTCTCCAGCCCTTCATCCATTGCTGCAAGCACCAAGGTAATATTTTTTAATATTTTTTAGTTTTATCCAATACTTTTTCATGTTTTAAATCAATTTTAGCCATTGGCGCCATCCCCTTCATGGATTAAACCATGGATTCAAGTTCAAGAACCTCAAGAGAGGTTCAAGAAGATGATCTAACTCTGTTTTGGTGTTTTTTCAGGGATTCTAATCCATTAGAATCGATTGTAGCATGGTTTTTCATGTTCTTAACCATTAAAACATGCGATTTACCCGTTAAATGGGTCAAATCCATGTTTTTTAAGGTAAAATCAAATTTCAGCTATGAATTCCCTGTATTTTATTTATTTCTTTGCTTATTTATGTTTATTACACGTTTTTCAGCATAGAAATTAATTTTATTTTACTGTTTTAATATTTTCTTTATTGTTTTCATTGATTAATGCATGCTTTATTAAGTTTTATTAAATTTTTGTGTGTTTTAAGCTTAGATCAGCAAAGAACATGTTATTTCGTATTGAAGTACTCACTGTAAATTTATGATTTTTTAATATGTGATACATGGATATGTCAGTAAACTACTGTAAAAATTTCAGATGTTTTGAGATTAAGTAATCCTATCAGAAAAATAAAAGATTAAACCGTGATTTTCCATCGATTCGAATCGATATTGAAATTCATAGGTAACTTGCAGTTGTGTTATTTTCCTCATCCGATATCTGATTCAAGATCTGTAATATGCAGTGGATTTCTATTGATGTGAATTATTTACTGTGAAATTTTGGTAATTTTTAGTCTCAGTTTAGTATTTTTCCTCTGTCAGAGAATCAGATTTAAAATTTAAAACTCGTTAGGGTTTACCAAAACCCTAATCTGACTTGTGTTGATCATAGTTCTCAGACCGTAGATCCGATTCATGATTTGTAAAAAAGGAGTTTTATTATTTTTAGGTCTACTATTCACTGATGAAAGTTCAGAATTTTTTTATTAAAGTTGCTATTTATTTCTGTATTTGCAATTGGAAGTACCTGTTTTAACCCTTTTTAGATTCGTCATATTTTAGTCTGAATTGCCGGAAGGGTTTCTCCCTCATCGGAGATGATTTTTATGATCTGTAAATAGGGAAATATCTGTTTTTATGTATAGTTTACCTCTGTGAAATTTCAGAAATTTCTATGATGATTTGCCCCTGATTCGGGTCTAACATTGAAACTGGTCTGTGAACATGGGTGAAAATAGCTTATTTTAGGGTTTTAATTCAATTTTCGAATTGGAATAATGTCAAAAATATAAATTTATAATTTCAATCTGATCTTAGGGTTATAAAAAGTGCAGGTGTCGATTTTTATCAAATTTAGAATTCATTTGATGCTTGAAGAGATCAAATTACAAAACAGGGTACTTGAAAGATCGAAAAACACTGCCAGAATTGAGATATTGGTGACATTTCTTTATTTTCGTGTATAATTTCATTTTTTTAGGGTTTTTTCATGTTTAGAATCATGTTAGGATGTTTCATGCTTGATTTTATGTTTATTTCAATCATAAATCCCAAGTTTTTACCAAAATCTATTTCAGAAAACCTTGATTTCACGGTCATAGTCTTGCTATATGGGGTAATTTGGTCATTAGACCTAAATTTCGAAATTCTAACCCTAATTTTCACATTTTTAATCATGTCATATCATATTTGAGTTAATTTATCATTATTTGTATTTCAAAAGTTGTATTTTACCAAATATCTTTCTGAAAACCCTGATTTCAAGGCCATAGTCTTGCTATCAAAGGTATTTTGGTCATTTTGACCCCAATTTCGAAATTTCAAGTTCTATTTTCATATTTATTCCATCTTATTTCATATTTTATTAAGTTTATATAAGGGAATCATATGGAAAATGGCATATATCTAGCAAAGTCTAGTAATTTCCAGATATTGCTGGATAAACCTAGAAAAGCCAACATATCTTCATTAACCAGTTTTCTAGTTTTGCAAGGACATTGAAGACTTTATTTTCAGTCATTTAAATTTGATTAGTGATGTAAATTGTAATTAAATTTGGAATAAGAATTTCAATTTCTGCTTAGAATAGGATTTGCATTGCATATAGATTAATTCTGCAAATTTTAATATCTGATGAATGCATTATTCATGTACATTCTTTACAAATTCACTATGGTCTACACGAATGGAACATGCACTAGCTCTTATGGAGTTGACAAACTCGGTGGAATTCGTATTTATGGCCATAGTCAGAACACGAATAAGACCCAGATTTGTGATTTTCGTATTAGCCACATTCAGCCTACACTCTTAGGATAACTTCAAAATGCACTGCATTTCTCAAAAATACAAAAAGGATTTCCTCAATTCCTCAAAATCAAGTCTTTCAAATCCACATTCATTCATTTCATTCATGTACAAATTCCAATTTCAATTCAAAGAAATCGATTTTCTCAAAATTTTATAAGTCTTATTTAGAAATTGATTTTCTCAAAATATTGATTTTTTCAATGATATTTCAAGCGTTTCCCAAGTTCAAAATCCTGATTTTCAAGTTATATTTCAAAGTTTAAATTCAGAGAAATCAAGTTTTCCAAAGTTATTCCAAATTTCTCAGAATCGATTTTCATAAAACACTTGAATTCTTCATAAATCGATTTTCACTTTCCTCAGAAATATTTTCTCACTAAGTTCATGATTTTTCAAGTGTTATCTTTTCCGAGAATCTCCAAATATTTTCCAATATTCAAAGCAAACATCATGTTTTCAAAACTACATTTTCAGAAAATTCATAGCACATGCCTAATTCTTTGTGCATTTAGGAAATAGAACATGATTTGGACAAGTTGAGCAAAGTTAAGCACACAATTGATCCTTGGTTCAATTACCCCTGGTAAAGGCGCCAAGAATGGTTGAACCTCGTACCGACAGGCAAATCCCAATCCTTGAAATTATCCCGCATTTTAAAACGGAGGCGAGTTATTTTCAAAAACTTTTTCAAAGGTCAGTTTGACTTCCAAAAGTAAAATTTTGCGATGATAACAGGCCTACAAAATCAAAAGCCCACATAGAAAATGGCCATGACGAGATGACAGATTGCAAATATGTCGGTGGTGCATGAATGGAAGGTGCATGCATCTGACATTGAACACACTTCTTCACAAAAAGATAGCAATCTTGTTGCATAGTTCTCCAGTAATATCATGCTCGGATGATTTGTTTGACAAGAGTTTGGTAGCCAACATGACCACCGCAAATACCTTCATGTGCTTCTTGCACAACTCCTTTGGCTTCTTCTTCGTCCAAACATCTGAAATATTCAGAACTGAATCCATGACGATAGAGAACATCAACGAGAATAAAATATCGGGCAGACATGCGCTGAATTGCTCACTGCTCCTTCTTTGAGAGTTTTGGAGGAAATTCGCCAGTTTCAATGAAATTTTTGATGTCATGATACCAGGGCTTCTTCTTTTGCTCAGTCTGGTTTATCTGCTCTATTGGGACGAAAGCAGGTTGATCGAGTCTGCCAATTTTAAAAGTGCGACAAGATTCTCCGCTCTTGAAAGACATGATGGATCCCAGATTGGCTAAACTATCTGCAACTTGATTGAAGTCTCTCTTGATATGGAAAAGTTGGAATTCTTCATATTTGTTGGCAAGAGCTGAGACAATCTTCTGATAAGGAAGTAATTTCTGATCCTTCACTTGTCATTCAGCTAGGACTTGATTGACGACGAGCAAAGAGTTGTCATAAGCATGCACTCTTTTGACATTGAAGTCTTGTAGAATTTTCAGACGTTGTATCAAAGATTCATACTCAGCTATATTATGAGTGCACTGAAAATCCAGTTTGAGAGAAAAGGGGATCATCTCCTTCTCTAGTGTGATTAGCAAAATCTTGATTCCTATGTTTGCCATATTCTTGGAACTATCGAAGAATAAATTCTAAATTGGAGATTGTTGAATATTGTAGATCCACTCATCGGGAAAATCATCCTCGGCTTTAACATCCTCTGCTAGAGAAAAATCTGCCAATTGGTCTGCAATTGCTTGGCCTTTGATGGATTGCTGGGAGACATATTCCAGATCATATTGCTTCAATAGGACTTGTCATTTGGCAATCCGTCCGCTGAGAAATTGTTGCTCGAGAATGTACTTGAGAGAATTTAATTTGGATAAAATCTTGACTTCAGATGCCAGCAGATAGTGTCTCAATTTCTGACACATCCAAACCAGAGCTAGACATGTCTTCTCTATCTGAGAGTATTTCTTCTCATAATCAATGAAGGTTTTGCTCACATAGTAAATGACATGCTTTATCAGACTGCCTTCTTCATATTGCGCCAAGAATCCGCCGCAAGCAACTTGATTAACCGAAATATATAGCAGTAGGGGTTTCCCTAATTCTGGCGGCTTTAAAACAGGAGAATTGAGCAAATATTTCTTGATGCGTTCGAACGATTGCTGACATTTTGGTCCCCATTCAAATCTCACTCATTTTCTGAGCAAATGATTGAAAGGCTCGCATCTCATGGCCAAATTGGATATGAATCGCTGAATTGATTGCATGCGTCCTTGAAGGCTACGCAATTCTTTGAGATTAGTCGGGAGTGGCATATCAATGATGGCTTTGGCCTTAGCGGTATCCACTTCTATCTCCTTTTTGCTGACTAAAAAGCCTAAAAACTTGCCAGATTCAACTCCGAAAACACATTTTTGTGGATTGAGCCTTAGCTTGTAAAGAATGAGCCGCTTGAAAACTTGATTGAGAGCTTCGATGTGATCTTCCTCTTCTTTGAATTTTACTAGAATATCATTGACATATGCATCCATGATTTTGTGCATCTGATCATGGAAAATGGCGGCCATAGCACCCTGATAAGTGGCTTCAGCATTTTTAAGCCCAAATGGCATGTCTGTATAACAAAAAGTGCCCCAAGGGGTAGTGAAAGATGTCTTGGACTGATCACAAGCGACCAACTTGATCTGATTATATCCGGAATATCCGTTCATAAAAGAGAACATAGCGTGACCCGTCGTGCTATCAATTAAAAGATCAATATTAGGAAGTGGATAATCATCCTTAGGAGTTGCTTTATTGAGATCTCTAAAGTCGATGTAGATTCAAACTTTGTCATTCTTTTTGGGAACATCGATAATATTTGCTAGCCAATCTGGATAGTCAATGGTTCGAATGAACCCTGCTTTGAGTAGGTCTTCCAGACCCTCTTTAACTTGTTGTTCCACTCGGGGGTCCATTTTTCTTAGCTTCTACTTAACTGGCTTGACATATGGTTTTAGAACGAGGCGATGCTCAACCAATTTGGTATCCAGACCTGGCATATCCTTATACGTCCATGCAAACACTTCTTCATGTTACTTAAGAAAATGGGTGAGCCTTTCTTTCTCTTTCGGGCTCAAACTGCTGCCAATCTTGAGAATTTTAGGATCATCTTCTTATCCGATATTGATATCCTCAATCGGGTCTTGAACTAAGGATAATGACTCATCTTGTTTCTGAATTGATGCAAATTCTGGTAATTCTTGAAGAGCTGAATCAAATTCTGTGGGTTCTTCTGACTGCTTTGTAGTTTGACCGCCTTCTGCTCTTTCCTTGTGTGAACACCCCAAATTTTTCAAAATTTTGTAAATATTCCCTTTTTTCCCTTGGTCCCATTTTCTGAGTAAATTGAGTCATTTCTCGCTCAAAATTCCAGTTTTTTTTTCTCATTTACTCAAATCAAATGCTTCTTCTATATCTAACTCGATTTTGGATCTAGACCCCGTTCAAATTCTAAATCTAAGCCTCATTATCCAATTTTTAAAATCCACAAAAATACCAAAAATAATTTCTGAAAGGCTCAGACAGTCGATCCGATATCCATTTGGATCCATTGAATTGTATTTTCCTCAAATTCAAGATCCAAAACTCGGATATTTTCTCAAAACTTAGATCAAAACCCGTTTTCTGAAGAAGTCAAATCTGAATTCTTAGAAAACCCCTCTTTTGTGAATATTTCTCAAAAATTACAAAAATAGTTTTAAAATCCCTCATTTTTAGAATTTTATATAAAAAAATACCAAAAAAATAGAAAATGTTAGAAAAATAACAAAAATACAAAAATACAAAAAAAAAGAGAGAGAGAGAGAGATGGGTTAACCCCCCCCCCCCTCCCTTTTTGGAAAAACCCATCTATTTTTCTTAGAACCACCTTTTAACAATTTTTCAAAAAACAACTTTTGGACGTCTCACGAAAAAAACCCAACGGCCTCCTCTGCGGCCAGGGAAAAACTGCAAGAGAGAGAGAGAGAGAGCTCCATCAGCCCTCTGATCTGTTGCTCTTCCCTCTCCCATTCATCTGCAATAGAATTCACTTCCAGACCCTTCCTCAATCTCCTATATAAACAAACTGCAGAGGAAGGCTAAGGGATCCCGTTTTCTGCCTCTCCATTACATCGATTAACACCATCATCCATCTTCGACATTGGAAGCGCATCCATTTTCATCATCGAGTTTTCACCATCGCACTGATCTTCTTTTCCCTTCTGTCTTCAGAATTCCTGCAAAAACCCAGGTAAGAACCCCTTCTCTCTTTCATTTTTCTCTCGATTTCTTTTTTTTTCCATTTTAAAGCACCATGGTAGCATTGATTTGCCTCTAGCAAACCAATCTACCTCTCGTGTAACAGTAATGGAGCAATCACGCTCCAACAACACTTTTTTTTCTTTCTTCTTCTTTGGTTCATGCTGCGATTTTGGGCTCAGGTTGTCGGATTCAATAATCCGACAGGATTCATCCGAATCCCAGTCTAGTTTTGCTGCTAAAATTCATCTTCATCTTGATTTTCTGTTAAAGTTCAGATTTCCTATATGATCCCAGCTTCAGTATTTGATTTATCGTCTGTATTAGCCATGATATCTTAATGCTCATCGATATTACTGCTACTGCTATGGTATAAATTTGATACCCATCCCAATGTGTTTTAATAATCTTTATAGTTTTTGCGCTTCGCTGTCATCTCCTTTTGCTCATGTAATGTTATCATTTTATTTCCGCTCTAATTGTCAGCAGAGCATGATACATTTGATGTTAAGTTTACTGGTTGTCTTCATAGTTACCCCCTTTGCTATTACATTCTCACACTCATATTTAAGCATTATATCAGCATGTAGTCTGATCCAGTATCAGATCGGATCTACCTTGTGGTCATCCTTCGTTGATTCTGCATTCGTTAAGTCGTTTGCATTCATAGATGGTATAGCATCTTCTCTGTATTACGATTTGCTTTCATGATTATTTTTCACTATTTTTCTGTTGATCGTGAATGTCATAATTAGGAAAAGTCTTTTTCCCAATTTAGTATTTACCAGTTGCCACACTATGGGGATTTTTTTTTTTCAGCTATCGCCAAGTTTCGTTCCTGTTTTGCTATCTGATTATCCTTTCTGAATTTTATTGATGATAGTAGCAAATCGCTATGCCAATATTGCGTTGAGGGGTTTAGCCATTCCACCCATCATTTTACTTAGCACGGGTCAAGATACAAAGATCAATTCACTACAAATTGATCTATTGCCAAAAGTAGTTCACTAAGCTATCGTAACAGCTTGAAAAACCAATATGCTGAGTGATAATGTTCTAACATGTTAATTCTGTTTGCCGATTCATTATTCTGAATGTTGAATCCAATCCATGCTCATTGCAAGATATACATTCTCTATGTCCCCTTCATCACGTTTGTCGGTAGGTTTCCTGTTTGTCACAGAAGATTTGCATCCAAGTACATTTTTGTATAACATTTCACATGGCTATTGTGAGAATATCAGAAGTTTCAAAGTGAAGAAAATGGACCATCAAGTGCCCATTGATCTGAAGGTCACTGTGATCGATGCTTCAACAAATCATTCTAAGAGTGACCAAGTGACATTAAAGACCTCTTGAGTCATCGGTAAGGCTTTAAGATGGGAGAGGTCTGAATACCTTGCTCTTTCCATTGACGAAAATGAGTCAGCAATCTCGCTATACCCTCCTTCCTAAACTCAGATTTATGCATTGATGCTCTGCCCATGGTGAAGGGCGGGCTTACTTTCCTGGCAATGTTGTCTTCAATCATATACTTCAGTCTAATCTGGTCCCAATCAGGTAATGTGACGATGATGGTAATGTGACTGAAACTTAGCCTTTTCGATCTTAATGGTTCTTCATTGTGTGTTGCTGCATTTTGCTCTGAAAGTTCATGGTTAAAGATATTCCAGAGTGCTCGTGGTTGGTGCTCCGGAAGAGGTAATGTATATAGTAAAATTTTGCTGAACAGAGCAGCATTGCTAAGTATTTCCAGAAGTTTGGGGGTTTTAAAAACTTTCTTGGTAAAAGAAAGACATTTTTTGGTTACGGATGAGGTTGAAGTAGGTAAGTCGGACGTCAGCTGCTTCGATATTTTGTTCTTACTTTGGATTCTGAATTATTTTTTTTAGATAGTTCTGCTCATTATTTTTTGTTGATTGGTGCTTTTCGTATATTGTTTATCCTCTCCATCCCGTGACTATGGGGAATTTCTCTGGAATTCTATGGTGAGTTTGCCTTGATGTGCACAGTTGATGTTTTGATGGAGTTTTAGCACTCTTTCCTGTATATCTCAGTGTCACACCCTGTCGTTTTGTCCTTCAATGCACCTTGTCTCACCTCACAACATCCCCAATATTCATTTTTTCATGTGTCTAACACCACCATGTACCTCTGCTGCAGTACTCCCACTGCCACCAATATTGTTGCGCCTTTGTACCCCTACTCCATTCATTTCTTGCAAAATAGCAACATACATTCTGCCATTTCCATCTTCCACCACCTCACTAATAATATTCACAGCATCCATATCACCAATTTCCATTTCACTACTCACTGTCCCACACTATCCTTAAACTTTTCTGACTCCTTTAGTGAACCTAATAGATGGAGGGGTTTGAACCTTTCTTGTGAGCCCACTGAAACATGAGTTTGAAGTTTCATCAGCTGAGATACAGAAGGGAATATGCAGGGTGAATGTCATAAACGAAACCGGGTTGTAGATGTTCCCTTAGTGATTCCCAGTTTACAGAGACACTCCCACTATTTTCATCTCTTGATGAAATTACTATTGCAAAGATAAATGGCATCATTGTGCATACACATTGGTCCCTCTGTTATAACTCAGACAAGTCTGATTTGAATTACAAGTTGTGATTCTCATTTTCTGTTAAAACAATTATTTGTATAGTGCCTATGAAGATTAACATTACCCAGGTTATACTTGTACTCTGATTCACTGCATTGCAGTACCTTCACTCACCTATTCCATTACATATCAACACAACAAACTTACACACCTCTACCCACCTGCTGCTGTCAATCTCTGTAAAATCTCCAAACAGCAGTCCCACAGCACATGACCTCCCTGTTACACATGATGCACACACTCATATCTTCACTGTCAGCACTCCCTTCAACTCCATTATAGTCTGATATCTAAAACCCAGTTTCACTCACGCTGATGCTCCATTGCACAACACCATCACAAACTCCTTCTCATGTTCACTGCACGTCATCCTCTCACTTACTGTATCTACTTACAGCACTCATGCCACTCTACTTTCACATCAACTCCACTACCTGCCCCCTCCAACTTACCTTTTCTACTATGGCTTCCACTTATATCACTAGTTACTACATCTTGTCACAACCACACTCCATTCCCCACCTTCTTCGTGAACTTATAATGTCACCTTGCCGCACTTCACCTTCTAGCATCCACCTTGTTACAACACCTTACACTGTCCTAAATCCAAGTCACACTTTCTCTCCTGCCATTTCATAAAATCATGTTCTCAGTCATGGATTACCCTCTCTAACTGTTGCGAGCCACTGTATAGTTACAAGACAAGCCTCTGTATACATGGCACTCATCTTAAATGGCCTGTCTCCATTTCCCTGCAGCCTACCATCACACTCTCATTCGTAACACATGATCACCATCAAATTGCAATCTATGTGCTCCCTGTTATATATACCAAACAACACATCACTCATCCCCTTTGCATAATGGTCACTAATATATATCACCCATTAGGTATAAATTCCGCCATTAGGTGCCTCCTTTAACCATTACACTTGCATTTAGAGGGTATATGTATATGTATTTTGACTAACTTAGTAGGTCATTCGTGACTTTCAAATTAAACCTATTTTAGGTTCAGCATCATTCTAAGATATTACGTTTAAAGATGCTATATATGATTCCAATATGAAATTTGCCTTTTACATTGCATTTTCCATTAGTGCAAAATATAGACAGAAACATTTTATCAATTGCCTCTTAACCTTAAGATGATGTCTTTTGTAAATTGCTTTCTCTATGTATCTTCCATCTTGTACTAACTTATAAAATTGCAGGAAATAGGTAGAAAATGTTAACTTAGGAATGTTAATTTCCATTTTCATTTCCAAGTTCTGGTCAAAAATTGTAATAGTTAGATATAATGAGAAGGTTACATTTCCAACTCTTAGATAGAATGTATGAGCATGTACATACCTTAGAAATTGCTTGTTTTCATATCATTTTCCCCTTTATTGCAAAATGTCACGAATGGCACGTGCACCATTCTAATAAGAGGTGATTAAATTCTAAGTTGATGATTTGCATCAATGGCCATAGTGAGGATGTGAACAAGACTTAGGATTTTCATCTTTTATGGAATAACACTAGATCCATGCTGGACCCTCTTCAAAAATCATCATATTTTCAAACATTTTCTTCTTTTATTAGAGTTTAATTTAAAATTAGCTCAAAATATATATCAATGGCCATAGTCAGGATATATTGAGAGTTAATCTCATTTTAAACTTTATAAAAGCACCAAAATATGTTTTATTCTTCACCTGAATTCAAATATGATTATTATATAATACATTCAATGACCATAGTCAGGAATGTATTATATCTTCAATCTTATTTTTAATTCACCTAAAGAATGAAATATGCTTTCCAAATCAAATTTCAAATTTCAAATTTCTTTTCATTCATCATTTAGGATAGAACTCCATCCTATTTTCGAAATTCCTTTTCAAAATCCAAGTGATCTTGAATATATCTTCAATTTCCATTTCAACTCATCAATTCTATTTCATTTCAAAAGTTCAAAATCCAAATTCAGAGTACAATTTGACTTTGGAATTTCAAATTCATTTTGTATTCAAAATTCAATTTCCAATTCAAAACCAAATTCAAATTCAATTCAGCAATCTCAAGAATTCAATTTCAATGTTCAATTTAACTTTGAAATTTCTGATTCATCCTCTGATTCTAAATTCAAACTTCAAGTTCAAAGTCCAATTTGACTTTGAAAATTCATTTGTATATTCAAAATTCAACTTCTAAATTTTAATCAAATTTCAAATTTCAAATCAAATTTCAAATTCCAAGTTCATTTTTCAGGATTCAAATTCGAATTCAAATTAACATCTCAAATCAAATTTCAAAGCTCAATTTAAACTTTGAAGTTCCTGATTCATCTTCTAAATTTAAACTTCAAAAAATTCAATTCTAAAAATAGAATCCAACTCCTTTTAGGGATCCAGATTTCCAAATCCAATTTCCATTTTGGATCCCAGACCAATTCCATTTAGGATTCTAGAATTCAACTTCATTTTTGAATTCCAGACTTCGGATCCAATTTCATTTAGGATTCTAGAATTCAACTTCATTTTTGGATTCCAGACTTCGGATCCAATTCCATCTAGGTTCTAGATTTCGAATCAAATTCCATCTTGGATCTCAGACTTCAGATCCAACTCCATTTAGGAATCCAAATTTCAGAACTCAATTTCATTTTGGATCCCAAACTTCAGATCCGATTCCATTTAGATCCTAGAATCCAACTTCATTTTGGATCCCAAACTTCGGATCCAAACCCATTTAGGATGCCAGATTTCCAATCCAAGTCTATCTTGATTTCTAAATTCCAAAAACCAATTCCATTTCTCATATCCCATCTTGATCTCCTAAACCCAATTCTATTCTTCAAACTCAATTTGGATTTATCTCATTATGATTTTTAACTTCGAACATAGAATTCAATTCCATTTCAAAAATATTCATTTCCTCTCCTAAATCCAGGTTCAAAATTCAAAGTCCCTTTCTGACTTTGAAATTTCACTTCCTTTTCTTTTATCTCAACTTCAAATCATTCTTTTCAAATTCAAAAATTTATCTTCCCAACTCTGATTATTTCAAAGGCTTAGAACTTCAAATATTTTTCCTGATCTATCTCAAGTTCTAAGTTAGATTCAACCATTTCTTCACTCCATTATCAAGTTCATCTCAGAAATACTTGAAAAAATTTTCAAATCATTTTTCTCAAAAGAGCATACATCTTTGCATTTGCACAAGCATGATTCTCTGTGCATTTTAGATTTAGAATAAATTCTTAGATGATATTTTAGCAAAGCAAAAAGACATAAATTCGATCATTGGTTCGATTACCCCTGGTAAAGGCGCCAAGAACGGTCGAACCTCGTACCGACGAGCGAATCTCGTCTCTCCATTTTCCCGCAAATATTTCAAAACGGAGGCAAGTAATTTTAAAACATTTTTTAAAATTTTGGTCATATGAGACTTTGCAAAAGAGTTCCTCTCTCTTCTCTCTTTTTCTCATTCTCTCTTCTTTTCTATCTTTTTATTCCCCTTTCAAAACGGGAATGGAGGCTAGAAAGGCGAAGAGAAAGGAAAAGAGGAACGAGAGGAAAAATTTTGCGATAATCACACCCTGACCTGATGAATCACTCTCGGCTTTGAAAAGGCATTTGGATTAAGAACGCGCTTCTTGATAGAACGGGAAGACATCCTAAAAATTGGAGAATAAATTGATTCAGGAAAATCGCCCATCATAAAACAAATTGCTTTTTATTGAGAAAATAATTGAAAAAGTAGAAGAGCAAAATAATGGAAAATTTACAAAGATTTGATAATGAAAAGTAAAGAGACAAATGGCATCCAGATAGATGAAGGAAATTTGCAACTTTATTGAAAGATTGAATTGATCCAAATGACAATGATGAAAATGGAATGAGATATCATCCCAACAAAAGAATAGAAATGAAAAGACAAGCAGATTCTTTTAATGTGTCCCCTTGACAAAAATAGTGCTCTTCTAAGATCTTCTGCCATTGAAGCCCAATCCGGCTCCTTTAGGATAGTGCTGAGGAATTACAGGCTCGAGACGACCATCTCCATTTTTGCCCAGGCCTTGAAAAGGCTTATAGCCATGCTTCAATAATAGATCGAATCCCTTTTTAGCCTTCATAAATTGAGAGAACAGAGGATGATCCTTGAATGTGTTGTAGTCAATTTGTCCTCCAATTTTGAAAAATTGTGGGCCTCTCCATCGAGTCATAGCCACTGTATGCTTTGGCTATTCTGCTGTCTGCAGTATTCTTGAGTTCTCTTTGAAACTGACCTCTTCAATGCCCCTAATACTAGGGATATCAGTAGTAAAAGTGGGTCTAGGAACCATGGGTTGTGCTAGCCTTTATTCCGGATCTTCGCCCAAGACTGTTGTGATCATTCCACCTTTTGATCACTTGACACACTGATGTAGAGTAGACGGCACTGCGTTCATGTTGTGGATCCACAGTCGTCCCAACAATAGATTATACGTTGGCGACACATTGACCACATGAAAGAGAACTGAATGGACTGAGTAGTCAATGAAAATTTCTAGAAAGATTTTTCCTTTCGCGGTTTGGCCATGATTATCGAACCCATAAATGGTGATTGGGTCCAGAATGTATTCTTCTTCTTTGATGCCCAAAGCTTTGGCTGTCATTTTTGGGCATATGTTGAGGTTGCTGCCTCCATCTATCAACACGTGAGGAACAGTCATCCCTCTGGTTCGAATCACAACATACAGAGCATTGTTGTGAAATACATGAGGCTTAGAGAGATCCTCAACTGAGAAAGTAATGGGAGCATTTGTCATGGCCTGATTGACTATCTGGGCCATGTCTTCAGAAGTTATGCTTGGCTTCACCTTGATTTTCCGCAGCAGATCATCCAACACTTGCTGATGTTTGGTGGAAGCTTGAGCTAAATCCAAGATTGAGACATTGGACAAGGCAGTTATCGGATTTTGAGTTAATGTCTCATTTTTCTCTAGGGCGAACTTAATGAAGTATTTGGGAAACCATGGCATTCTTTTAGCCACCTTAGAAGATACCCCAGCGGGTTTGGCAGATACCTTCATTTTGCCAAAAGCTAAAATAAGATCCATTTTCTAAGCTTTGGACTGAGCCTGCTGCAGCACCAGGACCTGATGTTGAACTTTCATATCTTTTTTAGAGCATGGTCTGATATGCTATTGCGGCTGAAAAGGTTGTTCAGAAATAACCACTGTAGAATGATGAAGAAACGGTTTCTTCAGAATTTCCATATTCTCATCTTCGGCACCCTCTACCAGAAGATTTTTGTGGATGAGATTCTGAACAATATTCTTGAGAACGAAGCAGTTCTTAGTATTATTGTTATTGTCGCAAAAATTTTCCCGTCTTCCCTTCCCTGCGGAAGAGAAAGAGGAAAATCCTTTCTCGATTCAAACTTGACCGGATTTTAGAAATTGTTTTGAAATACTCGCCTCCGTTTTTTAAAATAACAGGAAAATCCATGGGATGGGGCTCGACCTGTCGGTACGAGGTTCGACCGTTCCTGCCACCTTTAACAGGGGTAATCGAACCAAGGACCAAAAATGTGCTTGACTTAGTTAAATCATCGAAATTGTGTTTTATCCTAAATGCACAGAGAATTCAAGCATGTGCTATGAGATTTTGTAAAATGTAAGTTGATTTTGTAAAAATCCTGGGAAGGTGGAAAGAGTTCTTGAGAAAAGGGTAAACATTTGAAGGGAAAATGCTTGTCAGGAAAAGCTTCAAGTTTTGAAAGTTTTCTTTGGAAAATGATTGAAATTCATTGGAAAACCCGTTTGGGGAAGGAAAATTGAAACTCGGGAAACTGAAATTTTGAGAATCTTAGCCTTGAAACACTTGGAAATTGATTTTGATCTTTGAGAAAGATGAGAGACTCCTTTTGAAAATCTTGAGAAAATAACCTTTTCCATGGAAAACTGTGGAAAAACTTGACTTGGGAAGACCAATTTTGAAAAATCCTCAGAGTTTCTTGAGAAATCGATTTTCTTGAGAATGAAGTTTTCTTGAGAAAATCCTGAGAAAAGTAGATGGTGCCATGATGTAGATGATCTGAATGAATGAATGCACTTTGAAAAGATTTTCTGAGGAATTGGTTGGAAAAATGTGTATTAAGTCAAAATAAATCCTTCACATATTTTGACTGTGGCCATGAATATGTTCAGAGTTTATTTGATTTAATTCACAATGTTTTGCAAAATTGGAAATATGATGTGCAATTTGGAAGGTAGCCTAAGAGTGTAGGCTAAGTGTGACTGGTAGAAAGATGATGGATCTGGGTCTCGTCTATATTCTGACTAGGGCCGTAAATATGGACTCCACCGAGTTCATCAACTCCCCAAGAGTTGGTGCACGTGCCATTCGTGTACATCCATAGTGCTTTTTGGAATAGAATGCATGAATCACTTAAACAGGATATTGCATGAGTTCAAACTATATGATATGCATCCTAATCTAAGCAGAAAATTAAATCTCTTATTCCAAAATTTACATTATTACATCACTAAATAAATGAAAGAAAGGGAAATTGCAGACTTTAGTTCCTTCTTTTGAATGTCCCTGCCAAACTTGAAATGGGGTTAGCTCAAATATGTGGGTTTTTCCAAGATTTTCCAATAATATTCTGAAATTATTGAACTTAATTGGATATAAACCCTATTTCCATGCTTTCTTGATATTTGAAATGATATAAATGGAAGCAATTCAGTAAGAAATAGTTTGAAATTCGAAATTGTGGTCAAAATTACCAAAATACCCCTAATATTGAAGTTACACCTTTAAAATCAGGGTTTTTTTAAGGAAATTTTGGTAAAATTGAGATTTTGAAATTCGAATTGAATCAAATGATGATGAAATGCAGTATGAGGCATGATGACATGCTGATAAACACATTAGGATTGTAAAATCAGAATTTTGACATGCTATCATTCATCAAAAATAACGAATTTCGCTTGATTTTTGCTTGGATCAGTGTCACACGGGGCCCTGTTTTGATGATACGGCTAAACCGAGCATCAAACGAATTTCAAATGCTGTCAAATTTGATATGGAGCATCTAACTATTTATATAGACAGCCTAGAATGCAAAAACTCATGAAATGACATGGTTTAGATGCAAAAATTTACAGAAAATTCTAAAACAGGCGAATTTTGCCTGCGGACCCGAACCAAATGTAACACTTAATCCGGTAATACAAGAGTTCCACCATAAAAACATATGAGATTTTTTAGACTGCTAAATGACATGAAAATAAGCAATTTTGTCTTTTACAGCCCCTGGATTTGAACTACGGTGAGTTTGGTAACAAGAATTTGGTTCTGACGGAGGAAAAATCAACCTAATCCGATGTAAAATTGCATAACAAATAGCATCCAACTTTAGAAGTTTCTGATATTTAACTGAGAAACTAAAGACACACACTAAAACAACTTTTATTTTTATGATTTCGGCATTTGATCAACAGAAACAGAGATAAAAATATGACTTTTCATGCCTAAATCAACAGAGCAGATAAATATCACAAAACAGGAGACTGACAAGAAAAATCCGAAACAGATATCAAAACTGTTCTAAAAATCATAAGATTATATATGAAAACAAAGGACATTTTTAACATGACATTCATTTTTTACAGATTCGGATTTTGAGAAATACCCAAAGAGAACTCATCGACTTAAGTCGATCCAAAGTCTCAGAGACCCAAATCAGGCTCTGACATGTGTCCCAAACTCTCGGATTTTTGTCAGATACAAAAAACTTCATAAACATCTGAGAAAATCGGATTAAATACTGGACATCATCCCGAGTTCAGGAAATTTTTCGGATTGAAAATAGGATCTCATATGAAAGATATCTCGATTTTACAAGTCGGAAGTAAATTTTCAAAAAGTATCTCGGGTAACAAAACCCGACCTACCATTTTGAACTGTTACCGCAGTAAACAAATTCAAATAATTCCAAAATTTTGGCAGATTGTTGGGGACACCTAATGGCGCATACTATGATTTTATCAGCATTTTTAACGAAAAATAAATGCATGAAATGACATGTGAACTGACTGACAAAAACAGAGAGTTACCTAAATGAAGCTGAATGCATGAAATATTAAATAAATTCATAGAACATGATATTTAAATGAAATAAAACATAAATCTAACCTATTTTTAATGCATGAACATGATGAATGCATGAAATTTAATCAAGAAAGCATCAAAAATATCTTTTGATATGTGTCATTTTATGAGAATAGCTCGATCCATCCCTCGGATGAGCTCTTTCTTCAAAACGACAATACAAATCAAACCAAAGGCATTATCATGATAAAATCGATTAGAATAGGGGTTTACCTTGCGTTCTTCTGCGGTTTTGGAACTCCCAAAATGAGCGTCTACCTTGATAATGGGATCCAGATGGGCGTCAATCCAGAGGAAACCAAGAAAGAAAAAAAATGGAATTTTGAAGTTCAGTTCTCAAACCAGAGCTCTCTCTGAGCTGGGCGTGGGCTAGAGTATTTGTAGAAATTTTGGAAATTTTCAAAATTCAAACACAGTGAATCTGGACCTTCCATGTGGCGCCATCTCAGGGCATGCCATTTTGATTTTTGAGAAAATAAAAATGAGAATTTTGTGGGTGAGACACCTCAGTAGGGGAGTTTGAAAATTTTCAAAATTGTAGCTTGATTTTCTTTGTAGGAGTCTCCCAAATGGCGCCACCTCAGAGGGTGCTATCTGGGGTTTGAAATTCAAAGTTTACTTTTTGCAGGGAGCCCTCATGTGGCGCCACCTCATGGTGGGCTACTTTTATTTTGAATAAAATAAAAAATGAAAATTGAAGCCAAGTGGGGTTCTGGAATGGCGCCACCTCAAAAGGGAGTTTGAGGTTTGAATCTAGAAGCAGTAGGAGAAGGCCATGTGGCGCCACCTCTGAGGAGTTCAAATATTCAAATTTCTGCTTTTTCTAGAGGGAGCAGAGGCTGACACGTGGCGGAGGGAAGAGAAGGAGGGACAAGTACACGTGGCGCCATCTCAGACCAGCTAGAAAAGGTAAAGCTCAGGATTTGTGCCACCTCTGGAAGGATTTAAATGTTTGAATTCTAGCTTTTTCTGAAGAGAGCAGGAAATGACATGTGGCATTTGCTTTTTCTGAGAAGAGCAGAGAATGACATGTGTCATTTGCTTTTCTGAGAAGAGTAGAGAATGACATGTGTCATTTTCTTTTTCTGAGAAGAGCAGAGAATGACATGTGTCTGCTGCAGAAGAGAATACCTCAGATGACGCCACCTCAGAAGGAGACAACTCTACTTTTTCTGGACAGAGCAGCACATGACACTTGGCGTCTCATGGTGACTTGGGCATGACACATGGCACAGGGTGAAGGTGGTGGACATGCGGCGCCTTCTTGAAGAGGCCCCACACTGACACTTGGCAAAGAAATGGAAAGAGAGAGAAAATGACTTGTGGTGCCACCTCTAGGTGAACCCCACGTTGACACATGGCAGGGAAATGGGAGGAGAGAGAAAAAAGGTCCAGTGGCGCTAATCCAGGGACAAGGCTCTTATATTTTTGGTTTTTTTTAAATTCAGGTTTTTCAAAAGAAAAGCCTATGTGACACCACCTCAAGGTGGGCCCCATATTGCTTCTTTATTGAAATAAGGACAAGACAGTAAAACCTTTTTTTGGAATTTTCATAAAATCTGGACTAATTGGCAAAACAAAAATTTTGAAAAGAGTTAGCCCCTTTAGGGCAATTTTGTAAAAGGAAGATATTTGAAATTGTTGACAAAAGGGCAAAATCTGAGATAAGGTGGCTGAAATCCATATTAAAAACTATCCAGATCATTTTCCTGAGAAAATATTTTAAAATTCAGAGTCCTGGGGGTAAAATGGGAAGAATTGATAATTTTGAAGACCCAGGGTTTTGAAATCGATTTTGAAAATAGTTGAAATTCGAATCTAGATTGAAAATTTTGAAATCGAGAGTTCTGGACCTCGAAATGACATGTTGTGCAGTGCAGTGATATGAAATGTTCATGCAATGCTATGCAATGACATGTCTTCTGAAATGTAATCCTGAACCAGGATTTGGAGATTCTTGTCTCCTGTCAGGAGTAGAATTTTGAACATCTGAGCTGAAATAGAGAAATTGCATATGCAATTTGGACTTTTGCAAGGTCCGGGCTAAAAAATTGACCATTTTTCCCTCTAGTGATCTCAAAGGATGAATGATGATGCTGGATGGAAATGTCGGGGAGGTGAGTGAAAATTTTGGGCTGTTTACAATTATGCCCCACTGTTCTGTGAAATTTGCAAAATTGATCTTTGAATTTCCCCATGGGAACAGGGGGATCGACCAACCTTGGTAATTTGACCATCTCCTTGGTCAACATATACTCGAGCACAATCTTGAGTGATTGGTCCAGTGGAGTGAACTTCCTATCATAGCTCCATCCTTCATGCATTACTTTTTCACGGGGCTTTGGTCCCTGCTCTAACTGAAGTGGTTTGTTGAATTGAGGGATCAATTTTCCTTTCTGATCATTCTTGTTTGAACCTCCTGCCCCATAATAGAAATCTTTGTTCTGCCCTTTGTGGTGGTTCCATTTGTCATTTCTGACAGAGTGAGTGTAATGAGACTTTTTTTTCTGCTTAGTTTGACTGTTGTTCTTAGTGAATGTGAAGCCTTCGTAGACCCCATTTTTCATGCTTAACTTGAGCCATTCAGCTCGCTCCATTAGCTCAATAAATGTTCTGGATGGTGCAGTAGAGATGAGGCCTCTTAGCGGCTGTGAGAAATTGCTTAAAATTAGGGACAAAGCATGCCCCTCTAATATGGGATCTCTCATCTTATTGCAGGCCGACCTCCAACGATGAATAAAATCTCTGGCCTTTTCATTTTCTCTTTGTTTGAGGCCACAGAGATGACTGAGGGTGGGAAGTGCCTCAGTATTGAAGAGGAATCGCTCGATGAACATGTTTACCACCTTGTCAAATTCTTTCAGTTTGATCAGGTTAACATGTTTTGAATACCACTTAGCTGTGGTTCCCTCCAGACTATGAGGGAAACAAAGAAAAAGAGCCTGATTATCTTGCTTGAATTTGGAGCATTCAGCGAAGAACATGGCAAGATGAGCCTTGGGGTCGCCAGAACCATCAAATTTAATAAACTTTCTAGGGAGATTCTCAAGATTATCATCCCCATACAAACCATCGTAGAAGTCTTCGCTGGTGAAGACTTTGTTGCCCTTGTCGCGAGTCTGCAAATCTCGAACCATTCTGACCATATCTCTGAATTGCGGCTGGTCAGAGTCATTGAGGGATTGCTCTTTGAATTTATGGGCTGACCCCTGCCCCTGAGTAGATCTGCTGAGTTTCAATTTCTTTATCTGTGCCCTCTGTTGATCCCTCTTCATCAGTTGTATCAACATGTTGGACACATTTTTTAGACATCTTCACCTGCTTTTTTACTGTATGACTCCTAGCCTTTGGTTTGACTTGAGTCTGCTCTGTACTGGCTTCAGCTTGCTCTGTCAGCATCTTGGTCATCATCTTTTTTAACATGGCATACATTTGAGGATCAATGTCATCATCAACCTGCTGCCCTTGATTTTTGTCTGAACACGAGAAATCTATTTCTTCTTCCAAAGTTGTTGAATATGTGATGCCCTCGACTGGTGTAGTTTTCTTTCCTAACCTTGTCTGAACCATTTTAATGTCACGAACGCTCTCTGCAGGGAAAAGTTGAGGGTTAGGCTTTTTAAAAGAGATTTTGATTGGAAGAAAATATTTGCTGAGAATTTTGGTAGACAATTGAAAGAGTATCCTATTACTAGGGATTGAGTCATTGCTGAGATTACGACAATTGCGTTGTCATTCCTTTACAAAGAAAATAAACAACTGAAAATTAATCCTTGTTACCTAGGCAAGATCATCAAACCAAGAATTGAAGAATTTGCAAGATTTTTATTTATTGAAAGGAAAAACATGTTTGCATCAATAGTAAACTTGGGAAAGAGGGGGCAGACAAATAATTTGCCACCACTCTTTATAATCAGCAGAGACACGAGGACCGAGAAAAAGTGGAAGAGTAACAAAAGAGTCTCAGCCATATCTGGCAGAATGGTATGTTCCGGACCACTGTGCTGATGTAAGGTCGAACTCTGGCACGACTCTTGATAGTAGTCACATCTCTATGCGCTTCTGTCTTTGAGAAAACTGTCGAACACACCGCTCTGGATGATAGTAGGCGCAGAAGAATAGACCAAGCAGCTTGAATCTCTTGCCATATGCATAGGTGTATCTGGGAGGTGATAATTCTCGATCAAAACAGTCCCACACCACTTCTTCTTCCTGCAGATGATCAATCAGGAACCGGTATCGCACAACTGGAAGGAGCTCCTTGTTGTTGTATCTGAATGAACTAGCTCTGGTCGGCACATGTTGAAGAAACCAAGACTGAAGTTCATAAGTACATCCCTCGACTAAAATGGACTCTCCAAGCATGAAACGAGTCAATCCTTTGTATAAAAAAGCAAGCGCGGCCATGGCTATCGAGAGACGGCAGGTCTGTCGACTTCCCCATCTCCTTAGAAGTTGTACTATTCTGACATCCATATAATTTTGTCCGTCTGGAAAGAAAGCAAGTCCCACAGTGCACAGAACCATCGCATGCTCAATTCTCTCTCGAGTTGTCCTGGATAGCGAACTAACTTTTGCAAATGCTCCATACTGTCGGTAGATCTCGATCAGGCTCACATATTCATTCCCATTTTCTTCAATCAGTGGCCAAGATTTACGCTCGGTCATGCGAGCTAATGATGCATGAATTACTCATAATTTTAATACATTTTCACTATATAAATGCATCATCTATAGGTTTAAAATCCACACTTAGATGCATATTGATGTTATGGAGCTACGGTTCGAATTTCATCTAAATCGGGCTTAAAACGAGAAAGTTATTGCATTTACAGTGTTGCGGGTCAAACCTCGGAGCAAAATTGGATAATTTGGATCCAAACGTCCATTTGGACCTTGGATCTGAGCCAAAACGCAGAAAGATCCATTCCATCCCAACCCATTCACATTTTTATAAATTTTTTTCTAAAAACCTTCTATCAAAAGAGGCGCCCAGAGAATAATTTTATTTTAATCTCTTTTCTGGAAATTCCAGAAAAGAGCATCTTTCATTTAAATAGTAAAAGACGCTCAGCCTTAGATGTCTTTGCCTAGGTTTTCGTGCCCTAGGGGCACGACTCTTGTTCCATCATCTCCTTCCCCAGTCGCCCATGCATCCACCTTCTTCAACATCCATGGATGCCTCTTGTGAGAAATCGCAGCAGCCCCTGGAGAAGTCGCCCCTTTTCTTTCATTCTCTTCTTCCATACCTTGTCTTTCTAACCACCTTGTTGTAACTCTAGGTTCATGTTGTTGTTGCAGGAGGTGGCTGAAGGTGGAGTGCACCAGCCGTGGTAGAGGTGCTGTCAGCCCCTCCATAGCAAGTTGTCCCTTCCCCCGTCGGCTCTCTTCTCCATTAAAGCACGCCATCTTCGAGGCATCTTCATCCAGCCGTTTTCCAGCAACCAGCAGCAAAGTAAAGTAGCCCAGCACCACCGAGGTCTTTTGTGGTACGAAGCCATGGCAAAGTCCGCTCACCCACTACCCCTTCACTCATCGGATCGCCCTTGAGGTATGTGGTGTGTAAAAACGAGTAAGATATTCATACCTCGCATGTGCTCAAGTTCGGTTACAAGTTGTATTAAGTGAATCTTTACACTGCTTTATAAAAATGCATCCACAATCATAAAGTAGTTCAAGTTAATGTTGCATAAAAAGTAAAATTGTAATCAAGTAATCATGTGACATTAAAACTCATGGTACTTGCTGGGAGAGTAGCAAGTGATACACAACTTCGTGGGGCAAGTCTGTTACGGGCAACGGAAGGTTGCTCCTCCCCTCCCATAATTTTATGGGAAAAACCTCTGCATTAGACTACAGCGTAGAGGTTCTAGTACTCGTGAGGAAAAACGGGTGCATCGGGTTGAAAGGTGTTGGGAATCTCTCTCGTATTAACGTCCCTCACCCTGTCTTAGTGAATGGACCTGGCCAGGCTAAAGCCGCCCCTGTATGTAAAACACGTCCTGAGCCATGGTCCTGATCTGAGAATGTCTGCCTGTGTCGTATCAACAGGGCTAAGAAGTGATAACTTAAATTGTGTGTGCACTAATTTGGCATAACATGCATCATCCAATTAAGAAAATATAATTAAAGATAAGAAAATATGCATGCATTGAAGGGCTTCTGCATATGGTAAGTCATGCATATTATCAGCTCATGCATTTTATATTTCGAATGTATGGATTATTGTCTTTCTGTTAAATGTGAAAATTCTAAACATGTGTGATTAGTTGTATGATTGTTTTAGTTAAATTCAATGTTAAACCATGAAATCTCTATTGAAATCATTGCCTTGTAATTTTGTCTTGCAAGTTTAGCATATTTCACTCTACTGAGACATGTTTTGTTTGACCCTATATAGTTTAATATTTTTCAGGTGAAGAGTAGGTACTTATGTGCGAAGGCGGAAGGTTGCGATGGGGACTGAGCCTATCTTTTCTTTGCTTCATGGATTTTGAACTCTGATTTTATTTTAATTCAATTATAGGACAAATGTGATTAATTTTGGATATTGTGAAACTTTGATTTTATTTGATGCATGGTTAATTAGTTGTTAAATTTTAAATTCCATAATTATATGTTTGCAAGCGTTCATATGTAATAGCATGCCAAGTTTTGTACCCAATGTATTTAAAAAAAATTCCATCATTTTTCGGTTTACAAAAATTGGGGTGTTACACGAAGCCCGATGTATGTGGCATAAAAATAATTTTCTCTGGTTTTAGGCTCATGTTTTCCAACATCCTTGAGCGCCTGCCAATATACTTTGGACTATGGCCCTCGGTACGTGACGGGGGGTTAACCCAAATAGGTGGCCTAGTTGTGGGGCTTTGTCCCAAACTATGGTTCTGGAAGAAAGCCCAGCAACGTGGTGGTCAGGTAAAAATAGGTGGGGTTGTTTTTGAAAAATGATCAACATGCAAGAAAAACAGAAGGCTCTAATGACCTAAAGAAATAGAATTTTGAAAAATTATAAACAAACAATGTTTTTAATCAGAACCTAGATTGTAAAGGATTGTATGGGACCTAAGTCTAAGTGAGCATGAATAATGCTTCCTCAATCGATCCTACCAAACCATGCCTAAGTCTACATGCAATCCATGTCAGTTGGTTTTATTCTAGGCTCCTAGGTTCACAAGATTTAAAGCTAACATTATAGAACACGATTTTGATAAGTTGAATAGAACAACGCATTAGATTGATCAGGCGAAGACAGGTCCCATCACGGTCACCAAACCTGTTATCATTGCAAAATTTTATTTTTGTAAGTCAAACTGACCTTTGGAAAAAGTTTTCAAAATAACTCATCTCCATTTTAAAATGTGGAAAAATTCTGAGGATTAGGACTCATTTGTTGGTACGAGGTTCAACCGTTCCTGGCACCATAACCAAGGGTAATCGAACCAAGGATCAATCTTGTACTTTGCTTTACTCAACTGTCTAAATCGTTGTTTTATTTCCTAAATGCACGAAGAATCGGGCATGTGCTATGAACTTTGGAAAAATTTGACTGAAAACATGATGTATGCTTCGAGTATTTAAAATTTCTTAGAAAAAGGGATGATTGGAAAATCATTTTTCACACTTGGGAAAACACTTTTTTAGAAAAGAAAACTTGGAAAATCGTGAATTTGACTTAGAAAAATATTTGAAAAAGGGAAAAACCTTGAAAATCGATTTTGAGGAAAAACCAGGTAACTTTGAGAAAAAATCATTTTTCTAGGATGAAATTCTAAAATATATCAAAAGGGATGGGTGTGTGGCCCTGTGAACTCATTTCATGATGCAGTTTAAACCTAGATTATGCATGGATACAACTTGTAAAAATATTTTTTAAAGAATTTAAGAAAATCATTTGTAAAAGGATTTTGTGCCTTATAGAATTTTAATAAGATTGATTTGCCATGTACCCCTGACTATGGCCACGAATACGTATTGAATGTATCTCATTTGATTCTAAAAGAAAAAATACTTGGAAAAGATTTTGAAAATATGCAATTTTTTCTGAAGATAGCCTAAGAGTGTAGGTTGTTTATAACTTAAATGAAGATGATAAATCTGAGTTTCACTCGTATTCTGACTATGGCTACAAATACAAATTCCACTAAGTTTATTAACTCCTTAGAAGCAGGTGCACGTGTCATTCGTGTTGACCATTGTGAATTTGAAATATGCATATAAATCATCATCCATCACAATTAATATTAGATATAAACTATATGCAAATGCAACCCTAATCTATGCAGAAAAGGAAATTCTTATTCTAATATTACAATTACAATTACAATTTACGTCAATAATTGAAATAGAATAAAGAGAAGAAAATTGGAGAAATAGGAAAAAATCTAATCTTGAGCTTTCTCGCAAAATTAGCAAACATGTTAGTAGCAAAAATATCGAATTTTATGGATTTATCCAATAATATCTAAAAATTGAGAGATTTATCTAGATATAAGCTTCTTTTCATGCTTCCCTGAAATAAAACCAACTAAATAACATAATAGATTATGTATAATTAAATTAATCATAAAAATAAACAACTTGAAAATTCAAAATTGAGGGAAAAATAACCAAAATACCCTTAAAATTTGACATGTATTGCCAAATAGGGTTTTTCAGAAAAGATTTTTGTAATACGCTTAATTCAGAGATCAAACGAATTCAAAACGATGTCAAATTTGGTGGAGAGCACCCTAATATGATTATGAACATGATCAAATCCTCAAAATATGAAATGTTTCATGAAAAAAATGACATAATAGAAAAATATTTTTTTTTGTCTATATTTCAGTTGAATTAGGACTCTGCAGGCATTCTATTTTTATAAAATAACTAAATAATACAACAAATAAATTCCAAAAATCATAAAAATTGACATGGACACTTCTAATAACCCTAAAATTAATATGCAATCAAAAAATAAATTATTATAATTATTTTAGATATAAATATTAAATAAAAAAGAGGAAAATATGCTATTTTACCTATGGTTCCATATCTGTCATGGTGTCAAACTAGAATCAAATATCAAACAGCAATAAAAATAAAAATAACCCTTTTTATAGATCGAGAATATGATCTTCGATTAGAGAGATATGACTCCGACAACACGTACCTGATTTTGGCCCATACACAACGATGCAAGAAAGACAGATCCAGTTTGGGTTTAAGGAAATATAGCAAACTACTATAAAAATTCATAAAATTTTTTAGAGATAAACTAGATATCACGATGATAAAAAACCCTTTTACGGATCATAAATATGATCTCCAGTGAGAGAGAAATCGTTTCGGCAATATGAACCAAGGTTTTAATTAAGACTGATAATCCAAGAAACATAGATTCTGATTTCGGGTTTTAAGAAAATAGAAAACGATAGTGAAAATTTATAACAATCACACCTCAGAAAGTAGACACACAAACGGATCGGTCACTTTTTACGGATCATCGATACAATCTCTGGTTAGGGATAAATCGCTCTGGCAAGATGAACCTGGCTCTGAACAGTGCTTGTTGGTTCAAGAAACATAGGTTCCGATGTAGGGTCAAATAAAAATAGCAATCAACTGTAGAAATCTATAAAAAAAATTACATATTAATCTAGACACTCTGACGAGCACGCCACTTTTTCTAGATCATCAATATGAGGGTGATATGTTCTCGAAAAGATGCGCTTGGATTTGCATAGCATTTTCCCGGTCCAAAAAATAGGTTTCATCTTTGATTTTTGAAAATAGGGTTACAGAACTCAAAAAAAACTGATTTTTTTATTGAAAACCGTGGGCATATGCATGATTCTACCATAAAAAAATCAGATTTAAACAACGAATATAAACTGGTAAAAAAATAGCATTAACAGATGGCCAGAATTCAAAATATGCAATCTAAAACCCTAGAACAAAACAAAACTTGATTAAGCATGCTAAAAATACTAAAAATGTGTAAACAATGTTATGGATCATGATTAAATGCATGAAAAACTTAAAATAAACATGAATATGATAAAACAAAAATAAAAAATCGAGAAAGCATGGTCACGAATTTGATTTAGCCATCAAAAGAGGGACTCAATCCATAAAGGGATCGAATCTCGATCTTTTTTCGGGCATCAATGATATAAACGAAAAATAAACATTGTTCACAGATCAAAAACATGTTAAACACATTAAACATTCAGTTGATCATCGTCTTGAATCATGAGCATGGTTTTTTGAATAAAAAAGAAAGAAAAACATGCATAGGGCAGGGCGGTAATGGTGGAAATAAAAATAAAAAATAAAAAAATTAAACAAAAGAGGAAGAAGAGGAGGGAGATCACCTTGGGCTGCTTCAATGGAGGCTGCTGAATTTGAGAGCTTGAGGGAGAGAGAGAGAGTGAAAAGGCATGGGTCGACCTCCCCTTTGAGCTCTATTTATAGAGTTTCAGGTTTGGTTAATTAGAGTGTTCCGATTTTGGCAGAATTCTAAAAAAAATCCAACTATAAAAGGGGGGGCAATTTTCCTTAATTGATTTTGACTTTTCAAAATTTTGATTTAATTAAAACTTTAACTAATTAAGCCTAATTAAAACTCTTAAATGGTTTGGGAAAACTCCCAAATGTGGCACCACCCATGTGGGCCCCATTTGATTTTTCAAAAACGATTTTAAAAAGTTGAAAATGAAGGGGTTAAAAATAAGATTTTCAAAAAGCTTTAAAAAGACACCTAGATCCACTAATATTTTTGTATTTTTGAAATAAGTAAAATGTATAATGAGATGGAATTGAATAAAAATGAAAATTAGGGTTTGGCTCCCTCTGCAGGGTGGGCCCACTTGAAGAAAATTGGTAAAAAATGAAAATTGATTTAGAAATCAAGTTTAAAACGAATCCAAATCATTTTTATAAGGAAAATATTTTTAAAATAAGGAGATATAAAGCTCTGGGGGTTGGCAAAATGGCAAAAATCGGTTCTAGAACCCAGGTTTTTTAAATTGATTTTGAAAGAAAGGTTTTAAAATCGAGTCTAGATTTGATATTTTGAAAACAGGAGTGCTAGATCTCGAAAATGATATGCAATGACATGAAATGTGATAAATGATATAAAATGACATGAAATGATATGAAATGACATGAAATAACATGCAAAATATGAACTCTGTATGAGAGATTTGAAGTTCCAGACCCCTGGCAGAGACAAGGAATTGAAAATTCTTGTTTGCGAATAAAAATTGGGTATTGGATATCATATCCGATATTGGATCCGATCCAAATGTGAATTAGATCTCGAATATATCTAAAATTTCATAAAAGGAATTGATCCGAGCACATATTGGCTATTGTACCAGCTTGGGAAAATGATATAATTGATATCTCAGATAAAATGTTTCGAGAAATGATTTTGCCCCTATAGAGTATGGAGTGACACTAGGGAATGAGATTTGAACTGATTTAAACTAAATCCTAGGGTTTATAAACTCAGAGGAACTAAAAAGACACTGGCTCAACTAAACTCCTAGACTGAATGATTGAGAAATGACATAATTCTCAGAGAAATGATGAGAAATGAATAATGGAATGAAGTGGGTGACGGAAATATACTGGGTTTGAGCTAAAATAAAGGTCAGAAATACTAAGATGAACTAAATCTGAAGCTCAGCTGAAATGAGCTTAGATGAGCTGAAATGGGCTAAAATGGACTCCAACAATATGGGAAATAGATTTGAACTGAAACTGGACCACTTGAACTCTTAGTGAACTTAAGTTAAACACAGAGGAATAGGATTGACTGGAATTGACTGACTCAGAGACAATTGGCTTGGATTAGAGCCAGAAATGAGCTCATTTCTCAGGAAATTGATCAATTTTAGCTAAAATGGTCAGAAATGAATAGGATTCACTCATCGTGAGCTCAGGTGAGCTAGAAATGATTGACATTCTAACTCTTTTGAACTTATAAATGAGCTTGGTTGACTCTAACTGACAAGGAATCTAAGGTGACCTAGGGGTAAAATGGTAATTTTATTAACAAAAGGGGTGAAATGACACCTAAACTAGAATCGACCTAGGGTTAGACTCCTACACTGATCTACAGGGTTGGCAACTGTGAAAGGAGATGTCTGAGCTTGAATGAGGAAATTTTGGGGTGTTTACACCCTGGTATGAATGTGTCAGAAATTGAGACATTACTTGTTAGCATCTGAAGTCAAGGTTTTATCCAAGCTCAATCCTCTCAAACATATCCTTGAACAATCATTTCTTAGCAGACGGATTGCCAAATGGTAAGTTCTTTTAATGCAATATGACTTGAAATATGTTTATCAAAAATCAATCAAAGGCCAAGCTATTGCAGATCAACTGGTAGATTTTCCCCTGGCAGATGATGTAAAAGTAGATAATGATTTTCCTGATGAGCGCATCCATAGTGTTCAGCAATCTCCAATTTGGATTATGTTTTTCGATGGCTCTAAGAATATGGCTGGCATAGGGATTGGGATACTATGAATCACACCTGAGAAGGAGATGATCCCTTATTATCTCAAACTCGATTTTCATTGTACTCACAATATGGCTGAGTATAAAGCTCTAATACAAGGCCTGAAAATTTTATAAAATTTTAATGTCAAAAGAGTATATACCTTCGATGTTTCACTGCTTGTCATCAACTAGGTCAAAGCTGAATGGCAGGTGAAAGATCAAAAGCTAATTCCTTACCAAAAGATCATCTTATCTCTCATTAATAGCTTTAAGGAATTCCAACTTTATCACATCAAGAGGGATTTAAACCAAGTAGCTAATGGCTTGGCTAGTTTAGGCTCTATTATGTCCTTTAAAGATGAGGAATCTTGTTGATCTTTCGAAGTAGGCAGACTTGATTAACCAACCTTCATCCCAGCAATGCAAATAAACCAGGTAGAACAAGAGAAGAAGCCTTGGTATCAAAACATCAAGCATTATATTGAAACTAGAAATTTTCTACTAGAAGTGCCAAAAAGGAAGCGACGAGCGATCCAGTGCATGTCTTCCCGATATTTCATTCTTGCTAATGTCCTTTATCGTCGTGGGTTCAACGTTGAGTATGCTAGATGCTTATACAAGAATGAAACCATGAAAATTATTCAAGAAGCGCACGAAGGTATTTGTGGTGGCCATGTTGGTTTTCAAACTCTCGTCAAGTAAATTGTTCGAGCAGGGTATTATTGGAAAACCATGCAAGAAAACTGCTATCATTTTGTGAAGAAATGTGTCAAATGTCAGATGCACACACCTTCTATTCTTGTGTTGGCCATTTATTTGCAATATGTCGTATCTCCATGGTCATGCTCTATATGGGCTTTCGATGTTGTGGGCCCAATTACTCCTCCTGCTTCCAATGGTCACCAATATTATTTTGTTGCTATTGAGTATTTTATAAAATAGGTTGATGCTTTTACTCTGCGTACAGTGGAAGGTCGACATATGGTTTCTTTTATTCATAAGAATATTCTGTCATTTTGGCATACCATATGACATTGTTTCTAACAACGACAGTCATTTCAAGAATGAAATGATGAAGACCTTTTGTTCGAAGTTCTAGATTCATCACCATTTTTCAGCTCCCTATTATCTTCAAGGGAATGGTAAGGCAGAAGCCACCAATAAAATCTTGATCCGCATCTTGGAAAGAACTATTGAAACAGGTCGTGATTGGCATGAGAAAATCCATGATGCACTTTGGGCATATTGAACTACCATTCAGACTCTAACTAATGCTACTCCTGCAGAACTTGTTTATGGGACCGAGGTGGTATTACCACTTCATGTCTCTCAAATTTGTATAACTTATAGAGCTACCACTTGACCAGTATCAGTAACAGAGGTTGGTGCAACTTGATCTACTGGATGAAAGAAGGCTCAAGGTAACTGAACACGCTCAAGCTTATCGTCAGAGGATAGCCCGACAGTATACCAAGTTTGTTATCGAAAGAAAATTCTGAGTTAATGATCTGGTCCTCAGGTCAACAGCTCATCTCAAGCACCACCTACATGGCAAATGGTCACCAAATTGGGAAAGTCCTTATGTGATTAAGGAAGCGCTACCCCACAATGATTTTTGTCTGATCAATGCAGATGGGGGTGGAGTTGCCAAATCCTATCAATGCCCTACATTTGAAGAAATTTTATACTTGAATTTCTATGATATCTTTTGTATTCTTCCAAAGAGTTTTCTTCAATAGAAATTATCATTTGTCCTTCTTTCTTTGATCCAACATTCCTTTTCCTTGCTATACTGGGGCATCTATTATTATGAAACTTATTTTCGCTCATAATATCTTATGTATGTGGCAGGATCGAGAGATTCTTTCATTATCAATTTTCGAGACATGATCAACCTCCTTTCTTCCCCATTCAGGATAAGGGACAATTTTGAGATCATCCATAAGAGCGATAGGACTACCTATAGGGGTTTGTCCAAAATCGTGAACCTTTTTGAATTTTTTTGCAAAATCCCCATGATGATCACCAGAGCTTTTAAAGTGACAGTCTTTTTCAACATCAACCCTCGGGTTGAACTTTCAAAACCAATTTTCACCAAATTTTTCAAAATCAATCCTTGGGTTGAGTCTTTTTATCAAAACTAGTTTTCACCAGATTTTTCAAAGTCAACCCTCGTGTTGAGCCCTTTTTCAAAAACTAGTTCTCATTGGCCTTTTCAAAATTTGACCTTTGGATTGAACTTCTTTTCACCAGTCATTTTCAAAATTCGACTTTTGGGTTGAACTTCTTTTCACCGGTCATTTTCAAAATCACCCTTCGGGTTTGAACATGTTTATCAAGACTAGTTTTACCGGTCCTTTTCAAATTCAACCCTCAGGTTGATTCTCTTTTTATCAAAGCTAGTCTTTTTCGAACGTAACCCTCGGGTCAATCTCCTTTTTTATCTACCATATTTTTCAAAACCAACCCTCAGGTTGACTCCTTTTGTCAAAACTCGTTTTCACCAGATTTTTCAAATTCAACACTCATGTTGATCCTCCTTTCAAAACTACTTTTTCCAACAGTCTTTCCAAAATCAATCATCGGTTGATCATCTTTTATCAAAATCGGTCTTTTCATCAAATCCAGTTTCGTACTAGTCTTTTCATCAAATCAGTTTCATAATGTTCTTTTCATCAAATCCAGTTTCGTACTAGTCTTTTCATCAAATCCAGCTTTCGGATTGGTCTTTCTATCGAATTCAACTTTCGGGTTGGTCCTTTTATCAAAATCCAATTTTGTGTTGGTCCTTCAAAATCCAATTCCCATGTTGGTCCTTTAAAATCCAATTTTGCGTTGGTCCTTCAAAATCCAATTTTGCGTTGGTCCTTCAAAATCCATTTTTTCACTGGTCCTTCAAATCCAGTTTTGTGTTGGTCCTTCAAATCCAGTTTTCATGATGATCTTTCAAATCTGGCTTTATGTCGGTCTTTTACAATTCAATTTTCAGGTTGATCTGTTATTAAATCTATTCAACTCTTGAGTTGAGCTTTTATCCAGTTGGCCTTTTCAAAATTCAACTTTGGGTTGATCTCTTTTTATCAATGCCAATCTTTTTAAAGATTCAACCTTCAGGTTGAACCAATTTTTGAACTGACTCAATACTTTTAGTTATTTTATCAACTTTTGCAAAGGACCCTTTTTCTAGGGAGAGTTTGAGGGAACTCGTTCTGTTTGCAACTACTTTCTTTGTCTTTTATGCAAGAACCCTTTTTCTAGGAAGAGTTTGAAGGAAACTCATTTTCTTCGCGAAGCCATTTGCAAAACAACAACCTTTGTCTTACACAAAGCACCCTTTTTCCAGGGAGAGTTTCAAAGGAAACTCATTTTCTTTGTGGCCTCCTTGTTAGCTTACTTTGGCCTCCCCCCTTCATAGAGGGTCCCTTTTTCTAGGGAAGAGTGTGATGGAACTTGCTCTTCTATGATACATTTTCAACCTTTACTATTGTCCGCTTTCAAAAAGAGAAACCTAAGATTAGGGAGTTTTGACAAAAACTTAATTTCTCTTTGAAAGACCCATTTTGCAAACACCTCCTTTCTAGGGAAAAGAGGAGTTTTTTTTTATCACCCGTTCAGGTAAGGGTCAAACCTGAGCCTCTCTTTGGAGAAAGAGAGAGGTCCAATCAAGTCAAGGATTTCGCCAAGTTGATGTCAAGCAATTCTTTCATAAAGGATCACCAGATTTGTTGCTAGTATGCTATCAAAAATATTTGTTGAATTCAAAAATTTTATTCATTACACAAAGGTTCACCTCAAACTACCTTATGTATTCTCTTTAAAAGGGTGAAACTTCTGTGAGATAAGAAGAAAAATTCAAGCTTTTCCTGTTGGTCAACTAAAAGGAATGAAGGAAAAATCCTCGATATGGTCGACAAAGGAATAACTCAATGACATTGAAAAGCCATAAATGAATTAATATTGACTATAGAAATAGAAAATTTTTAAAAAACAGTTCTTCTGGCAATAGGGCAGTAGAAATATATTGTGGTATAGCACCCACTTGTAAACACCCCAAATTTTCACTCACCTCCCCAACATTTCCACCAAGCATCAACATCCAGCCTCTGAAATCGCTGGAGGGCAAAATGGTCAGTTTCTGAGCTCGGACCTTGCAAAAGTCTAAATTTCATCTGCAACTCTCAAAATTTCTCTATTTTGTCTCAGATAGTCAAAATCTTACTCCTGACAGAAGACAGGAATCCTCAAGTCTTGGTTCAAGATTCCATTTCATAAGACATGACATTGCATATCATTGCATGAGCATTTCAAATCACTGCACTGCACAGCATGTCATTTCGAGGTCCAGAACTCTCGATTTCAAAATCTTCAATCCAGATTAGAATTTTAACTCTTTTCAAAATTGATTTCAAAACCCTGGGTCTTCAAAATTATCAATTTTTCCCATTTTACCCCCAGGACTCTGAATTTCAAAATATTTCCTCAGGAAAACCATCTGGATAGTTTTCAATATGGATTTCAGTCACTTCACCTCAGATTTTGCCCCTTTTTACAATTTCAAATATCCTCCTTTTACAAAATCGCCCTACAAGGGCCAACTCTTTCCAAAATTCCTGTTTTGCCCATTAGTCCAGATTTTATAAAAATTCCAAAAAGAGGTTTTGTGGTTTTATCCTTATTTCAATAAAGAAGCAATGTGGGACCCACACTGAGGTGGTGTCACACAAGCTTTCCTTTTGAAAAAATTGAATTTTGAGAAAAACCCAAAAATATAGGAGCCTTGTCCCCTGGATTGGTGCCACTTGTCATTTCTCTCTCCTCCCATTTCCATGCCAAGTGTCAGTGTGGGGCTACCTTCAGAAGCCGCCACATGTCATCCCATTTATCTGCCATGTGTCACCCTATCCATCCTGCGCCATGTGTCATTTCAAAGACTACCAGGAGATGCCAAGTGTCATAGGTTGTCCTGTCTAGAAAAAGTGGAGTTTGTCTCCTCTGAGGTGGCGCCACTTGAAGTGTGTCTCCTGCAGGGGACACGTGTCAACCTCTCCCTCCTTCTAGAAAAGTAGCCTGACACATGTCTCTCCCTACTTTTCTCAGAAAAGTAGGAGACATGTGTCACTCCTAAATTCCTACAAAAAAGGTAGGCTTGTTTCCTCTGAGGTGGCGCCATCTGGAGTGTCTCCTGTAGAGGACACATGGCAAGCTCTCATTTCCTCAGAAAAAGCAAATGCCATGTGTCGTTTTCTGCTTTCTTCAGAAAACTAGAATTCAAACATTCAAACCTCCTCATAGGTGGCGCAGATCCTGAACTCCTACCTTTTTCATCCTGTCTGAGATGGCGCCACATGGCTTGGCCCACCTTCTCTCCCCTCTGCCACGTGTCATTCTCTGCTTCTTTCAGAAAAAGTAGAGGACACATGTCTTCTCCCTACCTCTTTCAGAAAAGTAGGAGACACATGTCACTCCTGGCCTTCTTCAGAAAAAGCAAACCATTCAAAATTCAAACAAGGCACTAGGTGGCAAAAATCCTGAGCTCTAATTTTTCCAGATGGCCTGAGATGGCGCCACATGTCCCTTTCCCTCCTTTTCCTCCCTCTTGCCACATGGCATTGTAAGAGCCACCCTGAGGGGGCGCCACATGTCCACCCTCCATTCCTCCAGGGCCAACCTCCATTTGAATTTCAAACTCCCCCCTGAGGTGGCGCCATTTGAGAAAGCCTCTCCAGACAGCTGACACTTGTCCGCCACATGTCCAGATCTCCTTTCACCAGAAAAAGCAAAATTCAAATTCCTCTGAGGTGGCGCCTTCTGAGCCCACTGCTCTGTCCTTCTGACATGTGTCAAACACCTTTTGAGGTGGCACCATTCCAGGACTCCACTTGGCTCCATTTTTATTTTTTATTTTATTTTTTATAAAGGTAGCCCACCATGAGGTGGCGCCACCTGAGGACTCCCTACAAAAGGTGAGTTTGAATTTCAAATTCCAAGAGAGCACCCTCTGAGGTGGCGCCTTCTGGGAGCTCCCTGCAGAGAGAATCAAGCTAACTTTTGAAAAATTCCAAATTCCCCCTGCTGAGGTGTCTCACCCACAAAATTTCCATTTTTTTTATTTTTCTCAAAAATTAAAACACCTTTTGAGGTGGCGCCACCTGAGGGCTCCCTGCAAAAGACAAATTCGAATTTCAAACCCCTCAGATGGCACCCCCTGAGATGGCGCCACATGGAGGGCTCAGATTGAGCCTGTTTGAATTTCAAAAAATTTCAGAAAAGTTATAAAAACAAGGGTTCACGCCCAGCCTAAAGGAGATCATTTTTTTTTAGCTCTTATGAATTTGCAAAATCTGACCTAGCCTTCCTAAAATCCGATTTTGAACTTTGGAAATCGTGCCCCCTTTGGCGCATTGAAGAAGGTGGAGTAGAGCTCGTGCTGTGGCCAATTCAATTCCAACAGTGGTCGATTTTGGTGGACCATCCGAAGCTCGGAGCGAAGGACGAAGGAAGCTCGTGATAGCTGCCCCTTTCAAGAGCTCCTACGCTGCATAACGAAGCAAGGTGCACTTCTTTTCCCATTGATTTGATTCCATAATTCGAATCGGGGGTCGTTTGAAGAAAGAGCTCATCCGAGGGATGGATTGAGCTATTCTCATAAAACGACATACAAAAAAATGTTTCATTATACTTCTTTAATGATTTTTAACATTCATATAGTTAGCTAGGTTTAATTTACATTTTATTTCATTCATTTAGTACATTTCATGAATTAATTAGGATTAATTTAGCCTTTATTTCAATTCTGCTTATTTTCAGTAGGTCTCTGTTTTTGTCAGTCAGTCCACACGTCATTTCATGCATTTGTTTTTTATTAAAAATCCCAAAAAAAATCACGGAATGCGCCCTTAGGTGTCCCTGAAATTTTGCCAAAAATTCGGAGGCATTTGAATTTGTTTATTGCGGTAAACATTCAAAATGGCAAGTCGGGTTTTGTTACCCGGGATACGTTTTGAAAATCATTTTCCAACTTGTAAAATCGCGATATCCCTCATGGAAGATCCGATTTTCGATCCGAAAGATGTTTTGAACTCGGGAGAATGTCTAGTTTTTAATATGATTTTATCAGATTTTTCTGATTTTTTTATTTCTGACAAAAATCCGAGAGTTCGGGACACGTGTCAGAGCCTAATTTGGGCCTTTGAGATCTTGGATCGACTTAGGGCTATGATTTCTCTTTGTGTGTTGCTCCAAATCTGAAACTGTAAAAAGTGAAAGTGGTGTCCGAGATGTCCTCTATTTGAATCTGAAAGCCTGTAATTTTTAGAATAGTGTTGACCCCTGCTTCGGATTTTTCTTGTCAGCACCCTATTTTGCTACATTTGTCTGTTCTGTTAGTTTAGGCAGGAATAGTTATATTTTTATCGGTGTTTATGTTGATCAAATGCCACAGTCATAAACATGAAAGTTGTTCATGTAGGTGTCTTGCATAGCTCTGATTAATTTCATAAATTTCCATGGCCGTTTTGTATTTTTTAGCATTTTACATCAGATTAGTGTGATTTTTACCTCTGTCTGAACTAAATCCCTGTTATTGAACTCACCATGGCTCAAATCCCGAGGCTGTAAAAACCAAAAATGTTCCATTTCGGGTCTTTTAGCAGTCTGCAAAATATCAGAAATTTCAATGGTGTAAATCTTGCGTTATCATATTAAACATTGCATTTGGTTCGGATCCATAGGCAAAATCCATCATTTTAGGACTTTCCTTGAATTTTGGCATTTAAATCATATCATTTCATGATTTTTAGCATTCTAGGCTGTTTATCAGAGTGTTTAGATGCTTCATACCGAATTTGGTGCAATTTGGAATCCATTTGAAGTTCGGATCATCCATAATACCAAAACAGGGTCCCGCAGGACCCAGATCCAAGCGAAAAACAAGCGAAAATCGTTATTTTTGATAAATTGCGAAATACCAAATTCTGATTTTACAGTCCTAATGTGTTTAGTAGCATGTCATCATGTCTCTTACTACATTTCATCATCATTTGATTCACTTTGAATTTCGAAATCTCAATTTTACCAAGTTTTCTTTCAAAAAACCCTGATTTTAAAGGTATAACTTTATAATTAGGGGTATTTTGGTCATTTTAACCTCAATTCCGAATTTCAAATTGTTTTTCACTGAATTTCTAGCATTTTCATCATTTCAAAATATCAAGGAAGCACGAGAATAGGGTTTATATCCAATTAAATCCAATAATTTCATAATATTATTGGAAAATCTTGGAAAAACCCACATATTTGAGCTAACCCAATTTCAAGTTTGGCAGGAACAATCAAAAGAAGGAGCTGAAGTCTGCAAATTTCTTTTATTTCCTTTATTTAGTGATGTAATAATGTAAATTTTGGAATAAGAGAGTTAATTTTCTGCTTAGACTAGGATGCATATCATATAGTTTAAAATTTATGCAATATCCTGCTTCTATGATTCATGCATTTTATTTCAAAAGCACTATGGATGTTCACGAATGGCACGTGCACCAACTCTTAGGGAGTTGATGGACTCGGTGGGATCCATATTTACGGCCCTAGTCGGAATATGGACGAGACCCAGATCCATCATCTTTCTACTAGTCACATTGAGCCTACACTCTTAGGCTATCTTAAAATGCACATCATATTTCCAATGTTTTCAAAGCATTATGCATTAAATCAATTAAACTCTGAACATATTCATGGCCACAGTCAGAATATGTGAAGGCTTTATTTTGACTTAATGCACATTTTTCCAACAAATTTCTTATAGAATCTTTCAAAGTGCATTTATTTACTCATGTCATTTGCATCATGAAATCATTGGTTTTCCCATGACTTTCTTAAGAAAACTTCATTCTCAAGAAATCGATTTCTCAAGAAACTCTAAGGATTTTTCAAAATCGGTTTTCCAAAGACAAGTTTCTCTACAGTTTTCCCTGGAAAATGATATTTTCTTAAGAGATTCAAAAGAGTTTCCCAATCTTTCTCCAAGATCCAAAATCGATTTCCAAGTATTTCAAAAGGTAAAATTCCCAGGATTTCGATTCCCCAAGTTTTGAATTTTCTTCTCCAATGAGTTTTCCTATAAATCTTCCATCATTTTCTTAAGAAAACTCTCAAAGTCCAAGTTTTCCTAAGAAGTGTTTCCCTTTTCAAAAGGTTCATCTTTTCTCAAGAATCACTTCCATTTTCCCAGGATTTTCAACCATTCATAATTTTCCCAAGTCTTTATGAACTTTCCTGAGATTTCAAATCTTTTCCATCTGAGTTTCCTGAGAAATTGACTTTCAGCTTTTTCCTGAGAGAATCTTTTCAACTCCAAATATTTTCCAAGCATACATCATGTTTTCCCAAGCTGCATTTTCCAAAATCTCATAGCACATGCCTGAATTCTCTGTGCATTTAGGATAGAACATAACTTTGATAATTTAACTAAGTCAAGCACAATTTTGGTCCTTGGTTCGATTACCCCTGTTAAAGGCGCAGGAACGGTCGAACCTCGTACCGACAGGTCGAGCCCCATCCCATGGATTTTCCCGCAATTTTCAAAAACGGAGGCGAGTATTTCAAAACAATTTCCAAAATCCGGTCAAGTTTGAAGCGCGAAAGCGTTTCCTTCCTTTTTCTCTTCCGCAAGGAAGGGAAGACGGGGGAAAAATTTCGCGACGATAACACCACTCCATTTCTCCAAACATTCAAGCATAATGAATTGTTTGCAAAAGGGATCTCTCAACTATTTTCGAGTTGAAGGATGATATGAGAGTTTTAGATCTCTAAAAGACAAAGAAGACTCGGATCATCACCAAGTTGAAGGCTGATGTGATGAACTTTCCCTATAAAATGCTTGCTTTATGCTACAAGGAACAAATTTTTAACCAAAAAAGACACAATATATTTGTAAGAAGGGAATTCTCAATTGTCACCAAGTTGAAGGGTGACATGAGAGTCTAATCCATGGGGACAAGAAAAGCTTTGATCATCTTTGAGTTGAAGAAGGATGTGATGTGCCCTTCTAGGAAAGATTTGAAATATCGCTAAGTTGAAGGCTGATAAGCCGAACTTCCCGCCAAACCCCAAAAGGGCTTAAATCTCAATTTTATGTGTCAAAGAATGCAAAGAGATATGATAAGTAAACCCCAGATATCAAACTGCCAAATTGTCAAGAATCGTCTTTACTTATGTGAAATTCTTTGTCAATATCTTTTCATTCACTTGCTTTTATGAAACTGAGAATGATTCATCTCTTCTCATATCAAGGAAATGGACAGCTTCCTTGAAGAAACCTGATAGCAACAACTTGAATTTGATTCTTGATTCTATGAGGTTAGCCTACTTGGAGGTAATACCCTAGGTAGAAGAGGGAATATCTTTCGCACATACGTGCATATTTTCAAACATTTTGATTAACTACAATTTCTGTGATATTGGCAATTTTTCCTGGCTATCCTGACATAAAGCAAGAACTTGACTTTTTTTTATGTATCCTTGCGCCTTTTTGTTATCCCTCTTCAGGATTCAAAAACATGAGTTTTCAAAGTCCTCTTCTTTTTGGTTTGAGCGCCTGGGCTATCAAATCTTGCACATTCCCTGTTTTTCTCTATTGTCCCGCCATAGACAGTTCCTGCTCAGGTTAAAGGTTGAACCTGAATCTTCGCAAAAGCTTATTTCAAAATCTTATTTTGTCTCAGTCATGAGACCCCCCTTTACAAACTTTCCTTTTCAAAGCTTTAGGGACCCCATTTTTCTCAGTTTTTGCAACCCTTTCAGATTTCGTGCAAATTTTGGAAGTCCATCACGATTTTCCCACCCCCTTTTCAACCAAAGCCTTTTGTCTTCAAGGATTCTGTTCTTTTTAACCCATTCAGGTTATGAATCTTTGGTCACAAGGCCGCCTCTTTGTTTCAAATTTTTTTTTCTCAAAGGCTTTCAGGGAGTTTGTTACACCTCTTTCTGGGATTCCTCACCCCTTTTTATCCAGCCCTTTATTTTCAAGGATTACATTCTTTCATCCCATTCAGGTTAAGGGTTAAATCTGAAATTTTGCAAAAGATCATTTTTAAAAGTTCCTTCTATGTCTCAGTCATGAGGGCCCCCTTTATCAATCTCCCTTTTCAAAGCTTTTAGAGACCCTATTTTCCTCACCTTTTGCAACCTTTTTCAAATTTTGGGCAAAACCCGAAAGTGCCATCACGGTTTCCTCATTCCTTTGTATCAATTCCGTTATTTCCAAGGATTTTGTCCTTTTTAAAGTCGTTTAGGATAAGGTATTAAACATGAACCACATTTTATGAGGGATTTTCAAAATCAATTCTTTCACACTCAGTTTAGATTTTCTAACTGGAGAATTTTTGTTATTTCAAATTTGGTGTGTTTTTCTTTGCCACTAAGTCCAGCTTTCAACGGGCTTAGTAGCAAAGAGGGGCATCTATAAACACCTCAAATTTTTTAGGTTCATTTTTAGACACCCCCTTCACACAGATGTCAGTGCATGGATTAAATAATAAAAATCTAAATCTAAGATGATCATAAAAAAAATGAAAACTACATGGGATTGATTTAATGTAGTTGGTTGAAAGAGAGGTTTAGCCTATGAGAGGTCGAATCCTTTTTTCATGGTAGTTGTAAAAGAAAATAAAATTAGAAGCTATGTTAATAATCAATAAAGTGAATAAAAGAGAGGGAAGAGTATAGCTGAGATTCTCCTTAGCTGCAATTGCAAAAGGAAGAAAGAAAATGAAGGGAAAAAGAGAAGAGGGAAGGGTGGCACTTGGAGAAGGAGGAAAGAAGAATTAAGAAGAGGAAGGATTGTTGGGCATCAGATGGGCTGGACGTTCCCTAGAGCTTCCTATTTATAGGAAAAATCTTGGCTGAGGATAGAGACTCCAAGGTTCTAGATCAGCATTTAATTAGCAAAATTTTAAAAAAAATTAGAGACTAGAGGGGGCGATTTTCTTAAAGAGTCCCATTTGAAATTGTTTTTGACTTTTCTTATTTCAAACTAATTAGAGTACCTAAGAGGCCTAAATAAATTTGGAAATCTCTAAATGTAGCACCACCTAGGTGGGGTCCGCATTGGTTTTTAAAACAATTAAAACAAAGATTTTAAAAAGTTTAAAGCAAAGTTAAAAATAAGAGGATAAAAATGAAAATAGAGTTCTAAATCAATTCGGTTTCTGAAATAATAAGGACCAAATGAAATAAAGTGAAATGAAATGATCAAGAAGTGACGCCACCTAGGTGGGTCCCATCTAATGTGAATTAATTGGATCTAAGATCCATTTTGAAATTCAAGTTTGATAAAAAACTAAATCAAAATCCGATCTGGATCCAGATCTGACACATTGAAAAAGATGTTTTTCTGAAAAGGGCATTTCAAAATATCAAATATAAAGCACTGGGTTTAGATTTAAAAGATTAGCTTTGAACTCAGGTTTAAAATTAGAAGAAGGTTTAAATTTGGATCTAGATTCAAAGTTTTAAAATGATAAATGGATCTAGATCTCAGACCATGAGTCTGATCCATAATGATGAAAGTTTATGGATCAAAGATAAAACACTTAAAATGGATCCTGGATAATGAAAATAATAAGCTAGATCCTGGATCAAAGGTAGAATTAGAAAGTGGATCGAGATCAAGATAATGTGATGAAAATAGATCCTGAATATTGAATAAGAATTGGAGAATGGATCCTGAATAACAAATGATTGGATCCTGGATATCTGATGAGATAATCCAAGTTCAGAAAATAAATTGGACTCTAGATATAGATAACAGAATGAATTGAATAAAAGACCCAGGTTCAAGATAGAAAATAGATATCAGATATCAGATCCAATATTAGATTGGACCCAAATTGAAACACGAATTAAATCTCGGATATAGATATAATTTTAGAAAAGTAATTGATTCGAGTTTGGACTAGAAATTGATTGAATGTCCACTTTGAATAGAAATGACCAAGGTCAGAAATGATTTTACCCTATAGGGCGAAGAATGACACTTGGAAGACTGGTTTGAACAAGGTTGAACTGAATTAGACTGGGTTCTAAGGTTTCTAAACTTAGATTAACTAAAAAGGCACTGACTCAATTAGACTCCTAGACTAGGTGATCGAAAATAGAAACAATTCTTAGTGAAATGATGAGAATTTCACTATAGAGTGAAGTAAGTAACGAGAATGTACGGGGTTTGAGCTGAAATGACACTCAACTAGACTAAGGTGAACTAAATTCAGAGTTAAATCCTAGCTAGGCTGACAAGGGTTAGCTCAATTCTAGTTGAAATGAGGCGGACTGAGCTAAAACAGACTTGAAGAATGTGGGAAACAAGTTTGAACCAACACTGGATCACTTGAACTCTTGGTGAGCTCAAGTTAGACACAGAAAAATAGGATCGACAGGAATTGACCGACTCTGAGACAATTGGCTTGGATTCGAGCTAGAAATGAGCTCATTTCTCATGAAATGAACCAAATTTAGCTGAAATAAAATGACACTACTCATCGTGAGCTCAGAGAAGCTAGAAATGATTGATATTCTAATTCTTCTGAGCTTAAAATGAGTTGGATTGGTTCTAACTGACAAGGGTCTAAGGTTACCTAGGAGTAAAATGGTAATTTTGCTGGTAGAAAAGAGTGAAATGATACCTAAATTGGAATAGACCTAGGGGTTAGGCTCATACACTGTACTAAAGAGGTTGGCATCTGTGCGAAGGGGGTGTCTAGAAATGAACTTGAAAAATTTAGGATGTTTACAGAACTACATTAGATGGATATAAAGATTGTATTCCTTAATGGTGACATTGATGAGACAATATATATGGTGCAACCAAAATATTTTGTCTCAGGCCATGCGAAGAAAATAGTTTGCAAATTAAAGAAATCCATTTATGGACTCAAGCAGGCTTCCTGTCAATGGTATGATAAATTTTATCAAGTTGTCCTTTCATTTGGTTTTGAGATGAATGTGGTTAATGAATAATGCATATACCATAAATTCAATGAGGGTAAATAAACTTTCATCGTTTTATATGTCGATGACATACTACTTGCCAGTAACGATATAGGCTTATTGCAAGAAACCAAGAGATTTCTAACAAAGAAATTTGAAATGAAAGATCTTGGTGATACCTTTTTTGTATTAAGAATTCAAATATATCAAAATCATTCTTGAGGTATTCTTGGATTATTACAAAAGAGCTATATCGAAAAGATTCTTAACAGATTTAACATAAAGGATTGTAAACCAGGTGACACCCCTATTGCTAAGGGAGACAAGTTTAGTCTTTTTCAGTGCCCCAAACACCAGTTTGAAGTAAAGGATATGGAAAAAATTCTCTATGCATCAGCTATAGGGAGTTTTATGTATGCTCAAGTGTGTACACGTTTAGATATTGCATACATTATAGGGATGCTACACAGATATTTGAGTAACCCAAGAATGGATCATTGAAAAGCAGCCAAAAGGGTTATGCGATACTTACAAAAAATAAAAGTTTACATGCTCACACAAGAAAAGTCAAATCAGTCAGAGATCATTGGGTATTCTGATTCTGACTTTGTCGGGTGATAAGACAGTCGTAGATCTACATCAGGTTTTGTTAGTCGGATGAGCTATCTCTTGGAAAAGTGCTAAGCAGACACTCATTGCTTCTTCCACTATGACGACAGAGTTCGTAGCCTTTTATGAGGCATGAAATCATAAAATATGATTGCATAATTTTGTCATTGGGCTGCAGATTTTGGATAACATTGAAAGACCATTGAAGTTATTTTATAACAATAAGTCGATAGTACTATATTCCTACAACAATAGAAGTTTGTCAAAGTTGAAACATATAGACATCAAGTTCCTTGTTGTTAAAGAAAGAGTGTAAAATGGTCAAGTATCTATTGAACTTATTGGCACAAACTCCATGATTGTGAATTCGCTTACCAAAGTTTTACCACCCAAGATCTTTCATGAGCATACTGCTCGAATGGGTGTTGTATCATTTAATGATATGTTGGTTTAGTGAGAGTTTGTATTTGGATGTTCTGAAATAAAGATAAAGTTTTTTTTTACTATAGTATAAGGTTCAGGATCTAGTTTCACTTTGTACTCATTTATTGTGATCTCACTAAAGACTAAGGCATGACTAGTTAGAAATAGGCATATTCTGATCACATTACATATAATTTTCATGCTTCACATCCATGCTTGATCTATGTTGTTGGTTATGTCAATATATGTGATCATTGATAGGTCTATTTATGATGAATGTAATGAAGATCGCTTTAGTTCTATGTTGACATGATAAATAAACCAAATTGTTAAAAATGTCATTTGGTAAGATAGTGTTATTGAGCTTATAAAGTTATTGTATAATGTGTTATTGTATAATGTGTGATTGTATAATGACATATATAGCCCAAATGAAAAATTGTTAGATATTTTGTGTGGGCCTACATATCTAATTAATCACTCATTATAAACTATCTAAGGTATGGGCTCATTTAAAGTAATCTTATATTGTTGAGTCATATGACATCTCATATAGTATGGTTATAATAATGTGTAGATACTTAATGTGCGCTCATATGTCAGTTTTATATTTTTATGATGGTTTGAATTGAAAAGAAGACAATGTGGTATTTACAAATGAGTTATGGTCTCCAAAACCATATATAGTGGTGGTTTCTTTTTTCTCTCCCATCAACAAAGAGATTGTTCCTCTCTCATTTGGATTAGAAAAGAAGAAAAAGCCTCTAATAGAGGTTTTGAAAGATGAAAACTTCATCAAGATTTACCAGCGCAATAGTGGATTCATGTACGCTTCCGCACTATGATTTATTTTGATTTTTTTTTAATGATTCAGCATGAACAAATTAGGGATAAATAAGAATTATTTTTCTAAGTTTTCCGACATTTGATCTCTTATCTTTACACGTAAAATTTTCTGCCCGGTCAATCATAAGCTTGCTAATCAAGATTAAAACCAAAACTTATCCCCTTCAACTGGAAGAGTAAATCATCACGCTTTATCGAGTGGACGTATCTTATCTCATATATTTGTTTGGAAAATGCGCATCTTCAAATTGCTTCAAGAGAGAGTGGAAACTGACTGGCTTATAGATCGGCACAGGACAATTAACCACCCCTTTACTTTATCAGTAGCAAAAATATAAAGTAATCTTTTACTCTACTTTGTTAGCACCTCGAATTCATTTAGCTTTCCATTTTCTTCGCCTGAAAGAAAAAAGTAATATTTTTGTTCCTCTTTGTTATTGTCGTCGTATTCTTGTCGTGCTTACAAGACATTGGTATCCTATCTTCTCTGGTTTTCATTGCACGGTGTTTGCTGTTAAGCTCATCCGGTGGAAACCTGTGCTTGTACGGGAGCTGCTCACTGCTTAAGGCCTGACCTCCCCATTGGCTTAAGGTAATTTTTCCGAGGTTAAAGGGTGTATTCCGACCTCCAACCTTGACGCAGAAACTTGATGCACGTGCTCTGGTGTTTTATCTCTCCAAGTGAGTTTCTTTCACTGGACGATGGATTCTCACAAAACTTCAATCGTCAATTATGCACAATTGGCAGCATTTTGATCACTTTGCATACCCACCAATTCGAAGCCAAGCAACACGATGAAAATCAAAGTACCTCTCTGTGGCGTCAAACCCCATGTCCACAACCTAGCAAAGTTGTAATTCCAACAGACAAGCAGCTGATTACAGAGGCCACGGAGAAAAATGTTTGGAATGACCCAGTCAATAATACCCTTCGAGTACACCCACAATTTAGATATGGACGCCTTACATCACCAAACTAACCAAGGTTAACAGGACGAATAAGATAGCTGGACTAACTAGGGCATTAGCCAAGAGAGAGCATGTTACGAAAAATATCCAAGAGAGAGAGAGAGAGTTAAATGCAAGGCATGTAGCATCTCTACCGCATGGTCCATGAACAACCCAGGGCTACACTTGTATCACCCATGAAGCAGGACTCCACATGAGTGTGCCGTAAGGAACACCTGCTTACTTCACATGAGCAAGTGTTTAGACAACCATTGGGATTGGTCTTGGAAGATACTAAGGAAACATGATTACAAAAGCTTCAAACCAACTTAAATTAAAGAAGGAAAAAGAAAAAAAAAACATTTGCAGCAAATTCATGACTCGTTAATACACCAATATCATATCCAGGAGTATCACGACGGGTACATATCAAATTATTCATGCTGCTTCAATCCTACAGCACCAACACTACCGCATGAGACCTCTGGCGAAATATCATGTGGTGTTATGTTTAGATGATCAGCTAAATCTCAATGTTGTAACTCTCTGAATGAATACAGAACAAGGTTAGTAGTACCCCAGTTGGCCGTAGTTCAATGACAAAACAAATGGCCAAACCTTTTTTTTCTTTTTCTAAAAATCTTAAAATTTAGTGGTGCCTTCGTGAAGAAGGATGGACAAAATCTGTTATTACTTCCAAGCAAACACGTGCAGCTTCTGTTTGTACAACATAGTTCTTTTCAATCTTGTAGAGGCAGACTCCCTTCACCTACATCAAATGGTTAACAAACCGATCCATGTGACGTCAAACCTGTCCTTTAGAAAGGGAAAAAAGGAAAAAAAACCATTATCTGGAACCCTTGTGTAGCTTGAAGCCAAAAATCCTTGGCGTGTAAGTTTGAACAGGTGGTGCAGGCTTTGCAGAAGGATAAGTCATCAAATACAAATGTGGGAATGTGGTCCCAAAGTAAGCCCCATCCATGTCTGAATGGAAGTTAAGCAAAATTTTAATATCAGATGAAGAAGAGTTTGAAGGAAAATCCATCATGTAGTCATAGACGCTCTGACTTGTAGCAAAAGAGGGGAAAATACAACTAGCAAAAATTAACAAGAAAAAATTCAGCAAGAGCTCCAGCAAGCAGCACTTTCAACCATGTTGAAGTGCTAGCCTGAAGGATAAAAGATGCAGAGAGTACTCAGCACTGCAGGATAAACTCACTTCCTAAAAGACAAGCCAGGATTAGAAAAAGAATATCTTTTTATTATTTTCACAGTGATCTTCTATCATTGTACTTGAGTGTCAATACATGCATTAACGTTTTCTAGCATATATATTGCTGCAAGATGTGCATTCAGCTTAAATGATAAATATAACAAGGTGAGTAGAGGTAATATAAGTGGAAGAACAAAATATACAAGCAACTAGTTTTTCAACAAAAAGAATATATATATATATATATATATATATATATATATATGTGTGTGTGTGTGAGTAATACTACGGTGCTCCGGGAGCACCTACCCCCACCTACTAGAAATCATGGTTATAGATTGCATCTTCTCAATCAGACCTTATAATGTACTTAATACAGTTTATTTGATAGGAATCATGTTTTTTGGTCATCAAAATATGTTTTTCTAAGTCATGAAATTTTGGTACATTGTGACTCATTGATTTTTTGAAGATCTTAAAAACACCTACATGTATGCCATAATCACATGATCCAAAACTTGTTTTTCACTAAATAATGATTGTCAATCATATCTATAGGGTCTGATCAACGAAAAAGTACTCAAATTTTGAAAATTTGAAGCTTCTATTAGGTGGGAGTAGGTGCTCTGGGAGCACCCTATCATTACTATATATATATATATAGGGTAATACATCCATACTAAATGAAATATGCAAAATAGATTTTCTGACTCTTCTGGTGGGTTTTTTTCATGGTTCTGACCCCATAAATGTGTTGGACATGGTCAATTTACTGGGAATCCACACCTGGATATTGAGTTTTCGGTGAAAAAAAATGATATTTGGAGCCTTGAAAATTTACAAAGATTTTGGACCGTTGAAAATTTACAAAGAATTTAAAAATAAAACGAAAAAAGCCTGAAAAACCCATTTAGCATGTTTCATTTAGCACAGATGTATTACCCTATATGTGTGTGTGTGTGTGTGACACTTAACTCTTCGCCAGAAAAGCCACACAAAATAATGTTCCTATCCAAAAACTTACAGGGTTTCCACAACCAACGTGTCACTAAGGATATGTTTGGCTGCCCTTTTCAAAAATGAAAATGAATCACATGAGAATTGGAATCTCGTGATACTCCAAATCACATGATTTGGAATCTCATGATTCCAAATCTCAAGTTTGTTAGCGAGAAGAAAGGAATTCCATTTGCATGTCAGCAGGAAGGAGGTGGAGCTCGCTGCTGGTGATTTCTGGCGAGCTCCACCCCGCCTCAGTTCACATGCTAAACCAGATGGGAGGGAGGGAGGGGAGGGGAGGCTGTGGCCAGCAAGCTCCAACCTGATGCATCAACAGAAAAAAAAAACTAAGGGGCCCTTGCTGGGAGGGCTGCCCTTTGCATTCAAGCAGGGAGGAGGTGGAGCTTGTTGGTGATGATGTCAGGCAAGCTCCACCTCGCCAACAATGTAGAAAAAAAAAGGGGCTTCCCCTTTGCATCCAACAGGGAGGAGTGGAGCTCGCGGACAGTGACTTCCGGTGAACAGGTAGAGCTCAACGAACAGCATTAGCGGCGAGGTCTACCTTGCCTCAACCCCTGTGCCAGCCAGCAGGAGAGGCAGAGCAGCAGGGTCACAGCTGTTCCACCCGCCCAAAAGAACCAAAAAAAAATACCTGAGTGGTGCGTGTTGCCGGCAACTGTTGACTGTGCTTCGATGGTCTTCTCCGGTAAGCTGGCTGGATGAGAACCCCAACCCTCAACCAGACCAGAAGAGACGAATGATGTTACATTGGGGCATTTTTAAGCCCCCAAGGTTCATTTGTTGGTAGAGCCCGTGTGATTTCGAATCAAGTGATTTGAAATCACAAGGCAAACCGTGAGATTCGAAATCTCATGGGTTGACTTGATTTCGAATCACGAAATCACGTGAACCCCAAATCTCATGTTTGGTTGAGCATGAGATTTGGGGCCAGGTGAGAATCACTCTCTCATTCAAGTGAGAGAGTGATTCTCATGTAATCGATCCAAGCATATGCTCTAAAAGCATCCGATATGATAATCTAGAACAATCATAGCTTGAAAACACAGTGACTCATGACTTTCAGGTTTGACCTATAACCAGGATTCATTTAGGTCAATATGAGCAACTACAATCAACATAGACCATGTGATACTAAGTTTATCCAATTCCAAAAGGTTAGCACGGCCATTTTTTTCAATACTTGAAACTCATAGCAGAAAAAAACTATAATTGGAACACGACTCATTTTTTCTATGGTTAACAAAAGTATTACCTGGAGTGTTTCCTTATGTAGTTCTTTCCCTCTCCCACTAGTCTTGCACTTACCCTTTAAGTAATTAAACTTTTATGAATTTATCCATCTCTTTTTCTTTTTATCACTTATTTTTTTTTATTCATATGGGCTTTGCTAAAAGTTTCTGGTTTCTCCTTTTTTTCCTGAGTTTCTTGCATATCTCTTTCTTCCTGTGGGGTTGCATCAAAGTGTTCTGTTCTTCCCCTGGTTAGAATATCCTATGCCTATGTCCCTTCAGCAACCTAAGATACCAGTACAATCCAATAGTCCAAATTCACAAATTCACCACGGTATTCCTCTGGTTCCCCTCAAATGCCACCACTTTCTCTCAGTGATGCTACACAAATAAGCAGCCAGTGTTCATTCCCACTTTGGGATCCAATCCACTAGAGGCACAAGGGACAATTGCATCAGAATCAAGGACCGGGTTGCACATCCGAGCTGAACCATCCAACCTGGCCCTCAGTTAGGGAGCTGGGCAATGACATGGCCACTCAATTTCCTCAACAGCTGGTCAATGTGGTGCACCTGAAACTCATGAAAATTTGACAACGGATAAAAGTGTTGATTCTTCAGTGGCACAATCAGCACAGATAGTCAACTTGCGAGGTTACATCCATGCCCTCCCATCCCTCTCTCATTTATCCAATTCAGGGTACTTGTCACAGGTGTATTTCTTTTACAGGCCAGTGCGGCGCGACGGTCCTTTCCTTACCGCCGCAAGCCTATCTGGTCACTCGCTTGCCACTGCGAAAGCTTTGAGTATAGAGTGCAAGAGAGTGAAAGAGAAAAGAGAGAGAGAAATTGTAATCACTTGAAGGTAATCACAACGAGAGTGAATAAAGAAAGCTCAACGCATTTGCATTTATTCACTGTTTGATCAACCTGAACCGAGGTACAAGGGTGGCCCAGAGAAAGTTACAAATGACTTAACACTTACATCATGACTCAACCAAAGCAAAACAAACTCTAGACACAACTGTACAAAGTAGGTCACAAGGGAACATGCTCCCCCTTTCAAATCATGTGCCGCCCTCGGCGCCATCTGCTTCATGGTAAGCCTTGACTTCATCTAGGTAGTGGTTTTTCATCTGGAATGCTAGCTCCCACGTCGGTTTTGTTGCCTCCTCCCACTGCACAAAATACTTCTTCGCTTCGCCCAAGTAGTTGATCTTGTGATGAAATATTTTGTTAAGATGTTTCTCAACCCGTTGTGTTGTCGAGGCCCTCTACAGGATAAGAGCGCGTTGTGGCATGCTACATTCTGGATCCTTCTCATCCGCATAAAACAGTTTTAGGTTGCACACGTGAAATACTGAGTCCACCTTGAAGTCTGGGGGCAGGTCTAACTTGTACGTCAACCTACCTACTCTCTTGGTGACGGTGAACGGTCCCTCATACTTCATGATCAGTCTGTGGTGTCGTCCACGAAAGATGCCTATGCGATCAGGATAAAGTTTCACCAACACTTGGTCACAAACACGAAACTCAACAGGCCGACGACATTTGTCCGCCTACTTCTTCATTCTCTTAGTCACCTTGTGCAGAACGCCTTCGCCAGCTTGGTCTGCTCGTGTCAGTCTCGAACAAACTGATAGGCAAAGGATGACTTTCCCTTCTCTTGTGCGGCTAAAGTATGTGGAGTCAGCGGTTGCTGCCCCGTAGCCATCTCGAACAGACTGTGACCAGAAGGCTCACTCTTCTGAAGATTGTAGCAGAACCGAGCCATGTCTAGGAGCTTCACCCAGTCTTTCTGATTGGCACTAACAAAGTGCCTGAGATATTGCTCCAACAGTCTGTTGATGCGCTTTGTCTGCCCATCCGTCTGTGGGTGAAAACTTGTTGAAAATAACAGATCAGAGCCGAGTAGCCGAAACACTTCACACCAGAATTTTCCCGTGAAGCGAGCATCGCGATCGCTCACAATGCTTCTTGGTACACCCCAATGCTTCACAACATGCTTGACGAACAACTCTGCAGTCTTCTCGGCAGGGCAATCCTTCGAAATTGAGATGAATGTGACATATTTAGAGAAACGATCCACCACTACCAGGATAGAGCTAAAACCATCTATCTTCAGTGTACTAAAAATGAATTCCATGAAAATGCTTTTCCAAGAACGTTCTGGAATAGGTAGAGGCTCAAGGAGGCCGACAGTCTTTTGATTGGTCCCCTTGTCTTGCTGGCAGACGAGGCATGTTCGCACGTACCCCTCCACATCGTCCCTCATCTGCGGCCAATAGTAGTCATGCTCAATAAGTGTTAAGGTCTGCTCCTGACCTGGATGACTGGCCCATAGTGTATCATGGCACTCCTTAAGCAGTTCACGGGGGAGGCTTCCCCAACGCGGCACGAAGATGTGTTTCCCTTTTATCACGAGGTGGTCGTCCTGTAACCAAAATCGCCAAGTCTTTCCCGCTTGCGCAAGAGAGACAAGGTGTTGCATCGTTGTGTCTTGTTGCATACCTTTGCGGATGCGGTCCAGTAGCGCACCCTCCAAGTGAACTTCAGAAGGCTCCGCACGTGCAGCCGCCAGTTTCGCCTTGCGACTCAAGGCATCGGCAACAACATTGGTCTTTTCCACCTTATACTCTAATGTGAAGTAGAACTCCGCCAGGAACATTTGCCATCGAGCTTGCTTGGGCGTCAGCTTCTTCTGCGTCTGAAAATAGCTCGTGGTGACATCGTCCATCTTGACGACGAACTGAGCACCCAAAAGGTAGTGTCACTAGGTCCCGAGACAGTGCACGATGGTCATCATCTCACGTTCGTGCACAGTGTAGCGCCTCTCAGCATCCTTTAACTTTTGACTCTCATAAGCAATCGGATGTCCTTCCTGCATGATAACTCCGCCAATGGCAAAGTCTGAAGCTTCTTTATGGACTTCAAAGGGTTTTGTGTGGTCTGACAATCGCAGCACAGGTTCTCTCACCAAGGCTTTCTTTAAGCCATCGAAGGCATCTTGGCAAGCTCCTATCCAGAGCCATACTCGATTCTTCTTCAGCAAATCCGTGAGGGGCGCAGCAATAAAGGAGTAGCCTTCGATGAACCAACGATAGTAATTTAACAAGCCAAGGAATGACCGCAACTCTGGTACATTGGTTGGCAGACACCATTCTTGGATGGCTCTTATCTTCTGCCCGTCCATTCGCAGCAAACCATGCCCCACAATGTGGCCAAGGAAGTTGATCTTCTCCTGTCCGAAGAGACATTTCTCTCGCTTGACATAGAGGTCATTTTCCTTCAGCACCTGAAACACTGTTCGCAAGTGCCCAACATGATCCTCCATGCTGCTGTAGTAGATCACGATGTCATTAAGATAGACTACTACGAACTTGTCGAAGTAAGGGTAGAGAATCTTATTCATCAATGTCGTGAATATGGCTGGAGCATTAGTCAACCCGAATAGCATCACCAGAAATTCATAGGCACCATAGCGAGTGACACAAGTTGTCTTTGGCTCATTATCATCTACAATCCTCACCTGCCAGTAACCCAATCGCAAATCCAACTTCGAAAAGATTCGGGCACTACTTAATTGATCGAACAAGTCCGCTATCAGTGACAACGGATACTTGTTCTTCATCGTGACTTTGTTCAATGCACGGTAATCCACACATAGTCGTTTGGAGTCGGCATGTTTCACCCGAAAGAGCACAGGGGCGCCAAAGGGTGCTTTTGAGGGACAAACGATGCCTGCTTCTAACATCTCGTCGAGTTGCTTGCGTAGTTCTTTCAATTTAGCTGGTCACATGCGATAAGGGACCATAGCAGGAAGGCTTTACTCCTGGGTCAACTCAATCCTGTGGTCGACCTCGCATCTTGGTAGCAGACGCTTCGGTAGTTCTGGGGGCATAACTTCTTGAAACTCCGCCAACAGTGGAGCAAGGGTCGGCGGCACTGTTGCTTCAACCTTCCCTTCTTCAATGCGCACAGCAACTAAGAATGTCTGCTCTCCCCACTTGACACCCTTCTTCAGTTGCATCACAGATAGTATTGAATTCTTACCTCCAAGAGTGAGGCACTCCATCGTGTGCGATGAGTCTGACCCCATAATTGTCAATGAATTCACCTTCGACAACATCATTACATTATGGCTGCGAAGAAACTCCATGCCCAAAATCATCCGAAAATTATCTAGGCACACCACTCAGAAGTTAGCTTTGTCGGCCCAACTCTCAATTTGGATAGCCAGATCCCTTACTTCACCAAGGATGGACTTGGCCACAGAGTTCACTGTTTTGATGGTCCTCTACTTTGGCCTGGGCTTTAAGCCCAACCTCTCTGCCTCTTCCCGCAAGACAAAGTTATGTATGGCCCCAGAGTCTACCATTGCCATAGTAGACTTTCCATTCGTAATGACTTCTAAGTACATGAGTTCTTTGTTGACCGGTATGTTTTCCACTACACAGCTTCTGATCGCATTTATAGTTTGCATGGCCCCCATCCTGGGCAGCACGACTTCGGTATCACTATTTTCTGCTTGCACCGTATTGGCATGCGTGTCGTCCTTCAGGAGTTGCTTTGGACATTGTCTTGTGATATGCCTATCACCGCAAAACCAACAAGTCACAACCCGACCTTTGTTGTCATTGTTGTATTTCTTGAAATTTTGCTTCTTAAAGAAGTGGTGTTGGGTCAACGCCTCACCCTTGTTGTCGCGTCGATCCTCTTTCTTGCCTCCGTAGTCTGGCTTCTTCCCGACCTTGGTCGATGGAGTGAAGGTCTGGAGCTGAGTATCCACTAAGCGCTCGGTCGTCACATATGCATCTTCCAAAGTCTCGAGGTTGCTCCTTTCCACTTCGGACTATGCCCACGACTGCAGTCCCACAATAAACCAATTGAGTCTGTCTTCATCTGGCTTATTGGGTACGTCCAACATGAGCTTCTGGAACATCCTGATGTAATCTATTAAGGCTCCAGTGTGCTTCAATTCCGACACCATTCGATATGTTTGTCGATGTATATTTCGCAGCATAAAGCAGTTTCGTAGCTCAGTTTTGAAGGCCTCAAAAGTATCAATGACGCAATGCCCTCTTTCCATGTTGCTATGTTTTCGTCTCCACCAGGCTATAGCATCTCTGTCAAGCAGAGCTATTGCAGCCTTCACCCTGAGGTCTTCGACGAGTACATTCTGAATATCCAGATAGTCTTCCACCTGCAACAAAAAAAATTCAACAGCCTTGTTGTCTCTGGAACCATTGAATTTTGTTGCCCTCGGCACATCTATCTTTGATGAACTATCTCCACTTCCACCATTTAGGGTCACTATCTGTTGCAACGTGTGGTTCTTTAACTAAAGCTCCCCTACTTCAGTCTGCAGGGCGGTTATTGTCGTAGTCAGCGACGTAACCTGCTCTTGCAGGCTTGTTATCCCGTTGTTCAGTCATCCGAACGACTCCAATGAGCATAAAATCGCTTCATCATGCGAAGTCACATCAGCCATTAGTCTATTTACAGTCTTAGACATCTGCTCATGGCCCCGAGGTGAACCCATCTTCTCGGTCTCGACAACTACCTTACCTTTGGTGTTGCGCAAGTTGTATTGGGGTGCCACGATGTCTTGCTCACAAATCACGGTCTATCGACACGTCTCTCGACACTGACTCCAGAGTCCCTTCCCCAGCTCGAGAATGGGCTCTAGTACCACTTGTCACGGGCCTATTTCTTCAACAGGCCAGTGCAGCGCGACGGTCCTTTCCTTACCACCGCAAGCCTATCTGGTCACTCGCTTGCGGCTGCGAAAGCTTTGAGTATAGAGTGCAAGAGAGCAAAAGAGAAGAGAAAGAGAGAAATTGTAATCACTTGAAGGTAATCACAACGAGGGTGAACAAAAAAAGCTCAACGCATTTGCATCCATTCACTGTTTTGCCCGAAGGCATCTTACAGTTCAAATCTACGAGCTAACCCTTCAGGGTATTAATCAACCTGAACCAAGGTCCAAGGGTGGCCTGGAGAAAGTTACAAGTGACTCAACACTTACATCATGGCTCAACCAAAGCAAAACAAACTCTAGATACAATTGTACAAAGTAGGTCACAAGAGAACAATATCAATCCTTTAACTAATTATCATATTATCTAATCACTAGTCATCATTAAGTTGAGGACAAGCAACCGTGGTATGCGCTTGTTTTTGAACTCTAGAACGTTTTAAGTATGATTTTGCAAATAATACAATTCCAAAATCAAATATCAAGAAAGGGAACTTAAGTCTAAACTCATGAGTTATGATCTAATCAAGTAAACAAGAATACATGCATTATCTATCAATTTCAACACATGGGTAGGTTTTTATAAGGTTTGAAAAATCAATGGTCCAAAATCTTCATAATTTTTTTTGGATCCAAATATTCATTTTTCATAAAAAAAAACATGATTCAAGTGTAAATTCCTAGCCAAGAAAGGTACAAACCATCCAAATCACCTTAAGAATGATTCTAAAAGTTTCTTTTGGTAAATCCGACAACACAGATGTGGTCTCCATGTTCAAAAACCTAGGAATCAGCTCTTGCTACAAAATTTTTTGATGCATAAATAGGATTTTATAATGTGCTAAAAACTGTCACAAGGACTCTTCAACTAGGTGCCACACCAGTGTCGCACACGCACCCGATGCAGTCAACCTGACCCTGGGTGCAGTCAACGCACCCAGGGTCATTTATGTCCAACTTTTGGACTTTATATATATATAATTTTTTTTATATTTTTGCCGTACCCCCGCACCCAAGTTTTTTGAAAGTGCCGCACCCCCGCCCCCGCACCCATGTGACATAGGCTAAAAATCAACAGTTTGAAAATTTTGAAAACTTTCATATTAAAACAAACATGCCCTTAAATTTTTTTTTTTTGTGAAAAATAAAAAATGGTATGGAGTCAATCAACTTGCAACTTCACTTTCATTGCATGATATTATATAACTATCTGCTTCGCTTTACTATCATGTTTCTTTTTCTAAGGCATGTTTGCTTTGGTCACAAGTGGGATGAGCCATAATGCTTGAGAAAGTTGGTCAGGGAATCAGTCTCGTGACCCACTTTTTTAAGTTTCAAGGGACAAACATTGTCAAGTGAGAATCACAATCACAACTTGCATCTTCTCATGTTTACAAACACTTGCGAAAATGTTGTGGTTGTGATCTGCAATCACAAGATCTTGATAAAACCCAACTTTTACATGGCATTGCATATGTGCCCTTTTAGAATGGCACTGAATTTTAGGCCATTCAAAATCACATGATATATTGTCAAACTTTTGTCATTTCTACTTTCTTTCAAACCAGCATTGAATTAGCAACTTGCATGGTGTTAATTTTTTTAAGTTTGTAGGTGACACGACCAAACCACATTAAAGATAACTTTTTTTTAATCTATTGGAAAGGCATATGGGAACATAAAATCACCCAGAACTAGTAGAAATCCAATCCAAACTAACAGAATTCACTATGCTTTAATTAATGTGCGCATACATAAATGTGTGCTCACACACACACACACACACACACACACACACACATACCTAATGAATGGTGAAAACAAAAGAAGGAAGGTGATCACTAACTATTTTTAATAAGAAATAAAACACTTGTTTTTCATGAAAAGTTTTAAATTTATAGCAAAGTAGAAGAAAATATAAGTGTATAGGAAAGATAGGAATAAAAAATCCAAGTTTTAAGTAACAAGATAATTTGATGCTTCTTTAGAAAGAGATCCAAAAAAATGCACGATTAACCATCCAAAACCGTTGGCTGATGGAGGGACTGCATGAAGGTGAATAGACATTCAAAAATTTTGGAAAGGTTTCATATCCTAGGACATCTGAAAATCATGCCAAAAATTTAATTCACCTTTTCTCTATGCTTCAAACTCTAAGCACTTCAGAAACTATCAACCAATTTTGCAACTCATGTTTCTTGGCAACTACGTCACATAGGTGCAGGTGCAGGTGCAGGTGCAGGTGCGAGTGCGAGTGCGAGTGCGGCACTTTAAAAAAAACTTGGGTGCAAGGGTGCGGGGAAGGTATATATATAATTTTGAACAGCTTAAATTAACACTAATGAAATAAAAACAATTATTTAACAGCTTTAAGTTAACACTAATAAAATAAAAACAATTATCATCAATTCATCATGCATTAATTCATGCAATAAATCAAATTAACAATCTACAATTACTATTCCTCATCAATAACAAATAATACCACACTGGTGCGTGTGTGTGTATATATATATATATATATATATATATATATATATATATATATATATATAGGGGTGGCAAAAACTGACACGACCCGCCAACCTGACCCGCCAAACCACTTCTTAGCAGGGTTCGGGTTTGGCTTAAACGGGTTTGTGTCGTAAACGGGTCAACTCGCCTAACCCGTTTATTAAACGGGTCGGGTTCGTGTTAGGGGTATGCCAACCCGCCAACCCGGCTGACCCGTTTAATAAACGGGTTAGGCGGGCGGGTCAACCCGTTTACCCGAACCCGACCAGCCTGCCAACCCGTTTACCCGTTTAGGTATTGCATTTCTGTAAAACAATCCATTAAAAACTGGGACAACTTTGCATCTAGACGGTTCGATTTCCAAATCTGATGGTCTATACCTACTACTACCTTTGTCTTGCTCAAGCAGTGAGTAGCAGCACTAGCAGTAGTGTCGATTGCAATAAAAAAGGAGTTGTCAGCCTGTCAATGCACATCTCCCTGTGGTGGGATGTTGCAGGTTTAAAAGCTCAGTGGTACGATTGAATAATAATTGCGGGTCTAAAAAAGAAGACAGAAGCACTCTGATTGCCGTGCCAAATCAACCTTCATTCTTAAAAGAAGGGGGATCGATGGTCTGGATCGCATCTAGATCGTTGGTTTGGTATCTGGACGGCGTCAATCTCATTCCACATTATTGACGTAGTGTTGTTCTTCGATTAGCAGCGGATACTGATTATCTATCTGGATTCTTGGACAACCAACGGTCATGATTGCACTATGCCCCCCACAATATTTGACCTGGTGTTGGTAATTTGATTTCGTATAAAATAATGTGCATTTTTTTTCTTCAATACGTTTCATTCAGGCATCGGCAACCCGCCCGCCAACCCGACCCGACCCGTTTATTAAACGGGCTAACCGTGTCGTGTCGGGTTACCCGTTTAATAAATGGGTCGGGTTCGTGTTTGTCACAGCTGACCCGTTTAATAAACAGGTCGGGTTCGTGTTGAGGTATGCTGACCCACCAACCCGACCCGATTGCCACCCCTATATATATATATATATATATATATATATATATATATATATATATATATATATATATATATATATATATATATATATATATATAACTGGACTTGGTTAAGGGTTAACTGAATCTACTTTTGCATAGAAATGAACCTCAATGTGGTTGACTTCACCTGACACAAAGGAAATCGTGTTGTGGGAGTCCGTGTTACATAGCTTGGCAATGGGTAAAACCTCGTCAGGAGTCAGGAGACTCAGGACAAAGTCTACAACATCAATCAAGTACCAGAGAATGTCATAGAAGAAAAAATGTGTTAAATCACTGAAATTGTGCAATCAAAGACAAACTAAGGCAAAATCACTGCTATATGAGGAACTTCAATTATTTCTTAAACAATTACTTTCTTCAAGCCTAATCAAGCATAACCCACTTTGACAACAAATGTCCAAGCAGGGGACAATGTTGACAAAGAAATTGGAAATGTCTAAGATATGATGCCCTCTTTCTATCGAATTTGACAGCTGAATAGCTAGGATCTGAGACCATGAATATTGGAAAAGACGAGAAGTCAAATAATCATCTCAAAATAGCTCAATCTTCTGGGTGAATGTCGCAAGGTCAGCAGGGTTGCAACAAGAATACAAATATACATATATGACAATTCTGAAAAAGAAAAACATAAATACTTTGAAAGCATATATAGGCAATTGAAATGAGAAAATCCCGCAAATCTGTTCCTAAGGAACTATGACTTTGACATATGCAACTAGATCTTGAACAAGCAATCAGCTTTTCCGCATGAAATTAGACAAGCTTTTTCTTTTTCATTTTTCGGAACACACAAAATAAAGGAGGAAATTGTTTCAATAAAAAAAAACTAACAGAAGGATACTGCTCTGGTGTTTGGACCTTGGAAGGTACACGTCTTCACACTTTGGACAGTAAATCTTCACGCAGCCATTACGAGGAATGTCTGATGGACCAACAGGAAGACAAGGCTGTCCTCCACAATAAACTCGAGGGCATCTCCCAAAATCAGTTCTCTTGTACTTCTCATGCTGAGGCAGTAACCTGAAAAACATTAGTACAGGGATCACCTTGTCAACTAAAGCATCCTTACCAAAGAGAAGAAATCTCACCATCGCACTGAACCCCTTGCTTGTCAGAATATAACGTGCATGGATAAGACCATACAGTAACTCTGCTGCAGATTCAACCTCAAGGTGTTCTTCATCATCTAGCTCGCCTGAAGTGGTTATGATAAAACAAAAGAATGAACATGTGGTAATAGACCTTGAACTTGTCCAACAACTAGCCAATGAAATAACAACATGCAGTTAAGAATGATAGAAGCTATATGTAGAGGTGGGTAAAAACATGGTTGCCAGTTGAGGAAGCGGGAGCGGGAAGAGATACGGGAAGCGGGAGCGGGAAGCGGGAGCGGGAAGCGAGGCACTTTCAAAATTTTAGGAAGCGGGGAAGCGTGGGACCACTTAGGAGCGATTCGGGAAGTGTCTCGGAAGCGACCTAGGAAGCGTCTCGGAAGCGACCTAGGAAGCGTCTCGGAAGCGAGGGGGAAGCGAAAAAAATAAAAATAAAAAATAAAAAATACAAAAAAATTGAAAAAAACAGGGGAAGCGAGGGGGAAGCGAGGGGGAAGCGTGGGGGAAGCGTGATGGGAAGCGCGCTTCCCATTAAAGGGAAGCGCGTCCCCCATTAAAGGGAAACGCGTCCCCCATTAAAGGGAAACGCGCTTCCCAAAAAAGGGGGACGCTTCCCCCCACGCTTCGGAAGCGCGACGTTTCGCGCTTCCGAAGCGCGCTTCCCCTTTTAGCTAGGCGCTTCCGGTAACTCTGGGTAAAAACCTTGAACATGATTAAAAGCTCAGGCTCAGCACAAGCTTGTTCATTTAATAGATGAGTCAAGCTTAAGCTCAAACAAGAGGCTTGTTTAGTTAAACAAACTAATCTTAAGCATTGAGTTTAAACTTATTTAATAGTACAAGTAAAAAGATAGGATGTCTTCATGTTGAATATATGTTAGTCGTTTTATCCCTAAAAATACCTACAGTGCAATGATCAAGAAAATTCTCACAAGAGAAAGGTGATGGGCTCAAATAACGCCTCATCAATGCTGCTCTATAAGGTCCTTTTAATTTTTTTAATTAAACAGCTCTGCTCAAGCTTAGAAGAGTGAAGCTCAAGCTCGATTAAGATCAGTCAAGCTAACCCTAGGCTCGAGTTCTGCTTGGCTATTGTGCAGACCTAGCAACGTGCTTCTCAAAGATGGAAAGGCCCCTTGAATTGAGAATTTCAAGAATCATATTACAGATATATAAACAGAAAAGACTTGACACATTGAAGGTCCAGTAAAGTCAAAGCATATCGGACAATTCTGCTCATTCAGCTACATAGCATTACAAAACACACAAAAGGAAAAGATAAAGAAAAAGAAAAAGGAATAGAAGCAATCAGCAACCAATTACAGACTTTGCAGAGTTGATATGATAGGATTTCCAATCAAGCAAACTCACAAACCCAAATAAATAAACAAATACAGGTGTCTTTTTATGCTGACATGATCTACCATCACAAGTACAACAGCCTCATTTACATAAGCCAAGTGTTGTTAAAATATATGTAATTATATATACATATATATGTATATATATATATATGTATATATATATATATATATATGTATATATGTTTATGTATATATGTATTTATCTCATCATACCCGATAAAGGGTATTTTTGTAATTCTGCCTATTAAGGGCATTTTAGTCTTTTTACATCTTTTTACATGTATTTTATTTTACATTTTTTTTCATTTATTGTAAAATGCATTTAATGCATTGCATTGGGGGTCCCAACCAAAGGAGTCGTTGGACCCCCAACGGTCACAAATGTGACCGTTGGGGGCCCAACGAGTCCCCTTTTGGGCCTCCCAATGTTCTCTCTCTCTCACTCTTTTCTCACTCTTTCTCTCACTCCTTTGTGTATAAATAGAGGGGTATTCCCCCATGTAAGGTATGGCCTTTTAGGCCCTCATTCAATAAAGCATATGCAACTTATGCCTCTTCGTAGGCTTATTGTGGTGTCCCTTAGTGGACCATTTTGTTATTCCCCATTGTGGGGTTGTGTTTGTCCAATGTTGGACCTTATGAATGCATTATGCATTCTTGTAATTCATTTCCGCATACTTTCTAACATGGTATCAGAGCACGGTTATAATCAAGCTAGTCCTTCAGTGCATCGGAAAGCATGATGTACAAAAAATCGAAAAAGTGGTGAAGTTTTTGTTACCTCTTTTCTTTCTCTACGTTTTGATGAAGCGTTTGTTATTTCTTATCTCTCTTCCTTCTACTTGGGATTACTTGGCATGTATTCTTACACTTTTCAAGTATTTAGCCCATGCATTACACATGAGAAAAACATTTGTTTTTTTTTCTACCATTGAATATATATGTTGATTTCTTTTAGCCCTAGGTTCGATTTCAAAGAGACGAGAGAGAGAGAGAGAGAGAGAGCTCATCGATTCATTAACCCTAATCACCTATTTAAAGAGGTGATTAGGTGTAACACAATAACAAGTAGGCATACGTAATTATGCTTAATTACGTATGACCACCTCAAGACATATGAATATTACTTTTAACACTCCCCCTCAAGCTGAAGCATATATATCTATCATGCTCAGCTTGTTGTAACATCTTGAGAAACCTGCACTTGCGAGAGGCTTGGTGAAGACGTCTGCAACTTGGTCTTCAGACGTCACATGACTAGTAGAAATATGCCCCACCTGCACTAAGTCGCGTATATAGTGACAATCAACTTCAATGTGTTTCGTTCTCTCATGAAAAACAGGATTGTTAGCTATATGGGTAGTTGCTCGATTATCACACATCATCAACATTGGGGATGGAATCAACACTTGTAGATCTTTTAGAATGGACCTAACCCACATCATTTCAGTAGCAGTTTGAGCCATAGCTCTATATTCTGATTCAACACTGGAACGAGCTACCACAGTTTGTTTCTTACTTCTCCAAGTAATTAAGTTTCCTCCGACAAACACGCAGAACCCTGTGGTGGACTTTCTATCATCGATGGCCCCTGCATAGTCTGCATCTGAATATGTAATTATATCAAGGTTGGAGCCTTGTCCATATAGCAATCCCTTTCCAGGAGAGGATTTCAAATACCTGAGAATCATCATAGCTGCCTACCAATGCACCCGAGTAGGTTTGTCCATGAATTGGCTTATCTTACTCACTGCTAAGGAGATATCTGGCCGTGTTACAGTGACATAGAAGTTTGCCAACCAGGGATCTAAAACTTCCACTGTCAATAGGTTCTGCTTCTTCATCATACATATGCAGTTTAGGATCCATTGGTATATTGGCTGGTTTGGCGCCTAACATCCTTGTTTCCTGCAGTAGATCAAGTATATACTTTCTTTGTGATAGGACTAACCCCTCATTGTTTCTGTCCACTTCTATGCCCAAGAAATATCTAAGAAAACCAAGATCTTTTGTGATAAAATGCTTCTGAAGATGAATCTTTGTGTTTGAGATATCCTTTGCACTACTCCCTGTAAGGATAATATCATCTACATATACAACCATAACCACAATATCAGCGGAGGTTTTCTTGATAAACAAGAAGTGATCTGAAGATGACCTGTTGAAGCCAAATGCAAACATAATTTCAAATAACTTCTGAAACCATGCACGTGGACTTTAAGACCGTATATAGCTTTCTTTAGTTTGCACACCTTGCTACACTCCCCCTGAACCTCAAACCAGGGAGGTTGCTACATGTACACTGCCTCAGATAGATCTCCATATAAGAAGGCGTTTTTCACATCTAACTGACATAAACTCCATCCATAATGGACAGCTACAGATATGACCAACCGAATAGTCCCAAGACGGGCTACTGGAGAAAAGGTCTCAAAAAAGTCAACTTCATATGTTTGAGTATACCCTTTAGCGACCAACCGGGCCTTGTACCTTTCAATTGAGCCATCTGAGTTGTACTTAATGGTGTAGACCCACTTACATCCAACGATATCTGCATCAGTGAGAGGAACAACCAAATCCCATGTGTCACATGAGAGCAAGGCATCCATCTCGACCTGCATTGCTTGCTTCCACTTAGGATCTAATAATGCTTGTTGATGATTAAGTGGGACAGAAGTGGCAGATAAAGCAGAGATAAAATTCCTCAAGTGAACCCCAAGTCGTGCCTCAGTAACAAACTTGGAGATAGGATGTAATGTGCATTGCCTTTTACCTTTTCTGAGAGCAATAGGTCTGTCATCAACATTAGACATCATAATATTTTCAGGAGAACTCACTTCTGAAGAAGGCGATGGTGTAGGTGTTGATTCAGGTAGTGATCTGCGAGTGTACACCAGAGGAGGAACCTGGTACCGAGCAAATGTGGGAGACTGAGAATGAGAGATAGACTTAGAAAATGACTCCAAAGGAAAAGGAGGAATGGGAAGAGGCAGGGTATCACCCTATTCAACATGCAGTCTGGATGCAGTGGTAGAAAAATAAGGAACAGATTCAAAGAAAGATACATTTACACTAACATACTCTCGCCGGGAGATGGGATCATAGCACCGGTAGCCTTTTTGATTTTTCGGATATCCAAGAAATACACACTTGATAGCTTGGGCAGACAATTTATCACGGTTAGGTCCAAGTTTATGAACAAAGGAAACACATCCAAATACTTTGGGAGAAATCGGGAACAAAGGAGCATTAGGATAGAGAATGTGCAAGGGAATTTATTCTTCCAAAGATGAAGATGGCATACGATTAATGAGATAACAAGCGATGAGAACAGCGTCCCTCCGGTATGAGGATGGCATATTTGATTGCAACATAAGGGTGCGAGCTACATCTAGAAGATGCCTATGTTTTCTTTCAGCAACGCCATTTTGCTGAGATGTATGGGCACAAGTAGTTTGAGGACGAATGTCACGGCTTCGATAAAATTGTAACAATTCATTGGATTTGAACTCAAGAGCATTATCTGTGCGGATAATCTTGACGAGAGACTGAAACTGAGTCTTTATTTCAATAATTAAAGATATAAGAATGGAGACAACCTCAGACCTTTCTTTTATTAAGAAAACCCATGACAATCTGAAAAAATCATCAACAATAACTAAGTAATAACGACACTGAGACCGACTAGGTACTCTACTAGGTCCCCATACATCAACATGCAAAATCTCAAACATTGTTTGACTCGATGGACTCTGACGAGAAGGAAAGGAGCTTCTGTGATGTTTGCCCAATTGACAGGCGTCACACTGGAATGAATCAGATGGAGAAATCTGAGGAATAAGTCTACGAAGCTTTGGCAAAGGAACATAACCAAGACGGAGATGCCACTGATAGGTACTGGAAGATGGCTCAGACACAGAATTCATGGATCCAACCGGTTGATGTAGATAATAGACACCACCCTCCTCATGGCCTCCACCAATCTGCTTCCCCATCAGCAAGTCTTGAAAAATGCAACAAACAAGATCAAATATCACCCTACAATTATTCTCCTTAGCAATACGACTAACAGATAGTAAGTTCTGAGGAAATGAAAGAGCATGAAGGACATTAGTCAATTGAAGTGTGGGGGATATAGGAATGTTTCCTTGGCCTACAACAGGAGAAGATTACCCATCAGCAAGTATAACATTGCGAGGTTCTGCAATAAGATGTAGCTTAGAAAAATTATGGGAAATCCCACACAAATGTCTAGAGGCGCCAGAATCAATAATCCATCTACTACCTTGATAACTCAGGCTATCACCTGTAGAGCATGCCACATCAGCAACAGGCATAGGGGCACTCAAACTGGGAAGCCGGTGAGACATCAGTTCATTATACTTTGCACGACTGAGGATAACCGAATCGCTGGAGGAGGTAGTATGGTTCTCTGCCTCGAGATTAACAACTTGAGCCTTGGATGTATTCGGCTTAGGTGATGGAATAGGAGGTCGACCAGTCTTATCCCAGCACCTATCTTCAAGATATCCAATTTTACCACAATATGTACATTGAGGTCTTCCTCTACCTCCAGTACTATGACCTCGATCTCTTCCTCGAAAACTCAAGAAAGTACCTCTTCCACGACTTGAGGTGATTGCTAGGGCAGATGCCTGTGATTCAGAACGAGTTTGAGGAAGAGTGATGGCAAGCCTACTCTGACGATTATAGGACTATGCAAGAGTAGGAACATCAGAACTCGTTAGCATTTGGACTTTGGCAACCGAGAATTCCGATGACAACCCTATAAGAAAACGAGCAACCATAGTCTGCTCCTGATGGATCTTCTATTTGGTGCAGCATAAGGGTCTGTGTGCATTTAGCCTCTCAAAAGCAGATTTAACTGAGGCATAGTATTGTGCTAAAGTTTGATCTCCTTGTTGCAACTGATAAATCTCCTGCTCAACTTGTAGAATACGACTCACATTAGTTTCATGAGAATATATATCACGAAGATTGTCCCACGTTTGTTTAGCTGAGGTGTAATAAATCAGTCCATCAGCTATATGTGGTTGTACACTGTTCATTATCCATGACATCACGATGTCATTGTCTTCATCCCAGGTGACATATTTTCCTATTCTTTCAGTGGGCTCCAATTCCAACAAGACGTGTTTTTTCCGATGACCGGAAACAGACATTATGAAGGTGCGAGACCACCTCGCATAATTCGAATCATCTAGCTTAACTGAACATCCATATGAAAATGGATTTGCAAAGGCCTTATATTCACCAATGGCCTCTCCCTTTTGATGATTATCTAAAGCACGTGACTCACCCATGTAAAATTTCTTTCACCCGGGGCAACCAAAAAAAAATTAGCCAACCAACTATTTATGTGAAACAATAATCTCCTGCATACTTTGTTTCAGATCACTACCACGACAACCAAAGGTTAAACAACGACTATCAACTTCGAGATTGAAAACAACTACCATTTAATCTTCCAAAGCAAAGATCTGTTCCCAAACATTCAACAGTGATTGATCCCTATTTTTAAATCTGATCGCCGACTGCAATAGTTCAACTGCATCCATTAAAATAATGCTAAACCCAAGACGATATCAATCTGATCTAACCTTGATCTATAAAATTTTTAATCCATTCGATGTCTTCAGACGCAATCTACAATCAGCAGTTGCAGCGTCTTCAAGCCATTTCAGCAGCTTCTCCACGATCAACATCAGCACACGATCACGATCGGTAAGTGACCTCCACACCAAAAAAACACGATCACAGTTTCAGCAGCTTCTCCACGATCAACACCAGCACACGATCATGATCGGTAAGTGACCTCCTCACCAGAAAAAAAACACGATCACGGCAGCATAGTTTTTGTTTTTGCTTTTTTTTTAACAGCGTCGCCCCATCTACGGCATCCAGTCCTTCACGTTCAGCAGCAGCAGTATCATCCCAGAAGGGAGACCCGCTCTGATACCATGTTGATTTCTTTCAGCCCTAGGTTCGATTTCAAAGAGACGAGAGAGAGAGAGAGAGGGAGCTCATTGATTCATTAACCCTAATCACCTATTTAAAGAGGTGATTAGGTGTAACACAATAACAAGTAGGCATACGTAATTATGCTTAATTACGTATGACCACCTCAAGACATATGAATATTACTTTTAACAATATATATATATAGATATATATGTAAACATATATATACATATATAGTATGTTTTGAAAGGAAATGTATGGAAATGTATGGTTTTTTCTAAAATAGTATTTTAACCATCATTGAACTTATTTAAGGAAACTAGATATATGTAGTATGTTTTGAATCTTGAAGCCTTTTTTTTTAAAATAACTCTAATATATATATATATATATATACATATGTATATATATATATATGTATATATATATAACCATGAATTATTTATTCTAGATGTTTCGTCAATCATTGTCTTATCTTAATGATTTGATAATGATGTCTTATTTTATAAAATATAAACTTGTTTTTCACACATATGTATATATATATGATAATCGTCAAAATACAATTTGTATTTCATCCTTGATAGACATGCATATTCATGTTTGAAATTCTCGATTCGTTACATGCTTAAAAATGTAAAATTTTATAAAATCATTTGCATATATGCTTAAACTTGATTGAAAGCATGTTTATTTTATGAGACATATGGCTTTAATTATGGCTTTAATTATTGCATGAGTGCTTTTTCTATGAGAATGTATGCACTTAGTCTCTTATATTGTTTCTTTTATCTATGCATATGCCTTGGTTCCTTGTTAAAACTCTCTTGTGTCATCTTTTGAAGATATGTATTTTTGTATTACAATTGATAGCATTAAGATGTTCTCAATGTTTGAGAATGGTTCTAGATTTTTCATCTCTAGATTGTCGTGAATACATTTTGATAACCGTTTTGTAATGCTTTTTAAGCATTCTTTTACATAAATAAAATTGTTTATTCACGTGTGTTGTTCTTCTTTTACCCTTTTTATGGGTTTTGCTTAAAGTGTCTTTTAGACACCTCCTTTTGAGTGTTCAAAGAACATTTGTGGAAGACCACCTTGCTTCATCACATGATAACTCAATGTTTTCTAAAATATGATTACATTATGATAAATGATTTCATAACCTTCTTTTGGCTTCATCCCTTAGTGGGTGTGTGTACTCGCACTTTATGTGCATGTTTATTGGTTCATTATTGAACCTATTGCATTCAAAATCATCTTCTTGTGTGGGTTCTATCCCACTTTAATGAGATATTTTCTCTATTTTATGTATGCCTTTCTGAGCATGTTGTACTATGAAAGCTTTCGTGAGCTTCCTCTTCTTACATGATATAGAAATTTCATATGTATTATTTGCTTAATGTTTCATGATAAGTCTTTTTTGGTATAAATTAAAGAATTGATCATGATTAAGCATAATTCGTGTTTATGCAAAATTGTTGTTATGAGGCATATTGTTGTGATTGATTATATTGGACCTTTGATTCTATTTTTAATCGGTCCTCTTTGTAAAAACTTCTATTTGAAAAATGATTCCCTTAAGTGTTTATTGCCTTTTTATGGCATTTATATTTGTTCATCACATGTTATTTAATGCATCATTTGTTTGGCCTTATTATTGTTATATTAGAGATGTTTGTTGAGGTGAGTTATGTGCACCTCGTGTTATGTTATTTTAGATTGTCAACTTGTAGTTTGACTCTAAAATGACTTGTTATGTGATCTCTAATTATGAGTGTGTCACTCATTTATTTTGGCCATTGATTTTATTATGGATGCTCTTAATGTGATGGATGTCTAAAGTTTGAAACCATAAGTGTTTTAAGATATATTGAAATTGATAATCTGTTAAATGTTTGTCATTACAAGTCTTATTGCCTCAAAAGTTTTCTTCTTTTATAACTCTTATCTAAGTGTCATCATATGTAGACAAAATTTTTATTACACCTTTGTGTGTTGGTAGCCCTTTGTTGGCTTTGTTCTCTTGGTCTAGTAGCTGAACACACTTGTCTTGAGTGTTATTATATGTAGACAAGACACGTTGATTCACACCATGGTGTGTGATTTTAGTCCATGTTGGCATTTGTGTCCTTGTTCTAGTCACTGAGATGTATGCCCATGGTTGACTTCTTTCACTCATTTCAAGTGACATTTTATGTAGACAAGAGATGTATTTGTTTTAGCCCATGGTTGGCTTGATACTTTTGTTTTAGTAGCTGAACATACTTGATTTTGAGTGTTTTTACGAAAACAAGAGATGTTTTTGATCCATATTGGCTTGTATTCTCTTGTTCTTGTCGTTGATACACTCATTTCAAGTATTATTACATGTAGACAAGAGGTGTTTATACATACTTTTGTGTGTGTATTTTGGCTTTTAATGGCATTATGATTATGTTCTTGTTCTAGTAGTTTATACACTTCATTTGTGGGTTTTGGAGGACTAATGAGGTAGTTGCTTGTAATGGATGAACTATTATTGAAATTTGTGAAATTTCATTCAGATTTTGTTTTTTAAAGATACAAGTGAATCATATCATTAATATGCATATTTTAAAATCAAATTGATTTTTTGGCATTTAATCTACATATTAAGTGCTTATGGTTTTGGCTACCTTTGTATTTAATATGTAAAATGAGTTTTTGTAATTGCAATCATTTGAGTGAGATGTTCCTAAATGTGTAAGGTTCTCGACTAAAATAACACTCATTATCTTGACTCTTGGGTGGATGTTTTTTAGATCATGTCCTTGCAAGTTCACATATGGCATTTGTTTGGCATAGAATTTCTTCTCTCTAAGATGTGAGAGAAATCATTAACTCATCTTTTGTTGATAAAATGTCTCCCTATTGGTGATCTATGTGTGTTAAACATGCTTTCTTTTGTATGCTTTTGTACACTTCCCTTGTGAGTAATTTGTTCGTATGTGAACATTGTCTTCTTAGATATATTTCTAGTACATGAAATTTTTTACTTTATCTTAATACAAATCTCATATTTTGTGTGTCTTTGTGCACTTGTGAGTGTTCTCCGTGCACACACTCCTTACTTCCAAATATTGATAAAACCCTTTGTAAGAATGATTTTGGGAGCCTTAGTGCTCACCTATTCTAAGAAATTCAATCTTTTGTATTTGTGGGTGTCCCCTTTGTACCTTTGGGTACTTTTATTCAAGTGTTCGTGGTGTGTCTTTGCACACGTATTCCTTTGTGGTGTTGGTGCTTAAAGTGCACATCTTTGGAGGCATTTTCACATAGTTCTTGGAGATATTTTTGGACAAATGTTCTTAGTGTGGCCTTTGTGCACTTATCTTTCTTCAAGAACTTAGTGTGTTTTATCAATGTTTAAGGTTAATTCGTGTTTTGCATAAATACTCAATCAAAATGCATAAATTATCTTTTGAATCATTGTCCTTCTTAATCAATGTTATGGTCTATTATCCATTTTTTGATATCTCTTATTTGATTAAGATACAAAGGTACTTTTTACTTAGAGTTTTTATGGCTTGTTCCACAGGATCTTCAGGATGGGATGAATGAAGCATCTATGATACATCGTGAAAGGAGCTTGGGGATGATCATTAAAGATAGTTAAAGGCTGACAGATGCAAAGTTCTTGCATGTGCTATAATGTTGGTGGCTTTCATTAAAGATTTTTTTGAAGACTGGAACCCTCATTTTGTATCTTCAAACTTCTCGTTATCCCCACGCAAAGTTTGAGGGGGGGTGTTAAAATATATGTAATCATATATACATATATATGTATATATATACATATATATGTGTATATATATATATGTATTTATCTCATCATACCCGATAAAGGGTATTTTTGTAATTCTGCCTATTAGGGGTATTTTAGTCTTTTTACATCTTTTTACATGTATTTTATTTTACATTTTTTTCATTTATTGTAAAATGCATTTAATGCATTGCATTGGGGGTTTCCAACCAAAGGAGTCATTGGACCCCCAACGGTCACAAACAGTGTTTTAAAACTCGCCGAGTCAACTCGTTGACTCGGCTCGCCCCTCTAGCGAGTCAACTCGGCAAGGCAAACTCGGTTTGCCAAAACTAGGGCTTGACTCGGCCTGACTCGGCTTGACTCGACCGGACTCGGGCGAGTTTTGGGATGTTTGAAATTTGTTTTTTGAGTTTCAAATTACAGTTTCGAAATATATAAGTACATATATTTTAACAAGGGTTACCCCCAGATTTTGTATAAAAAAGAAAATAAAAATCATTTAAAGATAAAAAAGCATTTAAATCCATAGAATAAAATTGCCATGTTGTTCGAACTACTGTTCACCCTGTGTTATCAACTTATTCTAGCAAAATATTTTAAAGAAATGATTCTCACTATATAGCGCAGGTCAACTGTGTCTATGGAAAGTCACATTTAGGTTTCATCATCCATTTGTTATGTGAACCAGCATTGTACATATTCAAATATTAGTAGTCTTTTTATAGTTGTGCCATTAATATATTTCCTGCATAGTTTTATACATGAGAAAATTGCTTATTTATGTTGATATTGGGCATTCTGTAAACTTTCAATATGCACATATATCCCTGTTTTACATTTGTGGATTTGTTAGAGAGGGAATTAAAACTTTTAAAACAAGCTAGCATATATGATTGGCCATTTTAGGAACCTTAGGTAGTAGCAGACTGAACTCATGGTGACCAAATCCTCTAATTCAAGTCATGAATTAGGCAAAATGCTTGTATAGATATCAAATTCAATTATTCAAGCAAACCTCTATAGCTCTTTGCAGTTGTTTTTATATTCTTAGAGACATTTGGAGACTATGTTTACTCAAAAACATGGTTTCAGACAAATTATATATTGTTTTTCTTTTAAAATCAAAAGTTAACAAAACCCGGTCCGAGTCACCGAGTTGACCCGCCGAGTCACGAGTCAATAAAGAACGAGTCGAGTTCCGAGTCACGGGTTTTAAAACCTTGGTCACAAATATGACCGTTGGGGGCCCAACGAGTCCCCTTTTGGGCCTCCCAATGTTCTCTCTCTCTCTCACTCTTTTCTCACTCTTTCTCTCACTCCTTTGTGTATAAACAGAGGGGTATTCCCCTATGTAAGGTATGGACTTTTAGGCCCTCATTCAATAAAGCATATGCAACTTATGCCTCTTCGTAGGCTTATTGTGGTGTCCCTTAGTGGACCATTTTGTTATTCCCCATTGTGGGTTGTGTTTGTCCAATGTTGGGCCTTATGAATGCATTATGCATTCTTGTAATTCATTTCTGCATACTTTCTAACAAGTGTGTGGGATAAGACCTTATCTCAATATATACAATGGCATGTTATAGGATTTAAGAGAAAAAAGGTTTAACACCATAAGCATTTCATACAATTGAGAAACACTTAGAGGTGAGGCAAGGGATAACCACCATACATAAATTAACAATATAATGTAAGGAATTTCTACAAATGATACTTTATTCCCCTGTTTGGATGTTTTTATAAATAGTTCCTCGCTATTACTATTTATTTTAAACAAGTTTTTGTGTTTGGTAGTTTTATCATTTTTTAACAGGTTCTCATAAATACAAGTAGAAAGCACCACCTTTTTTAAAAAATAAGGGGGACCTACTTTTTCTTTCTACCGCAATTTATCTTCTACAATTTGATCACCACCACCATCACTTCTTCATCACCACCACCACTACCACTACCGCTATCATCACCATCACCACCCATAGTTCACCACTACCCATCACCATCAACACCCATAGTTCACCACCACCACTTATTCATCTTGTGACCACCATCCACCACCACCTCTCAGTCTTCCATACCAAAACCTTCATCACCCCATCAATACCAAAACCATCACCACTACGTACCCAATCTTCATCTTTTCTATGCCTCTTTTTCATCCTCTCCCATTGACCTCTTATCTCCCTTTCTTTTCCATTCTGGCTTAAATAGTTTGTGATCCAAACATTCAATTAATTATAAATAAAGGAAAGATTCTTTTTTATATTATGTCCTATAAATTCTAAGCAATTCAGCAAGTGTAGAATGAACATCTTTCAAGTAACATATGAAAAACTCAAACTGATAGATAAGTATAACCGGTAAATAGAAATACTGCAGAACCAGTATTAACCAAAAGTAGATGAAAATGATATGCATTAGACTAGAAATACTAAGTAGTTTGCACACAAAAGAGTATCCAGTATAATACTACTATCAAATCCACATGAAACAGGTTAACAGGAAAGGTCTAAACATGCATAAGAAACCGAAATGAAGAGTGGAGGAAAAGACAAAAACTAAACTAGACTCCAGACTCTAGAATGGCATAGTACATCATGTCATCATTTCATCATTAAAACATTCACATGAAACATTGATTTATCCTTCATTTTCAGTTTCCAGTATCACTCAGATTTTTATCCACTCTCTTCATCAGTATTCTTTTCCTCTTTGGAGGGGAAGATATATTATTTTTTATGAGAAAATACTGTTTTTCTGCCCTTGTTATCAAGATTATTCCTCAGGTGTACCAAACTATAAGATCTCACAGTTCTCTTTATCCTGGCAACATGGTATTTTAATGTATAAACCAAACCACCAGTATCATGAAAAGAATATTTGCATTTTTCTCTGTTTGTCTCATCATTCAAAGTCGGTATTGCACAGAGTTACCGGAAACGCCTAGGTAACTGGGGAAGCGCACTTCCCCGAAGCGCGCTTTTTTTATGGGAAGCGCGCTTCCCCCTCTCTTCCCCCATTTTTTTCCATTTTTTTTGAATTTTTATTTTTATTTTGGTTTTTTTCTTTTCTTTTGTCGCTTCTCCCTCGCTTCCTGATTCGCTCCTAAGTCGCCCCACGCTTCCCGCTTCCTAAAATTTTGAAAGTGCCTCGCTTCCCGCTCCCCCTTCCTAAACAGGCAACCATGGTATTGCATCACAAAATCATCATGTTGAAATATTGGATCCTTTCTCAAAGACAACTTGGGAAAAAGGGAAATAGCAAAAGTGTATGGAAACTCCTAAAAAACACAAGCCTACAACATTCAGTTTAACATAAAGCTCGTAACTATGGTTTCAGAAGAACCTGTTCCAATCAACAGTATCTGAAATAGATACATATTGAACGATAAAAAAGATGGAAGGATATGATTTCATGCTGGAGAAGAACCTAAATCAACAGTACCAAATTAATGCATCAGCACCATGGGCTATTTCTGAGTTAGCTGACAGTATAAAGCAGTTGTGTGAACCACCAGTGCACCTTGTACTGTTCCCCACTGTTTGAAGCAAAGGTCCCACCCCTTGGAGCTCAACTGCTCAAGCATTTGCTAGGTCACTTTGGTATGCCACTTTCATCACTGGCGGTGAAGAGGAAATTTCCAAACATATCAAGTGCATTCACATTGTATCATAAAGAGGGAATTATCAAGCACCTCAGTGCAATATACATTTGTGACAGGTTTACTTAATAGCAGATGGTCTTATCCTTCTCCCCATTTAGATCACCCAATTCTCCACATTCTCAGTTTACCACAATGAGAACTACAGGCTGATTGTTACACCTTTTATAGTTCCTAATGTAGTAACATAACATTTTCTGACTGTCGAAAAAAACATGTGATCAATAGGGTACTTGTTAAAAAAAAGATGAAGAGATGGTGACTCATTTCTTTGTGTTTGATTTTCAGGTTAAAGAATAACAAGTGGATATTGATGAACACTGGTTGACATCTAGTCAGAACTGCTGAGTTACGTAGTTAATCAAGTTGATTTAAATAGCCCAATAAGATATAGCATGTTTCTCTTTTATAGGCCGCCATTATTCATCAACTTCACACAGATACTTTATCTCTTGCACATTAAAAGAAAATTATTCTTGTTCTTAAAAAAGAAGCAGCAAAAGAATCATATTGATCAACATAAAAACAACATTTGATCAATCACTAGTTCCCTTAAGGGGCTGTCCCAGGACGAACCCAAGTATCAGAGCAATGTCGAGATTAATCATGATCTTTCGGGAATATAATGCAAGACCCAGCTAATCCCACTAGTCCACGTAACCAGGTGGATAAAAACACATCATAATATGATCATAAGGATTGCAGTTACAAGGTTTCTCGGTATATTTAGTGTCTCAACCAGTGATTCATATTTCTATTGAACTCCAAAGAGATGTTATGCTACAATAATTAACTGGTCAAACAAGAAATGCATTGACAAGAGAAGAATGTGAGACGGGAAAGGAAGGATTTTGATGAAGAACATACCACTCATAGAATTGTCATTATCCAAAATCATGTCAAGTGCATAATCGTAGTAGGTGACCAGTCCAGGAAGACCACACAAGTTGAATTCATCATGTATGTAATCCTCATCAACTTCGCAGAGGAACCCATTGCCTCTTAGTCCACAAAACCAAGTAATCCATGAAGAATCATCAGCCTCTGAGTTACTAAGATCTGTCCCCTCACTTCCAGTATCTGAGGGCTCTTTAGTGAAGGATGGAAAGAAGAGAAGAAAAACAAAAAGGAAAAAGAAAAAAAAGGAGGGGGGAAAACTGCATAAGAGCCTTCTCGTAAAGTAAAAAAGTGCACAAAATGAAAAACTGGAAACTGAAGACAGATGAGAGTGAGAACTAGGACCAAGGTAAGGTCTTTGTAAAGCAACAGGCCGTGGCAAAGATCGATAGAAACCAACAATTTCAATACCAAAAGGGCACGAATTATAATTCCAAGTAGGTAGACGTCTCCAAGAAAACCAAAAGATTCATGAAAAGAACGGCTATCACAAAAGTTGAGATAAATAGCAGGCTTAAAATAGAGGAAAAATTAGAGGGCCAATCTTCGGCTACAAGTCTGGCATGCGTATTTCAGGAAACACAATCAACATCATCATCATCGAATAAATTGCGCATCAAGAAAAGGCAAAGGCCAGAAAGGAGTGTCGGATTTTACATCTCCTAAACCCTCAATCCGATGGTAAGTACCCAAAAAGTTATACGGAAGGGATTTCCAGACTAGGGCATCTTCAAGACCCATCAACTTGAAAGCATCCGCAATTGTCTGTTTCAGAGGAAGCCCCCCACCCATAAGAGAGAGAGAGAGAGAGTTACCGATGGTTGGACGGGAGTTGGGTTTGGTGTCTTTAGGTCTGGGGAGGGAGGAAGAGGCGTGGTCCGATCGCTTCTTGGGTGCAAGCGACTCGGCGGACGCATTGGCGGATGAGACTTTGGCGGCTGGCCTTGGGTTCAAATCCTCGCCTCCACCTCCTCCACCTCCACATCCACCTCCACCCACGAAGACGTTGAAATTGTTGGAATTGAACCTGGCCCCACCCCGCAACGAAGAAGAACCATTCTTCAACATTATTGCTACTGCTGTTATCAGCAGCAGCAGCACCACCGACAGCACCACTCTCCCGTGTTATTAATTGGCAAAATTATTACAAACGTCTTTTTTTTTTCAACCCTCCTCTTTTGCTGTTCGGGGGTTCGAATGAGTGCAACGTATATAAGCACGTGGGGGTACCTTTTCCCACCATCTTTTGCCAAAAAAAAAAAAAAAACTAAGATTCGAGAAAAAGACAAAAATATCTTTCATTTAGAAAAATGAAATGATGGTTCGAGATCCTCCATCTAGAAAAGTCAAACACCAATTCGAGAACGATATTAAGTCTTCAAAGTCCAAACGTTTTGTTTTCGTCTTAAGCAGTAAACTTTTGCAACTTCTGTTGTAACAGAAGCTCCATTTGTCGTCATCTGTGCTCATCGGACCCTCCTTTGTCGTCGTCTGCTTCCACCGAAGCACCATTTGTCATTGTCTACTGTCGTCGAAGCACCCTTTGTTGTCGTCTGCTACTGTCGAAGCATCCTTTGCCATCATCTGCGCAGTGACAGCATCGTTGCCACCATCGGCTGCATCTACCTTTTGGGTGTTTCTCCTCCACTGTTGGATTACCAAAACTTCTTTCATTTCGGTGAGTTTCGTGTAAAGTTTCGTGATGCAAACAAATTCATTTGTAAATCTGAATGTTAAATCTTACAACTTGTTGTACTGTTGATGCTAAATAACACTTATTTTTATACTGAAATAAATCGATTCGTACCTATCCACCTTCTGAGTGTCGAAAAACAATTGACACGATTTATTCTTATGAAGGTCAAACATTTCAACGATATATACTTATGAAGGCTTAACTTCTACAATGATTTATACGTTGGAATGCAGCAATGATTTATAGATTTAATACAGTAGCGATTTATACGCTCGATGCAGCAACGATTTATATGTTCGAAGCAGTAATGATTTAATGAAACTACCATGATTTGTACTTAAGTTTGATAAATCATACAACAATGTTTATGTATGAAGCTCAAACGTTACAACGATATGTACTTATGAAGGTTGCGATATATACAATGATTTGTAAGTTTGAAGCAGCAACGATTTATATATTTAAAGCAGTAGCGATGTGTATTTATGAAGTTACATCGATTTGTACTTAAGTTTGCTAAATCTTACAATAATGTTTACTTATGATGCCAAATATTGTGACGATTTGTAATGTCGGTGATTGTTTAACGAATGAGATAATTTATATTATTATATAATTGGGGAGGCGATTGTAACATATAATGATGCGGTTAAATTTATGTGTTGTGCAAGTTAGCAATGTCTAAAGCTCATCAAACAAGAAATCATCTATCGTTCTATAGGATGATTATTAGAAAAGTTTTTCGTGAGTCTCATCTATATAAGCGTTATGAAAGGTACCAAAATATAATGAAGATTGAGAATGATAAAGACAGGGACAAAGCGTTATAATTATATTATGTGGAGGATTATCCATCAGATATTGAGGCTGAAGAGTAAATGAAGAATGAGAAAAAACTAAAGATGAAGAAGAATAAGAAGGAGAAGGATGACGAAGAGAAGGAAAAGCAAAGAAAGAAGGAGGAGGAGAATGAAAAGCAAAGGCAAATGAAGAAGGAGGAGGAGGAGAGGAAAAGGCAAAAGAAGAAGGTGGATGAGAAGGAAAGGCAAAGAAAGAAAAAGGAGTAGAATGAAAAGCAAAGGAATAAAAGGCAAGTGAAGAAGTAGGAGGAGGAGAGGGAAATGCAAAAAAAGAATAAGGAGGAGGAGAGGGGAAAACAATTTAAGAAGGAGGAGGAGTTAGACAAGGAAAGGCAAATGATGAAGCAAGAATATTTTCAAAAGCAAAGAAAGAAAAGGCAAATGAAGGAGGAGAGGGAAAGACGAAAAAAGAATAAGGAGAGAGAAAGGTAATTGAAGAAGGAAGAGGAAGAGAAGGAAAGACAAATGATGAAGATGGAAGAGGAAAGGCAAAGGAAGAAGCATCAAGATAAGGAAGAGAAGGAAAGGCAAATGAAGGAGAAGGAGGACGAGGAAGAGAAGAAAAGAGAAAGGAAAATGAAAAAGCAAGAGAAGGAAATAGAAAGGAAGGAAGAAATTGAAAAGCATAGGAGGTTGGCGAATGAGCAAAGGAAGGAAGAAGTAGAAAAGTAGAGGGAGGCGACAGAGCAACAAGAAAGGCAGAGAATGGAGGAAGGGGATGAAGAGGAGAAAAGTGTGACCAAGGTACGTAAATTGATCATGTCTGGCATGATTTACTGTGATAGGTATTACTGTGATAGCGATTAGTGTGAACGATTTATTGTTATAGGTAGGATTCTGTATAGCGATTATTGTGATAGTGATTACTATATATAGTGATTACTGTAATAGCGTGTGTGCAACGATTATTATTTATAGTGATTATTGTGTATAACGACGTGTAGAAGTACAAATGGAACTAATTTATAATTGATACGAATAATGTGAGATCAGAAGAGAAGTAGAGCACCAGGTGAAAAGCTCAGAGGGCAGTGTCAGTGACTTGTAGTTCTGTCGTGGTATGGACAACTGAGTGAATATCAGAATGATCGATTACGAATTATGCACTTTGGCGGCCTTTTGGACCAGCATTATTTTGAAACGTGCTGGAACACCATGACCCACCTGATAAATAAGTGGAATCATCAAACGAAGACATTCCAGTTTGATTCTTTTGAGATCACCATGACCCTAGAAGATGTGGCGTAGATTACTGGCCTTAAGTGCCATGGAAGTGTTATCCTATTACAGAATTCAAATTATAACGCAAGAGAATATCGGTAGGCACTCAAGGATGTTGAGAAACCATTACCTTAGAACCGAAGAAATTTCTTATGCCATGTACTTCGAGCTTCGGCTTGAGTATATCGACATATCTTGATTGAAATTAGATTATCTAAACCATAGAGTTAAGATTAAGGTCCTACAAGCCTTTTCAAATATTTGCATTTAGAGTCAGTTTCTAAGGAGTGTTGTTTTGTATATCGTTGCGTGTATAATTTTGCTTCTCTTATGGATATTATCTTGTAAATTCTCATTTACTTCACCTTTTTCGAACCCTGTATATTTATTTCAAAATTTCCTCTATTTTCTCAAAATCCAGGTATATATTTCTATTTCCTTATTTCTTTAATATAATTTTTCTAATCCCTGGATATTGATTTTCATTTTTTCTCTATTTTCTCAAAATCCAAGTGTATATTTCTCCCTCTTTATTTCTTCAGAATAATTTTCTTAAACCCTAGATATGTTTCAAAATTTTTCTATATTTCTCAAAATCTAGGTATATATTTTCTTTTCTTTATAAATTTTTAAAAACCCTAGATATTCTTTTTAAAATTTCCCCCCTAAACCCTACAACCGTAAACCCTAAACCCTACAACATAAAATCCTAAAACCCTAAACCCTAAACCCTAAACCCTAAAACCTTACATAAAACCCTACAACCCTAAACCCTAAACACAAAAACCTACAACCCTAAACCCTAAAACCCTAAACACAAAAACCTATAACCCTAAACCCTACAACATAAAACCTTAAAACCCTACAACATAAAGCCCTAAACACAAAAACCTACAACCCTAAACCCTACAACATAAAATCCTAAAACCCTAAACCTCAAACCCTATAATATAAAACCCTAAACCCTACAACATAAAACCCTAAACCCTACAACATAAAACCCTAAACCCTAAACCCTAAACCCTAAAAATTAAGCAAATCACGTTAGTACATAGCCTTTATACGTATAAATCGTTTCAGGCTTTTATCAAGGTTTTTGTAAATCGTGATAGGAAGACCATTAAAGTAAATATTGCGATTCACGTAATGACGTCTATGTCCACCACAATGATTTGCCTTTCTTACTATAATATTGTTAAATCGATGTTGCTGCAAGTTGATTTATATTTATCAAGTTACCTCGATTTGTTTTTTACCAATAAACATTATGTCAAGTTGTTTTTTCTTTCTCTTTTTCGCCTTTTATCAGTCATTGTGTAAATCGCTAAACGCTACAACAAACAATTATAACCGGTTGCAAGACAATCGGTATCAAGCAAATAGCACGTAGCCTTCATACGTACAAATCGTTTCAGCCTTTTATCGATCATTATGTAAATCACTAAACGTGATTGAAAAGCTCGTAAAAGTAAATAATAATTTCTACAGTACACAACGCTAAACGGTTCTTCAATTTCTATTTATGAAGGCTAAAGATATTATGGTAGCATTTGTCTCCCCATATTCTGCACCTGCTCGTAAAAGAAAATCGTGATGGGATAAATCATTTCCTCTTTATGTCATTGGCTGTATAAATCATGTTAGAACACTTCTTCTAAAAAATAAATCGTTATCTATTATAAAATATTTTGTTACTGGTATCAAGCAAATTGTTGTACATGTACTGTATCTGAATCATTGTACAGATCATGATAGAACACTTTCTATAAAAAACAAATCGCGATCGCTTATACAACTGGTTGCAAGCCAATCATGATCTCTTATAAAAAACAAATCATGATCACTTTTATTTATGAAGGTCGAACATTACAACGATCTGTTCATTGGCACTTATGTGTTATACTTATTAAAAAAAGAATTAAAGAATGTCATGTTATAAAAAAGAATTATAAAATTACAACAAAGAATTATAGAATTACAACAAATAATTATCGGGATAAAAAGAATCGTTATCATTTATTCAGTGGCACTTGACGACTCAGATGGACTATGATATATAAATTGTCTCTTTCTTTTTCTTGGTGGATTCTCTATCCTCGGTGGCTTCTTGGTTCCCTCGATCTTATTATAAACATTGCTCATCATCTCTACCAGTGTATCATATTGTGACCGTATTTGTCTCCCCAAATTCCTCAACTACTTCCGTAAGTCCTTATTCTCTCTCTCCAACATCTCGAACCTTATGGCAATGACTACCTTCTCTTTTGTGAACTGTGTTCGCTCCTCAACGTGTACTACAACTGAGGTAGTCGTTATTATAGACAGAGAGAGACAATGAACGTGTTTTCTATGCTGAGAGATGACATGATAGGGGACAAGAGGGACACATGGGTTCTCAATATTCTCAATCTCAAGATTTCAATGCATGGGTTCCCAATATTTTTGGAAATAGTTGGGATCATATTGTTGTTTTTTATAATCATACGCTATGGCACGAACACCTCCTTTATTCTAGCTATCCAATTATTCTTTGTAGCGTTCATGTCAATTTACATTCCTGGCCCCACCACTATTCATCTTTCTTCTCACTTCCACAGGCTTCTTTGAGGTAGACTGTCCCAAGCCAGATTGTAGAAGAACACGACTACCATACTACAACTCGGCTTCATAATTGCTAAACAACCAAATATCACAGTCAAACAGTCTCGCAGCCTCAACAACAACCTCTTGGTCCTCGTCCTTCCTATCTCCATACGGTCTTCACACAACTTGTACATTGGAGATTATGGTTTAGGTATAGATAATTATTCATGCTAATGAATGTTAAATATTAAGATGATTTATAATAACGAGTGCTAAATATATTACAATGACTGTTACTAAGAATGCTAACGATTAAAATGACTTACACTAACGAAAGTTAAATGGTCAAGAGATAACGATTTGTACTAAGGAATACAAAATTCTACAATGATCATTACTTAAGAATGCAAACAATTACAATGATTTATAGTATTGAAAGTTAAATGCTAAAGCGATAACGATTTGTACTAAGAAATACAAAATCTTGCATCGATGATTACTTAAGAATGCTAAACATTTCAACAATTTATACTAATGAATGATAAATGTTGAAGTGATTATAAACGATTTTAAACTACTTACCTCATTTAATTACAGACCATCTAAAATGAACTTGGCATTATCTTCCTTGACATTTATTCTAGCTCATCGACCGATCTTTGGAAAACCACACATTGCAGGGCCATACTGCGGATGCAGAGCCACAATATGCTCCCACAACCAGGCCTACAAAATCAATATATTAGTAAGACTATAACCTTCAACGATCTTAGTATACAACTACAAAATATGTAATAAACAATTACCTAGACAAATGGCCAAAACCCTGCAACGGTTTTTGTATCCTTACTTGCAGGGTAAAGTTGATTATACAAGTGTGCGAGCATAGCAGCACCTCATGCATAGTTGTCGACTTCATCTAAGTCTTCCAAGAACTGCAGCCATAGGTAACTTATCCTTGAACCAGATAAATTAGAAAATAAAGTCCAAAAAAACAAAGAAGGAAGGCGCACAACTCTTGGTCAACTCTTTCAGATGCACACGTAGCTGACCAACCTTTCCATTTATTGCGAAAAGAAGAAACTTTCATCGATGTAGAATTGCTTCCACCAGAAATATATTGACTCCAGTCGTCCATCGACATTCCTAGAAGGGTTTTAGGGTTTAGGGTTGTAGGTTTTTGTGTTTAGGGTTTTAGGGTTGTAGGTTTTTGTGTTTAGGGTTTAGGGTTGTAGGGTTTTAGGTTTTGAGATTTAGGGTTTAGGGTTTTAGATTTTTGTGTTTAGGGTTTTATGTTATAGGGTTTAGGGTTTTAGGTTTTTGTGTTTAGGGTTTAGGGTTGTAGGGTTTTAGGGTTTATGATTTAGGGTTTAGGGTTTTATGTTATAGGGTTTAGGGATTAGGGATTAGGGTTTAGGGTTTAGCGTTTACAGTTTTGGGTTTTTGGGTTTTTGGGTTTTAGGGTTTAGGGTTTAGGATGCAGGTTTCAGAGTTTGGGGTTTAGGGTTTTAGGGTTTAGGATGTAGATTGGGTTTGGATTTTATGACAGCTAAATGGGTCTTACAAACAACCCAATCCAATCACTCCTCCACCTAAAACCAACACACAAATCGAGACGTTGTTTAGACTAGATAAAGTAAAAATCAAGGTAAATTCATAAATACAAATCGTTTTACAACTTGAGACCAATTTAAGTAACAATTGTAAATTAATTTATGCTATCGTGATTTGCGTTGACGAGCTTTGTCTATGTGAACGATTTATCCTATCACAATTTACATAATTATAGATTCATAAAATGCAGAAAAGAAAAACAATAAACAAATCGACATGATGTTTAGACTTAGTAAACTACAAATGGAGACTTAGTTGCAAATTGATTTCACTGTAACGATAAGTGCTATCGCGATTTGTTTGATACGTCCTATCGCGTTAACTATTTTTGTAAAAGGCAGATGAAATAACATTTTTTTATTTAATTAATACGTAATGCAATAAATTTGCGTGCAGTTTTTGAAAATGGGCGGTAGGTGAAACAACGTTTCCTTTATATATGAATGACATGTCACACAAGTTCAGGAGGGTGTCGCTTTGCTTTGCTTCATGATTAAGGAATAGATGAACTGGTGTTTCCTTTATAAACGACGTATTTGTGAAACGAACATATAACCTGCTTCATCACAAAGAGGGTATCGCTGACAACGAAGGAGATGATGATAGCTACACGGTCAACGATGGTCATTCAGACGTATATTGTCTAAACCTCATGATGAGTTTCTTCAACATTTGCCTCTTTTATGTCGTATATTCAATTTGTGTTGTGTACTGTAGAAAGGAATTTCAATGTCATTTATTGAATATTCTGCTAATGTCAGTGGAACATCCACAAAAAAAGGTGTCTGAAACTCTGAAAAGACCTTCAAGAGAACATCAATCGGCTGCAAGATGAATTTGCAGAAGAGAACACTATCAATAATTTTATATGTATGAAACCACTGCCAATTATATATTTACGTATGTCATGGATATGTATGTTAACAAGTTCATATTTATTGCAAACAGACTATATCCGATTTCGTCATGTATATTAAAAGCAACACAACAAGCAATACTAAACGCATTGTCACCCCTTATTTCATGATATATCATTTCTCTTATTTATTTATTTTCTTTTTTGATTTACTCTTGTTGCTTCGTGTTTTAACCTTACTGTTATCACTGTTTCATTTAACAGACTTACGTCCGTCGAATGCCATACTCCATTGGATTTCAAGATGCACTACCATGCTGGGGTAACGATGATCACTATAGAGACTTTTGGTCAAGTGAAAAGTTAAGTAAATAAACGTCTTGTCCAAGGTTTAGGCCTAACAGTCCTAACACGATTTGTACTATCAATTTTTAAGATATTGTATCGATTTGCAGATATTGATTCCTACACTCTAGCAAACTTCTGAGCATTGGGTCTTATACGTGATGAATTTACGGGAAAAACAAGTATGGTGCTACAACTCATTGGACTTTCACACTGGTGTACAACATGACATTGTGCATTTGGTAAGTTTCTATCTATAAGTGTATTGTATCTTGTATGATGGCCCAAAATTTACTTGATTCTACATTAACCACAGGAGGGATTTGTCAAAGATGTTTTGGGTGTCAACATTGGCGAGTGGAGCTTGTGTTGTGCACACCATGCTCCTTTACAAAATAATGGTGTCGATTGTGACATATTTGTAATGAAGTATATTGAAGCAATATATAATGGACAAGCACCTAATTTTTTCATTGCATGCTCTGCACTTAAACATGTTTTATTATCCTCTATTATTAAGGACTCAATTTATATATTGGTGTGACATTACCTTTTTGTTGCAGGATGATATACATGAATTTTGCATAGAACTATGCAAAAAATTGATGGAGTTTCTAATTATGGAAGAAAAAAAAACTCAACCGACAAGAATACTTAGAAGGCAATGAACGACGCGACCCCCCTCAGGAGTAATATGATGTACAAAGATTTCTAATAGATTTTGTAGACTATGTATACAAATTTTGTATATAAATTTTGTATACAAATTTTGTAAGACTGTATATAAATTATGTAAATCTCTCTGGGTTGAAATAAAATTTCAATTTTACTAAACACACGAATAAGATGGACTCTTATTTGTAGCAAAAGCAAATCGTTGTCTCTGACATAGACGTCATTTTGCAAATTTCAATTTGTCCTATCGTGATTTGCTTTTGCAAACTTTGTCTATGTTAACAAATCGTTGTAATGTTTGCCCTTCGTAAATGAAAATCGTCAAAGAGATTAGCGTTGTGTACGATAATCAAATCGTTGTAATGTTTGCCCTTCGTAAATGAAAATCGTAAAAGCGATTAGTGTTGTGTACTGTTAACAAATCGTTGTAATGTTTCTGAATTTATACCCTATGTCTCTATGACTCTGATTGCTGGATGTTTCTGAATTTGGCATCATTTTCAATGAACGTTTGTTGAATTTTACTCATCATTATCCTTAATCATGCATAGTTTATGCATAATTTTATATAATTTGCATGCATGATTTTGTGCGAAATGAGCATTAAAAACCAATGTTTGACTAATGTTTGGCATGGTCCTGCAGGGTACTTATTGATTTCAATTAAAGAGAAAAATAAATAAGTTTGGACCCATTTGAGTTTTTTAGAAAAGTTTGTTTTTTACTAACAAGTTTTTATAAAATAGTTTTTGAAAAATAAGGTTTTATGAATTTGTTGAAAAATAGTAAATTGTTTTAGAAAAAAAATCTATTAAAAAATTCAGATCTAACACATTTGAATGTATTATGCGTCCTTTCTTTTCTTTTCAACAATAATAAAAAAAACTAACTAGCATGCAAAAAATATTCAAATTAAAAAAATATTGATCTATACAAAATTATACTAAATAAGTAAATGAGAAGAGGGAGAAGAAGCGTACATGAGGGTTCACCTCCGATGGAGTGGGGAGAACAAAACAACCTTCTCAATGCTAGCACGTGTCACACAACACCTCTGATGAAAAAAAGAAGCCAGTGAGGAAAAGGGATAGGAGGGAAGAAGAAAAGGAGAAAGGAGAAAGGAGAAAAGAGAAAGGAGAAAGAGAGGAACCGTAAAAGAGATTAGCGTTGTGTACTGTGAATAAATCGTTGTAATGTTCGCCCTTCATAAATGAAAATCGTAAAAGTGATTACTGTTGTGTACAGTGAATAAATCATTGTAATGTTCGCCATTCGTAAATGAAAATCCTAAAAGTGATTAGCATTGTGTATAGTGAACAAATCGTTGTAATGTTCGCCCTTCGCAAATGAAAATCCTAAAAGCGACTAGCGTTGTGTCCAGTGAACAAATCGTTGCAATGTTTGCGATTGCTTTTACGATCTTCCTGTCGTGATTTGCATAAAATTTGATAAATGGCTGAATTGATTTGATCGTATGAAGGCTACGTGCTATAGCAATTTGTATGATATGTTCTACAACGATTTACACAATCACTGATTCAACGGTACAAACCGACGTCCCATTTAGAATTAGTAAAGTACAAATCGAGATAAGTTCAACGATACAAATCGAGTTAATTTCTTAAATACAAATCGATTTCGTTCACAAACACAAACAAAAACATATCGTTGTCGAGCTAACTTCACAACTACAAATCCACATGATTTACAACCACATTCATTTACAAAAAATATTAGTATTGCAACCCACATTCATCACCAGTATGAAACCCACGTTCATCGTCGAGTTCATTTCTTGTTGCAAAGCGATTCTATGTGCAGTTGATGATACATTCTCTGTAAGCAAATGGGCTCATTAGTAATTACAGCCCACTTCACTATTTTTCTCACCACTCTTGTGCACTACTTTAGAGAGAAGTATGGAGGCAGAAATGAAAAAGCTGCATAAGGTATGGATGCCAACAGACAGAGAAGATGAATCTGCACGACTGTAGCATATTTGTCATGAAGTATATCGACGATTAGGCAGATATTTTTTCAACTGCGAAGGATATATACAAAAAAGATAACCACCATAATCATCCTCATGGTGTGAAACAATTAGGATATCAGCATAGGTAAAAGGAACACATAAGAACAAAGAAGAAAGAAAAATACAAGAGAAAAGAAGGACAAGAAGAAGAAGAAAAAGAAAAAGAAAAAGAAAAGGACAAAGGCGGAGAATAAAAAAGGGATTGAATAAGAAGAAGCTACGCTGCCAAAGAAAAAAGCAAGAGAGGTTAAATAGATTAGGGTTTTAGACCTGGAGAACGGGTCGAGTCGGGTTTTACATAGAACAGGGTTTTACACAGATCTATATTAGGGTTTTACGCATGTGTGCCTCTTCTTCTTCTTTTTCTTATGTCATTCTTTTTTCTTCTCTTTCTTTATTCTTCTTCTTATGTCCGAAATGATTTGTACCATCGCAATTTACACATTGACTGATAAAAGGTTGAAACGATTTGAACAAACATTGATAAAAGGCTGAAACACTTTTGTCCTATCACGATTTGCTTTTATGGGATTTGTCTATGTCAATGATATGTTATATAGCGATTTACACAATGACTAATAAAAGAAGAAAAAGATGAAGGAAAAAAAATCGACATGATGTTTATTGGTAGCACACAAATGTCACTGAAAAATTGTTGTAATGATTGGTCTTCATAAAATAAAAATCGAACAAGCGTTTATATAAGGCTGAAACGATTTGCACAAACATTGATAAATGACTGAAATGATTTGCACAAATATTGACCATGCACTTTTACCATGATTTGTACTTATGCACAGTGTGATTTTCATCCAGTTATGGCCGACATAGACGTCATTGTGTAAATTGTTATACCCTCGCGATTTACACACTGACGTCTGTCTTTTAAATAATGAGCTTTGTCTAAGTGAACGATACGTACCATCGCGATTTACATAATGACATCTGAAGGCTACGTGCTATCGTGATTTACTTTTACGGGCTATGTCTATGTCAACGATATTTCCTAATCACTTTTACGTGCAATTGGGGTTAAGGGTTTAGGGTTTAAGGATTTTGGGTTTTACTTTTGTGATATAAAATGAGTTAACTTCTTAAATACAAATCGATTTCGTTCATAAAGACAAACAAAGACATATCGTTCTCGCTGTAACTACAAAATCATATAATTTACATGATTTACAACCATATTCATATATAAAAAATATTAGTATCTAGTTACAATATTTATGGGAGGACATTTCTGACAAACGCATATCTATCTTTTAGAGACTCCCATTTTTACAGAAGAGATCACAAAAACATCCATATCATTTATCGTCGAGTCTATTTTCTGCTGCAAAGCGATTCTATGTGCAGCTTAGGATACATCCTCTCCAAGAAAATGAGCTCATTAGTAATGGTAGACCACTGTACCATTTTTCTCAGACTGAAGTTGATTCTTAGAAACTCTAGCATTGGTGCACTCTTGACAATATGCTTCACAACTTAAGCTCAGGCACTACCCCCTTAAAGGAGTCAGGGGGGTACATGATAAATCACTTTTACGTATTTGTCATGAAGTATATCGAAGATTAGGCAAATATTTTTTCAACTCTGAAGTATGATTTGCGAACAATGGAGGGTCTGACAATAGGAATAGATCAAATAGATGGACATCAGCATCACCTCTGTCTATCATGAAGATAACCACCATAATCATCATCAAAGATTATACAAATCTTTCCTCACGTCATGAAACAACTATATTATCAGCATCAAACCCCATCTATCAAGCACAGGTAGAAGGAACATAGAAGAACAAAGAATAAAAAAAAATACAAGGAAGAAGAAGAAAGAGAAGAAGAAGAAGACGAAGGCGGAGGAGAAAAAAGAAGAAGAAGAAGTTGTGTTGCCACAGAAAAGAAAGAGGAAGAGAGGTTAAATAGATTAGGGTTTTAGACTTGGACAATCGGTCGGGTCGGGTCATGTAGGATTTTATATATAGATCTATATTAGGGTTTTACGCATGTGTACACAAAGCAGAAAAGTGGAAGGAAAAATAAATCAACATGATGTTTATTGGTAAACTAAAAATTAATTTACAACTTGATACCGGTTTAAGTAAGAGCTGCAAATCGATTTCACTGTAACGATTTGTACAACCACGAACATAAAGCAAAAAAGATTTGTCCTATAACGATTTGCTTTTATGGGCTTTGTCTATGTCAATGATATATTATATAGCGATTTATATAATGACTGATAAAAGACGAAAAAGTGGAAGGAAAAACAAATCAACATGATGTTTATTGGTAAACTACAAATTAATTTACAACTTGATACCAATTTAAGTAAGAGCTGCAAATCGATTTCACTGTAATGATTTGTACAACCACGGACATAAAGCGAAAAAGATTTGTCCTATCGCAATTTGCTTTTACGGGCTTTGTCTATGTCAACGATATGTTATATAGTGATTTACACAATGACTGATAAAAGACAAAAAAAAGAAGGAAAAACAAATCAACGTGATGTTTATTGGTAAACTACAAATCGATTTACAACTTGATACCAGTTTAAGTCACAGTTGCAAATCGATTTCACTGTAACGATTTGTACAACCATGAACATAAAGCAGAAAAGATTTGTATCATGATTTATACAATGACTGATAAAAAATTAAAAAGAGGAAGAAAAAACAAATTGACACGATGTTTATTGATAAACTATAAATCTAGGTAACTTGATAAATAAAAATTGACTTACAACCAAAATTCTTTAAGTTTCATAGAATAACAGTTTTTGTCCTATCATGATTTGCTTTTATGATTTATACATATGAAGGATACATATTACAACGATCGAACATGCATGAAAGACAATCAAATACAATTATGTAGCTGAAGAATTCACACATGATTTTTGTGTTGCATTGCTCGCATTTGAATTGAACTGAGCCTATCATGAAACAAAACAATATAAGATACTATATTGAGTTTAATAAGAAATGAAAACATCCTCCCAACATTGATTACATACCAAAAGACTTAAAAAATTGATGCCTTCGTTCCACTGAAACTGGTTGGGAGGATTGAAGGACATAACATTGGAGTGCACATCTATAGGGTATTGTTGCATGTTGGAAATTACACAAGTTAGATATTGATAAGCTGCACGTAATGCAAAATACTTGAAAAATAATATAATAATGTATTACCTACCTGTTCATGCGAAGGGCTTGGTTGCTTTTGCTTAGGAGTTGGTTGTTTCTTAGACTTTTTCTTGCCAACCAAATCTAGTGCACCCTTTGTTCTCTGACAACTGCGATCAGAGGCCGGTTTCCTTTTAATACCCTCTACTAGATAAATATTTTCATCATAATCTACAACATTGACTCCTAATTTATTAAAGATGATGTTTACAGTTTGGCGCAACTTCTCATGCAGGTCAGGAGAAGCATGCTTTTCACCTTTGTTGTTCTCTCCCATTTTCTTAGAATGCTCTTCATGAGCTACAACAGACTGATGGTGAATTAACTATACATTTTCAAGCAAGTCCCGTGACACTTTTCTCATGCATACGTAGGCTTCTTTATTTTTTGATGCCAAATCTGCAACATGCATAAGTGCCCTACATAGTTGTTGGTAACAGAAAGCTATGTGATACTTCTCATCAACACCAGATGGACTGACATTATCTCTATCTAGCAATTTAATCTTTGTTTATCTTATCTATCTTTGCATTAAACATGACTCAGGTATTTCTTGTATCTTCTTTTGATTAAGTACCTTTAATGCATGATGACATAAAATACCTTTAAATTGATACATTTTGCATGCACATTCAACTGTTCCGTTATCAACATTGTACATAACATGTGCTTCTTGCCTTTTTGGATGGTCTTCGCCCTCCCATACAATATGGTATTTGTACATATTCATGGTTTGCATATGTCCTATGTTGCAGTTCATGACCTGTATAACCTCCTTTCTAATCCATTCAAATACATTTAGTGTATATAAATTTGCAGGTCGCATCAATATTTTCATACCCAAAGTTACAGGGCGTGTGTTGAAGCATTTCACATTTTGTTCAAGATCATTTTGTTTAAGACCATCTACAAATAATTCATATTATTCCATGAAGCGAAACATTGTTAAACATGAATACAAGATTTTCTTCAGTGTGTCATGCATAGATTCAGCTCTTTATGTGCTTATCATACCTGCACAAAAATATTGTCTTCTATATGCCAATGCCCGCTTCTTTTTGTCTGCATATAAATTTTCTAACCACACACAGTCTTCAAGGTCGTACATCTGAATCATTTCCTCCCAATCAGACATAAAGGTGACCTCATCTATGCTCTCAAGTACACACCTTGTAAACTTTTTATCAAACCCTGTCTTCTAATTAAATATGTGTCCTATGTTCTTTGCTGCATTTTGAAAGATATACCACAAACATAGGCGATGTGCATCTGGCCATACATGAGACATTACAACCATAATTGCGTGATCACCATCTGTAAGTACAATTTCAGGGTGCTTCCCATGCATTGCCTGTATAAATACTCTAAACAACCACTCAAAGCTTTCCTTGATATGGTCATACAAAAAAGCACCGCCTAATATGCAACTCTGTGAATGATGGTTCACTCTGACAAACTGCGCAAATGACCATTGTTCAGTATTAATCTTCATTGTAGCATAAAAAATAAGCACACCATTGAAACATTCATAATTTACTCTTGACTTTGAATCTGCCCAAAACATATTCACAACATATCCATCTTCATCCAGTTGCATTGCACTAAATAAACCAGGGTCATTGCTTGATTTCTTCCGTAAGTAATCAACCAAAGAACATATTTCTCCTTTCTTTATTTTATCCGTCCTCTTCCTTCTCAAGTGGTTTCTTAGATTCATAGGTGTGAATGGAACATTCTCGCGACCACCATCTATGTGCGCGCACAAACTGTATGTCTTCCTTGGTGCAATGTCGACGCTATCAGCTATTTCAACAATTGCAGCATGCACATCAGTTACTTTACGATGTGACCTTAACATAGGACTCATATGTGAAGCTGCTAATTCATGGTTATGATCACTGATTAAAGTACGAACTACATATTTCCCATTCAAATGTCTTTTTAACACCATTCTCGTTGGACAACCACATCTTGAATCTAGCTTGCTCCTTGTTGGATTTCCACTTGACTTCTTCCAACCTTCCTTAGAACAAACACATATCTTTCATACCATGACATCCTACGCATTTTTTGACCAAGAATACCTTCTAACACTGAAGTCAAGTTTTAAGGCATAATCATTGTAAAATTTATATGCACCTTCCTCATTATTAAACTGCATTCCTTCTACGGGAACAAAGTCAAGTGTACTATCATGTACATTCCCAGTGCTTGCACCTTTATCAAATGTACTGTCATGATCGTCTACCTCATTATCTAATTGCATTTCTTCTGCTGGAAGATTCAAGTCAAGAGTGAATCCAATGCCTGGACCCTTCTTATTATGTGCATTATTAGTGCACATGTTCACTTCTTCAGGTGCGTCATTAGTACAAATGTTCACTTCTCCATAACTTTCCACTAATTGAGATACATCATCTTCATTGTAATCAGATGATAAGCTCACCACTGTCATAAGCAAGATATCAATTTGCGTTAGTCAACACATACATTTACTACGATTTACTCAAGAGGCATATAACAACGAATACAGATTAGTTAAGCAAGTTAAAAAAATGATTGAATGAATCATAGTATTTGCTTACACTATGCATCAAGTTGTTATTTACCATGCCAATAAAAGAAACGATTTAACGTATATGTGTTGACGATAACGATTCACGTGAGAGTGATTTAATTATATGTACAAAGCTGTAAAGCGATTTCAATAGAAATTGCTAAAATTAACAGCAATTTGAATACGCAAATCGCCACCGCAGGCGCGTAACAATGTATTTTCGCACACACACGTTTTTAAATCATACTACAAATATCATACAAATTGATACTAGAAAACACATAATATCTTACAAATCGATATACATATCGCATAATATATTACAAATCGACACAACAACTCAGCATAATGACTTACAAATTGAAACTACAAAACTTATAATATCTGACAAATCGATATACATATCGCATAATATATTACAAATCGATATAACAATTCAGCATAATGGCTTACAAATCGAAACTACAAAACACATAATATCTTACAAATCGATAAACATATCACATAATATATTACAAATCGATACGAAAATTCAACATAATAGTTTATAAATCGATATTAACAAACAATACAATATCTCACAAATTGGTATTATGTTACTACAACCATGATTTACGTTCGCATATACTAAGTGAATGGACGATACCGGATGGGGTAGAGGCCCTTCCTCGCTTCTGTAAACAAGCATTCTTGTCAACAAGCCCTACAACCCTACAAATATATTTAATTTTCCAACCGTCGAAAATACATCCACCTGCAATAACAAAATAATGCCTTAATGGCACTCACGATGACATACGTTCTTCAACAATAGCATGATGACATGAAAAGATACTCACGACGCCTTAATGACACTTCTTGGAATGTTTGTGTGTCATTTTTTTCCATACTGCCTAACAAAAACGAAGAAGAAGAGAAGGTTGTAAAAAGAGATGGCCGACAAATGCCCCTATGACGACCACTAATGATCGAACCAGTCAATCGATTTATAGTTATCTCCACGAGGTAGGAACGAACCCGAGAATGTTTTGTAACACAAGGCACGAACGAGCAGACAACAATGTGTTCTAACACAAGCTAAAAACTAAGACGAGAACCTGGACTCAGGATGATGACAAAGGGTGCTCCGGCAGCAGCAGACAATGACAAAGAGTGTTTTGACGACAACAAACGACAATAAATGGTGCATCATCAAAGGAAGCTCCTGTTACAATAGATGGTGCATCGTCAAAGGGTGATCCGTTGGCAGCATAGGAGTTTACTGCTTAGGGCAAAAATGAAACATTTGCACTTTTTGAAGAGTTAAGATCAGAACTCTCTTTTCTGGATGGAGGACATTTTTGTCCTTTTCTCGAATCATCGTTTCATGGCGAGAATGGTGGGAAAATGATACTTAAGTCTTTGCAATCGCATCGGACTTCGATGCTAAGTGGTGCCGACACACATAGAGATACGAGCTCCATGTGCTTATATACGTGGCACTCATTCGGACCCCCGAACATGCACTATAGAAAACCGTGTGTCTTCGGGGGAGAACACACAAGAAAAAGAAAAAAAAGGTTAAGAGAAGTGAGTGAGAAAACGACCCCCTGGATGCTGTTTGGTCACAAAGAAAGAGGAAAGCACCAACTTAATAATAAAAATCTGGCGCCTCTTTTTCTCCTAAAAAAAGAAAGAAAAGTTTACAAAAACTTAAGCGTCTTTTTGTAACCTCTTTTGTAAATAGTTAACAACTTAAGCGTGTTTTTGTAAATTTTGAAGAAAAGAAAAACATTTCCAGTATTTTCTTGATGGCTCACATGCAGTGGCATGGCCCAGCTTGCGTTCACTCCTCGCTCTCCTTCTCTCTCTATTAGGCATGGAAAAGCCTAGCCACGGTCTTCAATTTTTATTCTCTCTTCCTTTTCCGTTTCTAACTGTGACAGAACCAAATAGACTAGTTTTGGCATATCAAAATTTCTATCTCTTGTTTTTGGCTTCGCTGTTCTGTTTCATTTTCTTCACTCGTGATTTTTTTTTTCGACAGATAAAGCTGGGGTTAGGCAGACCCCTACCCCTTATACAACTATACCATAGGGATTCCAACTTGCAACATCCCAACACAAGGTGACGTGCACCAAATATATATATATATATATATATATATATATATATATATATATATATATATATATATATATATATATATATATATAGATCTCAACTAATACTTTTGATAGCAACATGAAGAGTTTGGATTTGGCCTTTACCGAACTGACCTAGTTGGATATTGGCTGTTCATACAGTCGCATTTTGATTCAGATGGAAAATGGTAGAACCAAATCCTGATTTTGTTTTTTATATATTCAGATTTAGGTATCTGTAGGTTTCAAGTACCTCTTACCAACTGGGGGCTCGGCTTGTGTGGTAAGAGCAGCTAGTAGTACATGTCACCTTGTGTTTGGGACATTGCAGCTTCAAAACCCAATGGTATAGTTGTATAACTGGTAGGGGTCTGCCTAACCCCAGCTTGCCTAAAAAAAAAAAAAGATTTTGGCCAACCTTGATGAAAGTTCAACAAAGCGAGTCTTTTCTACCTACCCGCTCATTCCGTGAATTTGAAACGTATGAAAGTTGACTATGCCTTAAAAAAAAATTAGTATAAGAACGGCCTCAAATATGGCCACTGCCCACAAGGATTCTGCTCAATCTAACAGAGGCAACAACTACGCAACTTACGAATGCCAGACAGGTTCACGAGATACCAGTAGTCCAAAACCGATGAAGTACGTCCCTTTTTCTGAAAGGTAAGCTGGGGTTAGCCAGACTCCAATCAGTTATAAAAAGATACCATTGGGATTTGAATTTGCAACCTCCCAATACAAGGTGAAGTGCACTAGCTGCTCCTACCAAACAAGCGGCCCCGATGGTCTATGAGGTTCATCCCTTGCTGTAAGGCCAAAGCTGAGTGTACTCCAGTGAACAAGGGGAACATCGAGGGTTTTACCAACTTGAGGCCAATGTGCTGAGGCCAATGTGCTCAGTGATGGGTAGATTTTCTGATCCGAGCCAAAAAAAAAATTAATTAAATACCCACTTAAAACCATGATAACAAGGCGATGAGATAATACTTTTCAGACTCAGCTATAACTAATCTGACATGAAAAATGATGGGGTGCTATTCTGAGCGTTCAAGGGATTGTTTGATCCCCTGTTCTCGCATGATTTAGGATCGCACTGGGAACAGGGTGATGAAACAAACTTTGCCGCACGTTCATCGCATCCAAAAATCAAAGGTGGATGTGGAGAACGATGGTTTTAAAAACAAGTAGGGGAAAGCCCCCCCCTCTCTCTCTCTCTCTCTCTCTCTCTCTCTCTATATATATATATATATATATATATATATATATATATATATATATATATATATATATATATATATACTGCAATCAGCAGCGAGGGTGTGCGGCCAGTGGCGAGGGATGAGGCCGGCAAGGGTCATGTGGCACTGGGGTCACCACTGTCGGTGGTGATGCCATGGTGAGGTCCCCTTCTTCTTCTTTGCTCTTCTCCCTCCATCTTTGATCTTCCCCACTTTTCTTTCCCTTCTTGTTTGTACTTCTCCTTTCTTCTTTTTCTTTTTTCTTATTTTTCTAAACTCTTCTTTTTCCTCTTCTCCCTTCTTCGTTCTTTGTACTTTTTCCTTTTTTTATTCGTTTTTCTCTCATTTTTAGGTTTTTTTAACCAATTAGTTTTTTTTATTTCCATTGATTAATTTTCTTTGATTTTCAATGTTTAGAGTTTTTTATTTTAATTTTTATTGATTAGGCATTTGAATCAAATTTCTTAAATTAGAGCTTTTTTTATTTTCTTTGATTAGGGTTTGAATTAAGGCTTTTTTTTATTTAATTTTATAATTTATTTTTCTTATAGTTTATTATTTTTTAGTTTATTTATGATTTATTTTTTTGCATTTTAAGGTTTTATGATTTAATAGGATTTGATAATTGATTTTATAGTTAATTTGATTTTTTGATATTTTTTATGATAAACTTTAATAATTAGATGTAGTATGACATTGATTAAATCATTTATAAAAAAATACCAATTCTTATTTTCTCAAAATACTCAAATTTTAAATATTTTTTAGTTTTTAGATCTAATCCAAGATTTTAGATTTAAATTTTTTTATGTTATGGTATTTGGATTCAATTCGAGATCCATATTAAAAAAATTCATAATTTTAGACATACGTTCACGTTCATAATTGGATTCATATCCAATATCAATTATAATATCGTGATATTGAACAATTGTTGCGTATCTGTTTTACATACATTTTTTACTTTTTAGTATTTAGAGCTAATTTGAAATCCATATTCAAGGCAGAAATCCATTATTTTAGATATATGTTCATAATTTGATCCATATACGGGACAAAAATCCATAACAAACTTTTTAAAACATGTAAAATGACGTGCAAATCGGCTCATATGATCCAAAATGAAGTAATCCGACCAATTGTCCATTTCTATCCAAATTGTCTCCACATCATAGTCAAACAACAGACATTTAGAACATGATATATGTGTATGGTTGAAACAAATATTGGACTTTGGTACCATAGTTATAGAACTAGTGTTATGTTCGATTTGTTTGTTCATTTCGTCCAATCCCATGCGTCAGCCGCATATTTGCAGTCTGTGGTTTCCTCTTGGCCTTTTTCGATGTGGGATTTCGACGTGGTAGGCCTTATCACTTTTTCAGCTTCTAATGGCCACAAATATTTCCTTGCAGCTACAGAATACTTCACCAAATGGGTCGAAGTTGTAACTCTGCGAATGGTAGAAGGCCGACATGTGGTTTCTTTTATTCATAAAAATCTTCTTTGCCGCTACGACGTCCCACATGATATTGTCTCAGACAATGACAGTCACTTCAAGAATGAGAGGATGAAGACCTTCTGCTCGAAGTTCAGGATTCATCATCACTTCTCAGCTCCTTATTATCCTCAAGGGAATGTCCAGGCAGAGGCCACCAATAAGATTTTGATCCGCATTCTAGAAAGAACTGTGGAAACGGGCCGTGATTGGCATGAGAAAATGCACGATACACTATGGGCGTACCAAACCACCATTGAGACTCCTACCAATGCTACTCCTTCAGAGCTCGTCTACGGGACCGAGTTGGTGTTACCTCTCCACGTTCAGAAGTCCGCACTCAAGTTTGCGTCACTCATAGAACTCCCGCTTGATTAATATCAGCAGCAGAGGTTGGTACAGCTCGATCTGCTAGATGAGAGGAGACTCAAGGCGGCAGAGCATGCTCAAGTTTATCGTCAGAGGATAGCTCGACACTACGCCAAATCCGTTATTGAGAGAAGATTCCGAGTTAATGATCTTGTGCTCAGATCAACAACTCATCTCAAGCATCGGCTGAAGGGCAAGTGGTCATCCAATTGGGAAGGCCCTTATGTGGTTAAGGAAACACTGCCTCGCAATTCCTATCGTCTGATCAACGCAGATGGGGTGGAACTGCCAGATCCTATCAATGCTCTACATTTGAAGAGATTTTACACTTGAATTGTTCATCCTAGCCTTTTGTACTCTTCAAAAGTCTTTTTCAATAAAGCAATAATCTTCTATTAAATTCTCACATTCTTCTCCCTGATACTGGGGCATTTTTATTTTTGATCTATACTCGTCTTCCTTCATCATATGCAGGCAGGATCAGACGAATCTTTTTCTAAAAAATCTTATCAACTTTTCGGTTAATATTGTTATCTTTATTAATTGCATCCATTTCATTTTCCAATTTAATCAAGTTTTCATCAATTTATTATCAATTTTATCAATTTTGTCAAAATTTTATCAAGTTTATCAATTTTACTAAATTTTATCAATCTTTATAACCCTTTCAGGTTAAGGGATAAACCTGATGCCTCGTTTCAATGAGGTATTCCTATATTCTTTTTCCCTTTCAGGTTAAGAGATAAACCTGAACCTCGTCCCGCGAGGCCCTTTATTTTTCTTTCAAGAAAGGGGATAATCCTAAATTCTTCTATCATCAATTTTTCCTCAAATTTCTGTCAATTTTTAACAAATTTTTATTGTCAATTTCATTAACTTATTTCTTTTTGTCAATCCTTTTTTTTTATCCTTTATCAATTTCTATCAATCTTTTTAGATTTTGTCAAATTCTCTTCAGGATCAGGGATAATCCTGAAAACCATCATAAATAAAATTCAAATCTCAGGCCATCTTGGGCTGAGGATCTTGAATAAGTTTCTCATCCTCATCGTCGGAATCTATTCATGCTTTTTGTCAATCCTTCCAAAATCCGACTCTTGGGTAGGGATTATTCCCTTCCCACCTGAGTTTCGACTCAGGTTTTTGTTTTTCATTTCATTTTTATTATTTTTATTTTGGAAGATCCAAGTTCCAACTCGAGTTTTCTCCTTTTGTCTTTCGTTTGAAGTTTCGGGTTCCAACTCAGACTTCCTCTTGGATCCAATGCTTGTGTTGGAACCAATCGTTGTGTCGAGAATTCGAGTTCTCAAAACTCGATTCTTATTCATTCTTTTATTTTGAAAAATCGGGTTCCGACTCGGATTTTCCCTTTTATATATTCTTATTTTTTGAAGCTTCGAGTTCTGACTTGGGCTTCCTTTTGGTTCCGATGTTCGCATTGGACCAATTGCTATGTCGAGAATTCGAGTTCTCAAACTCGATTCTCATTCATTTCTTTTATTTTGAAAAAAAAAACTGGGTTCCGATTCGGATTTTCCCTTTTCTATATTCTTATTTATGAAGTTCTGGGTTCTGACTCAGACTTTCTTTTGGATCCAATGCTCGTGCTGGAACCAATCATTGCGTCGAGAATTCGAGTTCTCAAACTCGATTCTCGTTCATTTCTTTTATTTTAAAAAAAACTGGGTTCTGACTCGGATTTTCCCTTTTATATATTCTTATTTCTAAAGTTTCGGGTTCTAACTCGGACTTCCTTTTGGATCCAATGCTCATGCTGGAACCAATCGTTGTGTCGAGAATTCGAGTTCTCAAACTCGATTCTCGTTCATTTCTTTTATTTTAAAAAAAACTGGGTTCTGACTCGGATTTTCCCTTTTATATATTCTTATTTCTGAAGTTTCGGGTTCTAACTCGGACTTCCTTTTGGATCCAATGCTCATGCTGGAACCAATCGTTGTGTCAAGAATTCGAGTTCTCAAACTCGATTCTCATTCATTTCTTTTATTTTGAAAAAAATCGGGTTCCGACTCAGATTTTCCCTTTTATATATTCTTATTTCTGAAGTTCCAGGTTCCGACTCGAACTTCCAATTGGATCCAATGCTCGTGCTGGAACCAATTGTTGCGTCGAGAATTCGAGTTCTCAAACTCGATTCTCATTCATTTCTCTTATTTTGAAAAACCGGGTTCTGACTCAGATTTTCCCTTTTGTATATTCTTATTTTTTTGAAGTTCCAGGTTCCGACTCAAACTTTCTTTTGAATCCAATGCTCGTATTGGAACCAATTGCTGCGTCGAGAATTCGAGTTCTCAAACTCGATTCTCATTCATTCTTTTATTTTGAAAAACTGGGTTCTGACTCAGATTTTTTCTTTGTATATTTTTATTTCTGAAGCTTCGAGTTCCGACTTGGGCTTCCCTTTGGATCCGATGTTCGCATATGGCCAATTGTTGCATCAAGAATTCAAGTTCTCAAAGTCGATTTTCTCATTCATTCTTTTATTTTGAAAAACCGGGTTCCGACTCGGATTTTCGCTTTTGTATATTATTATTTTTGAAGTCTCAAATTCCGACTCGGACTTCCTATCGGATTCAACACTCGTGTTGAAACCGAGCATTTCTTTGAAAATTCGAGTTTCAAAACTCATTTTTCTCTTTTTATTTTGAAAAATCGGGTTCCGACTCGGGTTTTCGCTTTTGTATATTCTTATTTTTTGAATTCTCGAGTTCCCACTCGAATTTCCTCTGTTGATCCAATGCTCGTATTAGACCAAAGTTCTCCTTGCCTTTCCCTTTTAGGTTAAGGGAAAAACCTAAACTTCCCCTTCAGGATAAGGGATAATCCTAAAACACCGACAATCATTCTAGCTTCATTCTCAAGTATCTTCGAATGTCGGTCTCTTCCTCAAACTTTTCATTAAGAAACCCAGTGCTCGTATTGGTGCACTTTAACCCACTGCTCGTGCTGGTGTGCCTTTTCGAAAACCTAGTGCTCGTGCTGGTGTGCATTTTCGAAAACCTAGTGCTCATACTGGTGTGCATTTTCGAAAAACCCAGTGCTCGTACTGGTGTGCATTTTCGAAAAACCCAGTGCTCGTGCTGGTGTACATTTCAAAAACCCAGTGCTCGTACTGGTGTGTATTTTTGAAACCCAGCGCTCGTACTAAGGCATTTTAAAATCCAGTGCTCGTACTGGTGTGTTTGTCAAAACCCAATGCTCGTACTGGTACATCTTCAAAACCAGTGCTCATACTGGTACATCTAGCGCTCATGCTAATGTTTGGCTGACTGATCAGTTAGCCCTCCAGGTTCAGTCTTAGTACTAACCAATCATCTACAATTCAAGCTCTAAATTCTCGATTTCAACCTTTGGGTTATCATTTTATCAAAAATCAATCTTTTTCTCTTGCGAAGGACCCTCCTTAGGGAGAGTTCGAGGGAGCTCGTTCCTTTCTCATGCAACCATCTTTCGTTCGCAAGAACCCTTTTTCTAGGGAGAGTTTGAAGGGACTCATTTTCTTCGCAAACTGTTTGCAAAACAACAACCAACTTTACACAAAAGAACCCTTTTTTTCAGGGAGAGCATCGACAGAAGCCCGTTTCTTTTTGTGGCCCCCATTTTTCTAACTTTGGCCAACCCCTTCAGAGAGGACCCTCTTCTAGGGAGAGTGTGATGGACTCATTCCTCTGTGATACTTTCTCAACTTTGTTTTTTGGCTGCCTTTCCATAAGAGAAGCCTAGAGATAGGGAGTTTTGACGAAAACTTAATTTCTCTTTGAAAGTTCCGTTTTGCAAACACCTCCTCTTTGGGGAAGAGAGGAGTATTTCCAACTTCCCATTCAGGTAAGGGCTAAGCCTGAGTCTCTCTTTTGGGGAAAAAGAGAGGAGAATTTTGTCATGGATGTGTCGATTCGATATCAAGTAATTCCTTTCATCAAGGATTTCTAAAATACTTTGCCAATTTGTTATAAAAAACTATTGTTGATCTCAAAGCTTTCATCACATAAAGAATTTCCTCAAACTACATTTAGTATTATTTCCAAAAAAGCAAGACTTTTGCGAAATAAAGATTAAATTCAAGCTTTTTTGTTGGTCAACCAAGAGGATGAAGAAAAATCTTTGATATGACTGGCAAAGGAAAATTCAATGATGTTGAAAAGCCATAAGTAAACTGATATTGATCATAGCTATGACACAATCTTAAAGATTATTCTTTTGGCAATAAGACAGTGGAAATATCCTCGGCAGTAAAAAAGAACCTACCCAATCCATATCTCCTCAGTCCTTTGAGCTGCAATCAAATATCCACAAAAGGGATCTCTCAATTGTCGTCAAGATGAAGACGAATATGTGAGCTAGACCCCCGGGGCCAAAGAAGATTTGGATCATCTCTGAGATGAAAGAGTTTGTGATGGATCCTTCTAGGGAACGTTCGGAGCACCGTCAAGATGAAGGCGACTTCGATGAGCCTTCCGGCAAAACCCTAAAAGATATTTGATTTCTGCTATCATCTAGAAACCTTTTGACCAATGAACCAATATCATCAAGCCTAATTCCTGAGAAAGAAAAAGAAGGATCGGAGCATCTCCAAGATGAAGGAGTTTGTGACGTACCCTTTCCCGAAAAGAGAGAAAAGTCAGGACATCTCCGAAATGAAGGATGATGTAAAAGAACCCAAGAAAGCTCCATGGTTCAAAAGAGTGCAAAAAGATCATCATGGGAAAGCCCCAGGATATCAAACTGCCTGAAACTGTCAGAAATCATCCTTAACTATGTGAAATTCTTTTATCAATGTCTTTTCACTCAAGTACTTTTATGAAGCTAAGAATATTTTCTCTCTTTTCATATCAAAGAAATTGATATCTTCCTTGAAGAAACTCAACAACAACAAAATTTGAATTTGATTCTTGATTCTACAGAGTTAGCCCCATTAGAGTTAATACTCTAGATAGAAAGAGGTGATATTCACACATATGAGTACAATTCCATTATTCTGAATCAACTACAATTTTTGGCATCTTATTGACAATATTTTCTCGTTATCCCAACATGAAGTGTGAACTTGATGTTCGTCTTGATGTATCCTGACGTCATCCCTCATTAGGACTGAAAAGTTCTTTCATTCAGTCTGATCTGAGAGCTCTCAGATCCGCACGCTTCCCTGCGTTCCCCACTATCCCGCCATAGACAGTTTCTGCTCAGGATAAGGGTTAAAACCTGAACTTTCTGCAAAAGGGCCTGTTATTGTCAAAAGCTATTTTCAGTCTCAGTAATAAGGCACCCAAGATCAACCCCTTTTTAAGCTTTAGGGACCCCTATTTTCATCATTTTTCAAACCCCTCTTGGACTTGTTGTGCAAAGTCTAGAGGTCCCATCACAGTCTCCCCGCTCCTCGAGGATTCTGTATCCATTCAGGCTAAGGATTAAACCTGTTACCTCACTCCTCGAGGTATTACCCAAATCTTCTGCGAGAGGTTGTCTGTTTTTAAAAGCTAATTTAGTCTCAGCAATGAGGCGCCCAAGATCATCCCTTTTCCAAGCTTTAGGGAATCCCTTGTTTTTCTCTTCTCGCAAAACCCCTTTCGGATTTGTTCGTCAAAATTCTGAAGGTCCCATCATGGACTCTTCATTCGAGGATTCCGTATGGTCGCCCCTTTCAGGCTAAGGGTTAAGCCTGAACCTCATTCCATGAGGTATCTTTCCATTCAGGTTAGGGTTAAACTTGAATCTCATGTTGACTAGATATCCCTTCTAGTCCCATCACGGTTTCTTCATCTGAGGATTCCGTATTGTCCCAACTCAGGTCAAGGGTTAAACCCGAACCTCGTTTCAACGAGGTAATCCTTCCTGTCTCATAATGGTTCTTCCCATCAAGAAATCCATGCTTTATATATTCATCCAAGAAAGAATCATACTTAAGTTCGTCTCACGAGGCATTTCTCTAAAAAATGTCCCATCAAGGTCCACCTATATTCCTTTTCCCATTCAATTCGTCTTGATATATCTTCGCCCCATCCAGGTTAAGGGCTAAACCTGAGTCATTTCAAAAGGCTGATCTTGTCTCACCCACGAGACTTGATCAAAATTCTTATCTTTCACCATTTTGGGGTCTTTACCCAAAGTCCCATCACGATTTCATCATTTTTTTTCCAGTCATATCATTTTCAAGGATTTTGTCCCACAGAACCATTCAGAATAAGGTTTTAAGCCTGAAAAGCCATGTTTTCAGAATAATTCTTCCACACCCAGTTCAGGTTTGATAACTGGGGCATTTTTCAAAATTTGGAGTGTTTCTTTGCCACTAAGCTCGGCTTTCAACCGGCTTAGTAGCAAAGAGGGACATCTGTAAACACCCCAAATTTTTCAAAATTTTGTAAATATTCCCTTTCTGCCCTTGGCCCCCGTTTTCTGAGTATAATTGAGTCATTTTCACTCAAAACTCCAGTTCATTTCTCGGATTTACTAGAATCAAATCAATTTTCTATATCTGACTCAATTTTGGATCCGAATCCAGTTCAAAATCCAAATTTGAGCCTCGTTATCCAATTTTCAAATTAAATTTACAAAAATACCAAAATAAGTTTTGAAAGGCTCAGACAGTCCATCCGATATCCATTTGGATCCACTGCTTAGCATTTCTCGATTCAAAGTTCAAAACTCGGATGCTTTCTTAAAACCTTGGACTTGAACACGTTTTCTGAAGAAATTTCCAAAACTCAAGCCTGAATTCTCAGAAAATCCCTCTATTGTAAATATTTCTTAGAAATACAAAAAAAAAAGTTTTAAATCTCTTATTTCCTCATAATTTTAGAGTTTTATTTCAAAAACACCAAAAAAATAGAAATATAAAAAAAAAGAGCAAAAAAAAATCAAAATAGAAAAGAAAAAATTGGTTGAGACCCCTTTTTCTAAAAGTCATTTTAGTCAAAACCCCTTTTAGAATTTTTTTATCAAGGAACCCTGTTTTGGAAAAACTTCAAACTTTCAAGGGACCCCTGTTGCAAAATTTGCAACGGTTTTCCCTTGTGAGGCCGTTGCAAAGAGGCGAAGGGCGAGGAGCACTTCCGCCTCTTCCTTCACAAACCACCCTCCAATCATCGTCCTCCACGGATCATCTGTCGATCACCAACAACCTTCTCCTTCTCTTGATCCTTCTCATGCTTATAAAAACAAGCGTCAAGGAGGGGTAGGGCATCCATTTTTACATTCACGATTACACCCATTGCCTCTCGATCAAGCTTTAGCCTCTTCTTCCCAATCAAGAAAAGAGCTCAAGAAGGAAACAAGAGGAAAACTCCGTCCGACCCCTGCAGCAATCAGGGATACATGAGATGCTGGTTCTCTCTCTTAGATTAGGATTTGATTATTTTAATTTCAAATTTTAAATTGTAATAGCTAGGTATTAATGAGAAATTTGTCTTTCCTGCACTAGATTAGAATGTATGAGCATGCATATATCTTAGAAATTGCTTATTTTCATATCATTTTCCTTCTTTGCTGCAAAATTTCACAAATGGGAACACGAATGGCACATGTACCATTCTAATAAGACGTGATTAAATCCTAAGTTGATGATTTGCATCAATGGCCATAGTCAGGATGTGAACAAAACTTAGGATTTTCATCTTTTATGGAATAATACTGGATCCACACTGGATCCTTTTAAAAAATCATCATATTTTTCTAAATATTTTCCTCTTTTAACAGAGTTTAGTTTAAAATTAGCTCAAAATATATATCAATGGCCATAGTCAGGATATATTGAGAGTTAATTTCATTTTAAACTCTATAAAAGCATAGAAATATGTTTTATTCTTCACCTGAATTCAAATATGATTATTATATAATACATTCAATGACCATAATCAGGGATGTATTATATCTTTAATCTTATTTTAATTCATTTAAAGAATGAAATATGATTTTCAAAGCCAATTTCAAAACTATTTAAATTCATCCATCATTTAGGATAGAATTGCATCATATTTTAAAAAATTCCTTTTTAAAATCCAAGACATCTTGAATATCAAATTCAAATTCATTCTTCTATTCAAAATTCAATTTTAAAGTCTAATTTGACTTTGAAATTTCAAATTCATTTTTTTATTACATTTCCAAATTCAAATCAAATTTCAAAGTTCAATTTAACTTTGAAATTTATGATTCATCTTCTGATTTCAAAATTCAAACTTTTAAACTCAAGTTTGTTCCTTATCTTCAAAATTCTCAAATCCATTGATCCTAAAATTCATTTTTTCTCAAGTTATAAATACAAATCTAGGTTTTCAAAGACCCAAATCCATCCCATTTGGATCCTCAAAATCCAAATCCCAAAATTTGCATCCAATCCATTTTAGGTTCCAGATTCCGGATCCAATCAACTTGGATCTCAGACTTCAGATCCAAGTTCCATTTTAGGTTCCAGATTCTGAATCCAATCCAATCTTGGATCTCAGGCTTCTGATCCAATTCTATTTAGGATCCAGAACTCAACTTTAGCTTGGATCTCAGACTTCAGATCCAATTCCATTTAGGATCCAGAATTCAACTTTATCCTGGATCTCAGACTTTAGATCCAATTCCATTTAGGATCCAGAATCCAACTCTATCTTCGATCTTAGGTTTTGGATCCAATTCCATTTAGGATCCAGAATTCAACTTCATCTCGGATCTTAGATCCATTTCCATCTTGGATATTAAAACTTCAGACCCAAATTTCATTCTAGGTTTCAAATCTAATTTCATTTCCAATTTTCAAAACCAATTTTTTAGAGTTCACTTCTCAAAGTCTAAATCTAAATTCAATTTCTGTCTAAGTATTAAATTCAAGATCGATTCTTGAAAATCTATCCCAATTCAAAGTCCATGATGACTTTGAAGCACCATTCTTATTTCAAAAATTTCAAAATCCTTTTTCCACAAATTCATCTCTCCAAATCCTGATTTATAGATTCAAGTCTCTCCTTCCAGATCCATTTCAAATCTTGAGTTGAATTCAAAATCCAATTCTTTGAATCATTTCTTCACTCCATCATCAAACTTATCTCAGCAAACTTGGAAATTTTCATTTTTTTTTTCAAAAGAGCATACATCTTTGCATTCGCACAAGCATGATTCTTTGTGTATTTTAGACTTAGGATAAATTCTTAGATGATATTTTAGCAAAGCAAAAAGGCATAAAATTTGATCCTTGGTTCGATTACCCCTGGTAAAGGCGCCAGGAACGGTCGAACCTCGTACCGACGAGCGAATCCCGTCTCCTATTTTCCCGCAATATTTTCAAAACGGAGACGAGTAATTTTTCTAAATATTTTCAAATTAAGGTCAAGTGAGACCCCGCAAAAGAGTTCCTCTTTCCCTTCTCTTCTTTTCTCTTTTCTTCTTTTATGTCTTTTATTTTCCCATTCAAAAAGGGAAAATAGAGGTTAGAAAGGAAAAGAGAAGGAAGAGAGAGAGAAACCACAAGAGAAACCACATTCTCACAGAATGCGAGGTTCCTTCACGTACCCAAAGGAGTAATCAGAAGAACTTAAAGACTAACCAATTAGCTGACTTACTATAGTTGCTACTTTACTTGTTCTGTAGTCTGTGTTTCAGTTACTGTACTTGTTCAGCTGTTACCTTAGTTGCCTTTCTTGTTCAGTTGTTACTTTGGTTACTGTGTTGTTCAGTACTTGATACAGTCGGTTACTGCTTTGAGTGCCTGCTTACAGTTACTTTAGTTGTTACTATAGTTGTTTACTGCTTAGTCTCATTACAATTCAGTTTGCTGGTTTAATTACTTGTTGTACGGTTACTTGAGTTGCTTGCTCGTTTCCAGCACTTGTTACAGCTTAGTTATTGTGTGAGTTACTTGCGTTATTGTTACGTTGGTCACTTGCCTGTTTTTAGCACCTGTGAAAGTCTATTGTACTTACAGGTCCTGCATAATACTAGTTATTTATGTTCCTTGATGTATACTTACTAATGCATATAGATTATGAAATGAATTAGCATAGTTATTGCTCATAAATTCATGCTAGTTATTCCTACTTATTGCTCCAGGAATAGTTCTGTACTCTTGCTTATGCTATAACTGCTTAACTATTGTAAATGTGCATGTTATGTATGTCATGTATAGCTCTACTTTGTTTTCCACACTTTGGTATATTGTGTTTGGTTTGTCTCACCATCTCGAAAGAGTACTGACCCCATTTTATGGGGATACAGGTGCTTACTTAGGCGTGCGATGGAGCATGATGTGTTGCAGCGGACTCTGAACCCACACTTCTGACACTTGCTGGATCTTGGTAGATGTCAATTTTTGTATAAGGGATTGGTTGTACACTTTGTAAATGTATTTAATAAAAGTTGTTTCCTTACTATTGTTTCACTCCTGTGGTGGCCGCCCAGACTCGTGGCTTTGTGGTTTTTCTCGCACCTTGCTTTCCACCATTTTCTAGTTAAACATTTTCAAACAAAAATTTGCACAGAAAATTCTAAGTTTTTCCAAAGTTGGGGTTTGGGGCGCTCCAGGGAATGGTATCAGAGCAGTGTTTTTAAAAGTAATAAAGAAGTGTGGTTCAAGTCTCTGCACGCATCGGTCATCACACTGTAAGTATTTCTAATTTAGTTTCTGTCCTTTAATGATTTGTTCTGCTTGCTTAGATGATCTTGTGTGTTTTCGAGTGTCGTCCGATGTGAGACCCCATTTCATGTTTAAGCCTCGTATATCGGGCTTAAGATATCGATTGTCGGAACCTAAGGGTTTGTTCACGCTTGTGGGCTTAGTTTCTCAAGTTGTTTCGAGTAGACTCTTGCGAGAGTTGAAGCTCTTGATTGAGATCTAGGGGGCTACTTGCGTAGTTTGCCCTTCTCGTTCCACATCGTTTTGGTGGAAACGATTGATATATCGTAGCGATGATTGAGTTAATATCCTAGTCATGTTAAGGATGAGATGACATTGATTACGCATGCTTTGAGGTTTGTGATCATCGCAATTTTTTTCCTCTCTTGGTGTTTCTCTCTCTTCCTTCTCTTTTTCCTTTCTGACCTCTATTTCTCCTTTTTGAGGGGAGAAATGAAAAGACAAAAAAATGAGAGAGAAGAGAAAAGAAAGAAGAGGAGAGAGAGAGAGAGGAACTCTTTTGCGGGGTCTCACTTGACCTTGATTTGAAAATATTTAGAAAATTACTCACCTCCGTTTTGAAATATATTGCGGAAAAATGGAGAGACGGGATTCGCTCGTCGGTACAAGGTTCGACCGTTCCTGGCGCCTTTACCAGGGATAATCAAACCAAGGATCGAATTTATGCCTTTTTGCTTTGCCTAAATATTATCTAAGGATTTATCCTGAAGTCTAAATGCACAAAGAATCATGCTTATGCAATGCAAAGATGTATGCTCTTTTTGAAAATGATTTAGAAATCTCCAAGTTTTCTGAGATAGACTTGATAATGGAGTGAAGAAATGATTTCTGAATGATTGAATCTAACTTAAAATTTGAGATAGATTAGGAAGGATATTTTTAAGTTCTAAGTCTTTGAAATGATCAGAGTTGGGAAAATAATTTTTTATTTGAAAAGAATGATTGTGAAGCTGAGATAAAAGGGAAAATGAAGAAAGTTTCAAAGTCAGAAGATGGACTTTGAACTTAGATTTAGGAGAAGCGAGAAAATTTGAAATGGAATTGAATTTAAAATTTGAAATCAGGATGGATTTGAGAAATCCAAATGGTATTTAAAAATAGAAATGGATTTAGGAAATTCTGATGAGATCTGAAAATGGAATTGGATTTGAAATCTAGAATTGGGAATGAAATTGGATTCTGGCTTCTAAAAGAAATTTGGATCTGAAATCTGAGATCCAAGATGATACTTGATCCAAAATTTTGAATGGAATTTGGATCTGAAATCTGAGATCTAAGATGGAATTGAATACTGAATCCTAAATGGAATTTGGAAATAAAGTCTGAGATCCAAAGTGGAATTGAATTCTGGATCCTAAAATGGATTTGGATCTGAAGTCTGAGATCCAAAGTTGAAGTTGAATTCTGGATCCTGAAATGAAATTGGATCTGAAGTCTGAGATTCAAGATGGAGTTGGATTATGGATCCTAGAATGGATTGGGTTTTAACTTTGGATTTGGATTTTGAAAATTCAAATGGGACTTTTTAAAGACGGATCTGGGTTTTGAAAACCCAGATTGAATTTAAAATTTAAGAAGGGTCAAGTTTTGAGATTCAGAATCAATCTCAAACTTTGATTTTGAATTTGAAGATGATAAAATTAAACTTGATTTTTAAACAGAAGATGACTTCAAAGTTAAATTGAACTTTGAAGTTTGATTTAGAATTTGATTTTTTGGGATATACAAATGAATTTCAAAGTCAAATTGAACTTCAAATTTAAAGTTTGAATTGGGAATCAGAAGATGAATAAAAAATTTTAAAGTTAAATTGAACTTTGAAATTTGATTTGAATTTTGAATTTTGGATATACAAATGAATTTCAAAGTCAAATTGGACTTCAAATTTGAATTTTGAATTGGAAGATGGATCAAAAATCTCAAAGTCTAAATTGAACTTTGAAATTGGACTTGAATTTGGAAATGGAATTTTGAATATAAAGATTGAATTTAAAATTTCAAAGTCAAATTGGACTTTGAAATTGAAATTTTAAATCTTTGAAATAAGATAGAAGAATGAATTGAAATAGAGGAAAAAGATATTTGAGATCACTTGGATTTTGGAAAAGAATTTTTGAAAATATGATGCTGTTCTATCTTAAATGATGAATGAATTTAAAGAATCTTGAAATTGGATTTGAAAATATTATTTCATTCTTTAAATGCATTTAAAATAAGATTGAAAATATAATACATCCTTGACTATGGTCATTGAATGTATTATACAACAATCATATCTAAATTTAAATGAAGATTAAAATATATTTTGATGCCTTTATAGAGTTTAAAATGAAATTAACTCTCAATATACCCTGACTATGGCCATTGGTATATATATTGAATTAATTTTAAATTAAACTCTGATAAAAGAGGAAAATTTTAAAGAAAATATGATGAATTTTGTAAAGGATCCAGTGTGGATCCAGTGTTATTTTATAAAAGATAAAAATCCTAAGTCTTGTTTACATCCTGACTATGGCCATTGATGTAAATCATCAACTTAGGATTAATTACCTTTTACGAAATGGTGCACGTGCCATTCGTGTTCCCATTTGTGAAACTTTTAAATAAAGGAAAATGATGCAACAAATGATATTTATATGCTCATCCATTCTAATCTAAGACTGGAATGTAAAAATTCTTATTAATCTAGCTATTACAAAATTTACTTTTACAAAAATTTCTAATTCTAAGAAAGAAAATAGAGGTTTTCATGTATCTCCTGCAAAACATTCAGTTAGTACCAAAAGATAGAAGTAGAAAAGAATTTGCGAAGTATTGCATTGACTATAGAACAGGATGAGGAAATACATTTTCATGACTTATTGAAAACTTACCTTGGGATAATATATCAGACGTATAAGGAGCCCTAACCTAATGGGATGAATCCACAGGTATTCTTATGAGAAAGATAAACAAAATACAAAGATGCACATACCTTGGCTTAAATGTCATATACAATGCCGATGAAATGCTTCATGCCGAATACAGCTACACATGCAACGGAAAGAAAATAGTTATGGCTCCTTCTGCAGATACTATGGACGACCCCCTTGTTGTAGTAGTTGACACATGTATTGCGCAAGCTTAAATCTCAACGTTGTAATCTCCAAATGGAGGTCCACATTGGTCATAAACTTGACCCCTGGCTTTCAATAATTGATGTCTTTACAAATTACCCTGAGAGTTTCCTTCAGCAATTCATCGACTTTTATTTTCTGAGTTAGTCCTCAAGCTCGTTGGAGAGCAATTCTCAGTAAGGAAAACCCCAGTCAAAAAAATACTCTCAGCTCTTTATTTCTTCTGAGATTTTTAGCAGCAAAAATTTCAGTAAAGCAAGTCCACGAGAAAGTATAATGAAATTCAATTTGGGGAACATCATGAAGCTTCCTTCTGAAAACTCAGTAAGGCTCGGAATGTAAAGCTTGGGTAGAGAATTCAGTGGACAGTCACTGGAAAAACTTATTGACCCTGTTGGCTAATTCCAACATCGGTGGCATTCAATAATTATTGATAGATATAGTAATGGTGTAATGGGAATAGTACTAATGAGATGCAGTTGGAAATGGTTTTGTGGGATGGCTGCCCGAGGTAATAGATGGATTAACTGAAAGCCAAACATTGGATAGAAGCTGAGGCAACATGCAACTTCACCATTATCCTGATCTAACTGAATGGTCTAACCTGCCAAACAAACCCAAGCCCCTAAGGCTGCACAAGAGATAGGGCACTGAGTGATGCAATTGATGTGTCAGAAGGGATGCAACGACAACAGATATGACACAATACCATGCTAACACACACACACACACACACACACACACACACCCACACACACACACACACACACACACACATATATATATATATATATATATATATATATATATATATATATATATATATATATATGTACATATACGTATGTAGAATGCAATTATACCACAATGTTTAGGATGAATGTCCAATCAAATGCCATAACATAACAAAAAAAAATTGATATTCAGAGTAGATAAAATCCCATCAATTGAACTCATGTACATGAAGTTTGTAACATAAGACTGTATGTGATTTCTGATTTTAGAGCCAGAACATCTGCAAATTCTATACTGATTCTTACCTTAGGATGCATACACAAATATCATGAAATTGTGACAAGAATGTCACCCAATGACGTAAATGTCATCGAGTGTTGACTGGCAGCACACTAAAATGTGAGGAAATTCTCCAAACCACAAGGGAGTTCATGGATCTGAGTAACACTGCAGTCCAAGCTAGTATATTGGAGACTTACACTCAGAATATATACATCCAACAGTAACTATGAAGCTGAAAAGTCTCTCTTGTGATGATGAAATGGCTGATGACAAAGATCTGGTCCGATCGTATTGGTATAATCAGACTGCTCCGACTTGCCATTCTACAAGTAAGATCCTAGGGATACAAATCCCATTGCGTGAATCACCTTTTAATAACTCTCCTCTTGGAGAGTGATTCATCCACAATTCTGACATGAGGCTCACATGACTCCCCAACTTACTGAGTAATGGGTTGGCTGAACCACAACAAATTTGATCACTGATGGACTCACACAATAGTGGCCCAGCATGGCTTATAATCAAAATAGATTATACATATATGCTTTTGCAGAACATAAATACAAATATACTGGAAAGAGTAAAAAAAAATGACAGTTCAAGTCATGCAAGGCTGCCGATATTAATGTGCTGAGATGTAGGTGCTAGATTATACAATCAACATGAGAAGAGAAAAAAAACATCATCCTCAATAGGAATCAATACCTGTGTTCAAATACCATGAATGTGGTGTGCATATTAGGACCTGACCTGAGATTCTCTACACCTTTCCTTTGTTGCAACTTTATCAGAGCAATTCTGCAGGTGCGCTCCCCAATCCACTTACTGTCAGCCTTTTGTTATATTGATTATGAACACAATTTTTTTTCAAGGCTTAAATAATGTTAGGCTACCATGAATTGAGTAATGCCCTTCAAAATTTTACCGAAGATAGCAACGAATCTGCATTCTTTCATATCAACAATCATCTTAAATGCCGGTTCTATAGACAGAATGCCATCTGGTACCAGTGATCATCGTAACTGCTGCTTTTCAACAGTGAGGCAAACCTCAAAACCGTCTCCATGCTTTAGGTATATGATATTTATGTCATTACTACCAAAGTTTACATTTGCTTTCATCAAGTTTAACTAAGGTAGAGGCTTACTGAGTATGCTAAACAAGGCTTTCATTCTAAATTCACGAAAGAACAACAGATTCATATATGCTTCATCAAGGTAACCATCTAAGTTAAACTAAAAGAAAACTTGGAATCAAGGCTTTATCGCTGCCCATCATCTGTATGGACATATACGACCCCAAAGATATTTGCAAATCCATCAAAAGCAAGGTCAAAATCTGAAAGTCAAGAAGGACTTGGTGATTTGTCTGGATTAGTGACTTCCTTTTCAACTGGAGGTATAGTCGTTGATAAAGCAGCTAGTTCCTGTAATAAATACAACTCCTGAAAATGTTAGAGGATGATCATGTTGCCTGTCCATCGTCAATGACAGGGGTGAGTAGGTGAACATGGTGGCCTAAATATCACTATACACAGAGAAGGCCTGCTACAAGAGAAAACACAATGAGTTAAATGTGATATAACAAAAGCAAAATAGATGACATGGGATATAAACGCTGATAAATAAGCTTTGAAAATGTATAAACACACTACCTTCTCAATTTGATGTCGAGTTATCTTCAATGGTTCAGTATCTCCAAATCAACATTTGATGAACCATCTTCAGCAGCTAATTAATCTCAAACAAATCCATTGTTCATAAGCAAATTGGGGAGTTCCCCCTCACAGCAGGTATAATTTTCTTTTCGACCAATGAATCTGATACACACTTAAATTATCTTTAATAACAATCGATTAACATCGTGTCTGGACATGTGCTGCATCAGTGGCTTACCATAGACTGATGGCATGCCGAGGAAGTCGCTACAGGAGAGAGTGACATGTAATGCGGACAACATAATACTAAGTATGAGGGTAAGGTGCTAATGGGTGCCAGAGCAAGGCATATGAGATATGATCAACGCACACGAATAAGCCCTGAATGCTATTATAACCCATGGTAAAATAAAAATAAAAAAAGGGAGTACTCAAGGCAAAATGGAAGAAACCATATCTAAGTAGGGAAAAGTATGATAAACAGAACTAATGAATAGCATTAATTAACGAAATGGATTGAAATAATGAAATACAACTGCAGGGAGTAAGTTTCAATGATCGAAACAACACACAACAAATGGGTAATGGAAACAGGGCACAACAACAAAAAAATGCTAGATATGAAGATCAGAACGCAGAGAAAAATAAAGACCCATGTAATCGATAATGGAGATGAACTTAAAAGACAAAATTCGTTTCCATGGAATGCAATGACCGCACTGTAGAGGAATCAAATCCATAGATTAAGAAAACCTAGCGAGATAAGTTGGGGATCCAACGTAATTTTGAAAATCTGAATGTAAATAAGACATAAAATTTCACAGACGAAATATCAACACCAGCAGAAAGCCAAAACAAATAGAAAACCGAAATCAAAGGGGAAATCCAAACGGAAAGGAAAGCAGATTAAACTCAGACATAAATTGAAATAAAATAAAAAAAAAGAACAGAAGAATCAATGATGCTATGGTGAAGCGCCATCGGTTCCTGTTATACCAGAAAATGTAAAAATAAAACTAAGGGTTCAATGTCAATCTTGAAACCAAGATGAATATGAGCAATTAACATATGAATATATAATGAAAACAAAATACACAGAATCAAACTATAAACGTATGTCAAAATCCATGAAAATCAAAACCTATCATGAGTTGAGGATGGAAGGAAAAGGGTAAGCTGTTGGAATCGAGGATTCCATTTGCTGTTTCCTCGCATGAGGTGAGGCTGCTATATGCAAATCAGCATCATACATAAGGCTTCACCGTGCAAAAGAAAAAAAAAGAAAAAGAAAAGAAAGAAAAGCTAAGAAAATTTAGAAGGAGAACAGAAAGGTTTTATGATAAAAGAAAAACTTGCAGGAAAAAAAGGAGGATGGCGATTACTTACCAAAGTTCTGCAGAGATTTAGAAAAACGGAGAGGGCCTTCTCTTCGTTCTACTATGGGGATTGCAGACTTACTCTGATTCTCTCAAAAGGGGAAAGGGATGAGTCGAGAAGAGGAAAATGAAGATGGAGTGATTGGGAGAAGGGAAGAAGTGATCAAAGAGGAAGGAGAAGAAACAAGGGGTGCGGGGGTGAGGAAGCGGTGGTCCTGAGGGTTTCCCCTCAATCGACTTTAAAGAAGGTGGAGGATGCTTCCGTTGCGGATGGATGGAGGAGAGAAAAAGGTTCGGAGATGAAGGGTTCAGAAGGCTCAGATGGAGAGAAGGAAAGGGAGAAGCTTGATGGTGATCAGGCGGCTGAGCAGAAGGGGAAGAAGGTTCTGGAGGGTTTGGGCGAGAGAGGGAGAAGGCGTTGCCCCTTCCGATCTTATGAAGGGTTTTCAAAGAAACCCTAAAAAAAGATTTTACAAAGGGGGCCCCTTTTATTTTCAGGTTTTACAAAGAGGGGCTCCCTAATAATTTTTTGCAAAAAGGGTGTTTTCAAAAAAACTTGATTTTCAAAAAGTTTTTTTTAGAAAAAGGACACTTTCAAAAAGGAGTTTTTTCCAAAACTATAATTTTTTTCTTTTCTATATATTTTTTTGTTCTTTTCTCAAAATTTTCTATTTTTTTGTATTTTTGAAAACAAAACTCTAAAAACTAAGGTATTTAAACTAATTTTACAAAATTTCAAAACTTTTGAGAAATCAGGATTGTTTTGGGGAAATTTCTTCAGAAAATGGGTTTGGACCCAAGTTTTTGAGAAAATATTTGAATTTTAACCTCGAATCAAGGAATACAACACGATGGATCCAAACGGATACCAGATGAACTGTCTGAGTTTTTCAAAAAGGTTACTTTAGTAATTTTGAGAATTTGATTAAAAATTGGATAACGACGCTCAGTTTTGGATTTTGACAATGGATCTGGATCCGAGATCGAGTCAGATATATGAAATAGATTTAATTTCAATAAAATTTGAGAAATAAAATGGAATTTATATTTAAAAGTGAGTCAATTACTCAGAAAATGGAATCAAAGACAAAAAGGGAATATTTATAAGATTTTGAAAAATTTGGGGTGTTCACAGATGCCCCTCTTTGCTACTAAGCCGGTTGAAAGCCGAGCACAGTGGCAAAGAAACACTCCAAATTTTGAAAAATGACCCAATCAGCAAATCTGAATTAGGTGTGGAAGATTTATTTTGAAAGCATGATTTTAGGCTTAAAACCTTATCCTGAATGGCTTTTAGAAGGACGAAATCCTCGATAATGATATGGCTGAATGATAGAAATGAGGAGATCGTGGTGGGACTTTGGGTAAAGATCCCAGAATGGTGAAAGATAAAAATTCTGATCAAGTCTTGTAGGTGAGACAAGATCAACTTTTGGAATGACTCAGGTTTAGCCCTTAACCTGGATGGGACGAATATATCTCAAGATAACCTGAATGGGGAAAGGAATATAAGCGGACCTCGATGGGACATTTTTTGGAAAATGCCTCATGAGATGAAATTCAAGCATGATCCTTTCCTGGATGGATGTACAAAGCATGGATTCCTTGATGGGAAGAACCATGATGGGACTGGAAGAAAACACCTCGTCGAGACGAGGTTCAGGTTTAACCCAAACCTGAACAGAAAGTACCTCGTAGAATGAGGCTCAAGCTTAACCCTTAACCTGAAGGAGACGACCATATAGAATCCTCAAATGAAGGATCCATGATGGAACCTTCGGAATTTGGACAAACAAATCCGAAAGTGGTTTTGCGAGAAGAGAAAAACAAGGGATTCCCTAAAGCTCAGAAAGGGGATGACCTGGGTCATCTCAATGTTGAGACTAAATCAGCTTTCTAAAGACAGACGACCTCTTGCAGAAGGTATAGGTTCGACCCTTAACCTGAGTGGGTACGACCATACAGAATTCTCAAATGGAGAAACTGTGATGGGACAAGAGAGATACTTCAGCTGAATGAGGCAACTCTTCTGGGAATGTGAGAGATGAAAAATAAGGAGATGTGAGACAATTCTTTCGACAAAATGAATGATGAATAAGGTAACAGGAGGCAAATCTTTCGATGGTGTGAAGGATAATAAGGCAATCCTTTTAGCAAGGAGAAAGAGAATCTCTTGACAAGGCGAAAGATGGAATAAGGCAATCCTTTTAGTAAGGAGAAGGCAAGTCTTTCAATCAAAGCGAAAGATGAGGAGGGCAATCCTTTTGGAGAGGAGAAGATAAAAATGAAATATGAAGATAGTAATCCTTTTAGCAAGGAGAAGGCAAAAGTGAAATATGAAGATGGCAATCCTTTTAGCAAGAAGAAGGCAAATCTTTCGATCAAAGCGAAAGATAAATAAGGCAGTCCTTTTAGAAAGGAGAAGGCAAATCTTTCGATCAAAGCAGAAGATGAATAAGGCGATCCTTTTGGTAAGGCGAAGGCAAATCTTTCGATCAAAGCGAAAGATGAATAAGGTGATCCTTTTAGAAAGGAGAAGACGAATCTTTCGATCAAAGCGAAAGATGAATAAGGCGATTCTTCTATCAAGGAGAAGGCGAATCTTTCGATCAAAGCGAAAGACGGAGAAGGCAACACCAAGATGTATCCAACAGATATCAAGTTATTATTTCTTATCAGGAAAGCAGGAAAATATTGCCAAAGTGATAAAAGTTGTAGTTGTTTCAAGGTAATTGAAGGTAAGCACTTTTGAAAGATGTTCCCTCTTCCACCTAGAGTATTACTCCTAACTGGGTTATAGAATCCAGAATCAAAGTCAAATTATTGTTGTTGGTTTTCTTCATGAAAGCTATCAATTTCCTTGATATGAAAAGAGAAGAAATATTCTTAGCTTCATAAAAGCATTTGAATGAAAATATATTGACAGAAGAATTTCACATAGATAAAGAAGATTCTAGGCAGTTTGGACAATTTGATATCCTAGGCATTTTCCCATGATGATCTTCTTGCACTCTTTTGAGTCATGGAGCTTTCTTGGGCTTTTACATCATCCTTTATTTTGGAGATATCCTAACTTTTTTCTCTTTCTTCGAGGAAGGGTACGTCACAAACTCCTTCATCTTGGAGATGTTTCGATCCTTCTTTTTTCTTTCTCAGGGATTAGGCTTGATGACATCGGTTCAAAAAAAGGTCTTTAGATGATAGCAGAAATCAAATATCTTTTAGGGTTTGTCGGTAGGTTTATCACACTTGCCTTCATCTCGAAGGTGATTTGAACTTTCCCTGGAAGGATCCTTCACAAACTCCTTCATCTCGGAGATGATCCAAATCTTCTTTGGCCCCGGAGATCTAACTCGCCTATTCGTCTTCATCTTGACGACAATTGAGAGATCCCTTTTGTGGATATTTGATTGTAGCTCAAATGACTGAGGAGATATGGACTGGGTAGGTTCTCTTTACTGCCCAGGATATTTCCACTGTCTTACTGCCAAAGAATAATCTTTAAGAATGTGCCATGGTTATGATCAATATCAGCTCACTTATGTCTTTTCAACGTCATTGAATTTTCCTTCGCCAGTCATATCGAGGATTTTCCTTCATCCTCTTGGTTGACCAACAGAAAACTTGAAGTTTGAGCCTTTCTTCACAAAAGCTTCACCCTTTTGGAAGGAATACTAAGGAGATTTGAGGAAATTCTTTATGTAATGAAAGTTTTGAGATCAACAACTATTTTATGGCAATTTGGCAAGATATTCCTGAAATCCTTGATGAAAAACTTTGCTTAACATCGAGTTTTGACACATCAGTGGGATTCTGGAGAAGAATCCAACATGAGGCTGAATTCTGAAGGTAAATATAAATTTAAAGTTCTGAAGGCAAGCTTGGCATAAAACTGGATTTTGAAGGTAAGCCTAACTCAAAAGCTAGTTTTGAAAGACCAACCGAATCAGGACTCAGGTTTTTACAAGGAAAGCTAAAAGATTCGAGTCAAAACTTGAGCCTTCGAAGGAAAACTAGGAAGTTTTGGTTTCTAAGGAGAGAAAGTTTGGGTCGAAACCCAAATCTTCAAAGGAAAAACCAGACCAATTCATATTTTTGAAGGAAAGAAAATTCGAGTCGAAACTCAAATATTTAAAGGAAAGCTGGAGAGTTCGAGTCAGGGCTCGAATCTTAAAGGAAAACTGAGAATTCTTAGATTTTAAAGGAAAGAAGACTCGAGTTAAAAACTCAAATCTTTAAAGGAAAGCTGGAAAGTTCGAGTCAGGGCTTGAATCTGAAGGAAAAAGTTGGAAGTTCAAGTCAAAACTCGAATCTCAAAGGAGAGTTGATGAGAAGGGATAGAAATTAATCAAAGATCGACAGAAATTAAGGAACTTTGAGAAAAGATTGTAACCTGAAGGTCTTGAAATTGAGATTTGAATAACCTGAAGGTCAACATTGGATTTAGAGCTTTGATTTTTGATGAATGGTTAGTGGAAAGACTGAACCTGAGGGTCTAACTGATCGGTCAGCCAGATACTAGCATGAGCGTTAGATGTACCAGTGAGAGCACTGGGTTTTTTCAAGAAATGACCCAGTATGAGTACTGGATTTTGAAATTATACCCGCACGAGCTCTGGCTTTTCTGATCGAGAGTCGGAAGAGGAGACCGACATCTTCAAGACATTTGGAAATTGAAGTGAGAATGATTGCCGGGGTTTTCAGAATTATCCCTTATCCTGAGGAGGAAAAGGGAAATAAATTGATAAAAAGTGATCAAGGTCTATGAAGAATAAAATTGATAAAAATTTAATGAAGAAAAGTTTGACAAAGCATCAATAAAATTGATAAAAATTTATAAAGAATCAATAAAATTGACAAAAATTGACAAAGAATAAAAAAATTGATAAAGACTGACGAAAGTCTGGGGAAAATTTGGTAAAAATTGGTGAAAAATTTGATGATAGAAGACTTCATGATTATCCCTTGTCCTGAAGGAAGGAGAAATGCCTCGATGAACGAGGTTCAGGTTTATCTTAACCTAAAAGGGAAAGAGAAAATTCCTCGAAGGCCGAGGTTCAGATTTATCCCCTAACCTGAAAAAGGGAAAAAGGAGAAAGGAATACCTCATGGGAAAGAGGCATCAGGTTTTTCCCTTAACCTGAAAGGGTAGAGAATAAAATTTATTTATAAAAAAAGCTGGGAAAGATCGAATAAATTTATGATAATTTTGTTTTTAAAAAGAATGCTCACAGATAGCCTTGTTGCTTCTGTGAGGGGTGTCAGGAGTATCCCTTATCCTGAATGGGAACACCTCGGACGACGAGAGTCAGGTTTATCCCTTAACCTGAGGGGAAAACAAAATAAAAGAATACCTCATTGAAAAGAGGCATCAGGTTTACCCATTAACCTGAAAGGGTTCAGATTCAATAAAATTTAATAAAATTTAATAAAATTGAGGAAAATTTGATAAAACTTGATAAAATTTGATAAAATTGATATAAACTTGATAAAAATATGAATAAAATGAATGAAATTGATAAAGATAACAAAATTAGCTGAAAATTTATAAGATTTGAGAAAAATGAGTGTTTCTAATCCTGCCTGCATATAGGATCTTGAAAAGAAAAAAATGTTCATTTAAAAGGTAAGTGAGAAATCATTTTTGGGAAGAAAAATCAACCGCGAGAAGAATGATCAGCGCGATGACTGAATCTCTGAAAGGGAATCAAACACGAGAGATCATCATGAGGGTCAATTTTTTGAAGACAATGGTTTGAAATCAATTTTTTAGAAAAAACAAGATCAACAATAGATCTGATTTCTGAAAATAACAGTTTGAAATTGATAATAAGATCAATACAAGGGTTGATCTTTGAATATAATGATTTGAAAGCCATTTTTGAAGATAAGACCAACACAAGGGTTGATCTTTGAATATAATGATTTGAAACCCATTTTGGAAGATAAGACCAACACAAGGGTTGATCTTTGAATATAATGATTTGAAACCCATTTTGGAAGATAAGACCAACACAAGGGTTGATCTTTGAATATAATGATTTGAAACCCATTCTTGGAAGAATATGGTCAACACAAGGGTTGATCCTTCAATGCAATGGTTTGAAAGCCTATTTTTGAAAGATATGATCAACACGAGGGTTGATCTTTCAATGCAATGGTTCGAAATCAATTTTTTAGAAAATATGATCAACACGAGGGTTGATCTTTCAATGCAATGGTTCAAAACCTATTTTTGAAAATATGATCAACACGAGGGTTGATCTTTGACAAAAGTTGGATAAAAGAATATTTAAACTTTTTGTTTATGAAGACTTTCAAAATTTCATGATTTTTGAAAAACCCTCATAGGTAATATCATTTCTCTCGTGAATGATGTCAGGATTGGTCTCGCATTCTAAAAAGAACAGGAATTAAAATGCGGTTTAATAGAAGCCGATGAAGAGATTTTTTGAAATATAGATTTTAAAAAACAAATGCCCCTATGTGGCAGAGGAAGGAAGTATTTTGATATCAACGATATGAAAGAAAATTGACATTCCATTGATGAGCAAAACTGATAACAAAGGACTGAAATATTTACAAGTACTTTGACTAAAAGGTCACAAAAGGACTGGGCTGACTGCCCCCCTACAAGGTGACTGACAAAAGGGGAGGAAATTAGGAAAATTCTGGCATCTTCAATCTTCGGAGTAGCCTGGGAGAGGCTTGGTCATGACGGCTAGCTCGTCTTCCTCTTCGTCTTCAACAAAGAGACTTGAACAATATTTTTGAAGACGAAGCAGTGATCAATGTCATGCCCCACTGCTCGATGGAACTTGCAGAACTGATTCATGAACCTTCTCATAACTGTGGGAGGATTTGTGACTTTTGGGAGTTTCACCAACCCTTTGGTAAGCATGAATTCAAGGGCTTCTTCGAGCGTTTGCTTCAGAGGAAGTGAACTCACGATCATTACTCCAATCTTGTCATTCTGCTTGGAAGACTTCTCCCTTTGAGCTACGTCGTGGTTCTCGCCTCTTTTACTGATGCCATGATCATTGTCAGAGGTATCAGCTGCATGAGTGAACTATGCTTTCTTTTTCTGGTCTTGGATGTTTTTGGCCAGAGGCATGCCCTCGTAAAGCCTGCTTTCTATTCCTGCCTCGATCCATTCAGCTCGCTCAATCAACTTGATAAAGGATTTTGTCGGAGAAGTGGCAATGAGGCTTCTCAGGGGCTGAGAGAAATTGTTGAGGATTATTTGCAATGCATGCTCCTCTGGAATGAGAACTTTCATCTTGTTGCAGGTGCTTCTCCACCTGTGGATGAATTCTTCTGCTCTTTCAGTCTCATTCTGCTTTAAGTTGTAAAGGTGATTGAGCGTAGGTGAAGCCTCAGTATTGAATAGGAAGCGCTCAATGAACAAATTGACTACCTTATCAAACTCTCGTAGTTCGATAGGATTGATGTGGTCAGCATACCACCTGGCCGCTACACCCTCCAGACTGCAGGGAAAGCAAATGAATAAAGCCCTGTTATCCTTTTTGAAGCGGCAACATTCTGCATAAAAGGTGGCTAGGTGAGCTTTAGGATTGCCAGTTCCATCAAACTTGAGAAACTTGCTTGGAAGATTCTCCAGGTTATCATCCCCATCTAGGCCATCGTAAAAATCCTTGCCAGTGTAGGTCTGCTTGCCCTTACCCTTGGCTTGAATGTCCTTGATTGCTTGCTCATCGGGTCCTCTGCCGGAGTCCCAGACTTGGGCTTGTTGATGGATTCGAGCTCTTCTGCGGCTATCTTTACGGACTATCTCGGAGGATTCTGATTGTAGACAATTTGCTCTTCCTCTTCTGATTCTTCCTCGACTGACTCTGACTCCTCAGAAGTAGTGTCTGGCTGTACCTTCTTTCTGATGATTCTGACTTGCTTTTTTACAGGCTTCTTCCTCAGTTTGCTTTTAGGAACTGCCTCTTTTAGATTGACCTCGGTTTGCTCCGACATTATTCTCGCCATCATCTTTTGGAACATACCATACATAGCGGGGTCAATGTCATCTCTTTTGTTCTGACCCTGTCCCTTGACCGACTTAGGAGAGTTCATCCCTTCCGTCTCACTGTCGCTGTGTTGAGGAACTGTTTCTTTTCCTTCTCTTGTCTGAACTATTTTCGGATATCAGCGCTCTCTCTGTAGAGGAAAGTGGAGGTTTTTTAGACCGAAGAAACTTTTTGGAGAAGTTTTGACAAGATGAAGGAAGAATTAGGTTAAATATTTTAAAAATTGTATCCCATTACTAGGGATTGAGTCGCCACAAAATTTGTGACAATTGCGTCGTTTACTCTACGAGGGAGAGTAACCAACTAAAACACAAAGAAAATGCTTATTTTGAAAAGGATATCTCTTGACGGAAGGAGATTTTATTTATGAAAAATATAAACAAAAATATAAAATCAGAAAAACAGGAGAAAAAATGAAATTTAAGAATAAAGATTTAAAATTTGAAGAACTTGCAGGCAGAATCAGAAGAATTTTGAAGAAATTAGAAGAAAAGAAAGGAAAATACACTTGGGTTTTTTTAAAAATAAAGAAGAAATTTTGAATAATATATACCCAGGGTTTTGGAAAATATAAGGAAGATATAAAATATCACACAATCACAGATATACAAGCAAGGATGCACAAACAATACTCCCTAAAGCTGACCCTAAATGCAATATTTTAAAATGGCTGATAGGACCTTAATCCTAACTCTAAGATTTAGATCATCTGATTCCAATTAAGGTATGCCAATATACTCAAGCCGAAGCTCGAAGTACGTGGCATAAAAAGATCTCTCCGGTTCTAAGGTAATGGCTTCCCAACATCCTTGAACACATACTGATATACCTCGGACTATGGCCCTTAGGTACGTGGTAGGGGGGCGCGAACCCAAATAAGTGGTCCAGTTGTGAGGCTCTCTCCCGAACTATGGTTCAGTGAGACAGCCCAACAACGTGAAGACCGGGACAATATAGGTAGGGATGTTTTCAAAAACATGTTCAACATGCAGATAAAACTAGAAAGCTCTAATGCAAGTCCTAAAAGAGATAGAATTTAAATGAAGAGAAGCATACACTTGCATACATTGTTTGCATTCAATCCCTAAAATTGAGGAGAGTTGTATTTCAGACCTAAGTCTAATGTGAGCATGAAATAATCTCCTCAATATGGTCCTACCAAACCATACTTAAATCCTATATGCAATGATGTCAGCTTAGGACAGAATCTAGGCTCCTAAGGTTTTGCATGGAAAATGAAGCTGACATTTATAGAATAAAGACTTAGAAAATATTAAAGCAAAGCAAAGGCATAGATTCAACAGGACGAAGACGAAGTCCCATCTCGGTCGCCAAAACTGTGATCATTGCAAAATTTTTCCTCTCTTGGTGTTTCTCTCTCTTCCTTCTCTTTTTCCTTTCTGACCTCTATTTCTCCTTTTTGAGGGGAGAAATGAAAAGACAAAAAAATGAGAGAGAAGAGAAAAGAAAGAAGAGGAGAGAGAGAGAGAGGAACTCTTTTGCGGGGTCTCACTTGACCTTGATTTGAAAATATTTAGAAAATTACTCACCTCCGTTTTGAAATATATTGCGGAAAAATGGAGAGACGGGATTCGCTCGTCGGTACAAGGTTCGATCGTTCCTGGCGCCTTTACCAGGGATAATCAAACCAAGGATCGAATTTATGCCTTTTTGCTTTGCCTAAATATTATCTAAGGATTTATCCTGAAGTCTAAATGCACAAAGAATCATGCTTATGCAATGCAAAGATGTATGCTCTTTTTGAAAATGATTTAGAAATCTCCAAGTTTTCTGAGATAGACTTGATAATGGAGTGAAGAAATGATTTCTGAATGATTGAATCTAACTTAAAATTTGAGATAGATTAGGAAGGATATTTTTAAGTTCTAAGTCTTTGAAATGATCAGAGTTGGGAAAATAATTTTTTATTTGAAAAGAATGATTGTGAAGCTGAGATAAAAGGGAAAATGAAGAAAGTTTCAAAGTCAGAAGATGGACTTTGAACTTAGATTTAGGAGAAGCGAGAAAATTTGAAATGGAATTGAATTTAAAATTTGAAATCAGGATGGATTTGAGAAATCCAAATGGTATTTAAAAATAGAAATGGATTTAGGAAATTCAGATGAGATCTGAAAATGGAATTGGATTTGAAATCTAGAATTGGGATTGAAATTGGATTCTGGCTTCTAAAGGGAATTTGGATCTAAAATCTGAGATCCAAGATGGAACTTGATCCAAAATTTGGAATGGAATTTGGATCTAAAATCTGAGATCTAAGATGGAATTGAATACTGGATCCTAAATGGAATTTGGATCTGAAGTCTGAGATCCAAAGTGGAATTGGATTCTGGATCCTAAAATAGATTTGGATATGAAGTCTGAGGTCCAAAGTGGAAGTTGAATTCTGGATCCTGAAATGAAATTGGATCTGAAGTCTGAGATCCAAGATGGAGTTGGATTCTGGATCCTAGAATGGATTGGGTTTTAACTTTGGATTTGGATTTTGAAAATTCAAATGGGACTTTTTGAAGACGGATTTGGGTTTTGAAAACCCAGATTGAATTTAAAATTTAAGAAGGGTCAAGTTTTGAGATTCAGAATCAATCTCAAACTTTGATTTTGAATTTGAAGATGATAAAATTAAACTTGATTTTGAAACACAAGATGACTTCAAAGTTAAATTGAACTTTGAAGTTTGATTTAGAATTTGAATTTTTGGGATATACAAATGAATTTCAAAGTCAAATTGAACTTCGAATTTAAAGTTTGAATTGGGAATCAGAAGATGAATCAGAAATTTTAAAGTTAAATTGAACTTTGAAATTTGATTTGAATTTTGAATTTTGGATATACAAATGAATTTCAAAGTCAAATTGGACTTCGAATTTGAATTTTGAATCGGAAGATGGATCAGAAATCTCAAAGTCTAAATTGAACTTTGAAATTGGACTTGAATTTGGAAATGAAATTTTTAATATAAAGATTGAATTTGAAATTTCAAAGTCAAATTAGACTTTGAAATTAAAATTTTAAATCTTTGAAATAAGATAGAAGAATGAATTGAAATAGAGGAAAAAGATATTTGAGATCACTTGGATTTTGGAAAAGAATTTTTGAAAATATGATGTTGTTCTATCTTAAATGATGAATGAATTTAAAGAATCTTGAAATTGGATTTGAAAATCTTATTTCATTCTTTAAATGAATTTAAAATAAGATTGAAAATATAATACATCCTTGACTATGGTCATTGAATATATTATATAATAATCATATCTAAATTTAAATGAAGATTAAAATATATTTTGATGCTTTTATAGAGTTTAAAATGAAATTAACTCTCAATATACCCTGACTATGGCCATTGGTATATATATTGAATTAATTTTAAATTAAACTCTGATAAAAGAGGAAAATTTTAAAGAAAATATGATGAATTTTGTAAAGGATCCAGTGTGGATCCAGTGTTATTTTATAAAAGATAAAAATCCTAAGTCTTGTTTACATCCTGACTATGGCCATTGATGTAAATCATCAACTTAGGATTAATTACCTTTTACGAAATGGTGCACGTGCCATTCATGTTCCCATTTGTGAAACTTTTAAATAAAGGAAAATGATGCAACAAATGATATTTATATGCTCATCCATTCTAATCTAAGACTGGAATGTAAAAATTCTTATTAATCTTGCTATTACAAAATTTACTTTTACAAGAATTTCTAATTCTAAGAAAGAAAATGGAGGTTTTCATGTATCTCCTGCAAAACATTCAGTTAGTACCAAAAGATAGAAGTAGAAAAGAATTTGCGAAGTATTCCATTGACTATAGAACAGGATGAGGAAATACTTTTTCATGACTTATTGAAAACTTACCTTGGGATAATATATTAGACGAATGAGGAGCCCTAACCTAATGGGATGAATCCACAGGTATTCATATGAGAAAGATAAACAAAATACAAAGATGCACATACCTTGTTCTAAATGTCATATACAATGCCGATGAAATGCTTCATGCCAAATACAGCTACACATGCAACGGAAAGGAAAGAGTTGCGGCTCCTTCTGCAGATACTATGGACGACCCCCTTGTTTTAGTAGTTGACACATGTATTGCGCATGCTTAAATCTCAACGTTGTAATCTCCAAATGGAGGTCCACATTGGTCATAAACTTGACCCCTGGCTTCCAATAATTGATGTCTTTACAAATTACCCTGAGAGTTTCCTTCAGCATTTCATCGACTTTTATTTTCTGAGTTAGTCCTCAAGCTCGTTGGAGATCAATTCTCAGTAAGGAAAACCCCAGTCAAACAAATACTCTCAGCTCTTTATTTCTTCTGAGATTTTTAGCAGCAAAAGTTTCAGTAAAGCAAGTCCACGAGAAAGTATAATGAAATTCAATCTAGGGAACATCATGAAGCTTCCTTCTGAAAACTCAGTAAGGCTCGAAATGTAAAGCTTGGGTAGAGAATTCAGTGGACAGTCACTGGAAAAACTTATTGACCCTGATGGCTAATTCCAACATCGATGGCATTCAATAATTATTGATAGATATAGTAATGGTGTAATGGGAATAGTACTAATGAGATGCAGTTGGAAATGGTTTTGTGGGATGGCTGCCTGGGGTAATAGGTGGATTAACTGAAAGCCAAACGTTGGATACAAGCTGAGGCAGCATGCAACTTCACCATTATCCTGATCTAACTGAATGGTCTAACCTGCCAAACAAACCCTAGCCCCTAAGGCTACACAAGGGATAGGGCACTGAGTGATGCAATTGATGTGTCAGAAGGCATGCAACGACAATAGATATGACACAATACCATGCTAACAGACATACATATATATACATATATATATATGTATATATGTACATATACGTATGTAGAATGCAATTATACCACAATGTTTATGATGAATGTCCAATCAAATGCCATAACATAAAAAAAAAATTGCTATTGAGGGTAAATAAAATCCGATCAATTGAACTCATGTACATGAAGTTTGTATCATAAGACTGTATGTGATTTCTGATTTTAGAGCCAGAACATCTGCGAATTCTATACTGATTCTTACCTTAGGATGCATACACAAATATCATCAAATTGTGACAAGAATGTCATCCAATGACGTAAATGTCATCGAGTGTTGACTGGCAGCACACTAAAATGTGAGGAAATTCTCCGAACCACAAGGGAGTTCGTGGATCTGAGTAACACTTCAGTCCAAGCTAGTATATTGGAGACTTACACTCAGAATATATACATCCAACATTAACTATGAAGCTGAAAAGTCTCTCTTGTGATGATGAAATGGCTGATGACAGAGATCTGGTCCGATCGTATTGGTATAATCGGACTGCTCCGACTTGCCATTCTACAAGTAAGATCCCAGGGATACGAATCCCATTGCGTGAATCACCTTTTAATAACTCTCTTCTTGGAGAGTGATTCATCCACAATTCTGACATGAGGCTCACATGACTCCCCAACTTACTGAGTAATGGGTTGGCTGAACCACAACAAATTTGATCACTGATGGACTCACACAATAGTAGCTCGGCATGGCTTATAATCAAAACAGATTATACAAATATGCTTTTGCAGAACATAAATACAGATATACTGGAAAGAGTAAAAAAAATGACAGTTCAAGTCATGCAAGGCTGCCGATATTAATGTGCTGAGATGTAGGTGCTAGATTATACAATCAACATGAGAAGAGAAAAAAAACATCATCCTCAATAGGAATCAATACCTGTGTTCAAATACCATGAATGTGGTGTGCATATTAGGACCCGACCTGAGATTCTTTAGACCTTTCCTTTGTTGCAACTTTATCAGAGTAATTCTGCAGGTGCGCTCCCCAATCCACTTACTGTCAGCCTTTTGTTATATTGATTATGAACACATATTTTTTTTCAAGGATTCAATAATGTCAGGCTACCGTGAATTGAGTAATGCCCTTAAAAATTTTACCGAAGATAGCAACGAATCTGCATTCTTTCATATCAACAATCATCTTAAATACCGGTTCTATAGACAGAATGCCATCTGGTACCAGTGACCATCGTAACTGCTGCTTTTCAACAGTGAGGCAAACCTCAAAACCGCCTCCATGCTTTAGGTATATGATATATATGTCATTACTACCAAAGTTTACATTTGCTTTCATCAAGTTTAACTAAGGTAGAGGCTTACTGAGTATGCTAAACAAGGCTTTCATTCTAAATTCACGAAAGAACAACAGATTCATATATGCTTCATCATGGTAACCATCTAAGTTAAACTAAAAGAAAACTTGGAATCAAGGCTTTATCGCTGCCCATCATCTGTATGGACATATACGACCCCAAAGATATTTGCAAATCCATCAAAAGCAAGGTCAAAATCTGAAAGTCAAGAAGGACCTGGTGATTTGTCTGGATTAGTGACTTCCTTTTCAATGGGAGGTACAGTCGTTGATAAAGCAGCTAGTTCCTGTAATAAATACAACTCCTGAAAATGTTAGAGGATGATCATGTTGCCTGTCCATCGTCATTGACAAGGGTGAGTAGGTGAACATGGTGGCCTAAATATCACTATACACAGAGAAGGCCTGCTGCAAGAGAAAACACAATGAGTTAAATGTGATATAACAAAAGCAAAACAGATGACATGGGATGTAAACGCTGATAAATAAGCTCTAAAAATGTATAAACACACTACCTTCTCAATTTGATGTCGAGTTATCTTTAATGGTTCAGTATCTCCAAATCAACATTTGATGAACCATCTTCAGCAGCTAATTAATCTTAAACAAATCCATTGTTCATAAGGAAATTGGGGAGTTCCCCGTGACAGTAGGTATAATTTGCTTTTCGACCAATGAATCAGATACACAAGTAAATTATCTTTAATAACAATCGATTAACATCGTGTCTGGACATGTGCTGCATCAATGGCTTACCATAGACTGATGGCATGCTGAGGAAGTCGCTACTGGAGAGAGTGAAATGTAATGCGGACAACATAATACTAAGTATGAGGGTAAGGTGCTAATGGGTGCCCGAGCAAGGCATATGAGATATGATCAACGCACACGAATAAGCCCTGAATGCTCTTATAACCCATGGTAAAAAAAAAAAAAAGGGGAGTACTTAGGGCAAAATGGAAGAAACCATATCTAAGTAGGGAAAAGTATGATAAACAGAACTAATGAATAGCATTAATTAACGAAATGGATTGAAATAATGAAATACAACTGCAGGGAGTAAGTTTCAATGATCAAAACAACACACAGCAAATGGGTAATGGAAACATAGCACAACAACAAAAAAATGCTAGATATGAAGATCAGAACGCAAAGAAAAATAAAGACCCATGTAATCGATAATGGAGATGAACTTAAAAGACAAAAATCATTGCCATGGAATGCAATGACCACACTGCAGACGAATCAAACCTATATAAAAAAAATGAACTGCAATCGAATCCATAGATTAAGAAAACCTAGCGAGATAAGTTGGGGATCCAACGTAATTTTGAAAATCTGAATGTAAATAAGACATAAAATTTCACAGACGAAATATCAACACCAGCAGAAAGCCAAAACAAATAGAAAACCGAAATCAAAGGGGAAATCCAAACGGAAAGGAAAGCAGATTAAACTCAGACATAAATTGAAATAAAATAAAAAAAAAGAACAGAGGAATCGGTGATGCTATGAAGCGCCATCGGTTCCTGTTATACTAGAAAATGTAAAAATAAAACTAAGGGTTCAATGTCAATCTTGAAACCAAGATGAATATGAGCAATTAGCATATGAATGTATAATGAAAACAAAATACACAGAATCAAACTATAAACGTACGTCAAAATCCATGAAAATCAAAACCTATCATGAGTCGAGGATGGAAGGAAAAGGGTAAGCTGTTGGAATCAAGGATTCCATTTGCTGTTTCCTCGCATGAGCTGAGGCTGCTATATGCAGATAAGCATCATACATAAGGCTTCACCATGCAAAAGAAAAAAAGAAAAGAAAAGAAAAGAAAAGAAAAGAAAGAAAAGCTAAGAAAATTAAGGAGAACATGAAGATTTTATGATAAAAGAAAAACTTGTAGGAAAAAAAGGAGGATGGCGATTACTTACCAAAGTTCTACAGAGATTTAGAAAAACGGAGAGGGCCTTCTATTCGTTCTACTATGAGAATTGCAGGCTTACTCTGATTCTCTCAAAAGGGGAAAGGGATGAGTCGTGAAGAGGAAGATGAAGATGGAGTGATTGGGAGAAGGGAAGAAGTGATCAAAGAGGAAGGAGAAGAAACGGGGGGGGGGGGGGGGGGGTGCGAGGGTGAGGAAGCGGTGGTCCTGAGGGTTTCCCCACAACCGACTTTAAACAAGGTGGAGGGTTTTCAAAGAAACCCTAAAAAAAGATTTTACAGAGGGGGCCCCTTTTATTTTCAGGTTTTTATAAAGTGGGGCTCCCTAATAATTTTTTGCAAAAAGGGTGTTTTCACAAAAACTTGATTTTCAAAAAGGATTTTTTATAAAAAGGACACTTTCAAAAAGGAGGTTTTTCCAAAACTATTTTTTTTCTTTTCTATATTTTTTTTGTTCTTTTCTCAAGTTTTTTTATTTTTTTGTATTTTTGAAAACAAAACTCTAAAAACTAAGGAACTTAAACTAATTTTACAAAATTTCAAAATATTTACAAAAGAAGGCTTTTTCTGAGAAATCAGGATTGTTTTGGAGAAATTTCTTCAGAAAATGGTTTTGGACCCAAGTTTTTGAGAAAATATTTGAATTTTAACCTCGAATCGAGGAATACAACACGATGGATCCAAACAGATACCAGACGAACTGTCTAAGCCTTTCAAAAAGGTTACTTTGGTAATTTTGAGAATTTGATTAAAAATTGGATAACGAAGCTCAGTTTTGGATTTTGACAATGGATCCGGATCCAAGATCGAGTCAGATATATGAAATGGATTTAATTTCAAAAAAACCTGAGAAATAAAATGAAATTTAGATTTAAAAGTGACTCAATTACTCAGAAAATAGAATCAGGGGCAAAAAGGGAATATTTATAAGATTTTGAAAAATTTGGGGTGTTCACAAGGTCTTATTTTGAGGATGTAATGTTCCTTGTGGCAATGTTGGCTTCAATATGATGTGACTGTCTTTCCACCTGAATAGAATTATCGAAAGCATGCGATGAATGATTAAATGTGATACGTGTTTTTGATTCGCGGAACCTTGTTGGAAGAATGTGTGATTCTGTGCTTTATTTGCCATGAGAAGTGATACGATGCGTACTGCTGATATAGGTGCTTATGCCCTTGTTAGTGGCTTCTGACCCTGAGTGCGGTCAATTGTTTGAGTAGTCGATTGTTTTGATGCCTTGGTTGAAGATTTGATCTCTAATGGAGTATCTGTGAGTGTAGGTATGACCAAGACCAGGTAATCCGGTTAGAGTGGTAGAATCTCTATGAGGATACATTGTCCAAGATCGGGGTAGCCGCAGAGCTGGTGAACTGTGAGGAAGTGTACTGTCCAAGACCAGGTATACCATCTAGGGCGGTGAATCCATGTGAGGTTGTACGTTTCCCAGATCAGGCGATCCGGCGGGTAACTTGTGTGATTTTTGATCTCCTGATATGTATAGGTATAGCCAGTTATGACCTATAAGTTTGACCTTCTAGCGATAGCGGCCTTGTATGGTGTCACTTGAGTTCGTTCATAGAACGTGCTTATTTGTCGTGTTGTTGCATGATTGAGTTGCAATATGACCTTTGTTTGAATTGTGATGAATGTTGTCTGATTATATGTGTGTTGTGTGCTCGTGATTTCTGTATGATTGCGGCGATTATCGCTTAGCGAGCATGGTTGCCAGACCTATCAATTGATTTGTTATGTCTTTTTGTCATGATAGATGACTCGGAAGACTAGATGCAACGATATTTTGGGTGTTGTGAACAACCTTGCAGAGGTTGTGCGACAGCAAGCGGTTGCGATACAACAGTTGGATGCGAATCATCAGCTCGTAGCCCAAGGTGGGTGGAATAATAGTACATATACCTATAACCTATCCATAGATTTGAATCTTCCTGCTTTTGAGGATAAGACAGACCCTGAGACGACCGAATCGTTGATACGTGAGAGAGAGCAGAAGCGTCAGAAGGTATCTCAGAACCGCCAGCGTAAGCGATCCCAGTGATCGATCATCCCCCGGAAGTGTCGGCGTTGTGACAAAGATCACGGTCTTGGAACTTGTCCTCTCTTCGATGTCAAGTGTTTCAAGTGTGAACAACCTGAGCACGTTGCCATGTTTTGTCCTAAGAAGTCTACGGGAAACTTAGTTGTGGCCGAGTAGGCGATGTCAGACGAGATCTGACCATTTTGTTATTACTTATGGTTTTGTGATTTCACGGACGAAATCCTTTTTAAGGAGGGTAGGATGTAAGACCCGCGAACTTTTTAAGAAATTTACTGCTTGATTTATGTTGGTATGTATGCTTTCGTATAATTACGAGGTTATATCGCATAATTAAGTATATTTTGATTGTGCCTTGTGTTTTTGGCTTTGCACGCGCGACACGAAAATCGCGTAAATACACTATGTAAGTAAGAAGTGCCTAATTCTGATCGAATTAGCTTTTGAAATTTTAAGGGTTAATTTATAATATGTTTATATAGTTTGTTCCCGAATTCGGGATCTATACAACGTAAAAACCTTGTCAGTGCATGTGAATTACGAGTTTCGATCTACGATTGGACCCAAATCGTAATACGCTTAATTCTTGCAAACGAAAGACAATTTTATTGAGAGGCATCAAGCATTCCATACTAATTGAGGTTATAAAGAGCACTAAATGATTTATTGGAATTAATTTAATATTTTAATGCACTATTTAAGCATTGTTTTAAAACATAATACATGGCGATTTTGGATTTGGACTGGATCAACTAGGACAGGACCCAAATCCATTGGGCGTCCTCCCTAGGGGACGTTTTTAGTCATGGTTGACCAGCTGGTCAAGGTTTGACCAGCTGGGTGGCACTTTTGAAAATTTTTGCATGGTTTTTGAAAAGAAGGCCATGATTGGCCCTTGATCTTTTCAAAAAGCTCATGATGAAGCATCATGAGGGGCGACTTTTTAGAAAAAGAGCATGGGGCTGGCACCCCATGGTAGTTTTGTAAAGTTTTTAAATCAATTCAAATGCTGGAAAATGGTTGGGCATAGAGAGGGGCAGCCCTTGTAATATTTCGAAATAGTAAAGGCACTTTTAAATGGCGTTTTTGAAAGATTTCTGAAAAGTTTTAAAAACTCAACATGCATTGGGTGTGGACTTCAAGGGGGGGGGCATGGAGCACCCCAGCCGTCCATCACTCCCCATTAAATCTCATCCATCCATTTCTTAAACCCTAACCACTTAAGGGATTAAGAGAGAGAAAGGAGGGCACTTCTCTCTTAGACGATTTTTCTAGGAAGCTCTCTTCTCTCTTGCTCTTCCCTCTCTCCTCTCTCTACACCCTTTCTCTCCACCGTGAGCACCTAGTTCCAGCTCCACTAAAGCCTCGAAGGTGAGACGCCTTATCCTCTATATCTATCGTGGATTTCGATTGAGCATTTGGGTTTTTCCCATTGTCGATTTTCTTGAGCTAAGTTGTATGCATTTCGAATAGGTGGATTTCGTTTTAGCATGCTTACAAGGCATTTGTTTCGTTTGTTGTGAAATGTGGTAGTGAGTTTCCATTTGAAACCGTTTGGGTTCTTCTTATTTGAAAATGTTTTGGGTTTTGCCATTTGAAGCATTTTGGGTTTTACATATTGCCATCATGTTTCGTTGCATGCATTGCATTGAGCAAAATAAGGGTAAGACGCCACGAGTTTAGGTTTTCTTTTGTGCTCTTGCATTTATTGTAGTTACGTCACATGCTATATTTCAGAATACAGATTTAATGTGTTCACTTGCATGTTTAGCGAAGGTGCTTTTGGTTGCGTAATGGCTGGAAACCATTTCACTTCTATGCGCTTTATTTTGGTGGATGTCGCATCTCGTTTCTTTGGGTCGTTTTGGTGCCAGCCAAAGTTTTAACTTCCGGGGGTTTGGTGCATTTGGCAAGGAGGCCAAGGTTTGGTACAAGCCCAGCAAACCCGGCTTATGCGGGTTAGACCTTTGAGGGTGGTGCTGCTGGCTTAGGCCAAACAGGCTGAGCCATGATGGAAGGCCTGGTTTCCCCCTTTTGTTTTGGCCATTCAGTTTTAGAATTGGCCGGCCATGAAGGCCATGGCCATTTATTTTTCCCTTTTCCTGTTGGGTCCATATGCTTTTATTTTTTTTTTCTGAATGTGGGAACTTGTCCAGGCTGTTGGACATGTCCAGCAGCCAGTTACCAGACCGTTTCCAGCCCGGGACGTCTTCATCTTCCTTTTTCCTTGTGGCGCGGCGTGAGCATGGCCAAACCCACCAAACAGGGTGAGTGTGGGTCGGTTTGCCCTGACCTGACATGGTCTGGACCGTATGTGGTTCAGACCTGTCAAGGGTCTGTTTCTAGTTTGTTTGCTGGGACAACTCTTTCTCTATCTCCTTTTCAGTTTTGGTGCCCTTGCGCCAACACCTAATTCGGGTGGCTGGTGTGTTAGCTCTGGCCTAACATGGTCTGGACCGGGTTCAGTCCAGACCTATTAGAGGCCCCTAACCGAACCCAGTTTCGGTTAAGGGCCCTTCATTTTGTGCCCAGCTAAGAGCTGTTATCTTTTGGGATTGCTGCAGCTTGGCTACAGCGAGTGGACGCAGCTGGGTGTAGGCCATGGGCCTGCGCCCCCGTTGTTTGGTTGCAGCAGGCCATTGGCGCCGTATGACAGCATAGTTGCTATCCTCTTTTCGGGTTTGCAGCACTGCCCAAAGCGGGGCCTGCATTGTGAGGGTTGTGGTGCCTCATGGCACCGGGTGTCTAGTGAGCTGGCCGACCCATGTCCAACCATTTAAATGCTTTAGTCCCAGATCTTTAGCTGCAGTTACGCATAGTTAGCATACCTCAGGGTTGCAGCCTATGGGGATGCATGTGTGTTAACAGCACGGGTCCAAATTAACCCGATACTTCCAAGAATTTAACATGTCACACCCTGAGCGAAAGTGTTGTTCCAAAACCAGATTTAGATATATAGATTTTTGTACACGTAATTAAATGGCAAATTTATCAATGTGATATTATATGGACTTAGCCCTTTTGAACATGTGTTCGCTTTTGCAAAGGAGCGCAAAAGGTTTTGCTATGTCACCTTTTTAAATGTCTTAAGAATGGAAAATGAGGTAGGCGTAGTTAAGAGACATATGGCTCATTGTCCAAGCCAGTTTGTGTAAATATGGTTATGATTGCGCAATAATTTGATAAACCCATCAATATGGGTAATGTGTATGCCTACTCTTATGCGTAGGGTTGCTTTGCACGCGAAAGGTCGCAATGATACTTGGATTAATAGCATTTTGTAAAAAAATAAGGTTTTGGCATAAGTGAGGAATCAATGGCGTAGGTCAATGGTAATAAATAAATATGGCTTTTCCTTTTGTCTTACAAGGCACGACATAAATATATATTTATCTAAAAAGTATTAACTTGTGTTTGTGGCGTGGTTTGTGGTGGTGTTTGATCAGCATGTATACGGCCACACACACTTGATCACATAAGCTTTTGCACTAATGCATGCAATTGTATGCTCACATTGATGATATTTGAATGCAACCGTATGCTTACTTTGGTGAGTTTTGAATTTACAATTACATTGGCAAATTACATGTATATTTACCTAAGTATGAAGGGAGTTTGAGGCACCCTTATGGATATCGCAGTCTTATGAAGACTTATGCGATTTTGGAACTCCTTGGTGAGTCCTATTGCGGGCAATGACCCCACTTAGCAAGATGAGCTCGCTTATGGTTGCAATACATGGTTTAAGAACTTTGGCACAGCTTGCGAGTCACGCTTTACCGTGGCAAAATGCTTCTAACTGTCTCATCATAACGTGCAATGTTTGTATAGTCACTTGACTAGTTCTCGTACTTATGACACGATGCACATACATGTCCACTCATATCTGTACACAGTTCATGAGGTTACATCAATAATTTTATGTTTCATGTTGCATACCTCTTCTTGTTGTCGTGACCATCATCAGTGGTTCTTCCTGGGCCAAACCCACTTGGTCCAGGGGATTCGGTCCTAACAGTATGTGGGTTGCGGGACAGTGCAACTTGCTGTCCATCTCCGTTTTTTTTTCTTCAGTTGGATCCTGGCAGCAAATGGGTTGTTGTCACCTCGTCGTGGGTGCTGCCGCAGTTCGGCAGCACAGCCCAAACCGGGCTTGCTTGTGTGCACTTGGTGCCCTTTTTCACCAGTGTGGTTGGTAAGGTTGCCGACCCTTTTGGGGACTGTTCCAACACAGCAGTTGGATATTCCACCCTTTCGTCCCTTTTTCCACTTCGATAGAGAGCTCCGGATTGCAGCCTATGGGGATGCATTAGTGTCTATGGCATGGGTCCCAATGATCCTGCTGCTTAGGTATGTACCGTTGTCCAGACTAGCAGGCCACGGGGACTCGCGTGGCAGCCGCACCTTTATGGTGTTTTGGAGACTTCGTTCTGAGTTGTGCGGCTGCAGCACTTTGGCTGCATTCTAGTTGGGAGGTGCTGCAGGTTTTTGGCAAAGCTTAGTCTTAGTTGCAACCAGATTAGGTTGATGTTGCCGTAGTTTTGGCGCAGCGGAAGCGTTCAGGACCCGTCCTTGTAGTTTCGCAGTCTTTTGCATGAGTTAGCTAGTTGACTAGCCGCACTTTCCCCCATTGCACGACATAGTTGCCACTTTACCTTTTCACAAACAACTGTCTTTGTCGCCGCCATGATAACGAAAATAAATAGTTAAATATGTATTTATCACACGTGCAATGAGATGCTAAATGCATTGGAGTTAGCTCTCTTCGCTATGTGTGGTTTGCCATTTGTAAAGCATATTAACGCTTGTGTATAATGCGATTTAGTGTAAACCGAGACAAGACCGTGTGCTTATTGGCTTGCATGAGATTAATCTATCCAAATGCTTTGGTTCAATGATTCAAACACTTTGTTTCCACCTAAGTGTTCACGACACTTGGTACTTGGCACATTTCCCGATGCGCATGACCTCATTGTATAGTTATGGGATTCACGAAATTTAAGTTTATGTACGACCATACCTTGTGTATCCTTGTCGTAGAACTCCTTGGCGAGTTTTCGGGCTGTAGACCCACTTTGCGAGATGAGCTCGCTTGTGTTAAAGATACATGTTTTGTATGCTTGTGCACACCACTTGATCTGTTCGAGAGTTGCCTTACCATGGCCAAATGTTTCTAACTATCTCATCGTGAGGCACGTTGCCCTGCAATGATAAATTAGTTTGTTCGTGTACTTTTCGTATTCTGCTCATGCATGACTACTCGCACTTGTGATTTTCTCGCTTGTTCATACTATTGCATTGAATTATGATGCATGCTCACACTTGATTATTTAGTACGCACTCGTTACTGTTTTGCCTCGCCTTTGAATATGCGAAGTGCCATTAATAATGCTTTAGAGGCAATGCTTTGTATAATGAAATTTTGATGAACTATCATATGCTTGTGAATGTGTATTTGCTCATACACTTAATTGTCTCTTAGAAATGATATATGCAATGCCTCTGTTGTTTATACTTGTGCAATAATTAGTAAACATGTTGTACTTCTACACTTTGCACTTGGCACATCCTGACACGACTACTGAGTAGTGCGTACCCTGAGGAGGTACATTACTTGAGGCATTGGTAAGCGCACTAGGTGCACTTACTTCAAGAATGAAAAGACTGAAAATATAACATGATAGGGTATGAATGAAAATGACTTGTTTTGGGCTCAGTTGGAGTCCTTGGGCAGTGGCCCTTGTGTTGTGAATGGACTCTTATGTGAATATACCCTGAATCAGAAATAAATATTATGATGTTGTGACTGCTTTCACGAGCAGTGTGCTCCATTGGCCGCGTGAGGCTGAGCACGTGAATGGGCAGACCAAGTCCTCATTTTGTGTACCCTACGGAGACCACGAGGCAATTTCCTTGTTGTGAGGTATGAATGAACATGAGCCTAAGAAAGATAAACCTGCTTCGCCCCATTCACAAAATGGTTCACCTTGAGAGAGGGTGGATGGTACAACCCTGAGTGACTCATCGTTACTACGACACATGTTTTGACAAGAGCTGTAGCGTCCTTTGGCCTCCAGTCACTCAGAGTCAGGGAGGTCGAGGTTGCCTTTTTAGGACCTCACTACTACAGTAGTATGAATTGCAATCCTTGCCTATGCGAGTATTTTCTCCTAGCTGTGTGATGCTCGCATGAGGTTGACTCGGTCTGTAGGTTCCCTGGTTACCACACTAGAACTTGAATAACAGACGCCGGGTGCATGTCTCACAGAATGCAAGGTTCCTTCGAGTACCCAAAGGAGTAATCAGAAGAACTTAAAGACTAACCAATCAGTTGACTTACTATAGTTGCTACTTTACTTGTTCTGTAGTCTATGTTTCAGTTACTATACTTGTTCAGTTGTTACCTTAGTTGCCTTTCTTGTTCAGTTGTTACTTTGGTTACTGTGTTGTTCAGTACTTGATACTGTCGGTTACTGCTTTAAGTGCCTGCTTACAGTTACTTTATTTGTTACTATAGTTGTTTGCTGCTTAGTCTCATTACAGTTCAGTTTGCTGGTTTATCTACTTGTTGTACGGTTACTTGAGTTGCTTGCTCGTTTCCAGCACTTGTTATAACTCAGTTATTGTGTGAGTTACTTGCGTTATTGTTACGTTGGTCACTTGCCTGTTTTTAGCACTTATGAAAGTTTATTGTACTTACAGGTCCTGCATAATACTAGTTATTTATGTTCCTTGATGCATACTTACTAATGCATATGGATTATGAAATGATTTAGCATAGTTATTGCTCATAAATTCATGCTAGTTATTCCTACTTATTGCTCCAGGAATAGTTCTGTACTCTTGCTCATGCTATAACTGCTTAACTATTGTAAATGTGCATGTTATGTATGTCATGTATAACTCTACTTCGTTTTCCACACTTTGGTATATTGTGTTTGGTTTGTCTCACCAGCTCGAAAGAGTACTGACCCCGTTTTATGGGGATACAGGTGCTTACTTAGGCGTGCGATGGAGCATGATGTGCTGCAGCAGACTGTGAACCCACACTTCTGACACTTGCTGGATCTTGGCAGTTGTCGGTTTTTGTATAAGGGATTGGTTGTACACTTTGTATATGTATTTAATAAAAGTTGTTTCCTGACTGTTGTTTCACTCCTGTGGTGGCCGCCCAGACTCACGACTTTGTGTTTTTTCTCGCACCTTGCTTTCTGCCGTTTTCTAGTTAAACCTTTTCAAAAAAAATTTTGCACAGAAAATTCTAAGTTTTTCCAAAGTCGGGGTTTGGGGCGCCACATCCATCCTTTATCTGACAAAAGACATGATCTCTGAGAAAGATAGCATCGAGGGAATTGGATGCCATCGGAATGATACTGGGGTAAAAAAGAAGAATGAGGAGAATTAGATAGAATGCAGGACTTACAGATAGACTATTGAAAGAAGAGAATAATAGATATTGATCCTGGATTTTTTTGAAAGATCGAGGGAATTTAAAAGAATTTTTCCAGGGTTTTAAAGGAAATTTTGATATAAAAGAGAAAAGAATGTAGGTAAAGAAAAAATATACACCTGGGGTTTCTGAAAATAAGGAGAAATTTTGAATAATATACCCAGGGTTTTGAAAAGGTTTGACATATATGTATAAGAGAATACGAGAAACATCGCATAACCACAACTGCACAAACAAGGATACACAAACAACACTCCCTAAAGGCTGACTCTAGAATGCAATATTGGAAATGGCTTGTAGGACCTTAATCCTAACCCTATGGTTCAGATTATCTGATTCCAACCAAGGTACGCCGATATACTCAAGCCGAAGCTCGAAGTACGTGGCATAAAAATATTTCTCCGATTCTAGGGTAATGGCTTCCCAACATCCTTGAGCGCCTACCGATATACCTTAAACTATGGCCCTTAGGTACGTGGTAGGGGGGCTTTAACAAAATAAGTGGCCCAGTTGTGAGGCTCTCTCCCGAACTATGGTTCAGTGAGACAACCCAGCAATGTGAAGACCAGGACAATATAGGTAGGGATTTTTTTGAAAACATGTTCAACATGCAAATAAAACCAGAAAGCTCTAATGCAAGTCCTAAAGAGATAGATTTTAAATGAAGAGAAGCATACACTTGCATACATTGTTTGCATTCAATCCCTAAAATTGAGGAGAGTTGTATTTCAGACCTAAGTCTAAGTGAACATGGAATAATCTCCTCAATATGGTCCTACCAAACCATACTTAAATCCTATATGCATTATGTCAGCTAGGACAAAGTCTAGGCTCCTAAGGTTTGCATGAAAATGAAGCTGACATTTGAAGAATAAATACTTAGAAAATATTAAAGCAAAGCAAAGGCAAAAATCTGACAAAATCTGACCGGACGAAGATAGGTCCCATCACGGTCGCCAACCTCTATGATCATGCAAAATTTTTCCTCTCATTCCTCTTTTCCCTTCTCTTCGACTTTCTAGCCTCTATTCCCTTTTTGAGGAGAAATAAAGGATAGAAAAGAAGAGAGGATAAGAAAAAGGAAGAAGAGAGATGAACTCTTTTTGCAAGGTCTCATCTGACCAAAATTTTGAAAATATTTTTTTTTAAAATCACTCGCCTCCATTTTAAAAATTTGTGGGAAAATGGAGAGACGGGATTCGCTCGTCGGTACGAGGTTCGGCCATTCCTGGCGCCTTTACTAGGGGTAATCGAACCAAGGATCAAATTTTATGCCTTTTGCTTTGCTAAAATATCATCTAAGAATTTATTCTAAGTCTAAAATGCATAAAGAATCATGTTTGTGTGAAATGCAAAGATGTATGCTCTTTTGAGAAAATGATTTGGAAATCTCCAAATGTTTCTGAGATGAACTTGATAACGGAGTGAAGAAATGGTTTTTTTTGAAAGTTGAATCTAACTTAGAACTTTAAAATAGATCTTGGAAAGATATATGAACTTCTAAGTCTTGAAATAATCAGAGTTTGAAAAAAATAAAGCTTTGTATTGAAAGGAATGAAGAGAAAAAGAAATTTTCTTTGAAGCTGAGATAAAAAAAGAAGATGAAGTTTCAAAGTCAAAAATGGACTTTGAATTCGAATTTTGGAGTCTAGGTTTCGAAGTAGAGAGAAAAATTGAAATGAAATTGAATTTTAGATTTAAAGTTTGAAATCAGGATGGAATTTTGGATTTAAGAAATCCAAATGGAATTTTAAAAATAGAATTGGATTTAAGAAGTCCAGATGGGATCTGAAAATAGGATTGGTTTTGAAATATGGAATTGGGAGTGGAACTGGATTCGGAATCTGAAATCCTAAATGGAATTGGATCCAAAGTTTGGAATCCAAAATGGAGTTGAATCCGAAATCTGGAACCCTAAATGAATTTGGATCCGAAGTTTGGAATCCAAAATGGAGTTGAATCCAAAATTTGGAATCCTAAATGGATTTGGATCCGAAGTCTGGAATCCAAAATGGAGTTGAATCCAAAATCTGGAATCCTAAATGGAATTTGGATCCGAAATCTGAGATTTGAGATGGAGTTGGATCCGAAGTCTGGAATCCTAAATTGAATTTGATCCGATGCCTGGGATCCAAAATGGAGATTGGATTTGGAAATCCAGATCTTGAATTGAATTCCGAATTTTTAAGGTTGATTTAAACTTTGAAATTTGATTTAGAATTAGAAATTGAATTTTGAACATACAATTGAATTTCAAAGTCAAATTGGGCTTTGAATTTGGAATCAGAAGATGAATTAGAAATTTCAAAGCTAAATTGAACTTTGAAATTGAATTTTGAGATGTTGAATTGAATTTGAAATTGAATCTTGAAAATGAATTTGGAATTTCAAAGTCGATTTGAACTTTGAAATTTGATTTGAATTGTAAATTGAAGTTTGAATACAAAAATGAATTTGAAATCTCAAAGTCAAATTGGACTTTGAAATTGAAGTTAGAATCTTTGAGAATAAAATTTTAAAATTAATTTGAGAAGTGAAGAAGATATTTGGAGGTATATCTCAAAATCACTTGGATTTAAAAAAAAAGAATTTTTGAAAATATGATGCAATTCTATCCTAAATGATGAATGAATTTAAAGAATTTGAAACTGAATTTGAAAAGCATATTTTATTCTTTAAATGAATTGAAATAAGATTGAGGATATAATACATTCCTGACTATGGTCATTGAGTGTATTATATAATAATCTATATTTAAATTCACATAAAGAATAAAACATATTTTGGTGCCTTTATAGAGTTTAAAATGAAATTAACTCTCAATATATCCTGACTATGGCCATTGATATATATCTTGAGTTAATTTTAAGGTAAACTCCGATAAAAGAAGAAAATATTTTAAAAATATGATGGTTTTTGAAAAGGATCCGGTGTGGATCCAGTGTTATTCCATAAAAGATGAAAATCCTAAGTTTTGTTCACATCCTGACTCTGGCCATTGATGTAAATTATCAACTTAGGATTTAATCACCTCTTATTAGGATGGTGCACGTGCCATTTGTGTTCCCATTTATGACTTTTTGGAATAAAAGGTAAAATGATATGAAAACAAGTAATTCATGATATTTACAATGCTCATTCATTCTAATCTAAAACTGAAAATGTAGAATTTTCATTAATATCTAGCTTATTACAACACTGGAATTGAATATATCAAAAAATTTCTAATTCAAGCCTTTCACATATTCCTGGAAGATGGAGTCAGCACAATGCCAAGAAAAAGGAAAATGGAAGAAATTAGGTTTGAAAATGCAAATGCGGATGGTCATACCAATTCTAACACAAGGTGCTCTACTTATCTTAAATGAGAGAGGCTCAGGGCATACCCTGCATTTAGAAAATGTGCATATATACATGTCTATATATATACGTATATATATAGGCAATACCATAGGCAAATGACAGTCTATATGCAACGGATGAAGGCAGGGGCCAGGATGGTCCAAGATGAACCATCGTGGAATGCGATGGACATAGCAGTTCGTAATGAACTACTATGGAAATGAAAGACCATAGTAGCTATCTGTGAGCCACTGTAACATAAAAAACAGAATATAAATACAGTAGTTCTTGATGAACTGCTACAGTAAAGGAAAATCACAGTTTTTTTTATTATTATAACAGCCTATAGGACTAAGAAAGAATGCCGTAAATCATAGAATTACTGATGTGCAAAAAGGTATAACCATGATGCAGAAAAAAAAAGGTGGAATGGACGAAATAACACTAAGAATTTGGAATGCACCGATAGATGATGCAGGTAAGGCAACCCACAAAGATCAATGAGCTAATGATATACCGTATGCAAGGGATATTGTATGCCATGAGATGAAGTGCGATGCAACCGTGTTTTTAATGAAGCTATGACAGTAATGGCAGAACTTTGAGGTGATATGCTGTGACCTAGTGAAAAGATGCTACAGGGGTTATATGAAAAGAAAAAAAAAGTGCTAGCATACAAAATATGAGGTGAAACGTGTACTTAATGAAATGCAGCGTACCATGGATGACAGCAAAAAAAAAAAAAATTGAATCAAAGTGCAGTAACAACCGTGGGTTTTTATGAACCACTGTCACAAAATACTGAAATCCTGTAAAAGGGGTAAACACCAGAATGGTAACTTACCCTGATTCCTTCTGATCAGACCTTGCTCTGATGCTAGAGCAGCTTGGTTTCAATAACTCCATCTTAAGATATCTCACAAAATATCGGTCAATCAACTTCAGTAACAACTCAAACATGTTGGATGACAGATTCGGCTGCATCCATCAACAAATCAGCTTTTGTGTGGCGGGATGACTGATAAACTTTACATAGTACAATAAATGTGCTGAATATGGTGAAGTGTAGAGGTGATATATAGTGTTAACGTGCAGGATCTGTGTACGTTGGTGGTGTACTGCTATAACAGTAGCAGTCATGGGCCGTGGATGTTTAAACATTGCACAGGGAAAGTGCTGTAAGTAATGGCAAAGGGGGCGCTGCTATGAAACACTGGATGTGGCTGTTGATGCAAAGGCAAAAGCAACATTGCCCTGACCGCAAACCCAATCCAGAGCACTTTATAAATATACATCAGAAGGACTATATGAAGCAATATACCAAGCTCTACTTGGGAATGCATCATCTATATTCTCAATGACAGGTCATCTATCACATGCAAATGATCCAACTAAAAACATCCTTGATCAAATATGGAGCTGCATTTTTAACGGTCTTGGATTATGGATCATCATACAGAGAATTCAATGTAATGCCCTTCAACTCTCCATGAATTCTTGGATGTGAAGGGATGTTTGCATCTTCCGGGCTGTCACCTACAGGGAACATCTTAGCCTCTTGACGAGATTTCATATTAACCAGACTGCTAAGTGAAATATATTTGGAAGAGCCAATGGCATCTAAAGATCTAGAGAGAGTATCAGATAAAGAGAGTGGTGTGTATATGCTAGTGATGCACACAGAGCTTCAGAAGAAAAAAAAAGGGAATTTGTTACTAATGAAATTAACAAAATGTTGGCAATGAAACCAAGTGATATGGTTCAAACACACAGAAGACATAGATTGCGCTGTCTATACAAAAAAAAAAAAAAAAATAAAAAATAAAAAATAAAAAGAGAAACAGATCACCATGAGACAGGAAATAAAATGAAATGGGAATTGAAACAATGATCAGGCCCAGTCATGAATCAAAGTCTTCTTTGTGAAATGAAGAAATATTCACTCACCGCTTTTCCTATTCAGAACATGAGATGATCCTTGCAGGAGAGTACAAATCTGATGTGGGATGAAACAATAAGTTAGTAACACAGTCCAGAGATATCAAATTTAAATCATTTATTGTTGTTTGCCAGAGCACCCTGCAACTTCTTAATTCCAATGTTATCATACATGGTGCTTTGAGCTGAAGTGCAATCAACTGGGACATACAACGAGAGTAAGTGGCCTGAGCTTTAAAACACTACATTCTCTAGGTGATTACGATCATTGGGGGAGACTTTGCTGAAAATCAGGATAGCTAATAGGGCACTTCATGAATCTCGTCCTTGTCAAGTTCCTAAAGTAAAGCTCACTCCCTGCAATATTGGATATAGCATCCAGACAGAGACACATGCTATTCTGCTTTTGGTAACACTAATTTCCGAGAAGCATTCAGGGTGATGCCGATTCCATGAATCATGGAGAAGTTACACACACTAAAGGATGAAGGATGAGGGAAATGATGCAATGGCTTGAAGAGATAAAATGGGATATCCGCGATGATATTCAATGTGGATAACGAGGTGATGGGAATTGACATAGGAACGATGCTAAAGTTTGCATAAGGACAGGCTAATGTGGGTTGTCATTGAATGACATCTGAGTGTGTGCAATTGTAAGATACTTGAATGGCGGTTATTAATAACCTATCATGGATGCCTTTTCCAGCCGATTCCACTGAGAGTAAAATGACAAAACTTGCAGTAATGAATCAATTTCCATTGGTCAATTTTAACAGAACACATAACAAATCCGCAATAAGACCAGCGACTCACGAGGAACACAGACCATCCTTTGATGGATCTTAGAATCTCACAGTGAAGTCGAAGGTCAGAATCCTCGACAGATCCAACTGGCTTTCTGGTAAACTAATCCTGGATTGATCTAACATTTGTAAGAATTGCTAAATATGTTGATGCTAGACACAGAGAAAAAAAAGGTTGACGAACGATGATGCCTTTAAAAATTGAAACAACGAATGCAAATATGGAGAAAACAATACAATGGAAGAAATAAACAGGAATAATGAGTCTGATTGAAGGTTAAAAATAAACAAGATGAAGTGATGATGATGAACAACGTACAACCAGAAGTACCATTTGAAGGAGAAAATAAAAAAAAAAGGAATCAATATATATACTTACAACCGTGAATCAACTGGAAAAACAGATTGAGATTCAGGTGAACTATTTGAGAGGGTTGAATCCTCTAGCGTAAGCAAGACCAAAAATAAATAAATTACGGGAATAGAGAAATGTCAGAACCCATTCGTTCCTTTGCATATTCACATAGCGTGATATTTGCTACAGGCAAAATCACTGCCATATGGGTGCTCTAATGGGGCCACAAACAAGAAATTTAACGAAACCAGAAACAATAGAAGAACAATGAAAGGGGAAATAAAGGAGAAGAAATAATAAAAAGAAAAGAATGAAAGGTAAATACTGAAAATAAAATAAACTAGAGAAAACAAACTTGCCATAAGAGAAAGAAGATATTGGAATTTGATGATTCCTATTAATATCGCAATAGGTGGGTCGACCCTGCTGATGATGCATGAAATGCACATCATGTAAACAAGTTTTTCATGCGTTTTGTATCAAGTTTAAGGTTTTAAACCCATGTTTAGATGTGTTTTGATAGTAAGGGGCTATGGTTCGAATTTCAGAAAAATCGGAGTTAAAATGAGAGAGTTATGGCTATTTCAGTGTTTGGGCACGGATTTCGAGGTGGATCGGATCCATATCCGACCCAATTAGGTCAATTGGACCTTGGATCAACTCTTAGAAAGCCCAAAACCCAACCCACACACCTATCCATACTCATTTCAAAAAGTTTTTCTAAAAACCCCCCAGAAAGTGGCGCCTAGCAATATTTTATTTTTTAACACTCTTTCTGAAAAATGTCAAAACTATAAATAGTTTTTTTTCAAGAACCCTAGGCGTCTTTGGCTGTGTTTGGACGCCCCCTACAGTGACTCTACAGCAGCAGCTCCTTCCTCTCCATCTTCCCCAAGTGTTGGCCATTGAAGATCGACCTATGCTTGATTTTCAAGCATATTTTCAAGCTTTCTTTGGTTTCTTTTCATTTCTTTCTTATTCCTTGCTGTCTTTTCACCATTTTTCTGTACTTTTGCAGGTGTAGCAGAGGTGGAGACCATTAACCTTGGGCGGGAGTGCGCAACACACCACCAAGGTGAGCCGGCCCTACCTCCATCCGGCTTTCTACACCCTCCGATCGCGAATCGGCTCACATTCCATCACCGGTGGATCTCCAACGTGTAGCAGCTGCAATAGGTGCCGTTTTTGGTGAAGTACAGCATCCTTGAACTGTAGAAGACGTCTACCTCCAGCCACGGTCCGCTCTTCTTCATCCCCCCGGTCGTCGGATCTTCCAAAAGGTAGGTCTTCTTCTTCCTTCTCTTCTAGATAAAACCGATTTGTGTGTGTGGTTTTTGTTTTGTTATTTTCTGTATGTTTCTTGTTTTTCTTTTTATTTCAACCTTAGAATAGCATTCGTGCATAGGCCAGCACGTTAGCTTAGGTTTATTTATTTGATTGATTCATTGGAATCGAGTTTTTATTGATTTTTCATCTTTTTTATAAAAATCGGCTAGATCTTCATCTAGCCGATTCTTCAAGTTTGTCATAAGTGTTCTTGATATTGTTTTACAGAAAATCCAATAAAAAAAGTGTTCATTTTGATTTACTTTATTCGGTTTTTGTGTGGGTTGTATTTGGTTTTAATTAAAAAAAAAAAAATCCAAAATCGACTAGACTTATTCTAGCCGATTCTTGATTTTTACAAAAATATTTTTCTGTTTTGATATTTTTGTTTTGTCCAGCATGTGTATTGTGTTGTTTTGCTGAAAATCCTATTCTAAAAAGTTTATTTTAATTCATTTTGATTGTGGGTGCTGCTTGTCTTGTTTTGATTGTATTTTTGAAAAAGAAAAAAAAATTTCGGCTAGAGATATTCTAGCCGATCTTTGTATTTTTGTTAAATGTTTGTGTTGATGTTGGTGAATCGTGTAGTTGCTGTGTGTTTTAGGTGTTAACAGCAGTATATAGTTGTGTTAGTCATTTCATTGTTTTAGGATTGATGTAATTAGTTGTTTTAATCAATTTTTCGTTTTTGTGTTTTGAGTCTATTGTTGAAAATTATAAAAATCAAGTTTTCTTTTTTTTTCATGTTTTTAATTCCAGCATAGTGCTGTTCTTGTTAGCCTTGGTGTAATTAGGAGTCCTTTGTATTATTCTCTAATTTAGTTTTATCAAATTAGTGGTTATTTAGTTTTATTGCTTTTTGTTAATTTATAATTTTAGTTTTTTTATTTTCGTGTGGTTCTTCTTCTTCCCCAAGGTGGGGCGGCAGCCATTAGAACTCCCCTGGAGCTCTTGGTCGATTTTTTTTAGCAAGTCTTAATGGTCATTAGTTGAGTTAGGAAGGTGTCTAGGTTCAATGTATTAGGTCTTTCTTTTTTTTAGCCGTTTTTAGGGTTGCATTTAGGTAAGTTTTGGAATTAGGTTAGCATTAACTCCTAGGAAATCGATTTTCCATTTAAGTTCTTTTGTTCCCTAGGTATAATTAAGTCTATTAGTTTAGAAAGTAGCATCCATTGAAGTTGGCGATTTTTGGAGAAGGGAGGTAATTAAAGTAATTGAAAATTGGAAAGCTTTTGGAAAAAGGATATTCTTCAAAAATCGTGTGAGGCATTTAAGGAAAATTTGAATTTTGAATGTGTATTAAAGAAGGAGTTACTCCTTAACTTTGGAAAGTGTTTTGCACTTAAACCAAAATTCCAATCTAGGTTACACGATTTCCATAGAGCATTAAAAGCATTTTAATTCCATCTTGAAAAGCAAAAATCGTGGATTTCTAGATTGGTCTTTTCAGATTTCCAAAAAGGTATTAAAGGCAATTAAGGAGTGTAACTCCCTCTTTAAATGGGGCGATTTTTGAGAATCCAAAGCATTTCAAAGTTTGAATATTGGTAATTATTACATTCCTTTTTCCAACCTCCTCCATTAAAATCGTGAACTTTGGATTAATTGTAGCTTAATTAGGAGGTTACTACTTTAGTCTAGACCTAACCTAGTCAAACCGAGCCTAGGTCGAGTCAACCCCTAGTCTACACCCCCTTTGAGTCTAGTCAAAACCTAGCCTAGCCCAAGTCAAAGCCTAAACCGCACTTAGGTCAAGTCTAAGACCAAAGCCCAAACTTAGTCTAAACCTAGTGGAGTCAACCTTAACCTAAGTTAGGTCAACCTAGTCTACCTAACTTATCTAAGTCAAACCTAGTTGAGTCAAACTTAGTTCAAGCCTACTTAAACCGAGTTCACCCTAGTCTTGCTAAACCTACATCCAAAACCCAATCTTGGTCAAACCTAGTCAAAGACCTAACTCGGGTCAAAACTTAGTCTAAACCTAGTGAGTCAACCGAGCTTACCTTAGCCCATTCGAGCCTAGTCAAACCCTAAGCTGGGTCCAACTTAGTTTAGCCTAAGTCAATTCGAACCTAGTTGACTAAGGTAACTCAAAACCGAATCAAATTAGTGAGTCCACCTTAGCTCGAACCTATCTCTTTCAACCTAGTCAAACCGAGCCTACCTAATCCCATCCGAGTGCATCCAAACCCAAACTGAACCTACTCAAGTCGAAACCGATCCTAGATCGAGTCAACCAAGTGAATCCTAACCTTAGCCTTCGTTCTTTAGTTAAGTAAGTCATTTTTTATTATTTCCTTTGATTTCTATATTAATTAGTTTATTTATCTAATTTAGTTTTAGTATAGAAGTGTGTGTACGTATAGCGTATTTATTCAGTATGTATGAAAGGTGTTTTGTTGTGTTTTGAATGATAGTTAGATATTAGTTAACTTAGTGGTTAGATTGCATTTTATTATTTAGCATAGTTGCATTTCCATTGTGAGTTAACTTAGTTCTAGTCATAAATTGCTTGTAGGTTTTGTGCGTCGTGCATTTAGTATTTTCCTAATTATCATCTGCATATACACTGTTATACAGTGTCATTTAGATTGCATTAGGTGTAGATTGCATTTGATAGTGTTTCCATAGGTTCATAAAGTGAATAGTGCACTCAAATAAAAACCAGATTTTTGCCCTGTCGAAACAGAATTATTTTCTGATCAAAAACTCTGTGTTTTCCAAATTTATTTTTTCTATTCACTGTATTGACGTGTTATTTAACTGCAGACCAAATTTCAGCTCATTCGGAGTTGATTTGGTCTGATTTTTAAGCGTTTTGTGAAAACCGCTTTTTCTGGATTTTAAATTACAGGACTGGCGATATCCTGATTTTTCCCAGATTTGAAACGCTTATATCTGGAGTTCCAGATACTTTTTTTTAATTCTGTAAAAACTGTCATTTTGTTTAATCTGTCAGTTGCAGAACAGAACAAATTTCGGGAAAATCGGACCTCGTTTGCCCTATCAAACAGTGGTTTTCCGATAACCTGTCAGATTGCTAGTTTACACTAGTTAGGGGCAGTTTCGTAATTTTCTTAGTTTCGGCATTTTAGACTTGTTTTCAGTAGTTTCTGTATTTTAGAAGTTGCATAATCATCATACAGCATTAGTAGAAGTAATTTGGTTAATTTTAGAATTAATTTAGTATGTTATTTAATTTTTGTTTGATAAATAGCATTTGTTTATTATTTTCGTAGAATTAGACATAGTTTTAATTGTTGTTTGCATCATTAAAATAGAAAACTAACTTTGTATTTTTCTGCATTTTTTAGGTTGAAAAGCATATTTAGTTTCCAGGGTTAGTATACAAGTGAAAAGATTCTCTAAGTGGCGAAAAGACAGAATTACCCTTGGCGTGGAGCAGAAGACTAAATGCTTGTCTATTGTTCTTTTAGTGCTTAATTGTAGTTGTATTCACTTTATAATTGTAGATTGTCATTTGATATTAATAAATTAAATTTTCTAGAATTATAGTGATTAATTCCTGTTCCCTGAGGATCGACCCGTACTTACCACTTTGTGGAAAGTCGGTTTTTATATTTTTGGTTGACGATTTTCCAAAGTTTTATTGAAAATAACTGTTTTAAAAAGAGCATTCCAAAATATCAACCAAATTTTGGCGCCGTTGCCGGGGAACGGCGAATTAATTACTTTATTTCTTAGAGTTTAATTTATTATTATTTTGTTTTAGTTAGTTAATTAGTTGTTTTCTTTTTAGTTAGTAGGATTAGTAAGTGAATATAGGATTAACATAGTTAGTAAATATAGGATTCACATATTGTTCTTTTTAGGATTCACTTAATTATCATTCTGCAAGGAGCGATTAGACAGGTGGGTTTTAGAAAAACATAGTTTGTGATTTCCTGTATTTATTTGTTTTAGCATTTTAGAATAGTTTACTTTGTTATTTAATTATTTAGTATAGAATTTTGACATAGCTATATAGCATATTTGTTTGTTTTTAGTTACTGTTATTTGCTTATTTACATTTTAGTATCTGTGCTAGTTTAATTTTTTTTAGTTAGGTCGTTTGCTTACATCTGGTCTTAGTACCAGTGTATGCAGGGTCGACGAGGTCTAGGAACCCCATTACACCCATTTGTTGACAACCCAGAGAGAATTTTACATTCTCATCGAAGTTCGACAACAATGGCTGACATGGATCCTCCACCTCCACCCCCAGTTCTTTCACGCCCTCTGCGGGAATACTTCATTCCCACAGACTATGTTCAGGCATCCTGCATTCGGAGACCCGATGTAGGAGCGCCACATTATGAGATTAAGGCCAGCATTATTCAAATGCTTCCATCCTTTTATGGCCTTAGTCATGAGGATCCCTACCGACACTTAGATGAATTCCTCGAAATCTGTTCTACTGTTAAGATACAGAATTTCGATGATGATGCGTTGAGGTTGACTCTATTCCCTTTTTCATTGAAGGACAAAGCCAAGTATTGGCTAAAGTCCTTAGATTCTGTAGAAATAGAGTCCTGGGATCAGTTGCAACAGGAGTTTCTTCGGAAATACTTTCCCATTGGTCGCACGAACCAATATCGTAGAGCCATCACTAGCTTTTCAGAGCTAGATGGTGAGCGCTTTCATGAGACCTGGGAGAGAATGAAGGATCTCCTCAGGAAATGCCCCCATCATCAGGTGCCGAAATGGCAACTGGTGCAGAGTTTCTATGATGGATTGTCTGACAAGAATCGTCAGATGATCGACTCTTCATGCGGTGGGACATTCATGCTGAAGAGCGAGGACGAAGCATGGAGGCTATTTGATACATTGGCCGAGAATTCACTCCACCATGCTTCGAGCTCTCATTCTGATAGAGCCACACCCAGCATTCAGAAGAAAGCTGGCGTTCTTGAGATTGGTCCATCTACTGCACTACAGTGTAAAGTAGACATGATTGCTCAGAAGCTGGACCAGCTTCTCTCAGGACCATCCACTACACAGCAGGTGTGTACTCTTTGTGCCAGTCCGGCACACGAGATCACTGAGTGCCCTTCAGCAGCTCAGTACCCTGAATTTGTTCAAGAACAAGTTCAGGCAGCTCAGGGTTACGTCAGACCGCCAAATAACCCATTTTCATCGACATATAATCCGGGTTGGCGTAACCATCCCAATTTTTCATGGAAGAATCCACAGTCTTCTATACAGATGCCTTCTTCCTCTCAGCCAGTTCGGCAGCCATCTTTTACTCAGCCATTTCAAAGACCGAACTATGCTCAGTCTTCTTCTTCTTCAGTTCCTTCCCCGATTCAGCAGGAGTCTGCCCCGCAGACATCTTTTGAGGAGAGACTTCTCCAGGCATTCCAAGAGGTGAAAACCTCTAATCAGAACGCCTTCGAGAAGTGTAGCCAGATTTTGAGCTCACATACGCAGTCCATTGCGAAGTTAGAGTCGCAAATGGGACAGTTAGCTGAGGCTATTAGTAGGAGACCCGAAGGTACATTGCCGAGTCAGGCTGTCATGAACCCGAAGGGTAAGGACCAGATGACTGGAGGCCTATTTCATACTGAGACACAGCAGCAGGCTAAATCAGTTATGGCCTTGAGGAGTGGACGTGAGTATCACGTTGAGAGTAGAGAGAAGATAGAGGAGCCAGAGACCATTGTTTCACCTACGTCGGCTCAATCACCATCCCCATCCCCATCATCACCTTCATCATCTTTATCCTCAGAGAAGAAGAAGGATAGGAGTGAGCCTTCTCGCAAAGAGGAGGAGCCAGCAGAGTATATCCCCCCACCACCCTATCCCAAAGCATTAGAGTCTCCTGGTTATAGAGGGAAGCAAGGTGCGAAGATCCAGGACATGCTTGATATCTTCAAGCATGTACAAATCAACCTACCTTTGCTCGATGCTATTCAGCAGGTGCCGACTTATGCCAAATTTCTGAAGGAGCTATGTACGCAAAAGAGGAAATCCAGAGAGCGAGTTCCTAACAGGGTCCATCTGACTGAGCAGGTGAGTTCAGTACTTCAGCATCAGACACCACCCAAGCTCAATGACCCTGGAGCACCTATCATTGCTTGTACTATAGGGAACATCTAGATAGAACGCGCATTGCTCGATCTTGGAGCAAGCGTGAACATTCTGCCCGGATATTTCTTTGATTCTTTCGGGTTAGGGGAGATGAGATCGACTCCGATTACACTTCAACTGGCAGATCGTTCCGTCAAGGTACCGAGAGGTGTCTTGGAGGACGTGCTAGTTAAAGTGGATGACTTTTATTTTCCAGTCGATTTCATTATCCTTGATATGGAAGGAGTAGACAGCCAGCACCAGACTCCGATTATTTTAGGCAGACCATTCTTGGCGACTGCCAATGCGTGCATCAATTGTAGAACTGGAGCCATGGATCTCTCATTTGGCAATAGGAAGGTAAAACTGAATATTTTCAATGCCGCGATGGGACCAGCAGAAGACATGGACTGCTTTCATGTAGACATTGCACAGGAGTTAGTGGAGGAGCAACCCGAGTTGTACATTACTGAGGATTCTTTAGATTTGTACCATATAGAGAAGAATAGCGGTTTAGATAGTGTAGATGTGTCTAGAGTGTCGTCGGAGAGACCACCTTTGGGAGCAGTCAGGGAACCCCTTCCACCACTTGCGGAGACCCCCGCCAAATCGTCGATCGAGTCGCCTCCGAAACTTGAGTTGAAACCCTTACCGGATTCACTCAAGTATGCATATCTTGGAGATGATGAGACTCTGCCTGTGATCATCTCGTCCTTGCTCACTGAAGAGCAGGAACAGAGATTGCTGACTATTCTTCGGGAGCACAAGGCAGCGATTGGATGGGGAGTTGCTGATCTAAAGGGGATTGATCCTTCATTCTGCATGCATAGGATCCATTGTAATGAGGAAATCAAGCCATTTAGGGATATGCAGAGAAGGCTAAATCCCAACATGAAGGAAGTGGTGAAGAAAGAAGTGGTGAAGTGGTTGGATGCCGGAATCATTTATCCTATTTCTGATAGTCAGTGGGTCAGTCCGATTCAAGTTGTGCCGAAGAAGTCAGGACTCACTGTGGTTGAGAATGAGAAGGGTGAGAGAATTCCGATGAGGACCACTACAGGATGGCGAGTCTGCATCGATTATAGGAAGTTGAATGTGGCAACTAGGAAAGATCATTTCCCATTGCCATTTATTGATCAGATCTTAGAGCGACTCGCAGGACAGAGCTACTACTGCTTTCTAGACGGATATTCAGGATACAATCAGGTAGCTGTCCATCCTGACGACCAAGAGAAGACCACGTTTACATGTCCTTATGGCACCTTCGCATTTAGACGTATGCCTTTTGGGCTCTGTAATGCCCCGGCTACTTTTCAGAGGTGCATGCTTGCTATCTTCTCGGACATGATTGATGATGTGATGGAAGTTTTTATGGACGACTTTTCAGTGTATGGCTCTTCTTTTGAAGATTGCCTCCATAAACTTGCTCGAGTACTGAGTAGGTGTGTGGAGACCAATCTCGTCCTGAGTTGGGAAAAGAGCCATTTTATGGTCCAGGAGGGGATTGTGTTAGGACACATTGTGTCCAAGCATGGTATTGAGGTTGACAGAGCAAAGGTGGAATCCATTTCTCGTTTGACTCCACCCACCTCTGTGAGGCAGATTCGATCATTTTTAGGGCATGCGGGATTTTACAGGCGGTTCATAAAAGATTTCAGCAAAATCTCTCGACCGCTTTGCACGTTATTGGAGAAAGACCAGCCCTTTGTTTTCGGTGAGGATTGTATGAAGGCCTTTGAGATTCTCAAAGAGGCCTTGATTACTGCACCTATTTTGAGACCTCCAGATTGGACTCTCCCATTTGAGATTATGTGCGATGCTTCTGATTATGCTATGGGGGCCATTCTAGGACAACGCATTGATAGGAAGCCCTATGTGATCTACTATGCGAGTAGAACTCTGTCTGATGCACAGATGAATTATACTACGACAGAGAAGGAACTACTTGCGGTAGTTTTCGCATTGGATAAATTTAGGTCCTATTTACTCGGTTCGAAGGTGGTTGTCTATTCTGATCATTCTGCATTGAAATATTTGTTGAATAAGAAAGACACCAAACCGAGATTGATTCGTTGGGTCCTACTACTACAGGAGTTTGATCTCGAGATTCGAGATAAGAAAGGAAGCGAGAATGTAGTAGCAGACCATCTTTCCAGACTGATCGTGGAGACCACGCAGGATCAGAGACCGATCAGTGATTCTTTCCCCGACGAGCAGATCATGTCAGTCAGTACATCGCAGTTACCCTGGTTTGCAGATATTGTGAACTATCTGGTTTCGAGGCAGATACCTGAGCATTGGAACAAGAATGAGCGTGAGAGGTTCCTATCTCAGGTGAGGCACTATTATTGGGATGAACCAGAGTTGTTCAAATACTGTGCAGATCAGATCATTAGGAGATGCGTTCCGGAGGAGGAATACCAATCCATTTTGAATTTTTCCCATTCGTTAGCCTGTGGAGGGCATTTTAGTAGTAGGAAGACGGCTGCAAAGGTTTTGCAGTCAGGATTTTATTGGCCCACACTCCACAGGGACGCTCATGAGTTCTGTAGGCGATGCCTGCGATGTCAGCAGATTGGAAACATGTCCAAGAGGGACATGATGCCCTTGCTACCGATTTTGATAGTCGAAATTTTTGATGTTTGGGGCATTGATTTCATGGGACCATTTCCGCCCTCATTCGGAAATTTATATATTCTGGTGGCGGTTGATTATGTGTCCAAGTGGGTCGAGGCTGTGGCCACCAAGACCAATGATCACAGAGTAGTGCTTAAGTTCATTAAGCACAACATTTTCAGTCATTTTGGAGTGCCACGTGCGATGATTAGCGATGGTGGCAAGCATTTTAGGAATGTTCAGATAGCTTCTCTGCTGAGAAGATATTCTGTCAATCATAGATTCACCACTCCATATCATCCGCAGACTAGTGGACAGGTTGAAGTGTCCAATAGGGAGATTAAGCGAATTTTAGAAAAGACAGTTCGTCCGGACCGCAAGGATTGGTCCCAGCGCTTAGATGATGCACTTTGGGCATATAGAACTGCATTCAAGACTCCCATTGGCATGTCTCCGTATCGCCTTGTATTCGGGAAAGCATGCCATCTTCCTGTCGAGCTAGAGCATAGAGCGTACTGGGCTATAAAGAGATTGAATTTTGACCTCACCCAGGCTGGCAAAGAGAGAGCACTGCAGCTCTCAGAATTAGAGGAACTCAGGAATGATGCATATGAGAATGCCAAATTATACAAGGCTCGCACAAAAGCATTTCATGATAAGCATATTGTCAGAAAAGTGTTTGAGCCAGATCAGAAAGTGTGGCTATACAATTCTCGTTTACATTTATTCCCAGGGAAGTTAAGATCGAGATGGACAGGTCCATACATTGTAAAAGAAGTATTTCCCCATGGAGCAGTGACATTATTCGATCCTATGACCCAAGGTACATTCAAAGTAAATGGGCAAAGACTGAAGCCATTCATTTCAGATGCCTTACAGGATGGTGAGTGTGAGATAGTGTATCTCACGAAGGCATGAAGATTCGACCAGAGGGATGTATGATATGTACATTATTTATTTTTCATTTCAGAGTTTTTTTTTATTTAGTATTTCATTTCACATGTGCTAATTTGTGTTTTGATGTATGCAGGATGAACTTAACAATTAGTGTATCAATTACCAGGTACAGAGAAGAGTTTTCAAAGAATTCAAGAATCAGAGGAAAATCAACTTCAAAAGCTCAGAGCAAATCAGGTTGTATCTATCCTTTCTCCCATATTTTTGTTAGTGTCTTTTAGTGTGCATTTGCATTACATTTTTATTCATTTTGTATGCCACTAGAGACAGTGTCATTCAAGCATGGGGGGGTGGTTTAGATGCATGCACACAAAAATACACAAAATTTTTTTTGTATGACTGGTAATCAAAGTAGGCATTTAAGAACAAAGTGTAGCATATATGATTGTTTTTGGCATAATCTAACAGTTTAAAAATTTTTAAGCCCCATAAATTTTTTTTCTGAACTGAATCAAATATAGTAGTTGTTTATGAGATAATTCAAAGAAAAGATAGTATTTGATTGTTAGAAAATGTTGAATCACTTTTGTATAAGTATGCACAGTATGTTTTGAGGAAGAAATAAGCAATGGAAAGATGTGTTTGAAAAATGAGTTTAAAAGAATAGAGCTACGTTTAGTTGTTGATGTATTCGTGAATCCTAGTAGTGGAACTCAGACACGAGATGAAGTGTTTGAGTGTCTTAACGAAAAGGATAACGAAGGAGATCATCTTCTTGTCTAAGTCTATATTTGTGGCCTTTGCAGTTCGAGTAAGTAGAATCTGAAGGGTGTTTTACACCTGGTGCCCCAAAGCCAACTGACTTGGGAGCCACCGGTTCGAAAGCTTGTTACATGGACTGCATAGAAAGCCTAAGAAATAGAGACATTGCACATGACAAGAGAAAGACTATACGTAAACTATTAGAATAGAAGGTCTAGTGACTCGAGCAATTAAGTCCGAGGGATACTCTGTATCTAGTGCCCTAAGGTCGGCCGACTTGGGAGTCACTGACCCAAAGCTCGCTACACGGGTCACGAAAACTGACTATTCGAAATAGTGCTCATATGAGAAGAATGCGCAAGAGATCAAAAGTTGAAAATGAAAGAAAAAGAATGTGCTGAATGAGAAAATTTTCATTGCTTAAGTATATGTGCATTACTGTGCAGAAAATATACAAGTGAGAATAAATGAGTAAAACATGAGAATACTTGATTTTCGGAGAAAAATCATGAACTAGCTACAATATTAGAAAAGTGAAGGAAAAGAATTTTTACTGTGGAGGCATGAGATTTTTAAACTTGTTTTGAGAATGTCAATTACATGAAATATTTGTTACAACTGCATTCTTAAGAGCCTAATATTTTTGAAAGATCATCCTTGCATTTTATTGATGTTTGTGGGTAGCATCGCTGCAAACCCTCACGAGACCTTACTCGTCCACTAGTGTAAGCTAGGGGTTTAAAGGGCTTGTTGCATACGCTAAATGCAACCGTGATTCCTACGAAAGTGAGGTAGTATTATGCATTCATGCTTAGCATTTCTTGTCTTCAGTGCATATCATGATTAGGGTTTGTTAAGGGACTAACAAACATTCAAGCATGGGGGTATTTGATGATGCATGAAATGCACATCATGTAAACAAGTTTTTCATGCGTTTTGTATCAAGTTTAAGGTTTTAAACCCATGTTTAGATGTGTTTTGATAGTAAGGGGCTATGGTTCGAATTTCAGAAAAATCGGAGTTAAAATGAGAGAGTTATGGCTATTTCAGTGTTTGGGCACGGATTTCGAGGTGGATCGGATCCATATCCGACCCAATTAGGTCAATTGGACCTTGGATCAACTCTTAGAAAGCCCAAAACCCAACCCACACACCTATCCATACTCATTTCAAAAAGTTTTTCTAAACCCCCCCCAGAAAGTGGCGCCTAGCAATATTTTATTTTTTAACACTCTTTCTGAAAAATGTCAAAACTATAAATAGTTTTTTTTCAAGAACCCTAGGCGTCTTTGGCTGTGTTTGGACGCCCCCTACAGTGACTCTACAGCAGCAGCTCCTTCCTCTCCATCTTCCCCAAGTGTTGGCCATTGAAGATCGACCTATGCTTGATTTTCAAGCATATTTTCAAGCTTTCTTTGGTTTCTTTTCATTTCTTTCTTATTCCTTGCTGTCTTTTCACCATTTTTCTGTACTTTTGCAGGTGTAGCAGAGGTGGAGACCATTAACCTTGGGCGGGAGTGCGCAACACACCACCAAGGTGAGCCGGCCCTACCTCCATCCGGCTTTCTACACCCTCCGATCGCGAATCGGCTCACATTCCATCACCGGTGGATCTCCAACGTGTAGCAGCTGCAATAGGTGCCGTTTTTGGTGAAGTACAGCATCCTTGAACTGTAGAAGACGTCTACCTCCAGCCACGGTCCGCTCTTCTTCATCCCCCCGGTCGTCGGATCTTCCAAAAGGTAGGTCTTCTTCTTCCTTCTCTTCTAGATAAAACCGATTTGTGTGTGTGGTTTTTGTTTTGTTATTTTCTGTATGTTTCTTGTTTTTCTTTTTATTTCAACCTTAGAATAGCATTCGTGCATAGGCCAGCACGTTAGCTTAGGTTTATTTATTTGATTGATTCATTGGAATCGAGTTTTTATTGATTTTTCATCTTTTTTATAAAAATCGGCTAGATCTTCATCTAGCCGATTCTTCAAGTTTGTCATAAGTGTTCTTGATATTGTTTTACAGAAAATCCAATAAAAAAAGTGTTCATTTTGATTTACTTTATTCGGTTTTTGTGTGGGTTGTATTTGGTTTTAATTAAAAAAAAAAAAATCCAAAATCGACTAGACTTATTCTAGCCGATTCTTGATTTTTACAAAAATATTTTTCTGTTTTGATATTTTTGTTTTGTCCAGCATGTGTATTGTGTTGTTTTGCTGAAAATCCTATTCTAAAAAGTTTATTTTAATTCATTTTGATTGTGGGTGCTGCTTGTCTTGTTTTGATTGTATTTTTGAAAAAGAAAAAAAAATTTCGGCTAGAGATATTCTAGCCGATCTTTGTATTTTTGTTAAATGTTTGTGTTGATGTTGGTGAATCGTGTAGTTGCTGTGTGTTTTAGGTGTTAACAGCAGTATATAGTTGTGTTAGTCATTTCATTGTTTTAGGATTGATGTAATTAGTTGTTTTAATCAATTTTTCGTTTTTGTGTTTTGAGTCTATTGTTGAAAATTATAAAAATCAAGTTTTCTTTTTTTTTCATGTTTTTAATTCCAGCATAGTGCTGTTCTTGTTAGCCTTGGTGTAATTAGGAGTCCTTTGTATTATTCTCTAATTTAGTTTTATCAAATTAGTGGTTATTTAGTTTTATTGCTTTTTGTTAATTTATAATTTTAGTTTTTTTATTTTCGTGTGGTTCTTCTTCTTCCCCAAGGTGGGGCGGCAGCCATTAGAACTCCCCTGGAGCTCTTGGTCGATTTTTTTTAGCAAGTCTTAATGGTCATTAGTTGAGTTAGGAAGGTGTCTAGGTTCAATGTATTAGGTCTTTCTTTTTTTTAGCCGTTTTTAGGGTTGCATTTAGGTAAGTTTTGGAATTAGGTTAGCATTAACTCCTAGGAAATCGATTTTCCATTTAAGTTCTTTTGTTCCCTAGGTATAATTAAGTCTATTAGTTTAGAAAGTAGCATCCATTGAAGTTGGCGATTTTTGGAGAAGGGAGGTAATTAAAGTAATTGAAAATTGGAAAGCTTTTGGAAAAAGGATATTCTTCAAAAATCGTGTGAGGCATTTAAGGAAAATTTGAATTTTGAATGTGTATTAAAGAAGGAGTTACTCCTTAACTTTGGAAAGTGTTTTGCACTTAAACCAAAATTCCAATCTAGGTTACACGATTTCCATAGAGCATTAAAAGCATTTTAATTCCATCTTGAAAAGCAAAAATCGTGGATTTCTAGATTGGTCTTTTCAGATTTCCAAAAAGGTATTAAAGGCAATTAAGGAGTGTAACTCCCTCTTTAAATGGGGCGATTTTTGAGAATCCAAAGCATTTCAAAGTTTGAATATTGGTAATTATTACATTCCTTTTTCCAACCTCCTCCATTAAAATCGTGAACTTTGGATTAATTGTAGCTTAATTAGGAGGTTACTACTTTAGTCTAGACCTAACCTAGTCAAACCGAGCCTAGGTCGAGTCAACCCCTAGTCTACACCCCCTTTGAGTCTAGTCAAAACCTAGCCTAGCCCAAGTCAAAGCCTAAACCGCACTTAGGTCAAGTCTAAGACCAAAGCCCAAACTTAGTCTAAACCTAGTGGAGTCAACCTTAACCTAAGTTAGGTCAACCTAGTCTACCTAACTTATCTAAGTCAAACCTAGTTGAGTCAAACTTAGTTCAAGCCTACTTAAACCGAGTTCACCCTAGTCTTGCTAAACCTACATCCAAAACCCAATCTTGGTCAAACCTAGTCAAAGACCTAACTCGGGTCAAAACTTAGTCTAAACCTAGTGAGTCAACCGAGCTTACCTTAGCCCATTCGAGCCTAGTCAAACCCTAAGCTGGGTCCAACTTAGTTTAGCCTAAGTCAATTCGAACCTAGTTGACTAAGGTAACTCAAAACCGAATCAAATTAGTGAGTCCACCTTAGCTCGAACCTATCTCTTTCAACCTAGTCAAACCGAGCCTACCTAATCCCATCCGAGTGCATCCAAACCCAAACTGAACCTACTCAAGTCGAAACCGATCCTAGATCGAGTCAACCAAGTGAATCCTAACCTTAGCCTTCGTTCTTTAGTTAAGTAAGTCATTTTTTATTATTTCCTTTGATTTCTATATTAATTAGTTTATTTATCTAATTTAGTTTTAGTATAGAAGTGTGTGTACGTATAGCGTATTTATTCAGTATGTATGAAAGGTGTTTTGTTGTGTTTTGAATGATAGTTAGATATTAGTTAACTTAGTGGTTAGATTGCATTTTATTATTTAGCATAGTTGCATTTCCATTGTGAGTTAACTTAGTTCTAGTCATAAATTGCTTGTAGGTTTTGTGCGTCGTGCATTTAGTATTTTCCTAATTATCATCTGCATATACACTGTTATACAGTGTCATTTAGATTGCATTAGGTGTAGATTGCATTTGATAGTGTTTCCATAGGTTCATAAAGTGAATAGTGCACTCAAATAAAAACCAGATTTTTGCCCTGTCGAAACAGAATTATTTTCTGATCAAAAACTCTGTGTTTTCCAAATTTATTTTTTCTATTCACTGTATTGACGTGTTATTTAACTGCAGACCAAATTTCAGCTCATTCGGAGTTGATTTGGTCTGATTTTTAAGCGTTTTGTGAAAACCGCTTTTTCTGGATTTTAAATTACAGGACTGGCGATATCCTGATTTTTCCCAGATTTGAAACGCTTATATCTGGAGTTCCAGATACTTTTTTTTAATTCTGTAAAAACTGTCATTTTGTTTAATCTGTCAGTTGCAGAACAGAACAAATTTCGGGAAAATCGGACCTCGTTTGCCCTATCAAACAGTGGTTTTCCGATAACCTGTCAGATTGCTAGTTTACACTAGTTAGGGGCAGTTTCGTAATTTTCTTAGTTTCGGCATTTTAGACTTGTTTTCAGTAGTTTCTGTATTTTAGAAGTTGCATAATCATCATACAGCATTAGTAGAAGTAATTTGGTTAATTTTAGAATTAATTTAGTATGTTATTTAATTTTTGTTTGATAAATAGCATTTGTTTATTATTTTCGTAGAATTAGACATAGTTTTAATTGTTGTTTGCATCATTAAAATAGAAAACTAACTTTGTATTTTTCTGCATTTTTTAGGTTGAAAAGCATATTTAGTTTCCAGGGTTAGTATACAAGTGAAAAGATTCTCTAAGTGGCGAAAAGACAGAATTACCCTTGGCGTGGAGCAGAAGACTAAATGCTTGTCTATTGTTCTTTTAGTGCTTAATTGTAGTTGTATTCACTTTATAATTGTAGATTGTCATTTGATATTAATAAATTAAATTTTCTAGAATTATAGTGATTAATTCCTGTTCCCTGAGGATCGACCCGTACTTACCACTTTGTGGAAAGTCGGTTTTTATATTTTTGGTTGACGATTTTCCAAAGTTTTATTGAAAATAACTGTTTTAAAAAGAGCATTCCAAAATATCAACCACCTGCTATACGCAGATCAATTCCACCATGAGTGCATCAGGATAGTATAAAAGGAAAACAGGAAAAGAAACATGAGGGATATAATTAAAGTGAAAGGATGCGATAATACCAGAAGGAAATCTTCACTGAATGTCAAGAATGAGAGAGAGGTAGTCGCTTACCAGAGGTTCGACTGGAGCTCCAGAAATTGAAGGCAATCGTGGCCTTAGCTGTAGGATTAATCTTCCTTAGGGGGGGGGGGGGTGGCCTCAACGGATTGTTGATCGGAACAGAAGGGATCAAAGAGGGATAAGAAAAGGGAAGATGTGTGAGAGGGAAGGGTGTTGGATGCAATCGATCAAGAGGGGTTTAGGGGATAGGTGAACAACGGGATGCCCCCAAAGGATCCCTGCGTTGATTTTTTATAAGCTGAGAAGAAGGGTCGAGAGGTTGGTTGGAGATGGACGGGGGAGGAGGAGGATTGAGGCGATGCCCTTCATCGCTCTTCTCCCTGCGATTCCTTCCAACGACAGGCCGTTGGATTTTTTCGAAAATTTAAAAAGGTGGTCTTTTCAAAAAAAGTTTTTAAAAAAGGGGTTTGATATTTTCCAAAAAAGGGGTTTTCACTTCCTTCTTTTTCCGTATTTTATTTTCTGTTTTGAATTTTTTTTCTTTTTCTTTTATATTTTCTATATTTTTTGTATTTTTGAAACCGAACTCTGAAACTATGGGAAAATGAGAGATTTAAAACTATTTTTTTTTTGTAATTTTGAGAAATATTTACAAAAGAGGGGTTTTCAAGAATTTTAAAGCTATTCTTTGGAAAATCCTTCAGAAAATGGGTTTTGATTCAGAATTTGAGAAAATTTTCGAGTTTTTAACCTTGAATTGAGAAATATAAAGTGGTGAATCCAAATGGATGCCAGATGGACTGTCCGAGCAATTCAAAAACTATTTTTTGGTATTTTTGGTAATTTTAATTTAAAAATCAGACAACGGGGCTCGGATTTGGATTTGAACTGGATCCAGGTCCGAAATTGAGTCAGATATATAAAATGAATTTGATTCTAGTAATCCGAGGAATAAACTGAAAATTTGAGTGAAAATGACTCAATTATACTCAGATGACGGGTCTAAGGGCAAAAAGGGACTATTTACAAAAATTTGAAAAATTTGGGGTGTTCACAAGTTGCAGCCGTGTGGGCTAGAGGTAAGGGAGCTGGAATCCCTTGGAGGTTGAAGCTCTTGCTGAAGGAGAAATGAGGCAGCAGGTGCTAGAGATGGTTGGCTGGAGATGTTGGTACCGAGGTGGGCTGCTGCTGGAGGTTGCAGCAAGGTAGGCTGAAGAGAAAGAGGGAAAGAGAGAGAGAGAGAGCTGAAGTTAGGGAGAAGAGAGAGGAGGCATGAGAGAGGGTTGTTGGGGCTGAGCGTGAGATGTTGTTTAGGTTAACAACTTAGGAAAAATCATCCCAAACTTAGGGTCTTGAGGCAATAATAAAAGGGGGAATGAGAGACTATGCGTGAAGGAGAGGCTCAGCCGTATGGCCTTAGGGGAATGGGAAAGAGAGAAAGAAGGAAAGAAGGGAAAGGAAGGAAGGGAAGAAGGAAAGAAAGGGAAGAAAAGAAAGGAAAGAAAGGGAAGAAAAGAAAGGAAAGAAAAGGAAGAAGGGAAAAGGAAAGAAGAGAAAGGAAAGAGGGAAGAAAGAAGAGGGAAAAAAAAGAAGAAGGAAGGGGGCTTACGTGAATGTGTTGGAGAAGAAAGAAAGGAGGAAGGAAAGGAAAAAAGAAAGAAAGAAAGAAATAAAAGAAGAAGAAGAAAGGAAGAAAAGAAAGAAAGAAGGAAAAGAAGAAAGAAGGAAGGAAAGAAAAGAAAAAAAAGAAAAAGGAAAGGAGAAGAAGAAAGAAAGGAAATGAAGAGGAAGATGGGGGCTAGGGGGGTTGTAAACACCCCAAATTTTTACTCACCTCCCCGACATTTTCACCAAGCATCATCATCCAGCCTTTGAAATCGCCAGAGGGAAAAATGGTCATTTTCAGAGCCTGGACCTTACAGAAGTCTAAATTGCATCTGCAACTCTCAAAATTTCTCGATTTTTAGCTCAGATGTTCAAAATTCTACTCCTGACAAGAGACGACAATCTCCAAAGCCCGGTTCAGGATTACATTTCATAAGACATGTCATTGCATAGCATTGCATGAGCATTTCATATAACTTTACTGCACAATATGTCATTTCGAGGTCCAGAACTCTCGATTTCAAAAATTTCAATCCAGATTTGAATTTCAACTCTTTTTAAAATCAATTTCAAAACCCTGGGTCTTCAAAATTATCAATTCTTCCCATTTTACCCCCAAGACTCTGAATTTCAAAATATTTTATCAGGAAAACAATCTGGATAATTTTTCTCAGATTTCGCCCTTTTGTCAATATCTTCCTTTTACAAAATCACCCTACAGGGGCCATCTCTTTTCAAAATTTCTGTTTTGCCAATTAGTCTAGATTTTATGAAAATTCCAAAAAAAGGATTTACTGTCTTGTCCTTATTTCAATAAAGAAGCAATGTGGGGCCCACATTAAGGTGGTGTCACATGGGCTTTTCTTTTGAAAAACCTGAATTTTGAAAAAACCCAAAAATATAGGAGCCTTGTCCCCTGGATTGGTGCCACTTGTCTTTTTCTCTCTCCTCCCATTTACCTGCCAAGTGTCAGCGTGGGGTTCACCTAGAGGTGGCACCACATGTCATTTTCTCTCTCCTTCCATCCTCCGACACGTGTCAGTGTGGGGGCCATCTTAAGATGCTGCCACATGTCATTAGACATCCTCTTCATTTTATGCCACGTGTCAGTGTCCACAATCTCCACCCTGTGCCATGTGTCATTCCAAGGTCACCATGAGATGGCACGTTTCATGTGTTGTCCTGTTCACAAAAAGTAGAGCTTGTCTCCCCTGAGGTAGCACCATTTGAATTATGTCTCCTGCAAGTGACACATGTCACTCTCTCCTTTCCTCAGGAAAAGTAGATGACACATGTCACCCTCTGCTCTTCTCAGAAAAGCAAGTGACACGTGTCATTCTCTACTCTTCTTAGAAAAAACAAATGACACATGTCATTCTCTGCTCTTCTCAGAAAAAGCGAATGACACATGTCATTCTCTGCTCTTCTCAGAAAAAGCAAATGACACATGTCATTCTCTGCTCTTCTTAGAAAAAGAAAATGACACATGTCATTTCATGCCTCCTTCAGAAAAAGCAACAATTCAAATATTCAAACTCCAGGCTGAGGTGGCGCAAATCCTGAAGTCTCCTCCCTAAATTCATTTTTTGAGATGGTGCCACGTGTCCCTTTCCCTCCTTTTTCTCCCTCTTGCCACATGTCATTGTAGGAGCAACCCTGAGATGGCGCCACATGTCAGTCTCTCCTTTACTCTAGAAAAAGCAGAAATTTAAATTTCAAACTCTCTCTGAGGTGGAACCATCTGAATCCTCTGCCTTTCCTTCTGACACATGTCAATGAAGATGCTCTGAGATGGCGCCTGATCATGCATATATTTTAGGGATTTTTCATATAAAAATATGCATGATTTCATGAGAAAATGATTTAAAAACCCAATTTTATGTTAGTTTCGAGTAAATGTGCTAAAATGATTTAAAAATAGAAAATGCATGAAAAATAGTTTTATTTTACATTTTAATGCCTATTTTAGTGTTTGTCATAATTGTAGTTGTTTAGTTTTTGAAAATCATAAAAAAATTTAGATTTAGAATAGACTTAGTTTTTGTATTTTCTAAAACATAGTCATTTTGAGTTGCTTTGTAAATAACTTTTTGAAGAGAGGTTTTGAAATGGAATTCTTTGAAATAAGATGGACTTATGGAAAAACTTTCAAAATTATAAATACCATACGTAGGGGGAAGAGAGGCTTGTCTTCTCTCTTTTGCCTAAGCCCTCTCTTCTTCCCCTTCCTCTCCACCTCTTCTTACCTATTCTTCTTCTTCTCCCTATTTTCCCCTCTTTTTCTCATCCTCTTTCCGGTGGAGAATTCCGGCAATGGCTGAAGCAAGATAGAGGATTCCAACCTCTCTTCTAACCCTTCAAGTTCGGTAAGTGCTTCTTCTTCTTCTTCTCTTCTTCTTCTTCTTCTTCTTCTTCTTTTTCTGAAATTTTCATTTTCATTTCTGTTAAGCATTCATAACTCATGATTAAAGAAATTTGAGTTAACTTCTTGTTTTTGTTTCAGTAATTGTTAGAATAGATTTTAAGTGTAGATCGTATTAATTTTTTCTGTTTAAATAAAAATAAAAATAAAAAAATGTTAAAACATCAAACGTGTTTTTTTTTAATCGATCAACCTGTAGCTTTTTCAGTTTTCTTAGAGTTGAAATCTTGATAAAACATCAGTTTTACAACAGTAAAAACGAAAAAAATTGTTTCAGCAATCGGTGAATTCAAAATTTTCTACAGGAACTGACCTGAAATCTACCGCCGGAATTCAAAATTTTCTACAGAATCTTGATCGATTTTCAATTTTTCCGGCGATCGAATATAAGAATCCGATTGATTAATTGATCAAAAATCCTGTAGAGTTTTGATTTAATGGAATTGAGTCTGCTAATTCTTAATCGATCATCCGATCGAATGTCATTGGACTCCCGATGATTGAAGCGTGTTTTGTATGAGCCGTTGCCGGAGATTACTTTCAGCCGCCGGAACTTACTTTCAGTCGCCAGAATTCATCTTTAGCCTACTGAGAAGTTGCAGATCTGTAAGTTCTGCTAGAATCACCATTGCTTCTTCCGGTGGAGCCTTCTTCCGCTGTAATCCTGCCGGAATTCCCTGTGAAATTACAGATCGTTCCCTTCAGCTGGCCGGAATCCCTCTGCTATCCGGTAGGAGTTTAAAAGCAAACAAAAATCCTCTTTTGGTTGGAATCCCATTCTACTTCAGCCGAATTCCCTTCACATTCACTGTGAAAACCAGGAATCCGACGTTTTCCTGTCTAAGCTCTCTGTCCATTTGCCGAAACTTATATTGCCGCTGTTGTGAAAATTGATCGGATTTCTGGATTATTATTTCCATCCGATCAGAATATTGTTGATTGCTATGACTGTTAATGTTTTTCAGCGATTATTGTTTTGAAAGTCGATTGAATTAAATCAGAGGACTGAAGCAATTCCAGCTAATCAGAATTTTGTTAATGATTTGCATCTGATTGAATCCATTGCACTTTGCATAGGAGAATCAACATCATCAGAGGATAATACTTTGAAATCTGATCGATTGATCAAATTGCAGTTTACTAATTTTTCCAGCAATCAATTGTTTGGAATCTGAGTGATTGTTTAGATTTCAGCGAGTGAATATCTGAATATCTGAATTGGAATATCAACTGCCTGAATGTCAATTGAATTTCTGCAGTTTTAATCGGTTGTTACTATTTTCCGGCAAGTGTTACTCTTACTGATAGTCGTGTTGCTAAATTGGTTTGATCGGATATCCGGATCTGGTTTGAGATATCGAATTATCGGATGATAATGCTTTGCTGAATTTTTTTTTAGATATTACTTAACACTTAGATTACTTAGTGTGTTGATAGGAGATTACTTAGTTAATTGATTCACTCATTGTTAGATTACTTAGTTGTTAGTCATTTTGCTATAAAAAAAAATAGTTTAGTTAAGAAAGATAATTAGCATTATCAATTACTTTCCAATTAGTTAGTTTGAATTAATAAAAATAAAAAAAATATATCATTTGCTTTTAAAATTGTCATTTAGATTTCTTTAATGATTTCTTTCGTATTCTTAGCATTTAGTTAGTATATTCTATTTCTTCTTTTTCTGGTACTGCTCGTGTTTCGTTTGATTTGTGCAGGATTGCAAGGGAGTGGAGCTGAAGAGACTACGTGACACGAGGTGCAAGAATAGAAGAATTTTTACTTTTTAGTTTATAATTAGGAATTTTAATTGGGTTTGTAAATATTGCACTTTACGCCCTCTGCGAAGGGTATTCATTTGTTGTAATAGTTAGTTGTTTTTACTTTTCTTGAATATTTTACATTTTAAATAATTCGGCAATAAAGATTAGTTTAGATTTGTGTACTTGAATACAATATATTCCCGTTCCCTGAGTTCGACCCGGTCTCATCCACTAGTGAGAACCGGTTTTTATTATTTGATGTCTGGTTTTCACATGTTTTTCATTTAAAAATCTTTTCAAAATTACAACGATTACAAAAAGACATCAGCACCACATGTCAGTCTCTCCTTTCATCAGAAAAAGTAGAATTCAAACCCCTCTAAGGTGGCATCTTCTGCTTCCTCTGCTCCTACCTTCTGACACATGGCAGTGTGGAGCCACCCTGAGGTGGCGCCACATAGCAATCTCTCCTTCTTTCAGGAAAACCAAGCTTTGAATTTCAAACTCCAAGAAGACATCCTCTGAGGTGGCGCCATTTGGGAGACTCCTGTAGAGAAAATCAAGCAAGCTTTTTGAAAAATTCCAAATTCCCCTGCTGAGGTGTCTCACTCACAAAATTCTTATTTTTATTTTCTCAAAAAATCATAATGGCATGCTCTGAGATGGCGCCACATGGAAGGTTCAGATTCACTGTGTTTGAATTTTGAAAATCTCCAAAATTTCTACAAATACCCTAGCCCATGCCCAGCTCAGGGGGAGCCCTGTTTGAGAATTGAACTTCATAATTCCATTTTCTTTCTTTCTTGGTTTCCTCTGGATTCACGCCCCTCTGGAGCCCATTGTCAAGGTAGTCATTCATTTTGGGAGTTCCAAAACCGCAGAAGAACACAAGGTAAGCCCCTATTCCAATCGATTTCATCATGATTTGATTCGTGTTGTTGTTTGAAGAAAGAGCTCATCCGAGGGATGGATTGAGCTATTCTCATAAAACAACAAATATAAAAATATATAATTATACTTCCTTGATGATTCTTAGCATTCATGCATTTAGATAGATTTAATTTGCATTTTATTTTGTTAATTTAGCATGTTTCATGAGTTAATTAGGATTAATTTAACATTTATTTCAATTCTGCTCAGTTTCAGTAGTTCTCTATTTTTGTCAGTCAGTCCACACGTCATTTCATGCATTTAATTTTCATTAAAAATTCTAAAAAAATCATGAAATACGCACTTAGGTGTCCCTAAAAATGTGGCAAAAATTCGAAGAGATTTGAATTCGTTTACTATGGTAAACGTTCAAAAGGGTGAGTCGGGTTTTATTACCCGGGATGCGTTTTTAAAATATCTTTTCCAACTTGTAAAATCGAGATCTCCCTCATAAGAGATTCGATTTTCGATCCGAAAGATGTTATAGGCTCGGGAGGATGTCTAGTTTTTAACCGGATTTTCTCAAATTTTTCTGTTGTTTTTGTATGTCTGACAAAAATCCGAGAGTTCGGGACACGTGTTAGAGCCTGATTCGGGCCTCTGAGACTTTGGATCGACTTAGGTCGATGGGTTCTCTTTGGGTATTGATCTAAATCCAAATATGTAAAAAGTGAATGTTATGTACAAGATGTCCTCTGTTTGCACCTGAAAGCCTGTGATTTTTAGAATAGCTGTGATATCTGTTTCGGATTTTTCTTGTTACTTACCTGTTTGGTCACATTTGTCTGTTCAGTTATTTTAGGCATGAAAAGTTTTATTTTTATATGTGTTTATGTTGATCAAATGCCGAAGTCATAAACATAAAAGTTGTTTCTGTATTTGTAGTGAGTAGCTCTGTTAAATATCAGAAATTTCCATGGCTGTTTTTAATTTTTTTAGGATTTTATACTAGATTAGGTTGATTTTTACCTCCGTCAGAACCAAATCCCTGTTACCAAACTCACCATGGTTCAAATCCCGAGGCTGTAAAAACCAAAAGTGTTCAATTTCAGGTCCTTTAGAAGTATGCAAAATATCAAAAGTTTTCATGGTGTAAATTTTGCATTATCATATTAAGCATTGCAATTGGTTCGGGTCCATAGGCGAAATCCATCCTTTTTAGGACTTTCTTTAAATTTTAGTATTCAAATAATATCATTTCGTGAATTTTAGCATTCTAGGCTGTTTATCAGAGTAGGTGGATGCTTCATATCGAATTTGGTGTAATTTGGAATCCATTTGAGGCTTTATCTAGCCATATCATCAAAACAGGGCCCCGCGGGACCCAGATCCAAGCAAAAAACAAGCGAAATTCGTTATTTTGGATAAATTGCAAAATATCAAATTCTGATTTTACAATCCTAATGTGTTTAGCAGCATGTCATCATGCCTCATACTGCATTTCATCATCATTTGATTCAATTTGAATTTCAAAATCTCAATTTTACCAAGTTTTCCTTAAAAAAAAACCCCTGATTTTAAAGGTATAACTTTAATATTAGGGGTATTTTGGTCATTTTGACCCCAATTCCGAATTTCAAACTATTTTCTACTGAATTTATTGCATTTTCATCATTTCAAATATCAAGAAAGCATGATAATAGGGTTTATATCCAATTAAATCCAATAATTTCAGAGTATTATTGGAAAATCTTGGAAAAACCCACATATTTAAGCTAACCCTATTTCAAGTTTGGCAGGGACATTCAAAAGAAGGAGTTGAAGTCTGCAATTCCCTTTATTTCATTTATTTAGTAATGTAATAATGTAAATTTTGGAATAAGAGATTTAATTTTCTGCTTAGACTAGGATGCATATCATATAGTTTGAATTTATGCAATATCCTGTTTCTATGATTCATGCATTTCATTTCAAAAGCACTATGGATGTTCACGAATGGCACATGCACCAACTCTTAGGAAGTTGATGAACTCGGTGGAATCCATATTTACGGCCCTAGTCGGAATATGGACGAGACCCAGATCCATCATCTTTCTACTAGTCACATTGAGCCTACACTCTTAGGCTATCTTAAAATGCACATCATATTTCTAATATTTTCAAAGTATTGTGCATTAAATCAATTAAACTCTGAACATATTCATGGCCACAGTCAGGATATGTGAATGATTTATTTTGACTTAATGCACATTTTTCCAACAAATTTCTTAGAAAATCTTTCAAAGTGCATTCATTCACTCATATCATTTGCATCATGAAATCATTGGTTTTCTCGTGATTTTCTTAAGAAAACTTCCTTCTCAAAGAAATTGATTTCTCAAGAAACTCTGAAGATTTTCCAAAATCGGTTTTCCCAAGTTAAGTTTTCACAGTTTTCCATGGAAACCAGTCTCTCAAGAAACTTCTAAGTTGGATTTCCAAAATCAAAGTTTTCCCTCGATTTTCCTTGGAAAATGTTATTTTCTTAAGATTTTCAAAATGAGTTTTCCAACCTTTCTCAAAGATCAAAATCGATTTCCAAGTATTTCAAGGGTAAGATTCCCAGAATTTCAATTTCCCAAGTTCAGTTTTTCTTCCCCAATGAGTTTTCCCATAAATTTTCCATCATTTTCCTAAGAAAATTCTCAAAGTCCGAATTTTCACGAGAAGTGTTTCCCTTTTCAAATGTTCACCTTTTTCTCAAGAATCACTTCTATTTTCCTAGGATTTTCAACTATTCCTGATTTTCCCACACCTTTATGAACTTTCCCGTGATTTCAAAAATTCTTTTTCATCTGAGTTTCCTGAGAAATTGGCTTTCATTTTTTTCCTGAAAGATTCTTTTCAACTCCAAATATTTTCCAAGCATACATCATGTTTTCCCAAGCTGCATTTTACAAAATTTCATAGCACATGCTTGAATTCTCTGTGCATATAGGATAGAACATGATTTTGATAATTTAACTAAGTCAAGCACAATTTTGGTCCTTGGTTCGATTACCCTTGTTAAAGGCGGCAGGAACGGTCGAACCTTGTACCAACAGGTCGAGCCCCATCCCATGGATTTTCCCGCAATTTTCAAAACGGAGGCGAGTATTTCCAAACAATTTTCCAAAATCCGGTCAAGTTTGAATCGCGAAAGCGTTTTCCTTCCTCTCTCTCCCGCAAGGAAGGGAAGACGGGGAAAATTTTGCGACGATAACAGGTTTGGCGACCGTGATGGGACCTGTCCTTGTCTGATCAAAATTGTGCTTGACTTAGTTCAATTATCAAAATTATGTTCACAAAATGTCAGCTCTTTTATTTTTTATATAATGCAAACCTAGGAGCCTAGATTCTGACCTAGTTGACATTGATTACATATAGCCTAGGCATGGTTTGGTTGAAATTCCACTAGAGGGGGGGTGAATAGTGAAATATGATAATGATCGATAAAATAAAATAATTAAGCAATAAGGCACAACACATAAAACACAGAAGTTATACTGGTTCGGTCAATATCCAGACCTACATCCAGTCCCCAAGCAAACCACTTGAGATTCCACTATAACATCCGAGTTACCGGATAAATAGTACAACACCCTCTTCCCAAGAGGTCTTCTTCTCTCAACAGAGAAGGGGCACACCCTCTTCCCAAGAGGTCTTCTTCTCTCAACAGAGAAGGGCAACACCCTCTTTCACAGAGGTCTACTTCTTTAAACAAAGAAGGAATACAGTGAATAACAGAGTTACAATACTTCCTATAGAACCTTCAGAATGATATGAATGCACGAATGAAGGATTCTAAGAATGTTCTGTTTGTCACTCAGAGGATACTCTTTGTCAAAGAGCTGGACTTGACTTTTTCTCTTTTCTTCATTTTTCTTTTTCTCTTTCTTTTTCAAGGCTCTCTTTTCAAATCACGAATAAAAAATTTTCTCTTTGTAAGCTCACACGTCTATTTCATTCCATGTTTGAATAGTTTATTTGAGTGTGTTTATATAGCCTTTAAAAAGTAGTCGTTACATTTTGGAATTGTAACTTTTTGAAATGTGAAATATTATGTCATTTCAAAAATATCTTTTAGAGAAGATCGAGAATGCCTTTTTCCATAAGAGTAAAATATAGGGTACACTAGTCGTTGTATTGTTTTAGGTAATACATATTTTATGTAAAAAGTCTATTTCTTACAATAGTACATTGAACGTTGGGTTGTAGTTTTGTCTTTATTCTAATTAATGATTTGAGGTACATTAGTACTTCTTTGCTTTAAATGAGTGTAAGTACTATGAGTGTTTTGAGATATTTATTTGTACATAGTCATGTCAAGTGTTTTCTTTATGTTGTGTTTTTCAAAGTCTCCAGAGAGAATAAGGACCAAAAGAAGGTCGACATTCTTTGAGAAGGATATTTAACAAGGATTTGTTACAGAAGGCATTTAATGCTTTGTAGAGAGAATGATGACTTCAAGTAAGTCGACATTCTATGGTTATGAAAAAAGGTAACTAGAGTCCTTTTAAAAATATATTTTATTTGTTTTTCTTATGTAGTCGATTTTATGTTCTTATAAAAAATATTTCTTTAAAGAGGGAAAACTAGAGTCTTTTCAAAAACATATTTTATTTGTTTTTCTTATGTAGTCGATTTTATGTTTTTGTCTTCTTCTTATAAAAAATATTTCTTTAAAGAGGGAAAACTAGAGTCTTTTCAAAAACATATTTTATTTGTTTTCTCCATGTAGTCGATGTTATGTTTGTTTGTCTTTTTCCTACATTCCTTTTTTTATGTTGTCTTGTATATAGTGTAAGGTACAATGACAAAATGTCTTTTTCATAAAAGGTTGTAAGAAGGTACAATTATTATATGACAAAATATCTTTTTCATAAAAGGTTGTAAGAAGGTACACTTATTGGTTTTCAAAAAGGAGTCTTTTTGAAACTATCGTATACTTTTATGATATAGTATGTATGAATGAGTATGTAATATGCAAAATGCAAGTTCCTGAAGGTTCTGTTACATATGACTCTAAAGAAGAAAAAAATCTTCATCTTGAGGTAGCCGATCTCTTCATTTGAACTTTAGGAAAGCATGGCTCATCAAGCTTTTTCTTCAAGGAGTATGATTGCACCATAGTTGTACTTGAACAGGAAGTCTCCATCCTTATTGGGTGAGATATCCTTGCATCAAATACTCGTTAGATTTATGGCAAAACATATTCAGTCATAATATAACATTATTTCAAGAGAACATATTATCATATCATATAAAATCAAATGAGACAGTGTATCATATTATGTGACATCAAAACCGAGTTTCTCAACATTCTCCCCCTTTTTGATGATGACAAAATATGCTCCCCTTGTCAAAAAGACATTATGCATAGAAATAATAATATGATAAAAAAGTGAAATAATGTTTTAAAGAGAGAATATTTCTCCAATAATGGAGACAGGTTTTCTCCCCCTTTGTCATGGACAAAAAGGAGGGATCAGAGTAAAAAAAGTTACTACAGACCAAAAAGTAATTTAAAAGTTATTACAGATAAAAGAAATGAGTCTTAGTCAGAGTCAGTGGTATTGAGCTTGTGGCGACGGCGACGTGAATCTTGGCCCATTGTCAAGGAGTCAAAGGCCTGTTGCAGAGAGGCTTGATTCCTGAGAAGTAGAGCCTGGGTATTTTGGATGTCGACGAGGGTAGAAAAGATGTCGGGGTCAGAGCTTGCGGGGGGATAAGCTTCACTGGTGCTTTCATCGTCAGAGTGATCTCGAGGGGACCCTTCCTCAGGGAGGTATGAGTCATCGAAAGCATGATCAGACCGGTGAATGATGTCTTGGTGGAGAGGCACCTGGAAGTGCTGAAGGATATGGGTGATGAAGTACCCGAAAGGAAGAGAGTGGAAGGCCCGAAAATTGATCATGTTATTGAAAATGATACTGGACCAGTTGATGGGAAAGTTGCAGAAGATTGCATATAGGAGAAGGGAGATTTCGTTTGCCACGAAACCCTTGGAAGGAAGCTTTGGAAAGACATTGGATGAGAGGATGTGTGAGAGTATTAGAGCATGAGGTTTGAGATTGCTCGTATGCCATGGGAAATGGGTGCAGCGAGTGGAGAGAAGGACTTTCTTAAACACAGTTCGATCTATCAGAACTATGTTAGGAAGCTCAATGCCATAGGAGGAAAGGTTTACAATGCAGCCTAGTTGAGAGATATTGAAGGAGATGAGTTTTCCATGTACCATGGATGTAATGGTGGTGTGGTCACGGTCTACAGAGAGGTTGGTATAGAAAATTTTGATGAGATGAGGATAGTAGGTCATGGAGTTAGTCGTTCCTAAGATGGGAACAAAATCTTGAAGAGAGGTATGGAGGTCAAAGGATGTGAAGGCGTCGAAGTTTACTAGTTTGCCAGTTTGAATTGGCAAGGTGCTAATGTACTGAAAGTGGTGAATAAGGTCGGGGTATCTTAGATCTGCGGAGGTGATCGCATTGGTAGAGGAGGAAGCCATTATCGAATGCCTTGAAAATAAATCACTAGGAGAGAAAGGAGTTTGAACCGAGAGAAAGTTTGTAGAAGGATAGAAAAGTTTGAATGGAATGGTAAGAGATGAACCAATTGATTAAATAGAAAGAAGAAAATAATTGTTGATATGAAATGAATGACATTGGAAGTGAGTAATTTTTAGATTTTAGTCAAATAAGGGAATCCGTGAGTAGTAAGGTAAGAGACTTGTGAATGATAAATCAAATCAATGTTTTGAGGATAGTGTATTATATTAGATTGAGGAGGACATAGTATTGAAATATATAGATTTTACTATGGGTGAGTTTATCGACTAGTGAGAGAAACCATTAATAGAGTATGGGGTGTCATGTTGAATAAAAAAAAATGATTGATCTTGAAAATAATGGCCTAATAAAACAAACAACTTTTTACTCTATGTGGAGGGATTCTAAATACGTGAATAAAAAGATGATATGAATATGTAGAGAGGAGAGAAAGGTGATAAAGGACAACATTTACTTGATTAAGATATGACATAAAGTAGAGGTAGAATAAATAAAGGTTTGCTTGGAGACAAGACTTTAATGATTCTCGATTTTAGTGAGATATACAATAAGAGAGAGGCAAGGTCACGGATGGAAAGAAAAGTCATGATTGCTTATTTAATATAGAAATAGTTTTTATGGAAATAGGTCATAGGGTGCTCATGTGATGTGTACTTTGAAAGATATGACATTTTAAAGAAAAGAGTGCCTTAAAAAAAATGTTTCATGATTAATGTGTTTTCATATTTGTAATTTTTATGAGTATACGTAGATATGAGAAGGACACATTTGGACTTTGACTAGTGGTAAAAGAGATGATGAGACAAAAAGGAGAAAGAGTCAAAAGTATATAAGAATTGATAAATGATAGATTAACAATAAGAATAGACATGGAGGCTTAATTTGTATACAAAAGAGATGATAATAGATAGTTTGTTGGGCTATGATATAATAGATATAAAAAAAATTACGTGTGAATATATCAACTAGATCTTTTAAAAGAACTAAATAGTCATTCGATTTTAACTAATGAAGAGTATGAGTTCTCATAAACTAAGTAGGACCATTTATCGTAAGAAAAGTTTTTATAAAAGGACAAAAATAATAAAGGAGTTGAGTGATGTGAACATTGTTATGATGGCTTTTAATATAATTAGTTTTTATGGATATGAGAGAAAGGAGATAGGACAAGGAGTTATAATGGATGTGTACTTGAAAGATGACAAGTTAAATGACATAAAGAATGAGTCTTATAAGAATACGTGAATATGGAAACTTAGTTTGACTAACTAAAATCGATAAGAAGGAAAGCAATTTAAAATAAGATTTAAACAAGACTTATAAGAATTATTATAATAAGTGTGATTAATTTATAAGTCACTTAGTTTGCATATTCCTAGTTCTCTTCTAATTCGTGTGAAGTCTTCATGTTTTAATGGTTTAGTGAATATGTCTGCTAACTGTTGATTAGTGGGTATGAATTCTAGTTTAATTATGTTGTTTAAGACTTGTTCTCTTAAGAAGTGGTGTCTTATTTGAATGTGCTTAGTTCGTGAGTGTAAAATAGGATTCTTGGATAGGTTTATAGCACTCGTATTATCACAGAAAATAGTTGTATTTTCAAAATTTAAACCAAAATCTTTTAAAGTTTGTTTCATCCAGATGACTTGAGTACAAGCTAGGCTAGCAGCAATGTATTCGGCTTCAGTAGTTGATAATGATACACAGTTTTGTTTCTTACTGAACCATGATACTAGTGAGTGCCCTAGCATGTGACATGTTCCACTTGTGCTTTTTCTATCAGATTTACTTCCAGCAAAGTCAGCATCGCTGTATGAGATTAGATCAAATCTAGAGGATTTTGAATAGAATAATCCAAAATCAACTGTGTCTTTTAAATATCTCATTATTCTTTTTACAGCTTTAAGATGTGATTCTTTTGGATTTGACTGAAATCTAGCACACAAGCAAACACTAAACATTATATCTGGACGGCTAGCAGTTAAATAAAGAAGTGATCCTATCATACCTCGGTATACCTTTGTATCAACAGACTTACCATCTTCATCTTTGTCCAACACAGTAGTAGTGCTCATAGGAGTAGATTTTGAAGCAGTTGAGTTCATGTTGAACCTCTTCAGAAGTTCACGAGCATACTTAGATTGGTTGATGAAAACTCCATCCTTGGTTTGCTTAATATGCAGTCCAAGAAAGTAGGTGAGTTCTCCCATCATACTCATTTCGAATTCCTTCTGCATGGACTTAGAAAAATCTTCACAGAGAGTGCTGTTAGAAGATCCAAAGATGATGTCGTCGACATAAATTTGAACAATTAGGGTATGATTATTCACTACTTTGACAAATAGTGTAGAATCTGCTTTGCCAACAGAAAAACCAGTTTTTAATAAAAAGGTTTTAAGTCTTTCGTACCAAGCACGAGGTGCTTGTTTTAAACCATACAAAGCACGTTTGAGTTTAAAAACATGATATGGGTATTGTTCATTTTAAAATCCTGGAGGTTGTTTTGCATAGACTTCTTCATTTATAAAACCATTTAAGAAAGCACTTTTAACATCCATTTGAAATAATTTGAAATCCATATAGCTTGCATATGCTAAGAGCATTCTAATAGATTCAAGTCTAGCAACAGGAGCAAATGTTTCATCAAAGTCAATACCTTCCTCCTGGTTGTATCCTTGAGCTACTAGTCTGGCTTTGTTTCTTATAACATTACATGTTTCGTCTAGCTTGTTTCTGAAGATCCATCTTGTCCCAATGATTGAATGATCCTTTGGTCTAGGTACAAGATCCCAAACGTCATTTCTTTGGAATTGATTTAGTTCTTCAGTCATGGCTAGCATCCAGAACTCATCAATGATGGCTTCATCAATCTTCTTTGGTTCAAGTTGAGAAATGAATGCCATGTTTGCAATCCGTTCTAGCTGAGCTCTAGTTTGAACCCCCTTTGTTAGTTCTCCCAAAATCTGCTTTTGAGGATGATCTTTGATATCAACAAAGGTTCTTTGGTGATCATCTTCATTAGACTTAGCTGTGTTATCTAAAAATAAATCTGTACTTTCAACATCATCATCATTAGTTTGTATATGAACAGATTGATCAATAGATTCACAAAAACTAACATGCATAGATTCTTCAATAGTATTATGACTCTTATTGAAAACTCTGTATGCTTTACTATGACTTGAATATCCTAAGAATATGCCTTCAATAGATTTAGCATCAAACTTATCCAGGCTATCTTTTGTGTTTAGGATAAAGCATTTACATCCAAAGACTTTGAAATAGTCTATTCTTGAAGTTCTGTCATAGAATAGTTCATAGGGAGTTTTATTTAATAAGGGTCTAATGAGAACTCTATTTGTTATGTAGCATGCAGTATAACAGCTTCTGCCCAAAAAGATTTTGCAAGATTATTGTGTTGGAGCATAGTCCTGGCAGATTCTTGAAGGGTTCTATTCTTTCTTTCTACTACACCATTTTGAGGTGCAGCTCTAGGAAAAGCAAAGTTATGAGAAATACCATGCAAGTTAAAAAAATTTTCAAAGAGTTCATTTTCAAATTCTCCTCCATGGTCACTACGGATTTTAACAATAAAACACGATTTTTCGTTTTGTAATTTAGTACATAAGATTTCAAACTGACAAAACGTGTCACTTTTGTTTTTCAAAAATATTACCCAAGTAAACCTTGAGTAATCATCTACAATGACAAAAGCATATCTATTATGATTAAGGCTAGCTACCCTAGAAGGACCAAAAAGGTCCAGATGGAGAAGCTCTAATGGTCTTTTACTTGAAATGACATTTTTTGATTTGAAAGAAGATTTTGACAATTTTCCTAATTGACATGCATCACAAAAATAATCCTTTTTAAAGGATATGTTGGGTAATCCACGTACTAACTTATTTTTAGCTAGTTTAGAAATGTATTTAGAATTGACATGGCCCATTCTCATGTGCCATAGATGTTGATTGTCATTATTAGCTATGAGGCAATATTCTGTGATGTTTTCTAGGTACAGTTCATATATATTATTCTTTCTTATACCTTTTAAGATGATGTTTTCATTGGTGTCAGCTATGAGGCATGCATCATGATTAAAGCTAACATTATAACCTGTGTCACACATTTGACTGATACTTAGTAGGTTATGTTTTAAGCCTTTAACAAGGAGAACGTCTTTGATAAGAGGTTTGTCTATGTTACCAATATTTCCAATACCAATTATCAAACCTTTGTTGTTGTCTCCAAAGGTGACGGTTCCTCCTTCTTTATGATGAAGAACAGCAAAAAGGTCTGGATGTCCTGTCATGTGCTTTGAACATCCACTATCTAGTATCCATCTGTTCTTCTTCTTTGGAGCCTACAAAACATTAAGTAAATCTCCTTTTTGGTACCCAATCGGGTCCTTTTTTGTTAGACTTTGGAACCCATATCCATTTGGATTTGGGTTTGTCTATCTCTTTAGAGGAGTTAAAAAGATTATCATTATAATACTCCTTATTTGGTTCAGATGAACTTTTCACAAACGTGGTTTTTTGATTTATACAAGAAGGTTTTTTGAAATGAGAATAGCCAATACCATTCTTGTAAAAGGAGACCTTCTGAGAGGATAAGAGTTTATCCAAGTTCTCTTTACCTTTAGTAAACTTGAAAACCGTTTTCATGAGGTTCTCAGTTTTACTTTTTAGCTCTGAAATTTCTACTTGCATATCTTTAGTTTTGGAGCTAGTAGAAGAAATTTCAGACATAAGCAAAAGATTTTTCTTTTTCAACTCAAAATTTTCACTGCTGAGTTTTTCATTCTCTTGAGAAAGCTTTAAATTTTCAGATTTTAAAACTTTATTTTTGAAACTCAATTTTCTAGATTCTTCAAATAGTTCTTGAAAAGCATCTAGAAGTTCTTCAAAGGAAAAATCAGAGATTTCACTTACCGAACTTTCGTTTGCCATGAAGCACATATTTGCAGTTTCGGCTTCATCATCACTTGACTCTTCACTAGTGGATGGTTCTGAATCATCCCATTGAGCATGCAGAGCCTTTTTCTTGAAGAACCTCTTCTTCGGTTCCTCAGTTCTGGACTTTCTTTTGAGAAGGGGACAGTCACATTTTAAGTGGCCTGGCTTATTACACTGAAAGCACATGGGATCTTCTTTAAGATCTTTTCTTTCCTTGTGCCTGTTTGGAAGCCGGTTCCTTCTCATGAAGCGCTGGAATTTTCTGGTAAGTAGCGCAATTTCTGATTCTTTATCTGAGTCTTCATTCTCAGATAGGGCTGGGAAAGCTAGAGTTTTCTTTACTGGTTGCTCTTCTTCCCTTCTTTCTTTCATGTGGACTTCATAGGCCATAAGATTGCCTATTAAGTCATCCAATGTAAGTTTAGATAAATCTTGAGCTTCTTCAATAGCAGTAGTCTTTTTCTCCCAATCAGTTGTGAGAGATCTCAAGATTTTCTTCACCTTTTCAGTCTGGGAATATGTTACACCCAGAGATTTCAGATCATTGGTGATGTTGGTGAATCTGGTAAACATCTCTGTGATGGGTTCATCTTTGTTCATTTTGAACAACTCATATTTTCTAACAAGAGATGATATTTTGGCTTCTTTTACTTTGTTGGTTCCTTCATGAATAACCTCCAAAGAATGCCAAATGTCATATGCAGATTCACATATAGATATTCTGTTGAATTCATTCTGATCAATGGCACAATATAAGGCATTCATAGCCTTTGCATTTAGGTTTGCCATTTTCTTTTCTTCATCAGACCATAAGATATAGTCTGCGGATGGAGATGTGCATGGATGCTCAACAATTTTCCATACAGCAAAGTCTATGGATTTGAGAAAGATAGCCATTCTGCACTTCCAATATCCATAGTTGGAACCATTGAAGAAAGGAGGACGAGATGCGTGTTGACCTTCAATATCACGAGCATAAGAGGTAGATGTCATTTGTGCTGGAAGACTTGTTACTTCGAAACCAGCAAACCTGCTCTGATACCAAATGAAATTCCACTAGAGGGGGGGTGAATAGTGAAATATGATAATGATCGATAAAATAAAATAATTAAGCAATAAGGCACAACACATAAAACACAGAAGTTATACTGGTTCTGTCAATATCCAGACCTACATCCAGTCCCCAAGCAAACCACTTGAGATTCCACTATAACATCCGAGTTACCGGATAAATAGTACAACACCCTCTTCCCAAGAGGTCTTCTTCTCTCAACAGAGAAGGGGCACACCCTCTTCCCAAGAGGTCTTCTTCTCTCAACAGAGAAGGGCAACACCCTCTTTCACAGAGGTCTACTTCTTTAAACAAAGAAGGAATACAGTGAATAACAGAGTTACAATACTTCCTATAGAACCTTCAGAATGATATGAATGCACGAATGAAGGATTCTAAGAATGTTCTGTTTGTCACTCAGAGGATACTCTTTGTCAAAGAGCTGGACTTGACTTTTTCTCTTTTCTTCCTTTTTCTTTTTCTCTTTCTTTTTCAAGGCTCTCTTTTCAAATCACGAATAAAAATTTTTCTCTTTGTAAGCTCACACGTCTATTTCATTCCATGTTTGAATAGTTTATTTGAGTGTGTTTATATAGCCTTTAAAAAGTAGTCGTTACATTTTGGAATTGTAACTTTTTGAAATGTGAAATGTTATGTCATTTCAAAAATATCTTTTAGAGAAGATCGCGAATGCCTTTTTCCATAAGAGTAAAATAGAGGGTACACTAGTCGTTGTATTGTTTTAGGTAATACATATTTTATATAAAAAGTCTATTTCTTACAATAGTACATTGAACGTTGGGTTGTAGTTTTGTCTTTATTCTAATTAATGATTTGAGGTACATTAGTACTTCTTTGCTTTAAATGAGTGTAAGTACTATGAGTGTTTTGAGATATTTATTTGTACATAGTCATGTCAAGTGTTTTCTTTATGTTGTGTTTTTCAAAGTCTCCAGAGAGAATAAGGACCAAAAGAAGGTCAACATTCTTTGAGAAGGATATTTAACAAGGATTTGTTACAGAAGGCATTTAATGCTTTGTAGAGAGAATGATGACTTCAAGTAAGTCGACATTCTATGATTATGAAAAAAGGTAACTAGAGTCCTTTTAAAAACATATTTTATTTGTTTTTCTTATGTAGTCTATTTTATGTTCTTATAAAAAATATTTCTTTAAAGAGGGAAAACTAGAGTCTTTTCAAAAACATATTTTATTTGTTTTTCTTATGTAGTCGATTTTATGTTTTTGTCTTCTTATAAAAAATATTTCTTTAAAGAGGGAAAACTAGAGTCTTTTCAAAAACATATTTTATTTGTTTTCTCCATGTAGTCGATGTTATGTTTGTTTGTCTTTTTCCTACATTCCTTTTTTTATGTTGTCTTGTATATAGTGTAAGGTACAATGACAAAATGTCTTTTTCATAAAAGGTTGTAAGAAGGTACAATTATTATATGACAAAATATCTTTTTCATAAAAGGTTGTAAGAAGGTACACTTATTGGTTTTCAAAAAGGAGTCTTTTTGAAACTATCGTATACTTTTATGATATAGTATGTATGAATATGTATGTAATATGCAAAATGCAAGTTCCTGAAGGTTCTGTTACATATGACTCTAAAGAAGAAAAAAATCTTCATCTTGAGGTAGCCGATCTCTTCATTTGAACTTTAGGAAAGCATGGCTCATCAAGCTTTTTCTTCAAGGAGTATGATTGCACCATAGTTGTACTTGAACAGGAAGTCTCCATCCTTATTGGGTGAGATATCCTTGCATCAAATACTCGTTAGATTTATGGCAAAACATATTCAGTCATAATATAACATTATTTCAAGAGAACATATTATCATATCATATAAAATCAAATGAGACAGTGTATCATATTATGTGACATCAAAACCGAGTTTCTCAACATTGGTAGAACCAGATTGAGGAGAAATTTTCATGCTCACATAGACTTAGGTTTAAATACAACTCTTCTCAATTTAGGATCTGAATGCGAACAATGTATGCTTCTTCAAAGTTTTCAAAATCTATCTCTCTAGGATTTAGAGCCCTCTATTTTTTGCATGTGATCATTTTTTCAAACTTTCCTTACCTACCATTACCCGGTCTTCACGTTGCTGGGCTCTCTTCCAGAACCCTAGTTCGGGACAAAGCCTCACAACTGGGCCAATTATTTGGGTTAACACCCCCTACCACGTACCGCGGGGCCACAGTCCGAAGTATATCGGTAGGCGCTCAAGGATGTTGGAAAACCTTACCTTAGAACCGGAGTTGAAATTATATGCCACGTACCTCGGATTTCAGTTCGGGTATATCGGCATAACTGGATTGGATAAAGATGATCTGAACCTAGAGTTAGGATTAGGATCCTACAACTGTTTTCAAAATAATGCGTCTAGAGTCAGCCTTTTAGGGAGTGCTGTATGTGCATAAATGTTTGTGCAGGATATGATTGTTCATATGTTACCTCTATTTTCTTACATTTTCCCAAAAATATTTTTCAAATTTCCATATTTCTCACCTTTTCTTTTATTTTCTCAAACCCTGGATGACTTTTCTCAAATATCCTATTTCTTTCAAAACTCCAGGTGATTTTTCATTCTTCCTTTCTACTGGATCTCGAATTTCCAGCTGCATTTTTTTATCCTGCCTGCAATTTTCCAAAATCATATGTTTTCCCTCATTGGATTTTCAATCCTTTTGTCTATTTGCAAAATTCTTCACCTTATTTTCCTCATGCATACCTTGATTATTGCGGTGGAAATGTTTACCCACTTGCCTTCTCCTTATTCTAAATCCGTTTGCGGATTGTTTTTCCAAGAGATATCTCTTTCCTTCAAAATGGTGTTTTCCTCGTGGTTGACGACCTCGCCTAGGTAACAAGGCACATTTTCCATTGTTTATTTCCCTTGCAAAAGGATGACAACACAATTGTCATAATCCTTATGATGACTCAATCCCTAGTAATGGGATAATCTTCCAATGGTCTACCATATTTTCTTCAATATTTCCTTCCAAAAATCCAAAAAAAAAATTTCCTCAAAATTTGATCCTGTCTTTGCCCTGCAGAGTCCTGCAGAGAAAGAGAAAGAGAAAGAGAAAGAGAAAGAGAAAGAGAGAGAATACAAGAAAGCCTTCACAACATTTGATGGTTCAGACAAGGTCTGAAAGGAAAACATCATCACAGCGTATCAGCTACTCATCAATATCAGAAGGAGAGATGAATTCGCCAAGGTCAGACAAAGACCAAGAGCAGCTAGAAGATGATGGCATCGACCCTCAGATGTACGCGATGTTTCAGAAAATAATGAAGATGATGATGAGTGAGCAGGCTGGCACCAACTCAGACAAAAATCCATTAAGTCAGAGAATTAGAGATCGTGTGGCAAAGAGGTCAACCAAGTCCTCTGAGGAGAATGTTCAAGATACTTCAGACGAAGATGATATCGATGAAGAATATGAGGTGCCTCCGGCATTTCAGAAACGTGGCCAAAGGAGGAGTCACAAATCAAAAAGCCAGGTCGCAGAAGAGCCTCTGCAGACACAATTCAGGGAAATGGCTAGAGTGGTAAAAGATCTGCAAGCCCGCGACAAGGGCAAGAAAGTCTTCACCAGCGAGGACTTCTATGATGGCCTCGAAGGGGATGATGATCTCGAAAACCTGCCTCGTAAATTCATCAAGTTCGATGGTTCTGGCGACCCGAAAGCACATCTCGCCATGTTCTTCGCTGAATGCTCTAGGTTCAAGAGAGACAACAAAGCATTGTTCTTATGCTTTTCCCGCAGCCTGGAAGGAGTCGCGACCAAATGGTACGCGGAACATATCAATCCTATAGAACTGAAAGAGTTCGACAAAGTCGTGAATTTGTTTGTCGAGCGATTTTTGTTCAATACTGAAGCGCTCCCAACATTGAGCCATCTCTGCAACCTAAGGCATAATGAAAATGAAAAGGCAAGGGACTTCATTCGCAGATAGACAGAGACCTGCAACAAAATGAGGGATCCTATATCAGAAAGACATGCTTTATCATTGATCCTCAATAATTTTTCGCAACCCCTGAGAGGATTAATTTCTACCTCACCATCCAAATCTTTCGTTGAACTCATTGAACGAGCTGAATGGCTTGAAATGGGAGTGGATAATGGAGTCTATGAAGGCTTCACATTTTCCAAGAATAACACTCAAGGTGAACAAAAGAAGAAGTCTCACTTCACTTTTTCAGCCAAATCTTTCAATAATAGCAAGAATGATCATGACAACAGTTTGGAGAGAATCAAAAGGAAAAAAGGGAAGGACATCAACAGTGATAAACCTCTCCAATCCAGCCCTCAGCATCAAAAGAAAGATCAGGAAAAATCAAAGCGCAAAGACTGGAGAACTGATCGAGAATTCACCCCTCTTGATCAAACACTCGAGAGTATCCTCAAGTATATGCTTGAGAAAGACCTTGTCCGGTTGCCTAAAACCGTTGATCCTCCAGCAATTATGTGCAGATTCAAAGAACAATTTTGCAAGTTTCATCAAGCAGTAGGGCACGATACAGAAAACTGCTTCATCCTTAAAAACATTGTTCAAGACTGCATTGACAAGAAGCTCCTCGTTGAAGATGAAAAGGAGGACTAGTCATCCTGACAAAGATTTTTTCTACAATCATTCAAGAAGATGACAATGCCAACACTTTCCCATTTCCCATCTTGCTTTTTCAAAAGAATAATGTAATCCCATTCTCTTTCCTTGATTTTAAAGCATCAATAAAGTCATTAAATTTTTTCCAATAGCTTGGCGCCATCTTATTTACGTCCTCTTCCTTTTCATAATATCTCTCTTGTGAGGAATGATCTTGAGGACATCTATCAGTCAAGAAGCTTGTCGCCTTATTCATCAATTATCCTTCTTTTATTCAAAACATCCCTAATGACACTGGGGCATTTTTTTTTGAAATTTGATCTTTACCTCAAAACATCCTGTATGTAGGCAGGATAAACCATTCTCTCATTTTGCATATATATGCACTCATTTGCATTCAATCATATTCATTTGCACTTCATTTGCATTTCATGCGCATGTGCATTGCATTTGCATTAACTATGCACCCAATTCCATTACCCTTCAGGTTAAGGGATAAACCTGAATCATTTTCCATAATTCTTCAATTTCGACGCTCGGGTCATTCAATTCTTCAATTTCGACCTCCGGGTCACCCAACTTCCAATTTTCAAATTACCAAAATTCTCAATTTCGACCGCCAGGTCATCCGATTTCTATTCCCCGTTCAGGATAAGGGGATAATCCTGAAACCATTCATAGAAGTGATCCAACTCTCTATAATGGTCTTCATTCTTCATTGAACTGATAGTGTTCCAAGCAAACTGATAGTCGTTCTTCATTGAACTGATAGTGTTCCCAGCGAACTGATAGTCGTTTTTCATTGAACTGATAGTGTTCCAAGTGAACTAATAGTCGTTCTTCATCGAACTGATAGTGTTCCAAGTGAACTGATAGTCGTTCTTCATCGAACTGATAGTGTTCCAAGTGAACTGATAGTTGTTCTTCATTGAACTGATAGTGTTCCAAGTGAACTGATAGTCGTTCTTCATTGAACTGATAGTGTTCCAAGTGAACTGATAGTCATTCTTCATCGAACTGATAGTGTTCCAAGTGAACTGATAGTTGTTCTTCATTGAACTGATAGTGTTCCAAGCGAACTGATAGTCGTTCTTCATTGAACTGATAGTGTTCCAAGTGAATTGATAGTCGTTCTTTATCGAACTGATAGTGTTTCAAGTGAACTGATAGTCGTTCTTCATTGAACTGATAGTGTTTCAACCAAACTGATAGTGTTCCCAAGCGAACTGATAGTCGTTCTTCATTGAACTGATAGTGTTCTAAGTGAACTAATAGTGTTCCAAGTGAACTAATAGTCATTCTTCATTGAATTGATAGTGTTCTAAATGAACCGATGGTCGTTCTTCATTGAATTGATATTATTCTCACCGATGGTCGTTCTTAATTGAACTGATATTGTTCTCAGCGAACCGATGGGCGTTCTTAATTGAACTGATATTGTTTCCAACGAACCAATGGTCGTTCTTAATTGAACTGATATTGTTCCCAGTGAACTGATAGTCGCCTCCTTTGGGGAAAGGAGAGGATAATTTTTGTCACGGATGTGTTAAGCTAGACCTCAAGTGCTCTCTTTCACCCAGGACTTCAAGAAAATCTTGTCAATCAAAGTATTTATTGATTTCAGAATCTTTATTGCACGAATTTTACCTTTAGCATTACTTCCAAAAGAGTGAAGCTTTTGTGAAAAGAGATCCAAAATTCAAATTCTTTCTATTGGCCAACCAAAAGGATGAAGGATAAATCCTCGATATGGCCAGCAAAGAAGATTCAGTGTTATTGCAAAGCCATAAATGATCGATATTGATCACAGTCAATGGCACATCTTTAAAGACTATTCTTGTAAAATGAAGCAGTGGAAATATCCTGAGTGCTAGAAAAGAGAGCATTTATCCAAGCCCTGTCTCCTCCAAATCACCTAAGCTGCAATTAAATATCCGCAAAATGGATCTCTCACTTGTCGCCAAGATGAAGGCGAATTAAGCGAGTAGACCCCCGGAGCTAAAGAAGATTCAAAACATCTCCAAGATGACGGAGTTTGTGACGGATCCTTCTAGGGAAAGTCCAAAGCACTGTCGAGATGAAGGCAGATGCGATGAACCTCTCGGCAATCTCTAAAAGATATTTAATTTCAGCTATCATCCAAAGATCTCCAAACCCATCACCCAAGAAGGATCAAAACATCTCCAAGATGAAGGAGCTTGTGACGTACCCTTTCCGAAAAAAAAGAGAGAGAAAGAGAGGAAAAAGAAAGAGAGAAAAAGTCAGAACATCTCCAAAATGAAGAAGAATTTAGCAAAAACCAGAGAGCCAAAAGAGTGCAGAAAGATTATCATGAGAGAAGCTCCCAGGATATCAAACTGCCACATTTATCAAGAATCTTCTTTAAATTTGTGAAATTCTATTATCAATATCCTTTCATAGATTGCTTTCATGATATCAAATTCTCTTTCATGTTTATATCAAGGAAATTAATAACTTCTTTGAAGAAGGTCAATTGCAAGCAATTTGGATTCCAAATCTTGATTCTATGAAGTCAATCTTGTTTAGAGGTAATACTTCAGGTAGAAAAGAAGGAATATTTTCACAACAATGAGCATCATTTTCAATTACTTTGAATCAACAAAATTTTCAACATTTTAGCTATCCTGACGTTAAGTGAGAGCTTGATGTCCATATTGATGCATCTTGACCCCTTCGAGAGATTTTCCTTTGTCGTCTTTCACATTGTTGAAAGATTAGCCTTATCTCCGAAAGGATAGCCTTTATCATCTTTCACGTTATTGAAAGATTAGCCTTCTCTCCGAAAGGATAGCCTTTTGCATCTTTCGCGTTGTCGAAAGAATCGCCTTACTCCTTTGGATCACCTTATCATCTTTTGCATTGTCGAAAGAATCGCCTTATTCCTTTGGATTGCCTTTGTCATCTTTCGCATTGTCGAAAGAATCACCTTATTCCTTTGGATCGCCTTATCATCTTTCGTGTTGTCGAAAGAATCACCTTGTTCCTTTGGATTACCTTTGTCATCTTTCGCATTGTCGAAAGAATCGCCTTATTCCTTTGGATTGCCTTTATCATCTTTCGCATTGTCGAAAGAATCGCCTTATTCCTTTGGATCGCCTTATCATCTATCGTGTTGTCGAAAGAATCGCCTTGTTCCTTTGGATTACCTTTGTCATCTTTCGCATTGTCGAAAGAATCACCTTATTCCTTTGTCATCTTTCGCATTGTCGAAAGAATCACCTTGTTCCTTTGGATTGCCTTTTGTCATCTTTCGCGTTGTCGAAAGAATCGCCTTGTTCCTTTGGATTGCCTTTATCATCTTTCGCGTTGTCGAAAGAATCGCCTTATTCCTTTGGATTACCTTTGTCATCTTTCGCATTGTCAAAAGAATCGCCTTATTCCTTTGGATTGCCTTGTCATCTTTCGTATTGTCGAAAGAATCACCTTATTCCTTTAGATTGCCTTTTATCATCTTTCGCGTTATCGAAAGAATCGCCTTACTCCTTTGGATTACCTTTGTCATCTTTCACGTTGTTGAAAGATTATCCTTCTCTTCGAAAGGATTGTCTTATTCATCTTTTGCGTTGTCAAAAGAGTTGCCTTACTCTTCTCTGAAAGAGTTTGCCTTGTCTGTCTTTCGCGTTGCCGAAAGAGTTGCCTTATTCTTCATAGGAAAAATTGCCTTATTCATCTTTTGCGTTGTCAAAAGAGTTGCCTTACTCTTCTCCGAAAGAGTTTGCCTTGTCTGTCTTTCACGCTGTCGAAAGAATCGCCTTATTCCTTTGGATTACCTTTTGTCATCTTTCGCATTGTCGAAAGAATCTCCTTGTTCCTTTAGATTACCTTTTTTCATCTTTTGCATTGTCGAAAGAATCACCTTGTTCCTGGGGATTACCTTTGTCATCTTTCGCGTTGTCGAAAGAATCACCTTGTTCCTTTGGATTGCCTTTGTCATCTTTCGCGTTGTCGAAAGAATCGCCTTACTCCTTGGGATCGCCTTATCATCTTTCGTGTTGTCGAAAGAATCACCTTGTTCCTTTGGATTGTCTTTATCATGTTTCGCATTGTCGACAGAATCGCCTTGTTCCTTTGGATTGCCTTTTGTCATCTTTTGCGTTGTCAAAAGAGTTGCCTTACTCTTCTCTGAAAGAGTTCGCCTTGTCTGTCTTTCGCATTGCCGAAAGAGTTGCCTTATTCTTCGTTGGAAAAATTGCCTTATTCATCTTTTGCGTTGTCAAAAGAGTTGCCTTACTCTTCTCTGAAAGAGTTTGCCTTGTCTGTCTTTCGCGTTGCCGAAAGAGTTACCTTATTCTTGTCAAAAGATTGCCATGTCCATCTTTCGCGTTGTCGAAAGAGTCGTCTTACTCCTTACCTTACTCATATTTCACAATGATGAAAAATTCACCGAATCGTCTTGATCAATTTCCAAGATTGCCTCTTACAATCCCATTTCCATCGCATCGTTCCTTTTCAAGAAAAGTTGTCTTATTCACCTTCCAAATATTCCATTTTCCGCCCGATCAGGATAAGGGTATAAACCTGAGCCTCATTCAAAGAGGTATTCCATTTTCCGCCCGATCAGGTTAAGGGTACAAACCTGAATCTCATTTTATGAGATATTTCATTCCTCAATTAGGTTAAGGGTACAAACCTGAATCTCATTTTATGAGATATTTCATTCCTCAATCAGGTTAAGGGTCAAACCTGAGCTTCGTTCCATATAAAGCATTTTCTGTCCCATCCAGGTTAAGGGCAAAAACCTGAATTTCACTCTCATAGAGTGAGTCTTTCCTCTTCATTCTCCATTTCATATCTACCATGATCACCAAGCTAATATCTTCACACCCAGTCAGATCCTTCTAACTGGGGCATTTTTTTTTATATATAGCCCAAATTTGGTGTGTTTTTCTTTGCCACTAAGCTCGGCCACAAGCCGGCTTAGTAGCAAAGAGGAGCATTTGTAAACACCCCAAATTTTCACCAAGCATCATCATCCAGCCTTTGAAATCGCCAGAGGGCAAAATGGTCATTTTCAGAGCCTGGACCTTACAGAAGTCTAAATTGCATCTGCAACTCTCAAAATTTCTCTATTTTTAGCTCAGATGTTCAAAATTCTACTCCTGACAAGAGACGGCAATCTCCAAATCCCGGTTCAGGATTACATTTCATAAGACATGTCATTGCATAGCATTGCATGAGCATTTCATATCACTTTACTGCACAACATGTCATTTCGAGGTCCAGAACTCTCGATTTCAAAATTTTCAATCCAGATTTGAATTTCAACTCTTTTTAAAATCAATTTCAAAACCCTGGGTCTTCAAAATTATCAATTCTTCCCATTTTACCCCCAGGACTCTGAATTTCAAAATATTTTATTAGGAAAACAATCTGGATAATTTTTCTCAGATTTCGCCCTTTTGTCAATATCTTCCTTTTACAAAATCACCCTACAGGGGCCAACTCTTTTCAAAATTTCTGTTTTGCCAATTAGTCTAGATTTTATGAAAATTCCAAAAAAAGGATTTACTGTCTTGTCCTTATTTCAATAAAGAAGCAATGTGGGGCCCACATTAAGGTGGTGTCACATGGGATTTTCTTTTGAAAAACCTGAATTTTGAAAAAACCCAAAAATATAGGAGCCTTGTCCCCTGGATTGGTGCCACTTGTCTTTTTCTCTCTCCTCCCATTTACCTGCCAAGTGTCAGCGTGGGGTTCACCTAGAGGTGGCACCACATGTCATTTTCTCTCTCCTTCCATCCTTCGACACGTGTCAGTGTGGGGGCCATCTTAAGATGCTGCCACATGTCATTAGACATCCTCTTCATTTTATGCCACGTGTCAGTGTCCACAATCTCCACCCTGTGCCATGTGTCATTCCAAGGTCACCATGAGATGGCACGTTTCATGTGTTGTCCTGTTCACAAAAAGTAGAGCTTGTCTCCCCTGAGGTAGCACCATTTGAATTATGTCTCCTGCAAGTGACACATGTCACTCTCTCCTTTCCTCAGGAAAAGTAGATGACACATGTCACCCTCTGCTCTTCTCAGAAAAGCAAGTGACACGTGTCATTCTCTGCTCTTCTTAGAAAAAACAAATGACACATGTCATTCTCTGCTCTTCTCAGAAAAAGCGAATGACACATGTCATTCTCTGCTCTTCTCAGAAAAAGCAAATGACACATGTCATTCTCTGCTCTTCTTAGAAAAAGCAAATGACACATGTCATTTCATGCCTCCTTCAGAAAAAGCAACAATTCAAATATTCAAACTCCAGGCTGAGGTGGCGCAAATCCTGAAGTCTCCTCCCTAAATTCATTTTTTGAGATGGTGCCACGTGTCCCTTTCCCTCCTTTTTCTCCCTCTTGCCACATGTCATTGTAGGAGCAACCCTGAGATGGCGCCACATGTCAGTCTCTCCTTTACTCTAGAAAAAGCAGAAATTTAAATTTCAAACTCTCTCTAAGGTGGCACCATCTGAATCCTCTGCCTTTCCTTCTGACACATGTCAATGAAGATGCTCTGAGATGGCGCCTGATCATGCATATATTTTAGGGATTTTTCATATAAAAATATGCATGATTTCATGAGAAAATGATTTAAAAACCCAATTTTATGTTAGTTTCGAGTAAATGTGCTAAAATGATTTAAAAATAGAAAATGCATGAAAAATAGTTTTATTTTACATTTTAATGCCTATTTTAGTGTTTGTCATAATTGTAGTTGTTTAGTTTTTGAAAATCATAAAAAAATTTAGATTTAGAATAGACTTAGTTTTTGTATTTTCTAAAACATAGTCATTTTGAGTTGCTTTGTAAATAACTTTTTGAAGAGAGGTTTTGAAATGGAATTCTTTGAAATAAGATGGACTTATGGAAAAACTTTCAAAATTATAAATACCATACGTAGGGGGAAGAGAGGCTTGTCTTCTCTCTTTTGCCTAAGCCCTCTCTTCTTCCCCTTCCTCTCCACCTCTTCTTACCTATTCTTCTTCTTCTCCCTATTTTCCCCTCTTTTTCTCATCCTCTTTCCGGTGGAGAATTCCGGCAATGGCTGAAGCAAGATAGAGGATTCCAACCTCTCTTCTAACCCTTCAAGTTCGGTAAGTGCTTCTTCTTCTTCTTCTTTTTCTGAAATTTTCATTTTCATTTCTGTTAAGCATTCATAACTCATGATTAAAGAAATTTGAGTTAACTTCTTGTTTTTGTTTCAGTAATTGTTAGAATAGATTTTAAGTGTAGATCGTATTAATTTTTTCTGTTTAAATAAAAATAAAAATAAAAATAAAAATAAAAAAATGTTAAAACATCAAACGTGTTTTTTTTTAATCGATCAACCTGTAGCTTTTTCAGTTTTCTTAGAGTTGAAATCTTGATAAAACATCAGTTTTACAACAGTAAAAACGAAAAAAATTGTTTCAGCAATCGGTGAATTCAAAATTTTCTACAGGAACTGACCTGAAATCTACCGCCGGAATTCAAAATTTTCTACAGAATCTTGATCGATCATCTGGATCGATTTTCAATTTTTCCGGCGATCGAATATAAGAATCCGATTGATTAATTGATCAAAAATCCTGTAGAGTTTTGATTTAATGGAATTGAGTCTGCTAATTCTTAATCGATCATCCGATCGAATGTCATTGGACTCCCGATGATTGAAGCGTGTTTTGTATGAGCCGTTGCCGGAGATTACTTTCAGCCGCCGGAACTTACTTTCAGTCGCCAGAATTCATCTTTAGCCTACTGAGAAGTTGCAGATCTGTAAGTTCTGCTAGAATCACCATTGCTTCTTCCGGTGGAGCCTTCTTCCGCTGTAATCCTGCCGGAATTCCCTGTGAAATTACAGATCGTTCCCTTCAGCTGGCCGGAATCCCTCTGCTATCCGGTAGGAGTTTAAAAGCAAACAAAAATCCTCTTTTGGTTGGAATCCCATTCTACTTCAGCCGAATTCCCTTCACATTCACTGTGAAAACCAGGAATCCGACGTTTTCCTGTCTAAGCTCTCTGTCCATTTGCCGAAACTTATATTGCCGCTGTTGTGAAAATTGATCGGATTTCTGGATTATTATTTCCATCCGATCAGAATATTGTTGATTGCTATGACTGTTAATGTTTTTCAGCGATTATTGTTTTGAAAGTCGATTGAATTAAATCAGAGGACTGAAGCAATTCCAGCTAATCAGAATTTTGTTAATGATTTGCATCTGATTGAATCCATTGCACTTTGCATAGGAGAATCAACATCATCAGAGGATAATACTTTGAAATCTGATCGATTGATCAAATTGCAGTTTACTAATTTTTCCAGCAATCAATTGTTTGGAATCTGAGTGATTGTTTAGATTTCAGCGAGTGAATATCTGAATATCTGAATTGGAATATCAACTGCCTGAATGTCAATTGAATTTCTGCAGTTTTAATCGTTTGTTACTATTTTCCGGCAAGTGTTACTCTTACTGATAGTCGTGTTGCTAAATTGGTTTGATCGGATATCCGGATCTGGTTTGAGATATCGAATTATCGGATGATAATGCTTTGCTGATTTTTTTTTAGATATTACTTAACACTTAGATTACTTAGTGTGTTGATAGGAGATTACTTAGTTAATTGATTCACTCATTGTTAGATTACTTAGTTGTTAGTCATTTTGCTATAAAAAAAAATAGTTTAGTTAAGAAAGATAATTAGCATTATCAATTACTTTCCAATTAGTTAGTTTGAATTAATAAAAATAAAAAAAATATATCATTTGCTTTTAAAATTGTCATTTAGATTTCTTTAATGATTTCTTTCGTATTCTTAGCATTTAGTTAGTATATTCTATTTCTTCTTTTTCTGGTACTGCTCGTGTTTCGTTTGATTTGTGCAGGATTGCAAGGGAGTGGAGCTGAAGAGACTACGTGACACGAGGTGCAAGAATAGAAGAATTTTTACTTTTTAGTTTATAATTAGGAATTTTAATTGGGTTTGTAAATATTGCACTTTACGCCCTCTGCGAAGGGTATTCATTTGTTGTAATAGTTAGTTGTTTTTACTTTTCTTGAATATTTTACATTTTAAATAATTCGGCAATAAAGATTAGTTTAGATTTGTGTACTTGAATACAATATATTCCCGTTCCCTGAGTTCGACCCGGTCTCATCCACTAGTGAGAACCGGTTTTTATTATTTGATGTCTGGTTTTCACATGTTTTTCATTTAAAAATCTTTTCAAAATTACAACGATTACAAAAAGACATCAGCACCACATGTCAGTCTCTCCTTTCATCAGAAAAAGTAGAATTCAAACCCCTCTAAGGTGGCATCTTCTGCTTCCTCTGCTCCTACCTTCTGACACATGGCAGTGTGGAGCCACCCTGAGGTGGCGCCACATGGCAATCTCTCCTTCTTTCAGGAAAACCAAGCTTTGAATTTCAAACTCCAAGAAGACATCCCCTGAGGTGGCACCATTTGAATTATGTCTCCTGCAAGTGACACATGTCACTCTCTCCTTTCCTCAAGAAAAGTAGATGACACATGTCACCCTCTGCTCTTCTCAGAAAAGCAAGTGACACGTGTCATTCTCTGCTCTTCTTAGAAAAAGCAAATGACACATGTCATTCTCTGCTCTTCTCAGAAAAAGCAAATGACACATGTCATTCTCTGCTCTTCTCAGAAAAAGCAAATGACACATGTCATTCTCTGCTCTTCTTAGAAAAAGCAAATGACACATGTCATTTCATGCCTCCTTCAGAAAAAGCAACAATTCAAATATTCAAACTCCAGGCTGAGGTGGCACAAATCCTGAAGTCTCCTCTCTAAATTCATTTTTTGAGATGGTGCCACGTGTCCCTTTCCCTCCTTTTCCTCCCTCTTGCCACATGTCATTGTAGGAGCCACCCTGATATGGCGCCACATGTCAGTCTCTCGTTTCCTCTAGAAAAAGCATAAATTTAAATTTCAAACTCTCTCTGAGGTGGCACCATCTGAATCCTCTGCCTTTTCTTCTGACACATGTCAATGAAGATGCTCTAAGATGGCGCCACATGTCAGTCTCTCCTTTCATCAGAAAAAGTAGAATTCAAACCCCTCTGAGGTGGCATCTTCTGCTTCCTCTGCTCCTACCTTATGACACATGGCAGTGTGGAGCCACCCTGAGGTCACACCACATGGCAATCTCTCCTTCTTCCAGGAAAACCAAGCTTTGAATTTCAAACTCCAAGAGGACATCCTCTGAGGTGGCACCATTTGGGAGACTCCTGCAGAGAAAATCAAGCAAGCTTTTTGAAAAATTCCAAATTCCCCTGCTGAGGTGTCTCACTCACAAAATTCTTATTTTTATTTTCTCAAAAAATCAAAATGGCATGCTCTGAGATGGCGCCACATGGAAGGTCCAGATTCATTGTGTTTGAATTTTGAAAATCTCCAAAATTTCTACAAATACCCTAGCCCATGCCCAGCTCAGGGGGAGCCCTGTTTGAGAATTGAACTTCAGAATTCCATTTTCTTTCTTTCTTGGTTTCCTCTGGATTCACACCCCTCTGGAGCCCATTGTCAAGGTAGTCGTTCATTTCGGGAGTTCCAAAACCGCAGGAGAATACAAGGTAAGCCCCTATTCCAATCGATTTCATCATGATTTGATTCGTGTTGTCGTTTGAAGAAAGAGCTCATCCGAGGGATGGATTGAGCTATTCTCATAAAACAACAAATATAAAAATATATAATTCTACTTCCTTGATGATTCTTAGCATTCATGCATTTAGCTAGATTTAATTTGCATTTTATTTCGTTAATTTAGCATGTTTCATGAGTTAATTAGGATTAATTTAGCATTTATTTCAATTCTGCTCAGTTACAGTAGTTCTCTGTTTTTGTCAGTCAGTCCACACGTCATTTCATGCATTTAATTTTCATTACAAATTCTCAAAAAATCATGAAATACGCCCTTAGGTGTCCCTAAAAACGTGCCAAAAATTCAGAGAGATTTGAATTTGTTTACTGTGGTAAACATTCAAAAGGGTGAGTCGGGTTTTATTACCCGGGATGCATTTTAAAATACCTTTGCCGACTTGTAAAATCGAGGTCTCCCTCATGGGAGATCCGATTTTCGATCTGAAAGATGTTATAAACTCGGGAGAATGTCTAGTTTTTAATCTGAGTTTCTCAGATTTTTCTGATTTTTTTGTGTCTGACAAAAATCTGAGAGTTCGGGACACGTGTCAGAGCCTGATTCGGGCCTCTAAGACTTTGGATCGACTTAGGTCGATGAGTTCTCTTTGGGTATTGATCCAAATCCAAATATGTAAAAAAGTGAATGTTATGTCCGAGATGTCCTATGTTTGCACCTGAAAGCCTGTGATTTTTAGAACAGTTGTGATATCTGTTTCGGATTTTTCTTGTCAGTTACCTGTTTGGTCACATTTGTCTGTTCTGTTATTTTAGTCATGCAAAGTTATATTTTTATCTGTGTTTATGTTAATCAAATGCCAAAGTCATAATTATGAAAGTTGTTTTTTTATGTGTCGTGAGTATCTATGTTAAATATCAGAAATTTCCATGGCTTTTTTCTATTTGTTTAGTATTTTATATTAGATTAGGTTGATTTTTACCGCCGTCAGAACCAAATCCATGTTACCGAACTCACCATGGCTCAAATCCCGAGGCTATAAAAACCAAAAGTGTTCAATTTCGGGTCCTTTAGAAGTCTGCAAAATATCAGAAGTTTTCATGTTGTAAATTTTGCATTATCATATTAAGCATTGCATTTGGTTCGGGTCCATAGGCGAAATCCATCCTTTTTAGGACTTTCTTTAAATTTTATTATTCAAATCATTTCATTTCGTGATTTTTAGCATTCTAGGATGTTTATCAGAGTAGGTGGATGCTTCATATCGAATTTGGTGTAATTTGGAATCCATTTGAAGCTTGATTTAGCCATATCATCAAAACAGGGCCCCACGGGACCCAGATCCAAGCAAAAAAACAAGCGAAATTCGCTATTTTGGATAAATTGCAAAATATCAAATTCTGATTTTACAATCCTAATGTGTTTAGCAGCATGTCATCATGCCTCATACTGCATTTCATCATCATTTGATTCAATTTGAATTTCAAAATCTCAATTTTACCAAGTTTTCCTTCAAAAAAAAACCCCCTGATTTTAAAGGTATAACTTTAATATTAGGGGTATTTTGGTTATTTTGACCCCAATTCCGAATTTCAAACTATTTTCTACTGAATTTCTTGCATTTTCATCATTTCAAATATCAAGGAAGCATGATAATAGGGTTTATATCTAATTAAATCCAATAATTTCAGAGTATTATTGGAAAATCTTGGAAAAACCCACATATTTGAGCTAACCCTATTTCAAGTTTGGCAGGACATTCAAAAGAAGGAGTTGAAGTCTGCAATTCCCTTTATTTCATTTATTTAGTGATATAATAATGTAAATTTTGGAATAAGAGATTTAATTTTCTGCTTAGACTAGGATGCATATCATATAATTTGAATTTATGCAATATCCTGTTTCTATGATTCATGCATTTCATTTCAAAAGCACTATGGATGTTCACGAATGACACGTGCACCAACTCTTAGGGAGTTGATGAACTCAGTGGAATCCATATTTACGGCCCTAGTCGGAATATGGACAAGACCTAGATCCATCAACTTTCTACTAGTCACATTGAGCCTACACTCTTAGGCTATCTTAAAATGCACATCATATTTCTAATATTTTCAAAGTATTGTGCATTAAATCAATTAAACTCTTAACATATTCATGGCCACAGTCAGGATATGTGAATGATTTATTTAGACTTAATGCACATTTTTCCAACAAATTTCTTAGAAAATCTTTTAAAGTGCATTCATTCACTCATATCATTTGCATCATGAAATCATTGGTTTTCTCGTGATTTTCTTAAGAAAACTTCCTTCTCAAAGAAATCGATTTCTCAAGAAACTCTGAAGATTTTCCAAAATCGGTTTTCCCAAGTTAAGTTTTCACAGTTTTCCATGGAAACCAGTCTCTCAAGAAACTTCTAAGTTGGATTTCCAAAATCAAAGTTTTCCCTCGATTTTCCCTGGAAAATGTTATTTTCTTAAGATTTTCAAAAAGAGTTTTCCAACCTTTCTCAAAGATCAAAATCGATTTCCAAGTATTTCAAGGGTAAGATTCCCAGGATTTCAATTTTCCAAGTTCAGTTTTTCTTCCCCAATGAGTTTTCCCATAAATTTTCCTAAGAAAATTCTCAAAGTCCGAATTTTGACGAGAAGTGTTTCCCTTTTCAAATGTTCACCTTTTTCTCAAGAATCACTTCTATTTTACCAGGATTTTCAACTATTCCTGATTTTTCCACACCTTTATGAACTTTCCCGTGATTTCAAGAACCCTTTTTCATCTGAGTTTCCTGAGAAATTGGCTTTCATCTTTTTCTTGAAAGATTCTTTTCAACTCCAAATATTTTCCAAGCATACATCATGTTTTCCCAAGCTGCATTTTACAAAATTTCATAGCACATGCCTGAATTCTCTTTGCATATAGGATAGAACATGATTTTGATAATTTAACTAAGTCAAGCACAATTTTGGTCCTTGGTTCGATTACCCCTGTTAAAGGCGGCAGGAACGATCGAACCTCGTACTGATAGGTCGATCCCCCATCCCATGGATTTTCCCGCAATTTTCAAAATGGAGGCGAGTTTTTCCAAACAATTTTCCAAAATCCGGTCAAGTTTGAATCGCGAAAGCGTTTTCCTTCCTCTCTCTCCCGCAAGGAAGGGAAGATGGGGAAAATTTTGTGATGATAACAGGGGTCGACCCCCTTGTGGGTCCCACCTAAAAAAAAACTAAATAATAAATAAAAATAAAATAAAAAATGTAAAATAAAATAAACTTTTCTTCTCTTTTTTTTTTATATATATATAAATTCAAAGACAAATGCAAATGGATGGACCATTTTATAGCGGGTCCCAATTCCACTTTTGAAATCCATTTTGACGATTAGAGGGGTAAAATAGTCTTTTCAGAAAATTTCCAGACGAAACGAGTTATTTTTTGGCAGTTTTTGAAACGAGCTCGGATTTTGAAGTTCAATACCTCGTTGCAAAGCAAATCTAGTGTAGAATCTGAAAATTTGAGTTTGAAATAAATCCATATTGTTTTTCTCAAAATAAATATTTCCAAATTTAGAATCCTGGGGGTAAAAATGTCAATTTTGGAAACCCAAGGTTTAAAATTGATTTCTAAAAGCTTTTAAAACTTGATCTGGATTGAAAATTTTAAAACTGGAGTTCTGGACTTCGAAAATGAAATGAAATGAAATGAAATGAAATGAAATGTGATGAAATGTTATGAAATGTTATGAAATGCTGAGAAATGATATGAAATGGTGAAGAATGATATGAAATGCTATGCAAAATGCAGACCTTGAATGAAGAATTTTGGATTTTACACCCCGATTGACAATTGTACCAGTTCAAAAGATATTAAAATTAATAAAATTTGCAAAATGGTTCAAGAAATAGTTTTTGGACTCTATTGGGTTAGAGTGACACTGAAAATCGGAGTTTAAGCTGAATTGAACTGAAATGAGCTGGATTGAGCTGGGTTTTAGAGTTTCAAAACTCAAATAAACTGACCAAACACTGACTCAACTGACCTTTCCGACTAAATTTTCAAGAAAAACTGCCATTTTTAGAGAAATGGTGCGGAATGGTCACTGGACTGAAGTAAATTACAAATCTAAGCTGGGTTTGAGCTAGAACAAAGGTCAATAATACTGAGATGAACTAAAATCAAAGCTCGAACACTAGCTCAACTAACTAAACCCAGCTCAATTTCAGTTAAAAGAGCTGAAACAAGCTAAAATGGGCTCCTGGACACTTGGAAATGGTTTTGAACTGAAACTAGAGCACTTGAACTCCTGGTGAGCTCAAGTTAGTCTCTGAGGAATATGACTGACTGTGAATGACTGATTCAGAGACAATTGACTTGGATTTGAGTAAGAAATGAGCTTATTTCTGAAGAAATGATCTCATTTTGGCAGAAATTGTCAGAAATGAAAATGGTCTGTTCATTATGAGCTCGGGTGAGCTTGAAATGACTGACATTCTAACTGTTCTGAACTGACCAACGAGCTTGGTTGACTCCGACTGACCTAACAGGGTTGGCACTGCACAAGGGATGTGTCTGAAATTGATGAAAAAAATTAGGGTGTTTACAAGGCTAGAAAGGGAAAGAGAAGGAAAAGAGTAATAAGAGGAAAAATTTCGCAATGATCATAGTCATTCCTCATGAAAGGACATTTTGTAGAGAAGGAGAACAAAAGGTGGCATCAAGCTTATGAGGAAAATTTATAATTTTATTAATGCATTGAAGGAAAAATGACAAATCAAGGAAAGATAAATGGGATCACATCATCCCTTTAAAATAATAAATGCAAGATAAGAAATGAAAAAGCACTGGCGTTATCAGCTTCTTCAGAAAACTCGATCAGGACAGCTGATGAGTGTTTTCCTCATCTTCAACAAGGAGATTTTTGTCGATGCAATCTTAGATGATGTTCTTCAGGATGAAACAATGCTCGGTGTCATGCCCTACTGCCCAATAAAATTTGCAAAACTGCTCTTTGAATCTGCCCATGATTGTTGGGGGATCAGTGACTTTAGGCAAACAGATCATAACTCTCGTGAGCATGTATTCCAGAACACTCTCGAGTGTCTGGTCCAAAGGGGTGAACTTTCTATCAATACTCCAATCCTTGCACTTTGGTTTTTCTTGATCTGTCTCTTTATGTTGAGGACTAGATTGAAGAGGCTTATCATTCTTGAAGAACTTTCTTTTTTGGCCCTTGGATCCCTCTGAATTGTTATCATGATTTTTCTTGTTGCCTTTCCTATCGTTGGCAGAAAGAGTGAAATGAGCCTTCTTCTTGGCATCTTGGCTGCTTCTTCAGATGGTAATGCCCTCATATACCCCATTTTCCATCCCCATCTCGAGCCATTCAGCTCACTCTATTAGTTTGACAAAGGATCATGCTGGGGAGGTAGAAATCAAGCCCCTTAGAGGTTGGAAGAAATTGTTTAGGATCACTAACAATGCATGTTTTTCTAATATCGGATCCCTCATTCGATTACAAGTGGATCTCCATCTATGAATGAAGTCTCTGGCTTTTTCATTGTCCTTTTGCTTCAAATTGCAGAGGTGATTCAAGGTTGGTCGTGCTTCTGTATTGAATATAAATTGTTAGATGTATAGATTTACAACCTTGTCAAATTCCTTCAGTCTAATGAGATTGATGTGTTCTGAGTACCATTTAGCAGTCGTTCCCTCTAGACTGCGAGGGAAACAAAGGAATAGAGCTCGATTATCCTTCTTGAACTTTGCATACTCGACAAAGAACATGGCCAGATGGGCTTTTGGATCGCCCGATCCATTGAACTTGATATAATTCCTAGGGAGATTGTTGAGATCATCGTCCCCTTCCAAACCATCATAGAAATCTTCGCTTGTGAAGACCTTCTTGCCCTTGTCACGGGCTTGCAAATCTTTAACCATTTTGGCCATTTCCTTCAACTACATTTGCACTGGATCGTCCACTGCTTGATTCTTCAATTTGCTGATTGTCCCTTGTCCATAAGTAGATTTTTGAAATGTCTATGAGATTTCACATTCTTCATCGATGTCTTCCGCTGATTCGGCTTCATCAGAAGTATCTTCATGTTGAACGCACTTTTTAGATATTTTTACCAGCTTCTTGACTGTCCGGCCCTTGACCTTCTTCTTGCTAGAAATCTTTTCTGAACTGGCTTTGGCCTATTCACTCATCATCTTTTTCATCATTTTTTGAAATAGGGCGTATATCTGAGGATCAATGTCATCCTTGGCTTGCTGACCTTGGCTCCTGGCTGATTAGGGGGAGTCCATCTCTTCTTCTGAGGTCGTTAAGTATACTACGTGCTGAACTGGTGTAGTTTTCTTTCCTAACCTCGTCTGAACCATTAAATACCATGGACACTCTCTACAGGGCAAAAATGAGGGTTAGGTTCTGAGAATAATTTTAAATGAGAGGAAAATATTTGATGGGAATTTGGTAGACAATTGGAAGGATATCTAATTACTAGGGATTAAGTCATCGCTGGAATCACGCTAATTGTGTTGCTATTCTTTGCAAAGAGAACAAACAACTAAAAATATGCCTTGTTACCAAAGTGAGGTAGTCAAACCATGATAGAATGAAAATTGAGGGAATTTATTGCAGAAAAATATGATTTTATCAATAGTAAACTTGACAAAGAGGGGGGCAGACAGACAATTTGGCACCACTCCTGATAATCAGCAGACACTCGAGGACCCGAGAAAAGAGTAAGGGTAACAAAAGAATCCCAGCCATATCTGGCAGAATGGTATGCTCTAGACCACTATGCTGATGCGAGATCAAACTCTGGCATGATTTCTGTTAGTAGTCAAGCCTCTATGCGCTTCTGTCTCTGAGAAAATTGCCTGATACATCGCTCTGGATGGTAGTCGACACAAAAGAATGGGCTAAGTAGCTTGAACCACTTGCCATAAGCATAAGTGTTTCTGGGAGAAGATATCTGACGATCAAAGTAATCCCATACGACCTCCTCCTCTTGGAGGTTGTCGATCAAGAATCAATATTGCACAACTGAAAGAAGCTTTTTGCCATTATACTTGAATGAGCTGGCTCTGGTCGGCACATGTTAGAGGAACCAAGACTGTAATGCGTAGGTGCACCCTTCGACTAATATTGATTCTCTGAGTGTGAAGTGAGTCAACCCTCGATACAAGAAAGCGAGTGCGGCCATGGCTATAGAAAGGCGGTTGGTCTGTCGACTTACCCACCTTCGCAGAAGCTGAACTATCCTGATATACACATCATTTTGTGCATTTAGAAAGAAGGCTAGAGTGCACAAGACCATTGCGTGTTGAATCCTCTCTTGAGCTGTTCTGGATAGTGAACCAACTTCTACAGATGCCCTATACTGACGGTAGAGTTCAAGCAAATCAATATATTCATTTCCATCTACTTCGATCAGTGGCCAAGATTTACGTCCTATCATGCAGGCTAAGGCATCTCGAGGATCCAGACCCTTGACATTGATCAAGAATTGTTGCTCCAATAGATCTCCAGGCTGATCGGCTAGCTCGGGTAATCCCATGATCTCTGAAAATTCATCCATCAGTAGGGTCATCTCTCCCAATGGGAACTAAAAAGTACAAGTGCGTGGATTCCACTGCTCTGCCAATACATAGATCAAGTTGTCGTTGACTATCTACTTTCCCACTGCTGATGCCAATTCTAACCCACAATCGCTCGGATGGTCCGAAAACATACGAGAGAAGATTTTGAGCCAGAAATAATACCACCGGGGGATGAAGGATCTGGTGCTAAGAGTTTGATGCTCAAGAAGACTTTGCTGTACCTCGTAGGAAATGTGACCCTTGGAAAAGACTGAAGCGAGCTAACTGGATGCCATTGGACTGAAAAACAGGGAAAATTGGAATGAGATTTAGAAAAATACATGACTTTTAAAAAAAACTTGCAGGCAGGATAAAAAAGAATAAAGCTAGAAATTTGAGATCTAGAGGAACGAAAGGATGGAAAATCACCTGAAGTTTTGAGAAAAGGTAGATAATTTGGGAAAATCATCCAGAGTTTTGAGAAAAAGAAATATTTCATAAAAGATGAAAAATGAGGTATTTTGAAAAAAATTGGAGAAGATATGAGAAAATAAAAGGGAAAATGATTATAAGACAATCAATCACATCCTGCACAAACAATAATGCGCATACAATACTCTCTAAGAAGATGACTCTAAATGCATCAGTTTAAAAATGGTTATAGGACCCTAATCCTGACTCTAGGCTTAGATCATCTGTGTCCAATCATGCTATGCCGATATACTCGAGTTGAAACCTAATGAACGTGGCATAAAAATTCATCTTCGGTTCTAGGCTTGTGTTTTTCCAACATCCTTGAGTGCCTACTGATATACTTTGGACTATGGCCCTTGGTAAGTGGTAGGGGGTGTCAATTCAAATAAGTGTCCTAGTTGTGAGGCTTTGTCTCAAACTATGGTTCTAGAAGAAAGCCCAGCAACGTGAAGACTGGGTAGAGATAGGTGGGATGGTTTTTGAAATATGAGCACATGCAAGCAAACAGAGGGCTCTAAGACCTAAAGAGATAGATTTTTGAAAATTTTGAAGAAGCAAATAATGTTTACACACAAATCCTAGATTGAAGAGAGTTGTATGAGACCTAAGTCTATGTGAACATGAATAAGATCTCCTCAATTTAGTCCTACCAAACCATACCTAGTCTACATGCAGTCCATGTCAGCTGGGTTCGAGTCTAGGCTCCTAGGTTCACATGATATCAGAAAATAAAAGCTAACATTTCATAGAACACAATTTTGATAATTGAGCTAAGCCAAGACACGTGATTGATCAGGCGAAGACAAGTCCCATCACGGTCGCCAAACCTGTTATCATCGCAAAAATTTTTCCTCTCTCTGAGAGAGAGAGAGAAATGATTTTGGGAGTCAAACTCGACCAAAGTTTGAAAATTGTTTTTTTTAAAAATAACTCGCCTCCATTTTTAAAATTTGCGAGAAAATTCTGTAGAATGGGACTCGCATGTCGGCACAAGGTTCAACCGTTCCTGGCACCTTTACCAGGGATAATTGAACCAATGATCAACATGTGCTTAGCTAGGCTCAACATGTCTAAATCATGCTTTATTTCCTAAATGCACAGAGAATCAAGCATGTGCTATATAATTTTTAAAAAATGCACATTTTGAAAAGATGATTTTTGCTTCTGATATTTGGAAAATTCTTGGAAAATCATGAATTGTAGTAGAAGATATTCCTTGAAAAACAGAGAAATTCACTTTATGAGGAAAAAGGATAAAAAACTTTATGAGAATTTGATTTTCAAGGAAAATTTCACAGGATTTTGAGAAAATTAATGAAATTGGAAAATGTATGCAAATTAAATGAAATGAATGAATGAATTGGTGAAAAAGAGAGGAGAATTTTGTCATGAACGTGTCGATTTGATATCAAGCGATTACTTTCGTCAAGGATTTCGAGAATACTTTGCCAATTTGCTATAAAAAACCATTGTTGATCTCAAAGCTTTTATTGCACTAAGAGTTACCTCAAAATACCTTCAGTATTACTTCCAAAAGGACAAGACTTTTGCAAAGAAAGAACGAAGTTCAAGCTTTTTCTGTTGGTCAACCAAGAGGATGAAGAAAAATCTTCGATATGACCGGCAAAGGAAAATTTAATGATGCTGAAAAGCCATAAGTGAATTTATATTGATCACAACTATAGCACATTTTTAAACATTATTCTTTTGGCAGTAAGACTGTGGAAATATCTGGGACAGTAAAAAGAATCTACCCAAGCCATATATCCCCAGTCATCTAAGCTGCAATAAAATATCCGTAAAAGGGATCTCTCAATTGTCGTCAAGATAAAGACGAATATGCAAGCTAGACCCTCAGAGCCAAAGAAGATTTGGATCATCTCCGAGCTGAAAGAGTTTGTGATGGATCCATCCAAGGGACGTTCAGATCACCGCCAAGATGAAGGCGACTGCGATGAACCTCCCGACAAACCCTAAAAGATATTTGATTTCTGCTATCATCTATAGATCTTTGACCAATAAGCCAATATCATTAGTATAATTCCTGAGAAAAAGAAGGATCAGAGCATCTCCAAGATGAAGGAGTTTGTGACGTACCCTTCCTTGAAAAAAAAGAAAAGTCAGGACATCTCCAAAATGAAGGATGATGTAATAAGCTTCTCATCTAAACCCAAGAAAACCCCATAGCTCAAAAAGAGTGTAAAAATAGCATCATGAGAAAAGCCCCATGATATCAAACTGCCTGAAACTGCCAGAAATCATCTTTATCTATGTAAAATCCTTCTATTAAAATCTTTCCATTCAATTGTTTTTATGAAGCTAAGGATATTTCCTCTCTTTTCATATCAAGGAAATTAATATCTTCCTTGAAGAAACTCAACAACAACGAATTTGAATTTGATTCTTGATTCTACAGAGTTAGCCCAATTGGAGTTAATACTTTAGGTAGAAAGAAGTGATGTTTTCACACATATATGCACAATTTAATCATTCTGAATCAACTACAATTTTTGGCATTTTATTGGTAATATTTTCTAGTTATCCCAACATGAAGCAAGAACTTAACATTCATTTTGTCATATCTTGACGCCATCCCTCATTAGGATTGAAAAGTCCTTCCCTTCTGTTTGATCTGAGTCTCTCGGATCTGCACACTTCCCTGTGTTCCCCACTGTCCCACCATAAGCAGTTTCCGCTCAGGATAAGGGTTAAACTTGAACCTTCTGCAAGAGGACTTTTGTTTTTAAAAGCTGATTTAGTCTCAGCAATGAGGCGCCCAAGATCATCCCTTTTCTCAGCTTTAGGGAACCCCATTTTCCACCCTTTTGCAAACCCCTCTTGGACTTGTTGTGCAAAGTCTAGAGGTCCCATCACAGTTTCCCCGCTCTTCGAGGATTCTGTATCCATCCAGGCTAAGGATTAAACCTGTTACCTCGTTCCTCGAGGTACCACCCGCTCAGGTTAAGGGTCAAACCTGTACTTCTTGCGAAAGCCATTTCAAAAGCTGATTTAGTCTCAGCAATGAGGCACCCAAGATCATCCCTTTTCTCAGCTTTAGGGAACCCCATTTTTTGCTTCCTTTCATAAAAACCCTTTCGGATTTGTTTGTCCAACTTCGGAGGTCCCATCATGGTCTCTTCATTTCGAGGATTCCGTATGGTTGTCCCTCTCAGGCTAAGGAATAAACCTATTGCCTCGTGTTTCTATGAGGTATCTTCCTTTTCAGGTTCAGGTAAAACCTGAGCCTCGTTCCGACGAGATTTCTTGTTTCAAACGAGGTATGTTCCCCAAGTCCCATCAGAGTCTTCCTCATCAAAGAAATCCATACCTTTCATATCCATCCTGGAAAGGATCATACTTAAGCTTCACCTCACAAGGCATTTTTCTCAAAAAATGTCTCATCAAGGTCTTCATGTATTCCTTTCCCATTCAAGTAAGAGTAGAACCTGAGAATCATCCAGATATATCTTCGTCCCGTCCAAGTTAAGGGCTAAATCTGAGTCATTCCAAAAAGCTAATCTTGTCTCACCCATGAGACTTGATTAAAATTCATATTCTGGGATCTTCTCCCAAAGTTCCATCACAATTTCTTCATTTTCCTATTATCCGATTATATCATTTTTCATTTTTTTGAGGATTTCGTCCTCCCAAAGCCATTCAGGATAAGATATTAAGCCTGAGAAATCATGTCTTTCCAAATAAATTCTTCCATACCTAGTTCAGATCTGCTGACTGGGGTATTTTTCAAAATTTGGAGTATTTTCTTTGCCACTAAGCTCGGCTTTCAACCGGCTTAGTAGCAAAGAGGGGCATCTGTGAACACCCCAAAAATTTCAAAATTTTTGCAAATATTTCTTTTTTGCCCTTGGCCCCATTTTTCTGAGAAAATTGAGTCAATTTCAATCTAAATTTCAATTATTCTTCGAATTTACTGGAATCAAATCCATTTTCTATATCTAACTCAATTTCGGATCCGGATCTAGGGTTAAAATCCAAATCTGAGCCACGTTATCAGAATTTTAAATTAAATTTACAAGAATGCCAAAAATAATTTTTGAAAGGCTCAGACAGTTGATCCGTTGTCCATTTAGATCCGATGCTCTGAATTTCTCGATTCGAGGTTCAAGACTCGAACATTTCTTCAAAATCCGGATCTAAACCCATTTCCTGAAGAAATCAAACCCAAATTCTCAGAAAACCCTTCTTTTGTAAATATTTCTCGAAAATACAAAAAAATATATATATAGTTTTAAATCCCTTATTTTCCTTCAGTTTTTGGAGTCTTATTTCAAAAAATACAAAAAAAATGAAAAAAATACGAAGAAAAAGAATAAAATTCGAATTGAAAAGGAAAAATACAAAAAAATTGGTTTTGAAAACCCTTTTTTTTAGATTTTTTTTTAAGAGAGCCTTGTTTTGGAAAAATTTGAACTCCTGCGAACGACTTCCCAACGGTTTTTCTGTTACGCTCCCTCCCTCTGGAAGCCTCCATTGTCCTCAACCCTTTGATCGACTGCCTTCATCTTCACCCGTCGATCGCTAACGACCCCTCCCTTCTTGATCTTTCCTTCACCTCCTATATAAACAACCGTGGGGATCGGGGGTTGATTATCCATCTTTGCGCTATTGCTCCTTGAAATCCATTCACCTATCGATCATTTGCCAAGCTTAGGCATCGATTAATCGCCATCCCTCGAGCCTCTGGAATCATCCATTAGAGCCTCTCTCGATCCATCCGTTCCCCTCTCTTTCTTCTTGATCAAAGAAAGGAGTTCCACAAGAAGGAGAAAGGAGAGTTCCCTCCTTCAGATCCTCTGCAACGCTTCGAAACTTCGAGCCATTCCCTGTGGTTGAGAGGTAAGAGATCACTTCCTTCTCACTTTGATCTCCTTTGAACATCTTCTTCCCGTTTCATTATATCCTTTTGTGCTTTGCTCCAGTTTGTTTTTTTTTTTTTACAACACGTCGATGGTAGGGTCGACCTGCATATAGCAGGATCGGCTCACCCCTTTGCAATAGTAAATGGAATTTTCTAATTCCCACACTTCTTTTTGCTTTTTGTTTTATTTCTTTTGCTTGTTTGACGATTTACTTTGGCTCGTGATATCGGATTCGGTAATACTAATTCTCAACTTTTGCCTCTGTTTTTCTCGCGAGTTTGGATTTTCTGTTGATATTATAATCTTTGCCCTTGACATTTGACTTGCTTTGGCTTTTATTAGTCACCTTATTCTGTTGGCATTATGATTTTGGGCGTTTCCATTACCTGTTGTTACTCAGATCAACATTATCTTCCAATCAGAGATCTGCAAGCTTTTTAGCTTCAGATCTACGTTAATAACATCAATACCCTTGAGTTCTCTGCGATTGCTGGTTATTGACATGCATCTCGTGATCCCTTTCTACTCTATTTCCCTTGCGTCTGCATTCATAAGCATTGAGCTCCTTGATTGAGCGCCACCATCATTCCATCCTCTGTGCCAGCCAAACTAGTGATATCACGAGCATCATCCAAGCCCCTATGATGACCTTCACTGGTCTTCTTTTGCCTACTGCTCGTGAATGCACCTTGTCATCTTCATAACAAGATAGTATGGTCATCGGTTCAGACCTTAGATCACAAGGTCCTGTTGTGCTTCTGTCTATGAGGAAGCCAGTTTGTCTTGGGTTCTTGCGTGGGATGAGTCAAATAAGCTATCAGTCAGATGGAGTAGATCCTTCAAGGGAGATTCCCTCTCTTTTGAGTTCGAGTTTCCCCTGGAATCGATTGAAGGAGCTCATCATCAAAACACCCTTTGCATATCTGAAGTGTATCTGTAAGTTTCACCGATTCCATCAGTGTCTTGATTTTTTTTTTGGCAATTGCCGATTAATATGATTTCATTGAGGCTTCGTTTATGTTTGATTTCAATTTCAAATAGAATAATATTTCATTCGTTCCTATGAATTTGATGCTACTGCATTCCATTTTTTTCTTTTTTTGTTTTTGTTTTGTGTTTCGATTCCCTTCATAGCATACACCCTTTTGTCCACCATCGGTGCTAAATGTCATCCACGATACACTATCATTATGTTTTCCATTACATCTACCTTCATCTGTATTTGATCATCTATGTATTTTATGTTCAGCAACATCCATTGATTTCTCTACGTCTGGTTTTGATCCATTTGGCATTTACATCCTTTTTATTCTGTGCAACATAAATTTTAATATGGCATAGTCTCTATGTGTTGCGTCAATATCCTCGGCATTATGTTATATATCTAAATCAGGTTGTATTTATGTGTCCTATTACAGAGAAACATTGGAATCACGTCTGTGCTTTATGGCTTATGTGATCACGTGTCATGTTTTCATTTCATTTTGTTGCATAAGCAAGAATTAGTTCATAGCATGAGCGTATGCCTTTTGTTCTGCAATTCCATAAGCAACAATAGTACTTACATCACTAACTAACTTGTGCAATCTGTATTAGTTGGCAATTGCTTGTGTAACCATATTCCCTGTATTTTGCATTTCATATGTATCACATCTCATGCATATTGTTCCATCTACCGATGCCCCTCTTTTCATTTGCATTTTTTTATACAGTAATTCATCTATTTTTGCATATACAGAATATCTGGAACCATTTCCTCAATGGTTTGTGCCACCACTATCATTAGCTGCCACACCCACTTTTCACAAGCCCACACTCATTACATTTGCACAAATTCCTGCGATTTCCTGTTATATATTTTTATTCTTTTGCATTTTACTGTAATTGAGCTTGACGATGTGATTTCCTGTTTTGCGTAATTACATTCATCTTGCTCCATCCTACCATACATCCATCTTCTACCTCTTCCCATTATGCTAAGTTGGCTAAATCCATTCGAGTTCTAGCATATATATAGGATTTGTATGTTATTTTCAATAATTATGTCACTATGTTTGTGAGGTTTCGCCTCAATCCATGTATTTCGACATCTTAGTAAATATGTGCAATGAAGGATGAATTTTTCAACCTTTCAACTCTTTATCTGGATGGTGCTATGTTGAAGGTCTATTTCCACTTTGTCATTGCCATGTAATTCATTTTTTCTCATTTCCATTTTTCAATTTTGAAGACATTCACATACATTGATTCATTACTAATGTACTTCACACTTTGTAAAAGGAGGTCAGGCTCTGTTGAGTTGAGCTTCATCACTTCACCACTTTGCACCTACATGATACTTAGTTATCTGTCACCACTTTCAGCCCCAATTCACAGCCCTTCACAGTCACCCATTACTCATGGCTACCTCAACAACCACATTGCAAGTCATCAGCCTGTTAATAAATGTCATTCCCAATGAACTTCCATTACTTTGCAGAAATCTGTATCATGCTTGATCTATCAAATGACTATCCCATCGGAAAGTTATTTGTTACTGTAAAAATGAGAAATAATCTGAGACTAGTTGATCTAAGTGAGGATCAGCTGAGTGAGTCTTTTTCGAAGCCAACTTCTCAATCCTTGCGGCTGAATTACCTAAACGTTTTACATAATCTGCTGAACTGGCTAACATTAGTCAGTGCTTTGAAGAGGAGTTTTTGAAAACAAGCTTCTTTGGTCCTAAATGTGATGCTGCCATTAGAGGATTCTTTAGAGAATTCGTAAGCTATGGTTTGAAAATGCAAACTATATTCCAAATTTATTCAGATCTCTGAATGATAGCAAGGGTTGGTGTTGATAATGAGCAGCCTATTGCTCTGACATTTCTAAAGAAAATCAAAGTGACTTTAAGACTGGATGTCAAGATATAAAAGTATTTATGGCCTTCATGCCATTCATCACATTATCATGCATACTCTTCCTTTTTCTTTTTTTTTTGGACTTAACATCCATAACTCATTGCATCTTCATCATCAACGCTACTTCCACGATTGACATCATATTCATATCATATCTTATTCTCAACCGTGTATTATTTTAGCATGCTAGTATTTCCCAATTGCCTTTTATTCCTTGCTTATCACTAATATTTCAATTTTGAAGAAAATTTGTATTTAAGTGTTCAAGCTTATAAATAGTTTCATTATGGCATCTACACCTTACATATGCATTATAGTACGCATTTTCTCATTAAATACATGCATTGTACTTAGGCATATTCACTTCTTCATTAGCATACGCGTAATTAGCTTTGCCATGGCATCTCTCATTTCCCTCTGTATTTTGCATCTTCATCTTATGCTAATTCAGTTTTTGCAGGGAAAGTACAAAAAATATTAATTTCCTTCTCAGTTTAAGATTTTATTTATGTCAGTTCAAATCAAGTTTATAATAGCTAGGTATCAATGAGAAATTTATGTTTCAAGCATTAGATTAGAATGTATGAGCATGCATATCTTCTAGAAATGTTTGTTTCATATCAATTCTCTCTTTTATTTAAAAAATTCACGAATGGAAACACGAATGGCACGCACATCATTATAATAAGAGGTGATTAAATCCTAAGTTGACGATTTGCATCAATGGCCATAGTCAGGATGTGAACAAAACTTAGGATTTTCATCTTTTATGGAACAACATTGGATCCACACTGGATCTTTCCAAGAATCATCATATTTTTAAAATATTTTCTTCTTTTACCAGAGTTTAACTTAAAATTAACTCAAAATATATGTCAATGGCCATAGTCAAGATATATTGAGAGTTAATTTCATTTTAAACTCTATAAAAACACCAAAATATGTTTTATTCTTCACCTGAATGTAAATATAGATTATTATATAATACATTCAATGACCATAGTCAGGAATGTATTATATCTTCAATCTTATTTCATTTCATTTAAAGAATGAAATATTCTTTTCAAAACCTCAATTTCAAATTCTTTTCCATTCATCATTTAGGATAGAATTACATCATGTTTTCAAAAATTCTTTTTTTCAAAATCCAACTGATCTTGAATATCTTCTTTATTTCTCAAATTAATTCTTCTTTACGAATTCAAATTCAATTCTATCTCATTTCAAAAATTCAAAATCCGATTTCAAAGTCCAATTTGACTTTGAAATTTCAAAATTCATTTCATATTCAAATTCAAAATTCCAATTCAAATCAAATTTCAAAGTTCAATTTGACTTTGAAAATTCCAAATTCATTTTCAAAATTCAATTTCAAATTCAATTGAATATCTCAGATCCAATTTCAAAGTTCAATTTAACTTTAAAATTCCTGATTCATCTTCTGATTTCAAATTCAAACTTTTAAATCAAGTTTATTCTTTATCTTCAAAATGCTATCTAAAGATTGAGTCTTGATCCTCAAATCAAAACCAATGTTTTGAGATTGATTCTGAATCTCAGAAATTTGATTTCTCTCTAAAGTTTGAAAACCTACTTTTAAATTCAAAATCTGGATTTCTGAAATCCAGATCCATCAACAAGCCCCATTTGGATTTTTCAAAATCTAATTCCATCTTGGATTCTAGATTTAGAATCCAATTCTATCTTGGATTCTAGATTTAGAATCCAATTCCATTTTGGATTCCAGACTTCGGATCCAATTCCATTTAGGACTCCAGACTTTGGATCCAACTCTATTTTGGATCCTAGATTTCGGATCCCATTCCATTTAGGATTCTAGATTTCAGATTCAACTCCATCTTGGATCCCAGACTTCGGATCCAATCCCATTTAGGATTCAGACTTCGGATTCAACTCCATCTTGGATCCTAGACTTCAGATCCAATTCCATTTAGGATTCAGACTTCGGATTCAAAATTTCATCTTGGATTCAAGATTTCAAATCCAATTCCATTCCCAATTTCAGATTTCAAAACCAATTCCATTTTCAGATCCCATCTGGACTTCTTAAATCTAATTTTATTTTCAAATTCTATTTGGATTTCTTAAATCCAAAATTCCATCATGATTTCGAACTTTAAATATGGAATTCAATTCCATTTCAAATTCCATCTTTACTTCGAAATCCAGATTCAAAATTCAAATTCAAAGTCCATTTTGACTTTGGAACTTCATTTTTTCTATCTCATCTTCAAATCCCCCTTTCTCTTCATTCTTTTCCAAAATTCAAAAATTTATTTTTCCAACTCTGATCATTTCAAGACTTAGAACTTCAAATATCTTTTCAGATCTATTTCAAAGTTCTAAGTTAGATTCAACTTTTCAAAAACCATTTCTTCACTCCATTATCAAGTTCATCTCAGAATCACTTGAAAATCCCAAATTCCCAAAATACTTTCTCAAAAGCATATATTTCTGCATTTGCATTGCACAAGCATGATTCTTTGTGCATTTTAGACTTAGAATAAATTCTTAGATAATATTCTAGCAAAGCAAAAGGCATAAATTTGATCCTTGGTTCGATTACCCATGGTAAAGGTGCCAGGAACGGTCGAACCTCATACCGACGAGCGAATCTCGTCTCTCCATTTTCCCGCAAATTTTCAAAACGGAGGCGAGTGATTTTCAAAACATTTCTTTGGTCAAATGAGACCTTGCAAAAGAGTTCATCTCTCTTATTCCTTTTATTTTCTCTCTTCTTTTCTATCTTTTATTCCCCTTCAAAAGGGAATAGAGGCTAGAAAGGTGAAGAGAAGGAAAAGAGGAAAGAGAGAAAAGTTTTTGCATGATCACAGAAAACCATTACCTTAGAACTGAAGAATTATTCTTATGCCACGTACTTCAAGTTTTGGCTTGAGTATATCGACGTATCTCTATTGGACTCAGATGATCTAAACCTTAGAGTTAGGATTAAGGTCCTACAAGCCTTTTCAAATACTGCATTTAGAGTCAGCTTTTTAGGGAATGCTATTTTGTGTATCCTTGTTTGTACAACTGTGATTTTTGTCATGCTTGCTTATTTCTTATATTTTCTGATAATTTTTTCTCAAAACCCTAGGTATTTTTTTTTAAAAAAATTCTCTCTATTTAAAAAAAAAAAAAACCAAGTGTACATTTTTATTTCTTCATCCCTCTTCGGATCAATTTTTCCAAAACCCAAGAAATCCTTTTCTAAAAATTCATTGATTTTTCAAATTTTCAGGTGTATATCTCTTCTTCCTTTAGGATATCGATTTCTTCAAAAAGTTCTATCTTCTATTCTTCACAAGTCCTGCATTTTATTTGATCCTTCCATTTTTTCTGCCCAGTATTATTCAACAACGTTTAATTTATTCGATACCATCTTTTCCAAAGATCATGTCTCCTATCAGATAAGGGAAGGATTCCCAGATCGTTGGTCCATTTAGACTCTTCCCTTCTTCCCCCGATGGTATTATTCTTGGTTTGCCACCTTCTCGTGTATGTTCTCAGACCACTTGGATGACTATGGATTGAAGATGGCATCGATAGTAGGCAAGCAGACCATTAATGAAAATATGATTCAAGCTATGGCAGAATGATGGAATCCACGTACCTGCACATTTTGGTTTCCATGGGGAGAGATTACTCTACTGATGGATGAATTCAATGACATCATGGGATTACGAGAGCCAGGTGGTCAGCCAGATGATCACGTCGAGCAGCAGTTCCTGATCAACATCAAATGGGTGGATGTTCAAGATGCCTTAGCCAGAGTGATAGGGAGCAAATCTTGGCCACTCACTGAAATTGACGGAAGTCAGTTCATCGATCTATTTGGACTCTATCACAAGTATGGGGCATACGAGGAAGTTGATACCTTGTCCCGAGCAGCCAAGGAAAGAATTCAACATGCCATGGTCCTGTGCACAGTGGGATTAACTTTCTTTCAAGATGGCCAGAACTTTGTTGATATCCGAGTTATCCAACTCTTGCAAAGATGGGAAAGTAAGCAAACCCGTCGTCTCTCAATTTCTATGGCCATCCTAGCTTTTCTCTACCGGGGTCTGACTCGCTTTACTCTCGGAGAGACCATCTTGGTATAAGGATGCATCTATCACCATAACAAAGCAGTGGATTAGCGACGACCACATTCCGTCACTAATCCATCGCTAACCGGCATAGCGATGGATTAGCGACGACGAGGCGACGGTATGCTTACGTCATGAATTTTTCGACGCTAACTGGCGCCAGAATAACTTTGTCGCCAAGTCCGTCGCTAATTGCGACAGAATAACGAGCGATGTATTCCATCGCCAATCCGCCGGTACTAAACGACGACCTCAGCTTGGCGACGGATTTACGTCCGTCGCTAAGCCGTCGCTAAATTTATATGCATAGCGATGGATGGTTCCGTCGCTAATCCGTCACAAACATGAAAAAAAAATTTATTTGAAAATTAAATACCGAGAACGGTACAATTTATATTTTCTGTACAATTTATATTTCCTGTAAATAAAAAACAAACTACACAAAAAAATCCATATAAAAGGAATCTACAACAATTAATCGTTCCACCTTAAAATTAACAAGTTTAATTATTTACAATTCAACAATTACATTTAAGAAACAAAAAAAATAGAACTTCTTCAACACAGTTCTCTAATTATCACCAAGATTTTGTGCGTCTTCTTCTTGATTGCCTTTATTTGTCCCTTCAACTCCGCTACGCTGATTATCGCTAGCAGCCTACACAAGAAAAAAACAGTCAGTATTGATAAAAAAAATATAATAAAATAAATTACACACTATATGTGATTCTATCATGTGCTTTTATGTGTTCTAAGGCAATAAAAAAACTTTATATGTGATTCTATCATGCTCATATGTGCTCTAAGGCAAGCAAAAAACTCTATATATGATTCTATCATGAATTATATGTGTTTTAAGGCATTAAAATTTTTTTATATGCGATTATATCATGCTCAAATGAGTTCTAAGGCAGCTAGAAAAACTCTATATGTGATTCTACCATGCTTATATGTGCTTTAAGGCAGACAAAAAGCTATATATGTGATTCGATCATGCTCGTATGTGTGCTAAGACAGTCAAAAAATTGAATATGTGATTATAGCATGCTCATATGTGTTCTAAGGCAGACAAAAAAACTCTATATGTGATTCTATCATGCTCATATGTGCTCTAAGGCAGGCAAAGAAAAAAAATTTATATGTGATTTTATCATGAATGATATATGTTCTAAAGCAGTAAAAAAACTCTATATGTGATTTTGGCATGCTCATATGTGTTTTAAGGTAGTCAAAAAACTGAATATGTGATTATAACATGCTCATATGTGTTCTCAGGCAGTCAAAAACTGAATATGTGATTATAGCATGCTCATATGTGTTTTAAGGCAGTCAAAAAAACTTTATATGTGATTCTATCATGCTCATATGTGCTCTAAGGTAGGAAAAAAACTTTATATGTGATTATAAAATGCTCATATGTGCTCTAAGGCAGACAAAAAACTGTATATGTGATTCTATCATGCTCATATGTGCTCTAAGGCAGGCAAAAAGTTATATATGTGATTCGATTATGCTCATATGTGTTCTAAGGCAGACAAAAAACTGAATATGTCATTATACCTGAGAGGGACCTGCAATCGAAGATCCCCTGTTCAGCACAAGATTGTTGATCTCATCTCAGAGAAAGGGGGCGACTGTGTCATGGATGTAGTCATTCATTGTGTCCTTAATGATCTGGCGTACATCATCACCGAAAAGAATAGGCTGCTGCTTGGAGCTTATGTCGGCGAAAGAAGTCTGTGAGCCGTAACTGGAAGAAGCAATAACTGGTGAAGTGTTCAGATTACTCCCAAACCTGAACACGCGACCTTTTTTGGGTTCACCTGCTGCAGCCACCCATGCTGCAGGATCAAATGATGGATGCTAAGTAGCGTCATCGCCATATCGCTCTACCATATGTTGCTTATATGCCTCCTACAAAATAATGTTTAAAGTATGCATTAATAATTAATGATAACATTATGATAACTTGCATATTGCAATGATTATTAATAGAATAAATACATACCATTATCGTTCTCTCCTTCTCTGATACGAAGACTCCCGTGGTCTTCCGTTTATGTGTTTCAACAAACACATCCTTATATGGTACAATGCCTCCTTTTTCTGCTTCTTGCGAAGTTAAAGGACAAAAGATTTAGTTCACAAGTTTGCAACAATACTTATAAAATTAATATTATATATTAATGAGTTACCATTTTCTTCAGGTGGCTCCCAAATGTCTTAGATCCACCTATGTGTAGATGGGCTTCGAGCATTTTTGCTCGATTTTGTGCAGCCTTCGCAGAGCGATTTTGAAATGCATCTCCCACCCACTTATCACACATTTCATCCCAATAATCTCTCCTGATAGTAATAGGGTCATGGCCCTTCCACTGTAGTGGATCATCTATTACGCCAGATGCTTTTTTTGCTACAGTCTTCATATTGTGCAGCATGTCTGCAAATCGATTGGCAGCCACCTTCTGCCACACCTTCCTTGCATCATTTTCTTCCACCGTAGTTGCGAAGTGATTCAAAGCCTACAAATATTTTCAGAGAGTTAATAGACATTACTTAAAAAAATTAAATATGAAACACATTAACTATGAGGAACAACTGTATACCGTGAATGATGACCATAATCTGTCTAACACCTCCTTTGGGTACTCTTTCCATTGAGCAACCGGTCCTGGTAGATGTCGAAGAAGTGAATTCCTAATCTCCTGTACTACTTCTTGTGGCTCAAACCTCGTGCTGCACATGAATTGGTACACAATAAATATCAATATAAAATATTTATAAGATATGCAATAATTGAAAACGAAATACTTACGGTCAATTATCGATATACACTATTCGAATGAGTCTTCTTGTGCCAGACTGTGAATACCCTGCTTCCTGTGTTGGCTCATGACTTGTGTGATCAACTGGTGTAGGTGGGTTGTGTACAGGCGAAACATCATCTGTAAAAAAAATACGTTAGAAATTCTCAGAATGCGCATTTGAACTAATCAAGCATCTAATTAGTTAAATGATATACCTATCACAGGAGCCCGTGAAGATGAAGGCTGGGCCTGACTACTACTGGATGAGCGACCACTATAACCTCCACGAACAATATTCTAACAAATAACATATGTCATACAATACATTCAAATAATTCACATCAAGTATTACAATACATTCAAGTCATTCGCATCAAGTATTACAATAATTTAAATCATTCGCATCAAGTATTGCAATACATTCAAATGATTTGCAACAAGTATTACAATACATTCAAATCATTCATATCAGGTACTGCAATGCATTCAAGTCATTCACATCAAGCATTGTAATGCATTCAATTTATTCGCATCAAGTATTACAATGCATTCAAATAATTCAAATCATTCACATCAAGTATTGCAATAATTCAAATCATTCATTGCATAAATTACAATATATTCAAATAATTCAAATCATTCGCATCAAGTATTGCAATACATTCAAATAATTCACAACAAGTATTACAATACATTCAAATCATTCATATCAGGTACTGCAATGCATTCAAGTCATTCACATCAAGCATTGCAATGCATTCAAATCATTCGCATCAAGTATTACAATGGATTCAAATAATTCAAATCATTCACATCAAGTATTACAATGGATTCAAATAATTCAAATCATTCACATCAAGTATTGCAATAATTCAAATCATTCGTTGCATAAATTACAATACATTTAAATAATTCAAATCATTCACATCAAGTATTGCAATGCATTCGAATCATTCGTATCAAGTATTGCAATACATTCAAACCATTCACATCAAGTATTACAATGCATTCAAATAATTCGTATCAAGTATTACAATACATTCAAATAAAATTTTTAATCATTCACATCAAGTATTGCAATACAACTCATTCATTTGCATCAAGTATTACAATATATTCAAATAATTTAAATCATTCACATCAAGTATTGCAATGCATTTAAATAGAGGTTTGTATTACAAGATTTTGCTCACTAGCTTGAGAATTCTTCCTCGTCACTTGTTTGACTTTCTTCTTCTTCTTCTTCATTGTTTGCCCATCCACTTGGTACATCATTTGGATCACATTCCTCTATGAATGTTTCATCGACCAATGGAGATAGGACATGCATATCATGCGCAACATCGTGACCATAAGCGAAGTCATAGACATCATCTGATTGATATTAATCGCTGTCTTAAGCTAACTCATCTTCCTGTAACTGATCATACTCAGGGTATAGTTTGGACTTCACCTTGCAAACTGCCCACCGTTCATTTCTATCTGACTTTTTTATACTCGGATATGAAGTATAATAAACTTGTTGAGCTTGCAAGGCTAATATGAATGGTTCATATGTTCCAAACCTGGATTTATGATTTACCTCCACAATGCCTGAAGCTTTGTCGAGTCTTGTTGCAGTTGGATCAAACCAATGACACTTGAATAAAGTTACCCTGTTATTTATGCCTAAGTAAGTCAACTCCATTATTTCCTCTATAACATCGTAGTAATCATGTTCATTTTCATCGTAGTTGCTATCCTTGACACATGCCACTATTCATCGTTGATTTGTTTATACCGTAATCTTTTGTATGGAATCAATAACCATTTACGATGTACCCGTTGTAGCACTGCACAACTTTGGTCAGACCATTTTCTAAATCACATATTCCTTGATCTTTAACATCACCATGGCGGACCTACGCACAGACAAAAACAATGATTGCGATCATGATCAATTAAGTAACTTAGTGTTGTTTATAAGTACAAAATTTATGTTAGCTTCTTTACCAACTGTTTCAACCACTCCATAAACTTAGTTTCACGTTCTTTTTATACTTCTGCATTAGTGAGATGTGAAACTTCTCTTTGCAACTCCAGATCAAATCGTCTGCAAACCGCAAATACTTATATTACCGAGCCATGTATCCACATATAGAACATAAAAAGATTTATAATTGTGTTGAGTCTATATATACTTACTCGATGTATGGGTCGATCGCTGAGCAATTAAAAAGAATATAGATGTGTGCTGCGTCTTGCTCTTGATCTGTCAAGAGCCTTGATCGGCAACTACCAAATGCATGCCCAAGTGGTTGAAATATCGACAACTTGTCAGCTACAGTTACTTGTTATCTATCATCGTTATGGGGCGAGCATGTGTAACGTGTTGGAATATGAGGTTCGAAGTACAAAAATGAGAAATTTAAAATCTCTTCTAAAGTGTACGCCTCACAAATAGAGCCTTCTACTCTTGCTTTATTACGAACCTTTTTTTTGAGGTCGAACATGCATCTGGCAAAAATATACATTTCAAATTTTAAATATCTGTCATTAAAGAGACAAATATAAAAAAACATATATCTTTCAAATGGGTACATCCATCGATATTGCACAGGGCCACCAACCCTTAGTTCATATGGCAGATGTATGATCAAATGTTCCATAACATCGAAAAATGATGGCGGAAATATCTTTTCCAGCAGACAAACAGTGGTGATGACAGAGTCCTTGAGATTCTTTACATCTGATACTACCACCTCCGATGCGCACAATGTTATGAAAAATCCGCTCAACTCAGACAATACCCCCCATATAGGTTTGTCTAACATATCATGGAATGCTAGGGGTATCAATCGTTGCATAAAGATATGTCAATCATGACTCTTCAACCCATATAACTGTCCATCGTCAATTTTCACAGCCCGAGCAATGTTAGAGACATATCCATCTGAAAATCTCAATTGTCTCAACCATTGACATACATGTTTTATTTGATCAGGTCCGAGCACGTACTTTGTCTTTGGTTTCAGTACTTTGCCATTATACTCTTTGAGTTTCAATTCTGGTCTTTTACATATTAATTTTAAATCCATACAGGCCTTCGGATTATCCTTTGTTTTTCCTTTAACATTCATTACTGTATTGAACACATTATCAAACACATTTTTTTCCACATGCATCACATCCAAATTATGTCGTATCAATAGGGTCGGCCAATACGGTAGTTCCCAAAAAATAGATTTCTTCGTCCAATTGTGATCCTTCCCAAAACCATGAAAGGGTGTAGGACTGCGGGCATCTGTTAATACATCTGGAAAGTATCGCAATCTTCTTAGAATCTCTATGCCAGACAATCTTGAGGATGGACCTTCCGTTTCAGTTGTGCCTGCTTTAAACACATTCTTTTGTCGTCAAAACGGATGGTCGCTGGTTAGAAATCGACGATGGCACTCAAACCAGCAAGGCTTCCTTCCATGCCTCAATCTAAAAGCTTTGGAATCCTCCATGCAGTACGGACATGCCAACCTCCCATGTGTGCTCCAACCAGATAGCATACCATATGCAGGGAAGTCACTGATTGTCCACAGAACAACGACCTTCATGTTGAAAATTTGTTTTTTGTGGGCATCATACGTGGTAACACCGTCATCCCACAGTACTTTTAGTTCATTAATCAATGGCCTTAAATATACATCAAGATTTTGGCCTGATGAGGTCGGACCAGGGATCAACAGAGACAAGGGTTGCACCCCTGCCCTCATAAAGCGAGTGCAAGCAAGGTTGCGCCCCTGCCTGACAAAGTAGGAGAGAGGTAGGGGGCTTCGCCCCTACCTGAAGAAATGCGAACATGCAGAGAGCGAAGCCCCTGCTTGATGCTAGAGAAGAGCGAGGCGAGGGGGCTTTCCCCTGCCTCTACAAAAATAGCGGAGGCAGGGGCGATGTGTTGAGAAACTATATTTTGATGACACACAATATGATACACTGTCATATATGATTTAATATGATATGATAATATGCCTTCATGAATAATGTTATATTATGACTGTATATGATGTCATTTATTTAACGAGTATTTGATGCAAGGATATTTTACCCAAAAAGGATGGAAGCCTTCTGCTCAAGTACAACCTTTGGTACAATCATACTCTCTGAAGAAAAAGCTTGATGGGTCATTCATTCTTAAAGATCATCCAAGGAGATCGGCTACTTCAAGATGAAGATTTTTTTTCATCTTTAGAGTCATATGTAACAGAACCTTCAGAAGCATGCATATTGCATATTACATGCTTTATCATACAAGCTACTCATTCACAAAAGCTATGTTTCATAAAAGCATACGATATTTTCAAAAAGCTCCTTTTTGAAAACTAATCATTGTACCTTCTTACAAACTTTTATGAAAAAGGTATTTTGACAAGATATAATAGCTCATGATTTCAAAAGCATTAATTGTACCTTCTAACATGCATTTATGAATAAGATAACTTGAAAAGAAATAAAAAGTAATGATTTCAAGTATGTAAGGAAAAGACAAACATAAAAATCGGCTAGTTGAACTAACAAAGAAAACTAATATTATTATAATATGTTTAAAAAAGACTTTAGTTACTTTATACAACTCAAGAATGTCGACTTACTTAAAGTCATCATTCTTTCTGTAAAACATTAAATACCACCTCAAAAAAAAATAACTTTTTAGAAATGACTATTTTAACCCCACTCAAGAATGTCGACTTGCTTAAAGTCTTCATTCTCTCTGTAGACATTAAATAACACATCATAAGGTATTTTGAGATATGACTATTTACAAATAAAGAACTCAAAGCATTTATTGTACTTACACACATTTAAGTCAAGAAGTGACGATTTCTAATAAAATACTAATGTACTACAAATCATTAATTTAAATAAAGACAAAACTGCATGATGATTTACAAACCAACGTTCAATGTACTACAAGTCATTTAATAAACCTTTTACAAAACATATCACACCTAAAATACTACAACGAATAGTCTACTCCAAAGTATTACACTTATGGAAAGAAGACCTTTTCGAAAAAGCAATATAGTACACAAAGGTGTTTTTGAAATGACTTGACATCTCAAAAGGACAATCATTCCAAAAAGCAACGACTATTTTTTAAAGCTATATATACACTAACAAAATAATATTTCAAAGGGGACATGTGAGCATACAACGAGAAAAATTCCTATTCGATATTTTTGAAAGAGAGCCTTGAAAAAAAAAGAGAAAAAGAAAAAGAAAAAGAAAAAGAAAAAGAAAAAGAAAAAGAAAAAGAAAGAGAAAAAGAAAGAGAAAAAGTCAAGAATAGCTCTTTGACAAAGAGTATCTTCAGAGTGAAAAGAACAAAACAATCTGAGAATCCTTCATTCGTGCATTCATATCATTCTGAAGGTTCTATAGGAAGTATTGTAACTTTCTGTTATTCACTGTATCCCTTCTTTGTTGAAAGAAGAAGACCTCTATGAAAGAGGGTGTTGTCCTTCTTTGTTGAAAGAAGAAGACCTTTGTAAAAGAGGGTGTTGTCCTTCTTTGTTGAAAGAAGAAGACCTCTGTGAAAGAGGGTGTGTTCCTTCTCTGTTGAGAGAAGAAGACCTCTCAGAAAGAGGTTGTTGTACTATTTATCCGGTAACTCGGATGTTATAGTGAAAGGCTCAAGTGTTTTGCTTGGGGACTGGATGTAGGTCAGTAACTCGACCGAACCAGTATAAATCCTGTGTTTTATGTGTTGTGCCTTATTGCATTTAATTTTTTAAATTATCGATCTATTTCATATTTCACTATTCACCCCCCCTCTAGTGGAATTTCATTTGGTATCAGAGCAGGTTTGCTGGTTTCAACATAACAAGTCTTCCAGCACTTATGGCTTCAACCTCTTATGATCGTGATATTGAAGGTCAACACGCATCTCGTCCTTCTTTCTTCAACGGCTCCAACTATAGATACTGGAAATGCGGAATAACTATATTTCTAAAGTCCATAGATTTTGCAGTATGGAAAATTATTGAACATCCATACACATCTCCATCCTCAGACTATAGCTTATGGTCTGATGAAGAAAAGAAGATGGCCAATCTAAATGCAAAGGATATGAATGCTTTGTATTGTGCCATTGATCAAAATGAATTCAACAGAATATCTATTTGTGAATCTGCTCAAGATATTTGGCATTCTCTGGAGGTTATTCATGAAGGAACCAACAAAGTGAAAGAAGCCAAAATCTCATCTACAACAACAACAACAACAACAACAACAACAACAACAACAACAACAACAACTACGCCTTCATCCCAAAACAATTGGGGTCGGCGATATGAACCAACAAAGAAAATCATTATGGGTCTTCCACATAAATCCTTCTCCTCCATTCATTTCTATCCAATGCCATGTCCTCGGTGAGGTTCAAAGCATTCATATCCTTTCTTATCACCTCCATCCATGTATTCCTAGGCCTACCCCGACCTCTTTTAACTAATATATTTTCTCATTTCTCCACCCTTCTAACTGGAGCATCATTAGACCTTCGTCGAATATGTCCAAACCACCGTAAACGATTCGCTCTCATCTTATTTTCAATGGGTGCAACGCCTACCTTCTTAAGTATCTCCTTATTCCAAATCTTATCTTTTATTGTATTTCCACACATCCATCTCAGCATACGCATCTCAGCTACACTCATTTTTTTAATATGATGTCTCTTGGCAGCCCAACATTCCGTACTATATAGTAAAGCGGGCCTAATAGTTGTCCTATAAAACTTTCCCTTCAACCGCAATGGCATTCTACGATCGCACAACACTCCAGTTGCACTCTTCCATTTCATCCACCCAACCTTTATCCTATGATTTACATCTCCATCAATTTCTCCATACTTTTGAATGATAGATCCCAAATATTTCAAAGAATCATCCATCGGTATTTCGTGCTCACCAAGCTTCACTACACTCCCATCACTACTTCGTTGCTTACTAAATCGACATTCCATGTATTCTGTCTTACTCTTACTTAACTTAAAACCTCTTGCTTCCAATGTCTGTCTCCATAATTCTAACTTAGCATTAACCGCAACTCTAGACTCATCAATCAAAACAATATCATCAGCAAACAACATACACCACGACACATTTTCTTGAATTGATCTCGTAAGCTCATCCATCACTATAGCAAATAGGAAAGGGCTTAAAGCAGATCCTTGATGTAACCCAACCGTTATAGGAAAATTGGTTGTCACCCCTCCACAAGTGCGGACATTGGTTACTACTCCTTCATACATATCTTTAATTATACTAATGTACTTGAGAGAAACACCTTTCTTCATCATTGTCCACCAGAGAACGTCCCTAAGTACTCTATCGTAAGCCTTCTCCAAATCAATAAAAACCATATGCAAATCTTTGTTCCTCTCTCTATTTCTCTCAATAAGTTGTCTAAGAAGATGTATAGCTTCCATAGTTGATCTTCAAGGCATAAAACCAAATTGATTCTCCGATATCATGACAATCTTCCTCAACCTAGACTCAATCACCCTCTCCCAAAGTTTCACAGTATGACTCATGAGTTTTATACCATGATAGTTTGTGCAATCTTGTATATCACCCTTATTCTTATATAGAGGCACCAAAGTACTCTTCCTTCACTCATTAGGCATCTTATTTGTCCGCCAAATCTTGTTAAAAAGATTTGTCAACCATTCTAAACCTTTCTCTCCCAAGCATTTCCAAGCCTCGATAGGTATACCATCTGGGCCAACTGCCCTTCTTGATTTCATTTTCTTCAAAGCCTATGCAATTTCTTTCTTTTGAATCTTGCGCATGAAGTCACAATTCATCTCATGAAAAGGAATTGAAAAGTCTCCAAGATCCTGAGCATGGCTTTCATTAAATAGCTTATCAAAATAATCTTTCCATCTCTCCTTAATCTCCTCATCTTTGACTAAAACCCTTTGCGTTTCATCTTTGATACATCTAACCATACCCAGATCCCTCGATTTCCTATCTCTCATCTTTACAAGCTTATAAATATCCTTCTCACCCTCTTTGGTATCCAACTTGTCATAAAACTCCTTATATACCTTATCCCTCGCATTCCGAACTACTTTTTTAGCATCCTTCTTTGCTATCATATACTTCTCTAAATTCTCATTATCACGATTTTTCCTTAGATTTCTATAACACTCTCTTTTAACATTAATAGCTAATTTGACATCCTCGTTCCACCATGATGTATCCTTACCTAGCGGTGCACCGCCTTTAGACTCACCCAATACCTCTTTAGCCACCTTTTTCATGCCACCCGCTATCTTATTCCACATAGATTCTGAATCCTCCTCGAGACACCAATCAACTTCCTTAACTACCCGCTCTACAAACATTCCTTGTTTAGCTTCTTTCAGTGCCCACCACTTAATTCTAGGATCTATCATATGTCTATCCCTTTTGCGGTATTGTCTAATTCTAAGATATAAAATTAAGACTCTATGTTGTGTAGCTATACTTTCTCCCGGTATAACCTTACAATCGATGCAACAACCCCTATCTCTCTTTCTAAGTTCAAAAATATGAGTTGTTCAAAATGAACAAAGATGAACCCATCATAGAGATGTTTACAAGATTCACCAACATCACCAATGACCTAAAATCTTTGGGAGAAACCTATTCCCAGACAGATAAGGTGATGAAAATCTCAAGATCTCTCACAACTGATTGGGAGAAAAAGACAACATCAATTGAAGAAGCTCAAGATTTATCCAAGCTTACCCTGGATGACTTAATAAGCAATCTTATGGCCTATGAAGTCCATATGAAGGAAAGAAGGGAAGAAGAACAACCTACAAAGAAAACTCTGGCCTTCTGTGAACACCCCAAATTTTTTAAAATCTTTTAAATATTCTCCTTTTTGCCCCTGATATCATTTCCTGAGTAATTGAGTCACTTTTAAATCTAAATTCCAGTACATTTCTCAAGTTTTACTGAAATTAAATTCATTTTATATGGTTAACTTGATTTTGGATCCGGATCCATTGTCCAGATCCAAATCTGAGCCTCGTTGCCCAACTTTTAAATTAAAATTATAGAAAATACCAAAAATAGTTTTTTATAGCTCGGACAGTCCATCCGGCACCCGTTTGGATCCATCGTGTTTATTTCTCGATTCGAGTTTCAAAACTCGAACATTTTCTCAAAACTTGGGTCCAAACCCATTCTTCTGAAGAATTTTCCCCAAAATGGCCTGAAATTCTTGGGAAAACACTTTTGTAAATATTTCTCAGAAAAATACAAAAATTTAGTGTTTAATCTTTGTTTTCCTATAAAATCTTAGTTTTTTGTTCCAAAAATACAAAAAAATGGAAAATAACGCAAAAACCAAAAACATTGAAAAAACTACGAGAAAAATAAGTGGTTTTTGAAGATTTTGCTAAAAACCTCATTTTTAAACCATTTTACAAAAGTTTTCTTAAAAAGGAACCCTTCTTTTGAAAAAAAGAAAAATTCTCAACAGCTCCTTCACGCGCACATCTTCCGCTCGTTTTCACCTTCGATCGCCAACTACCCTGAGGAGTCTCCTCCATCCATCTGCAACCAAACCCCTCTCTGGAATCCTCCTTTTTGCTCTTTAAAAGGGGAGCACGCAGAAGGGAGGAGGGGTCCGTCTCCTACCTCTCCACTGTCATCCATTTCATCCATCTGTGGCCGATCGATCCGTTTCCACCCTTCCCTCTTTCTCTTTGCTTCGAAAGCACCGCTTCTTCACCTCCGCACCTTCTTCCTTCTTCTCAATCCGCCATTCACCTCTTCATGGTGTTCTTCACATCGAGCAAAGAAAATCTGACCTCCAGTGACAGTTGCGATAAGTCCCTCATCCCCTCCTCTTCTTATGTTATCGTCTATTTTTACTTCCCATTTGGTTTTATTTTTTTTAATTAATTTTTTTCGATTTCTTTCGCTGATTTCCTTGTTTTGAATCCCTTAACGCACTAGGGAGGGTCTTGGGTTGCTTATGGTAACATCTACCTTTCTCTCATGTAATAGCAAAGGAACGATCCAGTTCTGACATTTTATTTTTCTCTATTTTTCTTTACATTTTTTTTATTACATTCCAGTCTGTAGCTCGCTTCATTTCGCTTCCTCTCATCATCCCCGTTTTCTAATGACATCAGATTTATAATTATACTTGGAGAATGGATTGATATTTTGATTTCAGTCTTTCTGTTTTTTTTATTTGTTGTTATAATTATCTCTCGTATTTGGTTTCTTGTTTCTTCTTCTTTGTTTTTCTCTTCATCTTTTAGTCTCCGTTTTTCCTATCTCAGATTCCCCAAATCATCATTTACCATATTTCACTTTTTTTTTATGATACATGATATTGTTCTCAGTTTAGTTCATTGTCTTTGCTTTATCGAGATTCTCGATTGTTTCACTTGTATATCTACATCACTTTTCCCCATCGATCCGATTGATGTCCTATGCCTTTCCATCTTCCTTGCATGATCCACCTACATCATATTCACAGAGTTTTGTTATGATCGGCTAGGTTCGTTGAGCTTTATAGATGTAATGGCATCTGATCCATATTACCCAATCAAGGTTGTTGTCCATTGGCAATTGGTGTCATGTTTCTTTACCTTTAAGGAAAAAGGACATTACCACGAGAGCCGTTTAGATCATACTCTGGATTGAAACACCTTTGTTTTAGTTTATTTATCTTCAACAATCATGTAATATAGTATCCGGCTGATTTTCCATAGTCTCTGCTCGCCCCGTGATTGTGTCTCTTAATGTCAACAAAATTTTAGTCTGTGTTGTGTTGTCATAACATCGTATTTCGAAGCTGCTTTGGATTTCTTAGGGTGCTCACAGTTCAAGGTGGTATCCTCATTTTCTTGTAAGTGACTGTAAGCCCCAGAAGTTTTTGTATATACATGGGAAGAGCATTATGCGTTGTGTGTTTACTTCTCTCTTATTCTGTTCATTCGATTATGATTATTTATGACGTTCTTGAAGAATAGCAGTACAATGAAGATGATTAGTTCCTGAGGAATAGCAGTATGCCAAAGATGATGATCAGATCCTGAGAATTAATGCTCTTCACATCTCCTAAATATTAAGGTTCAGATGGAGCCATGTATGTCGTAATGCTCGATGGGCTCGTTCTCATCGGACCTACCTGCAACATCCCTTCACTGGTTACTACCATGTGTTGGCATTCCAACACTATACCTACAGACCCACTGTGCGTCCACCTCTGCAAGGCAGTTATCAGAGTATGAAGATAGTACTGACAAACACCAGCTACAACAAAAAGGTTTGTAAAAATAGAAATGTCATAAAACTGACAAAGGGAATAATGCTATGTGCAGGTCATCTCCGGCCAGGCCGCAATTCTGATCGAAGCCCCTTTTGACCAGTCATGTTGAACCTTCCAGAAGTCCAAGTAATTTAAACTGTTAATTCTGTCATAGCTGGAAGAAGGCATACATTCGAGCTTGAAAATCACTGCAAATGAGGGTTGCCGTACCTTACACAGCTTGGCCTACAATGGGTAATGAGTGGCGAAGGAGCTGAAATCATCTTGCCAATGTCGCTGTTGGGATATCCAGACTGAGAGGTTTATCAACATTTATTGAGAAGATCAAGAGGGTTGCGGATGTTATACGAAGGGCTTTTGGTGGCAAAGTTAGTGGACTGAAAGTTAAGAGTTGTTGATACTACAAAATTTAGCAACATTAAATCTGAAGTTTATTCTGAGTCTCTGGAAGGTCTCTGCAAACAGAGGCAGAGGAGTTGTTTTCGCAGATGGAGGGCTGACTACCAACCGAATGTTGTCATATTCAAACAACTATCAGAACGCTCTGCGAAAAGAATGCAATCCAAAAGCTGAGCATCCCTCACTTCTTGAAAGGAAAGCATCTAGGGATTGAAATAAGAACCTCTGTCAGGTTCTGAGTAGCAGGTTGTAGAACGCCAAGTCCAGCTGAAAGGGCTGTTACTTCCCCTGTCAACATGGTTTCACCTGCCACTTGTGGGAAATGCTTTTTGCATAACTTCTTCACCCCCTTTGTGCTTACTATCCATTCTCCAGAAAGGTGTCCTTTATAATTACTGACAAGTACCTTCTGTGCTAAGTATTGCAGCAATTGCCTACTGGATGTTGCGCCCGAGCTTGGCCTGCAATTGCTCCTGCCAGTGCTTTTAGTCATAGCCAGCTCGATTCAATTCCATCATCCTCATATGAATGTAACATGCAGAATCTGTAGCAAAAACTGGTGGTGATAACAAGAGTTGTTGATAGTGAGGCTGGCCGAATCAGCAATGCAAATAAAGGCAGGAGTTCAGTAGAACATCCATTAATCTGCTCCTGTTTAGAAAAGGGGAAACTCTCGGACTTGGTAAAACGGTCTTGGCATGCTACAAAAAGGTAAGCTGAATTATTTTAGCCATTGAATTTTCTATTGTAAGATTATATGTATATTTCTATAGTCATGTTCATCTGCAGCCTCTTCCATTATCTTTTTACAACAGCATTTACCTTAGGCTTTTGTCATTTACCTCAGATTTTCATTGACATACCTGAGTATTTCCCAGTTTTGTATCTTAGCAATGCACTTGAATTTGCTAACCATTGTGCATCTCATGTTTTGCATGATAATAATGTATAGACACTATATTTCTTTCTTTTCTATGGTGGTTTATCAAGAACCACCATAGTTCATGGCGATTCACCGTGAACCACCATGGTCTTCTTTCTTTTTATAGCTGTTCAACAAGAATTACTACAGTAGTTGTCTTTTTGCAAGGGTCCACAAAGAACCCCTGTAATCCTTCCTTACTATAATAGTTCATTAAGAACTACTATAAGTAGTTTTTCTTTCACAGTGGTTCACAATGAACCACTGGGTCCCTTCTTTTCTATTGTAGGCCATCAGAAACTACCATATTTCATGTTGGACCACCCTGCAGTTGTTCATCAGCATTATATGTCTCCATTTGCTATCAAGCATCTTATCGTCAATCATCTCATGGCTCTTCACTTCCCCTTCACCCACAGCATGCTAAGCATGACTGTAGCTTCATTGTATCCATAATAAGGCCAATAATTGTCGCAGGAATCTTTCTACAACAACTCCCCTAGTTGTTATGATATCATGATTACTCCAGCAGTTTGGAAAACTGCCGTAAGCTATCCTTTGACCCATCATACAGTCATGACCTTGTGCATACCCATCTCTCTCATTAAATGTTGTCCCCTGATGGCCATGCTTTCAGCACCATTTCACTATAGCACTCTCATCCACCAGCATTGAGTACTTGTCATTAGGTGATACATATATATATATGTATATATATATATATACATATATATATGAATATATGTACATATATATATGTGTATATATATATATATATATATATATATATATATATATATATATATATATATACGTATATATATTTGTATGTATGTATATTTATATAGGCATGCATGTATATACGCATATAGGCATGTATATCATTTTTCATCCCTTCATCATGTATATCTTGATACATAAGCATTTTACTATTGACATCTATATGATATGTGCCATTTCTCTTCTTTTTTTTCATACTAACCAGTTGTTTTGCAGGGAATATGTGGAAAATATCATTATTTGGAGTTATAAATCCAATTTCACGTATTGTAAATAGTTAGATCCTAATAAGAATTTGCATTTCTTGTTTTAGATAGAATGAATGAGCATTGTAAATATCATAAATTGTTTATTTTCATGCTTTTTGTCTTTATTCCATCAAAAATCTCACAAATGGGACCACGAATGGCACGTGCACCATTTCGTAAGAGGTAAATTAATAATAAGTTGATGATTTACATCAATGGCCATAGTCAGGATGTAAACAAAACTTAGGAATTTTATCTTTTATAAAATAACACTGGATCCACACCGGATCCTCTTAAAAAATCATCATATTTTCAAAATATTTCCTCTTTTATTAGAGTTTTATTTAAAATTAATTCAATATATATACCAATGACCATAGTCAGGGTATATTGAGACTTAATTTTATTTTAATCTCTATAAAAGCACCAAAAAAATATGTGTTTTATTCTTTACTTGAATTTAAATATAGATTATTATATAATACATTCAATGACCATAGTCAAGGATGTATTATATCTTCAATCTTTTTTACATTCATTTAAAAGAATGAAATACGATTTTCAAATACAATTTCAAAATTTGAATTCATTCATCATTTTAGGATAGAATGGCATCATGTTTTTCAAAATGCTTCTTCAAAAATCCAAGTGTTCTTGAATATCTTTTTCTATTTTCAATTCATCAATCCTATCTCATTTCAAAGTCCAATTTGACTTTGAAATTCCTTTGTACATTCAAAATTCAATTTTCAAAATTCCAAAATTCATTGTCAAGATTCAAATTCAAATTCAAATTCAATATCTCAAAATTCCATTTTCAAAGTTCAAATTAACTTTGAAACTTCTGATTCATCTTCAAACTCAAAACCAAGTTTATCTTCAAATTCAAAATCAAAGTTTGAGATTGATCCTGAATCTCAAAAGCTTGGCCTTTCCTAAATTTTAAGTTCAATCTGGGTTTTCAAAACCCAGATCCATATTCAAAAGTCCCATTTGGACTTTCAAAACTCAAATCCAAAATCAGATCAACTTGGATTCAGTTTTTTTAATACAATTCTACCTTTGGATCTTAGACTCCAGATCCAATTCCACTTTAGGATCTAGAATTCTATCTTGGATCTCAGACTTCAGATCCGACTCCATTTTAGGATCCAGAACCCAATTCTACCTTTGGATTTTATACTCTAGATCCAAAATCCCTCTTAGGATCCAGAATCCAACTCTATCTTGGATCTCATATTTCAGATCCTAAACCCATTTTAAGATCCAAAATCCATCTTAAGATCTAAACTTCGGATTTGAATTCCAGATTTCAAATCAAATTCTATTTTCAAATCCAACTTTCAAATCCAATTCCATTTCATTTTCAGATCTCAAAAACCAATTCCATCTTCAGATCTCATCTGAACTTTCTAAATCCATTTCTATTTCCTAAATACCATTTGGATTTCTCAAAATCCATCCTGAACTCCAACTTTCAAATCAATCTCATCTCTCAATTCTATTTAGATTTCCCAAGACTCTTTCAGATTTCAAACTTCAAAGCCAGAGTTCAACTCTATTTCAGATATTCATTTCCTTTCCTAAATCCAAGTTTAAAATTCAAAATTCAAAAGTCCATTTCTGACTTTGAAATTTTATCTCAGCTTTAAATCATTCTCTTTCCAAAATCAGGATTTATTCTTCCAACTCTAAATTACTTCAAAGTCTTAGAACTTCTTCGATCTATCTCAAGTTCTAAATTAGATTCAATCATTCAGAAATCATTTCTTCATTCTATTATTAAATCTGTCTTAGAAAAACTTGGAGATTTTTAAAATATTTTCCCAAAAGAGCATACATCCTTGCATTCCACAAGCATGATTCTTTGCGCATTTAGATCTTTAGAATAAATTCTTAGATAATATTTAGGCGAAGCAAAAGGCATAAATTCGATCCTTGGTTCGATTACCCCTGGTAAAGGCGCCAGGAACGGTCAAACCTCATACCGACGAGCGAATCCCGTCTCTTCATTTTTCCCGCAAATTTTCAAAAACGAAGGCGAGTAATTTTCTAAATATTTTCAAATTAAGGTCAAGTGAGACCCCGCAAAAGAGTTCATCTTCTCTCTCTTTCTTTTCTTTTCTCTCTTCTTTTTCTATCTTTAATTTTCCTCCCTTCAAAAAGGAGGAAAATAGAGGTTAGAAAAGGAAAAGAGAAGGAAGAGAGAGAAACCACAAGAGAGGAAAAATTTTGCGATGATCACAGTTTTGGCGACCGTGATGGGACCCGTCTTCGTCCGATCGAATTTGTGCCTTTTGCTTTGCTTTAATATTTTCTAAGTCTTTATTCCATAAATGTTAGCTTCATTTCCATGCAAACCTTAGTGTGATCATCGCAAAATTTTCCCTCTCGTAATATTCTCTCTCTTCCTTCTCTTTTCTTTTCCAACCTCTTATTTTCCTCCCTTTTTGAAGGGAGAAAAGATAAAAGAACGGAAAGAAAGAGAGAAGAGAAAAGAAAGAAGAGAAGAGAAGAGAAGAGAAGAGAAGAGGAACTCTTTTGCGGGTCTCACTTGACCTTAATTTTGAAAATATTTGAAATAACTCGCCTCCATTTTTGAAATATTTGCGGGAAAACTGGGAGACGGGATGCGCTCGTCGGTACGAGGTTCGACCGTTCCTGGCGCCTTTACCAGGGGTAATCGAACCAAGGGTCGAATTTTTATGCCTTTTTGTTTTGCAAAGAATTTATCTAAGTATTTATCCTAAGTCTAAAATGCACAATGAATCATGCTTGTGCAAATGCAAAGATGTATGCTCTTTTGAAAAAAATGTTTTGAAGAAATCCCAAGTGAATCTGATAAAATGAAGAAATGTTTTCTAACTTAGAACTTAAGATTAAAGTTCTAAGTTTTCTTAGAATAATCAGGAGCTTGGGAAAATAAATCTGGCATTTGGAAATTGATCTTGAAGTCTTGTAATAAAAAGGGAATGAAGGAAATTTTCAAAGTCATAAATGGACTTTGAATTTAGAAGTTTGAACTTGGATGAATATCTGGAACAAAATTGAATTCCACTTTTGAAGTTTAGAAGGGAATGTGGGAAATCTAAAGGAATTGAAAAAAATGGGATTTGTAAAAGTTTGGATTTTCAAGATGAAATCCGAATCCAAGTTCTGGATAGAGTTTTGAATTGATTTTTAGGATTCGAAATAGGGACTTGGTTTGAATGAAATGGAATTGGCTTTAAGAATTGGAATTTAAATGGAATTTTGGATTTGGAATTTTGAAGGGAATTGGATTTAAGATTTGGAATACGAGATGGTATTTGGATCTGAAATCTGAGATCCAAAATAAGGTTGGACTCTGGATTCTAAGATGGAATTGGATCTGAAATCTGAGATCCAAAATAGAATTGGGTTCTGGATCCTAGAATGGATTTGGATCTGAAGTCTGAGATCCAATGTAGGATTGGATTCTAGATCCTAAGAATTGGATTTTGATCTGAATCTGAGATCCAATGGAATGAGGATCTGGATCCTAAAAGAAATTTGGACCTATGATTGGAGATCCAAAGTGGAATAAGGATTTGGATCCTAAATGGAATTTGGATCTGTAATTGGAGATCCAAAGTAGAATGGAGTTTATACTTGGAAATCTGGATCCAAGTTTGAGACTAGGATTTGATTTTGGATTTGAGTTTTGAGAAGTCCAAAAATAGGACTTTTAAAGATGATCTGGGGTTTTGAAGATCCAGATTTGAACTTGAGAAGGTTTGAGATTCAAAGTCAATCTCAACTTTGATTTAAAACTTTGAAGAAAAACTGGGTTTAGAATCAGAAGATGACTTTAGAAACTTCAAAGTTAAATTGAACTTTGAAATTGAGTTTTGAATTTTGAGTTTGGAAATTTGAAGTTTGAATATGAAATAATTTTGAAATTTCAAAGTCAAATTGGACTTTGAAATTGAGATAGGTTTGGAAAATAGAAAAGATATTCAAAATCACTTGGGTTTTTGAAAGAATTTTGAAAAATATGATGCAATCCTTCCCTATATGATGAATGAATCTGAATAAGTTTGAAATTGGACTTTGAAAAGCTATTTCATTCTTTAAATGAATTAAAATAAGATTGAAAATATAATACATCCTTGACTATGGTCATTGAATGTATTATATGATAATCTGTATTTAAATTCAAAAGAAGAATAAAATACATTTTTAGTGCTTTTATAGAATTTAAAATGAAATCAACCCTCAATATACCCTGACTATGGCCATTGGTATATATCTTGAGTTAATCCTAAATTAAATTCTGATAAAAGAAAAAAAAATATTTTGAGAAAATGTGATGGATTTTGAAAGTGGATCCAATGTTATTTCGTAAAAGATAAGAATTCTAAGTTTTGTTCACACCCCGACTATGGCCGTTGATGTAAATCGTCAACTTAGAATTAACTTACCTCTTACGAAATGGTGCACGTGCCATTCGTGTTTCACCATTGTGGGGATTTTGAGAAATAAAGGAAAAATGCATGAAATCAAACAATTCATGATATTTACAATGCTCATTCATTCTGCCTAAAGCAGGAAATATAAATTCTCATTTACACCTAGTTTATTATAACCTTTAAAATTGAATTTACAATTCAAACAATGATATTTTCCACATGTTCCCTGCAAAACAACTGATTAGTAAAAAAAAAGCATATGAAGAACAATGACAGCATATCTAGACCTAAGAGATTATTTCTGAAGCCATTAAGTATATATCTTACCCTACAGAAAATACAAGATATGTGATGCAGGCTATGTTAGAGTGATATGTTCAATTTTAATTTATATATGAGAATGGGTGTAATGCCTTAAGATAACTAAAATAGATATTGAAATCCATAAAGGTGTCCTGAACTATATGACATAGGATAAATGTAATGAAGTTACATAGATGCTGGAGGTGTTGAAATGAGGTGAGGAACAACATTGTGGATTGCTGTGTAAATGGCTAGAAATTAGGGGTAGCTGTAGCAATGTGATTACAACAGATGGAATATATATGCAGGGTTAACTAACGCAGTGCCATTAATATGGCGAATCCAGAATATGATATCCAATGGGTCAACAACAACCATAAAACAAAGAGAAGAAAACCGATAACAAAAGGTTGAAGATAATGGATGTAATTACAAAACCTAATCAGGAAAAACACCTATGCTCGAATATTTATGAAATGAATATGCAGATGAGATGTTATAACATGCTGAGGTGAATGCAATACATGAGTTCAACAGATATACCTTCAGAGGATGCATGTAATAGGTGAGCCCAGTGAGTGGTTTCAGCCACTATATCCACACAGGGAATGCTAGCAGCGGATGAATTGAAGTAAAAACCAGCCAGAGAATGGATACTTACAGTGATTTCCAGTCGTACAGCAAACCGACTTCAATACCTTGAATATATCTCACACAATATCAGCCGATCACTCTCAACAACAGCATAGCTGATAAAACCCCAGCATATTGAGTGACAGATTTGGCTGAACCAAAGATCATGGCAGGGATGTGTATAACAGTGATAGAGAAGATGTAGAGGGCTAGCGTAGAGGAATAACAATGGGGATTGTGCATTTGCCAGTAAGAGGATAACATACATCCATTGCTTACATTATTTCTCTGAAATCTAAATACACATTACAGGAAATCTAGTACATCTGCATTCTTTATTGCAGGCACAAATGAAACTCCCCTGGTGAAACTCAACAATAGTTCAAGCAGGACAAGTATTGATACAAACACCAGACAACACTCAGTGCTTACAATGACGTGCTTAACATGCTTATGGTCAATGTCCAATGTAACAGTTCCAACTCTGTTTGTTTAGTGGATCAGAAGAAAATTTTAATAGATGAATTTCAGACATTCAGCAATTTGAAATCCAAAGATCAACACTTGATCAATAGTAAATTTGAAATTCAGTCTGATCCATAAATCAACAGTTCATCAAGAGGTCAATAGCCCAATTGCTTGAGTTCCGATATCAATCAGAAAAAAGAAAAGAAACGGCAAGAATCAGATATAGATATCCGATCACTGATTCAAAAATCAGGTCATTTAACCTTCACATCAGATTCAAAGTTGACATTCAACAGACAAAACATTCAACAGATTCTCAAATAACGATATCATTCGAATGGCAGCTGATTACTCATTTCACAGGCATGCCAATTAGAGATTGACTGAAGACTGATGCACGAAGCTAGCCAGATGTCCTTTTCAACAGGATCACTAAAACATGACATGCTTACTGATTTAGGAAACGAAAGGCTAGATGCAAAGTATAGAATGACTTTCCAAATGACAATCCAGGTCAAATCCACCAAGCTTGTTAGATATTCTTTTAGATCCATGGATTTTGAAAATGCTAATATTGCTTCAGAGGGATAATCAAAATATATTCAGAACCAACGTGGTATGCAAAATGTAATAACACCATCATTAATCTAGAATTACCAAAAGAGAAGAGAAAAGACCAAGGTAGCAGAAGTATTTATCCTGATCTCCTTGCTGTGTAGTAAAATCTGCAAAGTACTGCCGTTATGTAGTTATACCATCACGGACCGAACAAGCTCCCCATCCTCCTTGGGGATATAACTGGTAATGAGAAGACTTATAGAATGGTGTACCAAAACGAAATAGGAACTGTTATGATGCTTGAATTATCAAATGTAAAGACATGGTTGAGATCACTGAATGAACAAATAAATTAAAAGAAAATGAAATGTTGATTGAAATATGCTAGAGCTTAGCATGAAGTCATCCACTGAATGAGGGTGTTCTGACAACAACAGAAATATGCATTAGCACATATATGAAAATTATAAACACCATAATCATAGAACCAGAATGTGACGATTTGCCACCACAATATAATGATCATGATATATACAGGAGATTGCAGTATTAACGAAAACCAAGATGACAACACGATTTCAAAGATGAATGTTTAAATTTAGGCAAGCATGCAAATACCAATGGAGCACTAAATAAATCAAGATGTTGAGAAAACTCATGATACAAAAGATGAATAACTAATGTCAAGAGAGAGTAAGGAGAATAAATACAGACCACAAGCATTAAACCAAAAGATATTGGCGCAACCATTCTCACCAAACTTCCGATCCTCAGGAATATATAGTAACCATAACCTCGTGTACCACATAATGGACAAATCTAGGCAGGGGGCTTCAAAGTAATAAGTACCGAATGGAAGATCAGTATAGTGATTGCTTATGAAGGGCACATATGGGGAGTACCTTTCCTGAATAGCTGGATTGTTGAATGACCCAACAAAACTCCAGATCATCCCTCATGAAAACACGATTTTAGAGCAGACCATGAACAGGGATCCTATTTATGATCATATTCTCAGTATCTCGATTGATAGGTCATAAACACCACACCAGCAAGATCCCATAAGTCATCTTGCCTTTGGCAATGGCTCAGTCAGACTTCCCAGTTCACCAAAGCATCTTCAGGTGACATCGATTCTAGCATGTCTTTGCAATTTCTCATCAGACCTATCTCCCCTTCTTTTCTTTGTTTTTTTGCAGCAGAAACTCAACAATTAGTGAGAGTTAATAAGGACAGGATGCATTATGGGGCTAAGTATGTGAATGAAAAGGGATAAAATACAGATGCGATCATGTGCGAGGATGATGCCTTCCATTACTTAAACCTGGACATAAGGTGCTGTGAGGGTGAAACACCATGTAGCCATAAAAGAAACAAATAAAATTTACAAGAAAGAAGAAGAATCTACATGATATACTGGGCTTGGATCTGCAGAGAATCTGAAATCCATTAATGGAGATGGCATGCAGACGTTCATATGCAGAAGGTTATTAATGCAAATAATCAATGGCGCAAAATAATACTGAAACTGGAAATCAAATGTAGAACAAATAATCTGATATGAACGTCAGGGGTAATAAATAATAAAAAAAAAATGATGAAAACCAGAACCGAGACTGGACATATTAACATTCAAATCTTGCCTAAGCATAGAGAAAACTTTTGAGAAAAAAAAACAAACGATATTGGAATCATGTTCCATTTGCTGTAGCAATGGGGGGGGGGGTCGATCCTGCTATATGCGGATCGATCCCACCCGTAATGCCGAATAATCAGAAAGAAATTAAAACAGAAAAGAGTAATAATAAGAAAACTTGGCAAAAATTAAAGAGAAAAAGGGGGAAACTGATGGAAAACTGGAAGACAATAGGTAATAGGGGATGGGAAGAAAGGGGTCTCTTACCTTCTCTGCAGGGATTCTGAATGATAGCCCTCGAATCAGGTCGCAGGAGTTTTATATTTTGCAGAAGTTTGGGAAGAAGGGATCGAGCTTCTTCTTTTCTATTCCAGGAGCCTTCTGGTGCCAAAGGCCGATGAGAAGCTTGAAGAACGATACTCGACTGCCCAATTTCGATGTTCTGAGATGGGGACCTTTTAGAAGAGGAGGCAGGAAGAAGATAACAGGGGAAGAAAAGATGTGTGAAACGATGGAGGGGTGGTTTAAGGATGAAAAATGGGCGTAGAGAGGAAGAAGGTGTTGGGGTGAAGAGTGGTTGATGCGTGAAGAAAAGAAGGGTGTGGGGGTGAGAGGCGATGATCTTAGGGTTTGCTCATCGTCCCCTTCTTAAGGAGAGGGGATGATGGTTCGGGAAGGGCAGGTAGTTGAGGATGAAGGGCCCAGGTGACGGAAGGACGAAGGAGGTGCGATGGGCGATGGAGGAGAGAAGGTGGAAGTTGGAGGAAAGAGAGAATGGAGAAGGCTCCAGCCATCCTCTTTTTTTTTTCGAGGTTTTCCCCAAGAGAAACCCTAAGAAGGGTTCTTTTGTAAAGAAATTTTGGTTTTTCCAAAAAGAGACTCCGCATAAAAAGATTTTTCATAAAACGGTTTTAAATTGATTTTTTTTAGCAAAATTGATTTTAAAAGCGTAAACCCATTTGTTTTTCTCATAACTTTCCTAATTTTTTGGTTTTTGTGTTATTTTTCAATTTTTTTGTATTTTTAAAATAAAATCTTAAAGTTTGTGAGAAAACAAAGGTTAAAACTATTTTTTTTGTGTTTTTGCAAAAATATTTACAAAAGGGAATTTTTCTGAGAATTTAAGAGCTATTTTGAGAAAATTTCTTCAGAAATGGGTTTGGATCCGGATTTTGAGGAAATATGGATTTAAATTACTGGATTCGGATCCGAAATTGAATTTGAATATACCAATATGGAATTTAATTCAGAAAATCTGAAGAATGACTGGAATTTTCTCAGAAAACGGGGTTAGGGGCAAAAGGTCATTTTACAAATCTTTGAAAAATTTGGGGTGTTCACACTTAGGAGCCTAGACTCTGTCCTAAGCTGACATCATTGCATATAGGATCTAAGTATGGTTTGGTAGGACCATATTGAGGAGATTATTTCATGTTCACATTAGATTTAGGTTTGAAATACAACTCTCCTCAATTTTAGGGATTGAATGAAAACAATGTATGCAAGTATATGCTTCTTTTCATTTAAATTCTATTTCTTTAGGACTTGCATTAGAGCTTTCTGGTTTTATCTGCATGTTGATCATGTTTTTGAAAACATCCTACCTATATTGTCCCGGTCTTCACGTTGCTGGGCTATCTCACTGAACCATAGTTCGGGAGAGAGCCTCACAACTGGACCACTTACTTGGGTTCGCGCCCCCCTACCACGTACCAAAGGGCCATAGTCCGAGGTATATCGGTAGGTGCTTAAGGATGTTGGGAAGCCTTTACCTTAGAACCAGAGAGATATCTTATATGCCACGTGCTTCGAGCTTTGGCTTGAGTATATCTGCATACCTTGATTGGAATCAGATGATCTAAATCTTGGAGTTAGGATTAAGGTCCTATCAACCATTTCAAATATTGCATTTAGAGTTAGCTCTAGGGAGTGATGTTTACGCATCCTTGTTTATATATCTGTGATATTTTATATTCCTTATATTTTCCAAAAACCCTGGGTATATATTATTCAAAATTTCCTCTTTTAAAACCTAGGTGTATTGTCTTTTTCTTCTGATTTCTTCAGATTCTTTTTTATCCTGCCTGCTATTTTCCAAAAATTTTAAATCCTTGTCATCTATTTTTAAAATTTATTTTCCTCCATCATGAGAGAAATGATATTGCCTATGAGGATTTTCAAAATCATAAAAATCTCGAAAATTTCTGGAAAAGTCTTCAAAAGTTCAAATATTTTGATCTAATCCTTTTTAAAATAAACTATCATGTTGATTTTCCTTTTCCAAATTAGGCTTTAAAACCATTTATTTTCAAAATCAGCCCTCGTGTTGGTCTTCCTTTTCAAAATTGGTTTCAAACCACTATCTTCAAAAATCAAACCTCATGATGATCTCTCATGATGATTCCCCTTTTTAAAGGATCAAATCTTGCATTGATCATTCTTCTTGCAGTGGATTTTTTTTTCCAAAAAATGATTTCCCACCTATCTTTTAATAAACATTTTCCTTTCAAGATCCCATATGTAGGCAGGATCAGAAAAACTCCTTTTTCTCAAATCTTATAAATTTTTAGTTAATTTTTGATATCTTTATCAGTTTCATTCATTTTATTCATATTTTTTTAAAGCAAGTTTACATCAATTTTATCAAATTTTATCAAGTTTTATCAAAATTTTCCTCAATTATATTAAATTTTTAAAAACCATTTCCCTTTCAGGTTAAGGGATAAACCTGATGCCTCTTTCCCATGAGGTATTTTCTAAATCTTGTTGTCCCCTCAGGTTAAGGGATAAACCTGACCCTCGTTGTCTGAGGTGTTCTCATTCAGGATAAGGGATAATCCTGAAACCCCTTATAGGAGCAATAATGCTACCTATGAGGATTCTTTTTTAAATTTTCTCGATTTTGTAAATGTCTACTAATTTCTCTTTATTAATTTTCTCCCAAAATTATATTCTTTCACATTGCCCTTTCAGGTTAAGGGATAAACCTGATGCCTCTTTACCATGAGGTATTTTCTAAATTTTGGTTCCCCCTCAGGTTAAGGGATAAACCTGACCCTCGTTGTCCGAGGTGTTCCCATTCAGGATAAGGGATAATCCTGAAACCTCTCGTAGGAGCCATAATGCTACCTATGAGAATTCTTTTTGTAAATACAAGTTTCATCAATCTTTATTAATTTTCTAAATTTATATCAATTTCTCTTCATTGATTCTCCTTAAATTTTATCCTTTCCCATTCAGGATAAGGGATAATCCTGAGACCCCTCGTAGGAGCAATAACGCTACCTATGAGGATTCTTTTGTAAACACAAGTTTCGTCAATCTTTATTGATTTTCTAAATTTATATCGATTTCTTTTCATTAAATTTCCTTAAATTATATTCCTTTTTCCCATTCAGGATAAGGGATAATCCATAGACCCCCTCACAGAAGCCACAAGGCCACCTGTGAGAAATTCTTTTTCAAAAACAAATTTTTCATAAATTTATTTGATTTTTCCCCACTTTTATAAATTCTATTCTTTTGCCATTTCAGGTTAAGGGATAAACCTGACCCTCGTTGTCCGAGGTGTTCCCGCTCAGGTTAAGGGATAAACCTGACCTTCGTTGTCCGAGGTGTTCCCATTCAGGATAAGGGATAATCCTAAAACCCCTCGTAGGAGCAATAACGCTACCTATGAGGATTCTTTTGTAAATACAAGTTTTGTCAATCTTTGTTGATTTTCTAGATTTTTATCAATTTCCCTTCATTAAATCTCTTTAAATTCTATTCTTTTTCCCATTCAGGATAAGGGATAATCCTAAAACCCCTCGTAGGAGCAATAATGCTACCTATGAGGATTCTTTTGTAAATACAAGTTTCGTCGACCTTCATTGATTTTCTAAATTTATATCAATTTCTCTTTATTAAAATTCCTTAAATACTTTTTCCCATTCAGGATAAGGGATAATCCTGAGACCTCTCGTAGGGGCAACAATGCTACCTATGAGAATTCTTTTTGCAAATACAAGTTTTATCGATCTTTATGGATTTTTAAATTTATATCAATTTCTCTTCAAATTCTATTCTTTTTCTCATTCAGGATAAGGGATAATCCTGAGATCACTCATAGGGGCAACCATGCTACCTGTGAGAATTCTTTTTACAAAAATAAATCAATTTCCTCAAATGTTCTACATTTTTTTCAAAGTTCTGTATCCTTCTGTCTTCACAAAGTTTATTCTTTCTATATTCCCCGTCAAGATAAGGGATTAATCCTGAAAATTGGACCGCATACCTGGTCCATCTAAATCATAGATCATAAATTCTAAATCTTGTCATATCCCTTCTAAATTCAAGTCTCAGGTTATTTCTTCATAAAATCTTCTATTTCCCCTTCAGGATAAGGGATAATCCTGAAACCCCGACAATCATTCTTGCTTCAATCTCTAAATATCTTAAGAATGTCGGTCTCCTTCCCGACTCTCAGTTGGAAAAACCCGGTGCTCGCACTGGTTATTTTGCTAAAGTTTTTAAATCTAAAGATCAAGTTCAGTCCTCGTATTGGTTGTCTTTCAAAAGTTTCGAACTTAAATCAGGTCATTAAATGAAAAGTCCCAGCTACTTCGTTGGTCGTTAAAAGATTAAATGAAAAGTCCCAGCTACTTCACTGGTTGTTAAATGATTAAATAAAAAGTCCCAGCTACTTCGCTGGTTGTTAAATGATTAAATGAAAAGTTCCAGCTACTTCGCTGGTCGTTAAATGATTAAATGAAAAGTTCCAGCTACTTCGCTGGTCGTTAAATGATTAAATGAAAAGTCTCAGCTACTTCGTTGGTCGTTAAATGATTAAATGAAAAGTCCCAGCTACTTCGCTGGTCGTTAAATGATTAAATGAAAAGTCCCAGCTACTTCACTGGTCGTTAAATGATTAAATGAAAAGTCCCAGCTACTTCGCTGGTCGTTAAATGATTAAATGAAAAGTCCCAGCTACTTCACTAGTCGTTAAATGATTAAATGAAAAGTCCTAGCTACTTCGCTGGTCGTTAAATGATTAAATGAAAAGTCCCAGCTACTTCGCTGGTCGTTAAATGATTAAATGAAAAGTCTCAGCTACTTCGCTGGTCGTTAAATGATTAAATGAAATGTTCCAGCTACTTCGTTGGTCGTTAAATGATTAAATGAAATGTCCCAGCTACTTCGCTGGTCGTTAAATGAAATGTTCCAGCTATTACGCTAGTCGTTAATTGAAATATCCCAGCTACTTTGCTGGTCGTTAAATGAAATGTCCCAGCTACTTTGCTGGTCATTAAATGATTAAATGAAATGTCCTAGCTACTTCGTTGGTCGTTAAATGATTAAATGAAATGTCCCAACTAATTCGCTGGTCGTTAATTAATTAAATGAAATGTCCCAGCTACTTCGTTGGTCGTTAAATGATTAAATGAAATGTCCCAGCTACTTCGCTGGTCGTTAAATGATTAAATGAAATGTCTCAGCTACTTCGCTGGTCGTTAAATAAAATGTCCCAGCTACTTCGCTGGTCGTTAAATGAAATGTTCTAACTCCTTCGTTAGTCGTTAAATGAAAGGTCCCAGTTTTTACTGGTCGTTAAATGAAAGGTTCCAGCTCCTTCGTTAGTCGTTAAATGAAAGGTCCCAGTTTTACTAGTCAGAGTGTCCAAAATCATAAATTGCAACTAAAGGTCGCATCAAAATCTATATTGAGTGAGTATTTCACATAAAAGTCATGAAAAATTTGCCAATTTGCTAAAAGTATTTGTTGATTCCAATATTCTTACTACACAGAAGAATCACCTCTGATTACCTCTAGTATCCTTTCCAAAAAAGGTGAAACTTTTTGCGAAAAAGAGGTAAAATTCAAATCTTTTCCCTATTGATCAACCAAAAGGATGAGAGAAATATCCTCGGTATGATTAGCAAAAGAAATATTCGATGACGTTGAAGAGCCAGAAGTGAATTGATATTGATCATGGCTATGACGCATGTTTAAAGATAATTTTCTGGCAATCAGACAGTGGAAATATCATGAGCTACAAAAAGAATTCACTTAATCCATATCCTCTCATTTTAAAGATGCAAATCAAATATCTGCAAAAGGGATCTCTCAATTGTCGTCAAGATGAAGGCGAATATGTGAGCAGACCCCCGGAGCCAAAGAAGATTTGGATCATCTACCGAGATGAAGGAGTTTGTGAAGGATCCTTCCAGGGAAAGTTTAGATCACCGTCGAGATGAAGGCGAGTGTGATGAACCTACCGACAAACCCTAAATGATATTTGATTTCTTCTATCATCAATAGACCCTTTGAGCCAATACCATCATATATAATCCCTGAGAAAATGAAGGATCGGAACATCTCCAAGATGAAGGAGTTTGTGACGTACCCTTCCCTGAAAAAGAGAGAAAAGTCAGAACATCTCCAAAATAAAGGATGATATAAAAATCCGAAAAAGTTCAATGACTCAAAAAGAGTGCAAAAAAATCATCATGGGAAAACACCCAGATATCAAACTACCAAAATTGCCAGAAGTCATCTTTTCTTATGCAAAATTCTTTTATCAATATCTTTTTACCACTTGTTTTTATGAAATTAAGAATATTTCTTCTCTTCTCATATCAGGGAAATGGATAACTTCCTTGAAAAAAATCATCAGCGCTAAAATTTTGAATTTGACTCTTAAAACCAAGGAGTTAACCTCGTTGGAGGAAATACTCTAGGTAAAAGAGAGAATATCTTTGACACATACCTGCACATTTTAAAGCATTGTGAGTCAACTATAATTTTATCTTATTGGCAAAATTTTTTAGATATTCCAATAATGAAATAAATATTCAATATCCATTTTGATGCAACCTGAAATTGTTTACATTTTTCAGAAGAGTTACCCCATTCAGTTAAAGTATCTCTCCTGTCCCATCACGGTTTTGAGAATTCTGTGTGGTTGTTCCCACTCAGGTTAAGGGTCAAAACCTGTACTTTCTGTGAGAGGTCATTAATTTCAAAAAAGCTATTTCAGTCTCAGCAATGAGACGCCCAAAATCATCCCTTTTTCCAAGCTTTAGGGAACCCCATTTTCTTCCTTTCGCAAAACCCCTTTCGGATTTGTTCGTCCAAGCTCCAAAGGTCCCATCATGGTTTCTTCATTCGAGGATTCCATTTGGTCGTCCCCTTAAGGTTAAGGGTTAAGCCTGAACCTCGTGCCACGAGGTATCTTCCTTTTTCAGGTTTTGGTTAAAACCTGAATCTCGTTCCAACAAGTTTCCCTCGTTTTGACAAGGTGTTTTCTTCCAGTCCCATCATGGTTCTTCCCATCGAAGAATCCATGCTTTGTATATCCATCCAGGATAGGATCCTACTTGAGCTTCATCTCACGAGGCATTTTCTCAGAAATGTCCCATCAAGGTCCTCATATATTCCTTTTCGCATCCAGGTTATTTTGAGATATCTTCGTCCCATCCAGGTTAAGGGCTAAACCTGAGTCGTTCCAAAAGATGCTCTTGTCTCGCCCACAAGACTTGATCTAAATTCTTATCCTTCACCATTTCAAGATCTTCACCCAAAGTCCCATCACGATTTCCTCATTTCTGTTATGCATTCATATCATCTTCGAGGATTTCGTCTCCCCAAAGCCATTCAGGATAAGGTATTAAGCCTGAGAAGGCATGTCTTTCAAATCAATTCTTCCACACCCAGTTCAGGTCTGCTGACTGGGGCATTTTCAAAATTTGGAGTGTTATCTTTGCCACTAAGCTCGGTTTTTTGCCGGCTTAGTAGCAAAGAGGGGCATCTGTGAACACCCAAATTTTTTCAAAATCTTTTAAATATTCCCCTTTTCGCCCCTGATATCATTTCCTGAGTAATTGAGTCACTTTTAAATCTAAATTCCAGTACATTTCTCAAGTTTTACTAAAATTAAATTCATTTTATATGTTTAACTTGATTTCAGATCCGGATCCATTGTTCAGATCCAAATCTGAGCCTCGTTGCCCAACTTTTAAATTAAAATTACAGAAAATACCAAAAATAGTTTTTTATAGCTCGGACAGTCCATCCAGCACCCGTTTGGATCCATCGTGTTGTATTTCTCGATTCGAGTTTCAAAACTTGAACATTTTCTCAAAACTCGGGTCCAAACCCATTCTTCTGAAGAATTTTCCCCAAAATGGCCTGAAATTCTCGGGAAAACACTTTTGTAAATATTTCTCAGAAAAATACAAAAATTTAGTGTTTAATCTTTGTTTTCCTGTAAAATCTTAGATTTTTGTTCCAAAAATATAAAAAAATGGGAAATAATGCAAAAAACCAAAATCATTGGAAAAACTACGAGAAAAGTAAGTGGTTTTTGAAGATTTTGCTAAAAAACTCATTTTTAAACCATTTTACAAAAGTTTTCTTAAAAAGGAACCCTTCTTTTGAAAAAAAGAAAAATTCTCAACAGCTCCTTCCCGCGCACATCTTCCGCTCGTTTTCACCTTCGATCGCCAACTACCCTGAGGAGTCTCCTCCATCCATCTGCAACCAAACCCCTCTCTGGAATCCTCCTTTTTGCTCTTTAAAAGGGGAGCACACAGAAGGGAGGAGGGGTCTGTCTCCTACCTCTCCACTGTCATCCATTTCATCCATCTGTGGCCGATCGATCCGTTTCCACCCTTCCCTCTTTCTCTTTCCTTCAAAAGCTTTGCTTCTTCATCTTCGCACCTTCTTCCTTCTTCTCAATCCACCATTCACCAATTCATGGTGTTCTTCACATCGAGCAAAGAAAATCCGACCTCCAGTGACAGTCGCGATAAGTCCCTCATCCCATCCTCCTCTTCTTGTGGTATTGTCTATTTTTACTTCCCATTTGGTTTTATTTTTTTTAATTAATTTTTTCGATTTCTTTCGCTGATTTCCTTGTTTTGAATCCCTCAACGCACTAGGGAGGGTCTTGGGTTGCTTATGGTAACATCTACCTTTCTCTCGTGCAATAGCAAAGGAACGATCCAGTTTCGACATTTTATTTTTCTTTGTTTTTCTTTATATTTTTTTTATTACATTCCAGTCTGTAGCTCGCTTCATTTCGCTTCCTCTCATCATCCCCCTTTTCTATTGACATCAGATTTATAATTATACTTGGTGAATGGATTGATATTTTGATTTCAGTCTTTCTGTTTTTTTTATTTGTTGTTATAATTATCTCTCGTATTTGGTTTCTTGTTTCTTCTTCTTTGTTTTTCTCTTCATCTTTCAGTCTCCGTTTTTCCTATCTCAGATTCCTCAAATCATCATTTACCATATTTCACTTTTTTTTTTATGATACATGATATTGTTCTCAGTTTAGTTCATTGTCTTTGTTTTATCGAGATTCTCGATTATTTCTCTTGTATATCTACATCACTTTGCCCCATCGATCCGATCGATGTCCTATGCCTTTCCATCTTCCTTGCATGATCTACCTGCATCATATTCACAGAGTTTTGTTATGATCGGCTAGGTTCGTTGAGCTTTATAGATGTAATGGCATCTGATCCATATTACCCAATCAAGGTTGTTGTCCATTGGCAATTGCTGTCGTGTTTCTTTACCTTTAAGGAAAAAAGACATTACCACGAGAGTCGTTTAGATCATACTCTGGATTGAAACACCTCTGTTTTAATTTATTTATCTTCAGCAATCATGTAATATAGTATCCGACTGATTTTCCATAGTCTCTGCTCGCCCCGTGATTGTGTCTCTTAGTGTCAACAAAATTTTAGTCTGTGTTGTGTAGTCATAACATCGTATTTCGCAGCTACTTTGGATTTCTCAGGGTGCTCACAGTTCAAGGTGGTATCCTCATTTTCTTGTAATTGACTGTAAGCCCAAGAAGTTTTTGTATATACATGGGAAGAGCATTATGCGCTGTGTGTTTACTTCTCTCTTATTTTGTTCATTCGATTATGATTATTTATGACGTTCTTGAAGAATAGCAATACGATGAAGATGATTAGTTCCTGAGGAATAGCAGTATGCCGAAGATGATGATCAGATCCTGAGAATTAATGTTCTTCACATCTCCTAAATATTAAGTTTCAGATGGAGCCATGTATGTCGTAATTCTCGATGGGCTCGATCTCATTGGACCTCCCTGCAACATCCCTTCACTGGTTATTACCATGTGTTGGCATTCCAACACTATACCTACAGCCCCACTGTGCGTCCACCTCTGCAAGGCAGTTATCAGAGTATGAAGATAGTACTCACAGACACCAGCTACAGCAAAAAGGTTTGTAAAAATAGAAATGTCATAAAACTGACAAAGGGAACAATGCTATGTGCAGGTCATCTCCGGCCAGGCCGCAATTCTGATGAAGCCCCTTTTGACCAGTCATGTTGAACCTTCCAGAAGTCCAAGAAATTTAAACTGTTAATTCTGTCATAGCTGGAAGAAGGCATACATTCGAGCTTGAAAATCACTGCAAATGAGGGCTGTCGTACCTTACACAGCTTGAGCTACAATGGGTAATGAGTTGCGAAGGAGCTAAAATCATCCTGCCAATGTTGTTGTTGGGATATCTAGACTAAGAGGTTTATCAGCATTTATTGAGAAGATCAAGAGGGTTGCGGATGTTATACGAAGGGCTTTTGGTGGCAGAGTTGGTGGACTGAAAGTTAAGAGCTGTTGATACTACAGAATTTAGCAACATTAAATCTGAAGTTTATTCTGAGTCTCTCTGGAAGGTCTCTGCAAACAGAGGCAGAGGAGTTGTTTTCGCAGATGGAGGGCTGACTACCAACCGAATGTTGTCATATTCAAACAACTATCAGAGCGCTCTGCAAAAAGAATGCAATCCAAAAGCTGAGCATCCTTCACTTCTTGAAAGGAAAGCATCTAGGGATTGAAATAAAAACCTCTGTCAGGTTCTGAGTAGCAGGTTGTAGAATGCCAAGTCCAGCTGAAAGGGCTATTACTTCCCCTGTCAACATGGTTTCACTTGCCACTTGTGGGAAATGCTTTTTGCATAACTTCTTCACCCCCTTTGTGCTTACTATCCATTCTCCAGAAAGGTGTCCTTTATAATTACTGACAAGTACCTCCTGTGCTAAGTATTGCAGCAATTGCCTACTGGATGTTGCGCCCGAGCTTGGCCTGCAATTGCTCCTGCGAGTGCTTTTACTCATAGCCAGCTGGATTCAATTCCATCATCCTCATATGAATGTAACATGCAACATCTGTAGCAAAAACTGGAGGTGATAACAAGAGCTGTTGATAGTGAGGCTAGCCGAATCAACAATGCAAATAAAGGCAGGAGTTCAGTAGAACATCCATTAATCTGCTCCTGTTTAGAAAAGGGGAAACTCTCGGACTTGGTAAAACGGTCTTGGCATGCTACAAAAGGGTAAGCTAAATTATTTTAGCCATTGAATTTTCTATTGTAAGATTATATGTATATTTCCATAGTCATGTTCATCTGCAGCCTCTTCCATTATCTTTTTGCAACAACATTTACCTTAGGCTTTTGTCATTTACCTCAGATTTTTATTGGCATACCTGAGTATTTCCCAGTTTTGTATCTTAGCAATGCACTTGACTTTGCTAACCATTGTGCATTTCATGTTTTGCATGATAATAATGTATAGCCACTATATTTCTTTCTTTTCTATGGTGGTTTATCAAGAACCACCATAGTTCATGGCGGTTCACCATGAACCACCATGGTCTTCTTTCTTTTTATAGCAATTCATCAGGAATTACTACAGTAGTTGTCTTTTTGCAAGGGTCCACAAAGAACCCCTGTAATCCTTCCTTACTATAATAGTTCATTAAGAACTACTATAAGTAGTTTTTCTTTCACAATGGTTCACAATGAACCACTGGGTCCCTTCTTTTCTATGGTAGGTCATCAGAAACTGCCATATTTCATGTTGGACCACCCTGCACTTGTTCATCAGCATTATATGTCTCCATTTGCTATCAAGCATCTTATCGTCAATCATCTCATGGCTCTTCACTTCCCCTTCAGCCACAGCATTGCTAAGCATGACTGTAGCTTCATTGTATCCATAATAGGGCCAATAATTGCCGCAGGAATCTTTCTACAACAACTCCCCTAGTTGTTACGATATCATGATTACTCCAGCAGTTTGGAAAACTGTCGTAAGCTATCCTTTGACCCATCATACAGTCATGACCTTGTGCATACCCATCTCTCTCATTAAATGTTGTCCCCTGATGGCCATGCTTTCAGCACCATTTCACTATAGCACTCTCATCCACCAGCATTGAGTACATGTCATTAGGTGATACATATATATATATGTATATATATATATATATGAATATATGTACATATATATGTGTATATATATATATACGTATATATATTCGTATGTATGTATGTGTATATAGGCATGCATGTATATACGCATATAGGCATGTATATCATTTTTCATCCCTTCATTATGTATATCTTGATACATAAGCATTTTACTATTGACATCTATATGATATGACTAATCAGTTGTTTTGCAGGGAATATATGGAAAATATCATTATTAGGAGTTATAAATCCAATTTCACGTATTGTAAATAGTTAGATCCTAATAAGAATTTACATTTCTTGTTTTAGATAGAATGAATGAGCATTGTAAATATCATAAATTGTTTATTTTCATGCTTTTTGCCTTTATTCCATCAAAAATCTCACAAATGGGACCACGAATGACACGTGCACCATTTCGTAAGAGGTAAATTAATAATAAGTTGATGATTTACATCAATGGCCATAGTCAGGATGTAAACAAAACTTAGGAATTTTATCTTTTATAAAATAACACTGGATCCACACCAGATCCTCTTCAAAAATCATCATATTTTCAAAATATTTCCTCTTTTATTAGAGTTTTATTTAAAATTAATTCAATATATATACCAATGACCATAGTCAGGGTATATTGAGAATTAATTTCATTTTAAACTCTATAAAAGCATAAAAAAATGTGTGTTTTATTCTTCACTTGAATTTAAATATAGATTATTATATAATACATTCAATGACCATAGTCAAGGATGTATTATATCTTCAATCTTATTTACATTCATTTAAAAGAATGAAATACGATTTTCAAATCCAATTTCAAAATTTGAATTCATTCATCATTTTAGGATAAAATGGCATCATGTTTTTCAAAATGCTTCTTTAAAAATCCAAGTGTTCTTGAATATCTTTTTCTATTTTCAATTCATCAATCCTATCTCATTTCAAAGTCCAATTTGACTTTGAAATTCCTTTGTACATTCAAAATTCAATTTTCAAAATCAAAATTCCAAAATTCATTGTCAAGATTCAAATTCAAATTCAATATCTAAAAATTCCATTTTCAAAGTTCAAATTAACTTTGAAACTTCTGATTCATCTTCAAACTCAAAACCAAGTTTATCTTTAAATTCAAAATCAAAGTTTGAGATTGATCCTGAATCTCAAAAGCTTGGCCTTTTCTAAATTTTAAGTTCAATCTGGGTTTTCAAAACCCAGATCCATATTCAAAAGTCCCATTTGGACTTTCAAAACTCAAATCCAAAATCAGATCAACTTGGATCCAGTTTTCTAAATACAATTCTACCTTTGGATCTTAGACTCCAGATCCAATTCCACTTTAGGATCCAGAACCCAATTCTATCTTGGATCTCAGACTTCAGATCCAACTCCATTTTAGGATCCAGAACCCAATTCTACCTTTGGATCTTAGACTCCAGATCCAAAATCCCTCTTAGGATCCAGAATCCAACTCTATCTTGGATCTCAGATTTCAGATCCTAAACCCATTTTAAGATCCAAAATCCATCTTAAGATCCAGACTTTGGATTTGAATTCCAGATTTCAAATCAAATTCTATTTTCAAATCCAATTCCATTTCATTTCTAGATCTCAAAAACCAATTTCATCTTTAGATCTCATCTCAACTTTCTAAATCCATTTCTATTTCCTAAATATCATTTGGATTTCTCAAAAATCCATCCTGAACTCCAACTTTCAAATCAATCTCATCTCTCAATTCTATTTAGATTTCCCAAGACTCTTTCAGATTTCAAACTTCAAAGTCAGAGTTCAAATCTATTTCAGATATTCATTTTCTTTCCTAAATCCAAGTTTAAAATTCAAAATTCAAAATTCAAAAGTCCATTTCTGACTTTGAAATTTTATCTCAGCTTTAAATCATTCTCTTTCTAAAATCAGGATTTATTCTTCCAACTCTAAATTACTTCAAAGACTTAGAACTTCTCCGATCTATCTCAAGTTCTAAATTAAATTCAATCATTCAGAAATCATTTCTTCATTCTATTATCAAATCTATCTCAGAAAAACTTGGAGATTTTTAAAAATATTTTCCCAAAAGAGCATACATCCTTGCATTCCACAAGCATGATTCTTTGCGCATTTAGATCTTTAGGATAAATTCTTATATAATATTTAGGCGAAGCAAAAGGCATAAATTCGATCCTTGGTTCGATTACCCATGGTAAAGGCGCCAGGAACGGTCAAACCTCGTACCAACGAGCGTATCCCATCTCTCCATTTTTCCCGCAAATTTTCAAAAATGGAGGCGAGTAATTTTCTAAATATTTTCAAATTAAGGTCAAGTGAGACCCCGCAAAAGAGTTCCTCTTCTCTCTCTTTCTTTTCTTTTCTCTTCTCTCTTCTTTTTCTGCCTTTTATTTTCCTCCCTTCAAAAAGGAGGAAAATAGAGATCAGAAAAGGAAAAGAGAAGGAAGAGAGAGAAACCACAAGAGAGGAAAATTTTTGTGATGATCACACCTTCCCAGCTCTTTCTGAAAATGAGGACTCAGAAAAAGAATCTGAAATTGCGCTACTCACCAGAAAATTCCAACGCTTCATGAGAAAGAACCAGCTTCGAAATAAGCACAAGAAAAGAAAAGACTCGAAGGAAGATTTCATGTGCTATCACTGTAATAAGCCAGGTCACATGAGACATGACTGTCCTCTTATAAAAAGAAAATCCAAAACCGTTGAACCAAAGAAAAGGTTCTTCAAGAAAAAGGCTCTACATGCTCAATGGGATGATTCAGAACCATCCACAAGTGAAGAGTCAAGTGATGATGAAGCTGAAACCGTCAACATGTGCTTTATGGCAGAAAGCTCTATAAGTGAATCTCTCGATTTTTCTTTCGAAGATCTTCAAAATGCTTTTCAAGAACTTTTTGAAAAATCAAGAAAAACGATTCTCAAAAATAAAAATTTGAAATCTGAAAATCTAGAGCTTGTGCAGAAAAATGAAAAACTCAGTATTGAAATTTCTGAGTTGAAAAGGAAAAATTTTATGATTACTTTTGAAATCTCCTCTACTAGCTCCAAGACTAAAAATCTTCAAGTAGAAATTTCAAAATTAAAAAGTAAAACTGAAAACCTTATGAAAACGGTTTTCAAGTTTACCAAAGGAGAAAAGAACCTGGATAAACTCCTATCCTCTCAAAAATTCTCTTTCTACAAGAATGGTATTGGTTATTCTCACATGAATAAACCTTCTTGTAAAAAAACTATTTTCATTAATGGTTCTGCTGAACCTAAGCAGGAGCATTACAACTTTCATACTTTGTACTCCTCTAAAGTTATAGACAAACCCAAATCAAAATAGATATGGGTTCCTAAGTCTAACAAAAAGGGACCCGATTAGGTACCACAAAGAATTTTTACTTAATATTTTGCAGGCTCCAAAGAAGAAGAACAGATGGATACTAGACAGTGGATGTTCAAAACATATGACAAGACATCCATATCTTTTTGTTGTTCTTCATCATAAAGAAGGAGGAACTGTCACCTTTGGAGATAACAACAAAGGTTTGATAATTGGTATTGGTAATATCGATAAACCTCTTATCAAAGATGTTCTTTTTGTTAAAGGCTTAAAACATAACCTCTTAAGTATAAGTCAAATGTGTGACATAGGTTATAATGTTAGCTTTAAACATGATGCATGCCTTATAGTAGACACCAACAAAAATATCATTTTAAAAGGTATAAGAAGAAATAATATATATGAATTATACCTAGAAAACATTTCTGAACATTGCCTTATAGCTAATAATGACACTCAAAATGTATGGCACATGAGAATGGGTCATGTCAACTCAAAATACATGTCTAAATTAGCTAAAAACAATTTAGTACGTGGGTTACCTAAAATGACATTTAAAAAGGACTATTTTTGTGATGCATGTCAACTAGGAAAATTGTCAAAATCATCATTCAAGTCAAAGAATATTGTTTCAAGTAAAAGACCTTTAGAGCTTCTCCACCTGGATCTTTTTGGTTCTTCTAGAGTAGATAGTCTTAATCATAATAAATATGCTTTTGTCATTGTAGATGATTACTCAAGATTTACTTGGGTAATATTTTTGAAAAACGAAAGTGATATGTTTTGTGAATTTGAAATTTTATGTAAAAAGTTACGAAATGAAAAATCTTGTTCTATTATAAAAATTCATAGTGACCATGGAGGAGAATTTGATAATGATCTTTTTGTAAATTTTTGTAACTTGCATGATATTTCTCATAACTTTGCCTTTCCTAGAGCTGCACCTCAAAATGGTGTAGTAGAAAGAAAGAATAGGACCCTTCAGGAATCTGCTAGAACTATGCTCCAACATAATAACCTTGCTAAATATTTTTGGGCAGAAGCTGTTAATACTGCATGCTATATATCAAATAGAGTTCTTATTAGGCCCTTATTAAATAAAACTCCTTATGAATTATTCTATGACAGAACTCCAAGGATAGCTGTTAATACTGCATGCTATATATCAAATAGAGTTCTTATTAGGCCCTTATTAAATAAAACTCCTTATGAATTATTCTATGACAGAACTCCAATGATAGACTACTTTAAAGTCTTTGGGTGTAAATGCTTTATCCTTAACACAAAAGATAGCCTTGATAAATTTGATGCTAAATCTGTTGAAGGCATATTCTTAGGATATTCAAGTCATAGTAAAGCATACAGAGTATTTAATAAGAGTTCAAATACTATTGAAGAATCTATGCATGTCAGTTTTTGTGAATCTATTGATCAATCTGTTCATAAGCAGACTAACGATGATGATGTTGAAAGTATAAATTTATTCTTAGATAACACAACTAAACCCAATGAAGATGATCTTCAAAGAACATTTGCCGAAATCAGAGATCATCCTCAAAAGCAGATTTTGGGAGACCTGACCAAAGGGGTTCAAAGGAGAGCTCAGCTGGAACGGATTGCAAACATGTCATTCATTTCTCAACTTGAACCAAAGAAGATTGATGAAGCCATCATCGATGAGTTCTGGATGCTAGCCATGACTGAAGAACTGAATCAATTCCAAAGAAACAATGTTTGGGATCTTGTACCAAGACCAAAAGATCATCAGATCATTGGGACAAAATGGATATTCAGAAACAAGCTAGATGAAACAAGTAATGTTATAAGAAACAAGGCAAAACTAGTAGCTCAAGGATACAACCAGGAGGAATGTATTGATTTTGATGAAACATTTGCTCCTGTTGCTAGACTTGAATCTATTAGAATGTTTTTAGCATATGCAAGCTATATGGATTTTAAACTATATCAAATGGATGTTAAAAGTGTATTTGTAAATGGTTTTACAAATGAAGAAGTATATGTAAAAAACCTCCAGGCTTTGAAAATGAACAATTTCCAGATCATGTTTTCAAACTAAAACGTGCTTTATATGGATTAAAACAAGCACCTCGTGCTTGGTATGACAGACTTAAAACTTTTTTATTAAAAACTGGTTTTTCTGTAGGCAAAGCAGATTCTACTCTATTTATAAAAATAGTGAATAATCATACCTTAATCGTTCAAATTTATGTGGACGATATCATCTTTGGATCAACTAACAACACTCTCTGTGAAGATTTTTCTAAGTCCATGCAGAAAGAATTCGAAATGAGTATGATGGGAGAACTCACCTACTTTCTTGGACTGCATATTAAGCAAACCAAGGATGAAGTCTTCATCAACCAATCTAAATATGCTCATGAACTTCTGAAGAGATTCAACATGAACTCAACTGCTTTAAAAACTACTCCTATGAGCACAACCACTGTATTGGACAGAGATGAAGATGGTAAGACTGTGGATACAAAGTTATACAGAGGTATGATAGGATCACTACTTTATTTAACTGCTAGCCGTCTGGATATCATGTTCAGTATTTGCTTGTGTGCTAGATTTCAGTCAAATCCAAAAGAATCACATCTTAAAGCTGTAAAAAAAATAATGAGATATCTAAAAGACACAATTGATTTTGGGTTATTTTATTCAAAATCATCTACATTTGATTTAATCTCATACAATGATGTTGACTTTGCTGGAAGTAAATCTGACAGAAAAAGCACAAGTGGAACATGTCATATGCTAGGGCACTCACTAGTTTCATGGTTTAGTAAGAAACAAAACTGTGTATCATTATCAACTACTGAAGTTGAATACATAGCTGCTAGCCTAGCATATACACAGGTCATCTGGATGAAACAAACTTTGAAAGACTTTGGTTTAAAATTCGAAAATACAACTATTCTATGTGATAACACAAGTGCTATAAATTTATCCAAAAATCCTATTTTACACTCTCGAACTAAACACATTCAAATTAGACACCACTTTCTAAGAGAATAAGTCCTAAACAATATAATCAAACTGGAATTTATACCCACTAATAAACAATTAGCAGACATTTTCACTAAACCTTTAAAAAAATGAAGACTTTATAATAATTAGAAGAGAATTAGGGATATGTAAATTAAGTGATTTATAAAATCAATTCATATGACTAATTAAAATATAAAAAGATTAGTCTACTCGAGTTCACCTTTACAAAATATTAAAATATAATCTATACTTGACAAAATTTATCATAACCAAAGATTAACAAGTAAAAACGATAAAAACACTTTATGTGAAATCTTGTTTTCTTTTACAAATTTGTGTCATAATAAAGTGTTTGCATTTCTTACTATCTTTTATTTTGTCATCATTCCATTCACCACCTTTTTTTTAAAGATAAGGTCTTCCATATGTCACGTACATCATAAAGTTTTACTTTTAAATTAATGCTTTATGTCATCTTTTATATCATATCTCAAGTACAATCTACTTTTTGTCCTATCATCTTTCACACTTTTTTATATAAAAAAAAAAATTATAAGGACTCCTTCTCGACAACTTGTCTTTTATTTTTTAATTATTATATGTTCTTTTCTATAGTACCATCCTTTTCTCTCTCTCTATCATACGAATTGAGCCTTCATCCGTGACTTTGACTCCTTTACATATTTTAATTAATCTTTTTCAAAAACTATGGACTCCCTCTAATCGAGTTTCTCTACAAACCATGTCCTTTAAACAAACATCAATTCATGTCAATCATGACATTGCTTTATGTCACTCATCTCATATCAAGCATCAATTGTTTTTTTTGTCCTTTTTTGTCCACTCTTATCTCACTCTAAATTCGTATATGGCATCACCCTTTCTTTATGTCTACTCTTACTCCTTCCACGCATATCCATAAAAATACTTCTTATATAAGAAATCATTACTCCTCACTCATGTATTTTTTTTGTCTTCTTCTAAATTCATCTTTCACGAATTTAGAATACATTCTCATAAAGTAAAAAGATTATTTAAAGTTGTTTATTTTATTAGGCCATTATTCATCTCACATGATATGGCTTTATAACACTCTTACACCTTCCTTTCACGGATCACTTTTACTCCTCACATCTCATCACCTCTTCACATAAAAATCTTTAAAAACCATGGATCATAATTCACTTCGTAAAACACACCTATTTGACTCTTTTTTTTCTATTCTTTATCACACTTCACAATTCGATGGATTCTCCTCTATCAAAAATCTCCTTATATAGAAATTTTTAACTATGTTCTTGTCATATACTCTCATCAACACTATCCTCCAAAGAATGATTTGATCTATCATTCACAAGAGCCCTTAAGTTACAACTCACACATTCTTCTTTCAACTAAAATCTAAAATTCAAGTGTCACTCACTTCTTATCATAATAATTTTCTTCTCTCTATTTAATGAATTGATTCATCCCTCACCAATTCACTCGAAAATCTCTATCATTCTTCAAGCACTTACTCTCTCCAAGTACTCACCTTTGTTTCTCAAAGTTTCCATTATCTCAAGACCTTTGGAAATGGCATCCTCTTCACGATCAACCGATATCAACATGATTGAAGCATGGGATTTGCGATATCCAGATCTCATTCACCTGTTTCATTCCATTAACTCCATGCCCATCCAAACCGGCTAGTTAGTACACCTTGAAGCTTTTCCATCATTCGACCTACAAACTTCCCTTTCAGAATTTATTCATGTTCTAGCATCTCCCCAATCTATGACCATTTATCCACATCTTATCAAAGTTTTCTACACAAATCTTTCAGTCGACCACGACCATTCTACTATCAATTCCATGGTTCATGGAAAAGTCATCTCTTTCAACATTTCTCAGTTAGGTCGCATTCTCAATATCTCTTCTTACGACATTGAGCTCCCTAACATAGTTCCTATCGATCGGACTGTGTTTAAGAAAATCCTCCTCTCCACTCGCTCAACCCATTTTTCGTGGCATATAAGCAACTTGAAGCCTCATGCTCTGTTGTTGTCACAGATCCTTTCGTCCAACGTAGTCCCTAAGTCACCCTCTAAGGGATTTATTGCCAATGAAATCTCACTCCTTCTCTATGCAATCTTCTGTGCCTTTCTAATAAACTGGTCCAGTGTCATCTTTCATAACATGATTAACTTTCGTTCTTTTCGCTCTCTTCCTTTCGGGTACTTCATCACCCTGATTCTTCAATACTTCCAAATACCTCTTGAAACCGATGTTGTCTACTACTCCAACCACACTTTTGATGACTCCTCCCTCCCTGAGGAAGAGTCCCCTCAACTCAACTCTGATGACGAAGGCCATGAAGAAGCAGATACAACAGCAACTTCTGAACTCGACATCTTCTTAGCAATTGTTGATGTACAGAACACCCAGGATCTCCTTCTGAAGAGTCAAGCATCTCTGCATCAAGCCTTCGAATCCTTGAAAATCGGCCAAGATGCATTTCTTAAGAAGTTTCACCCCTCATCCGACTCAGAATGAACTTTTTATTCATTGGTCTGTAATAACTTTTTATACTATGATCCCCTTCTTTTTGTCCATGACAAAGGGGGAGAAAAACCTGTCTCCAATATTGGAGAAAACTACTCTGACACTTTCTATATTTTTTATGATTTTTTATGATATTATTATTACTATGCATAATGGCTTTTTGACAGGGGGAGCATATTTTGTCATCATAAAAAAGGGGGAGAATGTTGAGAAACTATATTTTGATGACACACAATATGATACACTGTCATATATGATTTAATATGATATGACAATATGCCTTCATGAATAATGTTATATTTGAAATTCCATTAGAGGGGGGGTGAATAGTGAAATACGATGCAAGTTGATATAATAAGAAATAAAGCAATAAGGCACAACACAATAAACACAGGATTTATACTGGTTCGGTCAAAACCCTGACCTACATCCAGTCCCCAAGCAAACCACTTGAGCTTTTCACTATAACATCCGAGTCACCGGATAAATAGTACAACACCCTCTTCCTCAGAGGTCTTCTTCTCTCAACAGAGAAGGGGAACACCCTCTTCCACAGAGGTCTTCTTCTCTCAACAGAGAAGGACAACACCCTCTTACACAGAGGTCTTCTTCTCTCAACAGAGAAGGGCAACACCCTCTTTCTCAGAGGTCTACTTCTTTCAATAAAGAAGGAAAACAGTGAATAACAGAAAGTTACAATACTTCCTATAGAACCTTCAGGATGATATGAATGCACGAATGAAGGATTCTCAGAATGTTCTGTTTGTCACTCAGAAGATACTCTTTGTCAAAGAGTTATTTTTGACTTTTTCTCTTTCTTTTCTCTTTCTTTTTTAGGCTCTCTTTCAAATATCGAATAGGTATTTTTCTCGTTGTAAGCTCACTTGTCTATTCCATTCCCTTCTGTCTTGAATAGTTCATTTGAGTGTGTTTTTTATAGCTTAAAAAAATAGTCGTTGGCTTTTTGAAATCGTAGCCTTTTTGAGATGTGAAATGTCATGTCATTTCAAAAAACATCTTTAGAGAAATTTGAGAAAGTCTTCTTTCCATAAAAGTAAAATATAGGGTACACTAGTCGTTGTAATATTTTAGGTTATATATATTTTATGTAAAAAGTCTATTTCTTACAATAGTACATTGAACGTTGGATTGTAGGTTGTCATGTGGTTTTGTCTTTATCCTAATTAATGATTTGTGGTACATAAGTACTTCTTTACTTTAAATGAGTGTAAGTACAATAAATGCTTTGAGATATTTATTTGTACATAGTCATGTCAAGAGTTTTCTTTATGTTGTGTTTTTCAAAGTCTACAGAGAGAATGAAGACTACAAGTAAGTCAACATTCTTGAAAAGGATATTTAACAAGGATTTCTTTACAGAAGGTATTTAATGGTATACAAAGAGAATGATGACTTCAAGTAAGTCGACATTCTATGAGTTTGTAAAAAGGTAACTAGAGTCTTTTCAAAACCAATATTATATTTGTTTTCTTTGTGTAGCCGATTTCATGTTTTGTCTTTTTCCTATATTTGAAATCATTTCTTTAAAGAAGGTAACTAGAGTCTTTTCAAAACATATTATATTTGTTTTCTTTGTGTAGCCGATTTCATGTTTTGTCTTTTTCCTATATTTGAAATCATTTCTTTAAAGAAGGTAAATAGAGTCTTTTCAAAACATATTATATTTGTTTTCTTTGTGTAGCCGATTTCATGTTTTGTCTTTTTCCTATATTTGAAATCATTTCTTTAAACAAGGTAACTAGAGTCTTTTCAAAACACATTCTATTTGTTTTTTTTGTGTAGCCGATTTCATGTTTTGTCTTTTTCCTACTTTTAAAATCATTACTTTTCAAGTTGTCTTGTATATGATATAAGGTACAATTATTACATTTTGAAATTATGTCAAAATACCTTTTTCATAAAGGGTTGTAAGAAGGTACAATTATTTGTTTTCAAAAAGGAGCTTTTTAAACTATCGTATACTTTTATGAAATAGCTTTTATGAGTGAGTATGTAATATGCAATATGCATGCTTCTGAAGGTTCTGTTACAAATGACTCTAAAGAAGAAAAAAAATTTCAACTTGAGGAAGCCGATCTCTTTAGATAGTCTTTAGGAGTGCATGGCTCAACAAGCTTTTTCTTCAAGGAGTATGATTGCACCATAGTTGTACTTGAACAGGAGGTCTCCATCCTTTTTGAGTGAGATATCCTTGCATCAAATACTTGTTAGATATATGGCAAAATATATCCAGTCATTATATAACATTTTTCAAGAAGACATATTATCATATCATATGAAATCAAATAATACAGTGTATCATATTATGTGACATCAAAACAGAGTTTCTCAACATTCTCCCCCTTTTTGATGATGACAAAATATGCTCCCCCTGTCAAAAAGACATTATGCATAGAAATAATACTTATCATAATAATATTGAAAAAATGTTAAATACGAGTATTTTTCTCCAATAATAGAGACAGGATTTCTCCCCCTTTGTCATGGACAAAAATGAAGGGATGAGAGTAAGAGAGTTATCATAGACCAAAAAGTTATTACAGTAAAAAAGATAAATTATTACAGTCCAAAAATAAATGAGTTTATTCCGAAGGTGGAGAGGAGTGAAGTGAACGGTTGGCTGGATCCGACTGGAAGGTCTGTAGAGTTTGCTGCAACGAGGCTTGACGGCGAAGTATGCGATCCTGAGAACGCTGGACATCCATCAGTGCATATAAGTAATCAAAGTTGGATGTTGGAGCTTCTTCATCAGAGCCGGGAAGGTGCAGTGACCTTAGATTGAAGGAAGTAGCATCGAGGACCTGAGAGGGATGGAGGATAACTTCGTTTTGAAGGGGTACTTTGAAGTATTTTAAAATGGGAGTTATAAAACACCCGAAAAGAAGAGGCTGAAATTTTTGATAACGAATAAAAAGGTCGAAAAAAATGTTGGACCAGTTTATCGGAGTAGAAGAAAAAATTGCGTAGAGAAGGAGAGAGATTTTTCTTGGTACTAATCCCTTCCGTGGAGGCTTGGGATAGATATTGTGGAGAAGAATCTGGGCAAGCAGTTGAGCATGAGGTTGGAGATTCCTAATGTGCCAGGGAAGTTGTGAGCAGTTGGTGCAAAGAAGAATTTTTCGAAGTATCGACCGGTCGAGTGGTACTATGTTGTCTAGGTCTATGCCGGTGGAAGGAAGATTTAGAATACTGCCTAATGAGGAAGCATGAAAGAACATCAGGCGTCCGCGTACTTTGGTGGTGATGGTAGTTTGCTCATGATCAGAGGAAAAAATTGTGTAGAAGAGTCGGACGAGTTCGGGATAGTAAGCAGCTTGGTATGAAGATCCTAGTAAGTGTTTAAGTTCGGGGAGAGATCTTTCTAGGTCAAATAATACGAAGTCGTCGTAGTTAAACAATTTACCTTCATGAATTGGTCGAGAGCAAAGGGAGTTGTAGAAGTGAAATAGATCGGGATACCTTAGGTCGGCGGCAGTGATTACAGTATTTGAGGAGGAAGCCATGGCAAGAGCTTAGAAAGAACGAGCAAGAGAAAAAGACTTGGAAAGAGTAAGAGTTTGTAAGAGAATAGAGAAAATCGTGGGAATGAGATATGAATCAATCTAATAAATAGAAGAAGAAAAATAATGGTTATAAGAAATGAATGACATTGGAGGTGAAGGATTTTTAGATTTTAGTGGAAAGTGGAAATGCGCGAGTTGTAAAATAAGAGACTTGTGAATGACAAATCAAATCAATTTTGGAAGAAAGTGTATTATATTAGTATAGATATTAAGGACTTAGTTTCGAAATAATTTTTCTATATATGTAACAAATTTACTATGGGCAATCTTGTTAGATAGCGAGAAGAGTCATGAATTGAGTATGGAGTGTCATATTAAACGTAAGAGAAAGAATGATTCAAGAGTTTTTAAAGATTTTTGTGAAGATCATGAAGAATAGATAGAGAGTGAATAATGTTCTAATAAGAACAAACAACTTTTTCAAGAATTTACTTTATGTGAAAGCATTTCAAAATCGTGAAGAGGGAGTTTGGAATAGGACAAACATGAGAGTATGAGGAAAAGCAATAATTTCTTATTTAAGAAGTGTATATTTTGATATACGTGAAAGGAGTGTGAATAGATATAAAGGAGGGTGATACGGATATGTAAAGAAATAAGAGTGGTCATAAAGGACACCAATCACTTGAAGTTGGATAGGAGATGTATGACATAAAGTGGAGTTAAGGACAAGGTTTTAATGAATCTCGATTGGAGAGAGATATAAAATATATGAGAGAGTCATGGTCACAGATGAAAAGGTACTTCGTATAATGTAGAGAGAGAGAGAGAGATAAAAAGGTGATACAAATCGTACAAGTTTTTGAAAAGATAATTTTACAACACTTTTTCGTAAAAGATGTAAAGCATGAAGAGATGATAATAGATTGTTCTTAGGCTATGATATAATAGATGATATAGTAAAAAAAAAATAACGTGAAATATAACAACTTAAAAAGGTGGTTCAAGAGGATAATCAATTGAATTTTTCATGAAAGGCATTAATATTTTAGTGAAGTGTCTCGATAGGAGGAAAAGGAAGACATGATAGAAATAGAGTGTACGTAATATATGATATAACAAATGATATAGTAAAAATTATACGTAAAACATAACAACTATATCTTTAGAAGAAGGTAAAAAGAACCAAAAATAATCATTTGATTTTGACTAAAATTTGAAAAGCAAGATTTCTCATAAAATAATATGTTATCATGTTGAAGGTGAACCAACTTATCGTAAGAGAAGTTTTCACAAAAGGATAAAAATAATAAAGGAGTTATGAGATGAGTAATGTGAACAATGTCATGATAGCTTTTACTTTAATATAATTAGTTCTTATGGATATGAGTGAAAGAAAATAGGACAAGGAGTTATTATGGATGTGTACTTAAAAGATGACAAGTTGAAAGACATAAAGAATGTGTCTTATAAGAGTTTAGAGTATACGTGAAAATGGAAACCTAGTTTGACTAACAAAAAAAATCGATAAGAAGAAAAACCTTTTAAAATAAGATTTTAACATAACTTATAAGAAGTATTAATTTTAATAAGTGTGATTAATTTATAAGTCACTTAGTTTGCTTATTCCTAGTTCTCTTCTAATTCGTGTAAAGTCTTCATGTTTCAATGGTTTAGTGAATATGTCTGCTAACTGTTGATTAGTGGGGATAAATTCGAGTTTAATTATGTTGTTTAAGACTTGTTCTCTTAAGAAGTGGTGTCTTATTTGAATGTGCTTAGTTCGTGAGTGTAAAATAGGATTCTTAGATAAGTTTATAGCACTAGTATTATCACAGAAAATAGTTGTATTTTCAAAATTTAAACCAAAATCTTTTAAGGTTTGTTTCATCCAGATAACTTGTGTACAGGCTAGGATAGCAGCAATGTATTCGGCTTCAGTAGTTGATAAGGATACACAGTTTTGTTTCTTACTGAACCATGATACTAGTGAGTGCCCTAGCATATGACATGTTCCACTTATGCTTTTTCTGTCAGATTTACTTCCAGCAAAGTCAGCATCGCTGTATGAGATTAAATCAAATGTAGAGGATTTTGAATAGAATAATCCAAAATCAACTGTGTCTTTTAAATATCTCATTATTCTTTTTACAGCTTTAAGATGTGATTCTTTTGGATTTGACTGAAATCTAGCACACAAGCAAACACTGAACATAATATATGGACGGCTAGCAGTTAAATATAGTAGTGATCCTATCATACCTCGGTATACCTTTGTATCCATAGACTTACCATCTTCATCTTTGTCCAAAACAGTAATAGTGCTCATAGGAGTGGTTTTTGAAGCAGTTGAGTTCATGTTGAACCTCTTCAAAAGTTCACGAGCATACTTAGATTGATTGATGAAAACTCCATCCTTGGTTTGCTTAATATGCAGTCCAAGAAAGTAGTTGAGTTCTCCCATCATACTCATTTCGAATTCCTTCTGCATGGACTTAGAAAATTCTTCACAGAGAGTGCTGTTAGTAGATCCAAAGATGATATCGTCTACATATATTTGAACAATTAGGGTATGATTATTCACTATTTTCACAAATAATGTTGAGTCTGCTTTGCCTACTGAAAAACCAGTTTTTAATAGAAAGGTTTTGAGTCTGTAGTACCAAGCACGAGGTGCTTGTTTTAAGCCATATAAAGCACGTTTTAGTTTGAAAACATGATCTGGATATTGTTTATTTTCAAATCCTGGAGGTTGTTTTACATAAACTTCTTCACTCATAAAACCATTTAAAAAGGCACTTTTAACATACATTTGATATAATTTGAAATCCATATAGCTTGCATATGCTAAAAACATTCTAATAGATTCAAGTCTAGCAACAGGAGCAAATGTTTCATCAAAATCAATACCTTCCTCCTGATTGTATCCTTGAGCTACTAGTCTGGCCTTGTTTCTTATAACATTACCTGTTTCATCTAGCTTGTTTCTGAAGATCCATCTTGTCCCAATGATCTGATGATCTTTTGGTCTTGGTACAAGATCCCAAACATTGTTTCTTTGGAATTGATTCAGTTCTTCAGTCATGGCTAGCATCCAGAACTCATCGATGATGGCTTCATCAATCTTCTTTGGTTCAAGTTGAGAAATGAATGCCATATTTGCAATCCATTCTAGCTGAGCTCTAGTCTGAACCCCCTTTGTCAGGTCTCCCAAAATCTGCTTTTGAGGATGATCTTTGATATCGACAAATGTTTTTTGATGATCATCTTCATTAGACTTAGCTGTGTTATCTAAAAATAAATCTGTACTTTCAACATCATCATCGTTAGTTTGCTTATGAACAGATTGATCAATAGATTCACAGAAACTAACATGCATAGATTCTTCAATAGAATTAGAACTCTTATTGAAAACCCTGTATGCTTTACTATGACTTGAATATCCTAAAAATATGCCTTCAATAGATTTAGCATCAAATTTATCTAGGCTATCTTTTGTGTTTAGGATAAAGCATTTACAACCAAAGACTTTGAAATAGTCTATTCTTGGAGTTCTGTCATAGAATAATTCATAGGGAGTTTTATTTAATAAGGGTATAATGAGAACTCTATTTGTTATGTAGCATGCAGTATTAACAGCTTCTGCCCAAAAAGATTTAGCAAGATTATTGTGTTGGAGCATAGTTCTAGCAGATTCCTGAAGGGTTCTATTCTTTCTTTCTACTACACCATTTTGAGGTGCAGCTCTAGGAAAGGCAAAGTTATGAGAAATACCATACAAGTTACAAAAATTTACAAAAAGTTTATTTTCAAATTCTCCTCTATGATCACTACGGATTTTAACAATAGAACAAGATTTTTCATTTTGTAATTTTTTACATAAAATTTCAAATTGACAAAACATATCACTTTTGTTTTTCAAAAATATTACCCAAGTAAATCTTGAGTAGTCATCTACAATGACAAAAACGTATTTATTGTGATTATGACTAGCTAGTCTAGAAGGACCAAAGAGATCCAGGTGGAGAAGCTCTAGAGGTCTTTTGCTTGAAATGATATTTTTTGATTTAAAAGATGATTTAGACAGTTTTCCTAATTGACATGCATCACAAAAATAATCCTTTTTAAAAGATATTTTGGGTAACCCACGTACTAACTTATCTTTAGCTAATTTAGACATGTACTTAGAATTTACATGACCCATTCTCATGTGCCATAAATGTTGAGAGTCATTATTAGCTATGAGGCAATGTTCTGTGATGTTTTCTAGGTATAGTTCATATATATTATTTTTTCTTATACTTTTTAAGATAATATTGTCGTTGGTGTCTGCTATAAGACAAGCATTATGATTAAACCTAACATTATACCCTGTATCACACATTTGACTAATACTTAAAAGGTTATGTTTTAAGCCTTTAACCAGGAGAACGTCTTTGATAAGAGGTTTATCTATATTTTCAATATTACCAATACCTATTATCAAACCTTTGTTGTTATCTCCAAAGGTGACGGTTCCTCCTTCTTTTTTATGAAGAACAACAAAGAGGTCTGAATGTCTAGTCATGTGTTTTGAACATCCACTGTCTAGTATCCATTTGTTCTTCTTGTTTGGAGCCTGCAAATCATTAAGTAAAATTTCTTTTTGGTACCCAGTCGGGTCCCTTTTTGTTAGACTTTGGAACCCATATCCATTTAGATTTGGGTTTGTCTACAGCCTTAGAGGAGTTCAAGAAGTTAAAATTATAATACTCCTTTTTAGGATCAGAAGAACTTTTCACAAACGTGGTTTTTTGATTCATACAAGAAGGCTTGTTAAAATGAGAGTAGCCAATACCATTCTTGTAAAAAGACACTTTTTGAGAGGATAGGAGTTTATCTAAGTTCTCTTTTCCTTTAGTAAACTTGAAAACCGTTTTCATAAAGTTCTCAGTTTTACTTTTTAATTCTGAAATTTCCACTTGTAGATTTTTAGTTTTGGAACTGGTAGAAGAGATTTCAGAAGTAATAAGAAGATTTTTCTTTTGTAACTTAGAATTTTCAATACTGAGTTTTTCATTTTTCAAAATGAGCTCTAGATTCTCAGATTTTAGTTGTTTATTTTTTAGAATCGTTTTCCTTGACTCTTCAAAAAGTTCCTGAAAAGCATTTTGAAGTTCTTCAAAGAAGAAATCAAGAGATTCACTTACAGAGCTTTCTGCCATGAAGCACATGTTGGCGGTTTCTGCTTCATCATCATTTGACTCTTCACTGGTGGATGGTTCTGAATCATCCCATTGAGCATGCAGAGCCTTTTTCTTGAAGAACCTTTTCTTTGGTTCCTCAGTCTTGGATTTTCTTTTGAGAAGAGGACAATCACGTCTCAGGTGACCTGGCTTATTACACTGGTAGCACATAGAATCTTCTTTTGGGTCTTTTCTTTCTTTGTGCTTATTTGGAAGTCGGTTCCTTCTCATAAAGCGCTGGAATTTTCTGATGAGTAGTGCAATCTCAGTTTCTTTTTCTGAGTCCTCATCCTCCGAAAGGGCTGGGAAGGCTAGAGTTTTCTTCAAAGGTTGTTCTTCTTCCCTTCTTTCCTTCATGTGGACTTCATAGGCCATAAGATTGCCTATTAAATCGTCCAGAGTAAGTTTGGACAAATCTTGAGCTTCTTCAATAGCAGTAGTCTTTTTCTCCCAATCAGTTGTGAGAGATCTCAAGATTTTCTTCACCTTTTCTGTCTGAGAGTGGGTTACACCCAGAGATTTCAGATCGTTGGTGATGTTGGTGAATCTGGTGAACATCTCTGTGATGGGTTCATCTTTGTTCATTTTGAACAACTCATATTTTCTGACAAGAGATGAGTATTTGGCTTCTTTCACTTTGTTGGTTCCTTCATGAATAACCTCCAAAGAATGCCAAATATCATATGCAGATTCACATATAGATATTCTATTGAATTCATTCTGATCGATGGTACAATATAAGGCATTCATAGCCTTTGCATTTAGGTTTGCCATTTTCTTATCTTCATCAGACCATAAGTTATAGTCTGCGGAAGGAGATGTGTATGGATGCTCAACAATTTTTCATACAGCAAAATCTATGGATTTGAGAAATATAGCCATTCTGCACTTCCAGTATCCATAGTTGGAGCCGTTGAAGAAAGGAGGACGAGATGCGTGTTGACCTTCAATATCACGAGCATAAGAGGTAGATGCCATATGTGCTGGAAGACTTGTTATTTCGAAACCAGCAAACCTGCTCTGATACCAAATGAAATTCCACTAGAGGGGGGGTGAATAGTGAAATACGATGCAAGTTGATATAATAAAAAATAAAGCAATAAGGCACAACACAATAAACACAGGATTTATACCGGTTCGGTCAAAACCCTTACCTACATCCAGTCTTCAAGCAAACCACTTGAGCTTTCCACTATAACATCCGAGTCACCGGATAAATAGTACAACACCCTCTTCCTCAGAGGTCTTCTTCTCTCAACAGAGAAGGGGCACACCCTCTTCCACAGAGGTCTTCTTCTCTCAACAGAGAAGGACAACACCCTCTTACACAGAGGTCTTCTTCTCTCAACAGAGAAGGGCAACACCCTCTTTCTCAGAGGTCTACTTCTTTCAATAAAGAAGGAAAACAGTGAATAACAGAAAGTTACAATACTTCCTATAGAACCTTCAGGATGATATGAATGCACGAATGAAGGATTCTCAGAATGTTCTGTTTGTCACTCAGAAGATACTCTTTGTCAAAGAGTTATTTTTTACTTTTTCTCTTTCTTTTCTCTTTTTTTTTCTAGGCTCTCTTTCAAATATCGAATAGGTATTTTTCTTGTTATAAGCTCACTTGTCTAATCCATTCCCTTCTGTCTTGAATAGTTCATTTGAGTGTGTTTTTATAGCTTAAAAAAATAGTCGTTGGCTTTTTGAAATCGTAGCCTTTTTGAGATGTGAAATGTCATGTCATTTCAAAAAACATCTTTAGAGAAATTCGAGAAAGTCTTCTTTCCATAAAAGTAAAATATAGGGTACACTATGAAAGTGCACTAGGATCGAGGCAATGAGCACTAGAGGGGGGGTGAATAGTGCTTTTAAAACTTTCTGCGGAATATTGAAGGATTTTGCAAATCTCAAAGCAAACACACAAAGAACACAAGATTTTATCCTGGTTCGGTCAAACCCGACCTACATCCAGTCCCCAAGCTAAAACCCGCTTGAGATTTTCCACTATCAACCTTGTAAACTACAAGATCACACAGACCATAACCGGTCCCACTTTCAGTAACAATCCCACTGAAAGCAAACAACTCCTTTACACCAAGGAGTCCTTTTTACACAAAAGAAATAACAACTTACAATACAACCTATGAGCCTTCCTTTTGAATGCAAATGAGATGCAATTGGCTTTTGAGGTTGTTGAAACACTCTACTCACGAATTCACTATCTCTCAAAGTGATTTGAGTGAAAAACTAAGTGAAAATATCACGTGAGTGAGAAAATCAATACTTGACTGAATAAGAGTGAAAAGCAAGATTCAAATCGATTGAATTGTTGTTTTTGAGTGTAAAATGCACTCATATTTATAGTTAAAAGATTCCATACGTTGAGAGTATGAAAGGGTGTCAAAACGGTCCATTTCGAACGATCAAAACGTTTGAAAAATGAAAAGACACGCCTTTTTGAAGTTTCAGGAAAACAACAAAATTAGTCGACTGAAACATCAATTAGTCGACTAATAGTTAGTTATTAGTAGACTGACAGTTATCGTCGGTCGACTGATCTGTTAATCGAGCCGTTTGAAAATCTGAACTTTTGAAACTTAGTCGACTTGAGAAAAGTTAGTCGACTGATAATATCATCAGTAGACTGAAAAACCTTTTAGTCGACTGCTGCTAAAAACTTCTGAAAAACAAACATTCTGTTTGGTCGACTGATAAAAAGCATTAGTCGACTGCTGCTAAATTTTTAGAAAACACATGTTCTGTTCAGTCGACTGATAAAACCATTAGTCGACTGCTGCTAAATTTTCAGAAAACACATGTTCTGTTCAGTCGACTGATAAAACCATTAGTCGACTGCTGCTAATTTTCCAGAAAACAGACATTCTGTCCAGTCGACTGATAAAACCTTCGGTCAACTAATTTTACAAGAATGACTTTTTAGAAAATATGGCGCGAAAGGATTAGTCGACTGATAAGTCTATTGGTCGACTAATAAACATGAAATTTTAAAAAACGAGTTTTCTAAAAAGATTTTCAAAAGAGTTTCCTTTTGAAAAGTTTTTCTAAAGACTTTTAAGGTGAAATGCAACCTAAATATACACTCTAAGTAAGGCTCTTACAAAAATCTAAGACTTTTAATGAATTAAACATTTGCACACTAGTCTTCAAGGATTCTTCACTGAATTCTTCAATTTCTTCATAGCTTTAGCTGAAATGCAGTTGATTCTACTTGCTCATTATCAAAACCTTGTACTTGAAGTATCATGTATGGCTTCATTGTCGTAACACACTAGTCATTGTAATATTTTAGGTTATATATATTTTATGTAAAAAGTCTATTTCTTACAATACTACATTGAACGTTGGATTGTAGGTTGTCATGTGGTTTTGTCTTTATCCTAATTAATGATTTGTGGTACATAAGTACTTCTTTACTTTAAATGAGTGTAAGTACAATAAATGCTTTGAGATATTTATTTGTACATAGTCATGTCAAGAGTTTTCTTTATGTTGTGTTTTTCAAAGTCTACAGAGAGAATGAAGACTACAAGTAAGTCGACATTCTTGAGAAGGATATTTAACAAGGATTTCTTTACAGAAGGTATTTAATGGTATACAAAGAGAATGATGACTTCAAGTAAGTCGACATTCTATGAGTTTGTAAAAAGGTAACTAGAGTCTTTTCAAAACCAATATTATATTTGTTTTCTTTGTGTAGCCGATTTCATGTTTTGTCTTTTTCCTATATTTGAAATCATTTCTTTAAAGAAGGTAACTAGAGTCTTTTCAAAACATAATATATTTGTTTTCTTTGTGTAGCCGATTTCATGTTTTGTCTTTTTCCTATATTTGAAATCATTTCTTTAAAGAAGGTAAATAGAGTCTTTTCAAAACATATTATATTTGTTTTCTTTGTGTAGCCGATTTCATGTTTTGTCTTTTTCCAATATTTGAAATCATTTCTTTAAACAAGGTAACTAGAGTCTTTTCAAAACATATTCTATTTGTTTTCTTTGTGTAGCCGATTTCATGTTTTGTCTTTTTCCTACTTTTAAAATCATTACTTTTCAAGTTGTCTTGTATATGATATAAGGTACAATTATTACATTTTGAAATTATGTCAAAATACCTTTTTCATAAAGGGTTGTAAGAAGGTACAATTATTTATTTTCAAAATGGAGCTTTTTGAAACTATCGTATACTTTTATGAAATAGCTTTTATGAGTGAGTATGTAATATGCAATATGCATGCTTCTGAAGGTTCTGTTACAAATGACTCTAAAGAAGAAAAAAATCTTCAACTTGAGGAAGCCGATCTCTTTAGATAGTCTTTAGGAGTGCATGGCTCAACAATCTTTTTCTTCAAGGAGTATGATTGCACCATAGTTGTACTTGAACAGGAGGTCGCCATCCTTTTTGAGTGAGATATTCTTGCATCAAATACTCGTTAGATATATGGCAAAACATATCCAGTCATTATATAACATTTTTCAAGAAGACATATTATCATATCATATGAAATCAAATAATACAGTGTATCATATTATGTGACATCAAAACAGAGTTTCTCAACATTCTCCCCCTTTTTGATGATGACAAAATATGCTCCTCCTGTCAAAAAACATTATGCATAGAAATAATACTTATCATAATAATATTGAAAAAATGTTAAATACGAGTATTTTTCTCTAATAATAGAGACAGGATTTCTCCCCCTTTGTCATGGACAAAAAGGAAGGGATGAGAGTAAGAGAGTTATTATAGACCAAAAAGTTATTACAGTAAAAAAGATAAATTATTACAGTCGAAAAACAAATGATTTTATTCCGAAGGTGGAGAGGATTGAAGTGAACGATTGGCTGAATCCGGCTGGAAGGTCTGTAGAGTTTGCTGCAACGAGGCTTGATGGTGAAGTATGCGATCCTGAGAACGCTGGACATCCATTAGTGCAGAGAAGTAATCAAAGTTGGATGTTGGAGCTTCTTCATCAGAGCCGGGAAGGTGCAGTGACCTTAGATTGAAGGAAGTAGCATCGAGGACCTGAGAGGGATGGAGGATAACTTCGTTTTGAAGGGGTACTTTGAAGTATTTTAAAATGGGAGTTATAAAACACCCGAAAAGAAGAGGCTGAAATTTTTGATAACGAATAAAAAGGTCGAAAAGAATGTTGGATCAGTTTATTGGAGTAGAAGAAAAAATTGCGTAGAGAAGGAGAGAGATTTTTCTTGGTACTAATCCCTTGCGTGGAGGCTTGGGATAGATATTGTTGAGAAGAATCTGGGCAAGCAGTTGAGCATGAGGTTGGAGATTCCTCATGTGCCAGGGAAGTTGTGAGCAGTTGGTGCAGAGAAGAATTTTTCGAAGTACCGACCGGTCGAGTGGTACTATGTTGTCTAGGTCTATGCCGGTGGAAGGAAGATTTAGAATACTGCCTAATGAGGAAGCATGAAAGAACATCAGGCGTCCGCGTACTTTGGTGGTGATGGTAGTTTGCTCATGATCAGAGGAAAAATTTGTGTAGAAGAGTCAGACGAGTTCGGGATAGTAAGCAGCTTGGTATGAAGATCCTAGTAAGTGTTTAAGTTCGGGGAGAGATCTTTCTAGGTCAAATAATACGAAGTCGTCGTAGTTAACCAATTTACCTTCATGAATTGGTCGAAAGCAAAGGGAGTTGTAGAAGTGAAATAGATCGAGATACCTTAGGTCGGCGGCAGTGATTGCAGTGTTTGAGGAGGAAGCCATGGCAAGAGCTTAGAAAGAACGAGCAAGAGAAAAAGACTTGGAAAGAGTAAGAGTTTGTAAGAGAATAGAGAAAATCGTGGGAATGAGATATGAATCAATCTAATAAATAGAAGAAGAAAAATAATGGTGATAAGAAATGAATGACATTGGAGGTGAAGGATTTTTAGATTTTAGTGGAAAGTGGAAATGCGTGAGTTGTAAAATAAGAGACTTGTGAATGACAAATCAAATCAATTTTGGAAGAAAGTGTATTATATTAGTATAGATATTAAGAAGGACATAGTTTCAAAATAAATTTTCTATATATGTAACAAATTTACTATGGGCAATCTTGTTAGATAGTGAGAAGAGTCATGAATTGAGTATGGAGTGTCATATTAAACGTAAGAAAAAGAATGATTCAAGAGTTTTTAAAGATTTTCGTGAAGATCATGAAGAATAGATAGAGAGTGAATAATGTTCTAATAAGAACAAACAACTTTTTCAAGAATTTACTTTATGTGAAAGCATTTCAAAATCGTGAAGAGTGAGTTTGGAATAGGACAAACATGAGAGTATGAGGAAAAGCAATAATTTCTTATTTAAGAAGTGTATATTTTGATATACGTGAAAGGAGTGTGAATAGATATAAAGGAGGGTGATACGGATATGTAAAGAAATAAGAGTGGTCATAAAGGACACCAATCACTTGAAGTTGGATAGGAGATGTATGACATAAAGTGGAGTTAAGGACAAGGTTTTAATGAATCTCGATTGGAGAGAGATATAAAATATATGAGAGAGTCATGGTCACAGATGAAAAGGTACTTCGTATAATGTAGAGAGAGAGAGAGAGATAAAAAGGTGATACAAATCGTACAAGTTTTTGAAAAGAGAATTTTACAACACTTTTTCGTAAAAGATGTAAAGCATGAAGAGATGATAATAGATTGCTCTTAGGCTATGATATAATAGATGATATAGTAAAAAATTTTTTACGTGAAGTATAACAACTTAAAAGGTGGTACGAGAGGATAATCAATTGAATTTTTCATGAAAGGCATTAATATTTTAGTGATGTGTCTCGATAGGAGGAAAATGAAGACATGATAGAAATAGAGTGTACGTAATATATGATATAACAAATGATATAGTAAAAATTATACGTAAAACATAACAACTAGATCTTTAGAAGAAGGTAAAAAGAACCAAAAATAATCATTTGATTTTGACTAAAATTTGAAAAGCAAGATTTCTCATAAAATAATATGTTATCATGTTGAAGGTGAACCAACTTATCGTAAGAGAAGTTTTCACAAAAGGATAAAAATAATAAAGGAGTTATGAGATGAGTAATGTGAACAATGTCATGATAGCTTTTACTTTAATATAATTAGTTCTTATGGATATGAGTGAAAGGAAATAGGACAAGGAGTCATTATGGATGTGTACTTGAAAGATGACAAGTTGAAAGACATAAAGAATGTGTCTTATAAGAGTTTAGAGTATACGTGAATATGGAAACCTAGTTTGACTAACAAAAAAAATTGATAAGAAGAAACACCTTTTAAAATAAGATTTTAACATAACTTATAAGAAGTATTAATTTTAATAAGTGTGATTAATTTATAAGTCACTTAGTTTGCATATTCCTAGTTCTCTTCTAATTCGTGTAAAGTCTTCATGTTTCAATGGTTTAGTGAATATGTCTGCTAACTGTTGATTAGTGGGGATGAATTCGAGTTTAATTATGTTGTTTAACACTTGTTCTCTTAAGAAGTGGTGTCTTATTTGAATGTGCTTAGTTCGTGAGTGTAAAATAGGATTCTTAGATAAGTTTATAGCACTAGTATTATCACAGAAAATAGTTGTATTTTCAAAATTTAAACCAAAATCTTTTAAGGTTTGTTTCATCCAGATAACTTGTGTACAGGCTAGGCTAGCAGCAATGTATTCGGCTTCAGTAGTTGATAAGGATACACAGTTTTGTTTCTTACTGAACCATGATACTAGTGAGTGCCCTAGCATATGACATGTTCCACTTGTGCTTTTTCTGTCAGATTTACTTCCAGCAAAGTCAGCATCGCTGTATGAGATTAAATCAAATGTAGAGGATTTTGAATAGAATAATCCAAAATCAACTGTCTTTTAAATATCTCATTATTCTTTTTACAGCTTTAAGATGTGATTCTTTTGGATTTGACTGAAATCTAGCACACAAGCAAACACTGAACATAATATCTGGACGACTAGCAGTTAAATATAGTAGTGATCCTATCATACCTCGGTATACCTTTGTATCCACAGACTTACCATCTTCATCTTTGTCCAAAACAGTAATAGTGCTCATAGGAGTGGTTTTTGAAGCAGTTGAGTTCATGTTGAACCTCTTCAGAAGTTCACGAGCATACTTAGATTGATTGATGAAAACTCCATCCTTGGTTTACTTAATATGCAGTCCAAGAAAGTAGTTGAGTTCTCCCATCATACTCATTTCGAATTCCTTCTGCATGGACTTAGAAAATTCTTCACAGAGAGTGCTGTTAGTAGATCCAAAGATGATATCGTCTACATATATTTGAACAATTAGGGTATGATTATTCACTATTTTCACAAATAATGTTGAATCTGCTTTGCCTACTGAAAAACCAGTTTTTAATAGAAAGGTTTTGAGTCTGTCATACCAAGCACGAGGTGCTTGTTTTAATGCATATAAAGCACGTTTTAGTTTGAAAACATGATATGGATATTGTTCATTTTCAAATCCTGGAGGTTGTTTTACATAAACTTCTTCACTTATAAAACCATTTAAAAAGGCACTTTTAACATCCATTTGATATAATTTGAAATCCATATAGCTTGCATATGCTAAAAACATTCTAATAGATTCAAGTCTAGCAACAGGAGCAAATGTTTCATCAAAATCAATACCTTCCTCCTGATTGTATCCTTGAGCTACTAGTCTGGCCTTGTTTCTTATAACATTACCTGTTTCATCTAGCTTGTTTCTGAAGATCCATCTTGTCCCAATGATCGGATGATCCTTTGGTCTTGGTACAAGATCCCAAACTTCATTCCTTTGGAATTGATTCAGTTCTTCAGTCATGGCTAGCATCCAAAACTCATCGATGATGGCTTCATCAATCTTCTTTGGTTTAAGTTGAGAAATGAATGCCATATTTGTAATCCGTTCTAGCTGAGCTCTAGTCTGAACCCCCTTTGTCAGGTCTCCCAAAATCTGCTTTTGAGGATGATCTTTGATATCGATAAATGTTCTTTGATGATCATCTTCATTAGACTTAGCTGTGTTATCTAAAAATAAATCTGTACTTTCAACATCATCATCGTTAGTTTGCTTATGAACAGATTGATCAATATATTCATAGAAACTAACATGCATAGATTCTTCAATAGAATTAGAACTCTTATTGAAAACCCTGTATGCTTTACTATGACTTGAATATCCTAAAAATATGCCTTCAATAGATTTAGCATCAAATTTATCTAGGTCATCTTTTGTGTTTAGGATAAAGCATTTACAACCAAAGACTTTGAAATAGTCTATTCTTGGAGTTCTGTCATAGAATAATTCATAGGGAGTTTTATTTAATAAGGGTATAATGAGAACTCTATTTGTTATGTAGCATGCAGTATTAACAACTTATGCCCAAAAAGATTTAGCAAAATTATTGTGTTGGAGCATAGTTCTAGCAGATTCCTGAAGGGTTCTATTCTTTCTTTCTACTACACCATTTTGAGGTGCAGCTCTAGGAAAGGCAAAGTTATGAGAAATACCATACAAGTTACAAAAATTTACAAAAAGTTCATTTTCAAATTCTCCTCCATGGTCACTACGGATTTTAACAATAGAACAAGATTTTTCATTTTGTAATTTTTTACATAAAATTTCAAATTGACAAAACGTATCACTTTTGTTTTTCAAAAATATTACCCAAGTAAATCTTGAGTAGTCATCTACAATGCTTTATCATATGTAAAACCTTTAGAGTCATATGTAACAGAACCTTCAGAAGCATGCATATTGCATATTACATGCTTTATCATACAAGCCACTCATTCACAAAAGCTATGTTTCATAAAAGCATACAATATTTTCAAAAAGCTCCTTTTTGAAAACTAATTCATGTACCTTCTTACAAACTTTTATGAAAAAGGTATTTTGACAAGATATAATAGCTCATGATTTCAAAAGCATTAATGGTACCTTCTAACATGCATTTATGAATAAGATAACTTGAAAAGAAATAAAAAGTAATGATTTCAAGTATGTAAGGAAAAGACAAACATAAAAATCAGTTAGTTGAACTAACAAAGAAAACTAATATTATTATAATATGTTTAGAAAAGACTTAAGTTACTTTATACAACTCAAGAATGTCGACTTACTTAAAGTCATCATTCTTTCTGTAAAACATTAAATACCACATAAAAAAAATAACTTTTTAGAAATGACTATTTTAACCCCACTCAAGAATATCGACTTGCTTAAAGTCTTCATTCTCTTTGTAGACATTAAATAACACATCATAAGGTATTTTGAGATATGACTATTTACAAATAATGAACTCAAAGCATTTATTGTACTTACACACATTTAAGTCAAGAAGTGACGATTTCTAATAAAATACTAATGTACTACAAATCATTAATTTGAATAAAGACAAAACTGCATGATGATTTACAAACCAACGTTCAATGTACTACAAGTCATTTAATAGACCTTTTACAAAACATATCACATCTAAAATACTACAATGAATAGTCTACTCCAAAGTATTACACTTATGGAAAAAAGACCTTTTCGAAATAGCAATATAGTACACAAAGGTGTTTTTGAAATGACTTGACATCTCAAAAGGACAATCATTCCAAAAAGCAACGACTATTTTTTAAAGCTATATATACACTAACAAAATAATATTTCACAGGGGACATGTGAGCATACAACGAGAAAAATTCCTATTCGATATTTTTGAAAGAGAGCCTTGAAAAAGAAAGAGAAAAAGTCAAGAATAGCTCTTTGACAAAGAGTATCTTCTGAGTGAAAAGAACAGAACAATCTGAGAATCCTTCATTCGTGCATTCATATCATTCTGAAGGTTTTATAGGAAGTATTGTAACTTTCTGTTATTCACTGTATCCCTTCTTTGTTGAAAGAAGAAGACCTCTATGAAAGAGGGTGTTGTCCTTCTTTGTTGAAAGAAGAAGACCTCTGTGAAAGAGGGTGTTGTACTTCTTTGTTGAAAGAAGAAGACCTCTGTGAAAGAGGGTGTGTTCCTTCTCTGTTGAGAGAAGAAGACCTCTGAGGAAGAGGGTGTTGTACTATTTATTCGGTAACTCGGATGTTATAGTAAAAGGCTCAAGTGTTTTGCTTGGGGACTGGATGTAGGTCAGTAACTCGTCCGAACCAGTATAAATCATGTGTTTTATGTGTTGTGTCTTATTGCATTTAATTTTTTAAATTATCGATCTATTTCATATTTCACTATTCACCCCCCCTCTAGTGGAATTTCATTTGGTATCAGAGCAGGTTTCTTCCTTTCTTCATGTTTATTCCTTTCTTCATTTCTACTTCCCCTTTCCTGTTTATCCCTCCATAAGAGCACCCCTTGTGATGTTGAATTGCTTATTGCAATGTCAACCCACGAATGTGCGATATCATCAGGAACGATGGCACTCCAACATTGATTTTTCCTTGCCAAATTCCCTCGATTTCATGTGAGCTTTCATGATTTTTTGAGTTCCGACTCGGACTTCCTATCGGATTCAACGCTGTGAACACCCCAAAATTTTCAAAGATTTGCAAAAAATGACCCTTTTGCCCCTGACCCCATTTTTCTGAGAAAATCAAAGCTAATTTTCAGTTATTCTTTGGATTTTCTGGATCAAATTTCATTCAAAATCAATTTCGGAGCTGAACCCAGTGCTTTAAATCCATATTTCCTCAAAATCTGGATCCAAACGCATTTTCTGAAGAAATTTCCCCAAAACTAGCTTTTACTTCTCAGAAAAATTCCTTCTTGTAAATATTTTTTACAAAAACACAAAAAAAATTAGTTTTAATCTTTGTTTTCTCACAAACTTTAGGATTTTATTCTAAAAATACAAAAAAATTGAAAAATAACACAAGAAACCAAAAAAATTGGAAAAACTATGAGAAAAAGCAAATGATTTTGAGCCTTTTTTAATTTAATTTTTTTCTAAAAGCCTCGAGAGCCCCCTCTTTGCAAAATATCGAAAGTTAGAAGGGCTCCTCCGTAAGAAACTCTTTTTAGGGTTCCAAACTTTGAGATCAAATTCAAAGTTTAAAATTCAACTTGATTCATTTTATAAAATTCCAAATTCAAGTTCAAAGTCCAATTTGACTTTGAAAATCATTCTCAAAATCAATTTTGAAATTCCAAAAATCCAAAGTTAGATCCTAATCTCCACTTGGATCCGAATTTTCCACTTATAAATCTCTACTTTTTGGATCTCAGACTTCAGATCCAAATCCATCTTAGGATCCAGATTCCAATTCTACATTGGATCTCAGATTACAGATCCAAAATCCATTCTAGGATCCAGATTCCTAATTCTACTTTGGATCTCAAACTTCAGATCCAAATTCATTCTAGGATCCAAAACCCAATTCTACTTTGGATCTCAGACTTCTGATCCAATTCCATTTTAGGATCCAAAATCCAACTTCACTTTGGATCTCAGACTTCAAATCCAAATCCATTTTAGGATCCAGAACCCAACTCTACTTTGGATCTTAGACTTCAGATCCAATGCCATTCTAGGATCCAGAATCCAACTTCTACTTTGGATCCCAGATTTTGGATCCAAATCCACTTTAGAATCCAGAACCCAATTCTATTTTTCGGATCTCAGACTTCAAATCCGAATCCATGTTAGGATCCAGAACTTATTCTACTTTGGATCTCAGACTTCCGATCCAATTCTATTTAAAATTCAGAATCCAATTTTCATCTTGGATCCTAGAGTTCAAATCCAATTCCTGTTTCCAGGTTCTAAATCCAGAATTCGATTTTGAACTTTATTTAGAATCCAGACTTTGGATTCAAATTCCATCTTGAAATTTCAGATTTCAAAATCAACTTCTATTTCCAATTCCAATCCTTAAATCCAATTCCATTTCATCCTAACTTTCAAATCAATCCCATCTTTTCCAAATCTATTTATATTTCCTAAATTTCCTTCTGATTTCAAAACTTCAAAGCTAGAATTCAATTCAAACATTCATCCAAATTCAAAATTCTCAATTCAAAGTCCATTTATGACTTTGAAATTTCCTTTCTTCTCCTTTTATCTCAAATTCAAAATCATTCCTTTCAAAATCTAGATTTATTTTCCCTAGCTCTGATTATTTCAAAAAAAAAAAACTTAGAACTTTAATCTTAGGTTCTAAGTTAGAAACCATTTCTTCACTCTACTATCAAATTCATCTCAGAAACACTTGAAATATTTCAAAACATTTTCAAAAAGAGCATACATCTTTGCATTCGCACAAGCATGATTCTTTGTGCATTTAGACTTAGGATAAATTCCTAGATAATTTTTTAGCAAAGCAAAAGGCATAAAATTCGACCCTTGGTTCGATTACCCCTGGTAAAGGTGCCAGGAACGGTCGAACCTCGTACCGACGAGCGGATCCCGTCTCCCAGTTTTCCCGCAAATATTTCAAAAATGGAGGCGAGTTATTTTTTTATTTTCAAAATTAAGGTCAAGTGAGACCCCGCAAAAGAGTTCCTCTTCTCTCTATTCTTTTCTCTTCTCTTTTCTCTTCTTTTCTTTCTTCTATTTTCTCCCTTCAAAAAGGAGGAAATAGAGGTTGGAAAGGGAAAAGACAAGGAAGAGAGAGAATATTATGAGAGAAAAAATTTTGCGATGATCACAAACGCTCGTGTTGGAACCGATCATTCCTGTGAAAATTTGAGTTCTCAAAACTCGATTTTTTCCATTCTTTCTCTTATTTTGAAAAACTGGGTTTTGACTCGGGTTTTCCCCTTTTATCTTCCATTTTTACGATTTTCGAGTTCCGACTCAAATTTTCCCCTTGTTGATCCAATAATCGTATTGGACCAAAGTTCTCCTTGCCTTTCCTTTCAAGTTAAGGGACAAACCTGAACTTCCCCTTCAGGATAAGGGATAATCCTGAAGCACCAACCCAGCGCTCGTACTGGGGCATTTTTTTGAAATCCAATGCTCGTACTAGTGTATTTGTCAAAACCCAGTGCTCGTACTGGTACATCTTCAAGTCCAGTGCTCGTGCTGATACATCTAGTGCTCGTGCTAGTGTCACATTGACTGGTCAGTTAGCTCTCCAGGTTCAGTCTTTGTACTAACCAATCATCAACAATTCAACCTCTAAATTCTCAAATTCAACCTTCGGGTTATCATTTTGTCAAAAATCAATCATTTTCTCTTGCGAAGGACCCTCTTTCGGGAGAGTTCGAGGAAGCTCATTCCTTTCGCATGCAACCATCTTTCGTTTGTAAGAACCCTTTTCCAAGGAGAGTTTGAAGGGACTCATTTTCTTCGCGAACAGTTTGCAAAACAACAACCAACTTTACACAAAAGAACCCTTTTTCCAGGGAGAGCTTCGACGGAAGCTCATTTCTTTTGTGGCCCCCGTTTTTCTCATCTTTGGCCAACCCCTTCACAGAGGACCCTCTTCTAGGGAGAGTGTGATGGACTTGTTCATCTGCGATACTTTCTCAACTTTGTTTTTTCGGCCACCTTTCCATAAGAGAAGCCTAGAGACAGAGAGTTTTGACGAAAACTTAATTTCTCTTCGAAAGTTCTGTTTTGCAAATACCTCCTCTTTGGGGAAGAGAGGAGTATTTCCAACTTCCCATTCAGGTAAGGGCTAAGCCTGAGTCTCTCTTTTTGGGGAAAAAAGAGAGGAGAATTTTGTTATGGACATGTCGATTCGATATCAAGCAATTACGTTTATCGAGGATTTCAAGAATATTTTGCCAATTTGCTATCAAAAGTCATTGTTGATCTCAAAGTTTTCATCACATAAAGAATTTCCTCCAACTACCTGTAGTATTATTTCTAAAAGAGCAAGACTTTTATGAAATAAGAACGAAATTCAAGCTTTTTCTGTTGGTCAACCAAGAGGATGAAGAAAAATCTTCGATATGACCGGCAAAGGAAACATTCAATGATGTTGAAAAGCCATAAGTGAACTGATATTGATCATAGCTATGGCACATTCTCAAAGATCATTCTTTTGGCAGTAAGACAGTGGAAATATCTTGGGCAGTAAAAAAGAACCTACCCAATCCATATTTCCTCAGTCATCCAAGCTGCAATCAAATATCCGCAAAAGGGATCTCTCAATTGTCGTCAAGATGAAGACGAATATGCGAGCTAGACCCCCAGGGCCAAAGAAGATTTGGATCATCTCCGAGATGAAGGAGTTTGTGATGGATCCTTTCAGGGAACGTTCGGAGCACCGTCAAGATGAAAGCAACTGCAATGAACCTCCCAACAAACCCTAAAAGATATTTGATTTCTGCTAACATCCAAAGATTGTGACCAATGAACCAATGACATCAAGCCTAATTCCTGAGAAAGAAAAGAAGAATCGGAGCATCTCCAAGATGAAGGAGTTTGTGACGTACCCTTCCTCGAAAAAAAAGAAGAGAGAGAAAAAGTCAGGACATGTCCAAAATGAAGGATGATGTAAAAAACCCAAGAAAGCTCCATGACTCAAAAGAGTACGAATAGATCATCATGGGAAAAACACCCAGGATATCAAACTGCTCGAAACTGCCAGGAATCTTCTTTATCCATGTGAATTTCTTTTTATCAATATCTTTTTCACCCAATTGCTTTTATGAAGCTAAGAATGTTTCCTCTCTTTTCATATCAAGAAAATTGATGTCCTTCTTGAAGAAGCTCAACAACAATAAATTTGAATTTGACTCTTGATTCTACAGAGTTAGCCCCATTGGAGTTAATACTCTAGGTAGAAAGAGGTGATATTTTCACACATATATGCACAATTCAATCACTCTGAATCAACTGCAATTTTTGGCATCTTATTGGCAATATTTTCTAGTTATCCCAACATGAAGTGTGAACTTGATGTTCGTCTTGACGTATCCTGACATCATCCCTCATTAGGACTGAAAAGTCCTTTCGTTCTGTCTGATCCGAGCGCTCTCAGATCTGCACACTTTCTTGTGTTCCCCGCTGTCCCACCATAGGCAGTTCCCGCTCAGGATAAGGGTTAAACCTAAACTTTCTACAAAAAGTTTGTTATTGTCAAAAGCTATTTTCAGTCTCAGCAATGAGACGCCCAAGAACAACCCCTTTTCAAGCTTTAGGGACCCCCATTTTCATCCTTTTGCAAACCCCTCTTGGACTTGTTATGCGAAGTCTAGAGGTTCATCACAGTTTCCTCGCTTCTCGAGGATTCTGTATCCATTCAGACTAAGGATTAAACCTGTTACCTCGCTCCTTGAGGTATCACCCAAGCCTTCTGCGATAGGTCATCTGTTTTTAAAAGCTGATTTAGTCTCAGCAATGAGACGCCCCAGATCATCCCTTTTCCAAGCTTTAGGGAATCCCTTGTTTTTCTCTTCTTGCATAACCCCTTTTGGATTTGTTCGTCTAAATTCCGCAGGTCCCATCATGGACTCTTCATCCGAGATTCCGTATGGTCGCCTCTTTCAGGTTAAGGGTTAAGCCTGAACCTCGCTATCTTTCGTTCAGGTTAGGGTTAAACCTGAATCTCGTTTCGACTAGATATCCTTTCTAGTCCCATCACGGTTTCTTCACCCGAGGATTTCGTATCATCCCCACTCAGGTCAAGGGTAAAACCTGAATCTCATTTTGTCGATGTATTTCTTCCTGTCCCATCACGGTCTCTTCGTTTGAGGGCTTTGTATGGTCATCCCTTTCAGGATAAGGGTTAAGCCTAAACCTCGTTTCATAAGGTATCTTCCGTTCAGGTTTGGGTTAAATCTGAGCCTCATTTCGATGAGGTAACCCTCCTAGTCACATCATGGTTTTCCCCTGCAAAGGAATCCATGCTCTTTGTATATCCATCCAGAAAAGGGTCATATTTCGAATTTCATCTCACGAGGCATTTCTCTAAAAAATGTCCCATCGAGGTCCACTTATATTCCTTTCCCCATCCAAATTATCTTGATCTATCTTCGTCCTATCCAGGTTAAGGGCTAAATCTGAGTCATTCCAAAAGGCTGATCTTGTCTCACCCACGAGACTTGATCAAAATTCTTATCTTTCACCAGTTTGGGATCTTTACCCAAAGTCCCATCACGATTTCATCATTTTTTATTATTCAGTTATACCATTTTCGAGGATTTCGTCCCCCAGAACCATTCAGGATAAGGTTTTAAGCCTGAAAAGCCATGTCTTCGAAGTAATTCTTCCACACCCAGTTCAGGTTGGCTAACTGAGGCATTTTTCAAAATTTAGAGTGTTTCTTTTCCACTAAACTTGACTTTCAACCAACTTAATAGCAAAGAGGGGCACCTGTGAACACCCCAAAATTTTTAAAATATTATAAATATCCCCTTTTTGCCCCTGATCCCATTTTCTAAGTAATTGAGTCAGTTTTAAATCTAAATTCCAGTTTATTTCTCAAATTTACTGGAATCAAATCAATTTTCTATATCTGACTCGATTTCGGATCCGGATCCATTGCCAAAATCCAAATTTGAGCATCATTGTCTAATTTTCAAATTGAAACTACAAAAATACCAAAAATAGTTTTTGAATGGCTCGAACAGTCCATCTGGCATCCGTTTGGATTCATTACTCAATATTCCTCAATTCGAGGTTAAAAACTCAAAAATCTTCTAAAATTTTGAATCCAAACTCATTTTCTGAAGAAATCAAAACCGAAATTTTTAGAAAACCCGCTTTTTGTAAATTTTTATCAAAAAATACAAAAAATATAGTCTTGTCTCTCATATTGCTTAGGTTTTAGGGTTTTATTTCCAAAATGACAAAAAAATCAGAAAAGACTGAAAAAAAAAGAACAAAAAAAAAATCAAAAGAGTAAAATTGTGGAAAAATGATTTTTATAAGAAACCCGTTTTTAGAAAAGTTTTCTTTAGAAGACCCTTTTTGGAAAATTTGGGAAAAACCCCTTACAAACCTCAAAGAGTCGAGTTAGGGTTTTTGGACCCTCTCTCTTCTCTCTCCATGGCGCTCCTTTCCCTCCCGCGCTACCCTTTGGAAACATCCATCTACCGCCCGATCATTTCATCGCCAACCACTCTCCATGTGCCTTCCTCTCCCGTCCATCTCTAACAGAAACCCTCACTTCCAGACCCTTCCTCCCCTCTCTATAAAAGGAGCGCAAGGGGAAGGGAGCGGGGCATCAAGTTCCTACCCCTCAATCTCTTCTCTCGATCAATCCTTATCGGCCTTCCTTCACCTCCCAGCTCTTCCCGTCAATCAAGGAAAACCTGCAGCATAGTAAAGCAAGCCTACTCCTCTTTTTCTGGTTGATCGAAGGAATCCTTCATCTCCAACTTCCAGAAAAACTCCAGTCGACCCCAGCAGAAATTCGGTAAGAACCTCTTTCTCTCCTTTTGCTTCTTCCGTAAATTTGCCTCTTCCATCATTTTTTTTCTTTTGGGTATTTTCTTTTCGTTTTTTTTATAAAGCAAACATCATAATATCGGTCTGCCTATAGCAGCCTCGATTCATGTTTTGCGATAAAAATTTAACCCCTTGCTGGGTTACATCTCTCCTGCAGTTACCTCATGTAACTTTTTTTTCCTTCTTTTTTTCATGTTCTTCTAGCCGTTTTTGTTCTAATCCCTACTGGTATTATAGATTTTGACACTTGATTACCTGTTTCCATTATCATTAAATGGTAGATTTGCTTTAGCATCATCCCCCATGGTGTTGATACTATTGAGTTCTTTGCATTTCAGATGAATGGTGATTAATTTCATGAATTTTCTCTGTGCTCATCCTTCATTTATCTGAATTTATTCGGTGTGAAAAGGATCTTGAATAGACATCTCAATGTCTATCTTTTTCCTGATAGTTTAAGCATCAATCGACCACCATGTGTTTGAAGATGCATTCGTTAAAAGAGGCAATAACATGTTCTGCTAGAACATCTTCAAGAAATCACCAAGGTCGATTCCCCTGGACCTCTATGAGTAAAAAAAAAAAAAATCTGAATGCTCATCGGTTATGAAATTAGTAAGTGATGGTGGTCACTTCGCATAAACTGGATCGTTAGACAAATGCAGTTAAAGAACAGGGGATCATTAAGGAGTTATCCATTCAATATGGTGGTACTTCATTTTTTTTATCTTTGATTGTCAATATGATCATAACTTACACTTTGGGTGCTAGCTCATATATTGGTTGGAGAATATCTTCATGCAGAGAAAACTTTAGTTAAGTCGAACGATTGCTACTTGCCCATGCCTTGTTTCTGATTATACATCTGCGATTTAGAATTCAGCATTGCATATGTTGGGAAATTTTATTTTAGCACCATGGAAGCAGGTCATCTAATATAAAGGCTGAAAGTGTAGCTCAGTGTTTTGGGAGCTTAACCCTGGGGTCCCATCTATTCGCCCTTCCTGCTGGGACATGGTTCTGAAATATTTGATTTCTGGGTAGGATGACATGCAAGCTAGAGCAAATCATCTGATGGCAAATGAGCCTTTCATCCAGATCGTTGAGCAGTTCACTATAAATGTGTGGTTGATAGCCGAATCCCCCTCTGTACAAGATCCAAAGGAGCATCCACGCTTCAGTTTGCGCTAGGGATGACGCTCATGAAGTCTGAATCTAGGCAGCTCACTCAGGAAGTTTTGAAATCATCATTATACCTTGATTTATGAAGATTGCTCAGATAATTATTTGAATGTGTGTGTTAGTTGTTTATGGGGGATCTCCTGTTTATCTTCCACCATGATTATTTGTTTATTTCTCTCTGTTTGATTCATGCCATCTACAGCATCACTTAAGCACTTCATAATCTTCACTCTCATTTATCTGGTTACTGTATGTCACAGCCTAACATATTCATACACCGATTATGCTGGTAACGGCTTTTATTCAGCACAGTCCCTGTTTTCTCTCTATTGACGTCCCTAGAGGTGCCAAATCGTTCCTCTCTGACTGAAGAATAATAAGCAAAATTGTGCCTACACGCCCAAAATCTATGTGCTGGGTATATCTTATAGCCCTAACCTCTCACTGTGGGTACATTTCCTTAATGCTCATCTCACTGTAGGCATGTTCACTAAATTAATTTCATTATATGCATGTTCATTAATGTTCATTCCACTGTGTACACATTCATTATGCCTACCTCATTACATTCTACTTAGCACATATCATTTTCATGGTAGCTGGCTGTACATAACAACTTGTTGCATGTGTGTTATACTATGTGGCATGTCGCCCCATTACACTTCTTGCATCTCACCACATCACCTTCCATTACATTGCAACACTATTCACCTCTATGTCACCTGTACATTACCTGTATATCTCAGCTTTTAGTCATTGGCACACTAGTCAATTGCATGCCAAAAACCCACTACATTGTTATATTAATCTGTATATAAACACAATCATTGCCACATTATAATATTAATTCCATTCTCATTCATCTGCATGAGCACCTGTATTCTCATATGTCCTTTCACAAAAAAAAAGAAAGAGAGAGTCAGAATGAATACAGTTAGCAAAACCATGTTCCTTGTTTAAGCATGCCAGGTTGACCTGTTTAGTTGTCTTCTAGTGAAATTTTGGTGCCAGCTGAAAGCCATACCTTGGGAGAGGGCCCAGATATGTCTCCAAAATCAACAGAACTCTGCCAATGAATGATCACTATATTGTTTAATCAGTGTTATAGAAATTCTTTTCTTTTTTTATATATATCACTTCTGAAAATGATATCTTGAAGCATGATGAAATTTATTTCTTCTTCTTTATCCTTGTCATCTGTTAGGAATTGTATCTCTTTATTAAATCCTGTTTCTTTACTAGATAAGATTTATTAGGGGTCGAAAATCCTATTAGCAGTGGAGAAGCCTGTTACATTGGTATTAGTTGCCTAATCCCCAGACGTGTATGTCTAAAATTCAGCCTTCTAAGGAAGAGATGCACCAGCTGTATTGGCATCCACCATATGTTTGTTGTATGTTTTATGAGATGAGGGGAGTCATTGGTAAAATCCTTGTTAGAATCTTCTTTGCTGACGTAAAAAAAACAGTAAAAACACTACTAGACTGCTGTGGAGACACAAATTTCCTCTGCTGATGTGGTTTTGCTCCCAATTATTTGTAATGCCAACTATGAATCACTGTAACTTTTTCTCTCTTTGTTATGATAGTTCATTCTTGAACTATCATAACTATCATTTTTATCATTCTTTTACAGTGGTTCACAGGGAACCACTGTAACTTTTTCTCTCTTTGTTATGGTAGTTCATTCTTGAACTATCATAACTATCATTTTTATCATTCTTTTACAGTGGTTCACAGGAAACCACCGTAACTTTTTCTCTCTTTGTTATGGTAGTTCATTCTTGAACTATCATAGCTATCATTTTTATCATTCTTTTACAGTGGTTCACAGGGAACCACCGTAACTTTTTCTCTCTTTGTTATCGTAGTTCATTCTTGAACTATCATGGCTATCATTTTTTATCATTCTTTTATAGTGGTTCACAGGGAACCACCGTAACTTTTTCTCTCTTTGTTATGGTAGTTCATTCTTAAACTATCATAACTATCATTTTTATCATTCTTTTACAGTGGTTCACAGGGAACCACCGCAACTTTTTCTCTCTTTGTTATGGTAGTTCATTCTTGAACTATCATAACTATCATTTTTATCATTCTTTTACAGTGGTTCACTGGGAACCACTGTAACTTTTTCTCTCTTTGTTATGGTAGTTCATTCTTGAACTATCATAGCTATCATCTTTATCATTCTTTTACAGTGGTTCACAAGGAACCACTGTAACTTTTTCTCTCTTTGTTATGATAGTTCACTCTTGAACTATCATAACTATCATTTTTTTTACAATGGTTCACAGGGAACCGATGTAGCTTTCTCTCTCTTTGTTATGATAGTCCCTTTTAAGAGCTATCATAACTATCATTCTTTGTCATTCTTTTACTGTGAATCACAAGAAGTCACTATTCCCATAATAAGTTCGTCACGAGCTGCTATGGCCATTTTACTTCATGATGGTTCATTTCAGACTTGCCTGGCCCTTGCCTTCACTCATTGCATACAGATGTTCATTTAACTATGGCATTGCTTATATATATATATACATATTCCTATATATATGTGCATTTTCTAACAAATGCAGGGTAGGCCATATGCCTTTCTCATTCAAATATGAGTAAAGCATCTTGTGTAAGATTTTGAATAGTCATTTACATTCACATTTTAAATTTCCTTTTGTGCGAATTATATCTTGCAGGAACATGAGAAAAGCTTGAAATTAATAATTTTTGATGTTTTCGATTCCAGTATTGTAATAAGCTAGATATTAATGAAAATTCTACATTTCCAGTCTTAGATTAGAATGGATGAGCATGTAAATAACATTTGTTTCATTATTTTTCTTTGTTTCTAAAAACTCACAAATGGGAACACGAATGACACGTGCACCATTGTAATAGGAGGTGATTAATCCTAAGTTGATGATTTGCATCAATGGCCATAGTCAGGATGTGAACAAAACTTAGGATTTTCATCTTTTGTAGAATAACATTGGATCCGCACTGGATCCTCTTCAAAAATCATCATATTTGTAAAATATTTTTTTCTTTTATTAGGGTATAATTTAAAATTAACTCAAAATGTATATCAATGGCCATAGTCAGGATATATTGAGAGTTAATTTCATTTTAAACTCTATAAAAGCACCAAAATATATTTTATTTTTCATCTGAATTCAAATACGATTGTTATATAATACATTCAATGACCATAGTCAGGAAGGTATTATATCTTCAATCTTATTTTAATTCACTTAAAGAATGAAATGTGCTTTTTCAAATCCAATTTCAAATTCTTTAAATTCATTCATCAATTAATTTAGAACTGCATCATATTTTAAAAAATTCTTTTCAAAACTCCAAGTGATTTTGAGTATCTTCTTCACTTCTCCAATCAATCCTTATTTATAGATTCAAGTTCAAATCTATCTCATTTTTCAAGACTCAAAATTCGATTTTAAAGACCAATTTGACTTTGAAATCTCAAATTCATTTTTTGTTCAAAACTTCAATTTCCACTTCAAGACAAATTTCGAAGTTCAAATCAACTTTGAAATTCCAAATTCATTTTCAAGATTCAAATTAAAAATTCAAATCAATACCTCAAAACCAATTTCAAAGTTTGATTTAACTTTGAAATTTCTGATTCATCTTCTGGTTTCAAATTCAAACTTTAAAATCAAGTTTGTTTTTTTATCTGCAAAGTCTTGATTCTCAAATTCATAATCAAAACTTGAGATTGATTCTGAATCTCAAAATTCAATTTTTTTCCAAGTTTTAAATATAATCTGGGTTTTCAAAACCCAGATCCATCTACAAATAAATCCCATTTGGATCCTCAAAATCCAAAATCCAAAATTAGGATCCAATTCAATTTAGGATTCCAGATTCCGGATCCAATCCTATCTTGGATCTCAAACTTTGGATCCAAATTCCATTAGGATTTCATATTTCAGACCCAACTCCATTCTAAATCTCGGACACCAGATCCAATCCCAGTTAGGTTCCAAGAATTCAACTTGATCTTGGATCTTAGATTTCGGATCCAATTCCATCTAGGATCCAGAATTTGACTCTTGGATCTTAGACTTCAGATCCAATTCCATTTAGGATCCAGAATTCAACTCTTGGATCTTAAACTTCAGATCCAATTCTATTTAGGACTCCAGAATTCAGCTTCATCTTGGATCCTAGATTTTGGATCCAAATTCCATTTATTCCAGAATCCGGAGCCAACTCCATTTCAGGTCCAGTTCCATCTTGGATACTAGACTTCAAATCAAAATTTCATTTCCAATTTTCAAAGCCAAATTCAAATTTATTCCTCAAGTCTAAAATCCAAATACAAATTCCTGTTTAGATACTTGAATTCGAAGTCGATTCTTGAAAATTGATCCCAATTTAGAGTCCATTATGACTTTGGAAAATCATTTCTTATTTCAAAATGCCAATTCTAAATACCTTTTCTCTTCATCCATAAACTTATCTCTTCAAATCCTGATCACTCCAAAACTTGAAAATTCAAATCTCTTCTTTCAGATCTATTTCAAATCTTGAGTTGGATTCAAAATCCAAAATCAAATTCAAATTCTTTGAATCATTTCTTCACTTCATTATCAAGTTCATCTCAGAAAACTTAGAAATTTTCAAAATCATTTTCTCAAAAGAGCATACATCTTTGCATTCACACAAGTATGATTTTTTATGCATTTAGACTTAGGATAAATCCTTAGATGATATTTAGAAAAGCAAAAGGCATAAATTCGATCCTTGGTTTGATTACCCCTGGTAAAGGTGTCAGGAACGGTCGAACCTCGTACCGATGAGCGAATCCCGTCTCTCCATTTTCCCGCAAATTTTCAAAACGGAGGTGAGTGATTTTAAAACATTTTCAAAATTTTGGTCAAGTGAGACCTTCGCAAAAGAGTTCCTCTCTCTCTTCTTTTCTTTCTTTTCTCTTCTCTCTTCTTTTCTTTCTTTTATTTTCTCTTTCAAAAAAAAGGGGGGGGGGGAATAGAGGTTAGAAAGGCGAAGAGAAAGGAAAAGAGAGAAAACACAAGAGGAAATTTTTTTGCGATGATCACAGAATCCCCCGATTCCAAGAGTTTTATCTCATGTTTCTCCTTCTTCTCGTTTTGAATATCAAAGGCTCATACACGTTGATGCTCTCATCACTGCCATATGTATTATAGTTTCGATATCTGTCTTGTTTTTATGTTAGCTAGTTTTATTTCGAATGATTGGTCTGCATTTTGCAGACAAACGTTGGTTATTTCCCCTTTTACCTTTCTAGTATTTTATTCTGTGATTTGCATTTCCAAAACATCATTTACAGGATGGTCTAGCGTCCTAGAAAAGAATTAGCCTTGTGATTTATGTTCATCCCCTTTGGCAGTTTTATGAGATGATTCATCATTTTGTTCTTTTTTTTTTATTTTTTTTAGTGAATTGATATGTCATTTACATAATCCAGATTCTCATCTCTGGATAAATTCAGTATCCAATACCCTTTCGGTTTTCCCTTTTTGATTTTCTCCAAAATTCTCACAAATCCCTTAATGCCTGTTTACCATTTTCTGTTTTATGGTAATCATAAGTTACAGGGGATTTCCTAGTTACACAACTGATTTCTCACAGCTATATTCTTTTTATTTTTATTTTTGTCTCTTTGAACTTGACTATGTGTTATGTTTCATCTATTTTTGGCACAAACACCATATGTACAGTGTATGGTTTCATCACCTTCCCTGCAGCAAGGCTCCCCTCAAATTATTTGTAATATCTCCCTGTTATACCCGCCTCCTGTAGTTGCCCCTTTGCATCACACTTCCTTCACTTGCCTTTATCTGCTAATGCATTCCTCACATCCACTGTGCACAACACTTTACATCCACTCCCTCCACAAATACACTTATATGTAGCTTGAAGCACGAGAATGGATTGAAACTTTGTTGTTCTGCTGGCATTTCTTGATTTTGGTATGGGGTCGCTAATCTGTTCCATCTAGTTTTTGTAGCTCATTTTGAGTTTGACTACCATTCAGAGAACACGACTTTGCCTCATTAGATGGGAGAAATGTTGTTTTCTGATCCCCTTTTTATCCCTTGATGCATTATCAATTTTTGTTATAATTTCTGTTGGCAGTTTGTCTCAAGCAAATTCAATGGCTCATCAGACACGCTATTTGAATTCCTGAGGAAAACAATTTTTACTATTTTGAGGTCCAAAATCTCCTTCACAGGGGAACTCTATGCTGTTGAGATTGTTGTGTTTCAAGTTTTTGTTCCATGTTGTTTGTAAACCTTAGTGTGAGGGCGGTCTCTTTTCTTTTCTTTTCTTTTCTTTTCTTTTCTCCACGCTCTTATCATTTTTGCTATTCTCAGAAACATCATTCGGTTGAATGCCAAGCTGCGTTGGATGTCTAACATTTTTGTTTCTTTGGTTTTACATGATTAATGTGGTTTTTAGTTCATTTAAGGCAACAAACTATGAATTGTGTGATAAAAGTGCTCTCTTTCTCTCTCTTGAAATGCAAGTAAATGAATAACCATTCATAGTTTTCTCTCATGGTAATTTACAAGTTAAATGATTGAGCTCTTAAATTAGACTGTAAGGATAAGAGATGTCTCCACTTCTTGGATACGCTTGTTGACTTAAGCAATGTTTTTGGTGTCTAAGAGGCTGCATGATGTCCCTACCATCAAACTTGGCTTTGCATTACATTCTCCTTGGTGATCTGCATAAAATTCATTCCCCGTATGCCTTGCATATCATTTCAAAGCATATATCCATCTATGCTCTGTAACACAACAGTTCTTGTCTTTTGTATACCATACTATTCACAACATTTTGCATACACTGTATTTCTGCAGTTTTTTTATTTATTTATTTACTTTTATATATAGTCACCTGTACACCCTGCATCTCATTCCTACACACCTATAGCAGTGCCCAACACTGTTGTGGCTCTCATTTTGGGCACCTACAACAGTGCTAGGCACTGCTGTAACTCGCACATGCCCGCAATAGTGTCAAGCAACGTTGTGGTTTCCTATATCCCCAATCAATCCCAATTATTTCATGACCCATGTTGTCACCAACATTTAGGTACATCTACAACCACTTATCATTCCCCTTTACAATTCATACTTACACCTACATGACTCATGTATCTGCCAACCACCAAATCCATTCACCTGTAACCCTTAAATCACCTGTATATTTTCTGTCAACACCACCTTCACTACACCATACTTGCATTATTATACTCCGGTTCCCAGCATGCTAACTTCCCAACATAGCATCTCCCCTATTCACTACCACACATGTTGCACACTTTACACAGCACTTCCACTGTCACCATTACCTACAACATCTTCATCTTCTGTGATTACAACACATATTACTCCATCCTTTCATTACATTCATTCATATATCACCCGTATGCTCAGCACCCTGCAGTGTTTTCACAGTGGTTCACAATGAACCACTGTGCCTTCTTTTCCTCTATGATAGTTCATGAAATTCCACTAGAAGGGGGGTGAATAGTGAAATACGATGCAGATCGATAAAATAAAAAATAAGGCAATAAGGCACAACACAATAAACACATGATTTATACTGGTTCGACCGAGTTACAAACATACATCCAGTCCCCAAGTAAAACACTTGAGCCTTCCACTATAACATCTGAGTTATCGGATAAATAGTACAACACCCTCTTCCTCAGAGGTCTTCTTCTCTCAACAGAGAAGGGACACACCCTCTTCCACAGAGGTCTTTTTCTCTCAACAGAGAAGGGGAACACCCTCTTTCATAGAGGTCTTCTTCTCTCAACAGAGAAGGGGAACACCCTCTTTTTTAGAGGTCTACTTCTTTCAACAAAGAAAGAATATAGTGAATAACAGAAAGATACAATACTTCCTATAGAACCTTCAGAATGATATGAATGCACGAATGAAGGATTCTCAGAATGTTCTGTTCTTTTCACTCAGACAATACTCTTTGTCAAAAAGCTATTCTTGACTTTTTCTCTTTATTTTCTTTTTCTTTTCTCTTCCTTTTTCAAGCCTCTCTTTCAAATATCAAATAGGAATTTTCCTCGTTGTAAGCTCACATGTCCATACCGTATAAATTATTTGATTGTGTTTATATAGCCTTAAAAAAATAGTCGTTGGCTTTTTGAAATGATGGTCTTTTTGGGATGTGAGATGTCAAGTCATTTCAAACAACACTTTATGGTTTTACGAAAAAGTCTTCTTTCTAAAAAAGTACTGTGTGGGGTACACTAGTCGTTGTAGTATTTTAAGTATGATATATTTTACGTAAAAAGTCTATTTCTCATAATAAATGACTTATAGTACATTGAACGTTGGATTATAAACTATCATGTAGTTTTGTCCTTGTTCACATTAATGATTTGTAGTACTTTAGTATTTTATTTAGAAATTGTCACTTCTTTACTTAAATGGGTGTAAGTACAATAAATGCTTTGAGTCCTTTAATTTGTAAATGGTCAAATTTCAAAATACTTTATGATGTGCTACTTAATGTCTATACAGAGAATGAAGACTTTAAGCAAGTCGACATTCTTGAGTGGGATTAAGATAGTCATTTCTAAACAAGTTTTTTGAGGAGGCATTTAATGCTTACAGAAAGAATGATGACTTTAAGTAAGTCGACATTCTTGAATGTGGATTTTAAAATAAATAAAGTCTTTTTCAAACACAATTGTCTTGTATATAAAATAATATTTGTTTTCTCAAATTGTCAATTCAAGATGAATGGTTGTGAAGTACACTAAATGCTTGAGTAATACTTATATTACAAGTAGTCATTTCTCAAATAAATGTTTGTGTATTATCTTTTCATAATTTGTCTTTTCTGACATAAATGTTTATGTATTATGAACCAAAATTTCTTACGTAAATATTTGTGTATTATGAACTAATGCATTTTGTCTTTTCTTACATAAATGCTTATGTATTATGAACCAATACATCTTTTCACATTTTGTCTTTTCTTACATAAATGCTTATGTATTATGAACCAATACATCTTTTCATATTTTGTCTTTTCTTCATAAATGCTTATGTATTATGAACCAATACATATTTTCACAATTTGTCTTTTCTTACATAAATGCTTATGTATTATGAACCAAAATTTCTTACGTAAATGTTTGTGTATTATGAATTAATTCATTTTGTCTTTTTCTTTCATATTTGAAATCATTAGCTTTTATATCTTTTCAAGTTGTTTTTTTTTCATAAATGCATGTTAGAAGGTACAATTAATGCTTTTGAAATCATGAGCTATTATATCTTGTCAAAATGTCTTTTTCATAAATGCTTGTAAGAAAGTATAATTAATGCTTTTTGAAATCATGAGCTATTATATCTTGTCAAAATGTCTTTTTCATAAATGTTTGTAGGAAGTACAATGATTTGTTTCAAAAAGGTGTTTTTGAAATGCTACAATATACATAACGTATCCTTTTATGAAAGCTTAACTTTTTGTAAATAAATGGCTTGTATGATTTCAAAGCATATAGTCTAATATGAAATATGCATGCTTATGAAGGTTTTGTTACATATGACTCTAAAGAAGAAAAAAATCGTCATCTTGAGGTAGCCGATCTTCTTGGATAATCTTTATGAATGTATGGCTCATCAAGCTTTTTCTTCAAAGTAGTATGATTGAATCAAATAGTTGCACTTGATTAAGTTGTCTTCACTCTTCTTAAGTGAAATAACCTTGCATCAAATACTTGTTAAATACATAGCACATCATATCCAGTCATAATATAACATATTCAGTTTTACATATGAAAGCATGTCATATTTATCATATCTCATGAAAGCATATCATGTATCATATATATGCATCATGAAAGCATATCATATTTATCATGTATCATCAAAACATAGTTTCTCAACAGTTCAACCATGAACTACCATAGTTGCTGCGTTTTCACAGTGGTTCACAAATGAACCAATGTGTCTTCTTTTTCCTCTATGGTAGTTCAACAATGAACTACCATAGTTGTTGTGTTTTCACAGTGGTTCACAAATGAACCACTTTGTCTTCTTTTCCTTTATGGTAGTTCAATAATGAGCTACCATAGCTGCTGTGTTTTCACAGTGGTTCACAATAAACCACTGTGTCCCCTTTCCTCTATGGTAGTTCATCAAGAACTACCATAGCTGCCACGTTTCATAGTGGTTCACAATGAACCACCGTGTCTCTTCCTTTCTATGGTGGTTAATCAGGAACTACCACATTTCATGATGGTTCACCTTGGACCATCCTGGCTCTTGCTTTCATCCATTGCATATACCGTCTCACATACAGGTTTTTGTTTGCTTATGGCATTGCCTATATGTATATACATATATGTATGTATACATATATATATACATGTATATTTTCTCATAATATGCCCTATGCATCTTTCATTTAGCATGAATACAAGTTAGAATAAACCATCTACATTTTGCATTCATAGCCTAATTTCTTCCATTTCCTTTTATATTGGCATTGTGCTAATTCTCCTTTTTGCAGAAATATGTGAAAAAGCCGAGTTGAAAGTTTTTTTTTTTTATATTTTTAGTGTTGTAATAAGCTAGACATTAATGAAAAACTCTATATTTCCAGCCTTAGATAGAATGAATGAGCATATAAATATCATTTGTTTCATTATTTTCCATTATTTCTGAAAAATTCACAAATGGGAACACGAATGACACATGCACCATTTTATGAAAGGTGATTAATCCTAAGTTGATGATTTACATCAATGGCCATAGTTAGGATGTAAACAAAACTTAGGATTTTCATCTTTTATAGAATAACACTGGATCCTTTTCATAAGTCATCATATTTTTTAAAAATATTTTCTTCTTTTATCAGAGTTTAACTTAAAATTCACTCAAAATGTATATCAATGGCCATAGTCAGGATATATTGAGAGTTAATTTCATTTTAAACTCTATAAAAACACAAAAATATATTTTATTCTTCACTTGAATTTAAATATGATTACTATATAATACATTCAATGACCATAGTTAGGAATGTATTATATCCTCAATCTTATTTGTTTTCACTTAAAGAAGGAAATATGCTATTTAAATCTAATTTCAAAATCATTCATCATTTAGGATAGAATCGCATCATATTTTCAAAATTCTCTTTCAAAACTCCAAGTGATTTTGAATATTTTCTCCATTTCTCAAATCAATGCTTATTTATAGATTCAAATTCAATTCTATCTCATTTCAAGGTTCAATTTCAAAGTCCAATCTGACTTTGAAATTTCAAAATCATTTTGTATTCAAACTTCAAATTTCCAATTCAAATCCAAATTTCAAAGTTTCAATCAACTTTGAAATTCCAAATTCATTTTTCAAGATTCAACTTCAAACTCAAATCAATACCTCAAAATCAATTTCAAAGTTCAAATTTAGCTTAGAAATTTCTGATTCATCTTCTGATTTCAAAATGCAAAATTATTCTTTATCTTCAAAATGCTTCTCAATTCAAAATCAAAGTTTGAGATTTATTCTGGATCTCAAAATTCAATTCTTCTTCTAAAGTTTTAAATTCAATCTGGGTTTTCAAAACCCAGACCCATCTTCAAAAGTCCCATTTGGACTTTCAAAAACCAAATTCAAAGTTAGAACCCAATCCCAACTTGGATCCAGATTTCCAAAGGCAATCTCTACTTTTGGATCTCAGACTTCAGATCCAAATTTCATTCCAGATTTCAGATCCAATTCCATTTAGGATTCCAGAATTCAACTCCATCTTGGATCTCAAACTTCAGATCCAAAATTTCATTCAGGATGCCATATTTCAAATCCAAGTTTATCTTACATTCCCAAATTCCAAAAAAATCAATTAAATTTCTCATATCCCATCTAGATCTCTTAAATCCAATTCTATTTCTTTTCAAACTTAATTTAGATTTCTCAAATCTCATTCTGATTTCAAACTTTGAATATGGAATTCAATTCCATTTCAAATTTCATCCCCTCTCCTAAATCTAGGTTCAAAATTCAAATTCAAAGTCCATTTCTGACTCTGAAATTTCATTTCTTTCAAATTCAAGATTTATTTACCCAACTCTTATTATTTCAGAGACTTAGAATTTCAAATATCTTTCCTGATCTATCTCAAGTTCTAAGATAAGATTCAAATATTCAGAAATCATTTCTCCATTCCATCATCACATTTTCACTTGGAAAATCTCAGATTTCCAAACCATTTTTTTCAAAAGAGCATACATCCTTGCATTGCACAAGCATGACTCTTTGTGTATTTTTGACTTAGAATAAATTCTTAGATAATATTTCAGCAAAGCAAAAGGCATAAATTCAATCCTTGGTTTGATTACCTCTGGTAAAGGCACCAGAAACGGTCGAACCTCGTACTGATGAGAGAATCCCATCTCTCAATTTTCCCGCAAATATTTTAAAAACGGAGGCGAGTTATTTTCTTAAATATTTTCAAAAATTAAGGTCAAGTGAGACCTTCGCAAAAGAGTTCCTCTTCTCTCTTCTTTTCTTTTCTCTTCTCTCTTCTTTTTCTGTCTCTTATTTTCCCCTTCAAAAAGGGAAAATAGAGTCTAGAAAAGAAAAAGAGAAGGAAGAGAGAGAAATACAAGAGAGGAAAATTTTTGCAATGATCACAAAGGCCCACATTAAAAGAGGCCAAGGAGAAACCACAGACTGCAAGTATGCAGCTGGCGCATGAATGGAAGGTGCGTGCATTTGACATTTGACGCACTTCTTCACAAATCAGTGGCAATCCTGCTGCATGGTTTTCCAATAATACCCTGTCCGGATGATCTACTTGATGAGTGTTTGGTAGCCAATATGACCACCACAAATTCCCTCGTGTGCCTCTTGGACAACTTCTATGGCTTCATCTTTGTCTAAGCATCTAGCGTACTCAGAACTGCACCCACGACGGTAGAGAGTATTGGCAAGGATGAAATAGCGGGCGGACATGCGCTAGACCGCACGTTGCTCTTTTCTTGACATCTCTGGTGGGAATTCACCAATTTCAATAAAGTTTTTGATGTCTTGGTACCAAGGCTTCTCTTTCTGAGCGGCTTGGTTTACTTGCTCAGCTTAAATTAAGGCAGGTTGATCAAGTCTACCAATCTCGAAGGAACGACAAGATTCAGTCTTTAAATGAACCCAAACAGACTAGGTCATCTGCTATGTGATTGTATTCCCTCTTGATATGGTTAAGCTGAAATTCTACAAAGTTGCCTATGAGAGCTAAGACAATCTTCTGATAGGGGATTAGTTTTGAATCCTTGACTTGCCATTCAACATTAACTTGACTAACAACAAGCAATGAGTCACCGAAGGCATGTACTCTCTTGACATTGAAGTCTTGCAAAATCTTGAGTTCTTGTATTAGAGCTTCGTACTCGACCATGTTATGAGTACATTGAAAGTTGGGTTTGAGAGAATAAGGAATCATTTCCTTTTCAGAAGTGATCAACAAGATTCTAATCCCTATGCCAGACATATTTCTGGGTCCATCAAAGAAAATGGTCCAAACTGGGGATTCCTAAATGTTGCAAATGCAATCGTCGGGAAAATCATCTTTCGCCTTGATCTCTTCTGTAAGTGGAAAATCTGCCAACTGATTTGCGATGGACTGACCTTTGACTAACTTCTGAGAAACATATTCCAAGTCGTATTGCATCAGTAGGACTTGCCATTTTGCAATTCGTCTAGTAAGAAAAGGCTTCTCAAGGATGTACTTGAGAGGATTGAGCCTTGACATAATTTTGATTCTGATGCCAACAGATAATGTCTCAGCTTCTGACACATCCACACTAAGGCTAGACATGTCTTTTTCATTTGAGAATATCTTTTCTCGTAGCCAATGAAGGTTTTGATTATGTAGTAGATGGCATGCTCTACCCGGCTGCCTTTCTCATGCTGCGCGAGAAAACCGTCACAAGCATTTTGGTTGACAGAAATTGTGAGCACCCCAAAATTTTCAAAACTTTGTAAATATTCTCTTTTTGCCTCTGGATCCATCTTCTGAGAAAATCAAACCTAAATTTCAGTGATTCTTCAGATTTTCTGGATTAAATTCCATGTTAATATATCCAAACTTGATTTCGGATCCGGACCCAGTGTTTAAAATCCAAATCTGAGCCTCGTTATTCAATTTACAAATTGAAATTATAAAAATGCCAAAAACATTTTCTAAATGGCTCAAACAACTCATTCGGTATCCATTTGGATCCACTAGTTTATATTTTCTCGATTCGAGGTCCAAAACTTGAATGTCATCTCAAATTCCGGATCCAAATTCGCTTTTTGAAGAATTTTTCAAAAGAATAGCTTTGAATTCTCAGAAAACCCCTCTTTTGTAAATACTTCTCAAAAATACAAAAAATTAGTTTTAAATCTTTGTTTTCTCATAAATTTTAGGGTTTTATTCTAAAAATACAAAAACATGGAAAAACAACACAAAAAACCAAAAAATCGGAAAAACTATATAAAGAACGAGTGGTTTTAACCTTTTAAAGTGGGTTTTACTAAAAAATTCTTTTTAAGCCACTTTTTGAAAAATTATTTTAAAAGGATCCTCTTTTTGAAAATATTGGAAATATGCAACAGCCTCGTTTCTGCGCAGTCCTCCTCTAGAAGCCTCCATCGCAGGATTGCTCTCCACCTTCGATCTCCAACGATCCTTTTCGCTCTCCACCTTCCATCTTCAACTGCTTCCCCCTCTCGAGCCTTCCATTTTCCCTTTAAGAAGAGGCCTCCAAGCTTCGGCGGATCATCCGGTTTTTCTCTTCAATCATTCATCAATTCCCTCCATTTATGCATCTTCTTTGCCTGATCTTTCCTCTCAGTTCCTCCTCCTCAGTAGTAGAAGTAGAAGGAAAGCCTCCCTTCCTCCTTACTCCCTCAAGCGAGCTACGTCCCTGCAAGCAAGAGGATCTCTTCCAACTCCGCTGAAGGAGCATCGTCTCTCCCTTGTCCATATCTTCGCAGAGATCCGGTGAGTCTCCCTTTATTTCCTTTCCTCCTTGTTATTTATGATTTTCCCTTCCATTTCTTTTGATTTTTTCTTGTTTGATCATCCCATTAGAGCACCACTGAGGTATCAGTTTTCCATATGGCAAACACCGATCCACACACATTGTGCCATATCAATGGAATCTTCGGATTCCTACATTCCCTTTTATTAATTATAAATTTCATTTAGTTTTGAGTCCTGATTCTCATCATGCATTCATTTTTTTTTATTACAACATGAATGATGGAATCATCCTGCATATAGCAGGATCGATTCATCTAATGCTACATTAACAGGGTATCCATGTTTCAACATCCCCTTTTCTTTCTTTCTTTTTCCTCACAGTTCGCCTCTGAATTCCCTAATGGTTCTTTATGTTTTGCCTAGGTTATAATTCCCTTTTCCTGGATGTATATGGCTCGCTCCCCATCATAGTTTTTCCTCTAGTTTTATCTTGGATTTGCTGCTTATAATTTTCCCTGGTCTCTCATTTTTACTATCTTTCGATCTTGAGCCTCCGTTTATATTTTCGATCTCCTCCACCAGGATTTCCACTTGTTGTCATACGATGTTAACTATAGGTATCGTTACCTTTAGCTCACCTGTCATTCATCGTTATGTTTTCATTATCAAAAATATATATATACATATGATTTAAATCTGCTTCAGTGAACATGCTCATTGATCTAGTTGAGGTCCCATGATTTATACATTCCCTGTTGTTTCTTCGGATCACATTGCAGAATCAGAATAGGCTGTCATGAATCCAACGTCCATACTGGATCTCATGTGATGCCATTATCTGATCTTTTCTCCCCTTTATATTATGTCATTCAAGTAGTTAGAATCACTCAGATAGAGTCCCTTATATTTTAAAATCATGTTACAGGCTTCGTGCTAAGTGTGCAATACAAGGCTTATTCCCTTATAACTTCTGTAAATGCTTGTATCCGAAATGACTCTGCTATATCCCGTGCATAATGACATCCAAAACCTCTGATTGCTTTAATTCATTTGTTCATTTATCACTTTCTTGGTTATCTATATCCTAGTGAAATTGCTAAGTCTCGATTACTGATAATGTTCAAGTCGATACATCAACCATACTGCAAAATATCATAGGCTTTCTCATTTTCATATTTGCCTGCGTTAAAGAATTGGTTAATCGTCACTGTAAAAGATTTTGTTTCCTTGGTTGAAAATTGTATCTGCCTTGAAAACACATGGATTCATAGATGGGTTTTGGGTTTGCTATGAGATCTTCCCCTAGTCACCATAAAATTCTGTTTCAACTGGCGAGTGAAGCACGCGATCTGATGGGCTGGGATTAGAGGCCTAGTTGGCCCAAAACTAAGCTTTATGATCTGTGAAAATATATGTGATTTGCCAAGCTAAAAGTTAGATGCTTTGTTGATTCAAGGATAACCTTTTTGATTTGTTGTGAGGCATGCCTTTAACCAGCACAGGTGACAACGAGAGATATCACCACCAAAAACCCGAACCATACTACAATCATCCTGGCCAATTTGGAGGTATAATTTTCCTACATTTAAGGCAATTCATCAAGCAGCATCTTCAGTAAAATTCTCCTGCTGGTCCCTCACTCATATACCTCTGCAAACCAGGAGAAGATTTTTTTTTTATAATGTGATGCTATAAGTTATTTCGGTTATGAGTTTATGTTCTGACGTGATCTGAGAATCTTCTGTAGAGCCATGGACTGTCCTGAAACAATTTAACCTATAAAGCTTACAGGAATGCCAAACATATCTCTGGGATGATGGGGACTTCCGATCACTGAGTCGTCAAGTGATTGTGTATGATATTTGCACATTAGGAAATGATTTTTGACTGCCCTGTGGAGGCACTCTGACAAGGATCGACAGAGTAGTGGCCGTGGATTATCAAGCCATAACAAATCGATTTGTTGTTTTAGTGTTGACGAAAGGGAAATTCACTGCTTTACCATAAGTGAAACCCCTCCCCTTAGCTTCTAAAAAAAAAGAGAGAGAGATGTCTCAAAATGTTAAGTGAAACCTCCCTGGTTTCCTGTGTGTCAAGTCTGGGGAATAAGGTCTATCAATGAAGTTAATTCGTTGTTTTGGTCACTTTCGGGATTCAAGTCAGCAATCAATTTACAACAGTTGTATCCAATCTACATATTTGTTTTCATATATTGAATCTCCCCTCTGGATGGTGCCACTATTAGTAACTGCATGTCAAGGTAAAGTATCACATTGGTGTTCTTGTTCTGTCAGAAATTTCATAACATATCACTGAAAATGATACATTATCCACATTTGTATCATGTGCTCACTTTTTCTCTACCATTATATTTACCTTATTGTGTTGCGTTTCATTTAGACACCACCAAGTATGTCACATATCAGCACCTATAATCACCCACTGACTTTCACTTTCATCACACTTATCATAGCATCTTGTGGAACACTATGATGCATCCACCTACACAACATATCATCACATCCCTTGCAAAGCACATTCGCAATTATCACTGCACTTTCACTCAGCTTTTGCATGCTCTCTTCACCTGCTTTACACAAAGTAATTATACCACCTGTTGCATCCAACAACATTCTGTTGTTGCCACCTTCCACTTCACCCTTCCCTTCATACTACCTGTTGTAAGTGTCTCAAACAACACCCTGCTGTTGCCAACAACAACACACATTGCCAACAACAACACTTCAACCACCAGCCACCTATTACTTCACTTCTCCACAAATACCACTGCTGCCCACCTTTGAAAAATACATTTGCTGCAATTACAACAATGCTTCCCCTACATGTTGTGAACATAGTGTCTTTCAGTTGCAATTTCCCTGACATACCCTATATACATAACAAGTGTATAAATGACCTAAATTCTTATAGTCATGGGTACATATATATATATATATATATATATATATATATATTGGTTGAGTTTTTATGAACGCTCTTTTTAAAAGATAATTTTTAATAAAGTACTTGGAAAATCGTCAACCAAAAGTAAATAACCGACTTTCCACAAAAGTGGCAAGCACGGGTCGAATCCACAAGGAACGAGAATTATTCAATTATTTCTAAGAAATTCAATTTATTAATTCACAAATCTAAGTCAACAATTACAATGCTAATAACAATTACAAATTAAAACTAAAACTAAATAAAAAAGCAATTCAAGTCTTCTGCTGCTCGCCCAGGGGCAATTCTGTCCTTTCACCACTTATCGATTTTTCACACTGGAACAAGAATCTCCTGGAATATTTAATATGCTTTTCAACTTAATAACATAGAAAAATACAAAGTTAGTAAATAATTCAAGGAAATCAAATTAAGAGTTAAACTAAACCTAATTTTTAAAGAAATTAACAAAGGCAACTCCTAATTAACACTAAAAGATCAAATAAAATGCCAAAATAATTCCAAAACCAATCAATCTAGGTCTAACTATGTTAATGGATGCAAATGCACTGATTATAATACAGAAAACACTCAAAATTAACCAAAATTGAATAAAATAATGAAATGACTATCTTACCCCTAAATAGTGCAAAAATGACTTCTGACAGCTTTTCACAAACGGACTGTTTGACAAGGCAAACGAAGTCCAAAATTTCCAAAATTTCTTCTGTTCTGTAACTAACAGATTAAAAAATCTGACAGTTTTTACGATTTTGAAAAATTATTTCTGGAACTTCCGATATAAGCGTTTCAAAAACAAGATAATTTTGGAAATTGCAGGACCCAAAATTGAGAAACCAGAAAAAGCTGTTTTCACAAAACGCTTAAAAATCAGACCAAATCAACTCGGACTGAGCTGAAATTCGGTCTGTAGACAGTAAACACGCCAATAAAGAGAATAGAAAAAAAAAATTCAGAAAATGCGAAACGTTTGCACATAAAATGATGAGTGCACGACAAGAAAAAAATCATTTTTGGAATTCAGTACACTATTCACTTTGGAAATACATTTTTAACACTATGAATGCAAATCAAACATTTACACTGTCCTAAATGCTGTTAAATGAGTTTCAAAACGCAGCAGATTAATGCAATTAACTAATTATATATAAATACAAACATAACACAACACTCAATGCTAAATCTACTCTAAACCACACGCTAAATGCAATATAATCTAACTAAAGGTGCAATACGAATTAAACTATTTAGAGAATTGCAATTAAATCAGTCTAACACTTTAAGCTAAACTAAATGTTAGGCTAAACGTGTACTTTCACTGCCAATCATAAACTAGTTAAGTTAACTAAATTAAAGACTAACTAGAGTTAACTAGAGAATTAGGTGGGATGGTTTGGGATAGAGGTTGACTCTAACTAGGCTCACTACTCACCTTGACTCACTAAGTTATTTAAATTAACAAATCAATAATAGTTGAAACCTATAGAGTAAATACTAATTGATTAAACAAAAGATTAAAAATAACAAAAATCAATCTAATTACACGCCTAACTTAAATGCCATGAATCTAATTAAATTACCTAAGTAATCATTCAAAGACTATCCTAATGTTAATGCGACCTTAACTAAAAAGAATTAATGCTAATTCTTATCTAAGGTAATAAGGCAAGTTAGAAAATGAGGTTACTAATTGACAAAGCTCGAAGTTGGCAAGTATAGACTCTCCAAATTCATCCAACTAGTAAGAGGTTACTCTCATTAAAAATCTTCAAAATCCAACTTGGAAGCTTTGAGGAATTGAAGCCGTCCAGCCAAGTGGGGTCTAAACGTTTTGGCTTTGCCTTAAAAGCAACCAAGCAATCTCAAAAGTCTCTCCCAAATCTTTGGAAACGTTTTTAGAAAGACCTTTGAAATTTAAAATTAGTTTCCAAACATATAAAAGAGGGAAAATCTTCTCCTTAATTGACTTAAAACTCAAATTAGGAAGTTAGAGAAAGGGAAACCGTCCAGCCCAAAAAGATATGATTTTCCTTAATTGCTTTCAAAACCGTTTTGGGAAGTAAAAAAATCATCCAGCCTAGAGGTCCACACGGTTTTGACTTTCTTAAAAATTAATTTAAATAGCAATGAAACCCCCTACTCAAACCGTGGTCACCTCTTTTAGAAAGAACTTTGAAACTTCAATTTTGTTTCTCAAAATGTCATTCCTTATGTTGGACACCCCAATTCAAGGCTTCCTTAAATTGTATCCCACTAATTTTAAGCAATCCAAGTTTACCAAAATCGAATTCCACACCTCAATTACCGGATTGACCTCCTTCTAAAAATTCGACCTATATCTAATCTAATGACCAACATCTAATTATTACACAACAGGGTTAGAAAAGGAATGGACACATTACTAAAAAAAAACTAATTAAGCTAACACCTAATTCAAACTTACTAAACACACCAAGAAAAACGTCTAAGACCCCAAAGCCTAATTCAATGAATCTAGACACCCTAATCTAACATACCCAACTTGCCAAATGAAGCCTAAAGCTCTGCTGGAGCTTTATTGGCTGACGCCTAACTTGGGGAAGAAGACTAACCTAACCAAAAATTTGATTCTATCTAATTGAGAAAAATGACTCCAACAAAGTGAAATTTTTGTTATTTTTTTATTGAACCAACTCCATACGAAATTGAAAACAACATAAATATCAACCAATCTAATATTGAAACTGATACTAAACACGATCTACTGGAATTGCAGTAAGAAGAAAACTACTAACTCAATAAAAATGAAGAATTCGTTATATATGAAATGACACACTATAAACGAAGGACTCAATGCAACATCACATCAAACACAAACCAAATCCACGTGAAGTAAAACTAAAATAAATATTTTCAGCATAGTAGACCACTGAGGTAACACGCAGACACTAGAAATTAAGAAACACTTAAATCGGCTAGACTAGATCTAGCCGATTTCCCTTCTCGGATTTACAACGAAATTCAACACTGAACTCAACGACTCTAAGAATGAAACAACTTGAGATTTTAGAACATCTAACCTAGAAATAAGGTCTGATGTACCCACGACACAACCACAAAACTGCAGATGACAGCAAATCAAAAACGTCCAAAATCGTCAAAATTGGCTAGAGGGGGTCTAGCCGATTTTTGGGATTTGGTTAAAACAGAAATGTAAACTAAACCTAACAACACAACTAGATCTAAACTGGGCTGTAAAACACGTTTTTTCTGCTAAATTGCTACAGAAAACCAGAATTTGAAAAATAATAAAACCGGCTAGAAAATGGTCTAGCCGATTTTTATGTTTTGGCTTAAAACGATTGGAAAACAATGACTCAAACTAATCTAGACTCAAAAACGAGATTCAACAACAGAAAATAAAGTGAAAATGACAGTGGTTTGCTGTCAAATAAATAGAAAAACAGAAAAGGGGCTAGATATAGAAGAAAGACTTTAGGTAGACTCGATTCTAGCTAAAAGAACGGAGAAAAGATGAAGACCAACCTCCATGGCGATCCGACGATTGTGGGGAAGGAGAGAGCGAAAGATGTCCTTAGATTTGCATCCCTTTTTCTTCAAGGATGCTGGAACGTCACCATGGAGATATGTTTTGCAGCTGCACCACATTTGAAGTCCACCGAACATGGGAAATGAGCCGATTCACGATCGGATGGCTTAGAAGATCGAATGGAGGTAGAGCCGATCCTTCTTGTTGGAGTGTCTCGCACTTCCACGCAAGAAAATGTGCCTTCAACCTCTGCTACACCTGCAAAAACACAGCAATCACAGTTAGAACCAACAAAGATGTAAAGCAATGGAAGAGATATGAAAGAGAAAGCGAGAAGGAATGCTTGAAATCCAAGCAAAACTCCCGATTTCAATGGAGAATGGCATGAAATGGTTGGGGAAGATGAGCGATGGAGCAAGAATCACAAGAGGGGCGCAAATTCCAAAGCAAAAAACATCTAGGGCTGAGTGAAAAAGATATTTTATACTTTTTGCCTTTTTCAGAAAAGGGTTTAAAATAAAATATTTTGCCCTGTGCCACTTTCTGAGGGGGTTTTCTGAAAATCTTTTCTAAATGAATATGGGTATGCATGTGGGTCGGATTTAGGCTCTTTAAACATTGATCTAAGGTCCAAAATAGCTAAATTGGGTCGGATATGGATCCAATCCACCTCGAAATCCATGCCTGAACACTAAAATAGCCATACCTCTCTTATTTTAAGTCTGATTTTTCTGAAATTCGAACCATAACCCCTTGACATCAAAATACATCTAATCATGGATTTTAAACCTTAAAATAAACACAAAATGCATGAATAAATAACTAACATGATGCACATTTCATGCTTCATCAAATACCCCCATGCTTGAATGTTTGTTAGTGAAATTCCACTAGAGGGGGGGTGAATAGTGAAATACGATGCAGATCGATAAAATAAAAAATAAGGCAATAAGGCACAACACAATAAACACAGTATTTATACTGGTTCGGCCGAGTTACTGACCTACATCCAGTCCCCAAGTAAAACACTTGAGCCTTCCACTATAACATCCGAGTCACCGGATAAATAGTACAACACCCTCTTCCTCAGAGGTCTACTTCTCTCAACAGAGAAGGGAAATACCCTCTTCCCAAGAGGTCTACTTCTCTCAACAGAGAAGGGAAACACCCTCTTCCCAAGAGGTCTACTTCTCTCAACAGAGAAGGGAAACACCCTCTTCCCAAGAGGTCTACTTCTCTCAACAGAGAAGGGAAACACCCTCTTTCACAGAGGTCTACTTCTCTCAACAGAGAAGGGAAACACCCTCTTTCACAGAGGTCTACTTCTCTCAACAGAGAAGGGATACAACAGAGATCAGAAAGTTACAACACTTTCCTATAGAACCTTCAGAATGATATGCAGAGTATGAATGCACGTATGAAGATTCTCAGAATGATCTTTTTCTTTTCTTACACACTCTTGTATTTTTCTGAGAGCTTTTCTTGACTTTTTCTCTTTCTTTTTCTAAGCTCTTTTCTCAGAGTGTCAAGCAGGAATTTTTCTCGTTGAAAGCTTGCTTGTATTTTCACACTGTTCTGTTTGTATATATAGTCTTTAGAAAACTAGTCGTTGTCTTTTTGAAATGATTGTCCTTTTGGGATATGAGAAGTCAGGTCATTTCAAAAACAACTTAGTGTGAAAAGATAAGTGTACTATATTGCTTTTTCAAAAAGTCTTCTTTCCATACGAAGCATTTTTGGAGTACACTATTCGTTGGTGTATTTAGAATGAGTTATTCTTTGTATTAGGTCTTTTCTCATAATAAATGTTCTGTAGTATTTTTGAACGTTGAAGTGTAGTTTTGTCTTTATTCTAATTAATGATTTGAGGTACATAAGTACTTCTTTACTTTAAATGAGTGTAAGTACAATGAGTGCTTTGAGATATTTATTTGTACATAGTCATGTCAAGTGTTTTCTTTATGTTGTGGTTTTCAAAGTCTTCAGAGAGAATGAGGACTACAAGAAAGTCGACATTCTTTGAGAAGGATATTAACAAGGATTTCTTACAGGAGGTATTTAATGCTTGTACAAGGAGAATGATGACTTCAAGTAAGTCGACATTCTATGGTTTTGTAAAAAGGTAACTAGAGTCTTTTCAAAACATATTATATTTATATTTTATGTTTATGAGTAAGTCGACATTCTATGGGTTTGTAAAAAAGTAACTAAAGTCTTTTCAACATATATTATATTTGTATTTAATGTTTATGAGTAAGTCGACATTCTATGGGTTTGTAAAAAAGTAACTAAAGTCTTTTCAACATATATTATATTTGTATTTAATGTTTATGAGTAAGTCGACATTCTTGAGTGTGGGTTTTATTTATAAATAAATAGACATTTCTCAAATGCTTTTGAGGTGGCATTTAATGCTTAAAGAAATAAATGGTCATTTCTTATTTTAATAAAATAATATTTATTTTCTCAAATCGTCAATTCTAAAATGAATGGTTGTGAAGTACACTAAATGCTTGAGTAATACTTATATTACAAATAGTCATTTCTCAAATAAATGCTTGTGTATTATCTTTTCATAATTTGTCTTTTCTTACATAAATGTTTATGTATTATGAACCAAAATTTCTTACGTAAATGTTTGTGTATTATGAACTAATGCATTTTGTCTTTTCTTACATAAATGCTTATGTATTATGAACCAATACATCTTTTCACATTTTGTCTTTTCTTACATAAATGCTTATGTATTATGAACCAATACATCTTTTCACATTTTGTCTTTTCTTCATAAATGCTTATGTATTATGAACCAAAATTTCTTACGTAAATGTGTATTATGAATTAATTCTTTTTGTCTTTTTCTTTCATATTTGAAATCATTAGCTTTTATATCTTTTCAAGTTGTCTTTTTCATAAATGCATGTTAGAAGGTACAATTAATGCTTTTGAAATCATGAGCTATTATATCATGTCAAAAATGTCTTTTTCATAAATGCTTGTAAGAAAGTACAATTAATGCTTTTGAAATCATGAGTTATTATATCTTGTCAAAATGTCTTTTTCATAAATGCTTGTAGGAAGTACAATGATTTGTTTCAAAAAGGTGATTTTGAAATGCTACAATATACATAACGTATCCTTTTATGAAAGCTTAACTTTTTGTAAATAAATGGCTTGTATGATTTCAAAGCATATAGTCTAATATGAAATATGCATGCTTCTGAAGGTTCTGTTACATATGACTCTAAAGAAGAAAAAAGTCTTCATCTTGAGGAAGCCGATCTTCTTGGATAATCTTTATGAATGTATGGCCCATCAAGCTTTTTCTTCAAAGTAGTATGATTGCATCAAATAGTTGCACTTGATCAAGTTGTCTTCACTCTTCTTAAGTGAAATAACCTTGCATCAAATACTCGTTAAATACATAGCACATCATATCCAGTCATAATATAACATATTTAGTTTCACATATGAAAGCATATCATATTTATCATATCTCATGAAAGCATATCATGTATTTATCATGTATCATATATATGCATCATGAAAGCATATCATATTTATCATGTATCATCAAAACATAGTTTCTCAACATTCTCCCCCTTTTTGATGATGACAATATATGCTCCCCCTGTCACTAAGCCATATATATTATGATGATTTAAATATGATATCAGAAATAAAAAATGCATAGAAATAGTAATCATAAAAAAAAATACCAAAATTAACATAAAAAAGTTTGTGTATGCTTCATGTGTATGAGATAAAGTGTTAAACGTTTTTCTCCTACATAGGAGAGGTAAGTTTTCTCTCCCCCTTTGTCATTGACAAAAAGGAGGGATCAGAGTCGAAGAGTTAATATTATAGACCAGGTTGAAGTAAGTTGAAGACAACAAGTCAAGAAATGGATTTCAAATAATACATGGGGTGATCCATTGTTTTGAGACAAAGTAAAGAAGGAAGTGAGCTCAATTCATGTGAGAGAGATGAATAGAGATAAAGTCAAGCTCAATTTTAAGTTGGGCGTATGAAGAGAGTGATGACAGACATGGATTTTCAAATAAGACATGGATAGGGACAAAAATAATTAATGAGTGATATGAGATGAAAGAGATAAATAAATGTCATGATTGCTTATTTAATATAGAAATAGTTTTTATGGAAATAGGTCATAGGGTGATCATGTGATGTGTACTTTGAAAGATATGACATTTTTGAAAGAAAAGAATGACTTAAAAAAAATGTGTCATGATTAATGTGTTTTCATATTTGTAATTTTTGTGAGTATACGTAAATATGAGAAGGACACACTTTGACTTTGAATAGTGGTAAGAGAGATGATGAGACAAAAAGATATTCATGAGTGAAGAGTAATAATTGCTTATATAAGAAGTGTTTTTATGGATATATGTGGAAGGAGTAAAAGTAGACATAAAGAAGGGTGATATGAATTTGTAGAGAGATAAGAGTGGTCATAATGTACAACAAACACTGGATGTATGACATAAAGTAAAGTTATGATTGATAGGAATTGATGTTTTGCTTGAAGGACATAGTTTTTGAAAAAGATAAATTGTAAGAGGTCAAAGATCACATATGGAGTCTCACTTCGTATGAGATAGAGAGAGAAAAAAAGTGGTACTAATAGTACTTATGAGAATAAAAAAAATGAAAGACAAGTTTTTCGAATAATTTTTCATAAAAGGTGTGAAGGATGAAAGGACGATAATAGATTGTACTGAGGATATGATATAACAGATGATGTAGTAAGATTTTACGTGAAATATGACAGCTTGATTTTGAAAAAGGTGGTGAAGAAAATAAGAAGGATAAACACTCGATTTATTTAACATAAAGTTTAGTGAAGTGTCTTGATAGGAGGAAAGGAAGTCATGAAAAGGGATATATCACTTGAAAAAATAACATAAGTGAGGAACACAATATCATGTTGAATCTCGGATAGCTTATCGTAAGAGAGGTTTTCTCAAGAAGACAAAAGTGATAAAAGGTGTTATGAGATGAGTGATGTGAACAGAGTCATGATAGCTTTACTTAATATTATTTTTTCTTATGGATATGAGTGAAAAGGAAATAGGAGAAGGAGTTATTATTGATGTGTACTTGAAAGATGACAAGTTGAAAGACATAAAGAATGTGTCATGATGAATGTGTTTTTATGAGTGTTTAGAGTATACGTGAATATAGTTTGAAAACATGATCAGGAAATTGTTCATTTTTAAAACCTGGAGGTTGTTTTATATAAACTTGTTCATTTATAAAACCATTTAGAAAAGTACTTTTAACATTCATTTGATATAGTTTAAAATCCATATAGCTTGCATATGCTAAAAACATTCTTATAGATTCAAGTCTAGCAACAGGAGCAAATGTTCTTTGATGATCATCTTTATTAGATTCAGCTGAGTTATCTAAAAGAAAATATGTACTTTCAAGATCATCATCATTAGTCTTATTATGAACAGATTGACCAATAGACTCATTAAAACTGACATGCATAGATTCTTCAATAGTATTAGTACTCTTATTGAAATATAGCATGCAGTATTAACAGCTTCAGCCCAAAAATATTTAGCAAGATTGTTATGTTGAAGCATAGTTCTGGCAGATTCTTGAGGGATTCTATTCTTTCTTTCTACTACACCATTTTGAGGTGCAGCTCTAGGAAAGGCAAAGTTATGTGAAATACCATGCAAGTTACAAAAAAAAGGTCATTATCAAATTCTCCTCCATGGTCACTACGAATTTTAACAATTGAAGAGGATTTTTCATATTGTAATTTTTTCATAAAATTTCAATTTCACAAAACGTATTACTTTTGTTTTTCAAAAATATTACCCAAGTGAATCTTGAGTAATCATCAATAATGACAAAAGCATATTTATTATGATTAAGACAAGCATCACAAAAAAAAAAAGTCTCTTTTAAATGGTATTTTAGGTAACCCACGAACCAAGTTATTTTTAGCCATTTTAGAGATATATTTAAAGTTAACATGACTCATTCTCATATGCCATAAATTTTGAGAGTCATTATTTGCTTATGAGACAATGTTCAATAATATTATTCATATACATTATTTTTCTTTATACCTTTTAAAACAATATTTTCGTTTGTGTCCACTATGAGGCATGCATCATGTTTAAAACATACATTATATCCTATGTCACACATTTGACTGATGCTTAAGAGATTATGTTTTAAACCTTTAACAAGGAGAACGTCTTTGATAAGAGGTTTATCGATATTACCAATACCAATTATCAAACCTTTGTTGTTATCTCCAAAGGTGACGGTTCCTCCTTCTTTTTGATGAAGAACAGCAAAAAGATCTGGATGTCCTATCATATGTTTTGAACATCCACTATCTAATATCCATCTATTCTTCTTTTTCAATACCTGCAATAGATCAAGTAGAAACTCTTTTTGGTACCCGATCGGGTCCCTTTTTGTTAGATTTTGGAACCCATATCCATTTTGATTTGGGTTTATCAATAATCTTAGAGGAGTACAAGGAATTAAAATTAAGATTATAATACTCCTTTTTAGGTTCAAAAGAACATTTGACAAAAGTGGTCTTTTGATTCATACAAGAAGGTTTGCTGAAATGAGAGTAACCAATACCATTCTTGTAAAAAGAGAATTTTTGAGAGGATAGGAGTTTATCCAAGTTCTCTTTTCCCTTGGTAAATTTGAAAACCGTTTTCATAAGGTTTTCAGTTTTACTTTTTAATTCTGAAATTTCTACTTGAAGATTTTTAGTCATGGAACTAGTAGAAGAGATTTCAGAAGTAAGCATAAAATTTTTCTTTTTCAACTCAGAATTTTCAATACTGAGTTTTTCATTTTTCTGGGAAAGCTCTAAATTTTTAGATTTTAAAACTTTATTTTTGAGACTCATTTTTCTAGATTCTTCAAATAGTTCTTGAAAAGCATCTAGAAGTTCTTCAAAGAAAAAGTCAGAAATTTCACTTACAGAGCTTTCATTTACCATGAAGCACATGTTTGCAGTTTCGGCTTCATCATCACTTGACTCTTCACTGGTGGATGGTTCTGAATCATCCCATTGAGCATGGAGAGTCTTCTTCTTGAAGAACCTTTTCTTTGGTTCCTCGACTTTAGATCTTCTCATTAGTAGAGGACAGTCACGTTTTACGTGACCTGGCTTATTGCATTGATAGCACATGGTGTCTTCTTTAGAATCCTGCTTTTCTTTGAGCATTTTGGAAAACTTGTCCTTTCTCATGAAGCGTTGGAAACTTTGGGTAAGAAGAGCAATTTCAGAATCTTTTTCTGAATCATCATCCTCTGAGAGAGTTGGGAAGGCAAGATTTTTCTCTGTAGGTTGTTCTTCTTCCCTTCTTTCCTTCATATGAACTTCATAGGCCATAAGATTGCCTATTAAGTCATCCAGAGTAAGCTTGGAAAGATCTTGGGCTTCTTCTATAGCTGTAGTCTTTTTATCCCAATCAGTTGTGAGAGATCTCAAGATCTTTTTTACTTTATCAGTCTGGGAATGAGTTTCTCCCAGAGATTTAAGATCATTGGTGATATTGGTGAATCTAGTGAACATTTCAGTAATGGTTTCATCTTTGATCATCTTGAAAAGTTCGTATTTTCGAACCAATGATGAGATCTTAGCTTCTTTTACTCTGTTTGTTCCCTCATAAATAACTTCCAGAGAATGCCAAATATCATGAGCAGAATCACAAATGGATATTCTGTTAAATTCATTTTGGTCTATGGCACAATATAGAGCATTCATGGCTTTTGCATTTAAGTTTGCCATTTTTCTTTTTTCATCAGTACATGAAGAGTAGTCTGATGTAGGAGAAGAATATGGACATTCTACAATTTTCCATACAGCAAAATCTACAGACTTAAGAAATATGGTCATTCTACATTTCCAGTAGCCATAGTTAGTGCCATTAAAAAAAGGAGGGCGAGATGAGTGTTGACCTTCAATATCACGAGCATAAGAAGTTGATGCCATTTTTGTGCCGGAAGACTTGTTATGTCGAAACCAGCAGAACCTGCTCAGATACCAAATGAAATTCCACTAGAGGGGGGGTGAATAGTGAAATACGATGCAGATCGATAAAATAAAAAATAAGGCAATAAGGCACAACACAATAAACACAGGATTTATACTGGTTCGGCCGCGTTACTAACCTACATCCAGTCCCCAAGTAAAACACTTGAGCCTTCCACTATAACATCCGAGTCACCGGATAAATAGTACAACACCCTCTTCCTCAGAGGTCTACTTCTCTCAACAGAGAAGGGAAACACCCTCTTCCCAAGAGGTCTACTTCTCTCAACAGAGAAGGGAAACACCCTCTTTCACAGAGGTCTACTTCTCTCAACAGAGAAGGGATACAACAGAGATCAGAAAGTTACAACACTTTCCTATAGAACCTTCAGAATGATATGCAGAGTATGAATGCACGTATGAAGATTCTCAGAATGATCTTTTTCTTTTCTTACACACTCTTGTATTTTTCTGAGAGCTTTTCTTGACTTTTTCTCTTTCTTTTTCTAAGCTCTTTTCTCAGAGTGTCAAGCAGGAATTTTTCTCGTTGAAAGCTTGCTTGTATTTTCACACTGTTCTGTTTGTATATATAGTCTTTAGAAAACTAGTCGTTGTCTTTTTGAAATGATTGTCCTTTTGGGATATGAGAAGTCAGGTCATTTCAAAAACAACTTAGTGTGAAAAGATAAGTGTACTATATTGCTTTTTCAAAAAGTCTTCTTTCCATACGAAGCATTTTTGGAGTACACTATTCGTTGGTGTATTTAGAATGAGTTATTCTTTGTATTAGGTCTTTTCTCATAATAAATATTCTGTAGTATTTTTGAACGTTGAAGTGTAGTTTTGTCTTTATTCTAATTAATGATTTGAGGTACATAAGTACTTCTTTACTTTAAATGAGTGTAAGTACAATGAGTGCTTTGAGATATTTATTTGTACATAGTCATGTCAAGTGTTTTCTTTATGTTGTGGTTTTCAAAGTCTTCAGAGAGAATGAGGACTACAAGAAAGTCGACATTCTTTGAGAAGGATATTAACAAGGATTTCTTACAGGAGGTATTTAATGCTTGTACAAGGAGAATGATGACTTCAAGTAAGTCGACATTCTATGGTTTTGTAAAAAGGTAACTAGAGTCTTTTCAAAACATATTATATTTATATTTTATGTTTATGAGTAAGTCGACATTCTATGGGTTTGTAAAAAAGTAACTAAAGTCTTTTCAACATATATTATATTTGTATTTAATGTTTATGAGTAAGTCGACATTCTATGGGTTTGTAAAAAAGTAACTAAAGTCTTTTCAACATATATTATATTTGTATTTAATGTTTATGAGTAAGTCGACATTCTTGAGTGTGGGTTTTATTTATAAATAAATAGACATTTCTCAAATGCTTTTGAGGTGGCATTTAATGCTTAAAGAAATAAATGGTCATTTCTTATTTTAATAAAATAATATTTATTTTCTCAAATCGTCAATTCTAAAATGAATGGTTGTGAAGTACACTAAATGCTTGAGTAATACTTATATTACAAATAGTCATTTCTCAAATAAATGCTTGTGTATTATCTTTTCATAATTTGCCTTTTCTTACATAAATGTTTATGTATTATGAACCAAAATTTCTTACGTAAATGTTTGTGTATTATGAACTAATGCATTTTGTCTTTTCTTACATAAATGCTTATGTATTATGAACCAATACATCTTTTCACATTTTGTCTTTTCTTACATAAATGCTTATGTATTATGAACCAATACATCTTTTCACATTTTGTCTTTTCTTCATAAATGCTTATGTATTATGAACCAAAATTTCTTACGTAAATGTGTATTATGAATTAATTCTTTTTGTCTTTTTCTTTCATATTTGAAATCATTAGCTTTTATATCTTTTCAAGTTGTCTTTTTCATAAATGCATGTTAGAAGGTACAATTAATGCTTTTGAAATCATGAGCTATTATATCATGTCAAAAATGTCTTTTTCATAAATGCTTGTAAGAAAGTACAATTAATGCTTTTGAAATCATGAGTTATTATATCTTGTCAAAATGTCTTTTTCATAAATGCTTGTAGGAAGTACAATGATTTGTTTCAAAAAGGTGATTTTGAAATGCTACAATATACATAACGTATCCTTTTATGAAAGCTTAACTTTTTGTAAATAAATGGCTTGTATGATTTCAAAGCATATAGTCTAATATGAAATATGCATGCTTCTGAAGGTTCTGTTACATATGACTCTAAAGAAGAAAAAAGTCTTCATCTTGAGGAAGCCGATCTTCTTGGATAATCTTTATGAATGTATGGCCCATCAAGCTTTTTCTTCAAAGTAGTATGATTGCATCAAATAGTTGCACTTGATCAAGTTGTCTTCACTCTTCTTAAGTGAAATAACCTTGCATCAAATACTCGTTAAATACATAGCACATCATATCCAGTCATAATATAACATATTTAGTTTCACATATGAAAGCATATCATATTTATCATATCTCATGAAAGCATATCATGTATTTATCATGTATCATATATATGCATCATGAAAGTATATCATATTTATCATGTATCATCAAAACATAGTTTCTCAACAGTTAGTCCCTTAACAAACCACTAACTATGTTATGAAACTGAACACAAATGATAGACACATATGCATAAAACTAACTCACTTTCGTAGGAATCATGGTTGCATTTAGCACATGCAACAAGCCTTTTAAACCCCCGGGTTACCCCAGTGGACGAGTAAGGTCTCGTGAGGATTTGCAGAGATGCTACCCACAAACATCAATGATCTGCAGGAATGATTTTTCAAAAATAGTAGGCAATTAAGAAATCAGTTGGAACAAATATTTCATGTAATGAACACTCTCAAAACAAATTCAGAAATCTCATGCCACCACAGCAAAAATCTTTTTCCTTCACTTTTCTGAAATTGTAGCTATCTATGATTTTTCTCAGAAAGTCAAGTATTATCATGTTAGTACTCATTTATCCTCACTTGTATATTTTCTGCACAGTATTTCACAAATATTCCTAAGCAATGAAAATTTTCTCATTCAATTCATTCTTTTTTTTCTTATGTTTTTCAATTTTTCACCCTTTTTCAATTCTCTCTCTTGAGCATTCTTCTCACTTGAGCACCATTTCGAATATTCAGCTTCGTGACCAGTGTAGCGAGCTTTGGGTCAGTGACTCCTAGGCCAGACGACCTTAGGGCACCAGATACAAAGTATCCCTTAGACTTAATTGCTCAAGTCACTAGACCTTCTATTCTAATAGTTCATGTATAGTCTTCCTCTCGTCATGTGCAACGTCTCTATCTCTTAGGCTTTCTATGCAGTTCCTATAACAAGCTTTCGAATCAGTGGCTCCCAAACCAGATGGCTTTAGGGCACCAGGTGTAAAACACCCTTCAGACTCTACTTACTTGAAAGGCCACAGATATCGACTAGACAAGAAGATGATTTTCTTCGTTATCCTTTTCGTCAAGAGACTCGAACACTTCATCTTGTGTCTGAGTTTCACTACTAGGAATCACGAAGACTTCAACAACTAAACATAGCTCTATTCTTTTAAGCTCATTTTTCAAAAACATTTTTCCATTGCTTATTTCTTCCACAAAACATACTCTGCATACTTATACTAAAGTGATTCAAAACTTTCTAACATTCAAATGCTATCTTTTCTTTGAATTTTCTCATAAATAACTACTCTATTTAAATTAGTTTAGAAAAAAAAATTTACATGGGGTTTAGAATTTTTAAACTGTTAGATTATGCCAAAAACAATCATATATGCTACAAACTTGTTCTCAAAAGCCTACTTTTATGAGTTTTAAGCTATCATGCATAAAAAAAATTTTAGTGTGCATCTAACCCCCCCCCCCCCCCCCCATGCTTGAATGACACTCTCCCTAGTGGCATACAAAATACGTAAGAATGTAATGCAAATGCACACTAAAAGACAATATTAAATCCAGAAGAAAGGATAGATACAACCTGATCTGCGTCGGGCTTCTGAAGTTGATTGACTTGACTTTGCAGCATCCTATGCATATCTGGTTGCATAATTTTCTGCTCATCTGATCAATGTATGCTCTTAAAGCTCTGCCTTGTACCTGGTAACTAATTCTCATACACTAAATGTTAGATTCACCCTGCATAAATAAAAAACAAATGTCAGTACATATGAAATGGAATACTAAACTAAAGAAAATACTGAAATGAAAACAAAACTACTCTATTATGTATATATGATACATCCCTCTGGTCAAATCCTTATGCCTTCGTGAGATGCACTATCTCACACTTACCATTCTGCAAAGAATCTGAAATGTAGGGCTTCAGTCTTTGCCCATTAACCTTGAATGTATCTTGGGTCTGAGGATCAAATAATGTAATTGCTCCGTGTGAGAACACTTCTTTCACAATGTACGGTCCCTCCCATCTCGATCTCAATTTGCCTGGGAATAAATTCAACCGAGAATTGTATAGCCAAACTCTCTGCTCTGACTCAAACACTTTTCTGACAATGTGCTTATCATGAAATGCTTTAGTGCGAGATTTGTATAACTTGACATTCTCATATGCATCATTCCTGAGTTCCTCTAATTCTGAGAGCTGCAATGCTCTCGCTTTGCCAACCTGGGTGAGGTCAAAATTCAATTTCTTGATAGCCCAATACGCTCTATGCTCCAGCTCGACAGGAAGATGGCATGCTTTCCCAAATACAAGGCAATATGGGGACATGCCAATGGGAGTCTTAAATGCAGTCCTATATGCCCAAAGTGCATCATCTAAGCGCTGGGACCAATCCTTGCGGTCCGGGTGAACTGTCTTCTCTAGAATCCGCTTTATTTACCTATTTGAAACCTCTACCTATCCACTGGTCTGCGGATGATAAGGAGTGATGAATCTATGATTGACAGAATACCTTCTCAAGACAGAAGCTATCTGTACATTCCTGAAATGCTTGCCACCATCACTGATTATCGCACGTGGCACACCAAAACAACTGAAAATGTTGTACTTAATGAACTTCAGCACCACTCTATGATCATTGGTCTTAGTTGCCACAACCTCGACCCACTTAGACACATAATCAACCGCCACTAAAATGTACAAATTTCTGAATGATGGTAGAAATGGGCCCATAAAGTTTATGCCCCAAACATCAAAAATCTCGACTATCAAAATTGGGAGCAAGGGCATCATGTCCCTCTTGGACATGTTCCTAGTCTGCTGACATCTAATACATCTCCTACAGAACTCATGTGCATCTCTGTGGAGTGTGGGCCAATAAAATCCAGACTGCAAAACCTTTGCAGCTGTCTTCCTACTGCTCAAATGCCCTCCACAGGCTAAAGAATGGGAAAAACTAAGAATGGACTCGTACTCCTCCTCTGGCACGCATCTTCTAATGATCTGGTCTGCGCAATATTTGAACAATTCTGGTCTATCCCAATAATAGTGCCTCACCTGAGATAGGAATTTGTCACGCTCATTCCTATTCTAATGCTCAGGGATCTGTGTAGAAACCAGATAGTTCACAATATCAGCAAACTAGGGTGACTATGATGTTCTGACTGACATGATCTGCTCATCGGAAAAAGAATCACTGATCGGTCTCTGATCCTGCGTGGTCTCCATGATCAGTCTAGAAAGATGGTCTGCTACTACATTATCGCTTCCCTTCTTGTCTCGAATCTTGAGATCAAACTCCTGTAGTAACAGAACCCAACGAATGAGTCTCAGTTTGGTGTCTTTCTTGCTCAGAAGATACTTCAATACAGCATGATCAGAATAGACAACCACCTTCGAACCGAGAAGATAGAACCTAAATTTGTCCAATGCGAATACTACAACAAGTAGCTCTTTCTCTGTCATGGTATAATTCATCTGGGCATCAGACAGAGTTCTACTTGCGTAGTAAATCACACAGGGCTTTCTGTCAATCCGCTGTTCTAAAACGGCCCCCATAGCATTGTCAGAAGCATCACACATAATCTCAAACAGGAGTGTCCAATCCGGAGGTCTCAGAATGAGTGCAGTAATCAAAGCCTCTTTGAGAATCTCAAAGGCCTTCATGCAATCCTCACTAAAATCAAGGGTTGATCCTTCTCCAATAAAGTACAAAGCGGTCTAGAGATTTTGCTGAAATATTTAATGAACCGCCTATAAAATCCAGCATGTCCTAGAAATGACCTAATCTGCCTCACAGTGGTAGGTGGAGTCAAACAAGAAATGGATTCCACCTTCGCTCTATCAACCTCAATCCCTCTCTTGGACACAATGTGTCCAAGCACAATCCCCTCCTAGACCATAAAGTGGCTCTTTTTCCAGCTCAGAACCAGGTTTGTCTCCGCACACCTACTCAATACTCGAGTAAGTTTTTGGAGGCAATCCTCAAATGAAGAGCCATACACAGAAAAATCATCCATAAACACCTCCATGGCATCATCTATCATATCAGAGAAGATAGCTAGCATGCACCTCTGAAAAGTTGTCGGAGCATTGCAGAGCCCGAACGACATACGTATAAATGCGAAGGTGCCATAAGGACATGTAAATGTCGTCTTCTCCTGGTCGTCAGGATGGACAACTACTTGATTATACCCTGAATATTCATCTAAGAAACAATAGTAGCTCTGTCCCGCGAGTCTCTCCAAAATCTGATCAATGAAGAACAACGGAAAGTGATCTTTTCGAGTTGCCACATTCAGCTTCCTATAGTCAATGCAGACTCTCCACCCTGTGGTGGTCCTCATCGGAATTCTTTCCCCCTTCTCATTCTCCACAACAATGAGTCCTGACTTCTTCGGCACAACCTGAATCGGACTGACCCACTGGCTATCAGAAATGGGGTAAATAATTCCTGCATCCAACCACTTCACTACCTCATTCTTCACCACTTCTTTCATGTTGGGATTTAACCTTCTCTGCATATCCCGCACTGGCTTGACTTCTTCATCACAATGAATTTTGTGCATGCAGAATAAAGGATCAATCCCCTTTAAATCAACCACTCCCCAGCCAATCGCTGCCTTGTGCTCTCGTAAAATAGTCAGCAATCTCTGCTCCTGCTCCTCAGTGAGCAGTGACGAGATGATCACAGGCAGAATCTCATCGCCTCCGAGATATGCATACTTGAGTGAAACCAGTAAAGGTTTCAACTCAAGTTTCGGAGGAGACTCAATCGAGGATTTGGCAGGGGTCTCCGCAAGTGGTGGGAGAGGCTCAATGCCAGCTCTCCAAGGAGGTAACTCTGACGACACTCTAGACACATCTACACTAACTATACAACTATTCTTCTCTATATGGTGCAGATCTAATAAATTCTCAGTAATGTACAGATCAGGTTGTTCTTCCACTAAATCCTGTGCAATATCTACATGGAAACAGTCCATATCTCCCGCTAGACCCATCACGGCATTGAAAATGTTCAGCTTGACTTTCCTGTTGCCGAATGATAAATCCATAGCTTTGGTCCTACAGTTGATACATGCATTGGCAGTCGCCAAGAATGGTCTACCCAAAATGATCGGAGTCTAGTGTTGGCTATCCACTTCTTTCATATCGAGGATGATGAAATCAACGGGGAAATAGAAATCATCCACCTTAACTAGCACGTCTTCCAAGACACCTCTCGGTACCTTGACAGAACGATCTGCCAGCTGAAGTGTAATAGGAGTCGATCTCATCTCTCCTAGCCTGAAAGAATCATAGAAATACCCGGGCAGAATGTTCACGCTTGCTCCAAGATCAAGCAAAGTGCGTTCTATCTGAATGTTCCCTATGGTAAAGCAATGATAGGAGCTCCAGGGTCCTTGAGCTTTGGTGGTGTCTGATGCTGAATCACTGAACTCACCTGTTCAGTCAAATGGACCCTGTTAGGAACTTTCACTCTAGATTTCCTCTTTTGGGTATATAGTTCCTTCAGGAATTTGGCATATGCCGGCACCTGCTGAATAGCATCGAGCAAAGGCAGGTTGATCTGCACATGCTTGAAAATGTCAAGAATGTCCTGGATCTTCGTGCCCTGCTTCCCTCTAAATCGGGGAGACTCTAATGCTTTGGGATAGGGTGGCTTGGGGATGTACATAGGGGGATCCTCCTCTTTGTGAGAAGGCTCACTCCTATCCTCCTTATGAATTGAGGTGGAGGATGAAGATGATGGTGATGGTGATGGTGATGGCTGAGCCAAAGAAGATGGAATACTGGCATCTGGCTCATCGATCCTCTCTCTACTTTCTCTACTCTCAACGTGGTACTCACGTCCACTCCTCAGGGCCATAACAGATTTGGCCTGCTGCTGTGACTCAGTATGATACAGGCCTCCAGTCATCTGGTCCTTGCCCTTCGGGTTCATGATAGCTTGGCTCAGCAAAGTACCCTCAGGTCTCCTACTAATAGCCTCTGCTAACTGTCCCATTTGTGACTCTAGCTTCGCAATGGACTGCATGTGCGAGCTCAAAATCTGGCTACACTTCTCGAAATCATTCTGGTTAGAGGTTTTCACCTCTTGGAATGCCTAGAGAAGTCTATCCTCAAAAGAGGTCTGTGGGGCAGACTCTTGTGAAATCAGAGGAAATGAGGATGAAGTCTGATATTAGCTCGGCCTCTGGAATGTTGGAGTGAATGATGGCGGCCGAGCCAGCTGAGAGGATGTAGGCATCTGGATGGAAGACTGTGGATTCTTTCATGAAAAATTGGGGTGGTTACGCCAACCCGGATTATATGTAGATAAAAATGGGTTGTTTTGGGGTCTGGCGTAACCCTGAGCAGCCTGAACTTATTCTTGAACAAATTCAGGGTACTGAGCTGCCGAAGGGCACTCAGTAATCTCATGTGCCGGACTGGCACAAAGAGTACACACCTGCTGAGTAGTGGATGGTCCCGCGAGAAGCTGGTCCAACTTCTGAGCAATCATGTCTACCTTGCACTGTAGTGCAGTAGATAAACCAATCTCGAGGACACCACCTTTCTTCTGAATACTGGGTGTGGCTCTCTCAGAATGAGAGCTAGAAGCATGGTGGAGGGAATTCTCTGCCAATGTATCAAATAACCTCCATGCTTCATCCTCGCTTTTCAACATGAAGGTCCCGCCACAAGAAGAACCGATCATCTGACGATTCCTGTCAAATAATCCATCGTAAAAGCTCTGCACCAGTTGCCATCTCGGCACCTGATGATGGAGAAACTTTCTAAGAAGAACCTTCATTCTTTCCCAGGTCTCATGAAACTACTCACCATCTAGCTCTGAGAAGCTAGTGATGGCTCGCCTATACTGATTCATCCTACCGATGGGAAAGTACTTCGTAAGGAACTCCTGTTGTAGCTGATCCCAGGTCCCTATCTCTACTGAATCTAAGGACTTTAGCCAATACTTGGCCTTGTCCTTCAATGAAAACGTGAATAAAGTCAACCTCAATGCATCATCGTTGAAATTTTATATCTTGACAGTAGAACAAATTTCGAGGAATTCGTCTAAGTGCCTGTAGGGATCCTCGTGACTAAGGCCATAAAAAGATGGAAGCATCTGAATAATGCTAGCCTTAATCTCATAGTGGGGCGCTCCTACATCGGGTCTACGAATGCATGATGCCTGAACATAGTCTGTGGGAATGAAGTATTCCCTTAGAGTGCGTGGAGGAACTGGAGGTGGAGCTGGAGGATCCATATCGCCCACTATTGTCGAACTTCGAGGAGAATGTAAAATTCTCTCTGGGTTGTCAACAAATGGATATAATGGGGTTCCTAAAGCTCTTCGCCCCTGCATACACTGGTACTAAGACCAGAAGTAAGCATATGACCTAAATCTAAATCTAAGCTAAGACAGAACTAAAATGCAAATACCACAAATAAAAGCAACTAATAAAAATATTCTAAATTATCTATGTGAGAACTAACTAACTAAGTAAATGAAATAACAAAGTAAAACTACTCTAATTTAATGAAAATGAAAAATATAGGAAATCACAACTATGTTCTCTAAAACCCACTTGTCTAATCGCTCCTTGCAGAATGAATATTCAGAGAATCCTAGAAAAGCAGTACGTGAATCCTATGTGTACTAACTATGTGAAGCCTATATTCACTTACTAATCCTACTAAGTAGAAAATAAAAACAACTAATTAACTAACACAGATTAATAAACTGAAATCTAAGAAATAAAAGAATATATTCGTCGTTCCCCGGCAACGACGCCAAAATTTGGTTGAGTTTTTATGAACGCTCTTTTTAAAAGATAATTTTTAATAAAATACTTAGAAAATCATCAACTAAAAGTAAATAACCGACTTTCCACAAAAGTGGCAAGCACGGGTCGAATCCACAAGGAACGAGAATTATTCAATTATTTCTAAGAAATTCAATTTATTAATTCACAAATCTAAGTCAACAATTACAATGCTAATAACAATTACAAATTAAAACTAAAACTAAATAGAAAAGCAATTCAAGTCTTCTGCTGCTCGCCCAGGGGCAATTCTGTCCTTTCACCACTTATCAATTTTTCACACTAGAACAAGAATCTCCTAGAATTTTTAATATGCTTTTCAACCTAATAACACAGAAAAATACAAAGTTAGTAAATAATTCAAGGAAATCAAATTAAGAGTTAAACTAAACCTATTTTTTAAAGAAATTAACAAAGGCGACTACTAATTAACACTAAAAGATCAAATAAAATGCTACAATAATTCCAAAACCAATCAATCTAGGTCTAACTATGTTAATGGATGCAAATGCACTGATTATAATGCAGAAAACACTCAAAATTAACCGAAATTGAATAAAATAATGAAATGACTATCTTACCCCTAAATAGTGCAAAAATGACTTCTGACAGCTTTTCACAAATGGACTGTTTGACAGGAAAAACGAAATCCAAAATTCCCAAAATTTCTTTTGTTCTGTAACTAACAGATTCAAGAATCTGACAGTTTTTACGATTTTGAAAAATTATTTCTGGAACTCCAGATATAAGTGTTTCAAAAACGAGATAATTTTGGAAATCGCAGGACCCGAAATTGAGAAACCAGAAAAAGATGTTTTCACAAAACACTTAAAAATCAAACCAAATCAACTTGGTCTGAGTTGAAATTTGGTCTGCAGACAGTAAACACGCCAATAAAGAGAATAGAAAAAGAATTTCCAGAAAACACAAAAAGTTTGCACATAAAATGACGAGTGCACGACAGGAAAAAAATCGGTTTTGGAATTCAGTACACTATTCACTTTGGAAATACATTTTTAACACTATGAATGCAAATCAAACATCTACACTGTCCTAAATGCTGTTAAATGACTTTCAAAATGCAGCAAATGAATCCAATTAACTAATTATATATAAATGCAAACATAACACAACACTCAATGCTAAATCTACTCTAAACCACACGCTAAATGCAATATAATCTAACTAAAGGTGCAATACGAATTAAACTATTTAGAGAATTGCAATTAAATCAGTCTAACACTTTAAGCTAAACTAAATGTTAGGCTAAACGTGTACTTTCACTGCCAATCATAAACTAGTTAAGTTAACTAAATTAAAGACTAACTAGAGTTAACTAGAGAATTAGGTGGGACGGTTTGGGATAGAGGTTGACTCTAACTAGGCTCACTACTCACCTTGACTCACTAAGTTATTTAAATTAACAAATCAATAACAGTTGAAACCTATAGAGTAAATACTAATTGATTAAACAAAAGATTAAAAATAACAAAAATCAATCTAATTACACGCCTAACTTAAATGCCATGAATCTAATTAAATTACCTAAGTAATGATTCAAAGACTATTCTAATGTTAATGCAGCCTTAACTAAAAAGAATTAATGCTAATTCTTATCTAAGGTAATAAGGCAAGTTAGAAAATGAGGTTACTAATTGACAAAGCTCGAAGTTGGCAAGTATAGACTCTCCAAATTCATCCAACTAGTAAGAGGTTACTCTCATTAAAAATCTTCAAAATCCAACTTGGAAACTTTGAGGAATTGAAGCCGTCCAGCCAAGTGGGGTCTAAACGTTTTGGCTTTGCCTTAAAAGCAACCAAGCAATCTCAAAAGTCTCTCCCAAATCTTTGGAAACATTTTTAGAAAGAGCTTTGAAATTTAAAATTAGTTTCCAAACATATAGAAGAGGGAAAATCTTCTCCTTAATTGACTTAAAACTCAAATTAGGAAGTTAGAGAAAGGGAAACCGTCCAGCCCAAAAAGATATGATTTTCCTTAATTGCTTTCAAAACCGTTTTGGGAAGTAAAAAAATCATCCAGCCTAGAGGTCCACACGGTTTTGACTTTCTTAAAAATTAATTTAAATAGCAATGAAACCCCCTACTCAAACCGTGGTCACCTCTTTTAGAAAGAACTTTGAAACTTCAATTTTCTTTCCCAAAATGTCATTCCTTATGCTGGACACCCCAATTCAAGGCTTCCTTAAATTGTATCCCACTAATTTTAAGCAATCCAAGTTTACCAAAATCGAATTCCACACCTCAAATACCGGATTGACCTCCTTCTAAAAATTCGACCTATATCTAATCTAATGACCAACATCTAATTATTACACAACAGGGTTAGAAAAGGAATGGACACATTACTAAAAAAAAACTAATTAAGCTAACACATAATTCAAACTTACTAAACACACCAAGAAAAACGTCTAAGACCCCAAAGCCTAATTCAATGAATCTAGACACCCTAATCTAACATACCCAACTTACCAAATGAAGCTTAAAGCTCTGCTGGAGCTTTATTGGCTGACGCCTAACTTGGGGAAGAAGACTAACCTAACCAAAAATTTGATTCTATCTAATTGAGAAAAACGACTCCAACAAAGTGAAATTTTTGTTCTTTTTCTATTGAACCAACTCCATACGAAATTGAAAACAACATAAATATCAACCAATCTAATATTGAAACTATTACTAAACACGATCTACTGGAATTGCAGTAAGAAGAAAACTACTAACTCAATAAAAATGAAGAATTCGTTATATATGAAATGACACACTATAAACGAAGGACTCAATGCAACATCACATCAAACACAAACCAAATCCACGTGAAGTAAAACTAAAATAAATATTTTCAGCATAGTAGACCACTGAGGTAACACGCAGACACTAGAAATTAAGAAACACTTAAATCGGCTAGACTAGATCTAGCCGATTTCCCTTCTCGGATTTATAACGAAATTCAACACTGAACTCAACGACTCTAAGAATGAAACAACTTGAGATTTTAGAACATCTAACCTAGAAATAAGGTCTGATGTACCCACGACACAACCACAAAACTGCAGATGACAGCAAATCAAAAACGTCCAAAATCGTCAAAATCGGCTAGAGGGGGTCTAGCTGATTTTTGGGATTTGGTTAAAACAGAAATGTAAACTAAACCTAACGACACAACTAGATCTAAACTGGGCTGTAAAACACGTTTTTTCTGCTAAATTGCTACAGAAAACCAGAATTTGAAAAATAATAAAACCGGCTAGAAAATGATCTAGCCGATTTTTATGTTTTGGCTTAAAACGATTGGAAAACAATGACTCAAACTAATCTAGACTCAAAAACGAGATTCAACAACAGAAAATAAAGTGAAAATGACAGTGGTTTGCTGTCAAATAAATAGAAAAACAGAAAAGGGGCTAGATATAGAAGAAAGACTTTAGGTAGACTCGATTCTAGCTAAAAGAACGGAGAAAAGATGAAGACCAACCTCCAGGGCGATCCGACGATTGTGGGGAAGGAGAGAGCGAAAGATGTCCTTAGATGTGCATCCCTTTTTCTTCAAGGATGCTGAAACGTCACCATGGAGATATGTTTTTCAGCTGCACCACGTTTGAAGTCCACCAAAGATGGGAAATGAGCCGATTCGCGATCGGATGACTTAGAAGATCGAATGGAGGTAGAGCCGATCCTTCTTGTTGGAGTGTCTCACACTTCCACGCAAGAAAATGTGCCTTCAACCTCTGCTACACCTGCAAAAACACAGCAATCACAGTTAGAACCAACAAGGATGTAAAGCAATGGAAGAGATATGAAAGAGAAAGCGAGAAGGAATGCTTGAAATCCAAGCAAAACTCCCGATTTCAATGGAGAATGGCATGAAATGGTTGGGGAAGATGAGGGCTGAAGCAAGAATCACAAGAGGGGCACAAATTCCAAAGCAAAAAATGTCTAGGGCTGAGTGAAAAAGATATTTTATACTTTTTGTCTTTTTCAGAAAAGGGTTTAAAATAAAATATTTTTCCCTGTGCCACTTTCTGAGGGGGGTTTCTGAAAATCTTTTCTAAATGAATATGGGTATGCATGTGGGTTGGATTTAGGCTCTTTAAACATTGATCTAAGGTCCAAAATAGCCTAATTGGGTCAGATATGGATCCAATCCACCTCGAAATCCATGCCTGAACACTAAAATAGCCATAACTCTCTTATTTTAAGTCTGATTTTTCTGAAATTCGAACCACAACCCCTTGACATCAAAATACATCTAATCATGGATTTTAAACCTTAAAATCAATACAAAATGCATGAATAAATAACTAACATGATGCGCATTTCATGCATTATATATATATATATATATATATATATATATATATATATATATATATATATATATATATATATATATATATATATGCATATGCCATCACATGTGTTCCTCTATGTGTGTTCTTAAGCATGTTTGGACAAATTCCCCCATCATACGCATATAGGCATCTCAGGTGCACCCTTTTCCTTCTTTTCTTTCACATATGAATGTTCCATTGACTAGTATATAAAGTTTCATTCCTTTCCCACGTACATTTTCTACTCTGTGCTAAACTTTATTCTTGCAGGGGAATATGTGAAAAGCCTAAGTAGAAGCTTTTGATATTTTTTCTCAGTGTTGTAATAAGCTAGACATTAATGAAAAACTCTACATTTCCAGCCTTAGATAGAATGAATGAGCATCTAAATATCATTTGTTTCATCATTTTCCTATATTTTTGAAAATTTCATAAATGGGACCACGAATGACACGTGCACCATTTTGTAAAAGGTGATTAATCCTAAGTTGATGATTTACATCAATGGCCATAGTCAAGATGTAAACAAAACTTAGGATTTTCATCTTTTATAAAATAACACTGGATCTACACTAGATCCTTTTCAAAAATCATTATATTTTTTTCTAAATATTTTCCTATTTTATCAGAGTTTAGTTTAAAATTAACTCAAAATATATATCAATGGCTATAGTCAGGATATATATTGAGGGTTAATTTCATTTTAAACTCTATAAAAGCACCAAAATATATTTTATTCTTCACCTGAATTCAAACATGATTGTTATGTAATATATTCAACGACCATAGTCATGGATATATTATATCTTCAATCTTATTTGCATTCATTTAAAGAATGAAATATGATTTTCAAATCCAATTTCAACATTCTTTAGATTCATTCAGGATAGAATTGCATCATATTTTCAAGTCTTTTTCAAAAACTCATGTGATCTTGAATATCTTTCTTCAAGTTTCTATTTCAAATTCTATCTCATTTTCAAGATTCAAAATTCGATTTCAAAGTCCAAATTGACTTTGAAATTTCAAATTCATGTTGTATTCAAAACTTCAATTTCCAAATCAAAATTCAAAGTTCAATTTAACTTTGAATTTTATGATTCATCTTCTGATTCAAAATAAAGTTTACTTATCTTCAAAATCAAAATCAAAGTTTGAGATTGATTCTGAATCTCAAAAATTTGACTCTTCCTAAATTTTAAATTCAATCTGAGTTTTCAAAACCCAGACCCATCTTCAAAAGTCCCATTTTGACTTTCAAAATCCAAATCCCAAGTTAGAACCCAATACCAACTTGAATCCAAATTTCCAAATGCAATCTCCACTTTTGGACCTCAGATCTTGGATCCAATTCCATTTAGGATCCAGAATCAAAGAAGCTATATCCCAATCCGGTTTTATTAACCGAGCATCTTTGAGAACCAAGAAGTTTTTCTAGATTCTCTTGACCATTTGTGAATTTGGTCACTATAGAAAGAAGATCATTTGACTTTTCTTTAAGACTAGATATTTCTTTTTGTAAGAGATTGTTCTAACTCCAATTTCTTTTATCTCAAGTGCTTGGCAAGAATTTTCCTTCTTGAGATCTTCTATTTCTTGAAGTAACACTTTATTTTGAGAGTCAAGAGTTAAATTTTCAGTTTTTAACTCTTTATTTTTAGAACTTAGACTCTTAAATTTAGCATATAAATCATTAAATGCTTCAAATAACTCATCATAGTCATATTGACTTACCGAATCTTCTTGTGCTACAAAACACATGTTGGCGACTTCTTCATTTGATTCTTCATCGGAAGAGGAGTCACTATCATCCCAACATGCTTGAAATGCCTTTTTCTTCTTGAATTGGTCCTTGGGCTTGAATTTGAGAAGAGGACAATCTTTCTTGATATGTCCTGCCTTTTTGCAGTTAAAGCACTTTACTTCATTGGAAATGCAAGAATCTGCTTTCTTTGCCTTTCTTTGAAATCTTCCCTTTTTGATGAATCTTCTGAATTGCCTTGTGATGATGGCAATATCTTCATTTTCATCTTTTTCTGAATTTTCTGAGTCAGAAGTAGCCTTAAAAGCAAGAGATTTCTTCTTAGGCTCTTCTTCTTGTCTGTCTTGAAGTTGGACCTCATATGCCATTAGGTTACCAACTAAGTCTTCAAGAGTGAGAGTATTGAGATCATTTGCTTCTTCAATAGCAGTGGTTTTTCTCTCCCATTCAGGAGTTAAACACCTTAGAATCTTTCTCACTAAATCCACTTATGAATATTCTTTTCCAAGGGATTTCAAAGTGTTAGTTATATCGGTCATTCTAGTTACCATGTCCGATATAGATTCATTTTGCTTCATTTTGAACAATTCAAATTTATGAACTAAAGAAGCAATTTTAGATTCCTTTACCTTTGACGTACCTTCGTGAGTTACTAGAAGAGTATGCCAAATTTCATTTGCTGTAGAGCATTGAGAGATGCGATTGAATTCTACCTTGTCAACGCCACAATATAATGCATTCATGGCTTTGGCATTTAGTGAAGCAGTCTTCTTTTCATCATCAGTCCATCGGCTGAAATCAGTTGATGGAGTTTGGTACTTTTCTAAAACAACTCTCCAGATATCGAGATCCATGGATTGCAAGAATATTGTCATTCTTACTTTCCAGTATCCATAGTTTGTTCCGTCGAAGAGAGGAGGACGAACATAGGAGCTTCCTTCTTTGTGCTGAGATGTTGTAGTTGCCATGCTAGATGATGGTCAAATCAAAGTAATAGCAAACCTGTGCTCTGATACCAAATGAAAGTGCACTAGGATCGAGGCAACGAGCACTAGAGGGGGGGTGGGGTGAATAGTGATTTTAAAATTTTCTGCGGAATATAGAATGATTTTGCAAAACTCAAAGCAAACACACAAAGAACACAAGATTTTATCCTGGTTCGGTCTAACCCGACCTACATCCAGTCCCCAAGCAAAACCCGCTTGAGATTATCCACTATCAACCTTATAAACTACAAGATCACACAGACCATAACTGGTCCCACTTTCAGTAACAACCCTACTGAAAGCAAACAACTCCTTTAAACCAAGGAGTCCTTCTTTTTACAGAAAAGAAATAACAACTTACAATACAACTTATGAACCTTCCTTTTGAATGCAAATGAGATGCAATTGGCTTTTGAGGTTGTTGAAACACTCTACTCACGAATTCACTATCTCTCAAAGTGATTTGAGTGAAAAACTAAAGTGAAAATATCACGTGAGTGAGAAAACAAATACTTGAATGAATAGGAGTGAAAAGCAATAAGTAAATGATTCAAATCGATTGAATTCTTGTTGTTTTTAAGTGTAGAATGCACTCATATTTATAGCTGAAAGTTTTCATACGTTGAGAGTATGAAAGGGTGTCAAAACTGTGCATTTCGAACGATCAAAACGTTTGAAAAATGAAAAAACACACCTTTTTGAAGTTTCAGGAAAACGACAAAATTAGTCGACTGAAACATCAGTTAGTCGACTAATAGTTAGTTATTAGTAGACTGACCGTTATCGTCGGTCGACTGATCTGTTAATCGAGCCGTTTGAAAATCTGAACTTTTGAAACTTAGTCGACTTGAGAAAAGTTAGTCGACTGATAATATCATCAGTAGACTGAAAAATCTTTTAGTCGACTGCTGCTAAAATCTTCTGAAAAACAAACATTATGTTCGGTCGACTGATAAAAAGCATTAGTCGACTGCTGCTAAATTTTTCAGAAAACACATGTTCTATTTAGTCGACTGATAAAACCATTAGTCGACTGCTGTTAATTTTCCAGAAAACAGACATTCTGTCCAGTCGACTGATAAAACCTTTGGTCGACTAATTTGACAAAAATGACTTTTTATAAAATATGGAGCGAAAGGATTAGTCGACTGGTAAGACTATTGGTCGACTAATAAACATGAAAATTTAAGAAAAGAGTTTTCAAAAAAGATTTTCATGAGGGTTCTTTTTAGAAAAGTTTTTCTAAAGACTTTTAAGGTGAAATGCAACCTAAATATGCACTCTAAGTAAGGCTCTTACAAGAATCTAAGACTTTTAATGAATTAAACATTTGCACACTAGTCTTCAAAGATTCTTCACTGAATTCTTCAATTTCTTTATAGCCTTAGCTGAAATGAAGTTGATTCCACTTGCTCATCATCAAAACATTGTACTTGAAGTATCATGTATGGCTTCATTGTCGTAACAATCTCCCCCTTCTTGATGATGACAAACTTAATCAAAGATGAAGCATTTAGATGCATAGATGGAGATTTTACTCCCCCTATCAATATGCTGCAAAACATTAAAAGTTAGCACATTTAAAGCACATATATCACATATTGATTGGTTTGCATTTCCATTCATCATTTCTTCAAGCATTTAGAAATACATTCATTCAAAGCTTTATTTTTCTCTTAATTTTGCATTTCTCATGCAAGATCCCCTGTAATGTAATTGCTATCATCTTTTTCTCCCCCTTTGTCAGAATAAAAAAAGAGTAAGGGCAGAAATAGCATAAGCAAAATAGAGATACAAGTTTAAAATATTACAACCCATAAAGTATGAAAGTTTAGACAACAAAGATCAGAAAAGAGAGTTTAGCAAATCCTTAATGGCAGTTACATCCTTCTGAATTGAAGCAAGTTGTTGAGTCACATCTTCACAAAAAGTGTGTTGATGCAGCTCCAAAGCTTCCAGTCTCTGCATAACTTCATCATGGTCTTGACTTGTCGAAAATTTCTTTCTTTTTGCATGAGATGAAGGTGTCGCAGAAGGTGAAGGTTCAGAAATAGATGGTTCATTAGGATCAGATGGTTCAGTTTGATCAACATTTAAAGGAGGCAGAAATAGATGGTTCATTTAATTTTGATCACCAGTTGACTAGAATTTTATCGGTCGACTAATATAGTGCGATTTTGAGATTTTGTTCAAAAAACAATATTTTTTATAAATCCAAAAATGAGCAAATACCTAGTTCTCTCCTAATTCTCATAAAATCTTCATTTTTAAGAGGTTTAGTGACAATATCGGCATGTTGTTCTTTAGTGGAAATAAAATTTAACGAAATATCTCCTTTTAACACATGATCTCTTAAAAAATGATGTCTAACTTCAATATGCTTAGTTCTTGAGTGCTGAATAGGATTTTTCGAAAGATTTATAGCACTAGTGTTATTACAATAAATAGTTGTTGTGGAGTAATTCAAACCAAAATCTTTTAAGGTCTGTTTCATCCAAAGTACTTGTGAACATGCTAAACTAGCCACTATATATTCTGCTTCAGTTGTTGAGAGTGATACTGAATTTTGCTTTTTACTAAACCAAGAGACTAAGGAATTTCCTAAGAAATGACAAGTTCCACTAGTACTCTTGCGATCAGATTTACTTCCTGCAAAATCTGCATCACAATATGAAACTAAATCAAAGGAAGATGATTTTGGGTAAAACAAACTGAAATCTGAAGTATCTTTCAAATAACGAAGAATTTGTTTTACTGCAGTTAAATGAGATTCCTTTGGATTAGCTTGAAATCTTGCACACATACAAACACTAAACATAATATCAGGTCGACTAGCAGTTAAGTATAATAGAGATCCGATCATACCTCTGTAGAGCTTAGTATCTACACTTTTACCATTTTCATCTTTATCAAGAGAAGTAGTTGTACTCATAGGATTCCTTCTTGATTTCGATGAGTCCATCCCAAATCTCTTGAGAAGTTCTTTTGTATACTTAGCCTGATTGATGAAGATTCCTTCTTCAGTTTGCTTTATTTGAAGTCCAAGGAAGTAGTTTAATTCGCCCATCAAGCTCATTTCAAACTCTTCCTGCATAGCCTTAGCAAATTCTTTACAAAGAGAATCATTAGTAGAACCAAATATTATGTCATCAACATAAATTTGTACAATAAGAATATCTGAATTAAGATTTTTAATAAATAAAGTGGAGTCTACCCGACCAATGGAAAAACCAGATTGTTCTAGAAAATTTTGTAGTCTTTCATACCACGCTCTTGGTGCTTGTTTGAGTCCATACAAAGCTCTTTTCAATTTGTAGACTTTTTCTGGATATTTCTTATTTTCAAAGCCTGGAGGTTGCTCTACATAAACTTCTTCATTGATGTGTCCATTTAAGAATGCACTCTTAACATCAATTTGATATAACTTGAAGTTCATGTAACTAGCAAATGCAAGCATCATTCGAATTGACTCTAATCGAGCCACTGGTACATAGGTTTCATCAAAATCTATGCCTTCCTCTTGATTATAGCCTTGTGCCACTAGCCTTGCTTTGTTACGAATGACTTCACCATTTTCATCCAGCTTATTTCGGAAGACCCATCTTGTTCCAATTACTGGATGATCCTTTGGTCTATCAACTAGATCCCAAACATCATTCCTAGTAAATTGATTAAGTTCTTCAGACATGGCCAAAAGCCAAAATTCATCAACACAAGCCTCATTGATATTCTTTGGTTCTAATTTAGATATGAAAGCAATATTTGCAATATATTTTTCTAACTGCCTTCTAGTTTGGACACCACTCTTTATTTGACCAATAACTTGTTCATGTAGATGATTAGGAACTTCTTTCCAAACTGGTTGAAGAGGAATATTTTCTTGAAAAGTATTCTCTATCAAGGGTTCTTCTTGAAGTATTGCTTCTTCTTCTTCGCTTAGAGGTATAACCTGCTCACAATTCTCATCGAATGCAACATGTAAAGATTCTTCAATACAAGATGTTCTTTTATTGAAAATACGATATGCTTTACTTCTAGAAGAATATCCAAGAAATATTGATTCATCTGATTTTGAATCAAACTTATCAAGATTATCTTTGGTATTTAACAAGAAACATTTACTACCAAAAATTTTGAGATATGAGATCTTTGGTATACGATCATAATACAATTCAAAACATGTTTTATGTAAAATTGGTCGAATAAGAACACGGTTTAGAACATAACATGTTGTATTAATTGCTTCAGCCCAAAAGTATTTTGGTAAATTTTTATCTTGAAGCATGGTTCTAGCACATTCTTGCAAAGTTTTATTCTTTCTTTCAACAACTCCATTTTGTGGAGCCGCTCTAGGAAAAGCAAAGTTGTGAGATATACCATGTAAATCACAAAACTTTAGAAAAGATTCATTTTCAAATTCAACACCATGATCACTACGAATTTTAATAATGGATGTAGATTTTTCATTTGTAATTCTTCTACAAAGTTTAGAAAATTCTAAAAAAGCAGCATTTTTGCTTTTTAGAAAAATCACCCATGTAAACCGAGAATAATCATCTACTATAACAAAAGCATACTTGCTACCATTCAAACTTTGAATTCTAGATGGTCCAAATAGATCTAAATGTAAAAGTTCAAGAGGACGTTTTGTTGAAACTATATCTTTAGCTTTAAAAGAACTCTTGATTTGTTTACCTCTTTGACAAGCATCACATAAGTGATCCTTTTTATATGGTATTCTAGGTAGGCCTCTTACAAGATCATTCTTGGATAATTTTGAAATAATTTTAAAGTTAACATGTCCAAGTCTCTTGTGCCATAACCATTGAATTTCATTTGAAACAATAAGACATTTTTCATTAAAAGAGGGTAATTAATCTAGATATAGTTCATACACATTGTTTCTTCTTTTACCTTTAAAAATGATCTTTTTAGATTGAAAATCAGAAATCAAGCATAGATCATTTTTAAAAGAAACATGAAAACCTTTATCACATAATTGACTGATAGATATTAAATTATGCATTAAACCATCTACTAAAAGAACATTTTCTATCAAGGGAAATTTTGGATTACCAATATTACCAATACCTATCACTTTTCCCTTGTTATTCTCACCAAAGGTGACGGTTCCTCCATCCTTATTTTGGAGGGTGGAAAATAACTCCGGCCTTCCAGTCATATGTTTGGAACAACCGCTGTCCAATATCCATTTGCTCCTTATGTTGTGTACCTACAACAAAATCAGAAAACAGAGCATTTGACCCCTTTCTATTTTCAGGTCCATGAGAGTTAGTCTTAGGAACCCATATCCATTTGGATTTTGGTTTTTTTTTATAATAAATATTCTTTCTATAAAAGGATTTAGAATAAACATGTCTAGAATAATCATATCTAGATGCATTTCTAGAAAGTTTAGTTTTATGAACAAAAGGTTGAGAATAATGTCTTTGATTTTTCACCACATAGTTTGGTCTATTTTGAGTATCAAAGAAGCTATATCCCAATCCGGTTTTATTAACCGAGCATCTTTGAGAACCAAGAAGTTTTTCTAGATTCTCTTGACCATTTGTGAATTTGGTCACTATAGAAAGAAGATCATTTGATTTTTCTTTAAGACTAGATATTTCTTTTTGTAAGAGATTGGTTCTAACTCCAATTTCTTTTATCTCAAGTGCTTGGCAAGAATTTTCCTTCTTGAGATCTTCTATTTCTTGAAGTAACACTTTATTTTGAGAGTCAAGAGTTAAATTTTCAGTTTTTAACTCTTTATTTTTAGAACTAAGACTCTTAAATTTAGCATATAAATCATTAAATGCTTCAAATAACTCATCATAGTCAAATTGACTTACCGAATCTTCTTGTGCTACAAAACACATGTTGGCGACTTCTTCATTTGATTCTTCATCGGAAGAGGAGTCACTATCATCCCAACATGCTTGAAATGCCTTTTTCTTCTTGAATTGGTCCTTGGGCTTGAATTTGAGAAGAGGACAATCTTTCTTGATATGTCCTGCCTTTTTGCAGTTAAAGCACTTTACTTCATTGGGAATGCAAGAATCTGCTTTCTTTGCCTTTCTTTGAAATCTTCCTTTTTTGATGAATCTTCTGAATTGCCTTGTGATGATGGCAATATCTTCATTTTCATCTTCTTCTGAATTTTCTGAGTCAGAAGTAGCCTTAAAAGCAAGAGATTTCTTCTTAGGCTCTTCTTCTTGTCTGTCTTGAAGTTGGACCTCATATGCCATTAGGTTACCAACTAAGTCTTCAAGAGTGAGAGTATTGAGATCATTTGCTTCTTCAATAGCAGTGGTTTTTCTCTCCCATTCAGGAGTTAAACACCTTAGAATCTTTCTCACTAAATCCACTTATGAATATTCTTTTCCAAGGGATTTCAAAGTGTTAGTTATATCGGTCATTCTAGTTACCATGTCCGATATAGATTCATTTTGCTTCATTTTGAACAATTCAAATTTATGAACTAAAGAAGCAATTTTAGATTCCTTTACCTTTGACGTACCTTCGTGAGTTACTAGAAGAGTATGCCAAATTTCATTTGCTGTAGAGCATTGAGAGATGCGATTGAATTCTACCTTGTCAACGCCACAATATAATGCATTCATGGCTTTGGCATTTAGTGAAGCAGTCTTCTTTTCATCATCAGTCCATCGGCTGAAATCAGTTGATGGAGTTTGGTACTTTTCTAAAACAACTCTCCAGATATCGAGATCCATGGATTGCAAGAATATTGTCATTCTTACTTTCCAGTATCCATAGTTTGTTCCGTCGAAGAGAGGAGGACGAACATAGGAGCTTCCTTCTTTGTGCTGAGATGTTGTAGTTGCCATGCTAGATGATGGTCAAATCAAAGTAATAGCAAACCTGTGCTCTGATACCAAATGAAAGTGCACTAGGATTGAGGCAACGAGCACTAGAGGGGGGGTGGGGTGAATAGTGATTTTAAAATTTTCTGCGGAATATAGAATGATTTTGCAAAACTCAAAGCAAACACACAAAGAACACAAGATTTTATCCTGGTTCGGTCTAACCCGACCTACATCCAGTCCCCAAGCAAAACCCGCTTGAGATTATCCACTATCAACCTTATAAACTACAAGATCACACAGACCATAACTGGTCCCACTTTCAGTAACAACCCTACTGAAAGCAAACAACTCCTTTAAACCAAGGAGTCCTTCTTTTTACAGAAAAGAAATAACAACTTACAATACAACCTATGAGCCTTCCTTTTGAATGCAAATGAGATGCAATTGGCTTTTGAGGTTGTTGAAACACTCTACTCACGAATTCACTATCTCTCAAAGTGATTTGAGTGAAAAACTAAAGTGAAAATATCACGTGAGTGAGAAAACAAATACTTGAATGAATAGGAGTGAAAAGCAATAAGTAAATGATTCAAATCGATTGAATTCTTGTTGTTTTTGAGTGTAGAATGCACTCATATTTATAGCTGAAAGTTTTCATACGTTGAGAGTATGAAAGGGTGTCAAAACTGTCCATTTCGAACGATCAAAATGTTTGAAAAATGAAAAAACATGCCTTTTTGAAGTTTCAGGAAAACGGCAAAATTAGTCGACTGAAACATTAGTTAGTTGACTAATAGTTAGTTATTAGTAGACTGACCGTTATCGTCGGTCGACTGATCTGTTAATCGAGCCGTTTGAAAATCTGAACTTTTGAAACTTAGTCGACTTGAGAAAAGTTAGTCGACTGATAATATCATCAGTAGACTAAAAAATCTTTTAGTCGACTGCTGCTAAAATCTTCTGAAAAACAAACATTCTGTTCAGTCGACTGATAAAAAGCATTAGTCGACTGCTGCTAAATTTTTCAGAAAACACATGTTTTGTTCAGTCGACTGATAAAACCATTAGTCGACTGCTGTTAATTTTCCAGAAAACAGACATTCTGTCCAGTCGACTGATAAAACCTTTGGTCGACTAATTTGACAAAAATGACTTTTTTATAAAATATGGCGCGAAAGGATTAGTCGACTGGTAAGACTATTGGTCGACTAATAAACATGAAAATTTAGGAAAAGAGTTTTCAAAAAAGATTTTCATGAGGGTTCTTTTTAGAAAAGTTTTTCTAAAGACTTTTAAGGTGAAATGCAACCTAAATATGCATTCTAAGTAAGGCTCTTACAAGAATCTAAGACTTTTAATGAATTAAACATTTGCACACTAGTCTTCAAAGATTCTTCACTGAATTCTTCAATTTCTTCATAGCCTTAGCTGAAATACAGTTGATTCCACTTGCTCATCATCAAAACCTTGTACTTGAAGTATCATGTATGGCTTCATTGTCGTAACACTTTTTTGTCTTTTATTTCTTTCTTCAAAAAAGAGGAAATAGAGGCTGGAAAGGAAATAGAGAAAGAAGAGAGAGAAATACCAAGAGAGGAAAAATTTTGTAAAGATCACAGATTTGGCGACCGTGATGGGGCTCGTCTTCGTCCGGTCGAATCTATACCTTTGCTTTGCTCTGATATTATCTAAGTCTTTATTCTACAAATGTCAGCTTCATTTCCATGCAAACCTTAGGAACCTAGACTCTGTCCTAGCTGACATCATTGCATATAAGATTTAAGTATGGTTTGGTAGGACCATATTGAGGAAATTATTCCATGTTCACATTAGACTTAGATCTGGAATACAACTCTCCTCAATTCTAGGGATTGATTGAATGTAAACAATGTATGCAAGTGTATGCTTTTTTTCATTTAAATCTATCTCTTTAGGACTTACATTAGAGCCATATGATTTCTTGCATGTTGAACATGTTTTTTAAAAAAACATCCCTACCTATATTCTCCTTGTCTTCACGTTGCTGGGCTGTCTCACTGAACCATAGTTCGAGAGAGAGCCTCACAACTGGGCCACTCATTTGGGTTCGCGCCCTGCTACCACGTACCTAAGGGCCATAGTCCGAGGTATATCGGTAGGTGGTCAAGGATGTTGGGAAGCCATTACCTTAGAACCAGAGAAATATTTCTATGCCACGTACTTCAAGCTTTAGCTTGAGTATATTGGCGTATCTTCATTGAAATCAGATAATCTGAACCCTAGAGTAGGATTAAGGTCCTATCAGCCATTTCAAAATATTGCATTTAGAGTCAGCCTTTAGAGAGTGTTGTTTGTGCATCCTTGTTTGTACATCTGTGATTGTATGATATTTTATATTCCTTATATTTTCCAAAACCCTGGGTATATATTATTCAAAATTTCCTCTTTGTTTTTAAAACCCAGGTGTACTTTTCTTTTCTTCTTCTGGTTTCTTCAAATTCTTTGATCCTGCTTGCAATTCCTTAAATTCTAAATCTTTGCCATCTATTTTCAAAATTCTTTTCTATCCTTTAATGTATCTTCTAAATTTTATTCCTTACCCTCTTTTGTAATAAAATCTCCTTCGTCAAGAGATGTCCTTTCCAAAATTAACATTTGCTCATATTTTTATATGATTATTCTTTCTCATAGAAAAACAATGTGGTTGTCGCAAATTTTGGTGACAACCCTATCCCTCCTAAACAAGATATTTTGTTGTCAGATTGTGATTTCTTCCTTTGTTAAAATTCCTTCTAAGATCTTTTCTAAAAAACCCTATTTTGCCCTTCAGAGGGAGCATTGGCATTGTCAGTTGATTCAGGCAAAGATCAACGATTACACTGCTCTAACATCCCAGTTACAAGCAGAGAGTAAGGAATGGATTCTCAAAAGTTTGTCAGAGAGGGAGTTCAGGACAACAAAAGTGAGATTGATCCCGCTATATATCGGTTATTCAAAAAGATGATGGTTGAGATATTATCCGAGCAAGCTGAAGCCAGTTGCGAAAAAACTCCCACCAAAGGAAAGGCACCTGTCACCTTCCCCATGAATAAACACAGCGATAGCAGTGCAAGAAGTTCTAAAGCCAGCAGGGGCAGCAACCAGGGTAACCTGGGCAGCAACCTGGGAGAGTATAGAGGCCAGAAAGGGAAATGTTGTGAAAACCATGATAGACTTCTTCAATACAGTCCTTAGCAAAAAGGCAAGAAGCAGAAAGGACCAAAGCGAAAGAATTGGAGCAAGGATCGAGATTTCACTCCTTTAGATAAGCCGCTCGACAAAGTCCTCGAATACATGTCCAACAGATTAGTCAGGCTCCCAAAGGCCGCCAGCCCTTCCACGATCATGGGAAAATATCTAGACCAATTCTGCAGGTTCCATTGGGCAATAGGGCATGACACAGAGCATTGATTTATCTTCAAGAATATCGTTCAAGACTGCCTTGATAAGAATCTCTTTGTCAAAAACAAAGAAGAAAAACATCCAAATCTCCTAACCATGCAAGCCTAGTCCAGCTCCCAGAAAGGGGTCAGCACTTAGAAGAAGTCAAGCAAGCCGAAGAAAGCGAAGCATGATGGTTGGGGTTATGATCGCAAGCTTACCCCTCTAGGTCAGCCAATCGAAGAAGTTCTCCAACACCTGCTTGCGAAAGATATGATCAAACTCCCAAGGAAGGATGATCCTTCTGTCACCAAGGGATAATGGAAAGATTGCTTCTGCAAGTTTCATCGAGCAAGGGGGCATGATACAGAACGTTGTTTCGTCCTCAAAAATATTGTGCAGGACTACATTGACAAAGAACTTTTGGTACCAGAGGAAAAAGAGGAGCAGCCTGCAGTTCCAACCGAACCATTTTCAGACCACTCAAAGAATTGAGAATGCTAATAGTTTTTCAATTTCATCCCTTTTTCAGTCACTTTAAAGGGGCAAGTCAACCGAGTCTTTGTGACTTTTTGGTTAAAATACTTGTAAATATTCAGTTTTGTTATCAAACTTTGCTTATTAATGAAATGTCAATTTTCTTTATATCTTTGATATCCTATACTTCCTTCTTTTGCCATACTAGGGCATTAAAATTTTTGTTCTTTTTCAGAATGCGGGACAACCCTGACATCATTCATGAGAGAAATGATATTACCTATGAGGGTCTTTCAAAAATCATAATATTTTGAAAGTTTCTGCAAAATCTTCCTCATGATAACCGAAAAGTTTAAAAAATTTGGTCCAACCTTTTTCAAAAAATCAACCCTCATGTTGATCATATTTTCCAAAATGGGGTTTGAACCATTATATTTGAAATCAACCCTCGTGTTGATCATATTTTCCAAAATGGGTTTCAAACCATTATATTCGAAATCAACCCTCGTGTTGATCATATTTTCCAAAATGGGTTTCAAACCATTATATTCAGAATCAACCCTCGTGTTGATCCTATTTTCCAAAAATTGGTTTTGAACCATTGCATTCAAAAAATCTAGCCTCGTGTTGATCTCATTTTCCCAAAATTGGTTTCAAACCATTGCATTCAAAAATCAACCCTCGTGTTGATCTCATTTTCTAAAAATTGGTTTTGAACCATTGCATTCAAAAAACCAACCATCGTGTTGATCTTATTTTCCAAAAATTGATTCTGAACCATTGCATTCAAAAATCAACCCTTGTGTTGATCTTATTTTCCAAAAATTAGGTTTTCAAACCATTGCCTTCAAAAAATTGACCCTCATGATGATCTCTCATGTTGATTCCCTTTCAAAGATCAGCTCTCGCACTGATCATTCTTCTCACGGTTAATCCTCCTTCCAAAAAATGATTTTCTCATATTCTTCTCTCACTTTAAAGATCCCACATGCAGGCATGATCAAACAAACTCTTTTTCTCAACTTTTATCAATTTTTCGTTTATCAATCTTTATCAGTCTTATCCATTTTTTTATATTTTTTATCAATTTTATTGATTTTTCATCCATTTTTATTAATTCTTATTGTCAATTCTTATTTCAAAAAAATACCCTTTCAGGTTAAGGGATAAACCTGATGCCTCTTTCCCATGAGGTATTTTCTTTTTCCTTCTTTTTCCCACTCAGGTTAAGGGATAAACCTGAAATTCCCCTTCAAGTTAAGGGATAAACCTGAACCTCGTCCTATGAGGTCCTTCTTCCTTCAGGATAAGGGATAATCCTGAAGTCTTCATCGTCTTCCAAGTATTCTCAGTTTTCCCACCAAATTCCTACCAAATTCTACCAGATCTTTGTCAATCTTTGTCAATTCTTTATTATTTCTTATTCTTTATTAATTTTACCAAAATTTTATTGATTCTTTTTGTTATCAAATTCTTTTGATTCTTTATTAACATTTTATCAATTTCGTCAAAATTATCTATCCTATTTCTTTCCCCTTCATGTTAAGGGATAAACCTAAAACCTCGTCCTACGAGGTCCTTCTTTCTTCAGGATAAGGGATAGTCCTGAATGTCTTTCTTCATCTTCTAAAGCTTTATTAATCTATGCCAAATCTTTATCAAAATTTTATTCTTTATCCAATTTTATCAATTTTATTTCTTTATCAAATTTTGTTGATTCTTTCAATTCTTTATCAAGCATTTTATCAATTTTTGCCTTCCCATTCAGGATAAGGGATAATCCTGAGACCACTCATAGGAGCAACAATGCTACCTATGAGAATTCTTTTACAAAGATAATTTTCATAATTTTCCTTGATTTTTCTCTTCATTTTTGTCAAATCTTCCATCAGTTTCTATCTCTTCTCGTCAGTTCTTCTCGAATTTTATTTCTTCCCCAGTCAAGATAAGGGGGCAATCCTGAAAATCAGACCACATACAATTAACTATGATGGTCTTCTTCATCGCAAATCAATTAATTCAGTCCTCGAGCTGGTCATTCTCAATCCTAGATCTGGTTCTCGCACTGGAAAATTTTCAAAGTTCCATCTTCTGACTAAAACTTTCTGTTAAAAACCCGAGTTCCGACTCGGGCTTCTCCTTTTGGATCCAATGCTCATGTTGGAACCAATCATTTCTTCAGAAATTCAAGTTTTCAAACTCGGGTTTCTCTTTTATCTTTTATTTTTAAGATCCGAGTTCCGGCTCGGGTTTTTCCCTCTATTATTTCGTTTGAAGTTCCGAGTTCCGACTAGGACTTCCTTTTGGATGCAATGCTCACATTGGAACCAACCGTTGCGTCGAAATTTCAATTTTTTTTCAAACTCAAATTTCTCTTTTATCTTTTGTTTTGAAAGATGCGAGTTCCCACTCGGGCTTTTCCCTTTATTCTTTCGTTGGAAGTTCTGAGTTCCGACTAGGACTTCCTTTTGGATCCAATGCTCACATTGGAACCAATCGTTGCGTCGAAATTTCAAATTTTTTAAACTCAAAATTTTCTTTTATTTTTTGTTTTGAAAGATCCGAGTTCCCACTCGGGCTTTTCCCTTTATTCTTTCGTTTGAAGTTCCGAGTTTCGACTAGGACTTCCTTTTGGATCCAATGCTCACATTGGAACCAATCGTTGCGTCGAAATTTTGAATTTTTCAAACTCAAATTTCTCTTTTATCTTTTGTTTTGAAAATCCCAGTTCCCACTCGGGCTTTTCCCTTTATTTTTTCATTTGAAGTTTCGAGTTCCGACTAGGACTTCCTTTTGGATCCAATGCTCACATTGGAACCAATCGTTGCGTCGAAATTTTGAATTTTTCAAACTCAAATTTCTCTTTTATCTTTTGTTTTGAAAATCCCAGTTCCCACTCGGGCTTTTCCCTTTATTTTTTCGTTTGAAGTTTCGAGTTCCGACTAGGACTTCCTTTTGGATCCAATGCTCACATTGGAACCAATCGTTGCGTCTAAATTTCAAATTTTTATACTCAAATTTCACTTTTATCTTTTGTTTTAAATATCCGAGTTCCGATTTGGACTCTCTTCTTTTTCAAAAACCCCAACTGCCAAGTGGGACCTTCTTCCAAAATCCAGCCTTCAGGCTAATCCATTCCAAATTTCAAGATTCAGGTTTATTCTCTTTAAAAATCCTTCTTTACCCTTTCAGGTTAAGGGATAAACACGATGCCTCCTTTCAATGAGGTATTCCTTTTTATTATTTCTCCCCGTTCAGGATAAGGGGATAAATCCTGAAAGCAGACCACATACAATTAAAATATGATGGTTCATTGAATTCAAAATTTTTACCAAAGATCTTTGATTTCTAAATTCTTTTTTAAAATTGAACTCATCTTTAAAACCCGGTCCTCGCACTGGTTACTTCTCAAACTTTTCAAACATATATTAAGCTCATTTGGAAGATTCGGTTCTCGTACCGGTAACTTTCTAAATTTAGTGTTCTGATCAAAGTCTTCCCTTCTACAAAATTCAAGTTCTGACTTAAATCTCCCAAAATTTGATATATCTCAAAGAACCTAGCTCTCATTGGTCATATACTTCCAAAAGATCCAACACTCATTGGTGATGTATTTCCAAAAGATCCAACACTCGTTGGTCATGTATTTCCAAAAGATCCAACACTCGTTGGTCATGTATTTCCAAAAGATCCAACACTCGTTGGTCATGTATTTCCAAAACATCCAACACTCGTTGGTCATATATTTCCAAAAGATCCAGCATTCGTTGGTCATGTATTTCCAAAAGATCCAACACTCGTTGGTCATGTATTTCAAAAGGATTCAGCAGCTCGCTGGTCATGTATTTCAAAAGGATCTAGCAGCTCGCTGGTCATGTATTTCAAAAGGATCCAGTAGCTTGCTAGTCATGTATTTCAAAAAGATCCAGCAACTCGCTGGTCATGTATTTCAAAAGGATCCAGCAACTCGCTGGTCATGTATCTCAAAGGATCCAGCAGCCCGCTGGTCATGTATTTCAAAAAGATCCAGCTTTTACTGGGCATGTATTTCAAAAAATCCAGCAGCTCGCTGGTCATGTATTCCAAAAGTTCCAATACTCGTTGGTCATGTATTTCCAAAAGATCCAACACCCGTTGTTCATGTATTTTCAAAAGACCCAGCTCTCGTTGGTCATGTATTTCAAAAGATCCAGCAACTCGCTGGTCAGGTATCTCAAAAAGATCAAGCTTTTGCTGGTCATGTATTTCAAAAGATCCAGCAGCTCGCTAGTCATGTATTTCAAAGGATCCAGCTTTTACTAGTCATGTATTTCAAAAATCCCAGCTCACGATGGTCGAGCTCCCAAATCAATTTGTTCCACAAATCAAACCTTCAGGGTGCAATTTCTCAATTCTATCATTTCCAAAACCTTCTGATCTTTCATCTCTCAAATCCATTAGTTCCCCAACCTCTGGGTGCAATGTCTTCAAAATTTCATCATTTTTCTCAAACCCTCAGGCTGTAATCACTCAATTTCAATCATTCTCAAACCTTCAGATAAAACCTTTTTAAATAAAAAATCCAGTTTCTTATAACTGGTCGACTTTTAAAATCCAGTGTTTTCACTGGTCAGGATTTTCAAAATCCAGTTTTTCATAACTGGTTGAGATTTAAAATCCAGTGTTTTCACTGGTCGGGATTTTTAAATCCAGTTTTTCATAACTGGTCGGGATTTAAAATCCAGTGTTTTCACTGGTCAAGATTTTTAAAATCCAGTTTCTCATAACTGGTCGGGATTTAAAATCCAGTTTTTCATGACTGGTCGGGATTTAAAATCCAGTTTTTCATGACTGGTCGGGATTTAAAATCCATGTTTTCACTGGTTGAGATTTTCAAAATCCAGTTTCTCATAACTGGTCGGGATTTAAAATCGAGTGTTTTCACTTGTCGGGATTTTCAAAATCCAATTTCTCATGACTGGTTGGGATTTAAAATCCAGTATTTTCACTAGTCGGGATTTTTCAAATCCAGATTGTCATAACTGGTCGGGATTATCAAAATCCAGTTTCTCATAATTGGTCAGGATTTAAAATCCAATATTTTCACTGGTCGGGATTTTCAAAATCCAGTTTCTCATAACTGGTCAGGATTTAAAATCAGTATTTTCACTGGTCGGGATTTCCAAATTCAGTTTTTCATAACTGGTCGGGATTTAAAATCCAGTGTTTTCACTGGTCGGGATTTTCAAAATCCAGTTTCTTATAACTGGTTGGGATTTTTCAAATCCAGTTTCTCATAATTGGTCGGGATTATCAAAATCCAGTTTCTTATAACTAGTCGGGATTTCCAAAAACTAATGTCTTTCATCAGTCAAGTTTTCCAAAGTCTGATTCTTACACCATTTCCCTCCAAATTGCAACTAAAGGTCTCATCAAAATCCATATTGAATGATTATTTCACAAAAGAATTCTGGAACATTATGTCAATTTGCTAAAAACCCTTGTTGATTCTAATAATCTGACTATACAAAAGAATTACCTCAGATTACCTCTAGTATTCTTTCCAAAAAGGTGAAACTTTTTGCGAAAAAAGGGATAAAACTCAAACCTTTTCCCTGTTGATCAACCAAAAGGATGAAAGAAATATCTTTGGTATGATCAGCGAGAGAAATATTCAATGATATTGAAAGGCCAGAAGCGAGTTGATATTGATCATGGTTATGGCACATAGTTAAAGACGGCTATCTGGCAATCAGGCAGTGGAAATATCTTGAGTTATAAAAAGAATCCACTCAACCCATATCTTCCCATCTATTTAAAGCTGCAATCAAATATCTGCAAAAGGGATCTCTCAATTGTCGTCAAGATGAAGACGAATATGCGAGCTAGACCCCCGAGGCCAAAGAAGATTTGGATCATCTCTGAGATGAAGGAGTTTGTGACGGATCCTTCCAGGGAAAGTTCATATCACCGTCAAGATGAAGGCGAGTGTGATGAACCTACCGACAAACCCTAAAAGATATTTGATTTCTACTATCATCTAAAGACCTTTTGAGCCAATATCATTCCTAAGATAAAAGAAGGATCGAAACATCTACAAGATAAAGGAGTTTGTGACGTACCCTTTCTCGAAAAAGAGAGAAAAGTCAGGACACATCCAAATGAAGGATGATGTAAAAACCCGAGAAAGTTCAATGACTCAAAAAGAGTGCAAAAAGATCATCATGGGAAAACACCCAGATATCAAACTGCGAAAATTGTCAGAAGTCATCTTTTCTCGTGCAAAATTCTTTTATCAATATCTCTTCACTACTTGTTTTTATGAAATTAAGAATATTTCTTTTCCTCTCATATCAAGGAAATGGATAGCTTCCTTGAAGAAAATCATCAGTGCTAAAATTTTGAATTTGACTCTTAGAACCAAGAAGTTAACCTCATTGAAAGAAATACTCTAGGTAAAAGAGGGAATCTTTTGCACATACGTGCACAGTTTTCAAGCATCTTAGTCAACTATAATTTTATCTTATTGGCAAAATTTTCTGGCTATTCCAAGAATGAAATAAAAACTCAATATCCATTTTGATGCAACCTAGCGTTGTTTATATTTTCCAAAAGAGTTGCCTCCTTCAGGAGAAGTATCTCTTCCTGTCCCATTACGGTATCTCCATTCGAGAATTCTGTATGGTAGTACCAACTCAAGTTAAGGGTCAAACCTGTACTTTATGAGAGAGGTCATCAATTTCAAAAGCTGATTTAGTCTTTGCAATGGGACGCCCAAGTTCATCCCTTTTCCAAGCTTTAGGGAACCCCATTTTCCTCCTTTCGCAAACCCCTTTCGGATTTGTTCGTCCAAACTCTGAAGGTCTCATCATGGTTTCTTCATTCAAAGGTTCCATTTGATCGCCCCCTTCAGGTTAAGGGTTAAACCTGAACCTCTCCCCTCGAGGTATCTTCCTTTTTCAAGTTTGGGTTGAACCTGAGTCTCGTTCCAACAAGGTTCCTCGTTTTGACGAGGTGTTTCTTCCAGTCCCATCCTGGTTCTTTCTGTCAAGGAATCCATGCTTTGTATATCCATCCAGGATAGGATCCTACTCGAGCTTCATCTCATGAGGCATTTTTCCAAAAATGTCCCATCAAGGTCCTCATATATTCCTTTCCTCATTCAATTCATCTTGATATATCTTCGTCCCATCCAGGTTAAGGGCTAAATCTGAATCATTCCAAAAAGCATATCTTGTCTCACCCATAAGACTAGATCAAAATTCTGATTTTCCACCATTTCAGGATTTTCTCATCCAAAGTCCCATCACGATTTCCTCATCTTCTATTGTTTAGTCATATCATTTTTTTGAGGATTTTGTCTCCCCAAAACCATTCAAGATAAGGTATTAAGCCTGAGAAAGTCATATCTTCAAAATAAATTCTTCCACACCTAGTTCAATTCTGCTGACTGGGGCATTTTTCAAAATTTGGAGTGTTTTCTTTGCCACTAAGCTCGGCTTTCAACCGACTTAGTAGCAAAGAGGGGCATCTGTGAACACCCCAATTTTTTCAAAACTTTGTAAATATTCCCTTTTTGCCTCTGGCTCCATCTTCTGAGAAAATCAAAGCTAAATTTCAGTGATTCTTCAGATTTTCTGGATTAAATTCCATGTTGATATATCCAAACTCGATTTTGGATATGGACCTAGTGTTTAAAATCCAAATCTGAGCCTCGTTATTCAATTTATAAATTGAAATTATAAAAATGCCAAAAACATTTTCTAAATGGCTCAAACAACTCATCCGGTATCCATTTGGATCCACTAGTTTATATTTTCTCGATTCGAGGTCCAAAACTTGAATGTCATCTAAAATTCTGGATCCAAATTCGCTTTCTGAAGAATTTTTCAAAAGAATAGCTTTGAATTCTCAGAAAACCCTTTTTTGTAAATACTTCTCAAAAATACAAAAAATTAGTTTTAAATCTTTGTTTTCTCGTAAATTTTAGGGTTTTATTCTAAAAATACAAAAACATGGAAAAACAACACAAAAAAACAAAAAATCAGAAAAACTATGTAAAGAACAAGTGGTTTTAACCTTTTAAAGTGGGTTTTACTAAAAAAATTCCTTTTTAACCACTTTTTGAAAAATTATTTTAAAAGGATCCTCTTTTTGGAAAAATTAGAAATATGCAACAGCCTCGTTCCCGCGCATTCCTCCTCTGGAAGTCTCCATCGCAGGATTGCTCTCCACCCTCGATCTCCAACGATCCTTTTCGCTCTCCACCTTCCATCCTCAATTGCTTCCCCCTCTCGAGCCTTCCATTTCCCCTTTAAGAAGAGGCCTCCAAGCTTCTGTGGATCATCCAGTTTTTCTCTTCAGTCATCCATCAATTCCCTCCATTTATGCATCTTCTTCGTCTGATCTTTCCTCTCAGTTCCTCCTCCTCAGTAGTAGAAGTAGAAGGAAAGCCGCCCTTCCTCCTTCCTCCATCAAGTGAGCTACGTCCCTGCAAGCAAGAGGATCTCTTCCAACTCCGCTGAAGGAGCATCATCTCTCTCTTGTCTAGATTTTCGCAGAGATCTGGTGAGTCTCCCTTTATTACCTATTCTCGTTATTTATGATTTTCCCTTCCATTTCTTTTGATTTTTCCTGTTTGATCATCCCATTAGAGCACCACTGAGGTATCGGTTTTGCATATGGCAAACACCGATCCACACACATTGTGCCATATCAATGGAATCTTCAGATTCCTACATTCCATTTTATTAATTATAAATTTCATTTAGTTTTGAGTCTTGATTCTCATCATGCATTCATTTTTTTTTATTACAGCATGAATGATGGAATCATTCTGCATATAGCAGGATCGATTCATCTAATGCTACATTAACAGGGTATCCATGTTTCAACATATCCTTTTCTTTCCTTCTTTTTCCTCACAGTTCGCCTCTGAATTCCCTAATGGTTCTTTATGTTTTGCCTATGTTATAATTCCCTTTTCCTGGATGCATATGGCTCGCTCCCCATCGTAATTTTTCCTCTAGTTTTATATTGGATTTGCTGCTTATAATTTTCCTTGGTCTCTCATTTTTACTATCTTTCAATCTTGAGCCTCCGTTTATATTTTCGATCTCCTCCACCAGGATTTCCACTTGTTGTCATACGATGTTAACTATAGGTATCATTACCTTTAGCTCACCTGTCATTCGTTGTTATGTTTCCACTATCAAAAATATATATATACATATGATTTAAATCTGCTTCGGTGAACATGTTCATTGGTCTAGTTGAGGTCCCATGATTTATACATTCCCTGCTGTTTCTTTGGATCACATTGCATAATCAGAATAAGCTGTCACGAATCCAACGTCCATACTGGATCTCATGTGATGCTATTATCTGATCTTTTCTCCCCTTTATATTATGTCTTTCAAGTAGTTAGAATCACTCAGATAGAGTCCCTTATATTTTAAAATCATGTTACAGGCTTCGTGCTAAGTGTGCAATACAAGGCTTATTTCCTTATAACTTCTGTAAATGCTTGTATCCGAAATGACTCTCTGCTATATCCCGTGCATAATGACATCTGAAACCTCTGATTGCTTTAATTCATTTGTTTATTTATCTCTTTCTTGGTTATCTATATCCTGGTGAAATTGCTAAGTCTCGATTACTGATAATGTTCAAGTCAATACATAAACCATACTGCAAAATATCATATGCTTTCTCATTTTCATATTTGCCTGCGTTAAAGAATTGGTTAATCGTCACTGTAAAAGATTTTGTTTCCTTGGTTGAAAATTATATCTGCCTTGAAAACACATGGATTCAAAGATGGGTTTTGGGTTTGCTATGAGATCTTCCCCTAGTCACCATAAAATTTTGTTTCGACTGGCTAGTGAAGCACATGATCTGATGGGTTGGGATTAGAGGCCTAGTTGGCCCAAAACTAAGCTTTATGATCTGTGAAAATATATGTGATTTGCCAAGCTGAAAGTTAGATGCTTTGTTGATTCAAGGATAACCTTTTTGATTTGCTGTGAGGCATGCCTCTAACCAGCACAGGTGACAACAAGAGATATCACCACCAAAAACCCGAACCATACTACAGTCATCCTGGCCAATTTAGAGGTATAATTTTCCTACATTTAAGGCAATTCATCAAGCAGCATCTTCAGTAAAATTCTCCTGCTGGTCCCTCACTCGTATACCTCTGCAAACCAGGAGAAGATTTTTTTTTATAATGTGATGCTATAAGTTATTTTTGTTATGAGTTTATGTTCTGACGTGATCTGAGAATCTTCTGTAGAGCCGTGGACTGTCCTGAAACAATTTAACCTATAAAGCTTACATGAATGCCAAACATATCTCTGGGATGATGGAGACTTCCGATCACTGAGTCGTCAAGTGATTGTGTATGATATTTGCACATTAGGAAATGATTCTTGACTGCCCTCTAGAGGCACTCTGACAAGGATCGACAGAGTAGTGGCCGTGGATGATCAAGCCATAACAAATTGATTTGTTGTTTTAGTGTTGACGAAAGGGAAATTCACTGCTCTACCATAAGTGAAACCCCTCCCCTTAGCTGTTAAAAAAAAGAGAGAGAGATGTCTCAAAATGTTAAGTGAAACCTCCCTGGTTTCCTGTGTGTCAAGTCTGGGGAATATGGCCTATCGATGAAGTTAATTCGTTGTTTTGGTCACTTTCGGGATTCAAGTCAGCAATCAATTTACAATAGTTGTAGCCAATCTACATATCTGTTTTCAAATATTGAATCTCCCCTCTGGATGGTGCCACTGTTAGTACCTGCATGTCAAGGTAAAGTATCACATTGATGTGCTTGTTCTATCAGAAATTTCATAACATATCACTGAAAATGATACATTATCCACATTTGTATCATGTGCTCACTTTTTCTCTACCATTATATTTACCTTATTGTGTTGCGTTTCATTTAGACACCACCAAGTATGTCACACATCAGCACCTATAATCACCCACTGACTTTAACTTTCATCACACTTATCATAGCATCTTGTGGAACACTATGATACATCCACCTACAGAGCATATCATCACATCCCTTGCAAAGCACATTCGCAATTATCACTGCACTTTCACTCAGCTTTTGCATGCTCTCTTTACCTGCTATACACACAGTAATTATACCACCTGTTGCATCCACATCCAACAACATTCTGTTGTTGCCACCTTCCACTTCACCCTTCCCTCCATACTACCTATTGTAAGTGTCTCAAACAGCACCCTGTTGCCAACAACAACACACATTGCCACCAACAACACTTCAACCACCAGCCACCTATTACTTCACTTCTCCACAAATACCACTGCTGCCCACCTTTGAAAAACACATTTGCTACAATTACAGCAATGCTTCCCCTGCATGTTGTGAACATAGTGTCCTTCAGTTGCAATTTCCCTGACATACCCTATATACATAACAGGTGTATAAATGAGCTCAATTCTTATAGTCATAGGTACATACATATATACCTATATATATGTATATATATATACATATATACCTATATATATATGTATATATATATATATACATATGCCTTCACATGTGTTCCTCTATGTGTGTTCTTAAGCATGTTTGAACGAATTCCCCCATCATACGCATATAGGCATCTGAGGTGCACCCTTTTCCTTCTTTTCTTTCACATATGAATATTCCATTGACTAGTATATAAAGTTTCATTCCTATCCCACGTACATTTTCTACTCTGTGCTAAACTCGATTCTTGCAGGGAAATATGTGAAAAGCCGAACTAGAAGCTTTTGATATTTTTTCTCAGTGTTGTAATAAGCTAGACATTAATGAAAAACTCTACATTTCCAGCCTTAGATAGAATGAATGAGCATGTAAATATCATTTGTATCATCATTTTCCTATATTTATGAAAATTTCACAAATGGGACCACGAATGACACATGCACCATTTTGTAAAAGGTGATTAATCCTAAGTTGATGATTTACATCAATGGCCATAGTCAGGATGTAAACAAAACTTAGGATTTTCATCTTTTATAAAATAACACTGGATCTACACTAGATCCTTTTAAAAAATCATCATATTTTTTTCTAAATATTTTCCTCTTTTATCAGAGTTTAGTTTAAAATTAACTCAAAATATATATCAATGGCTATAGTCAGGATATATATTGAGGGTTAATTTCATTTTAAACTCTATAAAAGCACCAAAATATATTTTATTCTTCACCTGAATTCAAACATGATTGTTATGTAATATATTCAACGACCATAGTCATGGATATATTATATCTTCAATCTTATTTGCATTCATTTAAAGAATGAAATATGATTTTCAAATCCAATTTCAACATTCTTTAGATTCATTTAGGATAGAATTGCATCATATTTTCAAAAGTCTTTTTCAAAAACTCATGTGATCTTGAATATCTTTCTTCAAGTTTCTATTTCAAATTTATCTCATTTTCAAGATTCAAAATTCGATTTCAAAGTCCAAATTGACTTTGAAATTTCAAATTCATATTGTATTCAAAACTTCAATTTCCAAATCAAAATTCAAAGTTCAAAGTTCAATTTAACTTTGAAGTTTCTGATTCATCTTCTGATTCAAAATCAAGTTTACTTTCTTATCTTCAAAATCAAAATCAAAGTTTGAGATTGATTCTGAATCTCAAAAATTTGACTCTTCCTAAATTTTAAATTCAATCTGAGTTTTCAAAACCCAGACCCATCTTCAAAAGTCCCATTTTGACTTTCAAAATCCAAATCCAAAGTTAGAACCCAATACCAACTTGGATCCAAATTTCCAAATGCAATCTCCACTTTTGGACCTCAGATCTTGGATCCAATTCCATTTAGGATCTAGAATCCAATTCCATCTCGGATTCCAGATCTTAGATCCAATTCCACTTAGGATCCAGAATCCAACTCCATCTTGGATCTCAGACTTCAGATCCAAAATCCATTTTAGGATCCAGAATCCAACTCCATCTTGGATCTCAGACTTCAGATCCAAAATCCATTTTAGGATCCAGAATCCAACTCCATCTTCGATCTCAGACTTCAGATCCAAAATCCATTTTAGGATCTAGAATCTAATTTCATCTTGGATCTCAAACTTCAGATCCAAATTCCATTTAGGATCCAGAATTCAATTCCACCTTGGATCTCAGACTTCAGATCCAAATTTCGGATCCCATTTCATCTTAGATCTCAGATTTCAGATTCAAATTCTATTTTAGGATTCAGACTGTGGATTCAAATTCTATCTTGATTTCCGAATTTCAAATCTTATTCCATTTTCATATCCCATTTACATCTCTTAAATCCAATTCTATTTTTCAAACTTAATTTGGATTTCTCAAATCTCATTCTGATTTCAAGCTTCAAATATAGAATTCAAAATATTCACTTCCTCCCCTAAATCCAAGTTCAAAATTCTAAAATCCAAGGTCCATTTCTGACTTTGAAACTTCCTGTCCTTTACCTTATTATCTCAGCTTCAAAACATTCTTCTCAAAAGTCAAGATTTATTCTCAAACTCTGGTTATTTCAAAGACTTAGAACTTCAAAATATCTTTCCTGATCTATCTCGAGTTCTAAGTTAGATTCAACCATTCAGAGATCATTTCTTCACTCTATTATCATATTCATCTGAGAGACACTTGGAGATTTCCAAATCACTTTTCAAAAGAGCATACATCCTTGCATTGCACAAGCATGATTCTTTGTGCATTTACATTTAGGATAAATTCTTAGATGATATTTTAGCAAAACAAAAGGCATAAATTCGATCCTTGGTTTGATTAGCCTTGGTAAAGGTGTCAGAAACGGTCAAACCTCGTACCGACGAGGGAATCCCGTCTCTCGATTTTCCCACAAATATTTCAAAACGGAGGTGAGTTATTTCCTAAAATATTTTCAAAAATTAAGGTCAAGTGAGACCTTCACAGAAGAGTTCTTCTCTCTCTTCTTTCTTTTCTTTTCTCTTCTCTCTTCTTTTCTGTCTTTTATTTCTCTCTTCAAAAAGAAGGAAATAGAGGCTGGAAAGGAAACAGAGAAGGAAGACAGAGAAATACCAAGAGAGGAAAAAAATTGCGATGATCACAGATTTGGCGACCGTGATGGGGCTCGTCTTCGTCCAGTCGAATCTATGCCTTTGCTTTGCTCTGATATTATCTAAGTCTTTATTCTACAAATGTCAGCTTCATTTCCATGCAAACCTTAGGAGCCGAGACTCTGCCCTACCTGACATCATTGCATATAGGATTTAAGTATGGTTTGGTAGGACCATATTGAGGAGATTATTCCATGTTCACATTAGACTTAGATCTGAAATACAACTCTCCTCAATTCCAGGGATAGAATGTAAACAATGTATGCAAGTGTATGCTTCTTTTCATTTAAATTTATCCCTTTAGGACTTGCATTAGAGCCATCTGATTTCTTGCATGTTGAACATGTTTTTTAAAAAAACATCCCTACCTATATTGTCTCGGTCTTCACGTTGCTGGGTTGTCTCACTGAACAATAGTTCGGGAGAGAGCCTCACAACTGGGCCACTTATTTGGGTTCGCGCCCCCTACCACGTACCTAAGAGCCATAGTCCAAGGTATATTGGTAGGTGCTCAAGGATGTTAGGAAGCCATTACCTTAGAACCAGAGAAATATTTCTATGCCACGTACTTCAAGCTTCAGCTTGAGTATATTGGCGTATCTTCATTGAAATCAGATAATCTGAACCCTAGAGTAGGATTAAGGTCCTATCAGCCATTTCAAAATATTGCATTTAGAGTCAGCCTTTAGAGAGTGTTGTTTGTGCATCCTTGGTTGTACATCTGTGATTGTATGATATTTTATATTCCTTATATTTTCCAAAACCCTGGGTATATATTATTCAAAATTTCCTCTTTGTTTTTAAAACCCAGGTGTACTTTTCTTTTCTTCTTCTGGTTTCTTCAAATTCTTTGATCCTGCCTGCAATTCCTCAAATTCTAAATCTTTGCCATCTATTTTTAAAATTCTTTTCTATCGTTTAAAGTATCTTCTAAATTTTATTTTTTACCCTCTTTTGTAATAAAATCTCCTTCGTCAAGAGATGTCCTTTCCAAAATTAACATTTGCTCATATTCTAAATTATTATTCTTTCTCCTAGAAAAACAATGCGGTTGTCACAAATTTTGGTGACAACCCTATCCCTCTTAAACAAGATATTTTGTTGTCAGATTGTGATTTCTTCTTTTGTTAAAATTCCTTCCAAGATCTTTTCTAAAAAACCCCATTTTTCTCTTCAGAACGAGCATCGGTATTGTCAGTTGATTCAGGCAAAGATCAAAGATTGCACTGCTCTAACATCCCAGTTACAAGCAGAGAGTAAGGAATGGATTCTCAAAAGTTTGTCAAAGAGGGAGTTCAGGACAGCAAAAGTGAGATTGATCCCGCTATATATCGGTTATTCAAAAAGATGATGGTTGAGATATTATCCGAGCATGCTGAAGCTAGTTGCGGAAAAACTCCCACCGAAGGAGAGGCACCTGTCACCTTCCCCATGAATGAACACAACGATAGCAGTGTGTGAACACCCCAAAATTTTCAAAATCTTTTAAATATTCCCTTTTTGCCCCTGATATCATCTTCTGAGCAATTGAACCACTTTTAAATCAAAATTCCAGTTCATTTCTCAAGTTTTATTGAAATTAAATTCGTTTGATATGTTTGACTCGATTTCGGATCCAGATCCATTGTCCAGATCCAAATCTGAGTCTTATTGTCCAACTTTTAAATTAAAATTACAGAAAATACCAAAAATAGTTTTTAAATAACTCAAACAGTCCATCCGACATCCGTTTGGATCCATTGCATTATATTCCTCGATTCAAGGTTTAAAACTTGAACATTTTCTCAAAACTTGGGTCCAAACCCATCTTTTTGAAGAAATTTCCCCAAAATAGCCTTGGAAACCCTCTTTTGTAAGTATTTCTCAAAAAACTACAAAAAAATTAGTTTAAATCTTTGTTTTCTCATAAATTTTAGGATTTTATTCCAAAAATATCAAGAAAAAATGTAGAAAACAAAAAAAAAGAACAATATATGTATATATATATACATAGAAAAGAAAAAATAGTTTTTATATAGAATCACTTTTCAGAAAAAACTCGTAAAGGAACCCTCTTTTTTTGAAAAAACCCAAAAATGAAAGGGGCCCTGTTGTAAATCTGTTTTTAGGGTATTTGAAAACACTTCGTAAAGAAAAAAAGGGCGGCGCCTCTTTCGCAAACCCTCCTTCTTGAAGAAACTCCCAAACCCTCTCGCACCCATCCTTTAAACAACCTCGCGTGCTACCCTTCCCAACAGCCTCCACCTTCTCTCCATTCTCATCCTCCATCACCCGGCCACCCATCTAAGCCCTTCATCGCCAACCGAAATCTCCATTCTCGACCCTTCTTCTCATCCCTACATAAACAACCATAGCTCTCCCTTCTTGGCACCGCCTCTCACCCCCGCATCTTCCTTCACCTTCAGCAATCCGCCTCCACCCCACCATCTTATCCTTCATACTTTCTTCCTTTTCTCCGCCCTCAGATCCTCTTTTCTTCTTCTTCCTATTTCCTCGATTTTCCCCATTTCAATCAAGAGAGCCAACCAATCTCTGCAATAATCGGACCACCCATCAATCACCCATTTTTTTAGCAACCGTCATTGATCTACCTCTTCGTATCAAGCATCCCTCATCTCAAGCCGAAGGAGGTCGGCTACCCTAGCAGAATTTCAAGCAACTGCTTCTTCTCCAGCAACCAGCGAAGAAGTCGTTAGCCGATTGAATCAAGGGGGAGCTTCCTCTTTCAAAATCTTTGCAAGCAAAGCGATCATCTGTCTATCCACTTTTCCCTTCCTTCAAGCATCCATCCATTCCTGTCGTATCCATCATCCAAGCTTACATCTCAACATCAGCTAAATCTCTGCAAAAAGCTATGGATCTCTTCCACAATCAAGACATCTGCCAAGGAAGTCGAACCTCCCATCCCTTTTTCTTTTTTCTGCTATCAGTAGAAATATCTGGCAGTAAAGCAAGGGCGATTCACACAAACCACGGTAAGTCATTCTTTTGAATCCTTGGATTATGCCTCTGTATTATTTCTTCTGCTAATTTCACATTTTATGATTATATTAGTTCTACTTCATTCCCATTAAACAACATCCCTGTAATATCGGTTTGTTCATAACAATTCGATCTATAGATATACAACATCAATGGAACGAGAGGTTTCAACAAATTTTTATTTTATTTTATTTTCTGTTATGCATTTTCTGTTTTGATTCAGTTTCCTTTCTGTGTTGCATTTTATTCCTTAACACTAGAATTCATCTGATATTATCATACTGTTGATTGTTCATGACTATCATATAGTCTTTTGAAATGTTTATTACCACATCATACTTTGTATCAACTTCCTTGTATCATATCTCTGTTACCTAGTGGAAGCATCTGTCATTAAATACTAAGCTCTGGTATGAGTCCACGTGAAGATTAATTCACAACAGGTTATTGAGGCAGTAATTTTATAATATCTGATGTAACTGTGCATTACAGACCTTATAATTTGAGTGAATCACATGACTATAGGTCTGAAAAGTTGTGTTTATTCCATTCTGCGCTGCTAGCATAATTTAATGGTAACAACATAACATCATGGTCTATGATGACATTTCCTACATGTGTTTACTCATTGTTCTTATTTGGGATATTGGGCGGCTCGCAAGAGAATGGCTGAAGTTTGTCTGCAAAGAAAAACGTGGTGGATGAAGGCATTGTTATTTCTGAAAATAAAATAGTATGAGCAGCCTTCTTCTGTCCATTCGTCTTATCCAGGAAGGATACACCCTGACCTCTGCGAAGGTCACACACACATGCATACTGGAGAAAGTAAAACAATGATCACTTAGTTTGTCCTATTTGGAAATTCTCTCACTGCGGTGTTATAAGTTGTATTTTTTGGAAAGGGGGGGGGGGGGGCTGAAGTATTGCTAACAGCTTTGCTACTGTTCTTAGTTGAGTACGTAGATAGCTATTATACTGACTATGGATCTTGGATCATGTCACTATGTATTTCACAAATAGAATTTTGGGTTTTCGGTGCCTGGAGAAGCCTCTCACAAAGCCTTATTCCATTTTATGCTGCTTTATGCTTGATGGTGATAATGCAGGTATTGTAGTATGGTTGTTCTCCTCCAGCTACAATCATATTTGTTGCAGAAAAAGAATGAGATTCGTTTGGTTTTGGCCTGAAGCTCTAAATAATAGGAAATCACTGTTCTGCTGCAATTAGCAGTAGTGTTACATTCCCTGCACACCACCTGTAATGTGTCTACTCTGTAGCATTTTATCATAAGCATGACAGACACTTGCGGCATCTGATCAGATTTATACTCACTGAATAACCACTTTCACTGGTACTTCTGCCTCAGCACATTGCATTTATGTGTTCCTTCTCTTCAATACTGATGCATGCCTTGCACAAATTTTTTTTTTCTTTTGAGAAGGATGATCTAGATCTCACAGAATGACTGAACTTGGGTGTGAAGCTGATCTTCCTATTTCAAAATTATGATGAAAGGAAGGTGATCATCTGTGACCTCTTGAAGGCCACCAGCGATCTTGATCAAATCAACATTATTGGTCATGAAAAGTTTGATCTGGTATGCAAAGCAAGACCTCAGATAAATTGCAATCAAGAGGCCTTCAGGGGACTTTTTCCCAATAAAAATGGGTTTCAGGTTAAAGCAGGAGCATTTTTTTACGATTTTTTTTTCTCATTCATGACAGAATGTTTGTATGTTTTCAGGGCCTTCATCATTTGGCAGCGAGCACCCGAAGAGCTTGACATTTTCTTCACAACTATCCCAGTAGAGCAAGAGGTCTCATCAACCATGAATTGGTAGATTGGACAGGAAACGGTTCTCTAAATCTTAAATAGTTCATATACTATATGCTGTCACCCAAAGAAATTCTATTAAACAGGTAAGAATGCATGCTTTATTATTTGTATGGTTAAGCATTCTTACATTCCTTCCTCATTTGTGTTTAGTTGAACATCTACCATGAGTTTTCAGTGGTGAGCTGGGTACTTGAACATGGGTAGCTCTCTTTGCTTATGAGATGATACAGACTGTTAACGTTAATGAGTCGAGTTTCCTTTTGCTGTCATCAATGACTCATCATGTTTAGTGTATAAAAATGTCTGTGTATACACCTTTCATATAGACATATCCTACCCATATAAATATACATAGACCTTTTCTCCAACACTTTCCACATTATTCACTGTTACATCAACATGTAACACACCATCATCTCAACCTCTAGGCTCCCACCAGCTAGTTGAGTTTCCAGTTAACTAGGAATCAACTCCCCATGCGCTTGAACAACCGAAGTCCATTCACTGTTTTTAACTTGGAAAGTTTGATGTTAAAATTCGATTGGTAAATGTGTTATTTAGAGCTTTAGGTCTAAAATTAATTGATCAATGAGTTTGTTATCTGACTTTGGAGAGTCCGTTAGTTGGAATGAATTAGCTAAATTCAGCTCCTAATATAGGCATCCATTGGATTTTCCTGCATTTTTAGGAATTGTTGCAATCTCCTGTGTCTTTAGCTCACTATCACTTAAGCCTAATCACCTGTCATGTGGCAGCCTTCCTTCATTCCTTAAATCGATATCGAAATTCCTCATAAAAACCAATCATTTTATATGATTGATATGCATTGTCACAGGGCAGCCTTGGCATGTCCAATACATGCTTACATTCACATTGTTGCATCTCCCATTGCCATGCCCTTCATCACCATTCCACATTCATTCACAGCCTTCAACAGCAACTATCTACAGCATGGTAGCCATCCCTCCGCATTATACCCTTACAACACCTCCAAATCCAATATCACCGGTTCCACGCAGCTATCTGAATGTTCCAGCTGCACCCCATCCCATGTTAGCACCTTCACCATTGTACCACCTGGATTTGCATCCAGCTCATGACATATTGCACCCCACTCAGCACCTCATCTTACCACTAATTTAGGGTATTATGCATGTATGTCAGCTTCCACTTTCCCAGCAGTTTAGAATATCATATTTCCATTTAGATAGTATATATATCCTAATTAATTCATGACACTCTTTCACATCTTTTAACAAACCTGAATTTCATCATTACTTTAGGATGTTACATGTATGTTCACTCAATACATAATTCTAGTGCATATTTTGTCATTTGCATTGCATTTTAAAATGTATACATGAGTACTTCATCAATTGCATCTTAGGTTCAAAGTGGTGTTATGTAAATATTTTCCTATATACATCTAGTATTAACTCTGTTTTGCAGGAAATGTCCAAAAAAAAAATGTTGAAATCTTTTTCTAGATTTAGGATTTTATTACTTCTTTGTGTTTCCCAATTTATAATAGTTAGATGTAAAGAAAATATTTACATTTCCAGCTCTTAGATAGAATGAATGACCATTGTAGATGTCATAAATTGCTTGTTTTCATGCTTTTACCTTTGTTTTCCAAAATCTCACAATGATGAAACACGAATGACACGTGCACCATTTCGTAAGAGGTAAATAATCCTAAGTTAATGATTTACATCAATGGCCATAGTCAGGATGTAAACAAAACTTAGTGTTTTTATCTTTTATAAAATAACACTGGATCCACACTGGACCCTCTTAAAAAAATCATCATATTTTCAAATATTTCCTTCTTTTATTAGGGTTTAACTTAAAATTGGCTCAAAATATATACCAATGGCCATAGTTAGGGTATATTGAGAGTTAATTTCATTTTAAACTCTGTAAAAGCATAAAAATATGTTTTATTCTTCACCTAAATTTAAATATAGATTATTATATAATACATTCAATGACCATAGTCAATGATGTATTATATTTTCAATCTTATTTCAATTCATGTAAAGAATGAAATATGATTTTCAAAATCCAATTTCAAAATTCTTTAAATTCATTCATCATCCAGGATAGAACTGCATCATATTTTCAAAATTCCTTTTTCAAAAACTTCAAGTGATGTAAATGTCTTCTTCAATCAATATTCGATTCTTGTAAAATCCAATTCATCTTTTTCAAATTCTATTTCATTTTTCAAATCTCAAAAGTCCAATTTAAACTTTGAGATTTCAAATTCATTTTATATTCAAAAATTCCAATTCAAAACAGATTTCAAAGTTCAAATTGACTTTGAAAATTCCAAATTCATTTTATATTCAAAACTCCAATCAAATTCAAAGTTCAATCTAACTTTGAGATTTTTGATTCATTTTCTAAATTCCAAATTCAAAGCTCCAAAATCAAAGTCCAATTTGACTTTGAAATTCATTCTCAAATCAAGTCTGGAATTCCAAACTCCAAAGTTAGATCCAAATTACATCTCGGATTCCAGATTTTGGATCCAATTCCCATTTAGGATTCTAGATCCAGAGTCCAACTCCACATTGGATCTCATACTTCAGATCCAAAATTCGTCTTAGGATCCAGAGTCCAACTCTTCTTGGATCTCAGATTTCAGATCCTAAACCCATCTTCAGATCCAAATCCATTTTTAGGATCCAGAATCCAACTCTATCTTGGATCTCAGACTTCAGATCCAATTCCACTTTAGGATCTAGAATCCAACTCTATCTTGGATCTCAGACTTCAGATCCAATTCCATTTTTAGGATCCAGAATCCAATTCCACTTTGGATCTTGGATTTCAGATCCAAATCTATCTTAAGATCCAGACTTTGGATTTGAATTCCAGATTTCAAATAAAATTCTATTTTCAATTCCAACTTTCAAATTCAATTCCATTCCCAAATTCTAGATTTCAAATCCAAAATTCCATCTGAACTTCCTAAATCCATTTCTATTTTTTTTTTTTTTGCCATTTGATTTTCTCAAGTCCATTCTGATTTCAAATTTGAAATTCAAATTCTCATTTCCTTTCCTAAATCCAAGGTTCAAAATTCAAATTCAAATTCCATTTCTAACTTTGAAACTTCATTTCCTTTCATTTCAAAGCTTCAAATCATATTTTCTCAAAATCAAGATTTATGCTGCCAACTCTGATTTACTTCAAAGACTTAGAACTTCTCTGATCTATCTCAAGTTCTAAGCTAGATTCAATCATTTCTTCACTCCCTTATCGAGTTCATCTCAGAATACTTGGAGATTTTCAAAACATCTTTCAAAAAGAGCATACATCCTTGCTTTGCACAAGCATGATTCTTTGTGCATTTAGATCTTTAGAATAAAATCTTAGGTAATATTTAGGCAAAGCAAAAAGGCATAGATTCAATCCTTGGTTTGATTACCTCTGGTAAAGGCGCCAGGAACGGTCGAACCTCGTACCGACGAGCGAATCCCGTCTCCCAATTTTTCCGCAATATTTTCAAAAATGGAGGCAAGTTATTTGCTAAATATTTTCAAATCAAGGTCAAGTGAAACCCCGCAAAAGAGTTCCTCTCTCTCTCTCTTTCTTTCTTTCTCTTCTCTTCTCTCTTTCTTTTCTTTCTTTTACTTTTCTCCCTTCAAAAAGGAGGAAATAGAGGAAAGAAAGGAAAAATAAAAGGAAGTGAGAGAAACCACAAGCGAGGAAAAATTTTGCGATGATCACAGTTTTGGCGACCGAGATGGGACCAGTCTTCGTTCGGTCGAATTTAATGCCTTTCGCTTTGCTTTAATATTTTCTAAGTCTTTATTCTTCTATGTCAGCTTCATTTTCATGCAAACCTTAGGAGCCTAGACTTTGTCCTAAGCTGACATCATTGCATATAGGATCTAAGTATGGTTTGGTAGGACCATATTGAGGAGATTATTTCATGTTCACATTAGATTTAGGTCTAAAATACAACTCTCCTCAATTTTAGGGATTGAATGCAAACAATGTATGCAAGTGTATGCTTCTTTTCATTTAAATCTATCTCTTAAGGACTTGCATTAGAGCCTTCTGGTTTTATCTGCATGTTGATCATATTTTTGAAAACATCCCTACCTATATTGTCTCGGTCTTCACGTTGCTGGGCTGTCTCACTGAATTATAGTTCGGGAGAGAGCCTCACAACTGAACCACTTATTTGGGTTTGCGCCCCCCTACCACGTACCTAAGGGCCATAGTCCGAGGTATATCGGTAGGTGCTCAAGGATCTTGGGAAGCCTTTTACCTTAGAACCGAAGAGATATCTTATATGCCATGTACTTGGAGCTTCGGCTTGAGTATATCAGCGTACCTTGATTGAAATCAGATGATCTGAACCATAGAGTTAGGATTAAGGTCCTATCAACCATTTCAAAATATTGCATATAGAGTCGGCTTTAGGGAATGCTGTCTATACATCTTTGTTTGTATATCTGTGATTGTCTGATACTTTGTATCTTCCTTGTATTTTCCAAAACCCTGGGTATATATTATTCAAAATTTCCTCTTTTGTTTTTAAAACCCAGGTGTATTTTTCCTTTATTCTTCTGATTTCTTCAAATTCTTTGATCCTGCCTGCAAGTTCTTCAAATTTTTCCTTCATATCCTCTTTTATTCCTTACCCTCTTTTATGATAAAATAAATTTTTTGTCGGGATATGTCCCTTTCAAAATTAAAAATTTGTTCATATTTTTTATCCTTTTTCACAGAAAAACAAGGCGGTTGTCATAAATTTTTGGTGATAACCTGATCCCTCGTAATGGGATATTTTCATTATCAGATTTTGATTTCTTCCTTTATCATAATTTCCTCCAAAAATTTTCTAAATATCCTATTTTTACCAACAAAAAGGACATTAACATTTCATCATGGTTCGAACGAGGACTGGAAAGGAAACAGTGCCCCAGCAAAGCGATAGTGAAGGAGAAGAAATGAACTTTATCAGGTCATCCAAGCAGCAGGGCCAAGAAGTAGAAAGCAATGTTGATTCAGCTACATACAAGTTGTTTCTGAAAGTGATGGCTAAAATGATGTCTGAACAGGCTGAGGAAAACCCTGAGAAAATATCTTCTAAAAGCAAAGCCAAGGGAAAAGTCAGCAAGAAGCAAGTTCAGTATGGCAGCACTTCAGAGTCAGCAGAGGAGGACTCAGAGGAAGAGCAACCGGCATATTTTTACAATCCCTTGTATCGGCCCAAGAAAGTCAATGAGGGGCACGAGTCAGCAAACAAAACCAAGTTTCAGATCCCAGCAGAAGATCTGATGCATGAGCAAATGAGAGAGATGACTCGTGCAATCAAAGACTTACAAACCCAGGACAAAGGCAAAAAGATCTACACCGGTGCAGATTTTTATGACGGCCTAGAAGGAGATGACAGCTGGGAAGATCTTCCTCGTAAATTCATAAAGTTTGATGGGACCGGCAACCCCAAGGCTCATCTGGCTACATTTTTCGCCGAGTGAAACCGATTCAGGAAGAACAATAGGGCTTTATTCCTATGCTTTGCATGCAGTCTGGAGGGAGTTGTAGCAAGATGGTATGCCGACCACATCAACCCGATTGAACTACGAGACTTTGACAAAGTCATCAACCTGTTCATTGAAAGGTTTCTCTTCAATACTGAGGCTTCTCCTACCCTCAACCATCTTTTCAACCTAAAGCAAAATGACAATGAGAGGGCAAAAGATTTCATTCATAAATGGAGATCTACCTGTAACAAGATGAAGGATCCGATATCAGAGGGGCATGCACTCTTAATAATTTTGAACAATTTCCCTCAACCTCTGAAGGGTCTGATCTCTACTTCTCTGTCTAAATCCTTCATCAAGTTAATAGAGCGAGTCAAATGGCTTGAAATTGGATTAGAGAATGGAACCTATCATGGCATCACCTTGGCAGGAGGCAATCAGGATGTGAAAAAGAAAACCAACTTCACCTTCTCTACCAGCTCCTCTAACAACAACAACAACAGCAAAAACAAAAGAGGTGGTAGAAAGAACCATACCATCATATCAGGCAGAGATGATTGCTTCGGTCAAAGGAATGGGATCAACAGGCAGAATAACATCACCCCCTCAAACATCCAGTTAGAATCAAAGCCCCAAGGGAAGCCGAAGCATGACAGTTGGGGATACGACCGTGAGTTTACACCCTTAGAGCAATCACTTGAGGAAGTTCTTGAGTATATGATAACAAAAGAGATGGTTAAACTTCCCAAGGTAGCAGATCCTGATGTGACTATGAGAAGGTTCAAAGATCAGTTTTGCAAATTTCATCGGGCGATGGGTCATGACATCGAGCACTGCTTTGTTTTCAAAAATATCGTCCAAGACTGCATTGATAAAAAGTTGCTGGTAGAAGATCAAGAAGAAGAGTAGCTACCCGTCCTGGCCTAGCTTCCCGAACCATGTCAATATTTTTCTGCTTTCTTTCTTTTCAGTCGCTTTATAGGGACAACTCAGTCCCAGTCTTCTGTGACCTTTTGTCAACAAACTTGTAAATATTTCAGTCGTTATTATCAATATTTCTTATCAATGAAATGTCAATTTTCTTCGTATCTGTTGATATCAAATACTTCTATCCTTCGCCACGATGGGGCATTTATTTTGGAAAAACTTGTATTTCTCCTATTCTTTTTAAAATCAGGGACAATCCTAAAACATCATCATGAGAGAAATGATATTACCTATGAGGAATTTCAAAATCATAAAATCTCAAAAATTTCTACAAAAGTCTTCAAAAATTCAAATATTTTGATCTAAATCCCTTTTAAATAAACTAACATGTTGATTTTCCTTTTCTAAATTAGGTTTTGAAAACCATTTGTCTTCAAAATCATCCCTCGTGTTGGTTTTCTTTTTTTCAAAAATTGGTTTCAAACCACTATCTTCAAAATCAAATCTCATGATGATTCCCCTTTTTAAAGGATCAGATCTCGCGCTGATCATTCTTCTTGCAGTGGATTTTCTTTCCAAAAATGATTTTTCACCTATCTTTTAAATAAACCATTTTCCTTTCAAGATCCCATATGCAAGCAGGATCAGAAAAACTCCTTTTTCTCTTAAATCTTATAAATTTTCAGTTAATTTGGATATCTTTATCAATTTCATTCATTTTATTCATATCTTTTTTCAAGTTTACGTCAATTCTATCAAATTTTATCGAGTTTTGTCAAATTTTCCTCAAATTCTATTTTATCAATTCTATTACCCTTTCAGGTTAAGAGATAAACCTGATGCCTCTTTCACATGAGGTATTCTTTTATTCTTTTCTCCCCCTCAGGTTAAGGGATAAACCTGACCCTCGTTGTCTGAGGTGTTCCCATTCAGGATAAGGGATAATCCTGAAACCCCTCGTAGGAGCAATAATGCTACCTATGAGGATTCTTTTGTAAAGACAATTTTTTAAATTTTCTCGATTTTATAAATATCTATCAATTTCTCTTTATTAATTTTCCTCCAAAATTCTATTCTTTCATAATACCCTTTCAGGTTAAGGGATAAACCTGATGCCTCTTTCCCATGAGGTATTTCCTTTATTCTTTTACCCTTTCAGGTTAAGGGATAAACCTGATACCTCTTTCCCATGCGGTATTTCTTTTTTCCTTCTATTCTACCCTTTCAGGTTAAGGGATAAACCTGACCCTCGTTGTTCGAGGTTTTCCCATTCAGGATAAGGGATAATCCTGAAACCCCTCGTAGGAGCCACAACGCTACCTATGAGGATTCTTTTGTAAATACAAGTTTTGACAATCTTTATTGATTTTCTAGATTTATATCAATTTTTCTTCATTTAATTTTTCTTAAATTCTATTCTTTTTCCCATTCAGGATAAGGGACAATCCTGAAATCCCTTGTAGGAGCAATAACGCTACCTATGAGGATTCTTTTGTAAATACAAGTTTTGCCAATCTTTATTGATTTTCTAGATTTATACCAATTTTCCTTCATTTAATCTTATTAAATTCTATTCTTTTTCCCATTCAGGATAAGGGATAATCCTGAAACCCCTCGTAGGAGCAATAACGCTACCTATGAGGATTCTTTTGTAAATACAAGTTTCGTTAACCTTTATTGATTTTCTAAATTTATATCAATTTCTCTTTATTAAAATTCCTTAAATTCTTTTCCCCATTCAGGATAAGGGATAATCCTGAAACCTCTCGTAGGGGAAATAATGTTACCTATGAGAATTCTTTTTGCAAATACAAGTTTCATCAAATTCATTTTCTAAATTTATATTAATTTTCTTAAATTCTATTCTTTCCCCTTTTAGGTTAAGGGATAAACCTGAACCTCGACATTCGAGGTATTCTTTCTCAAGATAAGGGATAATCCTGAAATTACTCATAGGAGCGACAATGCTGCTTGTGAGAACTTCTTTTTACAAAATAAATCAATTTCCTCAAAATTTTCTCCATTCTTATCAATATTTCACCAAATTCTAATTCCTTCTATCTTCTTAAATTTTATTCCTTCTTTTCCCCGTTCAGGATAAGGGGTTAATCCTGAAAACTGGACCACAAATAGCTAACTGTGCGGTCCATCTAAATCCTAGATCATAAATCATGAATCTTGTCCTATCCCTTCTAAATTCAAGTCTCAGGTTATTTCTTCACAATATATTCTTTTTCCTTTCAGGTTAAGGGATAAACCTGAATCATTGTTTTTCATATCCTAAATTTTCATCAAATGTCTATCAATTTCACTAAATGTCTATCATCTTCAAGCCTTCGGATCACAATTTCATCAAGTATACCATTTTCAAGCGTTCAGGTCACAATTTCATCAATCTTTTCTCATTTCGAAGCTTTCGGGTTACAATTTCATCAATGTCTATCCTTTCAAACCTTCGCGTTACAACTTCATCAATATATATCAAATTCAAGACTTCGGGTTACAATTTCATCAATATCTATCATTTCAAACCTTCGGGTTACAACTTCATCAATATATATCAAATTCAAGCCTTCGGGTTACAATTTCATCAATATCTATCCTTTCAAACCTTCGGGTTACAACTTCATCAATATATATCAAGTTCAAGCCTTCGGGTTACAATTTCATCAATATCTATCCTTTTCAAGCCTTCGGGTTACAAATTCATCAATGTATATCAAAGTCCAAGCCTTCGGGTTACAATTTCATCAAACATCCATTATTCTCAAACCTTCGGGTCACAACTCTATCAATGCCAATCATTTTACCTAAAAAATCCTGCTTTCGAGCTGGTCGGTCAACCAAATCCTGCTTTCGAGCTGGTCGGGCAAACAAATCCTGCTTTCAAGCTGGTCGGGCAAACAAATCCTGCTTTTAAGCTGGTACTTCTAAAAATCTTGCTTTCGAGCTGGTCGGGCAAACAAATCCTGCTTTCGAGCTGGTCGGTCAATCAAATCCTGCTTTCGAGCTAGTCGGTCAAACAAATCCTGCTTTCGAGCTGGTCGGGCAAACAAATCTTGCTTTCGAGCTGGTACTTCCAAAAAATCCTGCTTTCGAGCTAGTTGGGCAAACAAATCCTGCTTTCGAGCTGGTCGGTCAAACAAATCCTGCTTTCGAGCTGGTCGGACAAAAAAATCCTGCTTTCGAGCTGGTACTTCCAAAAATCCTGCTTTCGAGCTGGTCGGGCAAACAAATCCTGCTTTCGGGCTGGTCGGGCAAACAAATCCTGCTTTCGAGCTGGTCGGGCAAAAAAATCTTGCTTTCGAGCTGGTCGGTCAAACAAATCCTGCTTTCGAGCTGGTCGGTCAACCAAATCCTGCTTTCTAGCTGGTCGGGCAAACAAATCCTGCTTTCGAGCTGGTCGGGCAAACAAATCCTGCTTTCGAGCTGGTCGGTCAAACAAATCCTGCTTTCGAGCTGGTCGAGCAAACAAATCCTGCTTTTGAGCTGGTACTTCCAAAAATCCTGCTTTCGAGTTGGTCGGGCAAACAAATCCTGCTTTCGAGCTGGTCGAGCAAACAAATCCTGCTTTCGAGCTGGTCGGGCAAATAAATCCTGCTTTCGAGCTGGTCGGTCAAACAAATCCTGCTTTCGAGCTGGTCGGGCAAACAAATCCTGCTTTCGAGCTGGTCGGGCAAACAAATCCTGCTTTCGAGCTGGTCGGTCAATCAAATCCTGCTTTCGAGCTGGTCGGGCAAACAAATCCTGCTTTCGAGCTGGTCGAGCAATCAAATCCTGCTTTTGAGCTGGTCGGGCAATCAAATCCTGCTTTCGAGCTGGTACTTCCAAAAACTTCTGCTTTCGAGCTGGTACTTCCAAAAAAATCCTGCTTTTGAGCTGGTATTTCCAGACAATCCTGCTTTCGAGCTGATCGGTCAAAACAAAAATCTAAATATTCCTTCCCAAAAGTTTCAGCTAAAGGTCATATCAAAATCTATATTGAGTGCTTTATTTCACACAGAATTCATGAAAACTTTGCCAATTTGCTAAAAGCATTTGTTGATTCTAAATATTCTTACTGCACAAAAGGATTACCCCAGATTACTTCTAGTATTTCTTTCTAAAAAGGTGAATCTTTTTTAAAAAAAGAGGTAAAATTCAAATCTTTTTCCTGTTGATTAACCAAAAGGATGAAAGAAATATCCTCGGTATGATTAGTGAAATAAATATTCAATGACGTTGAAAAGCCGGAAGCGAATTGATATTGATCATGGCTATGACGCATGTTTAAAGATAATTTTCTGGCAATCAGACAGTGGAAATATCCTGAGCTACCAAAAAGAATTCACTTAATCCATATCCTCTCATTTTAAAGCTGCAATCAAATATCTGCAAAAGGGATCTCTCAATTGTCGTCAAGATGAAGGCGAATATGCGAGCAAACCCCCGGGGCCAAAGAAGATTTGAATCATCTACCGAGATGAAGGAGTTTGTGAAGGATCCTTCCAGGGAAAGTTCAGATCACCGTCGAGATGAAGGCAAGTGTGATGAACCTACCGACAAACCCTAAATGATATTTGATTTCTGCTATCATCAATAGATCTTTTGAGCCAATATCATCAATAGAATCCCTGAGATAAAAGAAGGATTAAAACATCTCCAAGATGAAGGAGTTTGTGACGTACCCTTCCCCTGAAAAAGAGAGAAAAGTCAGGACACATCCAAATGAAGGATGATGTAAAAGCCCGAAAAAGCCCAATGACTTAAAAAGAGTGCAAGAAGATCATCATGGGAAAACTCCCAGATATCAAACTGCCAAAATTGCCAGAAATAATCTTTTCTTATGCGAAATTCTTTTATCAATATCTTTTCACTACTTGCTTTTATGAAATTGAGAATATTTCTTCTCTTCTCATATCAGGGAAATGGATAACTTCTTTGAATAAAATCATCAGCGCTAAAATTTTGAATTTGACTCTTAAAACCAAGAAATTAACCTCATTGGAGGAGATACTCTAGGTAAAAGAGGGAATATCTTTGCACACACGTGTACATTCCTCAAACATTTGAGTCAACTACAATTTTATCCTATTGGCAAAATTTTCTAGATATTCTAAATAATGAAATAAATATTCAATATCCATTTTGATGCAACCTAGCATTGTTTATATTTTCCAGAAGAGTTACCCCATTCAATTGAAGTATCTCTCCTGTCCCATCACGGTTTCGAGAAATCCGTATGGTTGTTCCCACTCAAGTTAAGGGTCAAAACCTGTATTTTTTGCGAGAGGTCACTAAATTCAAAAGCTATTTCTGTCTCAGCCATGAGATGCCCCAGATCATCCCTTTTTCAAAGCTTTAGGGAACCTCTTTTTCTCCTCTCGCGAACCCCTTTCGGATTTGTTCGTCCAAACTCCGAATGTCCCATCATGGTCTCTTCACTCGAGGATTCTGTATGGTCGTCCGCTTCAGGTTAAGGGTTAAGCCTGAACCTCGCCCCTCGAGGTATCTTCCTTTTTCAGGTTTGGGTTAAATATGAGTCTCGTTCCAATGAGTTTCCCTTGTTTCGACAGAGTGTTTTCTTTCAGTCCCTTCATGGTTCTTCCCATCGAGGAATCCATACTTTGTATATCCATCCAGGATGGGATCCTACTTAAGCCTCATCTCACGAGGCATTTCCCTAAAAATGTCCCATCAAGGTCCTCATATATCACTTTCCCCATCCAAATTATCTTGGTATATCCTCGTCCCATCCAGGTTAAGGGATAAACCTAAGGCATTCCAAAAGCTGATCTTGTCTCATCCATGAGACCTGATCAAAATTCTTATCTTTCACCATTTTGGGATCTTCAAACAAAGTCCCATCACGATTTTCTTATTTCTATTATGCAATCATATCATTGTCGAGGATTTCGTCTCCCCAAAGCCGTTCAGGATAAGATTCTAAGCCTGAAAATCACGTTTTCAAATAAATTCTTCCACACCCAGTTCAGATCTGCTGACTGAGGCATTTTTCAAAATTTGGAGTGTTTTCTTTGCCACTAAGCTCGGCTTTCAACCGGCTTAGTAGCAAAGAGGGGCATCTGTGAACACCCCAAATTTTTCAAAATCTTTTAAATATTCTCTTTTTGCCCCTGATATCATCTTTTGAGCAATTGAACCACTTTTAAATCTAAATTCCAGTTCATTTCTTAAGTTTTACTGAAATTAAATTTGTTTTATATGTTTGACTCGATTTCGGATCCAGATCCATTGTCCAAATCCAAATCTGAGTCTCATTGTCCAACTTTTAAATTAAAATTACAGAAAATACCAAAAATAGTTTTTAAATAGCTCAGACAGTCCATCCGACATTCGTTTGGATCCATCGCGTTATATTCCTCGATTCGAGGTTTAAAACTCGAACATTTTCTCAAAACTTGGATTTAAACCCATCTTTTTGAAGAAATTTCCCCAAAATAGCCTTGGAAACCCTCTTTTGTAAGTATTTCTCAAAAAAATACAAAAAAATTAGTTAATATCTTTGTTTTCTCATAAATTTTAGGATTTTATTCCAAAAATATCAAGAAAAAAATGTAGAAAATGAAAAAAAAGAACAATATATATATATATATATATATATATATATATATATATATATATATATATATATATATATACATAGAAAAGAAAAAATAGTTTTTATATAGAATCACTTTTCAGAAAAACTCGTAAAGGAACCCCCTTTTTTTGAAAAAACCCAAAAATGAAAGGGGCCCTGTTGTAAATCTGTTTTTAGGGTATTTGAAAACACTTCGTAAAGAAAAAAAGGGCGGCGCCTCTTTCGCAAACCCTCCTTCTTGAAGAAACTCCCAAACCCTCTCGCACCCATCCTTCCAACAACCTCGCGTGCTACCCTTCCCAACGGCCTCCACCTTCTCTCCATTCTCATCCTCCATCGCCCGACCACCCGTCTAAGCCCTTCATCGCCAACCGAAATCTCCATTCTCGACCCTTCTTCTCATCCCTACATAAACAACCATAGCTCTCCCTTCTTGGCACCGCCTCTCACCCCCGCATCTTCCTTCACCTTCAGCAATCCGCCTCCACCCCACCATCTTATCCTTCATACTTTCTTCCTTTTTTCCGCCCTCAGATCATTTTTTCTTCTTCTTCCTATTTCCTCGATTTTCCCCATTTCAATCAAGAGAGCCAACCAATCTCTGCAATAATCGGACCACCCATCAATCACCCATTTTTTTAGCAGCCGTCATTGATCTACCTCTTCGTATCAAGCATCCCTCATCTCAAGCCGAAGGAGGTCGGCTACCCTTGCAGAATTTCAAGCAACCGCTTCTTCTCCAGCAACCAGCGACGAAGTCTTTAGCCGATTGAATCAAGGGGGAGCTTCCTCTTTCAAAATCTTTGCAAGCAAAGCGATTATCTGTCTATCCACTTTTCCCTTCCTTCAAGCAACCATCCATTCCTGTCGTATCCATCATCCAAGCTTACATCTCAACATTAGCTAAATCTCTGCAAAAAGCAACAGATCTCTTCCACAATCAAGACATCTGCCAAGGAAGTCGAACCTCCCATCACTTTTTCTTTTTTCTGCTATCAGTAGAAAAATCCGGCGGTAAAGCAAGGGTGATTCACGCAACCCATGGTAAGTCATCCTTTTGAATCCTTGGATTATGCCTCTGTATTATTTCTTCTGCTAATTTCACATTTTATGATTATATTAGTTCTACTTCATTCCCATTAAACAACATCCCTGTAATATCGGTTTGTTCATAACAATCTGATCTATAGATATGCAACATCAATGGAACGAGAGGTTCTAACAATTTTTTATTTTTTTTATTTTCTGTTATGCATTTCCTGTTTTGATTCAGTTTCCTTTCTGTGTTGCATTTTATTCCTTAACACTAGAATTCATCTGATATTATCATACTGTTGACTGTTCATGACTATCATATAGTCTTTTGAAATGTTTATTACCATATCATCCTTTGTATCAACTTCCTTGTATCATATCTCTGTTACCTAGTGGAAGCATCTGTCATTAAATACTAATCTCTGGTATGAGTCCACATGAAGATTAATTCACAACAGGTTATTGAGGCAGTAATTTTATAATATCTGATGTAACTGTGCATTCCAGACCTTATAATTTGAGTGAATCACATGACTATAGGTCTGAAAAGTTGTGTTTATTCCATTTTGCGTTGCTAGCATAATTTAATGGTAACAGCATAACATCATGGTCTATGATGACATTTCCTACATGTGTTTACTCATTGTTCTTATTTGGGATATTGGGTGGCTCGCAAGAGAATGGCTGACGTTTGTCTGCAAAGAAAAACGTGGTGGGTGAAGGCATTGTTATTTCAAAAAATAAAATAGTATGAGCAGCCTTCTTCTGTCCATTCGGCTTATCCAGGAAGGATACACCCTGACCTCTGCGAAGGTCACACACACATGCATACTGGAGAAAGTAAAACAATGATCACTTAGTTTGTCCTATTTGGAAATTCTCTCACTGCGGTGTTATAAGTTGTTTTTTTTGGAAAGGGGGGGGGCTGAAGTATTGCTAACAGCTTTGCTACTGTTCTCAGTTGAGTACGTAGATAGCTATTATGCTGACTATGGATCTTGGATCATGTCACTATGTATTTCACAAATGGAATTTTGGGTTTTTGGTGCCTGGAGAAGCCTCTCACAAAGCCTTATTCCATTTTATGCTGCTTTATGCTTGATGGTGATAATGCAGGTATTGTAGTATGGCTGTTCTCCTCCAGCTACAATCATATTTGTTGCAAAAAAAGAATGAGATTCGTTTGGTTTTGGCCTGAAGCTCTAAATAATAGGAAATCACCTGTCTGCTGCAATTAGCAGTAGTGTTACATTCCCTGCACACCACCTGTAATGTGTCTACTCTGTAGCATTTTATCATAAGCTTGACAGACACTTGCGGCATCTGATCAGATTTATACTCGCTGAATAACCACTTTCACTGGTACTTCTGCCTCAGCACATTGCATTTATGTGTTCCTTCTCTTCAATACTGATGCATGCCCTGCACAACAAATTTTTTTTTTCTTCTGAGAAGGATGATCTAGATCTCACAGAATGACTGAACTTGGGTGTGAAGCTGATCTTCCTATTTCAAAATTATGATGAAAGGAAGGTGATCATCTGTGACCTCTTGAAGGCCACCAGCGATCTTGATCAAATCAACATTATTGGGCATGAAAGGTTTGATCTGGTATGCAAAGCAAGACCTCATATAAATTGCAATCAAGAGGCCTTCAGGGGACTTTTACCCAATAAAAATGGGTTTCATGTTAAAGCAGGAGCATTTTTTTATGATTTTTTTTCTCATTCATGACAAACTGTTTGTATGTTTTCAGGGCCTTCATCATTTGGCAGCGAGCACCCGAAGAGCTTGACATTTTCTTCACAACTATATCAGTAGAGCAAGAGGTCTCATCAACCATGAATTGGTAGATTGGATAGGAAACGGTTCTCTAAATCTTAAATAGTTCATATACTATATGCTATCACCCAAAGAAATTCTATTAAACAGGTAAAAATGCATGCTTTATTATTTGTATGGTTAAGCATTCTTACATTCCTTCCTCATTTGTGTTTAGTTGAACATCCACCATGAGTTTTCAGTGGTGAGCTGGGTACTTGAACATGGGTAGCTCTCTTTGCTTATGAGATGATACAGACTGTTAACGTTAATGAGTCGAGTTTCCTTTTGATGTCATCAATGGCTCATCATGTTTAGTGTATAAAAATGTCTGTGTATACACCTTTCATATAGACATATCCTACCCATATAAATATACATAGACCGTTTCTCCAACACTTTCCACATTATTCACTGTTTCATCAACATGTAACACACCATCATCTCAACCTCTAGGCTCCCACCAGCTAGTTGAGTTTCCAGTTAACTAGGAATCAACTCCCCCTGCGCTTGAACAACCGAAGTCCATTCATTGTTTTTAACTTGGAAAGTTTGATGTTAAAATTTGATTGGTAAATGTGTTATTTAGAGCTTTACGTCTAAAATTAATTGATCAATGAGTTTGTTATCTGACTTTGGAGAGTCCGTTAGTTGGAATGAATTAGCTAAATTCAGCTTCTAATATAGGCATCCATTGGATTTTCCTGCATTTTTAGGAATTGTTGCAATCTCCTGTGTCTTTAGCTCACTATCACCTAAGCCTAATCTAATGCGTCCTAGGTGGTAGATCCAAATCTTCTGCAAAAGTGTCCAGAGTGCATCCTAATTCAAGTTCTAGACACTGAGCAGTTCTTTCTCGGTCATGGACCGTCCCCTTTGGATATCCGTACAGCTAGTTATACGGGTTACTAAATAACAGACTCCCGTATGGTCTCGGTCTGATACGATGTCGAATGCATGTGCGTACCCACAGGATAAGTGAAAGATAAACATAAAAAGTGTTGAATTGTTTCTAGTAAGAGTCTCTGAGTAAATATTATAAATAGTAGCATGAAACTGTAGCAATGATAGAAACAAGATCATACCTGTGTGAATGAACCTAGATATAGCATTATAGAAAGCATGCCTTTCAGTAAAATTTCCTTAATTACATGATAGTTCAAAATTTAAAATGTTGCACATATTTGTATACCAGCCACTAAGCACAACATATGAATATAATACTTCTTACGCAGATAGGACAGTTTTACCCTTCTGTTTTAAATCTTTTTCAGGTAGCAAGTAAACAGAGCATCGTGGCGTCGCATTCGGAAGTAGTCAAGAGATCTCAGTTTTTCACTATTTCCTGTTTAGACTCGGATGAGTTGGATTAATATTTTCATTTATGAGATGTAGTTAATACTTTAAATTTATAAATGGAATGATTTCAATGCCTCTCTGTCTTACCTGTAATTCGCCCGGCACTTGGACTTGTCACTTCCGCTATTTCAAAAAAAAAATTATCCAAAATTTCACATCCAAATTGTTGGGGTGTTACATAGAAAAATAAATCTCATAGCTCTAATGGCTTTTGAAAATAGAAATTATAAAATGTAAATCAAATTAAACTAAAAAGAAGAAGAGGATTACCTTGCACCAAATGAGGAAGAAGGAGAGGAGAAGCTCCAAGAATGGTGCCAACTCCAAGGAGAGAGGAGGAGAAAGAGAGAATTCCCAATTTTCAAGGGATTCTCTCAATTTCTCAAGTTGTTCAAGTTAAGGAAATAAACCCTCCTAAGGGGTCTATTTATAGTTAAACTTGGGGGCATTTTGGGCATGGAAATATTAGAAAATATCTCCCTAAGTTGGTGCCAACCCAATGTAGGTCTTTTCTATTTTTTTCAAATGGTCAAAGTTGTCATTTTTCCAAAATTTCAACACGTGGCACCCCTTTGCAAGTGGGTGACCATGTGGGTCTTTTCTAAGTTTCATAAATGGGTAAAATGGGCATTTGATAAAAAACTTGACACATGGCATCACTTTGCAAGTGATGCCCATGTGTGTTTTTAAAAGCAAAAGGGGGTTTTTAAAAGTGGGTTTAAAACCCAAGTTTTTAACAAAGAGAAAGGGGGTTTTTGAAATAAAATTGATTTTAAGTTGAAAATGCCAAGAGGCGCCCCTTTGAAAATGTATTTTTTTATTTTTTATTTTAAAATGAAAGGGTTTTTTAAAAATACAAGTGAAATAAAAGATGAGAAATAAAATGGGAATTTTGAAAATAATAGATTTCAATTGGATTTAAGATCCAATTTTGATTTTCTAAATCCAAATTGAGTTAAAATCAGATCCAGATTGAATTTTGAGAAATTTTGCAAAAATATTGAATTTGGATTTGAAATTCAAAGATTATTTTTTGAAAATTGGGATAAAAATTGGATTTTGAATCTGAATTTGAAATCTAAGGATTGATTTTTAATAAAAATTGGATTTTGAATTTGGATCTGAATCCATTTTGATATGTTGAAATCCAGATTGAATTATGAATTGGATCCAAAGTATTTTTCAAAAGATTTTTACAAAATGATTAATTTGAAATCTAAGAGTTGATTTTGAAATTAGAAGAAAATTGAATTTTGAAAAGGATCTGGATCCGAGGTTTTGAAAAAGATTGGATCTAGATGTCGATTGAAGTAAATTGGTTCAAAATGGTAATCAAACCTTGAAAATGGATTTATAAAAAATGAAATGAGAAACATAAATTCATGATGAAAATTGGGATTTGGATTTGTATCTTGGATCTAACTTAGAGAATAGAATTGGATCTGGATCAGAATCCAAGAAGTAAAATTGGATCTTAGATGTTAGATGAATCTGACTTCAGAAATTGATTCAATTAACCTTCTGAATGGATCAGAAGGTGGATCCAGATTGAAATGGATCCAAAATGATTAATTAGATCCCAAATATCCCATGAAATATTCTGGGTTAAAAGGATAAATTGGAACCTAGATATGGATTATAGAATGAAACAGATGAAAAATCCAGGTCCGATATGAGAATTGGACACCAAATCTAGCATTGGATCCACTATCTGAATTGAAATGGATTGGATCTCAGATATTGATAAAATATCAGATGAAGGAATCGATCCGAGTCCTAATTGGGACTTGTTCTAGTTTAGAAAATTGATAGAAATAGTATCTTGAGTAAATTTTTATTTTTTTGTTTTTGCCCTGCAGGGGTAGAAACACGGTCCTAGACTGGTTTGAACTAATTTGAACTGAATGAGATTAGAATGAACTGAATCAAAATCCAGTTATACTAAGTTAAACTAAATTTAGAGCTAAGATACTAGCTCAACCAATTGGGGTTAGCTCAATTTGGACTGAATTGAGCTCACATGAACTAAAATGAGCTAATACGAAGGTCCGAGTGTGTGAAAAGTGACTTTGAACTAAAACAAGGTCATTTGAACTTTTGGTGAGGTCAAATTAGACTTAGGGGGATAAGATCTACTAGAATTGGGTGACTCGAGCATAGTTGAATGAAATTCGAGCTAAAAATGAGCTCATTTTGCCTAAAATGAATTGAATTTAGCTCGAATGAACTAACTTAGCTTATTTGTGAGCTCAGTGGAGCTAGAAATGACTGATCTAATCTACTGTTAAACTACAGAAAATACACGCAATTAAATTACTTACAGAAAATTCTAAATAAACTACACGAGGGATGTTAATTCTAATCTAAACAAATCACTATTATTAATCTATCCTAAACTAAGACCCTATTCTAATTAAGACGTCTAGCTAACTGAATTTAATTAACTCTAATGTATTTTATCTAATGTAACTACTAACTAACTAACTAATCAATAATTAACTACTAGTTCTAAAGCATAATTGAAACACAAGCACTATCTAGACAAAGCAAGAAATGTAAAGGAAATTATAGGAAAATAAATAGAAATTAATGAAAAACTGAAAATTAACTGATTCAATATCCCAATGAATTATCTAACTCCATAGATCTCTCATCTATTTATAGATGAAGAGATTGTAATCCTATAAGATTGAGTTTCTTATTTTGATAAAAATAGACTAGCATGCATCTTAATCTAATTAAACTACCAAATTCAGATTTGTACCAATTACATAAATTCAATACCCATTACAAATGATCGAGAGTAAGATTTGTGAATCTAAAATGATTCAATGATCTGGTTCATGATCTGTTCTTGTTCCTGCTCTTGCTTCACCCACTTATTCTAACTCTTTTAAACTTAGAATGAGTTTAGCTACGACGGACTGACTAAAGGGCTAAGGGTGACTCAAGGGTAAAATGGTAATTTTATTATCAACATGGGGGCAAACTGACCTCTAGACTAGGATAAACCTAGGGGTGAGACTCTACACTACCTTGCAAGGGTTTGATATCTATGAAAAAGAATGTTCGGAATAGACTTGAAAATTTTGGGGTGTTTACAGGGATCTAAGGTGACCTAGGGGTAAAATGGTAATTTTACTAACAAAAGGGGCGAAATGACACCTAAACTAGAATCGACCTAGGGTTAGACTCCTACCCTGATCTACGGGGTTGGCATCTTTGAAAGGGGATTTCTGAGAATGAATAAGGAAAATTTGGGGTGTTTACAGATGCCTCTCTTTGCTACTAAGCCGGTTGAAAGCTAAGTTTAGTGGCAAAGAAAAACATTCCAAATTTGGGCTATAAAAATGCTCCAGTTAGAAGAATCTGACTGTGTATAAAAGAATTACCCTAGTGATAATGGTAGATATGGAATGAAGAAGAAGATTCATCTCATCGAAATGAGGCTTAGACTTGACCCTTATCTGAATGGGAAGAAGATACCTCACGGAGGAGGCTCAGGTTTGTTATCATCGCAAAATTTTTACTTTTGCAAATCAAACTGACCTTTGAAAAGTTTTTGAAAATAACTCGCCTCCGTTTTAAAATGCGGGAAAATTCCGAAGAATGGGACTCGCCTGTCGGTACGAGGTTCAACCGTTCCTGCCACCTTTAACAGGGGTAATTGAACCAAGGATCAATCTTATGCTCTGCTCTATTCAACTTGTCTAAATCATATTCTAATTTCTAAATGCACATAGAATCAGGCATGTGCTATGAATTTTCAGAAAATGCACATTTTGAAAACATGATGTTTGTTTTGAATGATTGAAACACTTAGAATAGATATCACATGGAAAATCGTGAATTGGGATTTGAAATGTACTTCTGAGAAAAGTAAAAATCGATTTTTGAAGAAATGTAAGGATTTTATGAAAATCGATTTTGAGAAATATGAAATAACTTTGGAAAATTTGATTTCTTTGAATTCAAACTTTGAAATTGAAAATATAACTTAGAAAATTGAATTTGGAACTTGGAAAATACTTGAAATATCATTGGCAAATCCATATTTTTAGAAAATCGATTTTTGAATAAGACTTAGGAAAATTTTGAGAAAATGAACTTCTTTGAATTGAAATTTGAATTGGAATTGGCAAATGCATGAAATGAATGAATATGGATTTGAGGAATTGAGAAAAACTTTTTGTATTTTTGAGAAATGCAGTGCATTTTGAAGTTAGCCTAAGAGTGTAGGCTGAATGTGGCTAATGTGAAGATCATAAATCTGGGTATCATTCATATTCTGACTATGGCCATAAATACGAATTCCACCAAGTTTATAAACTTCATAGAAGCTAGTGCATGTGCCATTCGTGTAGACCATGGTGAATTTGTAAAAATATGCATGAATCATCATCCATCACACATTAACATTATATAAAATAAAAATAAACTATATGCAATGCTGCCTAAGCTAAGCAGGAAATGTAAATTCTTATTCCAAAGTTTAATTACAAGTTACATCACTATTGAAATTTAAATACATGAAAAATAAAGTCTTCAATGTACCTGCAAAACTAGAAAACTTTGTTAATGAAAATATGTTGGCTTTTCTAGATTTATCCAACAATATCAGGAAATTGTTGGATTTTGCTAGATATAAGCCTTTTCCATGATTCTCTTAAATCAAAATTGATAAAATATGAAATAAAATGAAAAAAATATGAAAATGGAATTTGAAATTTCGAAATTGGGGTCAAAATGACCAAAATACCCCTAATAACAAGACTATGGCCTTGAAATTAGGGTTTTAGAAAGATATTTGGTAAAATGCAAGTTTTGAAATTCAAATGCAAATAAACTAGGCTAAAATATGATATGACATACTTAAACACATGAAAATTAAGGTTAGGGATTTCGAAATTTAGGTCAAATGACCAAATTGCCCCTGATAGCAAGACTATGGCCTTGAAATCAGGGTTTTTAGAAATAGATTTTGGTAAAAACTTAGGTTTTATGCACTAAATGAAATCAAATGAGCACAAAATTAAACCTAAAGTATCCTAATATGATTATGAATATGATTAAACCCTAAAAATATATGCTTATACACGAAAATCCAACAATATCACAAAAACTGTGATTTTAGCAGTGTTTTTGGATCTTTCAGGAACCCGGTTTTGCAATTTGCTTAATTCAGCCATGAAATGGATTCCAAAATCCATAAAAATTGGTACCTGCACTTGTTATAACCCTAATGTCGAATTGGAATTATAAAATAATTTTTTGACATTAAATTAATCCAAAAATTGCATTAAACCCTAAAATATGCTATTTTTGACCTAATTCACCAACCAGTCTCAATCCAAGACCTGAACCAGGGGTCAAATCTCCATGAAAATTTATGAAATTTTACAAAGACTAACTAGGAAGAAAAACAGAGATTTCCCAATTTACAGATCGGAAAAATCATCTCCGGTTAGGGAGAAACTCTTCCGGCAATCTGAGCTAAAATATATCACTTTTAACAGGGATTAAAACGGCTATTCCAGATTTAAAATACAGGCATAAATAGCAATCCTAAACAAAAATCTCTGAAATTTTAGTGGTAAATAGTAGACAGAAAAATAACAATACTCACTTTTTACAGATCATGAATCAGATCTGTGGTTTGGGATTTATGACTAACACAAGTCTGATTAGGGTTTTGGTAAACCCTAACGAGTTTTAAATTTAAAAACAGATTCTCTAAAAGGGGAAAAATACTAAACAGTGATCAAAAAATCCGAACATTTCACAGCAGACATATCTACTCAATGTGAATCCATATCACTTTACAGATCTAAAATCGGATATAAGATGAGAGAAATATCATCACAGCAAGTTACCTTCTTGATTTTAACCACGATTTTAAAGCATTAAAAACCCGATTTGATGCCTGATTTTTTTTACAAAGTTTCCGAGGTCCAAAACCTCTGATTTTTCTACAGTAACTCAATAACTCATTCATTCATCACATATAAAAAAATCAGAAATAAACAATGAGAACTTCAATCCGAAATAACATTATCTTTACTGTTCTAAACCTAAAACACACAGAAATTTAAGAAACTTGAAAAACCATGCATTAACTAATGTAAATAAATAAAATAAACCATAAAACAGTAAATAAAACTTATTTCTATGCTATAGAACGTAAAAAAAACATGAATAAACCATGAAAATAAAATAAAAACAGGGAATCAATGGCTGGAATTTGATATCACTTTTAAAACATAGATTTAACCCATTAAAAAGGGTAAATCATATATTTTATTGGTTAATAATGTAAAGAATCATATTAAAATCAATTCTAATGGATTAAAATCCCTGTAAATCATCCAAAACAGGGTTAGATCACCTTCTTGGATCGTTCTTGCTGATTCTTGATGGTTCTTGACGTTGAATCCATGGTTGAATCCATGAAGGTCATGGTGCCAATGGCTAAATCATGCTTAAAACAATGAAAAATATTAAATAAAAGCTAAAAATTAAAGAAAATAATTACCTTGAGGTTGCTGCAATGGAGGAAGGGCTGGAGAGGAGAGAGAAGCTCCAAGAATCCAAAGGAAAGCAAGTTGGAAAAATCGACCCCCCTTATGCATCTATTTATAATAAAAAAAATTTAGGTTAAAAATCAAATGTTTTAAAAAAATTGGACTCTTCTAAGGGGGCGATTTTGGGGTGTAAAGACTATCCTACCCCTGGCCTAAATTATCCTATTTAATACCTAATTAACCCCTAGACTCTCCTAAAAATTCCCCAAATGTAATGCCACTTGGCATTTTCTCACATTGGGTTTTTAAAACACCTTTAAAAACCTTTAAAAACACTAGTTTTAAAAACTAACTTTTAAAAATGAGTTTTTCAAAATGGTTTTGACTCTTCTAAACCTCTAACACTAACCAAGACATCAACTAACCCTAGTCTAGCCCTGACTGACTCAAAAATGGCACCACCCCGAGTGGGCCCTACTTGAGTTTTTACAAAAAGATGATTTTAAAACTTGAAATTGAAGGAGTTTTCAAAAGGATTTTCAAAAGCAATTTTAAAATTAGAATTTTTGAAATGGCATAGGGTCCTAACTAGGTTAGAACTCCTCTGGATATGGTGCCAACTGAGTGGGCCCACATCGAGTTTTAGAAATTTTGAAATAAACACTGAAAATGGCTTTGAAAAGGGGTTAAAATCGATATTTGAAATTCAAGATCTTTGAAAATAGGGTCTCAAGCGAACTGGAACTCCGAGTTAGAGTCCTGAACTCTTAGGACTCTGAGATTTTAGATTTTAAAAGCCAAATGAAAGAATTTTCAAAAGATTTTATCAAGAAATGATGAAATAAGTCAGAAAACACAGTCAGGGTTAGACTCCTAACTCAACCGAACTCTAAAATAGAATCCTGAACTAACTGGACTATGTAAAATGACCTAAATTTTGAAAATAATCGAAAAAGACTGAAAATGGAAGTAAAACAGACTTAAAAACCAGACTTCTGACCGGATTAGGACTCTGAGACAGAGTCCTGATCGGACTGAAACTTTCAAAGATTTGAGAAATTTGATGAATAGAGGAATTCAGAAGCGACACCACCTCAATGGGTCTCATCTGTGAATTGAAATTGATTAAAATTTGAATTTGAAATGAATCTAGATTGTTTTCTGAGAAAATATTTCGAAATATAAAGTCATGGGGTTGGAAAATGACAGAGTATTGAATAAAAACCCAGGTTTTGAAATTGATTTTGAAATAAAGCTTTAAAATTTAAATCTGGATTGAATATTTTGAAATAGGAGTGCTGGATCTCGAAAATGAGATGCAATGACATGCAATGCTATGCAGAATACATGCAATGACATGCAATGATCTGTAATGACACTGGATGAGGGTGAAAATTTGGGGTGTTTACAGATGCCCCTCTTTGCTGCTAAGCCGGTTGAAAGCCGAGCTTAGTGGCAAAGAAAACACACCAAATTTGAATTATAAAAATGCCCCAGTTAGATGAATCTGACTGGGTATGAAAGAATTAGTTCAAGTGATGATGATAGATATGAAATAAAGAATAAGGAGAAAATTTTGTTTCAAAAAGAAGTGAGATTCAGGTTTTGCCCTTAACCTGGATGGGATAGGAAATACCTCGTGTAGAAACGAAGCTCAGGTTTGACCCTTAACCTGACCGGGCGGAAAATGAAATACCTCATCAAAGGAGGCCCAGGTTTATACCCTTAACCTGATTGGGTGGAAAATGGAATACCTCATCAAATGAGGCTCAACTTTATACCCTTAACCTGATTGGGCAGAAAATGGAATACCTTATCAAATGAGGCTCAGGTTTATACCCTTATCCTGATCGGGCAGAAAATGGAATACCTCATCAAATGAGGCTCAGGTTTGTACCCTTAACCTGATTGGGCAGAAAATGGAATACCTCATCAAATGAGGCTCAGGTTTATACCCTTATCCTGATCGGGCAGAAAATGGAATACCTCATCAAATGAGGCTCAGGTTTGTACCCTTAACCTGATTGGGCAGAAAATGAAATACCTCATCAAAGGAGGCTCAGGTTTGTACCCTTAACCTGATTGGGCAGAAAATGAAATACCTCATCAAAGGAGGCTCAGGTTTATACCCTTATCCTGATCGGGTAGAAAATGGAATACCTCGTCAAAGGAGGCTCAGGTTTATACCCTTAACCTGATTGGGCAGAAAATGGAATACCTCATCAAAGGAGGCCCAGGTTTATACCCTTAACCTGATTGGGCAGAAAATGGAATACCTCATCAAAGGAGGCCCAGGTTTATACCCTTAACCTGATTGGGCAGACAATGGAATACCTCATCAAAGGAGGCCCAGGTTTATACCCTTAACCTGATTGGGCAAAAAATGGACGGAATCCTCGAAAGAAGAGACCGTGATGGAACCTTCGGATTTCCGCACAATGAATCCGATAGGGGTTTTGCAAAAGAAAGAAAATTGGGGTCCCTAAAGTTTGAAAAGGGATTGATTTTGGGCGCCTCATTACTGAGACTAATTAACTTTTGAAATTGCCTTTTGCTGAAATTGGTGGCTTAACCTCAAGCCGAAATTGGACTGTCTATGGTGGGACAGTGGGGACACAGGGAAGTGTGCGAATTTGAGAGCCCGTGCGCTCAGATTATACCAAAGAAGGGAAGGAATCTTGAAAACTCCCGTAATCAAGTCCTAAAAGGGATGGTGTCAGGATGCACCAAAGATGAACCTCAAGCTCTCGCTTCATGCCAGGATAGCTAGAAAATATTGTCAAAATGTTGAAAATTGTTGTTGATTGAAAATGATGCACATTGTTTTGAAAGTGTTCCCTCTTTTCTACCTGAAGTATTACCTCCGACTGGGCTTAACTCCGTAGAATCAAGATTCGAATTCAAATTCCTTGCGATTGGCTTTCTTTCAAGGAAGCTATCAATTTTCTTGATATGGACGGGAAAGAAAGTATTCTTGATATTGCGAGAGCTATTGGTGAAAGAATATTGATAAAAGAATTTCACAAAATTAAAGAAGATTCTTGATAGATTTGGCAGTCTGATATCTTGGGATTCTTTTCTCATGATGATCTTTCTGCACTCTTTTTTTAGCAGATTGGAGCTCTCTTGGATTTTTCGGGAATTACATCATCCTTCATTTTGGAGATGTCCTGACTTTTCTCTCTTTTTTTTCTTTTTAGAAGGGTACGTCACAAACTCCTTCATCTCAGAGATGTTCCGATCCTTCTTTTCTCTCAGGGATTATCATGATGATTATTGGCTCTTTGGTAGGAAATCTCTTGATGATAGCTGGAATTAAATATCTTTTAGGGTTTGTCGGTAGGCTCATCACACTCGCCTTCATCTCGACGGTGATCTGAACTTTCCCTGGAAGGATCCGTCACAAACTCCGTCATCTTGGAGATGATCCAAATCTTCTTTGGCCCCGGGGGTCGACTCGCTTAATTCACCTTCATCTTGACGACAATTGAGAGATCCCTTTTGCCGATATTTAATTGCAGCTTAGGTGATTGAGGAGATATGAAAATTGAGTGGATTTTTCTGTATCACCCAGGATATTTCGACTGCTTTATTTTTCAAGAATGGTCTTTACAAATGTGCCATTGACTGCGATCAATATCAATCACTTATGGCTCTGCAACAACATTGAATTCTCTTTGCTGGCCATATCGCGGATTTATTCTTCATCCTTTTGGTTGGTCAATAGAAAGATTTTGAACTTTGAATCCTTTTTCGCGAAAGCTTTGTCCTTTCGGAAGTAATACTGAGGGTATTCTGAGGTAATAATTTTGTGCAATAAAGATTTTTGAAATCAACAAATATTTAATGACAAATTGGCAAAACTTTCTTGAAATCCTTTTGTGAAAGCGAGCATTTGAAGCACAACGCAACACATCCATGACAAAATTCTCTTCTCCTTTCCTCAAAGGAGAAGATTCAGAAATTGGAATTGGGAATTACTCCTCTCTTCCCTGAAGAGAAGGTGTTTGCAAAATGAACTTTCGAAGAGAAATTAAGCTTTCGTCAAAACTTCCTAACATTAGGCTTCTCTTATGGAAAGGGGGCCGGAATTGGTGAGGTTGGTAAATTGGTCATGAAGGAACGAGTTCATCACACTCTCCCTGAAAAGAGGGTCCTTCATGATGAAATGGCCTAGTCTGAAATTATGGGGGCCACAAGGAAAGCAAGTCTCCGTCGAGTCTCTCCCTATAAAAAGGGTTCCTTGTGTGAAATTTGGAATTTTGTTTTGCAAGCGGTTCACAAAGACACGAGTCCCTTCAAACTCTCCCTAAAAAGGGGCTAAGTGAACGAATTGGATAGCATGCGAAAAGAGCGAGCTCCCTCAAACTCTCTCTATACAAAGGGTCTCTCGCAAGAGAAATTTTTGGAATTGGTATTGAGTGACCAAAAGGTCGAAATTTGGAATTTGGAATTTTGAATTTTTGAAATTGGAATTTTGCTATTTGAAATTAGAAATTGGAAGTTTGGAATTGATTGGCTAAAAAAGTCAAAATTGTGAATTGGTTTACTAAGAATGACATGGGTTCTATAGGGATTCGACCTACGAACTATCTATTCCATAGGGATTTAACCTAAGGGTCATAGTTTAAGAAGAAATGATTCCAACTTGTGAGCTTTGAATGGACCAGGTGCTAAACTGGGTTTTTGAGGGAAGATTCGAATCGGAATTCAACTCTTCAAGGAAAACTAGATGAATTGGATTTTGAAAGAGAATTTGAGTCTGAACTCGAATCTTCTAGACCAGTTCTGAATTGGATTTAGAAGAAGATTCAAGTCGGGACTCGGATCTTCTAGACCAACTCTGAAGGAAAAGAAAACTCGGATCGGAACCCGAATCTTCGAAGGAAAACTAGGTCCATTATGAAAGAAAAAGAAATTTGAGTCAGAACTCGAATCCTGAAGGAAAGGTAGATCAATTTGGAAGGAGAAGAAATTCGAGTCAGAACTCGAATCCTGAAAGAAAACTAGATTGATTAGAAGGAAAGGAAATTCGAGTCGGAACTCGAATCCCAAAGGAAAACTAAACCGGTTGGAAGGAAAAGAAATTCGAGTCGGAACTCGAATTCCTGAAGGAAAACTAGGTTAATTAGAAGGAAAGGAAATTCGAGTCGGAACTCGAATCCCAAAGGAAAACTAAACCGGTTAGAAGGAAAAGAAATTCGAGTCGGAACTCGAATTCCTGAAGGAAAACTAGATTAATTAGAAAAAAAGGAAATTCAAGTCGGAACTCGAATCCCAACGGAAAACTAAACCGGTTAGAAGGAAAAGAAATTCGAGTCGGAACTCGAATTCCTGAAGGAAAACTAGATCGATTAGAAGGAAAGGAAATTCGAGTCGGAACTCGAATTCCTGAAGGAAAACTAGGTTAATTAGAAGGAAAGGAAATTCGAGTCGGAACTCGAATCCCAAAGGAAAACTAAACCGGTTAGAAGGAAAAGAAATTCGAGTCAGAACTCGAATTCCTAAAGGAAAACTAGATTAATTAGAAAAAAAGGAAATTCGAGTCGGAACTCGAATCCCAAAGGAAAACTAAACCGGTTAGAAGGAAAAGAAATTCGAGTCGGAACTCGAATTCCTGAAGTAAAACTAGATCGATTAGAAGGAAAGGAAATTCGAGTCGAAACTCGAATCCCAAAGGAAAACTAAACCGGTTGGAAGGAAAAGAAATTCGAGTCGGAACTCGAATTCCTGAAGGAAAACTAGGTTAATTAGAAGGAAAGGAAATTCGAGTCGGAACTCGAATCCCAAAGGAAAACTAAACCGGTTAGAAGGAAAAGAAATTCGAGTCGGAACTCGAATTCCTGAAGGAAAACTAGATTAATTACAAAAAAAGGAAATTCGAGTCGGAACTCGAATCCCAAAGGAAAACTAAACCGGTTAGAAGGAAAAGAAATTCGAGTCGGAACTCGAATTCGTGAAGGAAAACTAGATCGATTAGAAGGAAAGGAAATTCGAGTCGGAACTCGAATCCCAAAGGAAAACTAAACCGATTGGAAGGAAAAGAAATTCGAGTCGGAACTCGAATTCCTGAAGGAAAACTAGGTTAATTAGAAGGAAAGGAAATTCGAGTCGGAACTCGAATCCCAAAGGAAAACTAAACCGGTTAGAAGGAAAAGAAATTCGAGTCGGAACTCGAATTCCTGAAGGAAAACTAGATCGATTAGAAAAAAAGGAAATTTGAGTCGGAACTCGAATCCCAAAGGAAAACTAAACCGGTTAGAAGGAAATGAAATTCGAGTCGGAACTCGAATTCCTGAAGGGAAACTAGATCGATTAAAAGGAAAGGAAATTCGAGTCGGAACTCGAATCCCAAAGGAAAATAAACCGGTTAGAGGGAAAGGAAATTCGAGTCGGAACTCGAATCTCGGAGGAAAACTAAATCAATGGGGCTACTGAATTTTAAAATTAACCAGTGTAAACACCGAATTTTGAAAATGTACCAATATAGGCTTTGGATTTTGAAAAATTACCAGTACGGATACTGGGTTTTGGAAGATTACCAGTACGAGCGCTGGATTTTGGAAGATTACCAGTACGAGCACTGGATTTTAAAAGGTTACCAGTACGAGCGCTGGATTTTAAATGGTTACCAGTACGAGCACTAGGTTTTGGAAATTTACCAACACGAACACTGGTTTTTTGAAATTACCAACACAACACTGGAATCTGAAGAATTACTAATTGATTTTGATGGAAAATTTTCAGTCTTCACCCTTACGACAACTTGGACAGCTGTCGGGGTCTCAGGATTTATCCCTTATCCTGAATGGGTAATTCGATGCAAATGCAAACCGATGCAGATGAATGCAAATGAATGCATGCAAATGCAAATGAATGTAAATGGGTGCACATGCGTGCAAAAAGATAGATTTGTTTGATCCTGCCTGCATACAGAAAGTTTTGAAGATAAAATAAAAATTTTAAAAATGCCCCAGTGTAACTGGGAAAGAAGAATTTGAACAAAAGGATAAATGATTGATGTTTGAAGAGCGCTCTCCGAAGGTGACACGACAACTGGCTTTTGATTGATTCAGAAGAGACTCGGAAGAGGTTATTCCTCATAAAAGAACATTTTGCCGAGGAGAATAAAAAAAATGGCACCGAGCTTGCAAGAAAAATTGAAACTTTATTGATGTATTGAAGGAAAGGTAACAAATAAGGGAAAAACAGACGGGATTACATCATCCCTTTGAAATAATAAAAGCAAGATGAGAAATTGGGAAAGCACTAGTGTTATCAACTTTTAAATGATTGGGGAGAAACATGATCAGGATGAATGGTCCTCCTTTTCATCTCCAACGAGAAGATTCTTGTCAATGTTGTCTTGGATAATATTTTTAAGGACAAAACAATGCTCGGTATCGTGACCCATTGCCCGATGAAATTTGCAGAACTGATCTTTAAACCTTCCCATGGTCACAGGAGGATTTGATATCTTGGGGAGTCTAACCTTCCCTTTGGCTATCATGTATTCCAGAACTTGCTCCAGTGGCTGTTCTAAGGGAGTAAAATTGCGATCGTATCCCCAACCATCATGCTTTGGTTTTCCTTGGAATTTTAATTTGAATTGGACACTTGAGGAAGACTTGTCATCTCGCTTGTCCATTTTATCCTTCCGACTTGCGAGGTCATTTCTCTCTGAGTTTGGATTTCCTGAGCCTCCAGTATGATTTTTTCTACCTCCTCTTTTGTTTTGTCCATTGCTACTTCTGGTGGAATTGGTAGAAAATGTGGAGTGAGCCTTCAGAGGCCCGACTGTATCTTTTGTGTGCATGTATTCCAAGAAACTCTCGAGTATTTGATCTAACGGGGCCATCTTGTGGTCCTGGTTTGGATCATCACGCTGCATCTCTTGTCGAGTACTTGATTTTTGCTGAGACTTGGATAAGACAGTTGACCAGTACTCTTTCTCATTTTCAATGAAGAGATTCTTGTCGATATGATCTTGGACAATGTTTTTGAAGACGAAACAGTGGTCGGTGTCATGCCCTACTACCCGATGGAATTTGCAGAACTGGTCTGTGAATCTACCCATGACTGTGGGAGGATTTGAGACTCTTGGAAGCTTTACCAATTCCTTGGCCAACATATATTCAAGGATTTCATCAAGAGACTGCTCGAGAGGAGTAAACTGGCGATCGCAATCCCAGTCGTCCCGCTTTATCTTTTCTTTGTGTTGACTCAATTTTCCACTCTGCTTTAAAGATTTCTCTTTTTGACTTGTATGATTGCCTTTGTTATCCTTGCACCCCTCGCGGTGGGCCTTGACAGAATTTGTCTTTTTTGAATCTTGATTATTCCTGACGGGAGTGATGCTCTTGTAGAAATCTTTGCTCATGAAGACCTTCTTGCCCTTGTCGCGGGCTTGCAAATCTTTAATCTTCTTTGCCATTTCCTTCAGCTGTATTTGGACCGGATCATCCATTGCTTGATTTTTCCCTTTATAGGTTGTCCCTTGCCTATGAGGGGATCTTTGAAGTGCTTGCCAGACTTCATACTCTTCATCAGTGCCACCTACTGATTCTGACTCATCAGATGTATCCTCGTGTTGGATATGTTTCTTAAATAGTTTCGAGACTTTCTTGACTGACCGACCTTTTGCCCTCTGCTTGACCTGGATCTTTTCTGTACTAGCTTCAACTTGTTCTATCAACCTTTTGGTCATCATCTCTTTGACTATAGCATATATCTGAGGATCAACATCATCCTCTGCTTGCTGACCTTGACTTCTGACTGATCGGGGTGAGTCCATTTCCTCTTCTGAAGTGACTGAGTATGCAACGCCTTCAACTGATGAGGTTTTCTTTTCGGACCTTGTCTGACCCATCGAGTATCACAAATGCTCTCCTGAATGTTACTGATGCTCTCTGCAAGGTAGAACTGATGATTAGGCTTTTGAAGGAAAATTGGTTGAAGGAAAATATTTGTTGAGAATTTTGGTAGACAATTGAAATAATATCCCATTACTAGGGATTGAGTCGTCGCCGGAATTACGACAATTGTGTTGTTATTCTTTGCAAAATAAACAACTGGAAATATGCCTTGTTACCTAGGCGAGGTCGTCAAACCAAGATGAAATGAAGATTAAAGGAATATGATTTTAATAATACACTTGACAAAAGGAAGGGGGACAGACAATTTTCCACCACTCCGGATAATCAGAAGATACTCGAGGGCCAGGAAAATATTAAGATTGACAAAGGATTCCCAGCCATATCTGGCAGAATGGTATGCTCCAGACCACTGATCCGATGCGAGGTCGAATTCTGGCAGAACCCCTGCTAGTGGACGAATCTCTACGTGCTTTTGCCTCTGAGAGAACTGCCTGACGCACCGCTCTGGATGATAGTATGCGCAGAAGAACGGGCCAAGTAGCCTGAACCGCTTGCCATAAGCGTAGGTATATCTGGGAGGTGATTCCTGATGATCAAAGTAGTCCCATACAACTTCTTCCTCCTGAAGGTTGTCGATCAAGAACCGGTATTGCGCAACTGGAAGAAGCTTTTCACCATTGTGTCTGAAGGAACTGGCTCGGACTGGCACATGCCAGAGGAACCAAGACTGTAATGCATAGGTGCACCCTTCGACTAGAATGGATTCTCCGAGTGTGAAACGAGTCAACCCTCGGTATAGAAAGGCGAGTGCGGCCATGGCTATTGAGAGGTGGCTGGTCTGTCGACTTCCCCATCTCCTTAGAAGCTGAACTATTCTGATATCCATGTAATTCCGTCCATCTGGAAAGAAAGCTAATCCTACCGTGCACAGAACCATCACGTGCTGAATTCTCTCTCGAGCTGTCCTGGACAACGAGCTGACTTCCACAAATATCCCATACTGTCTGTAGATTTCGAGCAGGTCCACATATTCATTTCCATCTTCTTTAATCAGAGGCCAAGACTTGCATCCCGTCATGAGAGCTAAAGCATCTTTTGGGTCTAGACCCTTGACATTAATCAGAAACTGCTTCTCCAATGGATCTCCAGGCTGACCGGCTGGCTCCGGCAATCCCATAATCTCTGAAAATTCATCCATCAGTACTGTCATCTCGCCCCACGGGAACCAGAAGGTAGAAGTGCTCGGATTCCACCGTTCTGCTAGTGCACGGATCAAGTTGTCGTTGACTGTCTGCTTTCCCACTGCGGATGCCAGTTCTAACCCACAATCGTCCAAGTGGTCCGGAAACATACGAGAGAAATTCTTGAACCATAAATAGTACCACCGGGGAAAGAAGGACCCGGTGCTGAGGACTCGATGTTCAGGAAGACTTTGTCGCACCTCGTAGGAGATGTGACCCTCAAGAAAGACTGAATCAAACTGATTGGATGACATCGGACTGGAAAACATGGAAAATTGGAATAAGACTTGAGAAAATACAGGAAATTTGAGAAAAATGCAGGCAGGATAAAAATAAAGTAGGAAATTCGAGATCCAGAAGACAGAAAAGATGGGAAATCACCTGGAGTTTTGAAGGAAATTAAGGGAAATTTGAAAAATCGTCCAGGGTTTGAAGAAATAAATGGAAAATGAAGTATTTGGAAAATCATTCAAGATTTAAAACATGGGCAGTACATGGACATAGATTGGGGAATTTTGAGAAAATCGTCCAGTATTTTAGAAAATTGGGAAAAATATGGAAAATAAAAAGGAAATAACATATTCAATCAAATTCTGCATAAACAAGTATGCACATACAACATTCCCTAAAAGCTGACTCTAGATGCACAAATTTTGAAATGGCTGTAGGACCTTAATCCTAACTCTAAGGCTCAGATCATCTGTATCCAATCCAGTTATGCCTATATACTCAAGCCAAGGCTCGATGTACGTGGCATAAAATCAATTTCTCCGGTTCTAGGTTCAAGTTTTCCAACATCCTTGAGCACTTACCGATATACGTTGGACTATGGCCCTTGGTACGTGGCAGGGGGGTTTTCACCCAAATAGGTGGCCCAATTGTGAGGCTCTGTCCCGAACTATGGTTCTGGAAGAGAGCCCAGCAACGTGAAGACCGGGACAATATAGGTGGGGGTGGTTTTTGAAAAATATGAGCACATGCAATCAAATAGAAGGCTCTAAGTCCTAAAGAGATAGATTTTTGAAATATTTGAAGAAGCAAGCATTGTTTTCATACAATTCCTAAATTGAGGAGTGTTGTATTAGACCTAAGTCTATGTGAGCATGAATAATTCTCCTCAATATAGTCCTACCAAACCATACCTAGTCTATATGCATTCCATGTCAGCTGGGTTCAAGTCTAGGCTCCTAGGTTCACATGATATCATAAAGCAAAGCTGAAATCCCATGGAAATCGATTTTGACAATTTGAACTAAGTAGAGCATTAAATTGATCAGGCGAAGACAGGTCCCATCTCGGTCGCCAAACCTGTTATCATCGCAAAATTTTTACTTTTGCAAATCAAACTGACCTTTGAAAAGTTTTTGAAAATAACTCGCCTCCGTTTTAAAATGCAGGAAAATTCCGAAGAATGGGACTCGCCTGTCGGTACGAGGTTCAACCGTTCCTGCCACCTTTAACAGGGGTAATTGAACCAAGGATCAATCTTATGCTCTGCTCTATTCAACTTGTTTAAATCATATTCTAATTTCTAAATGCACATAGAATCAGGCATGTGCTATGAATTTTCAGAAAATGCACATTTTGAAAACATGATGTTTGCTTTGAATGATTGAAACACTTAGAATAGATATCACATGGAAAATCGTGAATTGGGATTTGAAATGTACTTCTGAGAAAAGTAAAAATCGATTTTTGAAGAAATGTAAGGATTTTATGAAAATCGATTTTGAGAAATATGAAATAACTTTAGAAATTTTGATTTCTTTGAATTCAAACTTTGAAATTGAAAATATAACTTAGAAAATTGAATTTGGAACTTGGGAAATACTTGAAATATCATTGGCAAATCCATATTTTTGGAAAATCGATTTTTGAATAAGACTTAGGAAAATTTTGAGAAAATGAACTTCTTTGAATTGAAATTTGAATTGGAATTGGCAAATGCATGAAATGAATGAATATGGATTTGAGGAATTGAGAAAAACTTTTTGTATTTTTGAGAAATGCAGTGCATTTTGAAGTTAGCCTAAGAGTGTAGGCTGAATGTAGGCAGATCATAAATCTGGGTATCATTCATATTCTGACTATGGCCATAAATACGAATTCCACCAAGTTTATAAACTTCATAGAAGTTAGTGCATGTGCCATTCGTGTAGACCATGGTGAATTTGTAAAAATATGCATGAATCATCATCCATCACACATTAACATTATATATAAAAAAAATAAACTATATGCAATGCTGCCTAAGCTAAGGAGGAAATGTAAATTCTTATTCCAAAGTTTAATTACAAGTTACATCACTATTGAAATTTAAATACATGAAAAATAAAGTCTTCAATATACCTGCAAAACTAGAAAACTTTGTTAATGAAAATATGTTGGCTTTTCTAGATTTATCCAACAATATAAGGAAATTGTTGGATTTTGCTAGATATAAGCCTTTTCCATGATTCCCTTAAATCAAAATTGATAAAATATGAAATAAAATGAAAAAAATATGAAAATGGAATTTGAAATTTCAAAATTGGGGTCAAAATGACCAAAATACCCCTAATAACAAGACTATGGCCTTGAAATTAGGGTTTTTAGAAAGATATTTGGTAAAATGCAAGTTTTAAAATTCAAATGCAAATAAACTAGGCTAAAATATGATATGACATACTTAAACACATGAAAATTCAGGTTAGGGATTTCGAAATTTAGGTCAAATGACCAAATTGCCCCTGATAGCAAGACTATGGCCTTGAAATCAGGGTTTTTTGAAATAGATTTTGGTAAAAACTTAGTTTTTATGCACTAAATGAAATCAAATGAGCACAAAATTAAACCTAAAGTATCCTAATATGATTATGAATATGATTAAACCCTAAAAATATATGCTTATACACGAAAATCCAACAATATCACAAAAACTGTGATTTTAGCAGTGTTTTTGGATCTTTCAGGAACCCGGTTTTGCAATTTGCTTAATTCAGCCATCAAATGGATTCCAAAATCCATAAAAATTGGTACCTGCACTTGCTATAACCCTAATGTCGAATTGTAATTATAAAAATAATTTTTTGATATTAAATTAATCCGAAAATTGCATTAAACCCTAAAATATGCTATTTTTGACCTAATTCACCAACCAGTCTCAATCCAAGACCTGAACCAGGGGTCAAATCTCCATGGAAATTTATGAAATTTTACAGAGACTAATTAAAAAAAAAAACAGAGATTTCCCAATTTACAGATTAGAAAAATCATCTCCGGTTAGGGAGAAACCCTTCCGGCAATCTGAGCTAAAATATATCACTTTTAACAGGGATTAAAGCGGCTATTCCAGATTTAAAATACAGACATAAATAGAAATACTAAACAAAAATCTTTGAAATTTTAGTGGTGAATATTAGACAGAAAAATAACAATACTCACTTTTTACAGATCATGAATCGGATCTGTGGTTTGGGATTTATGACTAACACAAGTCTGATTAGGGTTTGGGTAAACCCTAACGAGTTTTAAATTTAAAAACAGATTCTCTAAAATGGGAAAAATACTAAAATGTGATAAAAAAATCCGAAAATTTCACATCAGACATATCTACTCAATTTGAATCCATAGCACTTTACAGATCTAAAATCGGATATAAGATAAGAGAAATATCATCACAGCAAGTTACCTTCTTGATTTTAACCATGATTTTAAAGCTTTAAAAACCCGATTTGATGTCTGATTCTTTTGACAGGGTTCCCGAGGTCCAAAACCTCTGATTTTTCTACAGTAACTCAATAACTCATTCATGCATCACATATAAAAAAATCAGAAATAAACAATGAGAACTTCAATCCGAAATAACATTATCTTTACTGTTCTAAACCTAAAACACACAGAAATTTAAGAAACTTGAAAAACCATGCATTAACTAATGTAAATAAATAAAATAAACCATAAAAAATTAAATAAAACTTATTTCTATTCTATAAAACGTAAAACAAACATGAATAAACCATGAAAACAAAATAAAAATAGGGAATCAATGGCTGGAATTTGATATCACCTTTAAAACATAGATTTAACCCATTAAAAGGGTAAATCATATATTTTATTGGTTAATAATGTAAAGATCATATTAAAATTAATTCTAATGGATTAAAATCCCTGTAAATCATCCAAAACAGGGTTAAATCACCTTCTTGGATCGTTCTTGCTGATTCTTGATGGTTCTTGAGGTTGAATCCATGGTTTAATCCATGAAGGTCATGGTGCCAATGGCTAAATCATGCTTAAAACAATGAAAAATATTAAATAAAAGCTAAAAATTAAAGAAAATAATTACCTTGAGGTTGCTGCAATGGAGAAAGGGCTGGAGAGGAGAGAGAAGCTCCAAGAATCCAAAGGAAAGCAAGTTGGAAAAATCGACCCCCCTTATGCATCTATTTATAATAAAAAAAATTTAGGTTAAAAATCAAATGTTTTAAAAAAATTGGACTTTTCTAAGGGGGCGATTTTGGGGTGTAAAGACTATCCTACCCCTAGCCTAAATTATCCTATTTAATACCTAATTAACCCCTAGACTCTCCTAAAAAATACCCAAATGTAATGCCACTTGGCATTTTTCTCACATTGGGTTTTTAAAACACCTTTAAAAATCTTTAAAAACACTAGTTTTAAAAACTAACTTTTAAAAATGAGTTTTTCAAAATGGTTTTGACTCTTCTAAACCTCTAACACTAACCAAGACATCAACTAACCCTAGTCTAGCCCTGACTGACTCGAATATGGCACCACCCCGAGTGGGCCCTACTTGAGTTTTTACAAAAAGATGATTTTAAAACTTGAAATTGAAGGAGTTTTCAAAAGGATTTTCAAAAGCAATTTTAAAATTAGAATTTTTGAAATGGCATAGGGTCCTAACTAGGTTAGAACTCCTCTGGATATGGTGCCAACTGAGTGGGCCCACATCGAGTTTTAGAAATTTTGAAATAAACACTGAAAATGGCTTTGAAAAGGGGTTAAAATCGATATTTGAAATTCAAGATCTTTGAAAATAGGGTCTCAAGCGAACTGGAACTCCGAGTTAGAGTCCTGAACTCTTAGGACTCTGAGATTTTAGATTTTAAAAGCCAAATGAAAGAATTTTCAAAAGATTTTATCAAGAAATGATGAAATAAGTCAGAAAACACAGTCAGGGTTAGACTCCTAACTCAACCGAACTCTAAAATAGAATCCTGAACTAACTGGACTATGTAAAATGACCTAAATTTTGAAAATAATCGAAAAAGACTGAAAATGGAAGTAAAACAGACTTAAAAACCAGACTTCTGACCGGATTAGGACTCTGAGACAGAGTCCTGATCGGACTGAAACTTTCAAAGATTTGAGAAATTTGATGAATAGAGGAATTCAGAAGCGACACCACCTCAATGCGTCTCATCTGTGAATTGAAATCGATTAAAATTTGAATTTGAAATGAATCCAGATTGTTTTCTGAGAAAATATTTCGAAATATAAAGTCCTGGGGTTCGAAAATGACAGAGTATTGAATAAAAACCCAGGTTTTGAAATTGATTTTGAAATAAAGCTTTAAAATTCAAATCTGGATTGAATGTTTTGAAATAGGAGTGCTGGATCTCGAAAATGAGATGCAATGACATGCAATGCTATGCAGAATACATGCAATGACATGCAATGATCTGTAATGACACTGGATGAGGGTGAAAATTTGGGGTGTTTACAAGGTTTAACCCTTACCTGAATGGGGGAATTGAATGGACTCCTCGAGAAAAAAGATTAAGAAAACCATTCTCAAGTTTGACCCTTACCTAAATGGAAGGCTAGAGTGGGAGTCCTCGAGAGAAAAGATTGAGGAAACCACGATAAATACCTCATAGAAAATGAGGGGCTGTAAAGAAGGCAATGAAGATGAGGTTCCCTAAAAGCTTTAGAAAAGGGAGTGATCTTTGGTGCCTCATGACTGAGACTAAATAGTTTTTAAAAGATGGCCTTTTTGCAAAAATGATTCAGGTTTAACCCTTATCCTGAAAGGGAAAAATACCTCGTGGAAGATTGAGGTTCAGGCTTGACCCTTAACCTGAATGGGGAAATGAAATCCTCAAAAGAAGAAACCATGATGGAGCCTCTGGGTTTCGCACAATAAATCCGAGAGGGGTTTGCAAAAGGAAGAAAGGGGAATTCCCTAAAGCTTCGAAAAGGGATTGATCTTAGGTGCCTCATTGCTGGGACTAAATAGCTTTTATGGTGACCTTTTACTGAAAATATAGATGTTGGCTCGATCTTGAACCAAAAAATGAACTGTCTGTGGCGGGATAGTAGGGAACGCAGGAAAGTGTGTAAATCTGAGAGCCTGAGCCCTCAGATTAAAAAGAAGGGAAGGATCTTGAAAACTCGTGTTATTAAGTCCTAAAGAGGGATAACAACAATGTCAGGATATATCAAAATAGACATCAAGCTCTCATTTCATGTCAGGATAGCTGGAAAATATTGCCAATAAGATTAAAATTATAGTTGATCTAAAATAATTGACAATGAGCACATATGTGTGAAAATATATTCTCTCTTCTACCTAGAGTATTACCACCAACTGGGCTAACTCCGTAGAATCCAGAATCAAATTCAAATTATTGTTGTTGGGTTTTTTCATAGAAGCTATCCATTTCCTAGATATGAAAAGAAAGGAAAATATTTTTAGCATCATAAAAGCGATTTATGAAAGGATATTGATAAAAGGATTTCACATAAATAAAGATAATTCTTGCAGATTTGGCAGTTTGATATCTGGGGTTTACCCATGATGATCTTTTTGCACTCTTTTGAGATATAGAGATTGAGCTTTCTTGGGGTTTGGCAAGAATTTCATCACATCAGCCTTCAACTTTGAGATGTTCTGAATTTCTCTAGAAGGACACATCACAAGCTCCTTCAACTTGGAGATGATCCGAGTCTTCTTTGGTCCTAAGAATCATATTGATAATATTATCTTTTTCATTGGAAATCTCTTGATGATAGCATTGATCAAATATCTTTTAAGGTTTGATGGGAGGTTCATCGCATCAGCCTTCAACTTGATGATGATTTAAACTTTTTCTGAAAGGACACATCACATGCTCCTTCAACTTGGAGATGATCCAAGTCTTCTTTTGGCCCCGGGGGTCTAACTCATCCATCAGTCTTCAACTTGACGATGATTGAGAGATCCCTTTTGCAGATAGTTAATTATAGTTTGAACGATTGGAGAGATATTGAGATTGAGTTAATTCTTTTTATCGTGCGAGATATTTCCTCTGCCTTATTACCAGAAGAATGGTCTTTAAAAATGTGTGATAGCTATGATCAAGATCAGTTAACTTATAGCTTTTCAACATCATTGAATTTTTCTTTACCGATCATATCAAGGATTTTTCTTCATCCTTTTGGTTGACCAACAGAAAAAGCTTGAATTTTATTTTTTCTTCGCAAAAGTCTTGTCCTTTTTGGAAAGAATACTGAAGGTAATATGAGGTAAAATTTTGTGCAATAAAAAACTTTGAGATCAACAACTATTTTTTATAGCTAATTGGCAAAATCTTCTTGAAATCCTTGGTGAAAAAAATAGCTTGATATCTGATTGACACATTTGTGATTAGATTCTCCTCTCTTTTCCCCAGAGGAGAGACTCAGGCTTGACCCTTACCTAAATGGGTAATAAAAGATACTCTTCTCTTCCCTGAAGAGGAGGTGTTTGCAAAATGAGACTTTCGAAGAGAAATTAAGTTTTCGTCAAAACTCTCTAGCTTTATGCTTCTCTTATGGAAAGGTGGCTGACTGGATAAGGTCGATAAATTGTCATAAAGGAGTGAGTCTATCACACTCTACCTGAAAAGAGTGTCCTTGATGTTGGGGTGGCCTAAAAAAAGACATTGGAAGGCCACATGGAAAATGGGCTTCCGTCGAACCACTCCTTGGAAAAAGGGTTCTTTGTGTAACGATAAAGATTGTTTTGCAAACAGTTCGTAAAAACATGAGTCCCTTCAAACTCTCCCTGGAAAAGGGGTTCAGCGAACGATCAATAAAGACATGTGAAAGGAACGAGCTCTCTCGAAAACTCCCTGGAAAAAGGGTCCCTCGCAAGAAAGATGATTGATAATTGATATTAAGCCATTTGGCAAATGAGTTCGACACGAAGGTCGAACCTCAGAAGACCATAATTGGCAAATGCAACCCGATGGTTGGAAAATAAATGGCTTTGATAGAATTGATAAGCCAAAGGTTGAACTCAGTACTAAAGTTGGATTTGGCAGGAGCAGCTGCTCTGAAAATATTTGAGGGTTGTGACAGAAAAATTTTCAATTTTGCTTTCACCATGAGTTGTCAAAAAAGACTGTCGGGGTCTCAGGATTTATCCCTTATCCTGAATGGGTAGAAAATTGATGCAAAGTGATGTAAATTGATGCAAATGGGCGCCGATCAATGTGAATGAATGTAGATCAAAGCAAATTGGTGTCGATCGATGCAAACAAATGTAGATCAAGGCAATTTGGTGATGATCGATGCAGATGAATGCAGATCAGGCAAATATGTGTCAATCAATGCAAATGAATGCAAATAGGTGTTGATCAATGTAGATGAATGCAAATGAGGCAAATTGGTGTCGATCAGTGCAAATGAATGCAGATCAGGCAAATTGACAATAATGCTTGATGACGCTTGACAATAATGCTTGATGAAAGAATTTGCTTGATAATGAAAGGATTTACTTGATCCTGCCTACATACAGGATATTTGAAATAAAAGACAAGTTTTCATAACAAAAGATGCCCTAGTATAGCCTGGGAGGAGAATATTGGATCATTATTGAAGGAAACTCATTGAAGAATACAAAAGATAGAACAAATGTTCTAAGTATAGAATTTCTTCAGATGCAGGGCATTGATGGGATCTGGCAATTCTACCCCATCTACATTGATCGAACAATATGAGTTACGTGGTAACGCTTCCTTGACTACATACGGACCTTCTGCAAACACTCCAAATTTTCACTCACCTCCCTAACACTTCCACTAGTCACCACGATCTATCCTCTACAATCATTAGGAGGGCAAAATGGTCATTTTCTTAGATAAGATCTTGCAGAAAGTCCAAAATCAATTCTCAATTATTAAAATTTCTCTATTTTGGCTTAGAAATATCTTCAAACTTCAAATTTTCAAAATCCTATTCTTAACAAGATGCTAAAATTTTCAATTCCTGATTCAGAATGGCATTTCATGAGACATGTCTTTGCATATCATCGCATGGGCATTTCATATCATTTCACTGCACAACATGTCATTTCGAGATTCAGAATTCCAGATTTTCAAAATTATCAATCCAGATTCGGATTTTAACTCTTTCAAAATTGATTTCAAATCCCTGGGTTTTTCAAAATTGCCAGTTTCCCTCATCTTAACCCCCATGACTCCAAATTACAAAAGTTTTCTCAGGAAAACAATCTGGATATTTTGATATTGATTTTAAAGTTTCGTCAGTTGGAAAGAAGGGGACACAATTTTAAATTTAGAAGATTATATTTCAAAACTTTTGCAAAAAGTCTCAGAGTTTCTTTACAAAATCTTTGCATTTTCTTTATATATATTTTTGCCCTGAAGGACCATTTTCCTTCCAAATTCTTGAAATCAGACCAATTTTTTTTTTGTATTATAAAAATCCCAAAAAGAAGTTATTTTTTTGCTTTTATTTTCAAATAAATGGCGAGGGACTGATGTCTTCTTTTAAATCGTTGTAATTTTGAAAAGTTTTTTAAATGAAAAACATGTGAAAACCAGACATCAAATAATAAAAACCGGTTCTCACTAGTGGATGAGACCGGGTCGAACTCAGGGAACGGGAATATTTTGTATTCAAGTACACAAATCTAAACTAATCTTTATTGCCGAATTATTGAAATGTAAAATGTTCAAGAAAAGTAAAAACAACTAATTATTACAACAAATGAATACCCTTCGCAGAGGGCGTAAAGTGCAATATTTACAAACCCAAAAATTGAATTGAATTCCTAAATTCTAAAAGAAAAGCAAAAGGTGTCTTCTATGCTTGTGCCTCGTGTTGCGTATCGAACGTGTGCATAAGATATCACTTGCTTGCTATCTCCACGCTTTCCTACACAATTCAAATGCACACGAGCAGCACAAGAGAAGAACAAAAACTATACTATGCAAAATATACCAAATAAATGCTAAAATCTAAATTGAAACAAAGGAAGATAATGCAAAAGAAATGCAATGACAAGTTTGAATGAAAATGATTTCTAAATGCTAAATGACAACACTATCACTTAAGGCACAATTTACACTCAAACTATCTCTCACACTCGAACAACATTCACTTTCACAATACACTCAAACTATCTCTCATAGCTCATGCTCAATGACAACACATTTCACAAATTTGAGAGTGCAAAATGACTAAAGTATGCATATGCAGATGGACAACAATTGCTATCAACAATTTCACAAATACTGGATTGAATAGAACTCTAAAAGAACGATACAACATCAGCACATGATACCATTTTTTTTTTTGAATCAAAGCACGATGTTGTGCTGAGACTAAAACTGATTCAATTCAGATTAACGATATACTGCTGATAACAATATGTAAATGCTGAAACTGATGTAGGAATAACGAATGAAAATGCAGCTAAATCAAACTAACTATAGGCAAAATGAAAATTACCTAATGCAAAACAAAAGCTACACAATGCAGAACAACAATTCTTTAATACAAAACAGCACATACACAATGCTGAAACAGGAATGCACGGATGATTCAGATAAAAGAAAAACAAGTGATGCAATAACAATACAGGATGAGTTTTTGACAGAAAATGCGACACACAAGATACAACATCTTCAAAACCATAATGGAATGAATGTTGATGATATTAGGTAAGTAAAGTTTATGCATCTGATGCACAGCAACATCAGGTACAACATCTGATTGTGTGATCAAATGCAGAGTAAAAACTCAACATTTGATTGTGGATTAATCCTTTCACGCCTTCAATTTCTTGAAACACAAACAGGCACTGATGTGAGATCAATTGCAGAGTGAAAACTCAGCATCTAATTATGGATTGAATTTGACGTTGTAGATGTTGAATCCAGATGCTAGATCGGTGTCGTACTCCATTGCTGATGTGATGCTGAGTGCATAAGTGTCTTCGATGCAATGAGTATCATCGCATGAAAATGATGTTGATTTAGATCATCGTAATTTACAGGTATGCATTTTAGATGCTGTAAGCAAGAAAAAAAAATGCAATGCGTATGTGGATGGAGTCAATGCATATACTAAACTGTAGATCAAATCACAAATGAATACAGCAACTAAAAATCCTAAATGAAAGAAACAAAAAAATAGATCTAATATGAATTAATCTAACTATTAGATGATGCTACCTGATCAACAATGCATAAAATCAAATTTTAAAAAAAAAACTGAAATCAATGCGTGAAATGATAAGGGAGGAAAGAAGAAGAAAAAGATGAAGAGGAGGAAGAAGAATAAGAAGGAGAAGCTGAAGAAGAGGAAGAAGAAGAAGAAGAAGAAGCTGAAGAACTTACCGTAGCCGGAAGGATTAGGGGAGAATGGCCATCCACCTACACGCCGCCGTCGGACTGAAGCACCTCCACCACCGGATTGAGGAAGATGAAAGGAGGAAGAAGAAATAGAGGGAAAAGAAGGGGTAAAGGGGAATCCGGCAATGGAAACGGGTGAGAAGAAAGGGAAGAGAGGGAAAGAGAGGGATTGGGTTTGGCGTACAGGGGAGAGCCTTTTGAAAATTCCCCTTTGTGGGTTTTTAAAGAGCAAACCGGTTTGTTAAACCGGATTGTTATTATTTTTTCAAAAATTAAAAGAAAAGCTACAAGAAAAAATTATTTGCTAAGAAAACTCATTTGATTTAAAAATATAACTACTCTACTATTTTTATAACTATTTATATTTAATTATTTTTTTTTCTTTTCTATAAGGAAGACTAAAACAATTTTAGTAACAATATCAAAATGTATACTAAATTGCAAAAGAAAGCTATTTTCATCTATTTTCTCTATTTTTTTTTTTATTAAAATGCTCTATCCTAGCAAATAAATGGGTTTTTTAATTGATGTTAATATGAAATCATGCATGTTTTTATGTAAAATGTACCTAAAATCTATGCATGATCAAATACCCCCATGCTTATGTTTTGCTAGTCCTCGAGCAAACTAGACAAATGCACGAAATCAAACTATCAACTAACTCACTTTCGTAGGAATCACGGTTGGATTTAGCTCATGCAACAAGCCCTTTCAACCCCTGAGTTACCCCAGTAGACGAGCAAGGTCTCGTGAGGGTTTGCAGTGATGCTACCCACAAACATCTCTGTCATGTATACATAATATTACACATCCTCACAATCAGTAGGTAATCAAAGACTTTATTTTCACAAATATTTCCTGTTATTTCAAAATCAAAACATAATTAGGGTCTTTTATATACCACCACAAAGAAAGAATTTCTTTCACTTTTCTAAATATCACAATTATTTATGTTTTATTCTTAGAAAATCCAATAAAACATATTATTATTTACTTATCCTCACTCATATGTTTTCTGCACAGGTTTTCTCAATCACACTTCTAAGCATTGAACTTTTCTCTCTTTTTCAGCTCTTTTCTCGATTTTTTCACGCTTTTTCTTTTTGCGCGCTTATTCTTCTCTTATAGCTTGCGTGTGGTCTGCTTTTATGCCTTGTGCAATGTCAATACCTTCTATACTTTTTCAATACATACCAAAAGATATCAACTAAGACATAAGTGACTTCCTTCACTCACCTTTATAACATGAGAGTCAAACATTTCAACTTGTATCTGTTCTCAGTTACTTAGGATCACGAAGTTTTCCACTCTCCTTTTCGAAAATGGAATTAAAAGTTTCAACTTACATCTAAGTTCCATCTACTAAAGATTGTGGAATTATCCAAACAACCTACCGCATGTTTTTTTTTTTTTTCTCTTTTGAGCTCATTTTTACACTTTTGTTCATTTGCTTAGTTTTTCAAAAATAGAACTGTACATATTCATATTTATGATTCAAAATAAACTCTAACATGTATCTATCATCATTTCTTCGAAATCCGCATAAACAACCATAATTTTTAGATCTATGTCAGAAAAAATTTTCGTGGGGCTTAAAAATCATCTAAAAACATCAGATTTGAAATAACATTCATATAAGTTCAAACTCTTTCTTTAAAAATCTACTTTTCATGAGAAATGTGTAAACATGTGCAAGAATGTAAACAGAAATATCAAGGTGTGCAAACTACACCCTCCCCCCTGCTTGAATGACATTGTCCCAGTGGCACTCCCCCATGCTTATATGAAACTACGTGAATGCACATGAGAGGAAATAAATGAGGGAAAATAGTAGAATAACCTGACATGAATTAAAAATATACGTTCTATGAATGTAATAAATGCAATGTATACATGACAAAACATGAAACTCATAAATGAAACAAAAAGAACATGAAAAACTCATGAAGAAAACTAAAAAGTAAAAACAAAATAAAATCTATAAATTCTAAGCAAATCTAATACTATACAAGATATGGGTTGCCTCCCATAAAGCGCTAAGTTTCACGTCCCCAGCCAGACGGATCCCTGGAAAAATCCTTCATCGTCCATGAGATCAATGTTCATGAAGTCAAGCTCAACCGGGCTCTCTATGAAAAATAGTGTCATCTGTGACACTGCGCACTATGTTCCCATCCTGTCTACCTTTAAATGGCTCGAAGTGCCCGATCCAACTCAACTCACCTATCTGATTTTCAAGTAATTCTAGGTGATCCTCTTCTAGTGATTCCTTATCCTCCTCTAGAGGTGGATTACTCAATAACCAAGCATATTCTGCTTCTACGAGGTCTTGAATGACATCAACCTCGAAAGAAGCCTCCTCAACAGCAGGCCCCATAGCAGCACAAAAAATGTTCAGCCACATCTTCCTATTTCCGAATGACACATCCATCGCACCAGTGCGGCAATTATTGCACGCGTTGGCGGTAGCCAGGAAGGGGCGACCGACAATAATAGGAGTCTGCTGTGGGCTATCAACTCCCTCCATATCTAATATCACGAAGTCGATAGGGAAATAACAATCCTCCACCTTGACTAAAACATCTTCAAGTATCCCTCTTGGGACCTTGATAGATCTATCTGCAAGCTGAAGAGTCATAGGTGTAGGTTTCATCTCTTTCAATCCAAATTGGTCATAAAAGAAACCCGGCAAGATGTTAACTCTTGCCCCAAGGTCGAGCAATGCACGCCCAACAGTGATGTTTCCTATGACACATGAGATGATCGGAGTCCCTGGGTCCTTGAGCTTAGGTGGGGTTTGATGTTGCAATACTGCGCTCACCTGCCCAGTTAAATAAATCTTTTTCTGCACATGGGACATCGACTTCCTTTTCTGCGTACAAAGTTCTTTGAGGAACTTTGCATATGCAGGGACCTGTTGGATGGCATCTAGTAAGGGGAGGTTTATCTGAACGTGCTTGAATATCTCAAGCATCTCTTGCATGTTCACTCCAGCCTTACCTAATGCTCTCGGCCTTTCTAACGCCTCAGGAAAGGGGGCTTTAGGAATGTATGATGGTGAAGGTTCAGATGGAAGAACCTTCTCGCTTTCCTGAGGTAAAACCTTAGGGATAGACTGCTTCTCACTTATCTTCTCTCTTTCTTCTGCAGCCTCCTTCGCTTGATACTGCTTCCCACTCCTAAGGGTTACGACTTGAGCTTGCTCTTTATGTGCATTGGTCATATGCAAGCTACGCATGGGTTCCTTTCCCTTAGGGTTGACAATAGGCTGGCTAGGCAATGTCCCCTCACTTCGCCTGCTAAGTGCCTCGTCCAGCAGCCCCATTTGAGTCTCTAATTTTGCAATTGACTGATTATGCGAGCTCAAATTCGCTTTAATATCAGAAAATGCTTGTAGCATCTTGTCCTCGAAGGACTGACTATGCGAAGGCTCATGAGACTGGGGATGAGTATAAACAGGTTGGGCTAGGGGATAATTGGATCTCTGAAATCCAGGCGCATAACCGCCTTGACTAGGTTGACTCTGGGAAGGGTTAGGGGGTTGGATCTGTGAGTTTCGCCATAAAAAAATGGGATGATTTCGCCAGCCTGGGTTATAAGTGTTGGAAAATGGATTGAGTGCGGGCCTAGCGAAGTTTTGAGCCATCTGAGCTTGCTCTTGGACAAACTCAGGATACTGCAGCGCAACTGGGCACTGTAAAATATGGTGTGCAGGACTCGCACACAACGCGCACACCTGCATGGCAGGAGAGGGACCCAACAAAAACTGATCTAATTTCTGGGACAGTTGGTCTACCTTGTTGCTCAACTCAAGGTTTATCCCTATTTCAAAAATACCTGTCTTCTTAGTACTATCCTGTGCAGGTGCCGCCCTATCGAACTGTGAAGTTGTCGCATGGTGCATAGAATTTTCGCTCAATGTCTCAAAAAGCGACCACGCTTCATCCTCACTTTTTAGCATAAAAGTGCCCCCACATGACGAATCCACTATTTGCCTGTCCTTCTCGGTCAGATCATCGTAAAAATACTGCACCAGTTGCCAACGAGGCACCTGGTGGTGGGGACACTTGCGGAGAAGGTCTTTCATCCTCTCCCAAGTCTCGTAGAATTGTTCTTCCTCAATCTGCGAGAAACTGATTATGGCTTTACGAAACTGATTCGTCTTACCAATTGGGAAGTACTTTTTAAGAAATTCGCGCTGCATTCCTTCCCAAGTGGTAATCTGAACCGTATCGAGAGCCTTTAGCCAATGTTTAGCTTTATCTTTGAGAGAGAACGAAAACGACGTCAACCTTAATGCGTCATCTCCAAAGTTGTTGATCCGCACTGTCGAGCAGATCTCCAGAAAATCATCAATATGACTATATGGGTCTTCATTGCCTAGGCCATAAAATGATAGTAACATTTGAATGATACTGGCCTTTTTTTCAAATTGATTGGCTCCTACATCAGGTCTCGTGATGCAGGAGGTGGGAGTGTATATGGTGGGCATGAAGTACTCCTTAAGGGTACGGAACAACGATCGATTTTCGGCCATAGTGATAGGATGAGGAGTTCTACTAACAAGAAACTCTAGACTCAATTAGCTCGGGTCGAGTGATCGTTGCCTGTGCATACACCTTGAAGTAGACCGGTGTAGCACACGTCCTAATTTGGGTTTTCTACCTAACTAAGGCACTAAGCAGCCAAACCACACAAACCACAAAGCGAGTAAACTAAAACAATAAAAACTAAACAAACACCACGCAATTACACATAACAGAGATTATGCAAAGAAATACGAAATCTATGTGTACGGTACCAATCGTACACAGTCACCTCTAAGAGGATCCTAATAGGTGGGCTGTGCAGAAAAGTAAGCTCGTCTCTAAGAGATGCACATACGTGGTTCTAAACCTAAATGCAACAAACACTTGGCAATAAAGTGAATACTAATATTACGCCGTTCCCCGGCAACGGCGCCAAAAATTTGATGTCTTCTTTTAAATCGTTGTAATTTTGAAAAGATTTTTAAATGAAAAACAAGTGAAAACCAGACATCAAATAATAAAAACCGGTTCTCACTAGTGGATGAGACCAGGTCGAACTCAGGGAACGGGAATATTTCGTATTCAAGTACACAAATCTAAACTAATCTTTATTGCCGAATTATTGAAATGTAAAATGTTCAAGAAAAGTAAAAACAACTAATTATTACAAAAAATGAATACCCTTCGCAGAGGGCGTAAAGTACAATATTTACAAACCCAAAAATTGAATTGAATATCTAAATTCTAAAAGAAAAGCAAAAGGTGTCTTCTACGCTTGTGCCTCGTGTTGCGTATCGAACGTGTGCATAAGATATCACTTGCTTGCTATCTCCACGCTTTCCTACACAATTCAAATGCACACGAGCAGCATGGTTGATATTTTGGAATGCTCTTTTTTTTAAAACACTTATTTTCAATAAAACTTCGGAAAATCGTCAACCAAAAATATAAAAACCGACTTTCCACAAAGTGGTAAGTACGGGTCGATCCTCAGGGAACAGGAATTAAACACAATATTTCTATAAAATTCAATTTATTAATGCCAAATGTCAACCTACAATTACAAAGTTAGTACAACTGCAATTAAACACTAAAAGAAAAGTAAACAAGCAATCAGTCTTCTGCTCCACACCAAGGGTATTTCCGTCTTTTCGCCACTTAAAGAATCTTCTCACTTGGACAATATCCCTGGACACTAAATATGTTTTTCAACCTAAAAATGCAGAAAAATACAAAGTTAGTTTTCTATTCTAATAACGAAAACAATGACTAAGACTAGTTCTAATTTTACGAAAATTGTAAAGCAAATACTATTTATCAAGTAAAAATTAACTAAAATACTAAATTAATGCTAAAATTAACCAATTTAACTCTACTAATGCTGTATGATGATGATGCAACTCCTAAAATGCAGAAACTACTAAAAACAAATCTAAAAGGCCGAAATTAAGAAAATTACGAAACTGCCCCTAACTAGTGTAAAATAGCATTCTGACAGGTTATCGGAAAACCACTGTTTGACAGGGCAAACGAGGTCCGATTTTTCCGAAATTTGTTCTGTTCTGCAACTGACAGATTGAACAAAACGACAGTTTTTACAGAATTGAAAAACAGTATCTGGAACTCCAGATATAAGCGTTTCAAATCTGAGAAAAATCAGGATATCGCAGTCCTGTAATTTAAAATCCAGAAAAAGCGGTTTTCGCAAAACGCTTAAAAATCAGACCAAATCAACTCCGAATGAGCTGAAATTTGGTCTGCAGTTAAATAACACGTCAATAAAGTGAATAGACAAAAAAAATTTGGAAAACACAGAGTTATGCACAGAAAATAATGCTAGTGCGATAGGGCAAAAATCTGGTTTTTATTTCAATGCACTATTCACTATATGAATCTATTTTAAACACTATGAACGTAATCTAACTATAATGCAGACTTAAATACTTCTATATGACATAATATATGCTGATATTGACTATGATAAAACTAAATGAGATCTAAATGACAAATGATATGCATTTCATGACTTTGCCTTGAATGAGCTAATGATGTAAATGTCCCTAAAATACTAATGCAAGAAAGTAACTATATGCATAAGACATGCAATACACATAAACTAGATACGACTATGCTAACTAAACTATTAATAAGAAAAAGACATTAACAATCACACATTCAATCAACCAATGATAAAATCTAACTAAAATGATTACATAAATAACTAAACTAACTATTCTAAAGACAAGATGACTGAAATATAAAGGAGAAGAGACCACTAACGAACCATGGGGTGCAGCCTTTGGAATGTGACTATGGTTGACTCAACTAGGCTCTATCTTAACTTAGCTAGGTTCGGGTTTGGCTAAGGTTGACTCGACCTTGGGTTGGACTAGGACTCGACTAGGGTTAGGTTTTGACTTGGTTAGGTTACTAAGACTAGGTTGGACTCGGTTGAGGGTTGACTTAGTCAACGAAGGTTGGTTTGGTCTAGATGGGTTCGGTTTTGAGTTTCCTTAGTCAACTAGGTTCGGTTGACTCCAATGGACTCGGTTTAGGTTTAGCTAAGGGGGGTGAACCTGGATAGGCTCGAGTTAGGTTTGACTCGACTCGGACTAGGGCTAGGTCTAGGTTTTGTTTTGACTTTGACTTAGTCAACTAGGCTCGAGTTGACTTATGCTCAACTAAGTTGGACCCAGCTTAGGGTTTGACTAGGCTCGAATGGGCTAAGGTAAGCTCGGTTGACTCACTAGGTTTAGACTAAGTTTTGACCCGAGTTAGGTCTAGACTAAAGTAGTAACCAAAGGTCACGATTTTAATGGAGGAGGTTGGAAAAAGGAATGTAATAATTACCAATGTTCAAACTTTGAAATGCTTTGGATTCTCAAAAATCGTCCCATTTAAAGAGGGGGTTACACTCCTTAATTGCCTTTAATGCCTTTTTGGAAATCTGAAAAGGCCAATCTAGAAATCCACGATTTTTGCTTTTCAAGATGGAATTAAAATGCTTTTAATGCTCTATGGAAATCGTGTAACCTAGATTGGAATTTTGGTTTAATTGCAAAAACACTTTCCAAAGTTAAGGAGTAACTCCTTCTTTAATACCCATTCAAACTTCAAATCTTCCTTAAATGCCTCACACGATTTTTGAAGAATCTCCTTTTTCCAAAAGCTTTCCAATTTTCAATTACTTTAATTACCTCCCTTCTCAAAAATCGCCAACTTTAATGGATGCTACTTTCTAAACTAATAGACTTAATTCTACCTAGGGAATAAAAGAACTTAAATGGAAAATCGATTTCCTAGGAGTTAATGCTAACCTAATTATCAAAACCTACTTAGTTAACCTCTAAAAACGGCTAGAAAAGAAAGACCTAATACATTGAACCTAGACACCTTCCTAACTCAACTAATGACCATTAAGACTTTCTAAAAATCGACCAAGAGCTCAAGGAGAGCTCTAATGGCTGCCGCCCACCTTGGGGAAGAAGAAGAACTACACGAAAAAAATATATATATATAAAATTATAAACTAACGAAAAGCAATAAAACCAAGTAACTACTATTTTGATAAAACTAAGTTAAAAAATACTAAAAATGACTCCTAATTACACAAAGGCTAACAATAACATCACTATGCTGGACTTAAAATCATAAAAAATAAAGAAAACTTGATTTTTATAATTTTCAATAATACACTCAAACACCAAAACGAAAAATGATTAAAACAATTAAGTAAATCAATCCTAAAACAATGGAACGACTAACACCAATTTATGCTACTGTTAACACACTAAACACACAGCAAGCAACACAACTTACCACTCTAAACCCCCTTTTAACAAAAATATAAAGATCGGCTAGAATATCCCTAGCCGATTTTTTTTTTTCTTTTTTCAAAAATAAAATCAAAACGAAACACACGCACAACCCACGACTTAGAATAAACTAAAATGAAATTTCCGAATGAGATTTTCAGCAACACAATACAAGACACAAGCTGGACAAAACAAAAATAGCAAAACAGAAAAATATTTTTGTAGAAATCAAGAATCGGCTAGAAAAAGTCTAGCCGATTTTTCTTCTTTTCAAGCAAAAACAACACACAAACAAACCTAACGACTAAGATGAATCAAAATGAAATTTGTGTCTGAGATTTTCTAAAAAGAAAACACCTATAACACGCTGGAAACAAAAACCCAAATCGACTAGAAAAGCCTCTTGCCGATTTGCACGTTTTAGATAAAAACGATGGAAAAACACAAATCGAATACACAACCAATGAAAGAAAACCTAATCTAACGTGCTGGTCTGTGCACGCATGCTATTCTAAGGTTGAAATAAAAAGAAAAACAAGAAACATACAGAAAATAACAAAACAAAAACCACACACACAAATCGGTTTTATCTAGAAGAGAAGGAAGAAGAAGACCTACCTTTTGGAAGATCCGACGACCGGGGGGTGAAGAAGAGCGGACCGTGGCTGGATGTAGACGTCTTCTACAGTTCAAGGATGCTGTACTTCACCAAAAACAGCACCTATTGCAGCTGCTACACGTTGGAGATCCACCGATGATGGCATGTGAGCCGATTCGCGATCGGAGGGTGTAGAAAGCCGGATGGAGGTAGGGCCGGCTCACCTTGGTGGTGTGTTGCGCACTCCCGCCCAAGGTTAATGGTCTCCACCTCTGCTACACCTGCAAAAGTACAGAAAAATGGTGAAAAGACAGCAAGGAATAAGAAAGAAAGGAAAAGAAACCAAAGAAAGCTTGAAAATATGCTTGAAAATCAAGCATAGGTCGATCTTCAATGGCCAACACTTGGGGAAGATGGAGAGGAAGGAGCTGCTGCTGTAGAGTCACTGTAGGGGGCGTCCAAACACAGCCAAAGACCCCTAGGGTTCTTGAAAAAAAACTATTTATAGTTTTGACATTTTTCAGAAAGAGTGTTAAAAAATAAAATATTGCTAGGCGCCACTTTCTGGGGGGTTTTTAGAAAAACTTTTTGAAATGGGTATGGATAGGTGTGTGGGTTGGGTTTTGGGCTTTCTAAGAGTTGATCCAAGGTCCAATTGACCTAATTGGGTCGGATATGGATCCGATCCACCTCGAAATCCATGCCCAAACACTGAAATAGCCATAACTCTCTCATTTTAACTCCGATTTTTCTGAAATTCGAACCATAGCCCCTTACTATCAAAACACATCTAAACATGGGTTTAAAACCTTAAACTTGATACAAAACGCATGAAAAACTTGTTTACATGATGTGCATTTCATGCATCATCAAATACCCCCATGCTTGAATGTTTGTTAGTCCCTTAACAAACCCTAATCATGATATGCACTGAAGACAAGAAATGCTAAGCATGAATGCATAATACTACCTCACTTTCGTAGGAATCACGGTTGCATTTAGCGTATGCAACAAGCCCTTTAAACCCCTAGCTTACACTAGTGGACGAGTAAGGTCTCGTGAGGGTTTGCAGCGATGCTACCCACAAACATCAATAAAATGCAAGGATGATCTTTCAAAAATATTAGGCTCTTAAGAATGCAGTTGTAACAAATATTTCATGTAATTGACATTCTCAAAACAAGTTTAAAAATCTCATGCCTCCACAGTAAAAATTCTTTTCCTTCACTTTTCTAATATTGTAGCTAGTTCATGATTTTTCTCCGAAAGTCAAGTATTCTCATGTTTTACTCATTTATTCTCACTTGTATATTTTCTGCACAGTAATGCACCTATATACTTAAGCAATGAAAATTTTCTCATTCAGCACATTCTTTTTCTTTCATTTTCAACTTTTGATCTCTTGTGCATTCTTCTCATATGAGCACTATTTCGAATAGTCAGTTTTCGTGACCCGTGTAGCGAGCTTTGGGTCAGTGACTCCCAAGTCGGCCGACCTTAGGGCACTAGATACAGAGTATCCCTCGGACTTAATTGCTCGAGTCACTAGACCTTCTATTCTAATAGTTTACGTATAGTCTTCCTCTTGTCATGTGCAATGTCTCTATCTCTTAGGCTTTCTATGCAGTCCATGTAACAAGCTTTCGAACCGGTGGCTCCCAAGTCAGTTGGCTTTGGGGCACCAGGTGTAAAACACCCTTCAGATTCTACTTACTCGAACTACAAAGGCCACAAATATAGACTTAGACAAGAAGATGATCTCCTTCGTTATCCTTTTCGTTAAGACACTCAAACACTTCATCTCGTGTCTGAGTTCCACTACTAGGATTCACGAAGACATCAACAACTAAACGTAGCTCTATTCTTTTAAACTCATTTTTCAAACACATCTTTCCATTGCTTATTTCTTCCTCAAAACATACTGTGCATACTTATACAAAAGTGATTCAAAATTTTCTAACAATCAAATACTATCTTTTCTTTGAATTATCTCATAAACAACTACTACATTTGATTCAGTTCAGAAAAAAAAATTTTATGGGGCTTAAAAATTTTTAAACTGTTAGATTATGCCAAAAACAATCATATATGCTACACTTTGTTCTTAAATGCCTACTTTGATTACCAGTCATACAAAAATTTTTTTTGTGTATTTTTGTGTGCATGTATCTAAACCACCCCCCCATGCTTGAATGACACTGTCTCTAGTGGCATACAAAATGAATAAAAATGTAATGCAAATGCACACTAAAAGACACTAACAAAAATATGGGAGAAAGGATAGATACAACCTGATTTGCTCTGAGCTTTTGAAGTTGATTTTCCTCTGATTCTTGAATTCTTTGAAAACTCTTCTCTGTACCTGGTAATTGATACACTAATTGTTAAGTTCATCCTGCATACATCAAAACACAAATTAGCACATGTGAAATGAAATACTAAATAAATAAAAACTCTGAAATGAAAAATAAATAATGTACATATGATACATCCCTCTGGTCGAATCTTCATGCCTTCGTGAGATGCACTATCGCACACTCACCATCCTGTAAGGCATCTGAAATGAATGGCTTCAGTCTTTGCCCATTTACTTTGAATGTACCTTGGGTCATAGGATCGAATAATGTCACTGCTCCATGGGGAAATACTTCTTTTACAATGTATGGACCTGTCCATCTCGATCTTAACTTCCCTGGGAATAAATGTAAACGAGAATTGTATAGCCACACTTTCTGATCTGGCTCAAACACTTTTCTGACAATATGCTTATCATGAAATGCTTTAGTGCGAGCTTTGTATAATTTGGCATTCTCATATGCATCATTCCTGAGTTCCTCTACTTCTGAGAGCTGCAGTGCTCTCTCTTTGCCAGCCTGGGTGAGGTCAAAATTCAATTTCTTTATAGCCCAGTACGCTCTATGCTCTAGCTCGACAGGAAGATGGCATGCTTTCCCGAATACAAGGCGATACAGAGACATGCCAATGGGAGTCTTGAATGCAGTTCTATATGCCCAAAGTGCATCATCTAAGCGCTGGGACCAATCCTTGCGGTCCGGACGAACTGTCTTTTCTAAAATTCGCTTAATCTCCCTATTAGACACTTCAACCTGTCCACTAGTCTGCGGATGATATGGAGTGGTGAATCTATGATTGACAGAATATCTTCTCAGCAGAGAAGCTATCTGAACATTCCTAAAATGCTTGCCACCATCGCTAATCATCGCACGTGGCACTCCAAAACGACTGAAAATGTTGTGCTTAATGAACTTAAGCACTACTCTGTGATCATTGGTCTTGGTGGCCACAGCCTCGACCCACTTGGACACATAATCAACCGCCACCAGAATATATAAATTTCCGAATGAGGGCGGAAATGGTCCCATGAAATCAATGCCCCAAACATCAAAAATTTCGACTATCAAAATCGGCAGCAAGGGCATCATGTCCCTCTTGGACATGTTTCCAATCTGCTGACATCGCAGGCATCGCCTACAGAACTCATGAGCGTCTCTGTGGAGTGTGGGCCAATAAAATCCTGACTGCAAAACCTTTGCAGCCGTCTTCCTACTACTAAAATGCCCTCCACAGGCTAACGAATGGGAAAAATTCAAAATGGACTGGTATTCCTCCTCCAGAACGCATCTCTTAATGATATGATCTGCACAGTATTTGAACAACTCCGGTTCATCCCAATAATAGTGCCTCACCTGAGATAGGAACCTCTCACGCTCATTCTTGTTCCAATGCTCAGGTATCTGCCTCGAAACCAGATAGTTCACAATATCTGCAAACCAGGGTAACTGCGATGTACTGACTGACATGATCTGCTCGTCGGGGAAAGAATCACTGATCGGTCTCTGATCCTGCGTGGTCTCCACGATCAGTCTGGAAAGATGGTCTGCTACTACATTCTCGCTTCCCTTCTTATCTCGAATCTCGAGATCAAACTCCTGTAGTAGTAGGACCCAACGAATTAATCTCGGTTTGGTGTCTTTCTTATTCAACAAATATTTCAATGCAGAATGATCAGAATAGACAACCACCTTCGAACCGAGTAAATAGGACTTAAATTTATCCAATGCGAAAACTACCGCAAGTAGTTCCTTCTCTGTCGTAGTATAATTCATCTGGGCATCAGACAGAGTTCTACTCGCATAGTAGATCACATAGGGCTTCCTATCAATGCGTTGTCCTAAAATGGCCCCCATAGCATAATCAGATGCATCGCACATAATCTCAAATGGAAGAGTCCAATCTGGAGGTCTCAAAATAGGTGCAGTAATCAAGGCCTCTTTGAGAATCTCAAAGGCCTTCATACAATCCTCACCGAAAACAAAGGGTTGGTCTTTCTCCAATAACGTGCAAAGCGGTCGAGAAATTTTGCTGAAATCTTTTATGAACCGCCTGTAAAATCCCGCATGCCCTAAAAATGATCGAATCTGCCTCACAGAGGTGGGTGGAGTCAAACGAGAAATGGATTCTACCTTTGCTCTGTCAACCTCAATACCACGCTTGGACACAATGTGTCCTAGCACAATCCCCTCCTGGACCATAAAATGGCTCTTTTCCCAACTCAGGACGAGATTGGTCTCCACACACCTACTCAGTACTCGAGCAAGTTTATGGAGGCAATCTTCAAAAGAAGAGCCATACACTGAAAAGTCGTCCATAAAAACTTCCATCACATCATCAATCATGTCCGAGAAGATAGCAAGCATGCACCTCTGAAAAGTAGCCGGAGCATTACAGAGCCCAAAAGGCATACGTCTAAATGCGAAGGTGCCATAAGGACATGTAAACGTGGTCTTCTCTTGGTCGTCAGGATGGATAGCTACCTGATTGTATCCTGAATATCCATCTAGAAAGCAGTAGTAGCTCTGTCCTGCGAGTCGCTCTAAGATCTGATCAATGAATGGCAATGGGAAATGATCTTTCCTAGTTGCCACATTCAACTTCCTATAATCGATGCAGACTCGCCATCCTGTAGTGGTCCTCATCGGAATTCTCTCACCCTTCTCATTCTCAACCACAGTGAGTCCTGACTTCTTCGGCACAACTTGAATCGGACTGACCCACTGACTATCAGAAATAGGGTAAATGATTTCGGCATCCAACCACTTCACCACCTCTTTCTTCACCACTTCCTTCATGTTGGGATTTAGCCTTCTCTGCATATCCCTAAATGGCTTGATTTCCTCATTACAATGGATCCTATGCATGCAGAATGAAGGATCAATCCCCTTTAGATCCGCTACTCCCCATCCAATCGCTGCCTTGTGCTCTCGAAGAATAGTCAGCAATCTCTGTTCCTGTTCCTCAGTGAGCAAGGACGAGATGATCACAGGCAGAGTCTCATCATCTCCGAGGTATGCATACTTGAGTGAATCCGGTAAGGGTTTCAACTCAAGTTTCGGAGGCGACTCGATCGACGATTTGACGGGGGTCTCCGCAAGTGGTGGAAGAGGTTCCCTGACTGCTCCCCAAGGTGGTCTCTCCGACGACACTCTAGACACATCTACACTATCTACACCGCTATTCTTCTCTATATGGTACAAATCTAAAGAATCCTCAGTAATGTACAACTCGAGCTGCTCCTCCACTAACTCCTGTGCAATGTCTACATGAAAGCAGTCCATGTCTCCTGCTGGTCCCATCGCGGCATTGAAAATATTCAGCTTTACCTTCCTATTGCCAAATGAGAGATCCATGGCTCTAGTTCTACAATTGATGCACGCATTGGCAGTCGCCAAGAATGGTCTGCCTAAAATAATCGAAGTCTGGTGCTGGCTGTCTACTCCTTCCATATCAAGGATAATGAAATCGACTAGAAAATAAAAGTCATCCACTTTAACTAGCACGTCCTCCAAGACACCTCTCGGTACCTTGACGGAACGATCTGCCAGTTGAAGTGTAATCGGAGTTGATCTCATCTCCCCTAACCCGAAAGAATCAAAGAAATATCCGGGCAGAATGTTCACGCTTGCTCCAAGATCGAGCAATGCGCGTTCTATCCGGATGTTCCCTATAGTACAAGCAATGATAGGGGCTCCAGGGTCCTTGAGCTTTGGTGGTGTCTGATGCTGAAGTACTGAACTCACCTGCTCAGTCAGATGGACCCTGTTAGGAACTCGCTCTCTGGATTTCCTCTTTTGCGTACATAGCTCCTTCAGAAATTTGGCATAAGCCGGCACCTGCTGAATAGCATCGAGCAAAGGTAGGTTGATCTGTACATGCTTGAAGATATCAAGCATGTCCTGGATCTTCGCACCTTGCTTCCCTCTATAACCAGGAGACTCTAATGCTTTGGGATAGGGTGGTGGGGGAATATACTCTGCTGGCTCCTCCTCTTTGCGAGAAGGCTCACTCCTATCCTTCTTCTTCTCTGAGGATAAAGATGATGAAGGTGATGATGGGGATGGGGATGATGATTGAGCCGACGTAGGTGAAACAATGGTCTCTGGCTCCTCTATCTTCTCTCTACTCTCAACGTGATACTCACGTCCACTCCTCAAGGCCATAACTGATTTAGCCTGCTGCTGTGTCTCAGTATGAAATAGGCCTCCAGTCATCTGGTCCTTACCCTTCGGGTTCATGACAGCCTGACTCGGCAATGTACCCTCGGGTCTCCTACTAATAGCCTCAGCTAACTGTCCCATTTGCGACTCTAACTTCGCAATGGACTGCGTATGTGAGCTCAAAATCTGGCTACACTTCTCGAAGGCGTTCTGATTAGAGGTTTTCACCTCTTGGAATGCCTGGAGAAGTCTCTCCTCAAAAGATGTCTGCGGGGCAGACTCCTGCTGAATCGGGGAAGGAACTGAAGAAGAAGAAGACTGAGCATAGTTCGGTCTTTGAAATGGCTGAGTAAAAGATGGTTGCCGAACTGGCTGAGAGGAAGAAGGCATCTGTATAGAAGACTGTGGATTCTTCCATGAAAAATTGGGATGGTTACGCCAACCCGGATTATATGTCGATGAAAATGGGTTATTTGGCGGTCTGACGTAACCTTGAGCTGCCTGAACTTGTTCTTGAACAAATTCAGGGTACTGAGCTGCTGAAGGGCACTTAGTGATCTCGTGTGCCGGACTGGCACAAAGAGTACACACCTGCTGTGTAGTGAATGGTCCTGAGAGAAGCTGGTCCAGCTTCTGAGCAATCATGTCTACTTTACACTGTAGTGCAGTAGATGGACCAATCTCAAGAACGCCAGCTTTCTTCTGAATGCTGGGTGTGGCTCTATCAGAATGAGAGCTCGAAGCATGGTGGAGTGAATTCTCGGCCAATGTATCAAATAGCCTCCATGCTTCGTCCTCGCTCTTCAGCATGAATGTCCCACCGCATGAAGAGTCGATCATCTGACGATTCTTGTCAGACAATCCATCATAGAAACTCTGCACCAGTTGCCATTTCGGCACCTGATGATGGGGGCATTTCCTGAGGAGATCCTTCATTCTCTCCCAGGTCTCATGAAAGCGCTCACCATCTAGCTCTGAAAAGCTAGTGATGGCTCTACGATATTGGTTCGTGCGACCAATGGGAAAGTATTTCCGAAGAAACTCCTGTTGCAACTGATCCCAGGACTCTATTTCTACAGAATCTAAGGACTTTAGCCAATACTTGGCTTTGTCCTTCAATGAAAAAGGGAATAGAGTCAACCTCAACGCATCATCATCGAAATTCTGTATCTTAACAGTAGAACAGATTTCGAGGAATTCATCTAAGTGTCGGTAGGGATCCTCATGACTAAGGCCATAAAAGGATGGAAGCATTTGAATAATGCTGGCCTTAATCTCATAATGTGGCGCTCCTACATCGGGTCTCCGAATGCAGGATGCCTGAACATAGTCTGTGGGAATGAAGTATTCCCGCAGAGGGCGTGAAAGAACTGGGGGTGGAGGTGGAGGATCCATGTCAGCCATTGTTGCCGAACTTCGATGAGAATGTAAAATTCTCTCTGGGTTGTCAACAAATGGGTGTAATGGGGTTCCTAGACCTCGTCGACCCTGCATACACTGGTACTAAGACCAGATGTAAGCAAACGACCTAAAAAAAATTAAACTAGCACAGATACTAAAATGTAAATAAGCAAATAACAGTAACTAAAAACAAACAAATATGCTATATAGCTATGTCAGAATTCTATACTAAATAATTAAATAACAAAGTAAACTATTCTAAAATGCTAAAACAAATAAATACAGGAAATCACAAACTATGTTTTTCTAAAACCCACCTGTCTAATCGCTCCTTGCAGAATGATAATTAAGTGAATCCTAAAAAGAACAATATGTGAATCCTATATTTACTAACTATATTAATCCTATATTCACTTACTAATCCTACTAACTAGAAAGAAAACAACTAATTAACTAACTAAAACAAAATAATAATAAATTAAACTCTAAGAAATAAAGTAATTAATTCGCCGTTCCCCGGCAACGGCGCCAAAATTTGGTTGATATTTTGGAATGCTCTTTTTTTTAAAACACTTATTTTCAATAAAACTTTGGAAAATCGTCAACCAAAAATATAAAAACCGACTTTCCACAAAGTGGTAAGTACGGGTCGATCCTCAGGGAACAGGAATTAAACACAATATTTCTATAAAATTCAATTTATTAATGCCAAATGTCAACCTACAATTACAAAGTTAGTACAACTGCAATTAAACACTAAAAGAAAAGTAAACAAGCAATCAGTCTTCTGCTCCACACCAAGGGTATTTCCGTCTTTTCGCCACTTAAAGAATCTTCTCACTTGGACAATATCCCTGGACACTAAATATGTTTTTCAACCTAAAAATGCAGAAAAATACAAAGTTAGTTTTCTATTCTAATAACGAAAACAATGACTAAGACTAGTTCTAATTTTACGAAAATTGTAAAGCAAATACTATTTATCAAGTAAAAATTAACTAAAATACTAAATTAATGCTAAAATTAACCAATTTAACTCTACTAATGCTGTATGATGATGATGCAACTCCTAAAATGCAGAAACTACTAAAAACAAATCTAAAAGGCCGAAATTAAGAAAATTACGAAACTGCCCCTAACTAGTGTAAAATAGCATTCTGACAGGTTATCGGAAAACCACTGTTTGACAGGGCAAACGAGGTCCGATTTTTCCGAAATTTGTTCTGTTCTGCAACTGACAGATTGAACAAAACGACAGTTTTTACAGAATTGAAAAACAGTATCTGGAACTCCAGATATAAGCGTTTCAAATCTGAGAAAAATCAGGATATCGCCAGTCCTGTAATTTAAAATCCAGAAAAAGCGGTTTTCGCAAAACGCTTAAAAATCAGACCAAATCAACTCCGAATGAGCTGAAATTTGGTCTGCAGTTAAATAACACGTCAATAAAGTGAATAGACGAAAAAAATTTGGAAAACACAGAGTTATGCACAGAAAATAATGCTAGTGCGATAGGGCAAAAATCTGGTTTTTATTTCAATGCACTATTCACTATATGAATCTATTTTAAACACTATGAACGTAATCTAACTATAATGCAGACTTAAATACTTCTATATGACATAATATATGCTGATATTGACTATGATAAAACTAAATGAGATCTAAATGACAAATGATATGCATTTCATGACTTTGCCTTGAATGAGCTAATGATGTAAATGTCCCTAAAATACTAATGCAAGAAAGTAACTATATGCATAAGACATGCAATACACATAAACTAGATACGACTATGCTAACTAAACTATTAATAAGAAAAAGACATTAACAATCACACATTCAATCAACCAATGATAAAATCTAACTAAAATGATTACATAAATAACTAAACTAACTATTCTAAAGACAAGATGACTGAAATATAAAGGAGAAGAGACCACTAACGAACCATGGGGTGCAGCCTTTGGAATGTGACTATGGTTGACTCAACTAGGCTCTATCTTAACTTAGCTAGGTTCGGGTTTGGCTAAGGTTGACTCGACCTTGGGTTGGACTAGGACTCGACTAGGGTTAGGTTTTGACTTGGTTAGGTTACTAAGACTAGGTTGGACTCGGTTGAGGGTTGACTTAGTCAACGAAGGTTGGTTTGGTCTAGATGGGTTCGGTTTTGAGTTTCCTTAGTCAACTAGGTTCGGTTGACTCCAATGGACTCGGTTTAGGTTTAGCTAAGGGGGGTGAACCTGGATAGGCTCGAGTTAGGTTTGACTCGACTCGGACTAGGGCTAGGTCTAGGTTTTGTTTTGACTTTGACTTAGTCAACTAGGCTCGAGTTGACTTATGCTCAACTAAGTTGGACCCAGCTTAGGGTTTGACTAGGCTCGAATGGGCTAAGGTAAGCTCGGTTGACTCACTAGGTTTAGACTAAGTTTTGACCCGAGTTAGGTCTAGACTAAAGTAGTAACCAAAGGTCACGATTTTAATGGAGGAGGTTGGAAAAAGGAATGTAATAATTACCAATGTTCAAACTTTGAAATGCTTTGGATTCTCAAAAATCGTCCCATTTAAAGAGGGGGTTACACTCCTTAATTGCCTTTAATGCCTTTTTGGAAATCTGAAAAGGCCAATCTAGAAATCCACGATTTTTGCTTTTCAAGATGGAATTAAAATGCTTTTAATGCTCTATGGAAATCGTGTAACCTAGATTGGAATTTTGGTTTAATTGCAAAAACACTTTCCAAAGTTAAGGAGTAACTCCTTCTTTAATACCCATTCAAACTTTAAATCTTCCTTAAATGCCTCACACGATTTTTGAAGAATCTCCTTTTTCCAAAAGCTTTCCAATTTTCAATTACTTTAATTACCTCCCTTCTCAAAAATCGCCAACTTTAATGGATGCTACTTTCTAAACTAATAGACTTAATTCTACCTAGGGAATAAAAGAACTTAAATGGAAAATCGATTTCCTAGGAGTTAATGCTAACCTAATTATCAAAACCTACTTAGTTAACCTCTAAAAACGGCTAGAAAAGAAAGACCTAATACATTGAACCTAGACACCTTCCTAACTCAACTAATGACCATTAAGACTTTCTAAAAATCGACCAAGAGCTCAAGGAGAGCTCTAATGGCTGCCGCCCACCTTGGGGAAGAAGAAGAACTACACGAAAAAAATATATATATATAAAATTATAAACTAACGAAAAGCAATAAAACCAAGTAACTACTATTTTGATAAAACTAAGTTAAAAAATACTAAAAATGACTCCTAATTACACAAAGGCTAACAATAACATCACTATGCTGGACTTAAAATCATAAAAAATAAAGAAAACTTGATTTTTATAATTTTCAATAATACACTCAAACACCAAAACGAAAAATGATTAAAACAATTAAGTAAATCAATCCTAAAACAATGGAACGACTAACACCAATTTATGCTACTGTTAACACACTAAACACACAGCAAGCAACACAACTTACCACTCTAAACCCCCTTTTAACAAAAATATAAAGATCGGCTAGAATATCCCTAGCCGATTTTTTTTTTTCTTTTTTCAAAAATAAAATCAAAACGAAACACACGCACAACCCACGACTTAGAATAAACTAAAATGAAATTTCCGAATGAGATTTTCAGCAACACAATACAAGACACAAGCTGGACAAAACAAAAATAGCAAAACAGAAAAATATTTTTGTAGAAATCAAGAATCGGCTAGAAAAAGTCTAGCCGATTTTTCTTCTTTTCAAGCAAAAACAACACACAAACAAACCTAACGACTAAGATGAATCAAAATGAAATTTGTGTCTGAGATTTTCTAAAAAGAAAACACCTATAACACGCTGGAAACAAAAACCCAAATCGACTAGAAAAGCCTCTTGCCGATTTGCACGTTTTAGATAAAAACGATGGAAAAACACAAATCGAATACACAACCAATGAAAGAAAACCTAATCTAACGTGCTGGTCTGTGCACGCATGCTATTCTAAGGTTGAAATAAAAAGAAAAACAAGAAACATACAGAAAATAACAAAACAAAAACCACACACACAAATCGGTTTTATCTAGAAGAGAAGGAAGAAGAAGACCTACCTTTTGGAAGATCCGACGACCGGGGGGTGAAGAAGAGCGGACCGTGGCTGGATGTAGACGTCTTCTACAGTTCAAGGATGCTGTACTTCACCAAAAACGGCACCTATTGCAGCTGCTACACGTTGGAGATCCACCGATGATGGCATGTGAGCCGATTCGCGATCGGAGGGTGTAGAAAGCCGGATGGAGGTAGGGCCGGCTCACCTTGGTGGTGTGTTGCGCACTCCCGCCCAAGGTTAATGGTCTCCACCTCTGCTACACCTGCAAAAGTACAGAAAAATGGTGAAAAGACAGCAAGGAATAAGAAAGAAAGGAAAAGAAACCAAAGAAAGCTTGAAAATATGCTTGAAAATCAAGCATAGGTCGATCTTCAATGGCCAACACTTGGGGAAGATGGAGAGGAAGGAGCTGCTGCTGTAGAGTCACTGTAGGGGGCGTCCAAACACAGCCAAAGACCCCTAGGGTTCTTGAAAAAAAACTATTTATAGTTTTGACATTTTTCAGAAAGAGTGTTAAAAAATAAAATATTGCTAGGCGCCACTTTCTGGGGGGTTTTTAGAAAAACTTTTTGAAATGGGTATGGATAGGTGTGTGGGTTGGGTTTTGGGCTTTCTAAGAGTTGATCCAAGGTCCAATTGACCTAATTGGGTCGGATATGGATCCGATCCACCTCGAAATCCATGCCCAAACACTGAAATAGCCATAACTCTCTCATTTTAACTCCGATTTTTCTGAAATTCGAACCATAGCCCCTTACTATCAAAACACATCTAAACATGGGTTTAAAACCTTAAACTTGATACAAAACGCATGAAAAACTTGTTTACATGATGTGCATTTCATGCATCATCAAATACCCCCATGCTTGAATGTTTGTTAGTCCCTTAACAAACCCTAATCATGATATGCACTGAAGACAAGAAATGCTAAGCATGAATGCATAATACTACCTCACTTTCGTAGGAATCACGGTTGCATTTAGCGTATGCAACAAGCCCTTTAAACCCCTAGCTTACACTAGTGGACGAGTAAGGTCTCGTGAGGGTTTGCAGCGATGCTACCCACAAACATCAATAAAATGCAAGGATGATCTTTCAAAAATATTAGGCTCTTAAGAATGCAGTTGTAACAAATATTTCATGTAATTGACATTCTCAAAACAAGTTTAAAAATCTCATGCCTCCACAGTAAAAATTCTTTTCCTTCACTTTTCTAATATTGTAGCTAGTTCATGATTTTTCTCCGAAAGTCAAGTATTCTCATGTTTTACTCATTTATTCTCACTTGTATATTTTCTGCACAGTAATGCACCTATATACTTAAGCAATGAAAATTTTCTCATTCAGCACATTCTTTTTCTTTCATTTTCAACTTTTGATCTCTTGTGCATTCTTCTCATATGAGCACTATTTCGAATAGTCAGTTTTCGTGACCCGTGTAGCGAGCTTTGGGTCAGTGACTCCCAAGTCGGCCGACCTTAGGGCACTAGATACAGAGTATCCCTCGGACTTAATTGCTCGAGTCACTAGACCTTCTATTCTAATAGTTTACGTATAGTCTTCCTCTTGTCATGTGCAATGTCTCTATCTCTTAGGCTTTCTATGCAGTCCATGTAACAAGCTTTCGAACCGGTGGCTCCCAAGTCAGTTGGCTTTGGGGCACCAGGTGTAAAACACCCTTCAGATTCTACTTACTCGAACTACAAAGGCCACAAATATAGACTTAGACAAGAAGATGATCTCCTTCGTTATCCTTTTCGTTAAGACACTCAAACACTTCATCTCGTGTCTGAGTTCCACTACTAGGATTCACGAAGACATCAACAACTAAACGTAGCTCTATTCTTTTAAACTCATTTTTCAAACACATCTTTCCATTGCTTATTTCTTCCTCAAAACATACTGTGCATACTTATACAAAAGTGATTCAAAATTTTCTAACAATCAAATACTATCTTTTCTTTGAATTATCTCATAAACAACTACTACATTTGATTCAGTTCAGAAAAAAAAATTTTATGGGGCTTAAAAATTTTTAAACTGTTAGATTATGCCAAAAACAATCATATATGCTACACTTTGTTCTTAAATGCCTACTTTGATTACCAGTCATACAAAAAATTTTTTTGTGTATTTTTGTGTGCATGCATCTAAACCACCCCCCCATGCTTGAATGACACTGTCTCTAGTGGCATACAAAATGAATAAAAATGTAATGCAAATGCACACTAAAAGACACTAACAAAAATATGGGAGAAAGGATAGATACAACCTGATTTGCTCTGAGCTTTTGAAGTTGATTTTCCTCTGATTCTTGAATTCTTTGAAAACTCTTCTCTGTACCTGGTAATTGATACACTAATTGTTAAGTTCATCCTGCATACATCAAAACACAAATTAGCACATGTGAAATGAAATACTAAATAAATAAAAACTCTGAAATGAAAAATAAATAATGTACATATGATACATCCCTCTGGTCGAATCTTCATGCCTTCGTGAGATGCACTATCTCACACTCACCATCCTGTAAGGCATCTGAAATGAATGGCTTCAGTCTTTGCCCATTTACTTTGAATGTACCTTGGGTCATAGGATCGAATAATGTCACTGCTCCATGGGGAAATACTTCTTTTACAATGTATGGACCTGTCCATCTCGATCTTAACTTCCCTGGGAATAAATGTAAACGAGAATTGTATAGCCACACTTTCTGATCTGGCTCAAACACTTTTCTGACAATATGCTTATCATGAAATGCTTTAGTGCGAGCTTTGTATAATTTGGCATTCTCATATGCATCATTCCTGAGTTCCTCTACTTCTGAGAGCTGCAGTGCTCTCTCTTTGCCAGCCTGGGTGAGGTCAAAATTCAATTTCTTTATAGCCCAGTACGCTCTATGCTCTAGCTCGACAGGAAGATGGCATGCTTTCCCGAATACAAGGCGATACAGAGACATGCCAATGGGAGTCTTGAATGCAGTTCTATATGCCCAAAGTGCATCATCTAAGCGCTGGGACCAATCCTTGCGGTCCGGACGAACTGTCTTTTCTAAAATTCGCTTAATCTCCCTATTAGACACTTCAACCTGTCCACTAGTCTGCGGATGATATGGAGTGGTGAATCTATGATTGACAGAATATCTTCTCAGCAGAGAAGCTATCTGAACATTCCTAAAATGCTTGCCACCATCGCTAATCATCACACGTGGCACTCCAAAACGACTGAAAATGTTGTGCTTAATGAACTTAAGCACTACTCTGTGATCATTGGTCTTGGTGGCCACAGCCTCGACCCACTTGGACACATAATCAACCGCCACCAGAATATATAAATTTTCGAATGAGGGCGGAAATGGTCCCATGAAATCAATGCCCCAAACATCAAAAATTTCGACTATCAAAATCGGCAGCAAGGGCATCATGTCCCTCTTGGACATGTTTCCAATCTGCTGACATCGCAGGCATCGCCTACAGAACTCATGAGCGTCTCTGTGGAGTGTGGGCCAATAAAATCCTGACTGCAAAACCTTTGCAGCCGTCTTCCTACTACTAAAATGCCCTCCACAGGCTAACGAATGGGAAAAATTCAAAATGGACTGGTATTCCTCCTCCAGAACGCATCTCTTAATGATCTGATCTGCACAGTATTTGAACAACTCCGGTTCATCCCAATAATAGTGCCTCACCTGAGATAGGAACCTCTCACGCTCATTCTTGTTCCAATGCTCAGGTATCTGCCTCGAAACCAGATAGTTCACAATATCTGCAAACCAGGGTAACTGCGATGTACTGACTGACATGATCTGCTCGTCGGGGAAAGAATCACTGATCGGTCTCTGATCCTGCGTGGTCTCCACGATCAGTCTGGAAAGATGGTCTGCTACTACATTCTCGCTTCCCTTCTTATCTCGAATCTCGAGATCAAACTCCTGTAGTAGTAGGACCCAACGAATTAATCTCGGTTTGGTGTCTTTCTTATTCAACAAATATTTCAATGCAGAATGATCAGAATAGACAACCACCTTCGAACCGAGTAAATAGGACCTAAATTTATCCAATGCGAAAACTACCGCAAGTAGTTCCTTCTCTGTCGTAGTATAATTCATCTGGGCATCAGACAGAGTTCTACTCGCATAGTAGATCACATAGGGCTTCCTATCAATGCGTTGTCCTAAAATGGCCCCCATAGCATAATCAGATGCATCGCACATAATCTCAAATGGAAGAGTCCAATCTGGAGGTCTCAAAATAGGTGCAGTAATCAAGGCCTCTTTGAGAATCTCAAAGGCCTTCATACAATCCTCACCGAAAACAAAGGGTTGGTCTTTCTCCAATAACGTGCAAAGCGGTCGAGAAATTTTGCTGAAATCTTTTATGAACCGCCTGTAAAATCCCGCATGCCCTAAAAATGATCGAATCTGCCTCACAGAGGTGGGTGGAGTCAAACGAGAAATGGATTCTACCTTTGCTCTGTCAACCTCAATACCACGCTTGGACACAATGTGTCCTAGCACAATCCCCTCCTGGACCATAAAATGGCTCTTTTCCCAACTCAGGACGAGATTGGTCTCCACACACCTACTCAGTACTCGAGCAAGTTTATGGAGGCAATCTTCAAAAGAAGAGCCATACACTGAAAAGTCGTCCATAAAAACTTCCATCACATCATCAATCATGTCCGAGAAGATAGCAAGCATGCACCTCTGAAAAGTAGCCGGAGCATTACAGAGCCCAAAAGGCATACGTCTAAATGCGAAGGTGCCATAAGGACATGTAAACGTGGTCTTCTCTTGGTCGTCAGGATGGATAGCTACCTGATTGTATCCTGAATATCCATCTAGAAAGCAGTAGTAGCTCTGTCCTGCGAGTCGCTCTAAGATCTGATCAATGAATGGCAATGGGAAATGATCTTTCCTAGTTGCCACATTCAACTTCCTATAATCGATGCAGACTCGCCATCCTGTAGTGGTCCTCATCGGAATTCTCTCACCCTTCTCATTCTCAACCACAGTGAGTCCTGACTTCTTCGGCACAACTTGAATCAGACTGACCCACTGACTATCAGAAATAGGGTAAATGATTTCGGCATCCAACCACTTCACCACCTCTTTCTTCACCACTTCCTTCATGTTGGGATTTAGCCTTCTCTGCATATCCCTAAATGGCTTGATTTCCTCATTACAATGGATCCTATGCATGCAGAATGAAGGATCAATCCCCTTTAGATCCGCTACTCCCCATCCAATCGCTGCCTTGTGCTCTCGAAGAATAGTCAGCAATCTCTGTTCCTGTTCCTCAGTGAGCAAGGACGAGATGATCACAGGCAGAGTCTCATCATCTCCGAGGTATGCATACTTGAGTGAATCCGGTAAGGGTTTCAACTCAAGTTTCGGAGGCGACTCGATCGACGATTTGGCGGGGGTCTCCGCAAGTGGTGGAAGAGGTTCCCTGACTGCTCCCCAAGGTGGTCTCTCCGACGACACTCTAGACACATCTACACTATCTACACCGCTATTCTTCTCTATATGGTACAAATCTAAAGAATCCTCAGTAATGTACAACTCGAGCTGCTCCTCCACTAACTCCTGTGCAATGTCTACATGAAAGCAGTCCATGTCTCCTGCTGGTCCCATCGCGGCATTGAAAATATTCAGCTTTACCTTCCTATTGCCAAATGAGAGATCCATGGCTCCAGTTCTACAATTGATGCACGCATTGGCAGTCGCCAAGAATGGTCTGCCTAAAATAATCGGAGTCTGGTGCTGGCTGTCTACTCCTTCCATATCAAGGATAATGAAATCGACTAGAAAATAAAAGTCATCCACTTTAACTAGCACGTCCTCCAAGACACCTCTCGGTACCTTGACGGAACGATCTGCCAGTTGAAGTGTAATCGGAGTTGATCTCATCTCCCCTAACCCGAAAGAATCAAAGAAATATCCGGGCAGAATGTTCACGCTTGCTCCAAGATCGAGCAATGCGCGTTCTATCCGGATGTTCCCTATAGTACAAGCAATGATAGGGGCTCCAGGGTCCTTGAGCTTTGGTGGTGTCTGATGCTGAAGTACTGAACTCACCTGCTCAGTCAGATGGACCCTGTTAGGAACTCGCTCTCTGGATTTCCTCTTTTGCGTACATAGCTCCTTCAGAAATTTGGCATAAGCCGGCACCTGCTGAATAGCATCGAGCAAAGGTAGGTTGATCTGTACATGCTTGAAGATATCAAGCATGTCCTGGATCTTCGCACCTTGCTTCCCTCTATAACCAGGAGACTCTAATGCTTTGGGATAGGGTGGTGGGGGAATATACTCTGCTGGCTCCTCCTCTTTGCGAGAAGGCTCACTCCTATCCTTCTTCTTCTCTGAGGATAAAGATGATGAAGGTGATGATGGGGATGGGGATGATGATTGAGCCGACGTAGGTGAAACAATGGTCTCTGGCTCCTCTATCTTCTCTCTACTCTCAACGTGATACTCACGTCCACTCCTCAAGGCCATAACTGATTTAGCCTGCTGCTGTGTCTCAGTATGAAATAGGCCTCCAGTCATCTGGTCCTTACCCTTCGGGTTCATGACAGCCTGACTCGGCAATGTACCCTCGGGTCTCCTACTAATAGCCTCAGCTAACTGTCCCATTTGCGACTCTAACTTCGCAATGGACTGCGTATGTGAGCTCAAAATCTGGCTACACTTCTCGAAGGCGTTCTGATTAGAGGTTTTCACCTCTTGGAATGCCTGGAGAAGTCTCTCCTCAAAAGATGTCTGCGGGGCAGACTCCTGCTGAATCGGGGAAGGAACTGAAGAAGAAGAAGACTGAGCATAGTTCGGTCTTTGAAATGGCTGAGTAAAAGATGGTTGCCGAACTGGCTGAGAGGAAGAAGGCATCTGTATAGAAGACTGTGGATTCTTCCATGAAAAATTGGGATGGTTACGCCAACCCGGATTATATGTCGATGAAAATGGGTTATTTGGCGGTCTGACGTAACCTTGAGCTGCCTGAACTTGTTCTTGAACAAATTCAGGGTACTGAGCTGCTGAAGGGCACTTAGTGATCTCGTGTGCCGGACTGGCACAAAGAGTACACACCTGCTGTGTAGTGAATGGTCCTGAGAGAAGCTGGTCCAGCTTCTGAGCAATCATGTCTACTTTACACTGTAGTGCAGTAGATGGACCAATCTCAAGAACGCCAGCTTTCTTCTGAATGCTGGGTGTGGCTCTATCAGAATGAGAGCTCGAAGCATGGTGGAGTGAATTCTCGGCCAATGTATCAAATAGCCTCCATGCTTCGTCCTCGCTCTTCAGCATGAATGTCCCACCGCATGAAGAGTCGATCATCTGACGATTCTTGTCAGACAATCCATCATAGAAACTCTGCACCAGTTGCCATTTCGGCACCTGATGATGGGGGCATTTCCTGAGGAGATCCTTCATTCTCTCCCAGGTCTCATGAAAGCGCTCACCATCTAGCTCTGAAAAGCTAGTGATGGCTCTACGATATTGGTTCGTGCGACCAATGGGAAAGTATTTCCGAAGAAACTCCTGTTGCAACTGATCCCAGGACTCTATTTCTACAGAATCTAAGGACTTTAGCCAATACTTGGCTTTGTCCTTTAATGAAAAAGGGAATAGAGTCAACCTCAACGCATCATCATCGAAATTCTGTATCTTAACAGTAGAACAGATTTCGAGGAATTCATCTAAGTGTCGGTAGGGATCCTCATGACTAAGGCCATAAAAGGATGGAAGCATTTGAATAATGCTGGCCTTAATCTCATAATGTGGCGCTCCTACATCGGGTCTCCGAATGCAGGATGCCTGAACATAGTCTGTGGGAATGAAGTATTCCCGCAGAGGGCGTGAAAGAACTGGGGGTGGAGGTGGAGGATCCATGTCAGCCATTGTTGCCGAACTTCGATGAGAATGTAAAATTCTCTCTGGGTTGTCAACAAATGGGTGTAATGGGGTTCCTAGACCTCGTCGACCCTGCATACACTGGTACTAAGACCAGATGTAAGCAAACGACCTAAAAAAAATTAAACTAGCACAGATACTAAAATGTAAATAAGCAAATAACAGTAACTAAAAACAAACAAATATGCTATATAGCTATGTCAGAATTCTATACTAAATAATTAAATAACAAAGTAAACTATTCTAAAATGCTAAAACAAATAAATACAGGAAATCACAAACTATGTTTTTCTAAAACCCACCTGTCTAATCGCTCCTTGCAGAATGATAATTAAGTGAATCCTAAAAAGAACAATATGTGAATCCTATATTTACTAACTATATTAATCCTATATTCACTTACTAATCCTACTAACTAGAAAGAAAACAACTAATTAACTAACTAAAACAAAATAATAATAAATTAAACTCTAAGAAATAAAGTAATTAATTCGCCGTTCCCCGGCAACGGCGCCAAAATTTGGTTGATATTTTGGAATGCTCTTTTTTTTAAAACACTTATTTTCAATAAAACTTTGGAAAATCGTCAACCAAAAATATAAAAACCGACTTTCCACAAAGTGGTAAGTACGGGTCGATCCTCAGGGAACAGGAATTAAACACAATATTTCTATAAAATTCAATTTATTAATGCCAAATGTCAACCTACAATTACAAAGTTAGTACAACTGCAATTAAACACTAAAAGAAAAGTAAACAAGCAATCAGTCTTCTGCTCCACACCAAGGGTATTTCCGTCTTTTCGCGACTTAAAGAATCTTCTCACTTGGACAATATCCCTGGACACTAAATATGTTTTTCAACCTAAAAATGCAGAAAAATACAAAGTTAGTTTTCTATTCTAATAACGAAAACAATGACTAAGACTAGTTCTAATTTTACGAAAATTGTAAAGCAAATACTATTTATCAAGTAAAAATTAACTAAAATACTAAATTAATGCTAAAATTAACCAATTTAACTCTACTAATGCTGTATGATGATGATGCAACTCCTAAAATGCAGAAACTACTAAAAACAAATCTAAAAGGCCGAAATTAAGAAAATTACGAAACTGCCCCTAACTAGTGTAAAATAGCATTCTGACAGGTTATCGGAAAACCACTGTTTGACAGGGCAAACGAGGTCCGATTTTTCCGAAATTTGTTCTGTTCTGCAACTGACAGATTGAACAAAACGACAGTTTTTACAGAATTGAAAAACAGTATCTGGAACTCCAGATATAAGCGTTTCAAATCTGAGAAAAATCAGGATATCGCCAGTCCTGTAATTTAAAATCCAGAAAAAGCGGTTTTCGCAAAACGCTTAAAAATCAGACCAAATCAACTCCGAATGAGCTGAAATTTGGTCTGCAGTTAAATAACACGTCAATAAAGTGAATAGACGAAAAAAATTTGGAAAACACAGAGTTATGCACAGAAAATAATGCTAGTGCGATAGGGCAAAAATCTGGTTTTTATTTCAATGCACTATTCACTATATGAATCTATTTTAAACACTATGAACGTAATCTAACTATAATGCAGACTTAAATACTTCTATATGACATAATATATGCTGATATTGACTATGATAAAACTAAATGAGATCTAAATGACAAATGATATGCATTTCATGACTTTGCCTTGAATGAGCTAATGATGTAAATGTCCCTAAAATACTAATGCAAGAAAGTAACTATATGCATAAGACATGCAATACACATAAACTAGATACGACTATGCTAACTAAACTATTAATAAGAAAAAGACATTAACAATCACACATTCAATCAACCAATGATAAAATCTAACTAAAATGATTACATAAATAACTAAACTAACTATTCTAAAGACAAGATGACTGAAATATAAAGGAGAAGAGACCACTAACGAACCATGGGGTGCAGCCTTTGGAATGTGACTATGGTTGACTCAACTAGGCTCTATCTTAACTTAGCTAGGTTCGGGTTTGGCTAAGGTTGACTCGACCTTGGGTTGGACTAGGACTCGACTAGGGTTAGGTTTTGACTTGGTTAGGTTACTAAGACTAGGTTGGACTCGGTTGAGGGTTGACTTAGTCAACGAAGGTTGGTTTGGTCTAGATGGGTTCGGTTTTGAGTTTCCTTAGTCAACTAGGTTCGGTTGACTCCAATGGACTCGGTTTAGGTTTAGCTAAGGGGGGTGAACTTGGATAGGCTCGAGTTAGGTTTGACTCGACTCGGACTAGGGCTAGGTCTAGGTTTTGTTTTGACTTTGACTTAGTCAACTAGGCTCGAGTTGACTTAGGCTCAACTAAGTTGGACCCAGCTTAGGGTTTGACTAGGCTCGAATGGGCTAAGGTAAGCTCGGTTGACTCACTAGGTTTAGACTAAGTTTTGACCCGAGTTAGGTCTAGACTAAAGTAGTAACCAAAGGTCACGATTTTAATGGAGGAGGTTGGAAAAAGGAATGTAATAATTACCAATGTTCAAACTTTGAAATGCTTTGGATTCTCAAAAATCGTCCCATTTAAAGAGGGGGTTACACTCCTTAATTGCCTTTAATGCCTTTTTGGAAATCTGAAAAGGCCAATCTAGAAATCCACGATTTTTGCTTTTCAAGATGGAATTAAAATGCTTTTAATGCTCTATGGAAATCGTGTAACCTAGATTGGAATTTTGGTTTAATTGCAAAAACACTTTCCAAAGTTAAGGAGTAACTCCTTCTTTAATACCCATTCAAACTTCAAATCTTCCTTAAATGCCTCACACGATTTTTGAAGAATCTCCTTTTTCCAAAAGCTTTCCAATTTTCAATTACTTTAATTACCTCCCTTCTCAAAAATCGCCAACTTTAATGGATGCTACTTTCTAAACTAATAGACTTAATTCTACCTAGGGAATAAAAGAACTTAAATGGAAAATCGATTTCCTAGGAGTTAATGCTAACCTAATTATCAAAACCTACTTAGTTAACCTCTAAAAACGGCTAGAAAAGAAAGACCTAATACATTGAACCTAGACACCTTCCTAACTCAACTAATGACCATTAAGACTTTCTAAAAATCGACCAAGAGCTCAAGGAGAGCTCTAATGGCTGCCGCCCACCTTGGGGAAGAAGAAGAACTACACGAAAAAAATATATATATATAAAATTATAAACTAACGAAAAGCAATAAAACCAAGTAACTACTATTTTGATAAAACTAAGTTAAAAAATACTAAAAATGACTCCTAATTACACAAAGGCTAACAATAACATCACTATGCTGGACTTAAAATCATAAAAAATAAAGAAAACTTGATTTTTATAATTTTCAATAATACACTCAAACACCAAAACGAAAAATGATTAAAACAATTAAGTAAATCAATCCTAAAACAATGGAACGACTAACACCAATTTATGCTACTGTTAACACACTAAACACACAGCAAGCAACACAACTTACCACTCTAAACCCCCTTTTAACAAAAATATAAAGATCGGCTAGAATATCCCTAGCCGATTTTTTTTTTTCTTTTTTCAAAAATAAAATCAAAACGAAACACACGCACAACCCACGACTTAGAATAAACTAAAATGAAATTTCCGAATGAGATTTTTAGCAACACAATACAAGACACAAGCTGGACAAAACAAAAATAGCAAAACAGAAAAATATTTTTGTAGAAATCAAGAATCGGCTAGAAAAAGTCTAGCCGATTTTTCTTCTTTTCAAGCAAAAACAACACACAAACAAACCTAACGACTAAGATGAATCAAAATGAAATTTGTGTCTGAGATTTTCTAAAAAGAAAACACCTATAACACGCTGGAAACAAAAACCCAAATCGACTAGAAAAGCCTCTTGCCGATTTGCACGTTTTAGATAAAAACGATGGAAAAACACAAATCGAATACACAACCAATGAAAGAAAACCTAATCTAACGTGCTGGTCTGTGCACGCATGCTATTCTAAGGTTGAAATAAAAAGAAAAACAAGAAACATACAGAAAATAACAAAACAAAAACCACACACACAAATCGGTTTTATCTAGAAGAGAAGGAAGAAGAAGACCTACCTTTTGGAAGATCCGACGACCGGGGGGTGAAGAAGAGCGGACCGTGGCTGGATGTAGACGTCTTCTACAGTTCAAGGATGCTGTACTTCACCAAAAACGGCACCTATTGCAGCTGCTACACGTTGGAGATCCACCGATGATGGCATGTGAGCCGATTCGCGATCGGAGGGTGTAGAAAGCCGGATGGAGGTAGGGTCGGCTCACCTTGGTGGTGTGTTGCGCACTCCCGCCCAAGGTTAATGGTCTCCACCTCTGCTACACCTGCAAAAGTACAGAAAAATGGTGAAAAGACAGCAAGGAATAAGAAAGAAAGGAAAAGAAACCAAAGAAAGCTTGAAAATATGCTTGAAAATCAAGCATAGGTCGATCTTCAATGGCCAACACTTGGGGAAGATGGAGAGGAAGGAGCTGCTGCTGTAGAGTCACTGTAGGGGGCGTCCAAACACAGCCAAAGACCCCTAGGGTTCTTGAAAAAAAACTATTTATAGTTTTGACATTTTTCAGAAAGAGTGTTAAAAAATAAAATATTGCTAGGCGCCACTTTCTGGGGGGTTTTTAGAAAAACTTTTTGAAATGGGTATGGATAGGTGTGTGGGTTGGGTTTTGGGCTTTCTAAGAGTTGATCCAAGGTACAATTGACCTAATTGGGTCGGATATGGATCCGATCCACCTCGAAATCCGTGCCCAAACACTGAAATAGCCATAACTCTCTCATTTTAACTCCGATTTTTCTGAAATTCGAACCATAGCCCCTTACTATCAAAACACATCTAAACATGGGTTTAAAACCTTAAACTTGATACAAAACGCATGAAAAACTTGTTTACATGATGTGCATTTCATTTTTCTAAATATCACAATTATTTATGTTTTATTCTTAGAAAATCCAATAAAACATATTATTATTTACTTATCCTCATTCATATGTTTTCTGCACAGGTTTTCTCAATCACACTTCTAAGCACTGAACTTTTCTCTCTTTTTCATCTCTTTTCTCGATTTTTTCATTTTTTCACGCTTTTTCTTTTTGCGCGCTTATTCTTCTCTTATAGCTTACGTGTGGTCTGTTTTTATGCCTTGTGCAATGTCAATACCTTCTATACTTTTTCAATACATACCAAAAGATATCAATTAAGACATAAAAGTGACTTCCTTCATTCACCTTTATAACATGAGAGTCAAACATTTCAACTTGTATCTGTTCTCAGTTACTTAGGATCACGAAGTTTTCCACTCTCCTTTTCGAAAATGGAATTAAAAGTTTCAACTTACATCTAAGTTCCATCTACTAAGGATTGTGGAATTATCCAAACAACCTAACACATGTTTTTTTTTCTCTCTTTTGACCTCATTTTTACACTTTTGTTCATTTGCTTAGTTTTTCAAAAATAGAACTGTGCATATTCATATTTATGATTCAAAATAAACTCTAACATGTATCTATCATCATTTCTTCGAAATCTGCATAAACAACCATAATTTTTAGATCTATGTCAGAAAAATTTTTCGTGGGGCTTAAAAATCATCTAAAAACATCAGATTTGAAATAACATTCATATAAGTTCAAACTCTTTCTTTAAAAATCTACTTTTCATGAGAAATGTGTAAACATGTGCAAGAACGTAAATAGAAATATCAAGGTGTGCAAACTACACCCTCCCCCATGCTTGAATGACACTATCCCAGTGGCACTCCCCCATGCTTATATGAAACTACGTGAATGCACATGAGAGGAAATAAATGACGGAAAAGAGTAGAATAACCTGACATGAATTAAAAATATACGTTCTATGAATGTAATAAATGCAATGTATACATGACAAAACATGAAACTATAAATGAAACAAAAAGAACATGAAAAACTCATGAAGAAAACTAAAAAGTAAAAACAAAATAAAATCAATAAATTCTAAGCAAATCTAATACTATACAAGATATGGGTTGCCTCCTATAAAGCGCTAAGTTTAATGTCCCTAGCCAGACGGATCCCTGGAAAAATCCTTCATCGTCCATGAGATCAATGGACATGAAGTCAAGCTCAACTGGGCTCTCTATGAAAAATAGTGTCATCTGTGACACTGTGCACTATGTTCCCATCCTGTCTACCTTTAAATGGCTCGAAGTGCCCGATCCAACTCAACTCACCTATCTGATTTTCAAGTAATTCTAGGTGATCCTCTTCTAATGATTCCTTATCCTCCTCAAGAGGTGGATTACTCAATAACCAAGCATATTCTGCTTTTACGAGGTCTTGAATGACATCAACCTCGAAAGAAGCCTCCTCAACAGCAGGCCCCATAGCAGCACGAAAAATGTTCAGCCGCATCTTCCTATTTCCGAATGACACATCCATCGCACCAGTGCGGCAATTATTGCACGCGTTGGCGGTAGCCAGGAAGGGGCGACTGAGAATAATAGGAGTCTGCTTTGGGCTATCAACTCCCTCCATATCTAATATCACGAAGTCGATAGGGAAATAACAATCCTCCACCTTGACTAAAACATCTTCAAGTATCCCTCTTGGGACCTTGATAGATCTATCTGCAAGCTGAAGAGTCATATGTGTAGGTTTCATCTCTTTCAATCCAAATTGGTCATAAAAGAAACCCGGCAAGATGTTAACACTTGCCCCAAGGTCGAGCAATGCAGGCCCAACAGTGATGTTTCCTATGACACATGAGATGATCGGAGTCCCTGGGTCCTTGAGCTTAGGTGGGGTTTGATGTTGCAATACTGCGCTCACCTGCCCAGTTAAATAAATCTTTTTCTGCACATGGGACATCGACTTCCTTTTCTGCGTACAAAGTTCTTTGAGGAACTTTGCATATGCAGGAACCTGTTGGATGGCATCTAGTAAGGGGAGGTTTATCTGAACGTGCTTGAATATCTCAAGCATCTCTTGCATGTTCACTCCAGCCTTACCTAATGCTCTCGGCCTTTCTAACGCCTCAGGAAAGAGGGCTTTAGGAATGTATGATGGTGAAGGTTCAGATGGAAGAACCTTCTCGCTTTCCTGAGGTAAAACCTTAGGGATAGACTGCTTCTCACTTATCTTCTCTCTTTCTTCTGCAGCCTCCCTCGCTTGATACTGCTTCCCACTCCTAAGGGTTACGACTTGAGCTTGCTCTTTATGTGCGTTGGTCATATGCAAGCTACGCATGGGTTCCTTTCCCTTAGGGTTGACAATAGGCTGGCTAGGCAATGTCCCCTCACTTCGCCTGCTAAGTGCCTCGGCGAGCTGCCCCATTTGAGTCTCTAATTTTGCAATTAACTGATTATGCGAGCTCAAATTCGCTTTAATATCAGAAAATGCTTGTAGCATCTTGTCCTCGAAGGACTGACTATGCGAAGGCTCATGAGACTGGGGATGAGTATAAACAGGTTGGGCTAGGGGATAATTGGATCTCTGAAATCCAGGCGCATAACCGCCTTGACTAGGTTGACTCTGGGAAGGGTTAGGGGGTTGGATCTGTGAGTTGCGCCATAAAAATTTGGGATGATTTCGCCATCCCGGGTTATAAGTGTTGGAAAATGGATTGGGTGCGGGCCTAGCGAAGTTTTGAGCCATTTGAGCTTGCTCTTGGACAAGCTCAGGATACTGCGGCGCAACTGGGCACTGTAAAATATGGTGTGCAGGACTCGCAGACAACGCGCACACCTGCATGGCAGGAGAGGGACCCAACAAAAACTGATCTAATTTCTGGGACAGTTGGTCTACCTTGTAGCTCAACTCAAGGTTTATCCCTATTTCAAAAATACCTGTCTTCTTAGTACTATCCTGTGCAGGTACATCCCTATTGAACTGTGAGGTTGTCGCATGGTGCATAGAATTTTCGCTCAATGTCTCAAAAAGCGACCACGCTTCATCCTCACTTTTTAGCATAAAAGTGCCCCCACATGACGAATCCACTATTTGCGTGTCCTTCTCGGTCAGACCGTCGTAAAAATACTGCACCAGTTGCCAACGAGGCACCTGGTGGTGGGGACACTTGCGGAAAAGATCTTTCATCTTCTCCCCAGTCTCGTAGAATTGTTCTCCCTCAATCTGCGAGAAACTGATTATGGCTTTACAAAACTGATTCGTCTTACCAATTGGGAAGTACTTTTTAAGAAATTTGTGCTGCATTCCTTCCCAAGTGGTAATCTGAACCGTATCGAGAGCCTTTAGCCAATGTTTAGCTTTATCTTTGAGAGAGAACGGAAACAACGTCAACCTCAATGCGTCATCTCCAAAGTTGTTGATCCGCACTGTCGAGCAGATCTCTAGAAAATTATCCATATGACTATATGGGTCTTTGTTGCCTAGGCCATGAAATGATGGTAACATTTGAATGATACTGGCCTTTATTTCAAATTGATTGGCTCCTACATCGGGTCTCGTGATGCAGGAGGTGAGAGTGTATATGGTGGGCATGAAGTACTCCTTAAGGGTACGGAACAACGATCGATTTTCGGCCATAGTGATAGGATGATGAGTTCTCCTAACAAGAAACTGTAGACTCAATTTGCTCGGGTCGAGTGATCGTTGCCTGTGCATACACCTTGAAGTAGACTGGTGTAGCACACGTCCTAATTTGGGTTTTCTACCTAACTAACGCACTAAGCGGCCAAACCACACAAACCACAAAGCGAGTAAACTAAAACAATAAAAACTAAACAAACACCACGCAATTACACATAACAGAGATTATGCAAAGAAATACGAAATCTATGTGTACGGTACCAATCGTACACAGTCACCTCTAAGAGGATCCTAATAGGTGGGTTGTGCAGAAAAGTAAGCTCGTCTCTAAGAGATGCACATACGTGGTTCTAACCCTAAATGCAACAAACACTTGGCAATAAAGTGAATACTAATATTACGCCGTTCCCCGACAACGGCGCCAAAAATTTGATGTCTTCTTTTAAATCGTTGTAATTTTAAAAAGATTTTTAAATGAAAAACATGTGAAAACCAGACATCAAATAATAAAAACCGGTTCTCACTAGTGGATGAGACCGGGTCGAACTCAGGGAACGAGAATATTTCGAATTCAAGTACACAAATCTAAACTAATCTTTATTGCCGAATTATTGAAATGTAAAATGTTCAAGAAAAGTAAAAACAACTAATTATTACAACAAATGAATACCCTTCGCAGAGGGCGTAAAGTGCAATATTTACAAACCCAAAAATTGAATTGAATTCCTAAATTCTAAAAGAAAAGCAAAAGGTGTCTTCTACGCTTGTGCCTCGTGTTGTGTATTGAACATGTGCATAAGATATCACTTGCTTGCTATCTCCACGCTTTCCTACACAATTCAAATGCACACGAGCAGCACAAGAGAAGAACAAAAACTATACTATGCAAAATATACCAAATAAATGCTAAAATCTAAATTGAAACAATGGAAGATAATGCAAAAGAAATGCAATGACAAGTTTGAATGAAAATGATTTCTAAATGCTAAATGACAACACTATCACTTAAGGCACAATTTACACTCAAACTATCTCTCACACTCGAACAACATTCACTTTCACAATACACTCAAACTATCTCTCACAGCTCATGCTCAATGACAGCACATTTCACAAATTTGAGAGTGCAAAATGACTAAAGTATGCATATGTAGATGGACAACAATTGCTATCAGCAATTTCACAAATACTGGATTGAATAGAACTCTAAAAGAACAATACAACAACAGCACATGATACCATTTTTTTTTTTGAATCAAAGCACAATGTTGTGCTGAGACTAAAACTTATTCAATTCAGATTAACGATATACTATTGATAACAATATGTAAATGTTGAAACTGATGTAGCAATAACCAATGAAAATGCAGCCAAATCAAACTAACTATAGGCAAAATGAAAATTACCTAATGCAAAACAGAAGCTACACAATGCAGAACAACAATTCTCTAATGCAAAACAGCACATACACAATGCTGAAACAGGAATGCATGGATGATTCAGATAAAAGAAAAACAAGTGATGAAATAACAATACAGGATGAGTTTTTGACAGAAAATGTGACAAACAAGATACAACATCTTCAAAACCATAATGGAATGAATGCTGATGATATTAGGTAAGTAAAGTTTATGCATTTGATGCACAACAACATCAGGTACAACATTTGATTGTGTGATCAAATGCAGAGTAAAAACTCAACATCTGATTGTGGATTAATCCTTTCACGCCTTCAATTTCTTGATACACAAACAGGCACTGATGTGAGATCAAATGCAGAGTGAAAACTCAGCATCTAATTATGGATTGAATTTGACGTTGCAGATGTTGAATCCAGATGCTAGATCGGTGTCGAACTCCATTGCTGATGTGATGCTGAGTGCAGAAGTGTCTTCGATGCAATGAGTATCATCGTATGAAAATGATGTTGATTCAGATCATCGTAATTTACAGGTATGCATTTTAGATGCTGTAAACAAGAAAAAAAAATGCAATGCTTATGTGGATGGAGTCAATGCATATACTAAACTGTAGATCAAATCACAAATGAATACAGCAACTGAAAATCCTAAATGAAAGAAACAAAAAAATAGATCTAATATGAATTAATCTAACTATTAGATGATGCTACCTGATCAACAATGCATAAAATCAAATTTAAAAAAAAAACTGAAATCAATGCGTGAAATGATAAGGGAGGAAAGAAGAAGAAAAAGATGAAGAGGAGGAATAAGAATAAGAAGGAGAAGCTGAAGAAGAGGAAGAAGAAGAAGAAGAAGAAGAAGCTGAAGAACTTACCGTAGCCGGAAGGATTAGGGGAGAATGGCCATCCACCTACACGCCGCCGCCGGACTGAAGCACCTCCACCACCGGATTGAGGAAGATGAAAGGAGGAAGAAGAAATAGAGAGAAAAGAAGGGGTAAAGGGGAATCTGGCAATGGAAACGGGTGAGAAGAAAGGGAAGAGAGGGAAAGAGGGGAAAGAGAGGGATTGGGTTTGGCGTACAGGGGAGAGCCTTTTGAAAATTCCCCTTTGTGGGTTTTTAAAGAGCAAACCGGTTTGTTAAACCGGTTTGTTATTATTTTTTCAAAAATTAAAAGAAAAGCTACAAGAAAAAATTATTTGCTAAAAAAACTCATTTGATTTAAAAATATAACTACTCTACTATTTTTATAACTATTTATATTTAATTAATTTTTTTCTCTTTTCTATAAGGAAGACTAAAACAATTTTAGTAACAATATCAAAATGTATACTAAATTGCAAAAGAAAGCTATTTTTCTCTATTTTCTCTATTTTTTTTATTTTTTTATTAAAATGCTCTATCCTAGCATATAAATGGGTTTTTTAATTGATTTTAATATGAAATCATGCATGTTTTTATGTAAAATGTACCTAAAATCTATGCATGATCAAATACCCCCATGCTTATGTTTTGCTAGTCCTCGAGCAAACTAGACAAATGCACGAAATCAAACTATCAACTAACTCACTTTTGTAGGAATCACGGTTGGATTTAGCTCATGCAACAAGCCCTTTCAACCCCTGGGTTACCCCAGTGGACGAGTAAGGTCTCGTGAGGGTTTGCAGTGATGCTACCCACAAACATCTCTGTCATGTATACATAATATTACACATCCTCACAATCAGTAGGTAATCAAAGACTTTATTTTCACAAATATTTCCTGTTATTTCAAAATCAAAACATAATCAGGGTCTTTTATATACCATCACAAAGAAAGAATTTCTTTCACTTTTCTAAATATCACAATTATTTATGTTTTATTCTTAGAAAATCCAATAAAAACATATTATTATTTACTTATCCTCACTCATATGTTTTCTGCACAGGTTTTCTCAATCACACTTCTAAGCACTGAACTTTTCTCTCTTTTTCAGCTCTTTTCTCGATTTTTTCATTTTTTCACGCTTTTTCTTTTTGCGCACTTATTCTTCTCCTATAGCTTGCGTGTGGTCTGCTTTTATGCCTTGTGCAATTTCTATACCTTCTATACTTTTTCAATACATACCAAAAGATATCAACTAAGACATAAAAGTGACTTCCTTCATTCACCTTTATAACATGAGAGTCAAACATTTCAACTTGTATCTGTTCTCAGTTACTTACGATCACGAAGTTTTCCACTCTCCTTTTCGAAAATGGAATTAAAAGTTTCAACTTACATCTAAGTTCCATCTACTAAGGATTGTGGAATTATCCAAACAACCTAACGCATGTTTTTTTTTTTTCTCTTTTGAGCTCATTTTTACACTTTTGTTCATTTGCTTAGTTTTTCAAAAATGAAACTGTGCATATTCATATTTATGATTCAAAATAAACTCTAACATGTATCTATCATCATTTCTTTGAAATCCGCATAAACAACCATAATTTTTAGATCTATGTCAGAAAAATTTTTCGTGGGGCTTAAAAATCCTCTAAAAACATCAGATTTGAAATAACATTCATATAAGTTCAAACTCTTTCTTTAAAAATCTACTTTTCATGAGAAATGTGTAAACATGTGCAAGAACGTAAACAGAAATATCAAGGTGTGCAAACTACACCCTCCCCCATGCTTGAATGACACTATCCCAGTGGCACTCCCCCATGCTTATATGAAACTACGTGAATGCACATGAGAGGAAAAAAATGAGGGAAAAGAGTAGAATAACCTGACATGAATTAAAAATATACGTTCTATGAATGTAATAAATGCAATGTATACATGACAAAACATGAAACTCATAAATGAAACAAAAAGAACATGAAAAACTCATGAAGAAAACTAAAAAGTAAAAACAAAATAAAATCTATAAATTCTAAGCAAATCTAATACTATACAAGATATGGGTTGCCTCCCATAAATTGCTAAGTTTCACGTCCCCAGCCAGACGGATCCCTGGAAAAATCCTTCATCGTCCATGAGATCAATGGACATGAAGTCAAGCTCAACCGAGCTCTCTATGAAAAATAGTGTCATCTGTGACACTGCGCACTATGTTCCCATCCTGTCTACCTTTAAATGGCTCGAAGTGCCCGATCCAACTCAACTCACCTATTTGATTTTCAAGTAATTCTAGGTGATCCTCTTCTAGTGATTCCTTATCCTCCTCAAGAGGTGGATTACTCAATAACCAAGCATATTCTGCTTCTACGAGGTCTTGAATGACATCAACCTCGAAAGAAGCCTCCTAAACAGCAGGCCCCATAGCAGCACGAAAAATGTTCAGCCGCATCTTCCTATTTCCGAATGACACATCCATCGCACCAGTGCGCCAATTAATGCACGCGTTGGCGGTAGCCAGGAAGGGGCGACCGAGAATAATAGGAGTCTGTTGTGGGCTATCAACTCCCTCCATATCTAATATCACGAAGTCGATAGGGAAATAACAATCCTCCACCTTGACTAAAACATCTTCAAGTATCCCTCTTGGGACCTTGATAGATCTATCTGCAAGCTGAAGAGTCATAGGTGTAGGTTTCATCTCTTTCAATCCAAATTGGTCATAAAAGAAACCCGGCAAGATGTTAACACTTGCCCCAAGGTCGAGCAATGCTCGCCCAACAGTGATGTTTTCTATGACACATGAGATGATCAGAGTCCCTGGGTCCTTGAGCTTAGGTGGGGTTTGATGTTGCAATACTGCGCTCACCTGCCCAGTTAAATAAATCTTTTTCTGCACATGAGACATCGACTTCGTTTTCTGCTTACAAAGTTCTTTGAGGAACTTTGCATATGCAGGGACCTGTTGGATGGCATCTAGTAAGAGGAGGATTATCTGAACGTGCTTGAATATCTCAAGCATCTCTTGCATGTTCACTCCAGCCTTACCAAATGCTCTCGGCCTTTCTAATGCCTCAAGAAAGGGGGCTTTAGGAATGTATGATGGTGAAGGTTCAGATGGAAGAACCTTCTCGCTTTCCTGAGGTAAAACCTTAGGGATAGACTGCTTCTCACTTATCTTCTCTCTTTCTTCTGCAGCCTCCCTCGCTTGATACTGCTTCTCACTTCTAAGGGTTACGACTTAAGCTTGCTCTTTATGTGCATTGGTCATATGCAAGCTACGCATGGGTTCCTTTCCCTTAGGGTTGACAATAGGCTGGCTAGGCAATGTCCCCTCACTTCGCCTGCTAAGTGCCTCGGCGAGCTGCGCCATTTGAGTCTCTAATTTTGCAATTGACTGATTATGTGAGCTCAAATTCGCTTTAATATCAGAAAATGCTTTTAGCATCTTGTCCTCGAAGGACTGACTATGCGAAGGCTCATGAGACTGGGGATGAGTATAAACAGGTTGGGCTAGGGGATAATTGGATCTCTGAAATCCAGGCGCATAACCGTCTTGACTAGGTTGACTCTGGGAAGGGTTAGGGGGTTGGATCTGTGAGTTGCGCCATGAAAAATTGGGATGATTTCGCTAGCCTGGGTTATAAGTGTTGGAAAATGGATTGGGTGCGGGCCTAGCGAAGTTTTGAGCCATCTGAGCTTGCTCTTGGACAAACTCAAGATACTGCGGCGCAACTGGGCACTGTAAAATATGGTGTGCAGGACTCGTACACAACGCGCACACCTGCATGGCAGGAGAGGGACCCAACAAAAACTGATCTAATTTTTGGGACAGTTGGTCTACCTTGTTGCTCAACTCAAGGTTTATCCTTATTTCAAAAATACTTGTCTTCTTAGTACTATCCTGTGCAGGTGCAGCCCTATCGAACCGTGAAGTTGTCGCATGGTGCATAGAATTTTCGCTCAATGTCTCAAAAAGCGACCACGCTTCATCCTCACTTTTTAGCATAAAAGTGCCCCCACATGACGAATCCACTATTTGCGTGTCCTTCTCGGTCAGACCGTCGTAAAAATACTGCACCAGTTGCCAACGAGGCACCTGGTGGTGGGGACACTTGCGGAGAAGATCTTTCATCTTCTCCCCAGTCTCGTATAATTGTTCTCCCTCAATCTGCGAGAAACTGATTATGGCTTTACAAAACTGATTCGTCTTACCAATTGGGAAGTACTTTTTAAGAAATTCGCACTGCATTCCTTCCCAAGTGGTAATCTGAACCGTATCGAGAGCCTTTAGCCAATGTTTATCTTTATCTTTGAGAGAGAACAGAAACAACGTCAACCTCAATGCGTCATCTCCAAAGTTGTTGATCTGCACTGTCGAGCAGATCTCCAGAAAATCATCAATATGACTATATGGGTCTTCGTTGCGTAGGCAATGAAATGATGGTAACATTTGAATGATACTGGCCTTAATTTCAAATTGATTGACTCCAACATCAGGTCTCGTGATGCTGGAGGTGGGAGTGTATATGGTGGGCATGAAGTACTCCTTAAGGGTACGGAACAACGATCGATTTTCGGCCTTAGTGATAGGATGAGGAGTTCTCCTAACAAGAAACTCTAGACTCAATTAGCTCGGGTCGAGTGATCGTTGCCTGTGCATACACCTTGAAGTAGACCGGTGTAGGACGCGTCCTAATTTGGGTTTTATCCCTAACTAACGCACTAAGCGGCCAAACCACACAAACCACAAAGCGAGTAAACTAAAACAATAAAAACTAAACAAACACCACGCCATTACACAAAACAGAGATTATGCAAAGAAATATGAAATCTATGTGTACGGTACCAATCGTACACAGTCACCTCTAAGAGGATCCTAATAGGTGGGCTGTGCAGAAAAGTAAGCTCATCTCTAAGAGATGCACATACGTGGTTCTAAACCTAAATGCAACAAACACTTGGCAATAAAGTGAATACTAATATTACGCCGTTCCCCGGCAACAGCGCCAAAAATTTGATGTCTTCTTTTAAATCGTTGTAATTTTGAAAAGATTTTTAAATGAAAAACATGTGAAAACCAGACATCAAATAATAAAAACCGGTTCTCACTAGTGGATGAGACCGGGTCGAACTCAGAGAACAGGAATATTTCGTATTCAAGTACACAAATCTAAACTAATCTTTATTGCCGAATTATTGAAATGTAAAATGTTCAAGAAAAGTAAAAACAACTAATTATTACAACAAATGAATACCCTTCGCATAGGGCGTAAAGTGCAATATTTACAAACCCAAAAATTGAATTAAATTCCTAAATTCTAAAAGAAAAGCAAAAGGTGTCTTCTACGCTTGTGCCTCGTGTTGCGTATCAAACGTGTGCATAAGATATCACTTGCTTGCTATCTCCACGCTTTCCTACACAATTCAAATTTACACGAGCAGCACAAGAGAAGAACAAAAACTATACTATGCAAAATATACCAAATAAATGCTAAAATCTAAATTGAAACAAAGGAAGATAATGCAAAAGAAATGCAATGACAAGTTTGAATGAAAATGATTTCTAAATGCTAAATGACAACACTATCACTTAAGGCATAATTTACACTCAAACTATCTCTCACACTCGAACAACATTCACTTTCACAATACACTCAAACTATCTCTCACAGCTCATGCTCAATGACAGCACATTTCACAAATTTGAGAGTGCAAAATGACTAAAGTATGCATATGCAGATGGACAACAATTTCTATCAGCAATTTCACAAATACTGGATTGAATAGAACTCTAAAAGAACGATACAGCATCAACACATGATACCATTTTTTTTTTTTGAATCAAAGCACGATGTTGTGCTGAGACTAAAACTGATTCAATTCAGATTAATGATATACTGCTGATAACAATATGTAAATGCTGAAACTGATGTAGGAATAACGAATGAAAATGCAGCTAAATCAAACTACCTATAGGCAAAATGAAAATTACCTAATGCAAAAAAGAAGCTACACAATGCAGAACAACAATTCTCTAATGCAAAACAGCACATACACAATGCTGAAACAGGAATGCAGGGATGATTCAGATAAAAGAAAAACAAGTGATGAAATAACAATACAGGATGAGTTTCTGACAGAAAATGCGACACACAAGATACAACATCTTCAAAACCATAATGGAATGAATGCTGATGATATTAGGTAAGTAAAGTTTATGCATTTGATGCACAACAACATCAGGTACAACATTTGATTGTGTGATCAAATGTAGAGTAAAAACTCAACATCTGATTGTGGATTAATCCTTTCATGCCTTCAATTTCTTGAAACACAAGCAGGCACTGATGTGAGATCAAATGCAGAGTGAAAACTCAGCATCTAATTATGGATTGAATTTGATGTTGCAGATGCTAGATCGGTGTCGAACTCCATTGCTGATGTGATGCTGAGTGCAGAAGTGTCTTCGATGCAATGAGTATCATCGCATGAAAATGATGTTGATTCAGATCATCGTAATTTAAAGGTATGCATTTTAGATGCTGTAAACAAGAAAAAAAAAATATGCTATGCGTATGTGGATGGAGTCAATGCATATACTAAACTGTAGATCAAATCACAAATGAATACAGCAACTGAAAATCCTAAATGAAAGAAACAAAAAAATAGATCTAATATGAATTAATCTAACTATTAGATGATGCTACCTGATCAACAATGCATAAAATCAAATTTTAAAAAAAAAACTGAAATCAATGCGTGAAATGATAAGGGAGGAAAGAAGAAGAAAAAGATGAAGAGGAGGAAGAAGAATAAGAAGGAGAAGCTGAAGAAGAGGATGAAGAAGAAGAAGAAGAAGAAGCTGAAGAACTTACCGTAGCCGGAAGGATTAGGGGAGAATGGCCATCTACCTACACGCCGCCGCCGGACTGAAGCACCTCCACCACCGGATTGAGGAAGATGAAAGGAGGAAGAAGAAATGGAGGGAAAAGAAGGGGTAAAGGGGAATCCGGCAATGGAAACGGGTGAGAAGAAAGGGAAGAGAGGGAAAGAGGGGAAAGAGAGGGATTGGGTTTGGCGTACAGGGGAGAGCCTTTTGAAAATTCCCCTTTGTGGGTTTTTAAAGAGCAAACCGGTTTGTTAAACCGGTTTGTTATTATTTTTTCAAAAATTAAAAGAAAAGCTACAAGAAAAAATTATTTGCTAAAAAAACTCATTTGATTTAAAAATATTACTACTCTACTATTTTTATAACTATTTATATTTAATTAAATTTTTTTTTTCTTTTCTATAAGGAAGACTAAAACAATTTTAGTAACAATATCAAAATGTATACTAAATTCCAAAAGAAAGCTATTTTTCTCTATTTTCTCTATTTTTTTTATTTTTTTATTAAAATGCTCTATCCTAGCATATAAATGGGTTTTTTAATTGATTTTAATATGAAATCATGCATGTTTTTATGTAAAATGTACCTAAAATCTATGCATGATCAGGGACCCACCTTGAACTGGCATCACACTCAAGGTCTCAGATATTTCTCTCATTTTCAAGCAGAGCCCACCCCGGGGTGGCACAAATTTACAAATCCTGTTTCCTTATTTTTAAGAAAGTGGGCCCATGCGTAGGTGGCGCCACACTAGAATTTCTTATAAAGAAAAACAATAAATTTTTTTTTTATGTTTATTCCAAAAAGTTTTCTTAATTCGACTGAGGTGGCACCACCTTAAAAAGAAAAAAAATGAAAAATCCATTTACCCACTTTTTTTTACTTTTTTTTTCCCAAATGGGGCCATCGTAAAGCCACAAAAGGGGTTCACTTTACCTAATCTGGAGGTAAGTGAACCGAGATTTCAGAACAAGCCAGCCGTCCTCTTCACAAAGATTGGCGAGTTTCAAAATTTTTCAAAAATTTGTTTGAAGATTTTCAAATGCTTTCAAAATTCGGTTTGGAAAATTTCAAAATGGCCGATTTTTCTGAAAAACCTCCTGAAGATCTTTAAAAGGGAATCACGTTGGGGGCCAGAGGGGGATCTGATTTTTGAAGGCCGGCTTCTCCTATCTCTTGGAGTCTCTTCTCACGGTTTCTGCCCCATTCTCCTCCAACCGAAAGAGAAAGGAACTCCAGTGATTTTGCAGAGGAGACTCCAACTCTGCATATCTTTTAGATCTCTCTGGACTCCTGCTTCCATCTTCCTTCAACCGAATAGTCAAGGAAGATCGAGTGAACCTGCAAGAGAAATACCACCTCCTTTCAATCAATCTTGGATATTGTGTTTCTCGCTTACACGAAACAAGTTTCTAAGAATCATCATCCAGAAGGAATCCGTCTCAAAGCAATCAGGTGAGGAGCTACCTTCCTTTTTTTTTCTCCTGAAGAGTCGTATCCCATTGATTTCGTTAGAGTTGGCATACGCTTAATCCTGTTTATTATGCATTTTGTCTAACCTAATGGTTTTATCGCATCATGGGATCATCTCATTACATATGTCCGCATTTTTGGTAATTATACATCATACTCACATCATAGGCACTGCAAATCTATTACATTTGTTGATATGGTTTGCATCCATGGTTGTCTCATACATTGATGATCGATGATGCCTCACAATGGCATCATCGGTTCCTCTGAAGATCATATTTTACGAAATCAGCATCTTTTTCATGATATTTTTCAGCATTATAAACGTCATGGAATGACTTTCTGTTTCAATTTATGGTTTTTCAGATTCACATTTATACCATCCCATATTGCATATCATCGAATTCATCGATGTTATTGAAAGTAATTTTTTGCAAGAAATCTCGATTTCATTAATGTTTCAGTCTCTATAAGTGCAATGAATGAGATCTCAAAGGGTATCACATTCATTCTAATCTTTTGCCATCATGTTATTTCCATATATTTTTCCCTGTTTTCTTACATGTTTTCCTATTTGATATTAACTGTAACTCTTCTGCATCACATTAGTTCCTATCTACCCGTATGGATTCTGATGAGGGCGTCTGCATGTCATTGCATCAAACGATACCCAAGAGGAGTTATCGTACAGTAAAGGATGCCCTTAACCAAGGCATCACACTTTTTTTTCTTTTGATTGTTTTATCTATTTCAGATTTTCTGCATTTTGTATGTTTCCATCTCATCCTATGTCATGTTGCAAATGAACAATCATACCCTATTATTGTTTCTTTTACCTTTGCTAATCACTACATCACCCATCTCTGGCTTTCAGTTAGCATAAATCTATGGTTATATACTGATCGTTAGCAGAGGAATCAATTTTCCTCTTGATAGTGATGAATTCAGCAGATAAGGATTTGTATTGTCGCTGTAGAACTGGTACAAGCAAATGATACACTGATGCATTGATGTTATGACCATCAGTTTGCTGAAAGGTAACAGGATGACGATAAGTCTAAAGGTCCAGTTTGTTTCGATAAAGCTAGGATACTACCTGTATGTAAAAAAAAATATGTGTATGTGATCAACTTACAGGGATTAATCTGTAGTAGCGGTTTCTTAGGGCTATCAGCTACCTAATCACTCATTACATTACTATATAGCTGTGAATCAAATTAAAACCTCATCATTGACTAGTTCTCATCATTGAATCACAATCACAATCTCTTTCTATATGAGTAACCATCTGCAATATATTGGTATAGAAAGTATTTATTATGCTCATAATCAGATCAAGTGGCCCTTACTTTCACCATTTATTTCTGCATAACAGCCTCTCCTCCATCCCTGCACAGTGTCATAGGCACTTTGCTGTCATTTTCTGTATAATAACTACCTGCTAAATACCTGTGCATTTCATTCAAGCATGTCCAACCACCTCAAAACACTGTATCCTCTGCGCACAGCACGTGCACACTACTGCCACGTTATTCACCCACTACTACGTTGTTGCCACTACGCTCACTGTCCATTACTCACAACCTTCACCTAGTCACTGAAGGTAGGTTTAGCACTTCCAAATCCGTGTATCTATATTCAGCATTCCATTATAGTATTCAACATTCATTATCATTTAGCCCCTGTTTTAGTAATATTCAATGTCATTTGGGCCATATCCACCAGCCCTTCATGCATTCCATGATAATCCACTGCTCCATTATTGCTTATTAGCTGTTATCTCTTCCTCTTACCACAATCTCAGTAATTTCCATGTCAATGTTCATAAGTCTTAATGTCATATGCCTACTGCTATGACACCTAGATGTTGTCAGCCCCCTTTGCATACATAATTTATTTGTTGAAGCCATTGAGAGTGAATAGCATTCCTGTAAACACCCCAAATTTTCACTCACTTTCTTGACATCGCCCTTAATTATCATATTTCAGTTCTTCAGAAGCAATGAAGGGTAAAATGGTCATTTTCCAAGATTGAACCTTGCAGAAAGTCCTAAATTTCATTCTTGAGCCTCAAAATTTCTATATTTAGGTTCAGAGACATCTTCAAATTGAAAATTTTCAAAATCCTTTTCCTGGAGAAGAAAGTAGAATTTCCACTTCCTGGTTCAGAGTAACATTTCCTGAAACATGTCTTTGCATCGCATTGCATGAACACTTTGCATCATTTCACTGCATAGCATGTCAGTTGAGATCCAGAACTCTTGATTTTCAAAATTGTCAATCCAGATTTGATTTTTAAACTTTTTCAAATTGATTTTTAAAACCCTGGGTATTCAAAATTACCAAATTTTCCCATTTTACCCCCAGGACTTTGAATTACAAAAATTTTCTCAAGAAAACAATCTGGATATTTGGATATTGATTTTAAAGATTTTATCTAAAAACTGTTTTTGTAAAATATTTTAAATCTCTTTACAAATTTTGTTTTACATTTATCCATATTTTTGCCCTGAAAACCCAATTTTTCCAAATTTTTGAAAAAACAAATAAGGTTTTATCTCGTATCTTCAAATAAATGGAGCGGGACCCACCTTTGAACTAGCATCATACTAAGACTCTCAGGTGAGGTGTTTATTCTCAAGCAGGACCCACCCGAAGTCCATACCAATTTGCAAATTTTCTTTTTTCTTTTTTCTTTTTTCTTTTTTTTCAATATTATTCATTTTTAGTTAGTGGGCCCACACACATGTGGCACCCCAATTGAAAATAAAAGAAGTTGAAAAAACAAAATAAAGCTTTATTTTCAAAAGGATTTTAAAAGTGGATTGAGGTGGCATTTCCATAAAAGCCTCTCATTTATTTCAATACTCAATTTTTTTTTTTTTGATTTGTTTAAATAATTTTTATTTTAAGAAGGAGGCAGCCTTAAATGGCACAGCCGAACTTCCAAAAAAATATATATATATATAATAAATTTGATTTTTACCTAAAACTTAGGTAAATGAAACAAAGTTTTTAAAAAACCCAAGATGCGCCTCTTTTAAAAACAGCAAGTTTTCAAAATAATGAGGCATCAATTTCACGCCTTGCAAAATTTTCAACAAAATTTTCAAAAAAAAATTTAACGGAACCTCATTAAGGGGGAAGGGGCTGCGTTTCTTTTGAGGGAGAAAGGAAAGTTTTAAAAAGGGAGGCACTCACGAAGGAAAAGGGGGGATGGAAATTGCTCTGTTGGGTTTTGGCAAAGGGGGAGCCGATTGAAGAGAGGGTTGGATTTTCGGTTTTGCAGGGTCTTCCACCATCACCACCAGTCGCAGATCTTCCACCTCCACTTCAGCCCAGCCGCAGGAGAGTCACCACCAGTTGCAGATCTTCCACCTCGAGCAGTTGTTGCACACCTCCACTCCAGCCCAACCGCAGGAGAGCCACCACTGTTTTTCCTACCTTGCTTCAGCCCACCAGCAGAAAATCCAGCAGGATCCCTACCTTGCTTCAGTCCAGCCACAGGGAATCGATCTTCACTTGCTGTTTCATTTAGCACAAGGGATCTACAAGGTATATCTTTGAAGACACAAGATCTCTATTTTCTGGTTTTTGCTACTCAATACTAGGATATATTTACAGATTCCATCTCTCTGTATAATATGGTGATGAAGTTGATTTTTCCGGGGAGCTCATTTTAATTGTTTGGTACATGAGGAACCACGAGATTGTCTGAAGATCTTATGATAAAGATCAAGATACCTTTCGCCATTTTTTTTTATTCTCATCTTGCTATGCTTTATTTTGTCCCTTCCCATTAATAAGAATGTTACCTTCAAGGAGGTTTTCCTTCTTGATGGGTACAGAGCTCTATACATTCTCAATTGGATCTATCGCCACTTCACAGAAAAGTGCACTGGATAGCTTGGATATTTGGATTTGTCCAGACAGTATTCTACACAGGCTTTTTCTATTTGCAAAGCTGGAAGAATAACGTCAAGTTGGAATAACCAGCCTGAGTCAGTTTTCACAACCATTCTCGTGGTGGCAATAAAAAAAAAACAGTAGCAAACATATCTGCTACCTGTGTATTTCATTCATATTTATCCATTCTGGCTTCCCAGCTGGGCTTATTGGGTCAAGGAATCATCGTGTCCTTAAAGGGGGAAAGCTCCATTAGGGAGCAAAAGTGGGAGCCATTTTCTTGGGAAAGAAAATTCACTGATTTAGACCTAAGTTTGCTTGTTTTAGTTGAAGGCAAGACGTTATGGTTGTCAGATTTGTGAAGCCTAGGCATTCAAAAAATTGAAAAAGGTATATAATGCATTGTGCATCTCCAAATCTGGACTACTTTGGGGTTTTGCAGAATTTTTTTTTTATGTGGCTAAGATAATTTGATCCCATTTTACAGGATTAGTTGTTGGATTTACTGTATAAGATGGCTCTGACAATGAATAGTTTGTCTTCTATTTTCAATTGTTATATCATTAATACACATACATATAGTTTGATATTCTAATTTCTGCTGATTATATTCTATTGCATCTAGAATCCAGTTCAATGCTAGATGGTCATCATAGATTCAATGGATGATGATTAACCCATCTATGCTTCATTAGGTTTAAGCATTTTAGTCTCCCACTACACCACCCTCACTTATGCTGTACACTTCCAACACTTCAGCTATTATCTAGGCAATTGGATTTAGCTTAAGTAAAGCTAGTTTTATAATCCTACATTGCATGAGCTTTAGGAAATGAGATTTGTTGTAAAATATCATGGTAGACCACCTAGTATAGGCATGTCATCAGATCAATTCCTGTATATACTCATATTTCGTCTTTTTTATACTTTGTGTTAGTTGACCCACTGTGCTTTTATACTTCTACTATGATAATACTGCAACATGTAAATACTTACTCAATACCATCTATACGTTATCTGGCTGTTGTCCATCTTGTCACCCAAGGTTCCTACATTTGGTTGTCCCAAGTCATCAACTTATACCAATACACTTATTGATTGAAATTAAGCTGATGAAAGGGGAAATACATCAACCCCTTGTAAATAATTTGTAACATACGTTATGCTGTCCCCTGTCTGCTGCAGGTACCCAGGTTTGATAATCGGCTATGTTCATGAACGGATATATCCATATCCGTTCATGATCTCTTGACCATCTTTTACAGGCCTCGTTATTGATATATAGGGAAGCTCCATACCCATTTTTGTTGAAATATATCTTGTAATTTGGGAAATACGGCTGTGTAAAATTGCCTACAGAAAATGTATATACCTGTATTTTCTGGTTTTACCCATTATGTGGAATTTCCATTAAACATATATATTTTCTCATTATATGTATATATATAGCTATATATATGTATATCTATTGTATATCTACCTATATGTATACGTGTATATGTATATATGGATATATATATGTATATATATATGTATATATATACTTATATATATATATATGTATATATCCCTTCATGTACACTTGTTATCACATATATTTTCTTTTCTTTTACTTTTTGTGAATATATCTTCATTATCATATATCATTCATCATAAATTCAAGTATTTCTATATTTACCTGTATATTTTTGTTGTATATTATATATATACCCATTCCCTTGGTTATCTTGTACTAACTCTCATTTTGCAGGAAAATATAGAAGATGCTGATTCCTTGGCTCCATTTTTATTTTCTTTTACTTTATGTTATGCAATGTAACAATCCAATGTAAACCTTAGAATAAGATTTACTTTTACTGCTTAGATTAGGCCGCATCTCATATAGTTTGATTTCAGTAATATCCTGATTCTATGATGTATATGTCTCAAATTTTCAAAATTCACCGTGGATGAACACGAATGGCACATGCACCAACTCTTAGAGAGTTGATGAACTCAGTGGAGTCCATATTTACGGCCCTAGTCGGAATATGGACGAGACCCAGATCCATCATATCTCTACCAGTCACATTGAGCCTACACTCTTAGGCTATCTTGAAAATGCACCTCATATTTCCAATATTTTCAAAATATTGTGAATTAACTCAAATAAACCCTGAATATATTCATGGCCACAGTCAGCATATGTGAAGGATTTACTTTGGTTTAATCCACATTTTCCAACAAATTTTTCAGATTTTTTTTTTTCAAAGCGCATTTATTCATTCAAATCATCTGCATCATTTGTTTTTCTCAAAAGATTTTCACTTCATGAAATCGATTTTCTCAAGAAACTATGATGATATTCGAAGTTGGATTTCCCAAATCAAAGTTTTCCCGTGATTTTCCCTAAAAAGTTATTTTATTAAGATCCATTTTCAAAAGGAATTTCTCATCTTTCTCAAGAATCAAAGTTGATTTTCAGACATTTCAAAGAACAAGATTCTCAGGATTTCAATTTCCTAAATTCTGAATTTCCTTCTCCAATGAGTTTTCCTACAAAATTTTCTATCATTTTCCTAAGAAAATTCTCAAAATCCAAGTTTTCCTAATAAGTGTTTTTTTTCAAATGATCATCTTTTCTCAAGAATTCCTTCAGTTTTCCTGAGACTCTTATTTCCTCATGGTTTTCCAAGTCTTTCTAAACTTTCTTAAAATTTTCCTGAGATTCTTATTCCTTCATGGTTTTCCAAGTTTTTCTAAACTTTCTCAAAATTTTCCTGAGATTCCCATTTCTTCATGATTTTTCAAATCTTATAAACTTTCTCAAGATTTTCTCGAGATTCTCATTTCTTCATGATTTTCCAGATCTTTATAAAATTTCTCAAGATTTTCTCGAGATTCTCATTTCTTCATGATTTTCCAGATCTTTATAAAATTTCTCAAGATTTTCTTGAGATTCTCATTTCTTCATGGTTTTCTAAGTCTTTATAAACTTTCTCAAGCTTTTTCCCGAGATTCTCATATAAACTTTCTCAAGATTTTCTCGAGATTCTCACTTCTTCAAGATTTTCCAACTCTTTATAAACTTTTCCGAGATTTTCAAACCTTCTTCGTCTGAGTTTCCCGAGAGATTGATTTCCATCTTTTTCCTGAGAAATGCTTTTCAACTCCAAATTGCTTCTAAGCATACATCATAGTTTTCCAACTTATATTTTACCAAATCTCATAGCACATACTTGAATTCTCTGTGCATTTAGGATAGAACACGATTTAGATAATTTCACTAAGTAAAGCATAATTTTGGTCCTTGGTTCGATTACCCCTGTTAAAGGCGGCAGGAACGGTCGAACCTCGTACCGACAGGTCGAGCCCCATCCCATGGATTTTCCCACAATTTTCAAAACGGAGGCGAGTATTTCAAAACCATTTTCCAAAATCCGGTCAAGTTTGAAGCGCGAAAGCATTTTCCTCTCTCTTCCGCAAGGAAGGGAAGACGGGAAAAATTTTGCGACGATAACAATTCCCCATATATCATATATTAGTACCATTCTTGTCCTTTCATGAATATTTTATATCATTTACACATGTACAACCACCAAAATGCTTCTCTTCACCATATGTGTATAAACTATCATCTATATATTATCATTTCCTGCATATGTGTTCTCTTATTAACTGAAATATTATACTTAAGCATGTTATATATGCATTCATCTTGTAGCTTAGATATGGCATTTAGATGTTTTCTGTTTATATTCTAAACATTCCAATTCAAGCATTATCACCGGCTCATTATTATTAGTAGGAGACCTTCAATCCTTTCTTTGTATATTGTATTTTTGTGTCAATTCTCATTTGCAGGAACATTTGGAAGATGTGACTCCTTTGAATTCTCTCTCTCTCTCTCTCTCTATATATATATATATATATATATATATATATATATATATATATATATATATATATTGCTTTATGTCAGAGATGTAATAATCAAATTTGGAATAATAGTTACTTTCATTGCTTAGATTAGGATGCATATCATATAGTTTGAATTTCTGCAATATCATGATTGTGTGATGCATGCATTGTATTTCAAAATCAATATGGATGAACACGAATGGCACGTGCACCAACTCTTAGGGAGTTGATGAACTCGGTGGAGTCTATATTTACGGCCCTAGTCGGAATATGGACGAGACCTAGATTCAACATCTTTCTATTAGTCACACCGAGCTTACACTCTTAGGCTATCTTCCAAAATTCACTGCATATCTTCAATTTTTACAAAATTATTTTGGAATTAACTAAGTAAATTACAAGCATATTTACGGCCATAGTCGGAATATGTGAGAATCTTACCTTAGTTTAAATTTAAAATTGCATATTTTCCTGAAAAGAGGTTTTCACAAAAAGACATTCATCGATTCAAATCATTTGCATCATGAAATCACCTGCATTTCTCAAACTTTTTCTCAAGAAAAATTCCATTCCATGGAAATCGATTCCTCAAGAGACTCTGAAAATTTTCAAAGTAGGATTTGCCAAGTCAAGTTTTTCTACTATTTTCCCTGGAAAATGTTCTTTTCTTAAGATTCATTTTCAAAAAGAGTTCTCATCATTCTCAAGAATCAAAATTGATTTTCAAATATTTCAAAGCTAAGATTCTTAGAATTTCAATTTCTTGAGTTTTGATTTTACTTCTCCAAAGAGTTTTCCAATGAATTTCAATCATTTTCCAAAGAAAATTTTCAAAGTTAGAGTTCTCCTGATAAGCATTTTCTCTTCAAGTGTTTGCCCTTTTCTTAAGAATTCTCTCTATTTTCCCAAGATTCTCATTCCTTCATGATTTTCCCAAATCTTTATAAACTTTCTTGAGATTTCAAATCTTTTTATCAGAGTTTCCTGAGAAATTGATTTCCATCATCTGCCTTAGAAACATTTTCCAACTCCAAAGCATTTTCTGAGCATACATCATGTTTTTCAACTTGTATTTTATAAATATTCATAGCACATGCCTGAATTCTCTGTGCATTTAGGATAGAACACAATTTTGATAATTCAGCTAAGTCAAGCACATATTTGGTCCTTGGTTCGATTACCCCTATTAAAGGCGGCAGGAACGGTCGAACCTCGTACCGACAGGTAGAGCCCCATCCTATGGATTTTCCTGCTATTTTAAAAAATGGAGGCGAGTATTTCAAAACAATTTTCAAAACTTTGGTCAAGTTTGACTTACAGGATCGTTTCCCCTCTCTCCCGCAGAGAAGGGAAAAATTTTGCAACGATAACAGGTTTGGCGACCGAGATGGGACCTATCCTTGTCTGATCAAAAGTATGCTTGACTTAGTTCAATCATCAAAACTGTGTTCTTAAAAATGTTAACTCTTTTGCTTTCTGATATTATGCGAACCTAGGAGCCTAGATTCTAACCTAGCTAACATTGACAGCATATAGCTTAGGCATGGTTTGGTGAGACTATATTGAGGAGATATTTCCATGCTTACGTAGACTTAGATCTAAACACAACTCTCATCAATTTAGGATCTGAATGCAAACAATGTATGCTTCTTCAAAAGTTTTCAAAAATCTATCTCTTTAAGTCTTAGAGCCCTTTATTTCTTGCATGTGATCTTTTTTCAAAACCCCCCTTACCTATTTTTACCCGATCTTCACATTGCTGGGCTCTCTTCCAGAACCCTAGTTCAGGACAGAGCCTCACAACTGAGCCACTATTTGGGTTGACACCCCCCTACCACGTACTAAGGGCCACAGTCCGAAGTATATCAGTAGGCCCTCAAGGATGTTGGGAAAACTTAAACTTAGATCCAGAGTTGACATTATATGCCACGTACCTCGGATTTCGGTTCGAGTATATCGGCATAACTGGATTGGACAAAGATGATCTGAACCTAGAGTTAGGATTGGGGTCCTGCACTTGTTTTTCAAAATGATGCATCTAGAGTCAGCCTTTTAGGAAGTGTTGTATGTGCATAAATGTTTGTGCAGGATGTGACTATTTGTATTATCATTATTCCTCTCATGTTTTCCCCCAAAAAAATATTTTTCCAAATATCCATATTCTCATCTTTTTCTTTTATTTTCTCAAACCCTGGATGATTTTTCCAAACATCTAATTTCTTTCAAAACTCCAGGTGATTTTTCATTCTACCGTTCTACTGGATCTCAAATTTCCAGATGCATTTTATATTCTGCCTGCAATTTTTCAATATTTCTATAATTTTCCTAAGTCTGATTCTGAGTCTGTATTTGTTTTCAGTCTGATGGCATCCAATTCTTATCTTTTTTATTCTCATGCAATTTATGTCATAGTGAATGAACTTTTTCTAAAAGCTATTTATTTTCAAAAATTTCAGAATTTCTTCTCAACCGATAAAAAGATTAGTCATCAATCCTTCAATCCTATCGAAACCGGCAAAGATACATCGGGTTCGGGTAAGAGCAGAGGACAGTAAGGTCACAAAGCAGTCATAAGAAATGGCAGAATTTGATTCGTCGCTTCCAGAGTTGCCAGAATTTGCAGCGATTCAGAAACAAGATGAACCATCGACCCTAGTCCAGGATCCGACTGAGGACATCAATATTGGTTCAGAAGATAGTCCAAAAATTCTCAAGATAGGCACCAGCCTAGTACAGATGAGAAGGAAAGGCTCATCGACTTTCTCAAGCAGTACCAAGAAGTATTCGCATGGACTTATGAAGATATGTCAGGTTTAGATCCTAAATTGGTGGAACATCGACTCGTTCGGAAGCCTGATGCGAAACCTGTTAAGCAGAAGTTAAGAAAAATGGATCCTCGAATCGAGCAACAGGTCAAGGAAGGACTTGAGGACTTGCTTAAAGCAGGATTCATTCGAGCAATAGATTATCCGGACTGGTTGGCGAATATCGTTGCAGTTCCCAAGAAAAATGGCAAAGTGCGAATTTGTATTGACTTTCGCGATCTCAATAAAGCTACTCCGAAGGATGACTATCCACTCCCAAATATTGATCTCCTAGTTGATAGCACGGCTGGGCATGCCATGTTCTCCTTCATGGACAGATACTTCAGATATAATCAGATCAAGTTGGCCGCTCGTGACCAATTCAAAACATCCTTCACTATGCCATGGGGCACTTTCTGTTATACAGTCATGCCGTTTGGGCTCAAAAATGTTGGGGCAACCTATCAGCGTGCAATGGCTGCCATTTTCCATGATCAGATGTACAAGACTATGGATGCATACGTTGATGACATCCTGATCAAATCCAAAGAAGAAGAAGATCATATTGATGCTTTAAGTCAAGTCTTCAAGTGACTCATTCTTTACAAAATGAGACTCAATCCTCAGAAATGTGTCTTCGGGGTTGAATTAGGCAAATTGCTAGGCTTCTTCGTCAGCAAAAAGGGGATAGAAATGGATCTCGCTAAAGCAAAGGCCATCATTGATATGCCAACTCCAACTACTCTTAAGAAATTGCGTAGTCTTTAGAGACGTATCCAACCTTGCCATGAGATGTGAACCTTTCAATCATCTACTAAGAAAAAGAAGCCTTGGTACCAAGATATTAAAAACTTTATTGAAACTGGTGAGCTTCCACCAGAACTATCAAAGAAGGAGCAAAAAGCAATCCAGCATATGTCTGCCTGCTATTTTATCCTTGCCAATGTTCTTTATCGTCGTGGGTTCAGTTTTGAGTATTCCAGGTGCTTAGACGAAGAAGAAGCCAAAGAAATCGTGCGAGAAGCGCATGAAGGTATTTGCGGTGGTCATGTCGGCTACCAAATCCTTGTTAAACAAATCATTTGGGGAGGATACTATTGGAGAACCATGCAGCAAGACTGCTATCGTTTTATGAAAAAGTGCGTTCAGTGTCAGATACACGCACCTTCCATTCATGCGCCAGCCACGTACTTGCAATCAGTCGTGTCTCCATGGCCATTTTCTATGTGGGCCTTCGACGTCGTAGGACCCATCATTCCTTCAGGTTCCAATGGTCATAAATATTTTCTTGCCGCAACAGAGTATTTCACCAAATGGGTTGAAGCCGTCACTCTGCGTACAGTGGAAGGTCGACATGTAGTCTCGTTCATTCATAAGAAGATTCTTTGTCGTTTCGGTATACCGCATGACATCGTGTCAGATAATGGTACTCATTTCAAGAATGAGAGAATGAAGATCTTTTGTTCAAAATTCAGAATTCATCATCATTTTTCAGCTCCTTATTATCCACAAGGAAATGGTCAGGCAGAAACAACCAACAAGAGTTTGATTCGCATCTTGGAAAGAACCGTTGAGACGGGTCGTGATTGGCACGAGAAAATCCATGATGCACTTTGGGCATATCGAACACCATTCGAACCCCAACCAATGTGACTCCTTCAGAACTTGTTTATGGGACTGAGGTGGTGTTACCTCTTCATGTTTAGAAGCCCGCCCTTAAGTTTGCATCTCTTTTAGAGCTATCACTCGATCAGTATCAGCAACAGAGATTGGTACAGTTGGATTTACTCGATGAGAGATGACTCAAAGCAGCAGAGCACGCTTAGTCTTATCGTCAGAGGATAGCAAGGCAATATGTCAAGTCAGTCATCGAAAGGAGATTCCAAGTTAATGACTTGGTCCTTAGATCAACGACTCATCTCAAGCATCGTCCATGTGGCAAATGGTCACCAAACTGGGAAGGTCCCTACGTGGTGAAAGAAGCGTTGCCCCGTAATTCATATCATCTGATTAATGCAGACGGGGTACAACTATCCGACCCCATTAATGCTCGACATTTGAAGAAATTCCATACCTAGAAAATCTCTATTCTATCTTTTGTATTCTTCAAAAATTCCCTTCAATAAATGATCAATTATTCTTTTATCGAAATATCTCTCTTCCCTAGAATATACTGGGGCATTCTTGTTATAAAGTTGCCATTTATTCAAAACAACTTATGTGCAGGCAGGATCAAATAAATCTCTCATTTTGCATGCATGCGTATCCATTTACATCATTTTGCATTCATTTGCATTTGCCTGCATTCATTCGAATTCATATGCACCAAATTCATAAGTTTCCCATTCAGGATAAGGGATAAAATCCTGAGACCCTGGCAAGTCGTCCGAGCCATCGTCAATTGATAACCTTCTAAAAATCCAGTGCTCGTACTGGCAATCTTTTTAAAATCCAGTGCTCGTACTGATAACCTTTTTAAAAAAAAAATCCAGTGCTCGTACTGGCAATCTTCCAAAGCCCAATGCTCGTACTGGCAAACCTTTTAAAATCCAGTGCTCGTACTGGTATTCTTCCCAAATCAGGTGCTCGTGCTGATACTTTTCTAAAATCCTGTTGAAACTCTTTTGGTTTTCTTCCTAGTCAACGTTTCCAAACACAAAACATATTGGTCTAGTTTTCTTTCCTTCAAATGTCTTGAATTGGTCTAGAAGATCCGAGTTCCGACTCGAATTTTCTTCCAAATCCAATTCAGAATTGGTCTAAAAAATCTGAGTTCCGACTCCAATTTTCTTCCAAATCCAATTCATCTAGTTTTCTTTCCATTAAATGTCTTGAATTGGTCTAGAAGATCTGAGTTCCGACTCGAATTTTCTTTCAAATCCAATTAAGAATTGGTCTAGAAAATCCGAGTTCCGACTCGAATTTTCTTCCAAATCCAATTCATCTAGTTTTTTTTCCTTCAAATGTCTTGAATTGGTCTAGACGATCAGAGTTTCGACTCGAATTTTCTTTCAAATCCAATTCATCTAGTTTTCTTTCCTTCAAATGTCTTGAATTGGTCTAGAAGATCTGAGTTCCGACTCAAATTTTCTTCCAAATCCAATTCAGAATTGGTGTAGAAAATCAGAGTTCCGACTCAAATTTTCTTCCAAATCCAATTCGCTTAGCTTTCCTTTAAAAGTTCGAACTTCTACTCAAACTTTCCTGCAAATTTGGCAATTGGTCTAGAAGATCCGAGTTTTGACTCGAATTCTCTTTCAAAATTCAATTCATCTAGTCTTTCCTTGAAGATTTGAATTCTGATTCAAAGCTTCTGACCGAACCCAGTTTTCCACTGGTCCGGTTAAATCCAATTTTCAAATTGGTTCTTTTATGAAATCCAACATCGTCTTGATTGCTTTACCAAATCTTGTGTTTGTATTGATGATCTTTCAAAATCCAGTGCTCGTACTGGTAACCTTTTAAAATCCAGTGCTCGTACTGGTAGTCTTTTAAAATTCAGTGCTCGTATTGGTAATCTTTCAAAATCCAGTACTCGTTCTGGTAGTCTTTTAAAAATCCAGTGCTCGTACTGGTATCTTTCAAAAATTCAGAGTTTGTACTGGTAATCCTTTAAAATTCAGTGCTCATACTGGTATTTCTATCAAAGTTCGGTCTTCATACTGGTCGCAACATAAATCTCATATTGGGGTTCAGACTCAATGTTAATCTTCAAACCTGCGAACCAAACAATCTGTATCAGACCCTTGGGTCGTTCCATTCTGTTAATCTGACATTCGGGTTGCCAATTTTGTCAGACCTCTAGTCATTCGTGTTGTCAAGCAGTTCTTTGAGTTATCAAAATCTATCAAAATCAATCGTCAAGTACTACTCTTGCGAGGGACCCGTTTTCTAGGGAGAGTTCGAGGGAGCTCGTTTCTTTTCGCATGTCTTTATTGTTCGTTCGTTGAACCCCTTTTTCTAGGGAGAGTTTGAAGGGACTCGTGTATCACGAACAGTTTGCAAAAAAATCTTTATTGTCACGCAATGAACCCTTTTTCCAGTGAGAGTTTCGACGGAAGCTTGTCCTCCTTGTAATCTTAAATGTCTTTTGTTAGGCCACCCCAGTCATCGAGGACCCTTTTTCCAGGGAGAGTGTGATGGACTCGCTCCTCTATGATATCCTTCCAATCTTTGTTAGCGGCCCCCTTTCTATAAGGGAAGCCTAGAAATAGAGAGTTTTGACGAAAGCTTAATTTCTCTTCCAAAGTTCGTTTTGCAAACGCCTCCTCATCAGGGAAGAGAGGAGTATCTTTTTATTACCCGTTCAGGTAAGGGTCAAGCCTGAGTCTCTCCTTTGGGGAAAGGAGAGGAGAATCTAACCACGGATGTGTCATTTAGATCTCAAGTGATTTCTTTCACCAAGGATTCCTAGAATATTTTGCCAATTTGTCATGAAAAATAGTTGTTGATCTCAAAATCTTTATTGCATAAAATTGTACCTCGAAATACCTTCAGTATTACTTCCAAAAGGACAAAGCTTTCGCGAAAAAGGATTCAAAGTTCAAAATCTTTCTATTGACCAACCAAGAGGATAAAGAATAAATCCGCGATATGGCCAGCAAAGAAAATTCAATGTTGTTGCAAAGCCAGAAGTGATTGATATTGATCGCAGTTAATGGCATATTTTTAAAGATCATTCTTGGAAAATAAGCAGTCGAAATATCCTGGGTGATACAGAAAAATCCACTCAACCTTCATATCTCCTCAATCACCTAAGCTGCAATTAACTATCTGCAAAAGGGATCTCTCAATTGTCGTCAAGATGAAGACAAATTATGCAAGTCGACCCCCGGGGCCAAAGAAGATTTGGATCATCTCCAAGATGACGGAGTTTGTGACGAATCCTTCCAGTGAAAGTCCAGATCACCGTCGAGATGAAGGCGAGTGTGATGGACCTACCGACAAACCCTAAAAGATATTTAATATCTGTTATCATCAAGAGATTCCCAACCAATGAGCCAATAATCATCAAGATAATCCCTGAGAGAAAAGAAGGATCGGAACATCTCTGAGATGAAGGAGTTTGTGACGTACCCTTCCCAAAAAGAGAGAAAAGTCAGGACATCTCCAAAATGAAGGATGATGTAATTCCCGAAAAATCCAAGAGAGCTCCAATTCTGTCAAAAAGAGAGTGCAGAAAGATCATCATGAGAAAAGAATCCCAGGATATCAGACTGTCGAATCTATCAAGAATCTTCTTTAATTTTGTGAAATTCTTTTATCAATATCCTTTCACCAATAGCTCTCGCAATATCAATAATATATTCTTTTCCGCCCATATCAAGGAAATTGATAGCTTCCTTGAGAGAAAGTCAAAGGCAATGATATTTGAATTCGAATCTTGATTCTACGGAGTTAAGCCCAGTCGGAGGTAATACTTCAGGTAGACAAGAGGAAATATTTTTCATATATATGCTTATCATTCTTAAATTAACCATAATTTTTATCTTATTGGCAATCTTTTCAAGTTATCCCGACATGAAGTGAGAGCTTGATGTCTATTTTGATGTATCCAGGCGTTGTTGTTATCCCTTTTAGGATCGGATGATAGGAGTCATCCAAGATCCTTCCCTTCTTGTTTTAATTTGAGCGCCTGGGCTCTCAGATGAGCACACTTCCCTGTGTTCTCCACTGTTCCATCATAGGCAGTCCCCGTTCAGGGTAAGGATTAAACCTGAATTTTTCTGCAAAAGGTCATCTGTCTTAAAAGCCATACAGTCTCAGCAATGAGACGCCCAAGATCAATCCCTTTTCAAGCTTTAGGGAAACCCCCTTTCTTCCTTTTGCAAACCTCTCTCGGATTTGTTGTGCAAAATTCGAAGGTCTCATCATGGTTTCTTCATTCGAGGACTCCGTTTATCGTCCCCTTTCAGGTTAAGGGTCAAGCCTGAACCTCGTTTTTCCACGAGGTTTTGTCCCCTTTCAGGTTAAGGGTTAAGTCTGAGCCTCATTTTTCCACGAGGTATCGTCCCCTTTCAGGTTAAGGGTTAAGGATGAGCCTCGTTTTTCCATGAGGTATTGTCCGCTTTCAAGTTAAGGGTTAAGCCTGAGCCTCATTTTTCCACGAGGTATCGTCCCCTTTCAGGTTACGGGTCAAGCCTGAACCTCGTTTTTCCACGAGGTATCGTCCCCTTTCAGGTTAATGGTCAAGCCTGAACCTCATTTTTTCACGAGGTATCGTCCCCTTTCAGGATAATGGTTGATCCTGAACCTCATTTTTCTACGAGGTATCGTCCCCTTTCAGGTTAAGGGTCAAGCCTGAACCTTGTTTTTCCATGAGGTATCGTCCCCTTTCAGGTTAAGGGTCAAGCCTGAACCTCATTTTTCCATGAGGTATCGTCCCCTTTCAGGTTAAGGGTCAAGCCTGAGCCTCGTTTTTCTACGAGGTATCGTCCCCGATCAGGTCAAGGGGTAAAACCTGAGCCTCATTCTGATGAGGTATTTCATTTGTCATCCCATCCAGGTTAAGGGCTAAGCCTACGCCTCATTTCGATGAGGTGAATCTTCTTCTTTATTCTTTATGCTATATCTACCACCATCATTTGAACTAATTCTTTCATACCCAATCAAATTTATCTAACTGGGGCATTTTTATAGTTTGAATTTGGTGTGTTTTTCTTTGCCACTAAGCTCGGCCTCTAACCAGCTTAGCAACAAAGAGGGGCATCTGTAAACACCCCAAATTTTCCTTCTCATTCAGTATTCATCTATTTCATGTGTCATTGCTTATCATTGCATGAATTCAGCATATCATTTCATTGCATTGCATACCATTGCATGTCATTACATCTCATATTTGAGATACAGCACTCCTGTTTTCAAAATATTTAATCCAGATTTTAGTTTTAAAACTTTTCTTTCGAAATCAATTTCAAAACCTGGGTTTTTAATCAACATTATGTCATTTGCCAACCCCCAGGACCTTATATTTTGAAATATTTTCTCAGAAAATAATTTGGATTCATTTTAAACTCAATTTCAATTGATTTCAATTTTCAGATGAGGCCCATTTAGGTGGTGTCGCTTCTGGATTCTTTCATTTATCAAAAATCTCAAAAATTTTAGAGTCCTAGTTGGATTAGGACTCTGTATTTTCATCAGTTTGAATCTTTTTTAACCTTTTTAAAACATCATTCTGATTTTGAACTAGTTATGGTCCTATCCCTTGTCCATTTCCTCCATTTTGGCCAAAATCTTAGAGTCCTAGTTGGATCAGGACTCTTTTTTCAGAGTCCTAGTCGGATCAAAACTATAATTTTCACTACCTTTTTACTTGTTTTTGAGAAGAACCTTTCAAAATCTTCTGTTTTGGCCAAAATTTCAGAGTCCTAGTTGAATCAGGACTCTTCTTCAAACAGTTCAGTCGGATCAGGACTCTTCTTCAGAGTTTCAGTTGGATTGGGACTCTAATCTTTTACAACTATTTTATCCATTTTCAATCAAATCTTTCAAAATCTTTCAAAATGAGTCAGAAACTTAGAGTTTCAGTCAAAGCAGGACTCTGTTCAGAGAGTAATTCTGAGGTTTTATCAGAGAGTCCTGATCAAATCAGGACTCTGCCTCAGAGTCCTGATCGAAGTAGGACTCTATCCAAAATTGATTTTTATACTTCATTTTCACTGGTTTTCAAAAGCTTTACCCAAATTTCATCATTTGCTTATCAGAAAACCAAAATTCTTAGAGTTTTGATCGAATCAGGACTCTTTTTTAGAGTCCTAATCAGATCATGACTCTGAACCAAAACTTTAATTTTATCCTGTTTTTAACTGTTTTTCAAAAATTCTCTCATTTGTTTTCTCAGAAAATCCAAAAATCCGAGAGTCCTAGTTCAATTAGGACTCTGTCCCCAGAGTCTCAGTTGAATCAGAACTCTGTTTTATTCCAATATTTGTTATTGTTTTCACTGCTTTCACAAGTTCTTTTATCCGTTTTTCAGAAAAATACCAAAAAATCTAGAGTTTCAGTCAGATCAGAACTCTGTTCCGGAGTCCTAGTCCAGTCAGGAGTCTATTTTATTCTATTTTCATTTATTTTCATTTATTTTTCAAAAATTAGGTCATTTTGTAGAGTCCAGTTAATTCAAGACTCTATTTCAGAGTCCTGATTGAGTTAGGAGTCTAACCCTGACAGTATTTTTTGACTTATTTCATCATTTTCGATTAAATCTTTTCAGAAACTCCCTCATTTGGCTTTTAAAAACCAAAATCACAGAGTCCTAAAAATCTAGGACTCTAACCCGGAGTTCCAGTTCGCTTGAGACTCTACTTTCAAAACTTTGAATTTCAACTATTGATTTTAACCCCTTTTCAAAGCCATTTTCAGTATTTATTTCAAATTTTCAAAACTCTGATATGGGGTCCACTCAGTTGGTGCCATATCCAGAGGAGTCCTGACCCAGTTAGGACCCTATGCCATTTCAAAAAATTTAATTTCAAGGTTTACTTTTGAAAATCTCTTGAAAACTTTCTCAATTTTAAGTTTTAAAATCGCTTTTTGAAAAACTCAAGTAGGGCCCACTCGGGGTGGCGCCATATTCGAGTAAGTCAGGGCTAGACTAGGGTTAGTCAGTATCTTGGTTAGTGTTAGAGGTTTAGAGGAGTCAAAATCAATTTTAAAAATCCATTTTATTTAAGTTTTAAATCATTGGTTTTTAAAGGTTTTAAATTCAGGTTTTAAAAACCAAATGTGGGTCCATACTAGGTGGTGCCACATTTGGACTTTCTAGGGTTTTATTAGGTGTTAATTAGGGATTAATTAGAGTCAATTTAGGTTAGAATTCTTCAAAAAAATCGTCCTCCCCATGTGGTTTATCAAAAACAATTAAAAAGAGTCCAAAAAAATCAAAACTCTTCCTAAACAAATCAAAAAAAAAAATCTATAAATAGGGGACCTAAAGGGGGTCAAAGGAAGCTTTTTTTTCTCTCAAATTTTTGTGACTTATCTCTCCTCTCCAGCACCTCCACCTTTCTCCATTGCAGCTGCAGTCCCAAGGTGAGTTATTTAATATTATTTTATTATTTTTTATTAGTTTTTTATGATTTTTCAATAGATTTCACCATGGAAACTCTTGTGTTCATAGACTTAACCATGGATTTCATCCAAGAACCCAAAAATCAATTCAAGAAGATGATCTAACTCTATTCCATGCTGTTTTTCATGATTCTAATCCATTAAAATCATTTATTACATTATTTTTTATATTCTTAACCAATAAAACATGTGATTTACCCTTTTAATGGGTTAAATCCATGCTTTTAAAGGTAACATCAAATTCCAGCCATTGATTCCATGTATTTTATTTATTTATTTGTTTATTCATGTTTATTACACGTTTTCCAGCATAGAAATAATTTTTATTTTACTGTTTTAGTGTTTATTTTATTGTTTTTCATTAGTTAATGCATGTTTTCTCAAGTTTCTTAGATTTCTGTGTGTTTTTAGTTTAGAGCAAAAAAAAGCATGCTGTTTCGGATTGAAATATTCACTGTTAATTGCTGATTGTTTTATATGTGATACATGCATATGTAAATGAACTACTGTAAAAAAATCAGAGTTTTTGCAAATCGGGAATTCTGTCAGAAAAATCGGACATCAAGTCGGGTTTTTAAAGCTTTAAAATCGTTGTTAAAATCAGAAAGGTAACTTGCTGTGATGATATTTTTCTCATCTTATATCCGATTTGAGATCTGTAAAGTGCCATGGATTCATATTGATTAGAGCTATCTACTGTGAAATGTGCAGGTTTTTTATATCTGTTTACTATTTTTCCTATGACAGAAAGTGTGATTTTAAATTTAAAACTCGTTAGGGTTTACCAAAACCCTAATCAGATTTGTGTTGTTCATAAATCCCAAACCAGAGATCCGATTCATAATATGTAAAAAGTGAGTATTGTTATTTTTCTGTCTAATGTTCACTGCTAAAATTTCAAAGATATTTGATTAAATTTTTTATTTATGTCTGTATTTTCAATCTGAAGTAGTTGTTTTAACCCCTGTTAGATTTGTTGTATTTTAGTTCAGATTGCCAGATAGGTTTCTCCCTAACCGGAGATGCTTTTTCCGATCTGTAAATTGAGAAATCTTTGTTTTTTTTTCTAGTTTATTTATGTAAAAATTCATAAGTTATCATGGAAGATTGACCCCTGATTCGGGTCCTAGACTGAAACTGGTTGGTGAACTAGGTCAAAAATAGTATATTTTAAGGACTTAATGCAATTTTCGGATTAAAATAATGTCAACAAATTATTTTTGCAATTCCAGTCTGATTTTAGGGTTATAAAAAGTGCAGGTACCAATTTTTATGAGTTTTGGAATTCGTTTGATGCCTGAATTAATAAAATTGCAAAACAGGATACCTGAAAGATCCAAAAACACTGATAAAATCACAATTTTGGTGATATTTCTTGATTTTCGTGCATAAGTGTGTAGTTTTAGGGTTTTTTCATGTTTAGAATCATATCAAGATGTTTTATGTTTGATTTTATGCTTATTTCAATCATAAATCTCAAATTTTTATCAAAATCTATTTCAGAAAACCCTGATTTCAAGGCCATAGTCTTGCTATCAGGGGCAATTTGGTCATTTGACCTCAATTTCGAAATTCTAAACCCTAATTTTCTCATTTTAATCATGTCATATCATATTTGAGTTAATTTATCATTATTTGTATTTCAAAACTTGCATTTTACAAAATATCTTTCTGAAAACCTTGATTTCAAGGCCATAGTCTTCCTATCAGGGGTATTTTGGTTATTTTGATCCCCAATTTCGAAATTTCATATCTTATCTTCCTTATTTATTCAATCTTATTTCATATTTCATCATTTTGATTTAAGGGAATCATGGCAAAAAGGCTTATATCTAGTAAAATCCAGTAATTTCCAGATATTGCTGAATAAATCTAGAAAAGCCAACATATTTTCACTAACAAGTTTTCTAGTTTTGCAGGAACATTGAAGACTTTATTTTCCTTTATTTCGTGTATTTAAATTTCAATAGTGATGTAATTTGTAATTAAACTTTGGAATAAGAATTTACATTTCCTGCATAGATTAGGATTTGCATTGCATATAGTTTAAACTTTGATATATAACTGCTATGTATGCCAATTCATGCACATTTTATAAATTCACCATGGTCTACATGAATGGCACGTGCACTAGCTCTTATGGAGTTGACAAACTTGGTGGAATTTGTATTTATGGCCATAGTCAGAATACGAATGATACCTAGATTTGTAATCTTCGTATTAGCCACATTCGGCCTACACTCTTAGGCTAACTTCAAAATGCACTGCATTTCTCAAAAATACAATAAGATTTTCTCAATTCCTCAAAATCAAGTGTTTCAAATCCATATTCATTCAATTCATGCATTTACAAATTTCAATTTCAATTCAGAGAAATCAGTTTTCTCAAATTTTTCTAAGTCTTATTGAAAAATCGATTTTCTCAAAATATGGATTTGCCAATGATATTTCAAGTATTTCCCAAGTTCCAAATTCGATTTTTCTAAGTTATATTTTCAATTTCAAAGTTCTAATTCAAAGAAATCAAGTTTTCCAAAGTTATTTCACATTTCTCAAAATCGATTTTCATAAAACCTCTAGATTCTTCAGAAATTGATTTTCACTTTCTCAGATACAATATCTTAACCATGATTCACGATTTTCCAAGTGTTATATTTTCCAAGAATCTCCAAATATTTTCCAATCTTTGAAGCAAACATCATGTTTTTAAATATGCATTTTTCTGAAAATTCAAAGCACATGTCTGATTCTTTGTGCATTTAGGAATTAGAATATGGTTTAGACAAGTTGCACAAAGCAAAGCAGTAGATTGATCCTTAGTTCAATTACCCCTGGTAAAGGCGCCAGGAACGGTTGAACCTCGTACCGACAGGCGAGTCCCATTCTTCAGAATTATCCCGCATTTTAAAACGGAGGTGAGTTATTTTCAAAAACTTTTTCAAAGGTCAGTTTGACTCGCAAAAGTAAAAATTTTGCGATGATAACAGGTTTGGCGACCGTGATGGGTCTTGTCTTCGCCTGATCAGTTGTGTGCTTGACTTAGTTCAAATTGTCAAAATCATGTTCCATGGAATGTCAGCTTTTATTTCATAATATCATGTGAACCTAGGAGCCTAGACTTGAACCCAGCTGACATGAATTGCATGTAAACTAGGCATGGTTTGGTAGGACTATATTGAGGAGAATTATTCATGCTCACATAGACCTAGGTCTAATACAACACTCCTCAATCTAGGAATTGTATGAAAACAATGTTTGCTTCTTCAAAAAATTTAAAATCTCTATCTCTTTAGGTTTTAGAGCCTTCTGATTTGCTTGCATGTGATCATGTTTTCAAAAATCACCCAACCTATATTGTCCCGCTCTTCACATTGCTGGGCTCTCTTCCAGAACCATAGTTCGGGACAGAGCCTCACAACTGGGCCACTTATTTGGGTGAAAACCCCCCTGCCACGTACCAAGGGCCATAGTCCAACGTATATCGGCAGGTGCTCAAGGATGTTGGAAAACTTGAACCTAGAACCGAAGAATTTGATTTTATGCCACGTACATCGAGCCTTGGCTAGAGTATATAGGCATAGCATGATTGGACACAGATGATCTGAACCTTAGAGTTAGGATTAAGGTCCTACAACTATTTCAAAAATTTGTGCATCTAGAGTCAGCTTTTAGGGAATGTTGTATGTGCATACTTGTTTGTGCAAGATGTAATTGAATAGTCATTTCCTTTTTATTTTCCATATTTTCCCAATTTTCTAAAATATTGGACGATTTTCAAAAATCCCCAATTTTTCCATCCATTTCCATATACTATCTAAAAATTCTTGTTTTACTCAAACCCTGGACTATTTTCAAATTCTCCTTTATTTTCTTCAAAACTCCAGGTGATTTCCATTCTTTCGTTCTTCTGGATCTCGAATTTCCTACTTCATTTTATCCTGCCTGCATTTTATTCAAAATCCTCTTATTTCCCCAAGTCTTCCATGTTTTTCAGTCTACTCTGATGGCATCCAGTCAACTTGATTCAGTCTTACATGAGGGTCACATCTCCTATGAGGTGAGACAAGGTCATTTTGAACATCGAGTCCTCAACACCGGATCCTTCATTCCCTGGTGGTATTATTCATGGCTCAAGAACTTCTCTCGTATGTTTCCGGACCATTTGGATGAGTGTGGATTGGAACTAGCACCCACAGTGGGAAAGTAGATAGTCAATGACAATTTGATCCATGCACTAGCATAACGGTGGAATCCGAACACTTCTACTTTTTGGTTCCCATGGGGCGAGATGACAGTGCTGATTGATGAATTTTCAGAAATTATGGAATTACCTGAGTCAGCTGGTCAGCCTGGAGATCCATTGGAGAAGCAGTTTTTGATCAATGTCAAGGGTCTGGACCCCCGAGAGGCTTTAGCTTGCATGACAGGACGTAAGTCTTGGTCTTTAATCGAAGAAGATGGAAATGAATATGTGAGCCTGCTCGAAATCTATAAAGAGTATGGGACATTTGTGGAAGTCAGTTCCTTATCTCGAACAGCTCGAGAAAGAATTCAGCATGCGATGGTTCTGTGCATGGTGGGATTAACTTTCTTTCCCGATGGGCGGAATTATATGGATATCAGAATAGTTCAGCTTCTAAGGAGGTGGGGAAGTCGACAGACCAGCCACCTCTCTATAGCCATGGCCGCACTCGCCTTTCTGTACCAAGGGTGACCCGCTTCACACTTGGAGAATCGATTCTAGTCGAAGGGTGCACTTATGCATTGCAATCCTGGTTCCTTCGGCATGTGCCAGCCCGAGCCATTTCATTCAGATATAACGGTGAAAAGCTTCTGCCAATTGCGCTCTACCGGTTCTTGATCGATAACCTTCTGGAGGAAGAAGTCGTATGGGACTACTTTGATCGTCAGGAATCACCACCCAGATACACATACGCTTATGGCAAGCGATTCAGGCTACTTGGCCCCTTCTTCTGCACCTACTACCATCCGGAGCGGTGTGTCAGGCAGTTCTCTCAGAGACAGAAGCGTGTAGAGATTCGCCCACTATCAGAGGTCTTGCCAGAGTTTGATCTCACATCAGATAAGTGGTTCGGAGCATACCATTCTGCCAGACATGGCTGGGATTCCTTTGTTACTCTTACTATTTTTTCTGGTCCTCGAGTGTCCTCTGATTATCAGGAGTGGTGGAAAATTGTCTGTCTGCCTCCCCTTTGTCAAGTGTATTATTAAATCATATTTTTAATAAAATTCCTTTAATCTTCAATTCATCTTGGTTTGACGACCTCGCCTAGGTAACAAGGCATATTTTTAGTTGTTTGTTCTTTTGCAAAGAATGGCAACGCAATTGTCGTATACCCAGCGACGACTCAATCCCTAGTAATGGGATACTCTTTCAATTGTCTACCAAAATTCTCAACAAATATCTTCCTCCAATCCAATTTCTTTCAAAAGCCTAATCATCAATTCTACCTTGTAGAGAGCACCCGTGACATTCAGAAGAATATTTATGATATTCGATGGTTCATACAAGGTCCGGAAAGAAAACCACATCAGTTGAAGGCATCGCGTACCCAACAGCTTCAGAAGAAGAAATGGACTCACCTCGATCAATCCAAAATCAGAATCAGCAAGAGGATAATGGCATCAATCTCCAAATGTAAGTCATGTTCGAAGAGATGATGACCAAAATGATGGCAGAACAAGCCGAAGCTAGTATAGAAAAGATCCAGGTCAAGCAGAAGGCAAAAAGCCAGGCACCACACCTGAAGACATGGCTCAAATCGTTAATCAGGCCATGACCAATGCTCAGATGGTAGAAAATTTTTAATGGATCCCTTTAATAAAGACAGTATTTTTGTGAGATCTTTTGCCCATGAATCACAATCCTGCCCTGCGCGGATGATGATCAGGGACCACTGGCTCTAGTCGGCCATCTCCGTTCTTGCCCAATCCTTTGAAAGGCTGATAACCATGCTTCAGTAATAGGTCAAACCCTTTCTTGGTTCTAACAAACTGCGGGAAAAGAGGATGGTCCTTGAAAGTACTGTAATCGAGACGACCTCCGATCTTAAAGAAATGTGGTCCTTGCCATTGGACCATCGTTGTTGTGTGGTTTGTCTCTGATGTTGCTTCTAACTTTAGCATTTCACGGCTTTCACTGAGAACAACCTCTTCACTTTCCCTAATGCTGGGGATATCAGCAGTATAAGTTGGCCTAGGGATCATAGGCTGAGGTAGCCTTTCTTCAGGCTCTTCCCCCAAAACAGTAGTTATCTTGCCACCTTTAGACCATTTGATGCACTGATGCAGAGTGGATGGTACAACGTTGGTATTATGAATCCATGTTCTTCCCAGCAGAAGATTATACGTTGGTGGCACGTTAACGACATGGAAAAACACTGTATGAACAGAGTAGTTGATAAATATTTCCAAGAAGATCTTTCCCTTTGTTGTCTGTCCATGATTATCGAACCCATAAATGGTGATCGGATCCGGTGTATACTCTTTTTCTTTTATACCCAGAGCCTTGGCAGTCATTTCAGGACAAATGTTGAGGCTACTGCCTCCATCTACAAGCACGTGGGGTACAGTCAATCCCCGGGTTCGCACTATAATGTACAGGGCATTGTTATGAAATGCGTGAGGTTTTGGCAGATCCTCATCTGAGAATCATTCATTTGATTTCTGCAGTTCGTAGGAACAATGTCCCATTTCAGTTTATTTTAAATGTCTTCATTTCATTTCAAGTCTTCAATAAAGTTATCAATTTTCTCGTCTATCTGGATGTCATCTTTCTCTTATTCCTCTGCAATTTGTCTTCAAAATTCATTATTCTTATCTTTTTTATTCTCATGCAATTTATGTCATAGTGAATGAACATTTTCTAAAAGCTATTCATTTAAAAAAAATTCAGAATGACTTCTCAACCAATAAAAAGATTAGTCATCAATCCATCAATCCTATCGAAACCGGCAAAGATACATCGGGTCTGGGTAAGAGCAGAGGACAGTAACGTCACAAAGCAGTCAGAAGAAATGGCATAATTTGATTAGTCGCTTCCAGAGTTGCCAGAATTTGCAGCGATTCAGAAACAAGATGAACCATCGACCCTAGTCCAGGATCCGACTGAGGACATCAATATTGGTTCAAAAGATAGTCCGAAAATTCTCAAGATCGGCACCAGCCTAAGTACAGATGAGAAGGAAAGGCTCATCGACTTTCTCAAGCAGTACCAAGAAGTATTCGCATGGACTTATGAAGATATGTCAAGTTTAGATCCTAAATTGGTGGAACATCGACTCGTTCTGAAGCCTGATGCGAAACCTGTTAAGCAGAAGTTAAGAAAAATGGATCCTCGAATCGAGCAACAGGTCAAGGAAGGACTTGAAGACTTGCTTAAAGCAGGATTCATTCGAGCAATAGATTACCCGGACTGGTTGGCGAATATCGTTGCAGTTCCCAAGAAAAATGGCAAAGTGCGAATTTGTATTGACTTTCACAATCTCAATAAAGCTACTCCGAAGGATGACTATCCACTCCCAATTATTGATCTCCTAGTTGATAGCACGGTTGGGCATGCCAAGTTCTCCTTCATGGACGGATACTCCGGATATAATCAGATCAAGTTGGCCGCTCGTGACCAATCCAAAACATCCTTCACTACGCCATCGGGCACTTTCTGTTATACAGTCATGCCGTTTGGGCTCAAGAATGCTGGGGCAACCTATCAGCGTGCAATGGCTGTCATTTTCCATGATCAGATGCACAAGACTATGGATGCATACGTTGATGACATCCTGGTCAAATCCAAAGAAGAAGAAGATCATATTGATGCTTTAAGTCAAGTCTTCAAGTGACTCATTCTTTACAAAATGAGATTCAATCCTTAGAAATGTGTCTTCGAGGTTGAATCAGGCAAATTGTTAGGCTTCTTGGTCAGCAAAAAGGGGATAGAAATGGATCTCGCTAAAGCAAAGGCCATCATTGACATGCCACCTCCAACTACTCTTAAGAAACTGCGTAGTCTTCAGGGAAGTATGCAATCAATTCGAAGATTCATATCCAACCTTGCCATGAGATGTGAACCTTTCAATCATCTACTCAGAAAAAGAAGCCTTGGTACCAAGATATTAAAAACTTTATTGAAACTGGTGAGCTTCCACCAGAACTATCAAAGAAGGAGCAAAAAGCAATCCAGCATATGTCCGCCCGCTATTTTATCCTTGCCAATGTTCTTTATCGTCGTGGGTTCAGTTATGAGTATTCCAGGTGCTTAGACGAAGAAGAAGCCAAAGAAATCGTGCGAGAAGCACATGAAGGTATTTGCGGTGGTCATGTCGGCTACCAAATCATTGTTAAACAAATCATTCGGGTAGGATACTATTGGAGAACCATGCAACAAGACTGCTATCGTTTTGTGAAGAAGTGCGTTCAGTGTCAGATGCACGCACCTTCCATTCATGCGCCAGCCACGTACTTGCAATCAGTCGTGTCTCCATGGCCATTTTCTATGTGGGCCTTCGACGTCGTAGGACCCATCACTCCTTCAGCTTCCAATGGTCATAAATATTTCCTTGCTGCAACAGAGTATTTCACCAAATGGGTTGAAGCCGTCACTCTGCGTACAGTGGAAGGTCGACATGTAGTCTCGTTCATTCTTAAAAACATTCTTTGTCGTTTCGGTATACCGCACGACATCGTGTCAGATAATGGTACTCATTTCAAGAATGAGAGAATGAAGATCTTTTGTTCAAAATTCAGAATTCATCATCATTTTTCAGCTCCTTATTATCCACAAGGAAATGGTCAGGCAGAAGCAACCAACAAGAGTTTGATTCGCATCTTGGAAAGAACCGTTGGGACGGGTCGTGATTGGCATGAGAAAATCCATGATTCACTTTGGGAATATCGAACACCATTCGAACCCCAAACAATGCGACTCCTTCAGAACTTGTTTATGGGACTGAGGTGGTGTTACCTCTTCATGTTCAGAAGCCCGCCCTTAAGTTCGCATCTCTTTTAGAGCTACCACTCGATCAGTATCAGCAACAGAGATTGGTACAGTTGGATTTACTCGATGAGAAAAGACTCAAAGTAGTAGAGCACGCTCAGTCTTATCGTTAGAGGATAGCAAGGCAATATGTCAAGTCAGTCATCGAAAGGAGATTCCAAGTTAATGACTTGGTCCTTAGATCAAAGGCTCATCTCAAGCATCGTCCACGTGGCAAATGGTCACCAAACTGGGAAGGTCCCTACGTGGTGAAAGAAGCGTTGCCCCGTAATTCATATCGTCTGATTAATGCAGACGGGGTAGAACTATCCGACCCCATTAATGCTCGACATTTGAAGAAATTCTATACCTAGAAAATCTCTATTCTATCTTTTGTATTCTTCAAAAATTCCCTTCAATAAATGATCAATTATTCTTTTATCGAAATATCTCTCTTCCCCAGAATATACTGGGGCATTCTTGTTATAAAGTTGCCTTTTATTCAAAACAACATGTGCGCAGGCAGGATCAAATAAATCTCTCATTTTGCATGCATGCGCATCCATTTACATCATTTTGCATTCATTTGCATTTGCCTGCATTCATTCGCATTCATATGCACCAAATTCATAAGTTTCCCATTCAGGATAAGGGATAAAATCCTGAGACCCTGGCAAGTCGTCCGAGCCATCGTCAATTGATAACCTTCTAAAAATCCAGTGCTCGTACTGGCAATCTTTTTAAAATCCAGTGCTCGTACTGATAACCTTTTTAAAAAAAAAAATCCAGTGCTCGTACTGGCAATCTTCCAAAGCCCAATGCTCGTACTGGCAAACCTTTTAAAATCCAGTGCTCGTACTGGTATTCTTCCCAAATCCGGTGCTCGTGATGATACTTTTCTAAAATCCAGTTCAAACTCTTTTGGTTTTCTTCCTAGTCAACGTTTCCAAACACAAAACATATTGGTCTAGTTTTCTTTCCTTCAAATGTCTTGAATTGGTCTAGAAGATCCGAGTTCTGACTCGAATTTTCTAACAAATCCAATTCAGAATTGGTCTAGAAAATCCGAGTTCCGACTCGAATTTTCTTCCAAATCCAATTCATCTAGTTTTCTTTCCTTTAAATGTCTTGAATTGGTCTAGAAGATCCGAGTTCCGACTCGAATTTTCTTTCAATTCCAATTCAGAATTGGTCTAAAAAATCTGAGTTTCGACTCGAATTTTCTTCCAAATCCAATTCATCTAGTTTTCTTTCCTTCAAATGTCTTGAATTGATCTAGAAGATCCGAGTTCCGACTCGAATTTTCTTCCAAATCCAATTCATCTAGTTTTCTTTCCTTCAAATGTATTGAATTGGTCTAGAAGATCCGAGTTTCGACTCGAATTTTCTTCCAAATCCAATTCATCTAGTTTTCTTTCCTTCAAATGTCTTGAATTGGTCTAGAAGATCCGAGTTCCGACTCGAATTTTCTTCCAAATCCAATTCATCTAGTTTTCTTTCCTTCAAAAGTCTTGAATTGGTCTAGAAGATCTGAGTTCCGACTCGAATTTTCTAACAAATCCAATTCTGAATTGGTGTAGAAAATCAGAGTTCCGACTCAAATTTTCTTTCAAATCCAATTCGCTTAGCTTTCCTTTAAAAGTTCAAACTTCTACTCAAACTTTCCTGCAAATTTGGCAATTGGTCTAGAAGATCCAAGTTCCGACTCGAATTCTCTTTCAAAATTCAATTCATCTAGTCTTTCCTTGAAGATTTGAATTCTGATTCAAGGCTTCCGACCGAACCCAGTTTTCCACTGGTCCGGTTAAATCCAATTTTTAAATTGGTTCTTTTATGAAATCCAACATCGTCTTGATTGCTTTACCAAATCTTGTGTTTGTATTGATGATCTTTCAAAATCTAGTGCTCGTACTGGTAACCTTTTAAAATCCAGTGCTCGTATTGGTAACCTTTTAAAATCCAGTGCTCGTACTGGTAGTCTTTTAAAATTCAGTGCTCGTACTGGTAATCTTTCAAAATCCAGTACTCGTACTGGTAGTCTTTTAAAAATCCAATGCTCGTACTGGTATCCTTCAAAAATCCACGGTTCGTACTGGTAATCCTTTAAAATTCAGTGCTCATACTGGTATTTCTATCAAAGTTCGGTCTTCATACTGGTCGCAACATAAATCTCATATTGGGGTTCAGACTCAATGTTAATCTTCAAACCTGCGAACCAAACAATCTGTATCAGACCCTTGGGTCGCTCCATTCTGTTAATCTGACATTCGGGTTGCCGATTTTGTCAGACCTCTAGTCATTCGTGTTGTCAAGCAGTTCTTTGAGTTATCAAAATCTATCAAAATCAATCGTCAAGTACTTCTCTTGCGAGGGACCCGTTTTCCAGGCAGAGTTCGAGGGAGCTCGTTTCTTTTTGCATGTCTTAATTGTTCGTTCGTCGAACCCCTTTTTCTAGGGAGAGTTTCAAGGGACTCGTGCTTCACGAACAGTTTGCAAAATAATCTTTATTGTCACGCAAGGAACCCTTTTTCCAGTGAGAGTTTCGACGGAAGCTCGTCCTCCTTGTAATCTTAAATGTCTTTTGTTAGGCCACACCCGTCATCGAGGACCCTTTTTTTAGGGAGAGTGTGATGGACTCGCTCCTCTATGATATCCTTCCAATCTTTGTTAGCGGCTCCCTTTCTATAAGAGAAGCCTAGAAATAGGGAGTTTTGACGAAAGCTTAATTTCTCTTCCAAAGTTCGTTTTGCAAACGCCTCCTCTTCAGGGAAGAGAGGAGTATCTTTTTATTACCCGTTCAGGTAAGGGTCAAGCTTGAGTCTCTCCTTTGGGGAAAGGAGAGGAGAATCTAGCCACGGATGTGTCATTTAGATCTCAAGTGATTTCTTTCACCAAGGATTCAAATAATATTTTGCCAATTTGTCATGAAAAATACTTGTTGATCTCAAAATCTTTATTGCATAAAATTGTACCTCGAAATACCTTCAGTATTACTTCCGAAAGGACAAAGCTTTCGCGAAAAAGGATTCAAAGTTCAAAATCTTTCTATTGACCAACCAAAAGGATGAAGAATAAATCCGCGATATGGCCAGCAAAGAAAATTCAATGTTGTTGCAAAGCCAAAAGTGATTGATATTGATCGCAGTTAATGGCATATTTTTAAAGATCATTCTTGGAAAATAAGCAGTCGAAATATCCTGGGTGATACAGAAAAATCCACTCAACCTTCATATCTCCTCAATCACCTAAGTTGTAATTAACTATCTGCAAAAGGGATCTCTCAATTGTCGTCAAGATGAAGACGAATTATGCGAGTCGACCCCCGGGGCCAAAGAATATTTGAATCATCTCCAAGATGACGGAGTTTGTGACGGATCCTTCCAGTGAAAGTCCAGATCACCGTCGAGATGAAGGCGAGTGTGATGGACCTACCGACAAACCCTAAAAGATATTTAAATTCTGCTATCATCAAGAGATTCCCAACCAATGAGCCAATAATCATCAAGATAATCTCTGAGAGAAAAGAAGGATCAGAACATCTCTGAGATGAAGGAGTTTGTGACGTACCCTTCCCAAAAAGATAGAAAAGTCAGGACATCTCCAAAATGAAGGATGATGTAATTCCTATAAAATCTAAGAGAGCTCCAATTCTGTCAAAAAGACAGTGCAGAAAGATCATCATGAGAAAAGAATCCCAGGATATCAGACTGTCGAATCTATCAAGAATCTTCTTTAATTTTATGAAATTCTTTTATCAATATCCTTTCACCAATAGCTCTCGCAATATCAATAATATATTCTTTTTCGCCCATATCAAGGAAATTTATAGCTTCCTTGAGAGAAAGTCAAAGGCAATGATATTTGAATTCGAATCTTGATTCTACGAAGTTAAGCCCAGTCGGAGGTAATACTTCAGGTAGACAAGAGGGAATATTTTTCATATATATACTTATCATTCTTAAATTAACCACAATTTTTATCTTATTGGCAATCTTTTCAAGTTATCCCGACATGAAGTGAGAGCTTGATGTCTATTTTGATGTATCCAGGCATTGTTGTTATCCCTTTTAGGATCAGATGATGGGAGTCATCCAAGATCCTTCCCTTCTTGTTTTAATTTGAGCGCCTGGGCTCTCAAATTAGCACACTTCCCTGTGTTCCCCACTGTCCCACCATAGGCAGTCCTCGTTTAGGGTAGGGGTTAAACCTGAATTTTTCTGCAAAAGGTCATCTGTCTTAAAAGCCATACAGTCTTAACAATGAGACGCCCAAGATCAATCCCTTTTAAAGCTTTAGGGAAACCCCCTTTCTTCCTTTTGCAAACCCCTCTCGGATTTGTTGTGCAAAATTCGAAGGTCTCATAATGGTTTCTTCATTCGAGGACTCCGTTTATCATCCCCTTTCAGGTTAAGGGTCAAGCCTGAACCTCGTTTTTCCACAAGGTATCGTCCCCTTTCAGGTTAAGGGTTAAGGCTGAGCCTCGTTTTTCCACGAGGTATCATCCCCTTTCAGGTTAAGAGTTAAGCCTGAGCCTCGTTTTTCCACGAGGTATCGTCCCCTTTCAGGTTAAGATTCAAGCCTGAACCTCATTTTTCCACGAGGTATCGTCCCCTTTCAGGTTAAGGGTCAAGCCTGAACCTCGTTCTTCCACGAGGTATCATCCCCTTTCAGGTTAAGGGTCAAGCCTGAACCTCATTTTTCCACGAGGTATCGTCCCCTTTCAGGATAAGGGTTGAGCCTGAACCTCGTTTTTCCACGAGGTATCATCCCCTTTCAGGTTAAGGGTCAAGCTTGAACCTCGTTTTTCCACAAGGTATCATCCCCTTTCAAGTTAAGGGTCAAGCCTGAACCTCGTTTTTCCATGAGGTATCGTCCCCTTTCAGGTTAAGGGTCAAGCCTGAGCCTCGATTTTCTACGAGGTATCGTCCCCGATCAGGTCAAGGGGTAAAACCTGAGCCTCATTCTGATGAGGTATTTTATTTGTCATCCCATCCAGGTTAAGGGCTAAGCCTAAGCCTCATTTCGATGAGGTGAATCTTATTCTTTATTCTTTATGCTATATCTACAACCATCATTTGAACTAATTCTTTCATACCCAGTCAAATTTATCTAACTGGGGCATTTTTATAGTCTGAATTTAGTGTGTTTTTCTTTGCCACTAAGCTCGGCCTCTAACCGGCTTAGCAGCAAAGAGGGGCATCTGTAAACACCCCAAATTTTCCTCCTCATTTAGTATTCATCCATTTCATGTGTCATTGCTTATCATTGCATGAATTCAGCATATCATTTCATTGCATTGCATAGCATTACATTGCATGTCATTACATCTCATTTTCGAGATCTAGCACTCCTGTTTTCAAAATATTTAATCCAGATTTTAGTTTTAAAACTTTTCTTTCGAAATCAATTTCAAAACATGGGTTTTTAATCAACATTATGTCATTTGCCAAACCCCAGGACCTTATATTTTGAAATATTTTCTCAGAAAACAATCTGGATTCATTTCAAACTCAATTTCAATTGATTTTAATTCTCAGATGAGGCCCATTTAGGTGGTGTCGCTTCTGGATTCTTTCATTTATTAAAAATCTCAAAAATTTTAGAGACCTACTTGGATCAGGAGTCTGTATTTTCATCAGTTTGAATCTTTTTGAACCTTTTTAAAACATCATTATGATTTTGAACCAGTTATAGTACTATCCCTTGTTCATTTCCTGCATTTTGGCCAAAATCTTAGAGTCCTAGTTGGATCAGGACTCTTTTTCCAGAGTCCTAGTCGGATCAAAACTCTAATTTTCACTACCTTTTTACTTGTTTTTGAGGAGAACCTTTCAAAATCTCCTGTTTTGGCCAAAATTTCAGAGTCCTAGTTGGATCAGGACTCTTCTTCAAACAGTCCAGTCGGATCAGGACACTTCTTCAGAGTTTCAGTTGGATTGGGACTCTAATCTTTTACAACTATTTTATCCATTTTCAATCAAATCTTTCAAAATCTTTCAAAATGAGTCAGAAACTCAGAGTTTCAGTCAAAGCAGGACTCTGTTCAGAGAGTCCTAGTTGGATCGGGACTCTGATCCTGATTTCAATTTTGAGAGAATCTTTCAGAAATCTTTCAATCTACCAAAACTATTACACTTTTATCAAAGAATTTCAAAATTCTGAGGTTTTATCTCAGAGTCCTGATCAAATCAGGACTCTACCCTAGAGTCCTGATCGAAGTAGGACTCTATCCAAAATTGATTTTTATACTTCATTTTCATTGGTTTTCAAAAGCTTTAACCAAATTTCATCATTTGCTAATCAGAAAACCAAAATTCTTAGAGTTCTGATCGAATCAGGACTCTTTTTTAGAGTCCTAATCAGATCAGGACTCTGAACCAAAACTTCAATTTTATCCTGTTTTTAACTGTTTTTCAAAAATTCTCTCATTTGTTTTCTCAGAAAATCCAAAAATCTGAGAGTCCTAGTTCAATTAGGACTCTGTCCCCAGAGTCTCAGTTGAATCAGAACTCTATTTTATTCCAATATTTGTTATTGTTTTCACTGCTTTCACAAGTTCTTTCATCCGTTTTTCAGAAAAATACCAAAAAATCTAGAGTTTCAGTCCGATCAGAATTCTGTCCTAGAGTCCTAGTCCAGTCAGGAGTCTGTTTTGAAGTCTGTTTTATTCCATTTTCATTTGTTTTTCAAAAATTAGGTCATTTTGTAAAGTCCAGTTAATTCAGGACTCTATTTCAGAGTCCTGATTGAGTTAGGAGTCTAACCCTGACAATATTTTCTGACTTATTTCATCATTTTCGATTAAATCTTTTCAGAAACTCCTTCATTTGGCTTTTAAAAACCAAAATCACAGAGTTATAAAAATCTAGGACTCTAACCCGGAGTTCCAGTTCGCTTCAGACTCTACTTTCAAAACTTTGAATTACAACTATTGATTTTAACCCCTTTTCAAAGCCATTTTCATTATTTATTTCAAAATTTCAAAACTCTGATGTGGGGTCCACTCAGTTGGTGCCATATCCAGAGGAGTCCTGACCCAGTTAGGACCCTATGCCATTTCAAAAATTTTAATTTCAAGGTTTACTTTTGAAAATCTCTTGAAAACTTTCTCAATTTCAAGTTTTAAAATCGCTTTTTGAAAAACCCAAGTAGGGCCCACTCGGGGTGGCGCCATATTCGAGTAAGTCAGGGCTAGACTAGGGTTAGTCAGTGTCTTGGTTAGTGTTATAGGTTTAGAGGAGTCAAAATCAATTTTAAAAATCCATTTTATTTAAGTTTTAAATCATTGGTTTTTAAAGGTTTTAAATTCAGGTTTTAAAAACCAAATGTGGGTCCATACTAGGTGGTGCCACATTTGGACTTTCTAGGGTTTAATTAGGTTTTAATTAAGGATTAATTAGAGTCAAATTAGGATAGAATTCTTCAAAAAAATCGTCCTCCCCATGTGGTTTATCAAAAACAATTAAAAAGAGTCCAAAAAAATCAAAACTCTTCCTAAACAAATCAAAAAAAAAAAAGTCTATAAATAGGGGTCCTAAAGGGGGTCAAAGGAAGCTTTTTTCTCTCTCAAATTTTCGTGGCTTATCTCTCCTCTTCAGCACCTCCACCTTTCTCCATTTCAGATGCAGCCCCAAGGTGAGTTATTTAATAATATTTTATTATTTGTTTATTAGTTTTTTATGATTTTTCAATAGATTTCACCATGGAAACTCTTGTGTTCATGGACTTAACCATGGATTTCATCCAAGAACCCAAAAATCAATTCAAGACGATGATCTAACTCTATTCCATATTGTTTTTCATGATTCTAATCCATTAGAATCATTTATTACATTATTTTTTATATTCTTAACCAATAAAACATGTGATTTACCCTTTTAATGGGTTAAATCCATGCTTTTAAAGGTAACATCAAATTACAGCCATTGATTCCCTGTATTTAATTAATTTATTTATTTATCCATGTTTATTACACGTTTTCCAGCATAGAAATAATTTTTATTTTACTATTTTAGTGTTTATTTTATTGTTTTTCATTAGTTAATGCATGTTTTCTCAAGTTTCTTAAATTTCTGTGTGTTTTTAGTTTAGAACAGAAAAGAGCATGCCGTTTCGGATTGAAATATTTACTTTTAATTGCTTATTTTTTTATATGTAATACATGAATATGTAAATGAACTACTGTAAAAAAATCCGAGTTTTTGGAATTCGAGAACTCTGTCAGAAAAATCAGACATCAAATCGGGTTTTTAAAGCTTTAAAATCGTTGTTAAAATCAGGAAGGTAATTTGCTGTGATGATATTTTTCTCATCTTATATCCAATTTGAAATCTGTAAAATGCCATGGATTCATAATGATTAGATATATCTACTGCGAAATTTTGAGATTTTTTGATATCTGTTTAGTATTTTTCCTCTGACAGAAAGTGTGATTTTAAATTTAAAACTCGTTAGGGTTTACCAAAACCTTAATCAGACTTGTGTTGTTCATAAATCCCAAACCACAGATCTGATTCATGATCTGTAAAAATTGAGTATTATTATTTTTTTGTCTACTGTTCACTTCTAAAATTTCAGAGATTTTTGATTAAGTTTTCTATTTATGTCTGTATTTTCAATCTGAAGTAGCTGTTTTAACCCCTGTTAGATTTGTTATATTTTAGTTCAGATTGCCAGATAGGTTTCTCCCTAACCGGAGATGCTTTTTCCGATCTGTAAATTGAGAAATCTTTGTTTTTTATTCTAGTTTATCTATGTAAAAATTCATAAGTTATCATGGAAGATTGACCCCTGATTCGGGTCCTAGACTGAAACTGGTTGGTGAACTAGGTCAAAAATAGTATATTTTAAGGACTTAATGCAATTTTCGGATTAAAATAATGTCAACAAATTATTTTTGCAATTTCAGGCTGATTTTAGGGTTATAACAAGTGCAGGTACCAATTTTTATGAGTTTTGGAATTCGTTTGATGCCTGAATTAATAAAATTGCAAAACAGGATACCTGAAAGATCCAAAAACACTGATAAAATCACAATTTTGGTGATATTTCTTGATTTTTGTGCATAAGTGTGTAGTTTTAGGGTTTTTTCATGTTTAGAATCATATTAAGATGTTTCATGTTTGATTTTATGCTTATTTCAATCATAAATCTCAAATGTTTATCAAAATCTATTTCAGAAAACCCTGATTTCAAGGCCATAGTCTTGCTATCAGGGGCAATTTGGTCTTTTGACCTCAATTTCGAAATTCTAAACCCTAATTTTCTCATTTTAATCATGTCATATCATATTTGAGTTAATTTATCATTATTTGTATTTCAAAACTTGCATTTTACACAATATCTTTCTGAAAACCTTGATTTCAAGGCCATAGTCTTCCTATCAGGGGTATTTTGGTTATTTTGATCCCCAGTTTTGAAATTTCATATCTTATCTTCCTTATTTATTCAATCTTATTTCATATTTCATCATTTTGATTTAAGGGAATCATGGCAAAAAGGCTTATATCTAGTAAAATCCAGTAATTTCCAGATATTGCTGGATAAATCTAGAAAAGCCAACATATTTTCACTAACAAGTTTTCTAGTTTTGCAGGAACATTGAAGACTTTATTTTCCTTTATTTCTTGTATTTAAATTTCAATAGTGATGTAATTTGTAATTAAACTTTGGAATAAGAATTTACATTTCCTGCATAGATTAGGATTTGCATTGCATATAGTTTAAACTTTGATATATAACTGCTATGTATGCCAATTCATGCACATTTTATAAATTCACCATGGTCTACACGAATGGCACGTGCACTAGCTCTTATGGAGTTGACAAACTTGGTGGAATTTGTATTTATGGCCATAGTCAGAATACAAATGATACCTAGATTTGTAATCTTCGTATTAGACACATTTGGCCTACACTCTTAGGCTAACTTCAAAATGCACTGGATTTCTCAAAAATACAATAAGATTTTCTCAATTCCTCAAAATCAAGTGTTTCAAATCCATATTCATTCAATTCATGCATTTACAAATTTCAATTTCAATTCAGAGAAATCAGTTTTCTCAAATTTTTCTAAGTCTTATTGAAAAATCGATTTTCTCAAAATATGGATTTGCCAATGATATTTCAAGTATTTCCCAAGTTCCAAATTCGATTTTTCTAAGTTATATTTTCAATTTCAAAGTTCTAATTCAAAGAAATCAAGATTTCCAAAGTTATTTCACATTTCTCAAAATCGATTTTCATAAAACCTCTAGATTCTTCAGAAATCGATTTTCACTTTCTCAGATACAATATCTTAACCATGATTCACGATTTTCCAAGTGTTATATTTTCCAAGAATCTCCAAATATTTTCCAATCTTTGAAGCAAACATCATGTTTTTAAATATGCATTTTTCTGAAAATTCAAAGCACATGTCTGATTCTTTGTGCATTTAGGAATTAGAATATAGTTTAGACAAGTTGCACAAAGCAAAGCAGTAGATTGATCCTTAGTTCAATTACCCCTGGTAAAGGCGCCAGGAACGGTTGAACCTCGTACCGACAGGCGAGTCCCATTCTTCAGAATTATCCCGCATTTTAAAACGGAGGTGAGTTATTTTCAAAAACTTTTTCAAAGGTCAGTTTGACTCGCAAAAGTAAAAATTTTGCGATGATAACAGGTTTGGCGACCGTGATGGGTCTTGTCTTCGCCTGATCAGTTGTGTGCTTGACTTAGTTCAAATTGTCAAAATCATGTTCCATGGAATGTCAGCTTTTATTTCATAATATCATGTGAACCTAGGAGCCTAGACTTGAACCCAGCTGACATGAATTGCATGTAAACTAGGCATGGTTTGGTAGGACTATATTGAGGAGAATTATTCATGCTCACATAGACCTAGGTCTAATACAACACTCCTCAATCTAGGAATTGTATGAAAACAATGTTTGCTTCTTCAAAAAATTTAAAATCTCTATCTCTTTAGGTTTTAGAGCCTTCTGATTTGCTTGCATGTGATCATGTTTTCAAAAATCACCCAACCTATATTGTCCCGCTCTTCACATTGCTGGGCTCTCTTCCAGAACCATAGTTCGGGACAGAGCCTCACAACTGGGCCACTTATTTGGGTGAAAACCCCCCTGCCACGTACCAAGGGCCATAGTCCAACGTATATCGGCAGGTGCTCAAGGATGTTGGAAAACTTGAACCTAGAACCGAAGAATTTGATTTTATGCCACGTACATCGAGCCTTGGCTAGAGTATATAGGCATAGCATGATTGGACACAGATGATCTGAACCTTAGAGTTAGGATTAAGGTCCTACAACTATTTCAAAAATTTGTGCATCTAGAGTCAGCTTTTAGGGAATGTTGTATGTGCATACTTGTTTGTGCAAGATGTAATTGAATAGTCATTTCCTTTTTATTTTCCATATTTTCCCAATTTTCTAAAATATTGGACGATTTTCAAAAATCCCCAATTTTTCCATCCATTTCCATATACTATCTAAAAATTCTTGTTTTACTCAAACCCTGGACTATTTTCAAATTCTCCTTTATTTTCTTCAAAACTCCAGGTGATTTCCATTCTTTCGTTCTTCTGGATCTCGAATTTCCTACTTCATTTTATCCTGCCTGCATTTTATTCAAAATCCTCTTATTTCCCCAAGTCTTCCATGTTTTTCAGTCTACTCTGATGGCATCCAGTCAACTTGATTCAGTCTTACATGAGGGTCACATCTCCTATGAGGTGAGACAAGGTCATTTTGAACATCGAGTCCTCAACACCGGATCCTTCATTCCCTGGTGGTATTATTCATGGCTCAAGAACTTCTCTCGTATGTTTCCGGACCATTTGGATGAGTGTGGATTGGAACTAGCACCCACAGTGGGAAAGTAGATAGTCAATGACAATTTGATCCATGCACTAGCATAACGGTGGAATCCGAACACTTCTACTTTTTGGTTCCCATGGGGCGAGATGACAGTGCTGATTGATGAATTTTCAGAAATTATGGAATTACCTGAGTCAGCTGGTCAGCCTGGAGATCCATTGGAGAAGCAGTTTTTGATCAATGTCAAGGGTCTGGACCCCCGAGAGGCTTTAGCTTGCATGACAGGACGTAAGTCTTGGTCTTTAATCGAAGAAGATGGAAATGAATATGTGAGCCTGCTCAAAATCTATAAAGAGTATGGGACATTTGTGGAAGTCAGTTCCTTATCTCGAACAGCTCGAGAAAGAATTCAGCATGTGATGGTTCTGTGCACGGTGGGATTAGCTTTCTTTCTCGATGGACGAAATTATACGGATATCAGAATAGTTCAACTTCTAGGGCGATGGGGAAGTCGACAGACCAGCCGCCTCTCTATAGCCATGGCCGCACTCGCCTTTCTGTACCAAGGGTGACCCGCTTTACACTTGGAGAATCGATTCTAGTCGAAGGGTGCACTTATGCATTGCAATCCTGGTTCCTCCGGCATGTGCCAGCCTGAGCCAGTTCATTCAGATATAACGGTGAAAAGCTTCTGCCAATTGCGCTCTACCGGTTCTTGATCGATAACCTTCAGAAGGAAGAAGTCGTATAGGACTACTTTGATCATCAGAAATCACCACCCGGATACACATACGCTTATGGCAAGCGGTTCAGGCTACTTGGCCCCTTCTTCTGCACCTACTACCATCCAGAGCGGTGTGTCAGGCAGTTCTCTCAGAGACAGAAGCATGTAGAGATTCGTCCACTATCAGGGGTCTTGCCAGAGTTTGATCTCACATCATATCAGTGGTCCAGTGCATACCATTCTGCCAGACATGGCTGGGATTCCTTTGTTACTCTTACTATTTTTCCTGGTCCTTGAGTGTCCTCTGATTATCAGGAGTGGTGGAAAATTGTCTCTCTGCCTCCCCTTTGTCAAGTGTATTATTAAATTATATTTTCAATAAAATTCCTTTAATCTTCAATTCATCTTGGTTTGACGACCTCGCCTAGGTAACAAGGCATATTTTTAGTTGTTTTTTCTTTTGCAAAGAATGGCAACGCAATTGTGGTAATCCCAGCGATGACTCAATCCCTAGTAATGGGATACTCTTTCAATTGTCTACCAAAATTCTCAACAAATATTTTCCTCCAACCCAATTTCTTTCAAAAGCCTAATCATCAAATCTACCTTGTAGAGAGCACCCGTGACATTTAGAAGAATATTTGTGATATTCCATGGTTCATACAAGGTCCGGAAAGAAAACCACATCAGTTGAAGGGATCGCGTACCCAACAACTTCAGAAGAAGAAATGGACTCACCTCGATCAATCCAAAATCAGAATCAGCAAGAGGATAATGGCATCAATCTCCAAATGTATGTCATGTTCGAAGAGATGATGACCAAAATGCTGGCAGAACAAGCCGAAGCTAGTATAGAAAAGATCCAGGTCAAGCAGAAGGCAAAAAGCCAGGCACCACACCTGAAGACATGGCTCAGATCGTTAATCAGGCCATGACCAATGCTCCCATAACCTTCTCAGATGAGGATCTGCCAAAACCTCACGCATTTCATAACAATACCCTATACATTGTAGTGCGAACCCGGGGAATGATTGTACCCCATGTGCTTGTAGATGGAGGCAGTAGCCTCAACATTTGTCCTGAAATGACTGCCAAGGCTCTGGGTATAAAAGAAGAAGAGTATACACCGGATCCGATCACCATTTATGGGTTCGATAATCATGGACAGACAGCAAAGGGAAAGATCTTCTTGGAAATATTTATCAACTACTTTGTTCATACAGTGCTTTTCCATGTCGTTAACGTGCCGCCAATGTATAATATTCTGCTGGGAAGAACATGGATTCATAATACCAATGATGTACCATCCACTCTGCATCAGTGCATCAAATGGTCTAAAGGTGGCATGATAACTACTGTTTTGGGTGAAGATCCTGAAGAAAGGCTACCTCAGCCTATGATCCCTAGGCCAACTTATACTGCTGATATCCCCAGCATTAGGGAAAGTGAAGAGGTTGTTCTCAGTGAAAGCCTTGAAATGCTAAAGTTAGAAGCAGCATCAGAGACAAACCACACAGCAGCGGAGGTCCAATGGCAAGGACCACATTTCTTTAAGATCGGAGGTCGTCTCGATTACAGTACTTTCAAGGACCATCCTCTTTTCCCGCAATTTGTTAGAACCAAGAAAGGGTTTGACCTATTACTGAAGCATGGTTATCATCCTTTCAAAGGATTGGGCAAGAATGGAGATGGCCGACTAGATCCAGTGGTCCCTGATCATCATCCGCGCAGGGCAGGATTGGGATTCATGCGCAAAAGATCTCACAAAAATATTGTCTTCATTAAAGGGATCCATTAAAAATTTTCTACCATCTGTATTTTCTATTTCATTCATTTGATTTCTGCAGTTCGTAGGAACAATGTCCCATTTCAGTTCATTTTAAATGTCTTCATTTCATTTCAAGTCTTCAATAAAGTTATCAATTTTCTCGTTTATCTGGATGTCATCTTTCTCTTATTCCTCTGCAATCTGTCTTCAAAATTCATTATTCTTATCTTTTTTATTCTCATGCAATTTATGTCATAGTGAATAAACTTTTTCTAAAAGCTATTCATTTTCAAAAATTTCAGAATGTCTTCTCAACCGATAAAAAGATTAGTCATCAATCCTTCAATCCTATCGAAACCGGCAAAGATACATCGGGTCCGGGTAAGAGCAGAGGATAGTAAGGTCACAAAGCAGTCAGAAGAAATGGCAGAATTTGATTCGTCGCTTACAGAGTTGCCATAATTTGCAGCGATTCAGAAACAAGATGAACCATTGACCCTAGTCCAGGATCCGACTGAGGACATCAATATTGGTTCAGAAGATAGTCCGAAAATTCTCAAGATCGGCACCAGCCTAAGTACAGATGAGAAGGAAAGGCTCATCGACTTTCTCAAGCAGTACCAAGAAGTATTCGCATAGACTTATGAAGATATGTTAGGTTTAGATCCTAAATTGGTGGAACATCGACTCGTTCTGAAGCCTGATGCGAAACCTGTTAAGCAGAAGTTAAGAAAAATGGATCCTCGAATCGAGCAACAGGTCAAGGAAGGACTGGAGGACTTGCTTAAAGCAGGATTCATTCGAGCAATAGATTATCCGGACTGGTTGGCGAATATCGTTATAGTTCCCAAGAAAAATGGCAAAGTGCGAATTTGTATTGACTTTCGCGATCTCAATAAAGCTACTCCGAAGGATGACTATCCACTCCCAAATATTATCTCCTAGTTGATAGCACGGCTGGGCATGCCATGTTCTCCTTCATGGACGGATACTCCGGATATAATCAGATCAAGTTGGCCGCTCGTGACCAATCCAAAACATCCTTCACTACGCCATGGGGCACTTTCTGTTATACAGTCATGCCGTTTGGGCTCAAGAATGCTGGGGCAACCTATCAGCGTGCAATGACTGTCATTTTTCATGATCAGATGCACAAGACTATGGATGCATACGTTGATGACATCCTGGTCAAATCCAAAGAAGAAGAAGATCATATTGATGCTTTAAGTCAAGTCTTCAAGTGACTCATTATTTACAAAATGAGACTCAATCCTCAGAAATGTGTCTTCGGGGTTGAATCAGGCAAATTGCTAGGTTCTTGGTCAGCAAAAAGGGGATAGAAATGGATCTCGCTAAAGCAAAGGCCATCATTGACATGCCACCTCCAACTACTCTTAAGGAACTGCGTAGTCTTCAAAGACGTATGCAATCAATTCGGAGATTCATATCCAACCTTGCCATGAGATGTGAACCTTTCAATCATTTACTTAGAAAAAGAAGCCTTGGTACCAAGATATTAAAAACTTTATTGAAACTGGTGAGCTTCCACCAGAACTATCAAAGAAGGAGCAAAAAGCAATCCAGCATATGTCCGCCCGCTATTTTATCCTTGCCAATGTTCTTTATCGTCGTGGGTTCAGTTCTGAGTATTCAAGGTGCTTAGACGAAGAAGAAGCCAAAGAAATCGTGCGAGAAGCACATGAAGGTATTTGTGGTGGTCATGTCGGCTACCAAACCCTTGTTAAACAAATCTTCGGGCAGGATACTATTGGAGAACCATGCAGCAAGACTGCTATCGTTTTGTGAAGAAGTGCGTTCAGTGTCAGATGCACGCACCTTCCATTCATGCGTCACCCACGTACTTGCAATCAGTCGTGTCTCCATGGCCATTTTCTATGTGAGCCTTCGACGTCGTAGGACCCATCACTCCTTCAGCTTCCAATGGTCATAAATATTTCCTTGCCGCAACAAAGTATTTCACCAAATGGGTTGAAGTCGTCACTCTGCGTACAGTGGAAGGTCGACATGTAGTCTCGTTCATTCATAAGAACATTCTTTGTCATTTTGGTATACCGCACGACATCGTATCAGATAATGGTACTCATTTTAAGAATGAGAGAATGAAGATCTTTTGTTCAAAATTCAGAATTCATCATCATTTTTCAGCTCCTTATTATCCACAAGGAAATGGTCAGGTAGAAGCAACCAACAAAAGTTTGATTCGCATCTTGGAAAGAACCGTTGAGACGGGTCGTGATTAGCACGAGAAAATCCATGATGCACTTTGGGCATATCGAACACCATTCGAACCCCAACCAATGCGACTCCTTCAGAACTTGTTTATGGGACTGAGGTGGTGTTACCTCTTCATGTTCAAAAAAGCCCGCCCTTAAGTTTGCATCTCTTTTAGAGCTACCACTCGATTAGTATCAGCAACAGAGATTGGTACAGTTGGATTTACTCGATGAGAAAAGACTCAAAGCAGTAGAGCACGCTCAGTCTTATCGTTAGAGGATAGCAAGGCAATATGCCAAGTCAGTCATCAAAAGGAGATTCCAAGTTAATGACTTGGTCCTTAGATCAACGGCTCATCTCAAGCATTGTCCACGTGGAAAATGGTCACCAAACTGGGAAGGTCCCTACGTGGTGAAAGAAGCGTTGCCCCGTAATTCATATCGTCTGATTAATGCAGACGGGGTAGAACTATTCGACCCCATTAATGCTCGACATTTGAAGAAATTCTATACCTAGAAAATCTCTATTCTATCTTTTGTATTCTTCAAAAATTCCCTTCAATAAATGATCAATTATTCTTTTATCGAAATATCTCTCTTCCCCAGAATATACTGGGGCATTCTTGTTATAAAGTTGCCTTTTATTCAAAACAACCTGTGTGTAGGCAGGATCAAATAAATCTCTCATTTTGCATGCATGCGCATCCATTTACATTATTTTGCATTCATTTGCATTTGCCTGCATTCATTCGCATTCATATGCACCAAATTCATAAGTTTCTCATTCAGGATAAGGGATAAAATCCTGAGACCCTGGCAAGTCGTCCGAGCCATCATCAATTGATAACCTTCTAAAAATCCAGTGCTCGTACTGGCAATCTTTTTAAAATCCAGTGCTCGTACTGATAACCTTTTTTAAAAAAAATCCAGTGCTCGTACTGGCAATCTTCCAAAGCCCAATGCTCGTACTGGCAAACCTTTTAAAATCCAGTGCTCGTACTAGTATTCTTCCCAAATCCGGTGCTCGTGCTGATACTTTTCTAAAATCCTGTTGAACTCTTTTAGTTTTCTTCCTAGTCAACGTTTCCAAACGCAAAACATATTGGTCTAGTTTTCTTTCCTTCAAATGTCTTGAATTGGTCTAGAAGATCCGAGTTCCGACTCAAATTTTCTTCCAAATCCAATTCAGAATTGGTCTAGAAAATCCGAGTTCCGACTCGAATTTTCTTCCAAATCCAATTCATCTAGTTTTCTTTCCTTTAAATGTCTTGAATTGGTCTAGAAGATCAGAGTTTCGACTCAAATTTTCTTTCAAATCCAATTCAGAATTGGTCTAGAAAATCCGAGTTCCGACTCGAATTTTCTTCCAAATCCAATTCATTTAGTTTTCTTTCCTTCAAATGTCTTGAATTGGTCTAGAAGATCCGAGTTCCGACTCGAATTTTCTTCCAAATCCAATTCATCTAGTTTTCTTTCCTTCAAATGTCTTGAATTGGTCTAGAAGATCCGAGTTCCGACTCGAATTTTCTTTCAAATCCAATTTAGAATTGGTCTAGAAAATCAGAGTTCTGACTCGAATTTTCTTTCAAATCCAATTTGCTTAGCATTCCTTTAAAAGTTCGAACTTCTACTCAAACTTTCCTGCAAATTTGGCATATGGTCTAGAAGATCTGAGTTCTGACTCGAATTCTCTTTCAAAATTCAATTTATCTAGTCTTTCCTTGAAGATTTGAATTCTGATTCAAAGCTTCCGACCGAGCCCAGTTTTCCACTGGTCCGGTTAAATCCAATTTTCAAATTGGTTCTTTTATGAAATCCAACATCGTCTTGATTGCTTTACCAAATCTTGTGTTTGTATGGATGATCTTTCAAAATCCAGTGCTCGTACTGGTAACCTTTTGAAATCCAGTGCTCGTACTGGTAGTCTTTTAAAATTCAATGCTCGTACTGGTAATCTTTCAAAATCCAGTACTCGTACTGGTAGTCTTTTAAAAATCCAATGCTCGTACTGGTATCCTTCAAAAATCCAGAGTTTGTAGTGGTAATCCTTTAAAATTCAGTGCCCATACTGGTATTTCTATCAAAGTTCGGTCTTCATACTGGTCGCAACATAAATCTCATATTGGGGTTCAGACTCAATGTTAATCTTCAAACCTGCGAACCAAACAATCTGTATCAGACCCTTGGGTCGTTCCATTCTGTTAATCTGACATTTGGGTTGCCGATTTTGTCAGATCTCTAGTCATTCGTGTTGTCAAGGAGTTCTTTGAGTTATCAAAATCTATCAAAATCAATCGTCAAGTACTTCTCTTGCGAGGGACCCGTTTTCCAGGCAGAGTTCGAGGGAGCTCGTTTCTTTTCGCATGTCTTTATTGTTCGTTCGTTCAACCCCTTTTTCTAGGGAGAGTTTGAAGGGACTCGTGCTTCACGAATAGTTTGCAAAATAATCTTTATTGTCACGCAAGGAACCCTTTTTCCAGTGAGAGTTTCGACGGAAGCTCATCCTCGTAATCTTAAATGTCTTTTGTTAGGCCACCCCCGTCATCAAGGACCCTTTTTCCAGGGAGAGTGTGATGGACTCGCTCCTCTATGATATCCTTCCAATCTTTGTTAGCGGCCCCCTTTCTATAAGAGAAGCCTAGAAATAGAGAGTTTTGACGAAAGCTTAATTTATCTTCGAAAGTTTGTTTTGCAAACGCCTCCTCTTCAGGGAAGAGAGGAGTATCTTTTTATTACCCGTTCAGGTAAGGGTCAAGTCTGAGTCTCTCCTTTGGGGAAAGGAGAGGAGAATCTAGCCACGGATGTGTCATTTAGATCTCAAGTGATTTTTTTCACCAAGGATTCCAAGAATATTTTGCCAATTTGTCATGAAAAATAGTTGTTGATCTCAAAATCTTTATTGCATAAAATTGTACCTCGAAATACCTTCGGTATTACTTCCGAAAGGACAAAGCTTTCACGAAAAAGGATTCAAAGTTCAAAATCTTTCTATTGACCAACCAAGAGGATGAAGAATAAATCCGCGATATGGCCAGCAAAGAAAATTCAATGTTGTTGCAAAGCCAGAAGTGATTGATATTGATCGCAGTTAATGGCATATTTTTAAAGATCATTCTTGGAAAATAAGCAGTCAAAATATCCTGGGTGATACAGAAAAATCCACTCAACCTTCATATCTCCTCAATCATCTAAGCTGCAATTAACTATCTGCAAAAGGAATCTCTCAATTGTCGTCATGATGAAGACGAATTATGCGAGTCGATCCCCGGGGCCAAAGAAGATTTGGATCATCTCCAAGATGATGGAGTTTGTGACGGATCCTTCCAGGGAAAGTCCAGATCACCGTCGAGATGAAGGCGAGTGTGATGGACCTACCGACAAACCCTAAAAGATATTTAATTTCTGCTATCATCAAGAGATTCCCAACCAATGAGCCAATAATCATCAAGATAATCCCTGAGAGAAAAGAAGGATCGGAACATCTTTGAGATGAAGGAGTTTGTGACGTACCCTTTCCAAAAAGAGAGAAAAGTTAGGACATCTCCAAAATGAAGGATGATGTAATTCCCGAAAAATCCAAGAGAGCTCCAATTCTATCAAAAAGAGAGTGCAGAAAGATCATCATGAGAAAAGAATCCCAGGATACTAGACTGCCGAATCTATCAAGAATCTTCTTTAATTTTGTGAAATTCTTTTATCAATATCCTTTCACCAGTAGCTTTCGCAATATCAAGAATATATTCTTTTCCACCCATATCAAGGAAATTGATAGCTTCCTAGAGAGAAAGTCAAAGGCAATGATATTTGAATTCAAATCTTGATTCTACGGAGTTAAGCCCAGTCGGAGGTAATACTTCAGGTAGACAAGAGGAAATATTTTTCATATATATGCTTATCATTCTTAAATTAACCACAATTTTTATCTTATTGGCAATCTTTTCAAGTTATCCCGACACGAAGTGAGAGCTTGATGTCTATTTTGATATATCCAGGCGTTGTTGTTATCCCTTTTAGGATCGGATGATGGGAGTCATCCAAGATCCTTCTGTAAACACCCCAAATTTTCACTCACCTTCTTGACATCGCCCTTAATCATCATATTTCAGTTCTTCAGATGTAATGAAGGGCAAAATGGTCATTTTCCAAGATTGAAGCTTGCAGAAAGTCCTAAATTTCATTCTTGAGCCTCAAAATTTCTATATTTAGGTTCAGAGACATCTTCAAATTGCAAAATTTCAAAATCCTTTTTCTGGACAAAAAGCTAGAATTTCCAAGTTCGAACTCAGAGTGACATTTCATAGAACATGTCTTTATATAGCATTACATCATTTCACTGCACAACATGTCATTTTGAGATCCAGAACTCTTGATTTTCAAAATTGTCAATCCAGATTTGATTTTTAAACTTTTCAAAATTGATGTTTAAAACCCTAGGTTTTCAAAATTGCCAATCTTTCCCATTTTACCCCTAAGACTTTGAATTAAAAAAATTTTCTCAAGAAAAACAATTTGGATATTTGGATATTGATTTTAAAGATTTTATCTCAAAACTTTTTGCAAAAAGGATTTTAAATCTCTTTACAATTTTTTTTACATTTACTTTATCCATATTTTGCTCTGAAAAACCAATTTTTCCAAATTCTTGAAAATAAACAAAGTTTTATCTCGTGTTATAAAAATTTCCAAAAAAAAGAAGAAGTTTATTTCTTCTGTCTTTATTTTCAAATAAATGGAGCAGGATTCACCCGGAGATCGCACCAATTTGCAAATTTTCTTTTTAATTTCTCAATATTATTTATTTTTAGTTAGTGGGCCCACACACATGTGGCACCCCAATTGAAAATAAAAGAGTTGCCAACACAAAATAAAGTTTTATTTTCAAAAGAATTTTAAAGATGGCTGAGGTGGCATCTCCCATTTATTATTATCATTATTTTTTTTATTATTATGTCACTATTCATTTTTTTTTAGAAACAATTTAAAAAAAAAAAAAAAAAGAGCACCACAGCCGAACTTGCTTAAAATGCTCATTTACAAAAAACTTAGGTAAATGAACCCAAAATGGATTTAAAAAACCTAAGATTTCGTCCACCTCCAAAACGACGGATTTTCAAAAATTCAGTTACAAAACTTTCAAAAAATTTCAAAAAAAAGAAAATGTAACGGAATTAGAAATCTGCATTTTTTTTAGAAGAGGGGCTCGAGCTTTTAAAAAGAGGGCAGGGGATTCACCAGGAGGAGGTAGCCGATTGAATTGGGGCTTTTTCGGTTTCACAGGGGTTCCGACTCGTGAACTTTGTATTTTATTCGAGCTCTGACTCGAACTCATCATTCTCCTTTGTTGATCCAAGTCATTTCGATCCTCAGGGTATGTCAATTACTCAAATTTGATATTATGCCGACCAATTTCCAATTTAAATCTTTGGATCATGCAATTCTCCAATTTCGACCTCTGGGTCACTCAATTTCCAATTTCAATTCCAATACTCAATTCTCAATTCAAAATTCTCAATTTTGACCTCCAGGTCATTTAAATTCCAATTTTCGACCTTCGGGTCACTCAATTCTCAATTTCGACCTTCGGGTCACTTAATTTTCAATTTCGACCTTTGGGTCAATCAATCTCAATATCCAATTTCAATCATTTTCTCTTGCGAGAGACCCTTTTTAGGGAGAGTTCGAGGGAGCTCGTTTTTTTCGCATGCTATCCAATTCGTTCACTTAGACCCTTTTCAGGGAGAGTTTGAAGGGACTCGCGTCTTTGTGAACCGTTTGCAAAACAATTTCCAATTTCACACAAGGAACCCTTATAAAGGGAGAGACTCGACGGAGACTCGCTTTTCTTGTGACCCCCCCCAATTTCATACTAGGCCATTTTCGTCATGGAGGACCCTTTTTTTAGGGAGAGTGTGATGGACTCGTTCCTTTCATGACCCAATTTTTTGACCTCACTATTATCGGCCCCCTTTCCATAAGAGAAGCCTAATATTAGGAAGCTTTGACGAAAGCTTAATTTCTCTTCGAAAGTTCGTTTTGCAAACACCTCCTCTTCAGGGAAGAGAGGAGTATTTCCCATTTCCCATTCAAGGGCTAAGCCTGAGTCTCTCTTTTTGGGGAAAAAGAGAGGAGAATTTTCGTCATGGATGTGTTGAGCTGGACCTCAAATGCTCACTTTCACCAGAATTTCAAGAAAACTTTGTCAATTTGTCAAATCAAATTATTTGTTGATTTCAGAATCTTTATTGCACAATCTCTACCTCAGTTTACCTTCAGCATTACTTTCAAAAGAGTGAAGCTTTTGCGAAAAGGGATTCAAAACTCAAATTCTTTCTATTGGCCAACCAAAAGGATAAAGGATAAATCCTCGATATGGCCAGCAAAAGAAAATTCAATGTTAGTGCAAAGCCATAAATGATTGATATTGATCACAGTCAATGGCACATCTTTAAAGATTATTCTTGTAAAATGAGGCAATGGAAATATCCTGAGCGCTAGAAAAGAGAGCATTCATCAAAACCCTGTCTCCTCAAAAATCACCTAAGCTGCAATTAAATATCCGCAAAAGGGATCTCTCACTTGTCGTCAAGATGAAGGTGAATTAAGCGAGTAGACCCCCGGGGCCAAAGAAGATTTGAAACATCTCCAAGATGACGGAGTTTGTGACGGATCCTTCCAGGGAAAGTCCAAAGCACTGTCGAGATGAAGGCAGATGTGATGAACCTCCCGACAATCCTCAAAAGATATTTAATTTCCGCTATCATCCAAAGATCTCTAACCCAAGAGCCAATATCATCAAAGAAGGATCGAAACATCTCCAAGTTGAAGGAGTTTGTGACGTACCCTTCCCAAAAAGAGAGCAAGAGAGGAAAAAGAAAGAGAGAAAAGTCAGAACATCTCCAAAATGAAGGAGAATGTAACTGAAACCCAAGAGAGCCAAAAAAGTGCAGAAAGATTATCATGAAAGAAGCTCCCAGGATATCAAACTGCCAAATCTACCAAGAATTTCTTTAAATTTGTGAAATTCTATTATCAATATCCTTTCGTCAATTGCTTTCATAATATCAAATTCTCTTTCCTGTTTATATCAAGGAAATTGATAGCTTTCTTGAAGAAGGTCAATCGCAAGCAATTTGGGTTCAAAATCTCGATTCTACGAAGCGAACCTTGTTTGGAGGTAATGCTTCATGTAGAAAAGAAAGAATACCTTTGCAATGATATGCATCATTTTCAAATATCTTGAATCAACAACAAAATTCTCAATATTTTGACAATATTTTCTAGCTATCTTGACGTGAAGTGAGAGCTTGATGTCCGTTTTTGATACATCCTGACATCAATTTTAAATCACTCTTAAGGACTTGATTCCTTCCCTTCTTTGAGAGCATGAATTCTCAAATTCGCACAATTCCCTGTGTCCCCACTGTCCAATCATAGATAGTCCCATTTCGGTTTGAGGTCGAGCCACCAATCATTTTCTCGCAAAAGGCAATTTCAAAAGCTATTTAGTCTCAGCAATGAGATGCCCAAAATCAACCCCTTTTTCAAGCTTTAGGGACCCCATTTTCCTTCCTTTTGCAAAATCCCTGTCGGATTCATTGTGCAAAATCCGAAGGTTCCATCATACCAACTCATGTTCCGCCCGATCAGGATAAGGGTACAAACCTGAGCCTCCTTTGATGAGGTTTTCCATTTTCCGCCCGATCAGGTTAAGGGTATAAACCTGGGTCTCATTTTTATGAGATATTTTATTCCCCAATCAGGTCAAGGGTTTAAACCTGAGCTTTGTTCTATACGAAGCATTTTCTGTCCCATCCATGTTAAGGGCAAGAACCTGAAATTCGCTCTCTCAGAGCAAATCTATTTCCTCTGCATTTCTCCATTTCATATTTACCATTTTCCTCGGGCTAATTTCATCATACCCAGTCAGATCCTTCTAAACTGGGGCATTTTTTTATAGCCCAAATTTGGTGTGTTTTCTTTGCCACTAAGCTCGACCATAAGCCGGCTTAGTAGCAAAAACGGGCATCTGTAAACACCCCAAATTTTCACTCACCTTCTTGACATCGCCCTTAATCATCATATTTCAGTTCTTCAGATGTAATGAAGGGCAAAATGGTCATTTTCCAAGATTGAAGCTTGCAGAAAGTCCTAAATTTCATTCTTGAGCCTCAAAATTTCTATATTTAGGTTCAGAGACATCTTCAAATTGCAAAATTTCAAAATCCTTTTTCTGGACAAAAAGCTAGAATTTCCAAGTTCGAACTCAGAGTGACATTTCATAGAACATGTCTTTATATAGCATTACATCATTTCACTGCACAACATGTCATTTTGAGATCCAGAACTCTTGATTTTCAAAATTGTCAATCCAGATTTGATTTTTAAACTTTTCAAAATTGATGTTTAAAACCCTAGGTTTTCAAAATTGCCAATCTTTCCCATTTTACCCCTAAGACTTTGAATTAAAAAAATTTTCTCAAGAAAAACAATCTGGATATTTGGATATTGATTTTAAAGATTTTATCTCAAAACTTTTTGCAAAAAGGATTTTAAATCTCTTTACAAAATTTTTTACATTTACTTTATCCATATTTTGCTCTGAAAAACCAATTTTTCCAAATTCTTGAAAATAAACAAAGTTTTATCTCGTGTTATAAAAATTTCCAAAAAAAAGAAGTTTATTTCTTCTGTCTTTATTTTCAAATAAATGGAGCGGGATTCACCCGGAGATCGCACCAATTTGCAAATTTTCTTTTTAATTTCTCAATATTATTTATTTTTAGTTAGTGGGCCCACACACATGTGGCACCCCAATTGAAAATAAAAGAGTTGCCAACACAAAATAAAGCTTTATTTTCAAAAGAATTTTAAAGATGGCTGAGGTGGCATCTCCCATTTATTATTATCATTATTTTTTTTTATTATGTCACTATTCATTTTTTTTTTAGAAACAGTTTTAAAAAAAAAAAAAAAAGCACCACAGCCGAACTTGCTTAAAATGCTCATTTACCTAAAACTTAGGTAAATGAACCCAAAATGGTTTTAAAAAACCTAAGATTTCGTCCACCTCCAAAACGGCGGATTTTCAAAAATTCAGTTACAAAACTTTCAAAAAAATTAAAAAAAAAAGAAAATGTAACGGAATTAGAAATCTGCGTTTTTTTTTAGAAGAGGGGCTCGAGCTTTTAAAAAGAGGGCAGGGGATTCACCAGGAGGAGGTAGCCGATTGAATTGGGGCTTTTTCGGTTTCACAGGAGAGCCACCACCAGTGCCATCCTTCATCCATTTCAGCCCAGCCGCAGGAGAGCCACCACCAGAGCCATCTTCACTTCCATTTCAGCCCAGCCAACAGAAGATCCAGCAGAAAAAGGGGCTGGCCGATTGATCCGTTCCTTCTGGGGTTTCTGCAGAGATTCTCTTCCATCCAACGTGAAGGAGCTCTGCATCCTCTTCAGCCCACCAGCAGAGGAGACTCAGCCGACGTTTTCCCCATCTGCCTCCAGCCCAGCAGCAGAAAAGTGATTCTTGATTCTTTCCAGCAGCCGCATGACACCCAACCACCGTTTTCCCCTTTTCTTTCAACCCAACCGTAAGGAATCCAGCAGGCTGCATCTTCTTCTTTCTTCAATCGATTCTGTGGAACCGATTTTTTTTTATGACTCTTTGGGTTTTCTGTTTTTGTTATTTTGATTTTTCTGTTATTCATGCTTTTGATCTCCTGTATTAGCTGTTTCAATATTATTTGAGTTTGTTGTTATATTTCAATGTACAAGTAAAATTCTGTTTCAATGCATCGTATCAGTTGAATGTCCTCTTTTTAGTTAATGTCATGTTTACTTATATTGAATCTCTGATTTTTTTTCTCTCTTTTTCAGCTTTGCACATTCCATTTTGCATTCTCTATTATGTTCGTTTGTTTGCTTTTGATTCATCACAGTGACTTCTCATTCCCTGTTTAATTTTTTTTACTTCCAGTTTTAGTTCATTGCATTTGTTTTTTTTTTGTTTTTTTTTTTTCTAGTGTGTTTGTTTGTTTTGTTCCATTGATTTTCTGTTGTTTCGTCATTGTAAATTTTTTTTTTTAGCACCTGTGTGATTCATGATTTCTTATAATTCTGTTTAGTCAATTTTTATTCCCTGTTTTATATCTCCTGTTTTAATTTGTCTCTATTCATTCATCGTCTATTTCTGCTTTCCAAACCTTCCTGTTGGTTAGTCCACCGTGCCACATGTCTATGGGTATCACGCCTGCTACGCACTCTCACTGTGTTATATCTCAGTCTGCTCCTTTGTATATTTCAATAGGCACTATCTATCCCTTTTGTTGGAATCTGTTTCCCTGTATATTCAAATTTTCTGGGCTGTACAGAAATTTTTTTTTCCTACTAAAACCGGTACTATTCTACCATTTCGACAAGTGTTTAATAAGTTAAGATCTCATGTGCTGGATATATTATTACGTTCTAATAAAAGGTGATATCCAATCAGTTGTAAGAGTTGCTCACAAGAGGACCAGATCAGTCCTCTATAAGTTTAGCACAAAGATGGGGAGTACCTGTAAGAGATTTGCCTGATGTATTGCCTTTATGCAGTTTCTGATTTATAAAGTTTACTTACTCCAAAATCGGATTTCTTTCATCACTATCCAATCCTTATAGCATCTCATCCTAGCACTTATGTTTATGTTTTTCTTTTATTTACCCACATTTGCTTTTCCCTACTGTTATCAGCCTCATTTATATACATAGCTAATCATGGCAGCCACCCATCCCCTTTGCTGCAGATGTGCAGTCTTGATAAACAGCCACCTTCATGAACGGATATATCCATATCCGTTCATGATCTCTATACCATTTTTTGCAGACATTGTTATTGGTATATGGGGAAGCTCTATACCCATTTTTATTGAAAAATACATTATAATTTAGAGAAATACGGCTGTGTGAAATCACCTATAGAAACTGTATATACCTGTATTTTCTGATTTTACCCATTACATGGAATTTTCCTTTATATGTATATTTTCTTATTATAGGTATATATATATATCGATATGTATGTATATCTACCTATATGTATACGTATATATGTATATACATATATATATGTATATATATACATGTAGATATACTTATATATATATATATCCCTTCATGTGCACTTGTTATCACATATATTTTTCTTTTCTTTTACTTTTTGTGAATATATCTTCATTACTATATATCATTTATCATAAATTCAAATATTTCTATATCTACATATATATCTTCGTTGTACATAGTATATATACCCATTTTCTTGGTTATCTTGTACTAATTCTCAATTTTGCAGGAAAGTCTGGAGGAGGCTGATTCTTTTTCATTATGTATTTTTATTTCATTTATTTTGACTCACGTCAGAAATGTAATAATCAAACTTGGAATAATATTTACTTTTATTGCTTAGATTATGATGCATCTCATATAGTTTGATTTTTGTATTATCCTGATTCTATGATGCATATATCTAAATTTTCAAAATTCACCGTGGATGAACACGAATGGCACGTGCACCAACTCTTAGAGAGTTGATGAACTCGGTGGAGTCCATATTTACGGCCCTAGTCGGAATATGGACGAGACCCAGATCCATCATCTTTCTACCAGTCACATTGAGCCTACACTATTAGGCTATTTTAAAAATGCACATCATATTTCCAAATTTTTCAAAATCTCGTGAATTAATTCAAATAAACTTTGAACATATTCATGGCCACAGTCAGAATATGTGAAGGCTTTACTTTGGCTTAATCCACATTTTTCCAACAAATTTTTCAGAAATCTTTTCAAAGTGCATTCATTCATTCAAATCATCTGCATCATCTGTTTTTCTCATGATTTTCTCAAGAAATTTTCACTTCATGGAATCGATTTCTCAAGAAACTATGATGATATTCGGAGTTGGATTTTCCAAATCAAAGTTTTCTCGTGATTTTCCTTAAAAAGTTATTTTCTTAAGATCTATTTTCAAAAGGAATTTTCATCTTTTTCAAGAATCAAAATCGATTTTCAGAGATTTCAAGGGTAATGTTTTCAGGATTTCAATTTCCTAAGTTCTGAATTTCCTTCTCCAATGAGTCTTCCTATAGATTTTCCCCCATTTTCCTAAAAAAAATCTCAAAGTCCGAGTTTTCCTGACAAGTGTTCTTCTTTTCAAATGATCATCTTTCTCAAGAATTCCTTCAGTTTTCCTGAGATTCTCATTTCTTCATGGTTTTCTAAGTCTTTATAAACTTTCTCAATATTTTCTCGAGATTCTCACTTCTTCAAGATTTTCCAAATCTTTATAAACTTTCTCGAGATTTCAAACCTTCTTCGTCTGAGTTTCCTGAGAGATTGATTTCCATCTTTTCCTGAGAAATGTTTTTCAACTCCAAATATTTTCTAAGCATACATCATAGTTTTCCAACTTATATTTTACCAAATCTCATAGCACATGCCTGAATTCTGTATGCATTTAGGATAGAACATAACTTCGATAATTTCTCTAAGTCAAGCACAATTTTGGTCCTTGGTTCGATTACCCCTGTTAAAGGCGGCAGGAATGGTCGAACCTCGTACCGACAGGTCGAGTCCCATCCCATGGATTTTCCCGCAATTTTTAAAACGGAGGCGAGTATTTCAAAACAATTTCCAAAATCCTGTCAAGTTTGAATCGCAAAAGCATTTCCCTCTCTCTTCCGCAAGGAAGGGAAGATGGGAAAAATTTTGCGACGATGACACCTTCCCTTCTTGTTTTAATTTGAGCGCCTGGGCTCTCAGATTAGCACACTTCCCTGTGTTCCCCACTGTCTCACCATAAGCAGTCCCCGTTCAGGGTAAGGGTTATACCTGAATTTTTCTGCAAAAGGTCATCTGTCTTAAAAGCCATACAGTCTCAGCAATGAGACGCCCAAGATCAATCCCTTTTCAAGCTTTAGGGAAACCCCCTTTCTTCCTTTTGCAAACCCCTCTTAGATTTGTTGTGCAAAATTCGAAGGTCTCATCATGGTTTCTTCATTCGAGGACTCCATTTATCATCCCCTTTCAGGTTAAGGGTCAAGCCTGAACCTCGTTTTTCCACGAGGTATCGTCCCCTTTCAGGTTAAAGGTTAAGCCTGAGCCTCATTTTTCCACGAGGTATCATCCCCTTTCAAGTTAAGGGTTAAGCCTGAGCCTCGTTTTTCTACGAGGTATCGTCCCCTTTCAGGTTAAGGGTCAAGCTTGAACCTCGTTTTTCCACGAGGTATCGTCCCCTTTCAGGTTAAGGGTCAAACCTGAACCTCGTTTTTCCATGAGGTATTGTCCCCTTTCAGGTTAAGGGTCAAGCCTGAACCTCGTTTTTCCACGAGGTATCATCCCCTATCAGGATAAGGGTTGAGCCTGAACCTCATTTTTCCACGAGGTATCATCCCCTTTCAGGTTAAGGGTCAAGCCTGAACCTCGTTTTTCCACGAGGTATCGTCCCCTTTCAGGTTAAGGGTCAAGCCTGAACCTCGTTTTTCCACGAGGTATCGTCCCCTTTCAGGTTAAGGGTCAAGCCTGGGCCTCATTTTTCTACGAGGTATCGTCCCCGATCAGGTCAAGGGGTAAAACCTGAGCCTCATTCTGATGAGGTATTTCATTTGTCGTCCCATCCAGGTTAAGGGCTAAGCCTAAGCCTCATTTCGATGAGGTGAATCTTCTTCTTTATTCTTTATGCTATATCTACCACCATCATTTGAACTAATTCTTTCATACCCAGTCAAATTTATCTAACTGGGGCATTTTTATAGTCTGAATTTGGTTTGTTTTTCTTTTCCACTAAGCTCGGCCTCTAACCGGCTTAGCAGCAAAGAGGGGCATCTGTAAACACCCCAAATTTTCCTCCTCATTCAGTATTCATCCATTTCATGTGTCATTGCCTATCATTGCATGAATTCAGCATATCATTTCATTGCATTGCATAGCATTGCATGTCATTACATCTCATTTTCGAGATCTAGCACTCCTGTTTTCAAAATATTTAATCCAGATTTGAGTTTTAAAACTTTTTCTTTCGAAATCAATTTCAAAACATGGGTTTTTAATCAACATTATGTCATTTGCCAACCCCCAGGACCTTATATTTTGAATACTTACTTGCCGCTGCAAAGAGATCGATCTTTTCTGGATCACTTGGGAAGAACCAGAGTAAATCAGAAAAACAAGAAGTATGAAGACGAAAGGTAGAAGGGTGGAAACAGATTGTGAAGAGGGGTGCGAGGGTGATCACCGATCCTCGATTCATTTGTGTGCTCCCCTTTTAAAGAAGAAGAGGAACCTTCGAGAGAGGAGTTCGGTTGGGGATGGAGGGCCATTGAGCGAGAGAAGAAGGGGCGATGGAGGGTGCGAATGGAAGTGGCCGTTGTAAACTTTCTAAAATTCCCTACAGGGGTATCCTTTTCAGTTTTTTTCTAAAAAATGGTTTTTATTTTCAAAAAGAGGTTTTAAGAGAGGTTTTTAGCGAAGTTCCACTCTTTCAAGCTTAAAAACCATTTGATTTTTTTTTTCAATTTTTTTTTTTTATTTTTGTGTTATTTTTCATTTTTTTGTATTTTTGGAATAAAAATCTAAGGTTTTACAAAAAAAAAAACTAACATTAAACACTATTTTTTTTGTATTTTTCTGAGAAATATTTACAAAAGTATTTTTCTGAGAATTTCAAACCATTTCGGGGAAATTTCTTTAGAAGAATGGGTTTGGACCCAGGTTTTGAGAAAATGTTCGAGTTTTGACACTCGAATCGAGAAATACAACGTGATGGATCCAAACGGATGTCGGATGGACTGTCCGAGCTATTTAAAAACTATTTTTGGTATTTTCTATAATTTTAATTTGGACAATGAGACTCAGATTTGGATCTGGACAATGGATCCAGATCCGAAATCAATTTAAACATATGGAATAAATTTACATTCAGTAAAACTTGAGAAATGAAATGGAATTTAGATATAAAAGTGAATCAATTGCTCAGAAAATGATATCAGGGGCAAAAAGGGAATATTTAAAAGATTTTGAAAATTTTGGGGTGTTTACAGATTGAATGTGATGATGATTGACCATTCTGCAAAAAAAAAAAAATTTGCCAAAGATATAACTGCATAAAGCTAACTTTTGCAGGAATTTATCAACCATTGTAAATGCAACATGGATTATATTACCTTAAGTCACTAAGACTACAATGGGATATGATTTCCTGGGGGATGACTTTATAGGTTCCTCAGATACTTTCAGCTTGCCGAACACTGAAATTATGACCATCTTCTTAGTGGCTGGTGCTGCTTGTCATAGCACTAACACCTGATGCTGAACTTGGAGATCTTGAAAGAAACACGGCTTGATGTGTCCTTGAGGCTGGAATGGTTGTTCAGATAATACTGCTGTGGTGTGCGGAGGAAATGACTGATTGAGAATGTCCATTTTTTCTGCTTCATCTCCTTCCACTAAAAGATTCTTGTCAATGTAGTCTTGCATAATATTCTTGAGAACGAAACAGTTATCAGTGTTGTGTCCCACTGTCCTATGGAACTTGCAAAATTGGTCTTTCTATTTCCCCATAGGCACAAGGGGATCGGCCAGTCTCGACAACTTGATTATCTCTTTTGACAACATATACTCGAGCATATCTTTGAGCGATTGGTCGAGAGGAGTAAATTTCCTGTTGTAGCTCTATCCTTCATACTTGGTCTTTTCATGCAGTTTTGGCCCTTGATCTTGCTAAAGGGGCGTGTTGTATTGAGGAACAAGCTTCCCTTTCTGATCCCCTTTGTTATTTGAATTGCCTGTGCCACAACAGTAATCTTTCTTCTGCCCTTTATAACGATTGTTGTTGTTGTTGTTGTTGGCAGAGTAGGTGAAGTGAGTTCTCTTCTTCTGCTCACCTTGAGGGTTATTTTTGGAAAATGTAAAGCCCTCATAGACTCCATTCTCCATGCTTAGCTCGAGCCATTCGGCTCGTTCAGTCATCTCAATAAAAGTCCTAGATGGTGCGATGGAGATTAATCCTCTCAGAGGTTGCCAAAAGTTGTTGAGGATCAGTGATAAAGCATGCCTTTCTGATATAGGATCCCTCATTTTGTTGCAGGCTGATCTCCATCTATGAATGAAATCCCGTGCTTTTTTGTTTTCATTCTGCCTTAGATTGCAGAGATGGCTTAATGTCAGGAGCGCCTCTATGTTGAACAGGAAGTGTTCAATAAATAAATTCACAACTTTATTGAACTCCTTTAGCTCGATAGGATTGATATGCTCAGCATACCATTTAGCTGCAACTCCTTCCAAGCTGCGGGGGAAACATAGAAATAGTGCTCTGTTGTCCCTCTTGAATCTTGAGCACTCTGCGAAGAATGTGGCGAGATGTGCTTTTGATTCACCAGAACCGTCGAATTTGATGAATTTTTGGGGAAGGTTTTCCATATTTTCATCCCCTTCTAGGCCATCATAGAAATCTTCACTAGTGAAGACTTTCTTGTCCTTGTCGTGGGCTTGCAGATCTTTAACAACTCTAGCCATTTCCCTAAACTGTGCTTGCAGGGGATCTTCTGGGACCTGACTTTTTAGTTTGCGGGCACCCCTTTGCTCCCAACCATATTTCTGAAATGTTGGGGGCACCTCATATTCTTCATCGGTGTCTTTCGCTGATTCTGTTTCATCTGAGATTTCTTCTGGCTGAACCTGCTTTTTGGAAATCTTTATAGATTTCTTAGCCTTGTGACTGTGGAACTTCTGCCTAAGTGGATTCTTCTCTGAACTGGTCCTGGTCTGTTCGCTCATTATTTTGTTCATCATTTTCTGGAACATGGCATACATCTGAGGATCTATGCCATCATCCTCTTGTTGGCCCTGACTCTTGACTGACCACGGGGAGTCCATCTCTTCTTCTGAAGCTGATGAGTACTGAGATGATGTTGTTTTACTGTTTGATCTTGTCTCAACCATCAAATGCTACGGATGCTCTCTGCAGGACAAAGATCTGAATAGATTCTGAGGGAATTGGTTTTTTGAAAGAAATATTTGCTAGAAATATGGTAGACAATTTTGAAAGATATCTCATTACTAGAGATTGAGTCGTCGCAGGAATCACGACAATTGTGTTGACATTCTTTGAAAGAGAAATAAACAATGGAAAATGTGCCTTGTTACCTAGGCGAGGTCGTCAAACCACAATAGAAAGGGAGAAAATTTTATTGGAATGAGAAAATTTGAACCTTTTATTGATCTTGACAGAGAGGTAGAGAACAAACAATTTGCCACCATGCATGATAGTCGGCAGACACTTTAGGACCAGGAAAGAATTTAAGAGAAACAAAGGAATCCTAGCCATAGCGGGCATAATGATATATTCCGGACCATTGTGCGGAAGTGAGATCGAATTCTGCCATAGCTCCTGATAGTAGTTGAGCTTCGACGTACTGCTGCCTCTGGGAAAACTGCTGAACACATCGCTCAGGTTGGTAGTAAGTGCAGAAGAATGGTCCCAACAATTTGAACCGCTTGCCATAAGCATATGTATATCTGGGAGGAGACAATTGTTGATCAAAGTAGTCCCAGACAATGTCATCTTCTTGGATGTTGTCGATCATGGACCGGTACTGCGCCACTGGGAGGAGTTCTTGGCCATTGTATCTGAAAGAATTTGCTCAGGCTAGAATATGTCAAAAGAACCAGAATTGAAGCGCGTAAATGCATCCTTCAACTAAGATGGATTCTCCAAGTGAGAAACGAGTCAACCCCCGATATAGCAAAGCGAGCATTGCCATAGCTATGGAGAGACGGTTGGTCTGTCGACTTCCCCATCTTCTTATGAGTTGTATTATTCTGATATCCATGTAGTTTTGTCCATCTGGAAAGAGGGCTAGTCCTACAATGCATAAAACCATTGCATTCTGAATTCTTTCTCTAGCTGTCCTTGATAGTGAGCCGACTTCGATGAAGGTCCCATATTGATGGTATAACTCAAGCAGATTGACATATTCATTTCTGTCCATCTGGATCAGGGGCCAAGATCGGCGACCTATCATACGAGCTAAGGAATCTCGGGGATCCAAACCCTTGACATTGATCATAAACTGATGCTCTAACGGATCTCCTGGTTGACCGGCTGGTTCTGGTAATCCCATAATCTCTGAAAACTCATCCATTAAAATGGTCATCTCTCCCCACGGGAACCAGAAGGTACATGTTTGTGGGTTCCATCGCTCTGCCATTGCATGGATCAGGCTGTCATTGATAGTCTGCTTTCCGACTGCTGATGTCAATTCTAATCCGCACTCGCTCAAATGGTCCGGGAACATGCGAGAAAAGCTTTTGAGCCATGAATAATACCACCGGGGAATGAAAGTTTTGGTGCTAAGGGCTCGATGTTCAGGACGACCTTGTCGCACCTCGTAGGAGTTCCCCGGCAACGGTTCCAAAATTTGGTTGATATTTTGAAATGATCTTTTTAAAACAATTATTTTCAATAAAACTTTGGAAAATCATCAACCAAAAGTATAAAAACCGACTTTCCACAAAGTGGTAAGTACGGGTCGAATCCTCAGGGAACAAGAATTAATCAAGATATTTCTGTAAAATTTAATTTATTAATTACAAATATCAATCTACAATTACAAAGCTAATACAACTACAATTAATCACTACAATGAAAGTGGAAAGCAACTAAGTCTTCTGATCCACGCCAAGGGTATTTCCGTCTTTTCGCCAATTATTCACTCTTCGCACTTGGACAATAACCCTCGATAATGATTATGCTTTTCAACCTAAAAACAAAGGAAAATGCAGAGTTAGCAATTTATTCTAATAATGCAAGTTAAAAATGCAACTAAACCTAATTTTCGAGCAATTAGCAAAATAATTCCTAATTACACTAAAGCAATTAATTAAAATATTAAACTAATTCAAAAATCAACTAATTTAATTCTAACAATGCTATATGATGCAGATGCAGCTTTTACAATGCAGAAAATACTGAAAACAGTCCTAAAATGCCAAAACAAAGGAAATTACGAAAATGCCCCTAACTAGTGTAAAATAGATTTCTGATAGGTTATCGGAAAACCACTGTTTGACAAAGCAAACGCGATCCAATTTTCCCGAAACTTGTTCTGTTCTGTAACTGACAGATTAAATAATCTGACAGTTTTTACAGAATGAAAAAACAATATCTGGAACTCCATATATAAGTGTTTCAAAACTGGGAAAAATCAGGATATCGAAAGTCCCGAAATTTAAAAACCAGAAAAAGCAGTTTTCACAAAACGCTTAAAAATCAGACCAAATCAACTCGGATCGAGCTGAAATTTAGTATGCAGTTATCTAACACGTTGATAAAGTGAATAGAACAAAAATTTGTTAAAAACGCAGAATTTTTGAACATAAAATAACGACAGTGCGATGGGGCAAAAATCAGGTTTTTCTTTGAGTGCACTATTCACTTTATAAATCTATTTAAACACTATAAAATGCAAATTGAACCTAATGCAATCTAAATGACACTGTATATGCTGCTATTGAATGCACTATTACTACATGAATAAAAAATTAATCGTAAATTGCAAACTATGACTAACACTACTAAATTAATGATGCAAATGCAACTAAGCTACTCAATGAAATGCAATCATAATTAACTATGTTAAATACTAAATAACTACAAGTAAAATAATCACAATACACAACTCACACACACGAAACGAGTACAACTTACGCACACACACTTCTACACTATAACTAAAGCAAATAACTCAACTAATTAGTCTAAAATCAAAATAAATTACACTAAAATGAAATTAATCCACTAAAGAACAAAGGCTGTGGGTTTAGGATATGGTTGGGGTTAGGTTTACTCGGTTGTCTCAACTAGGCTCGGTCTTGACTTAACTAGATTCGGGTTGACTTAGCTAAGGTCGGTTTGGTTTAGGTGGGCTCGGTTTGGGTTAGGTACACGACTCCTTTGTTTAGTCAAGGGAATTGACTATGTTAGGTTGGGTGAGGTAGACTCGGACTAAGGTTGACTCGACTAGGCTTAGAATAGGGGCACGACCCACCTAACCAAGTCAACTAGGTTGACTAGGTTAGGTTAGTTGAAGTAGGTTCGGTTGACTTAATTTACTCGACTAGGTTTGGACTAGGTCTCGACTTAGGTTAGGGCTCGAGTAAGGTTAACTGCACGACTCACCTAACCAAGTCAATTAGATTGACTAGGTTAGGTTAGGTTTCAATAAGTAGGATCGGTTGACTCAACCTGGGTTGGACTAAGACTTGACTAGGGTTAGGTCTTGGTCTATGATTTGACTTAGGCTAGGCTCGATTTCGACTAGACTAGAGTTGACTCGACCTAGGTTTGACTTAGCTACTGGGTTCGGTTTTGGTTAGGTTAGGTTAGGTTTGACTCAACTAATTAGGTCAACTAAGTTAACCCTATTTAAGACCTATCTAATTAGTAACCTACTAATTAACCTAAAATTAATTCAAAACTCAACGAATTCAATAGAGAAGGTTGGAAAAATAAGGTAATAAATGCGAATGCTTGAATTTTTGGAATAATTAGATTATCAAAAATTGCCCCAATTAAATAGGGAGTTACACTCCTTAATTGTCTTTAAAGCTCACTTTAGAAAAACGAAAAGTCCGATCTAGAAACCCACGATTTTTGCTTTCCAAGATTGAATTAAATTGCCTTTATTTCTTTATGGAAATCGTGGAACCTAGATTGGAAGTTTAATTGAATTTCAAAAACACTTTCCAAAGCTAAATAGTAACTCCTTTTTTTTTAATGCACACTCAAAATTTAATGCTCCTTTGAATGCTCCACACGATTTTTGAAGAGTCTACTATTTCCAAAAACTTTTCAAATTCAATTACCTTAATTACCTTCCTTCTCAAAAATCGCCAACCCTAATTGAGCTACTTTCTAAGCTAAGACAATTAAAGCTACCTAGGGAATACAAAGACTTAAATGTAAATATGATTTTCTAGGATTAAATGCTACACAAAATTCCAAAACTAACTTAAATGGATTCTAAAAACGTCTAAGGCAATAAAACCTAATACATTGAACCTAGACACCTTCCTAACCTACCTAATTGGAATCCTAAAAACGTCTAAGGCATTAAACAACTAATACATTGAATGTAGACAACCTAATTAAACCTACCTAATTGCAATTAATAATTACCAAAAACAGCCGTGGAACTCAAGGGGAGCTCTAATGGCTGCCACACGCAGCCTAGAGCTCGAATTGAGCTCTAATGGCTGCGGCCCCTCCTTGGGGAAGAAGACTACTTAAACAAAAATTGACTTTTCAATTAACTAACAATAAAAATGTAAAATCACACAAAGAATACTATGCGAATAACCTTAATTAATCTATCTATACTAGTGACATTCACATTAACTAAATACGATGCTGGAAATAAACATGATATAGAACATGAATAACACCCTACTACACGCCCATCACAAAACACCACGGATGGAAAATACTTACCACTACAATTACCACAAAATGGAAATCGACTACAACTAAATATTAATCACAACAATGTAAACGAATGGAACAAATGGAATTCAATTGAAACTTTCATACAACTGGTTGGACATACTACAATCAAGAAAGTAAAGGATTCGGTTTTTTTTTTTTTTTTTTTCAATAGACACAAAACACAAAACACCAAATGATTAAAACGATTATTTAGAACAATCCTAAGATGCTAAACTCAACCACAACACAATTTTATGAACTATTAAACCGCATTACACACAACACATTACACGAATTGCTTGATCTAAGCACACGCACTTAACAAAAAGGCACTTCTAAATCAAGGAGGATTTTAAAAAACAATTCATACGACAATATAGACTCAAACCAAAATAGATCTGCAGTAAACTCACTGGAATCTGATCTATGTAGGGTCTACTAACCCAGCTTTGCTGCCAAAAACCGAACTAAGGCTAAAATTAAAAATAAACCAAAATCGGCTAGAATGGATCTAGCCGATTTATAGATTTTTAATGAAAAACGCCTTTGTTCCAGACCCACGTCCAAAATAAATCAAAATGAATTGTTTAAAACAAATTTTGTATTGGATTTTCTGTAGAACAGAACCACAAACACAATGGAAACCCTTGAAAAGTCGGCTAGATAAAGATCTAGCCGATTTTCACAAGTTGGGTGAAAAATCTAAAAGGCGAGATGCAAACACATCAACCAATCAAGCAAACCTAATATAACGTGCTGGTCTATGCACGAGATCTATGCTAAGGTTGAAAACAAAAAGAAAAACGAGAAACACTTAGAAAAATAAGAAAATGAAATCAACACACAATTCGGTTTTAGCTAGAAGAGAAGGAAGAAGAAGACCTACCTCTTGGGTGATCCGACGACCGGGGGGATGAAGAAGAGCGGACCGTGACTTGATCTTGACGTTCCAAACGGTTCGAGAATGCTGGAACTTCACCAAAAACAGCACTTTTGCAGCTGCTACACGTTGGAGATCCACCGAAGATGGAGTATGCGCCGATTCTCAGTCGGAGGGTGTAGAAAACCGGATGGAGGTAGGGCCGGCTCACCTTGTTGGTGTGTTTCGCACTCCCACACAAGGTTAATGGTCTCCACCTCTGCTACACCTGCAAAAACACAGAAAAATGGTGAAACAAACAGCAAGGAGAAGGAAGAAATGTAAAGAATTCACAAGGGAGATCGAAATATGCTTGGAAACCAAGTATAAACCGGTCTTCAATGGCCAAAACATGGGAGAATGGAGGGGAAGGAGGTGCTGGAGCTAGAATCGTGCCCCTAGGGCACGAAAACCAAAGCAAAGACAAGAGCATCAATGGGCGCCCCTCTCCGTTTAGACGATTTGGCTTGTTTTGGCCATTTTACAAAAATAGTGTTAAAATAAAAATATTTACTGGGCGCCTCATGTAGGAGGGGGTTTTTAGAAAATGTTTTTACAAAACTTAAGTGGGCTGGAGCTGGGTTGATTCCATGTGTTTTGACCCAAATCCAGGATCCAAATGGGCGTGTGGATCCAAATCTCTCAAATCGGATCCGATATTTGACCTGTTACACTGTAAATGCCATAATTCCTTCAAATTAACTTCGATTTTGATGAAATTTGAACCAGAGCTCCCTAACATCATTATGCACCTAAGTGTATGCTTTAAACCTATAGATGATGCATTTATGCAGTGAAATTGTATTAATAAAACATGATATTTATGCATCATCATTCAATATCAAATCAAAGACACAAACATTAACTAATATAAGACTTCCTACAGAACTTTAAGCACATAAAACTAAACATATCACTGTACGAAATTTACAAGAAACATATAATGAAAACTAAAACACCAAAATATGGATCTAATCAACTAATTAATCACGATACACTACATTATCACACGATTATACATGACTATTTAATCTATGAAACACTAACATAATATCTTTAACATGCTGGAAATTAAACTACACAAAACAGAAAATCGCTAAACAAGAATCTATTACAATCAACTATTGCTAAAACACCAAACAGAAATTCCTAAACATTAAATCGATGCTAAAGTTATAACTACATGAATCTACACAGCAGCTAAACTTAATTAACTAATGAATCAAGGGGCAACCTATGCAGAAAAGCTACATTTAATATAATCCAATCAATTAACAAAAACGATCTAACACGCTATGCACAATGACACATCAAACGACCTAGAAATCAAAACATACAATGACCATTAACGAAGCTACATAATCTACTCCTAAACAAAACACGTCCAGACCTAAATACAACTGGGAAAACACAAGGAGAATGCAGACACATGTCTTCAGGCGTGGTGCCCGGCTTCACCTTAATCTTTCTCAATAGATCATCCAACTTTTCCTGATGCTTGGGAGAATCATGAGTTAACTCAAAGATGGAAATGTTGGAGAGCGTTGTAATTGGCTTCTGAAAATCATCGGCCCACTCTTCTACTACCTTAGAGGTTTCTGCTTCCTTTGCGCAGGCTTCTTTCTTAAGGAATCTTCTTGGGAAAATTTAAGTTCTTTCGTTCTCAACTGGTACACTTACTTGGTCAAGAAGCAAGAAGATATCCATTTTCTGAGATATAGGCTGATCCTGATGTAGAACCATTACCTGATGTTGGAGTTTTAGCTCTTCGCTAGAGCATGGATGTATATGACTCTGTGGAAGGAAAGAATGTTCAGAAATGGTTGATGCTGAATGCTTTGGGAATGGAGCAGATAAAATTTCCATTTTGCCCTCCTCTTCATCTTCTACGAGGATGCTCTTGTCGATACAATCCTGGACCAAATGCTTCAAGACAAAGCAGTGTTCTATATCATGTCCCACGGCTCTATGGAATTTGCAATATTGCTCTCTGTACTTCCCCATGATTACTAGAGGATCTGTAATCTTAGGCAATTTCACTATCCCGTGGGACAGCAGGTATTCCAGCACTTTCTCCAGAGGTTGGTCCAAGAGAGTGAATTTCCGATCCCTGCTCCAATTGATGTGTTTAGGTTTTTCTTGAAAGTCCCCTTTTTGTTGAGGATCGGTTGGGAGAGACTTGTCATTGTTTTTGAAGAACTTCTCCTTTCTACCTCTATTCTGTTCAGGCCTCGTGCCACTGCCGTTGTCATTCTTACTGCTACTGCCCTGATTGTCTTCGGGAACATTAGCTGAGTAGGTAAAATGGGATTTCTTCTTTGGGTCCAGGATGTTCTTGTCTAAAGCAACACCTTCATACATTCCGTTCTCTACCCCCATTTCGAGTCATTCTGCTCGCTCTGTTAGTTCGATAAAGGATTTGGAGGGGTACGGGAAAAGGAGGCTTTTTAGGGGCTGGGAGAAGTTGTTGAGAATGATCTTTTGAGCGTGCTCCTCAGAAATGGGATTGCTCATCCTGTTACAAATGCTCCTCCACTTATGGATGAAATCCTGGGCTTTCTCGTTGGGCTCCTGTTTGAGGTTGCACAAGTGGTTCAGAGTAGGTAGGGCTTTCGTATTGAACAGGAAGCGTTCAACAAACATGTTGACGACTTTGTCAAAATCCCTCAATTTGATGGGATTGACATGCTTAGTGTACCACTTGGCCGCTATCCCATCCAGGCTACGGGGAAAACAGAGAAAAAGGGCGCGGTTATCTTCACTGAACCAGGCACATTCTGCGAAAAACATTGCCAAATGAGCTTTTGGATCGCCAGTTCCGTCAAACTTAATGAATTTTCGGGGGAGGTTCTCTAGATCCTTGTCCCCTTCTAAGCCGAGATAGAAGTTCTGCCTGGTGTATGACCTTTTTTCTTTGTCACGGATTTGCAAGTCTTTGACTATCTTGGTCAAGGTTTGGATTGAATCCTCTGCGGGGGCCCCGTACTTGGGTTTGTTTACTGACAATGGCTCTTCCACTTGCCTCTTGGATTGCCGCAGATGCCTCGGAATGTAAATCAGCTACTCTTCTTCGGAGTTCTCTTTCGCTGATTCTGAACTTTCTGAGGTGCTGTCACGCTGGATCTTCTGCTTACTGATTTTGATGGGCTTCTTCATAGGCTTCTTCTTAGCTTTGCTCTTAGAAGCTACCTTCTTGGGACCAGCCTTAGCCTGCTCGGCCATCATCTTGGTCATCATCTTTTGAAAGATCTGGTACATGGCCGGATCAACATCGCTCTCATCCCCTGAGTCATGCTTCTTGGATACTCTAGGAGAGCTTATCTCCTCTGGTTCGCTGTCACTGTGCCGTTGAGCGACCTGCTTACCAGCCCTTGTCTGAACCATCTTCAAATGCCAAAGTTTTTCTGTAGAATATAGGAATGGTTAGAGTATGGAGAAACTTTTTAAAAAACCCAAATTTTTGAGAAAAAGAGGAATGAAGGATTTCGGCAGACAATTTCAAGAGATTATCCCATTATCCGGGATTGGGTCATCACAAGTTTTGTGATAATTGTGTTACCATTTGATGATAACAGAGAAATGTGCCTGGTTACCTAGGCGAGGTCATCAACCATGATGAAATATATTGAAGAAAATGTGGGAGGAATGTCCCATTTACCCGGGATGAGGTTGCCACCAAAAATTGTGACCATTTGTGCTATAAAAAAATACAAGAAATAAAATTTTGGCCAAAAGTAATTTTTATTGATATTTTTAACATTCAAAGACAAAGAGAGGGTGGGCCAATAGTTTGCCACCACTCTTGATATTCAGATGATATATTTGGCCTAGAAAATATAGACAGAGAAACAAAGTAGTCCCAGGTATATTTAGTGACATGGTATGCCCCAGACCACTGATCCGACTGCAGGTTGAATTCTGGCATGTTGCTCGTCGGGAAGCGGGTGTTGGCACGAACCTATCATTGCGAAAATTGTCTGAGACATCGTTCTGGTTGATAATCAACACAAAAGAAAGGGCCAAGCAGTCTATAGCGCTTGTCGCGACCATAAGTGTATCGAGGAACGGTCTCTCTTCTGTCGAAGAAGTCCCAAACAATCTCCTCCTGATGCAGTTTCTCGATCAAGGCTCGACACTGAATGGCTGTCTTTGGCTGCTTACCGCTGAATCTGAAAGAACTGGCCTTTGAAGGAACATGTCGCAGAAACCATGACTGTAGGGCGTAAGTGCATCCTTCTACCAGAATGGTCTCTCCAAGGGCAAATCGAGCCAAGCCTCTGTAAAGAAAGGCTAATGCGGCCATGGAGACTGAAAGTTGACGGGTCTGCTTGCTTCCCCATCTTCAAAAGAGCTGGGCAATTCTGATATCTATGAAATTCTGACCATCTTGGAAGAAAGCTAATCCTACTGTGCACAGGATCATGGCATGCTGAATTCTGTCTTTTGCTGCTCGAGACAAGGTGTCAACCTCCTCATAAGTTCCATACTTGCAATAGAGTCCGAACAGGTCAATGAATTGATTCCCACCAATCTCAGTGAGAGGCCAGGATCTACTCCCTGTTGCTCTAGCCAAGGCTTCTTGAATATCCACCCCTTTGACGTTGATCAGGAACTGCTGCTCGACAGGATCATCTGGTTGGCCAGCTGGTTCGGGCAATCCCATAATATCATTGAACTCATCCATCAGTAGAGTCATCTCTCCCTAAGGAAACCAAAATGTGCAGGTACGTGGATTTCACCGTTCTGCCATAGCTTGAATCAAAGCTCCATTGATGGTTCGCTTGCCTACCGCCGATGCCATCTCCAACCCACAGTCATCCAAGTGGTCTAGGAACATACGTGAGAAGGTGGCGAACCAAGAATAATACCACTGAGGGAAGAAAGGGCGAGACTGGATGACCTGTTGATCCGGGGATCCATCCTGAATCTGATAGAAGACATGATCTCGGGGAAAGACTGCATCGAGGGAATCAGACGCCATTTGGAATAATACTGGGTCAAAGAAGAAATGAGGAGAATTAGATAGAATGCAGGACTTATAGATAGACTCTTTTAAAGATGCAAACCTAGAAATTTTGGAAGATCGAGGAAATTTTAAAGGAATTTTTCCAGTGTTTTTGAAGAAAATTTAAGCTAAAAAAGGAGAAAAGAAATGTAGGTAGAGAAAAATATACACCTGGGGTTTTTGAAAATAAAGGAAAGTTTTGAATAATACACCCAGGGTTTTTGAAAAAAGGGTTTGATACATATATATGAGAGAATAAGAGAAACATCACAAAAAGCTGCACAAACAAGGATACGCACACAACACTCCCTAAAGGCTGACTGTAAATGCAATATTTGAAATAGCTTATAGGACCTTAATCCTAACTCTAGGGTTCAGATCATCTGATTCCAATCAAGATATGCCGATATACCCAAGCCGAAGCTCGAAGTACGTGGCATAGAAATATTTCTCCGGTTCTAAGGTAATGGCTTCCCAACATCCTTGAGCACCTACCGATATACCTCGGACTATGGCCCTTAGGTACGTGGTAGGGGGGCGCGAACCCAAATAAGTGGTCTAGTTATGAGGCTCTCTCCCGAACTATGGTTCAGTGAGACAGCCCAACAACGTGAAGACCGAGACAATATAGGTAAGGAGGTTTTCAAAAATATGCTCAACATGCAAGAAATCAAATGGCTCTAATGCAAGTCCTAAAGAGATAGATTAAAATGAGAAGAAGCATACACTTGCATACATTGTTTGCATTCAATCCCTAAAATCGAGGAGAGTTATATTTCAGACCTAAGTCTAATGTGAGCATGGGATAATCTCCTCAATATGGTCCTACCAAACCATACTTAAATCCTATATGCAATGAATGTCAGCTTTAGGACAGAGTCTAGGCTCCTAAGGTTTGCATGGAAATGAAGCTGACATTTGAAGAATAAAGACTTAGATAATATCAAAGCAAGAAGAAAAGGCGTAATTTGACCGGACGGAGACGAGTCCCATCACGGTCGCCAAACCTGTGATCATCGCAAAATTTTTCCTCTCTTATGGTTTCTCTCTCTTCCTTCTCTTTTCCTTTCCAGCCTCTATTTCCTCCTTTTTGAAGGGAGAAAATATAAGACAGAAAGAAAGAGAGAAGAGAAAAGAAAGAAGAGAAGAGAAAAGAGGAATTCTTTTGCGGGGGGTCTCACTTGACCTTAATTTTGAAAATATTTAAGAAAATAACTCGCCTCCGTTTTTGAAATATTTGTGGAAAAACTGGGAGACGGGATCCGCTCGTCGGTACGAGGTTCGATCGTTCTTGGCGCCTTTACCAGGGGTAATCGAACCAAGGGTCGAATTCATGCCTTTTGCTTTGCTAAGAAATTATCTAAGAATTTATTCTAAGTCTAAATGCACAAGAATCATGCTTGTGCAAATGCAAGGATGTATGCTCTTTTTGAAAATGATTTTGAAATTTTCCAAGTGTTTCTGAGATGAATCTGATGATAGAGTGAAGAAATGGTTTTTTAACTCAGAACTTAAGATTTTAAAGTTCTAAGTTTTTGGAATAATCAGAGTTTTGAGAAAATAATCTAGACTTTTGAAAGGAAGGATCTTGAAATTGAGATGAAAGGAGAAGAAAGGAAATTTTAAAGTCATAAATGGACTTTGAAATGGAATTGAATTCTAACTTTCGAAGTTTGAAATCAGAATGAAATGTGAAAAATAGAATTGGGATTGATTTGAATGTTGGAATTCAAGATAGAATTTGAATCCTAAGCCTGGATTTTAATTTGAGATCAAAATGGAATTCTGGATTTAGAATCTGAAAATTGGAATTGGATTTGAGATTTGGAATGAAATGGAATTGGTTTTAAGAATTGGAATTGAGAATAGAAGTTGATTTGAAATCTGGAATTTCAAGATGGAATTTGAATCCAAAGTCTGGATTCTAAATAGAGTTGAGATTTTCAAAATTGAATTATGGGTTTAGAATCCTAAATGGGAATTGGATCTGAGATTTTGAGATCCGAGATGAGATTGAATTTCTGAATCCTAGAATGGTTTTAGATCTGAAGTCTGAGATCCAATGTAGAATTGGACTCTGGACCCTAAGATGGATTTTGGATTTGAAGTCTGAGATCCAAGATGGAAGTTGAGTTCTGGATCCTAAAATGGATTTGGATCTGAAGTCTGAGATCCAAAGTAGAATAGGGTTCTAAATCTAGAATCCTAAATAGGAATTGGATTCAAAATCTGAGATCCAAAATGTAACTTTGGATCTAATTTTGGATATGGCATTTCAAAATTGATTTGAGGATAAATAGGTTTCAAAGTCAAATTGGACTTGAATTTGGAGCTTGAATTTGAAATTCGGAAGATGACTCAAGAATCTCAAAGTTTAACTTGAACTTTGAATTTGATTGGGGTTTTGAATATAAGATGAACTTGGAATTTTAAAGTCAAATTGAACTTTGAAATCTGATTTGAATTGGAATTTTTGAATATAAAATGAATTTGAAATCTCAAAGTAAAATTGGATTTTGAGATTGAAAAAAAAAAAATGAAGAGATGAATAGGATTTTACAAGAATTGAAGATTGATTGAAGAAGATATTAACATCACTTGGGTTTTTGAAAAAGGGAATTTTGAAAATATGATGCAGTTCTGTCCTAAATGATGGATGAAAAAGGAATTTGAAATTGAATTTTAAAAATCTTATTTCATTCTTTAAATGAATTAAAATAAGATTGAAGATATAATACATCCTTGACTATGGTCATTGAATGTATTATATAATAATCTATATTTAAATTCAAGAGAAGAATAAAATACATTTGGTGCTTTTATAGAATTTAAAATAAAATGAACTCTCAATATACCCTGACTATGGCCATTGGTATATATATTGAGTTAATTTTAGATTAAATTCTGATAAAAGAGAAGAATATTTACAGAAAATATGATGATTTTTGAAAAGGGGATCCAATGTGGATCTAGTGTTATTTTATAAAAGATAAAAATACTAAGTCTTGTTTACATCCCGACTATAGCCGTTGATGTAAATCATCAACTTAGGATTAATTTACCTCTTACGAAATGGTGCACGTGCCATTCGTGTTTCACCATTGTGAGAATTTGAGAAATAAAGGCAAAAATGCATGAGAACAAGCAATTCATGATATTTACCATGCTCATTCATTCTACTTAAAGCAGGAAATATAGATTCTCATTAAAATCTAAATTATTACAATATCAAATTGAATTCCCAATTCCAAAAAATGACCTTCCCTACATATTTCCTGTAAAAACACTTGGTTAGCATGAAAATAGAAGTAAGTTACACATATCATATGAATAACAATGGCGGAAAGGCTCATATAACAAGATGTTTATAATGGAAAAAATAAAAATGACATATATACCAATATGTCTACATACATATGTATATATTTGTATATGGTAATAAATATGAGATATATGAAAAACCTTGCAGCTAAAACACCTAAAACCTCCTGAATCTGGAATTGTAGCCTTCCTTACAAAATTTGGCAGGTATGATCAAAACCTCTCCAGCATACTTTACATCATTGTGAGGAATATTCTCAACTCCATCATTGCAACTAAAAAAAAAGCAGTAGGTGTAAAGGTGCTGTAGCAGCTGAAAAGGAAACTGTAGGTATGATGAAATATGAGGTGCTGGTGGTAAATGAAGAATGCAACTATGCCTAAATACATGATATGTTGTAAGTAAATGGAGAATGCAACTATGCCTAAATATATGACATGTTGTAAGTAAATGAAGAATGCAACTATGCCTAAATATATGACATGTTGTAAGTAAATGAAGAATGCAACTATGCCTAAATATATGACATGCTGTAAGCATATCAATCGATATGTCATGAACATATCTAATGATATGCGGCTGCAGATGATGGAAGATGATGGTGGGATGGATATATAGGTATGTAAAGGGGGTCTGTGTGTATAACATTGCCTTTCTCAGGAAACGCAATGTTGTGAAGGGATGAGTGCACAGGGGAATTATGAAATGTTACTGATAACAGGGCTGTGATGATGATGGAATGAGTTGGTAACGAAGATGGTGCTGAAGGCTAGAGGTGAAATGCTGCAAGTGGAGATAAATGAAAGGATTAAGAAGTAAGACATTTGATGGCAATGCGCAATAGTAAAAAAAAAATATGGTAAGAAAGTACAGAACTTGCAAGAAATAGGCACAAATGGAATACAATTTGTATCACCAGTAAATCGTCATCCTAATTCCTTAAGTATATCCCAGTCCAATTAGTCGAGGGTAAGTCAGTCATAACAAATACGTGGATAGTATCATCGCTTTGGCCCTCCAAGAGCTGGATCTTATCCTTTAACAAATCCAAAGGCAGCCTCCCATTGGTTCTTAAATTGTCTATCTGGTAATCCCATCTACGCACCCAGGGGAGAAAACTTTATTATGTTTGCTGCATAACTCTGTCCAGCATTGTTAATTTCAGGGATACAGGGGAAAAGACGATCAGACTAAGCAAGTGTTTGTATCCCATTATCCCCGTGGCAATATCTGCTATGGAACCAAGCCCCAAAGCCTTGTACACGCTCCTTGTTTATAGAAAATTTCCTTCATTGCTTACAGCTCTTTGTTATCCACAGCTTTCCACAAGTTGAGGTGCAGGGGTATAATGCTACTGTAAGCAAACGTGTGTATATACAGGGGAAGGTAAATGTGTGTGTGTCTGATCATATAGGAAGGAATACCGTAACCTATGCATAATGATTACCTAATCTAATTTTTTTATATGAGAGAGTAAAGCATCCACACTAATATACGATACCCATCAGGAATAAAACAAACTCTAAAGGATTACATCGTTTAACACTCAGGATTACAAAGGGGCTATGCTGAACTGAAGAGAAGCACATTTAAAAGAAGGCAGGGAAAGGGTTTCATGCCTTTCACGAATGAACTGGTATATTAAGACAGTTATCGATAAAAAAAAAATGAAACTTAGGATATGATGTGCATATAAAACATGATGCGATTATGATGAAATCAGATTATAGAGTTGTGTAAAATAACAAATATGAATAGAAATTACAATGAAAGTCATGAATAAGAGGTGACGATAACATTCATATCAGTTTATCAGCAGATCATACGATGTGAATATATCAAATAGTATGGATTTGATGACAGCTATGATTGAAACAAGTATAATGTCGTAAGCCATATAATCAACACATAATTGGGAGGGTAACTAAAATAGCATAGACAGGAAATCGGAATACACACAGGAAATTGTGGATACACAGAAGAGATCAAAATGAAGTCCTGATGTGAAATGAGATGCAAAAATGAATGATAAAGATGTAATGACAGGAAACGTTCTCATAACCCAGCCAGCTACAAAGCATGGAGGTCTGAGGCGAATAGGAGACCAATCTAAATGCGTCAATCAAGATAGACAAATGATCGAAATTGAAACAAAGATACGAAATAGTAAAAAAAAAAGTTACATGTTTATGTAATTGGAACAAAACATTAGATGAAATATACTGAAAATAACAACACTCAGAGAAAAAAAAAATGTTGGGATGAGACCATCCCCTTTTCATGTAGCAACAGGTGGGTCGATCCTGCTACATGCAGGTCGATCTCGCCCTTGATGCTTTACAATAACATAAAAGATGAAGAAGGAAGACCATTAAAACCTAGAAATGTTATCAAAGGGAAACAAAGAATCGACAAAGAGGGATACGATCACTCACCTGTAACTGCAAGGGTGTCGACTTCCTTTGGTTTACAGTGGCTAACTTGAATCAAGAGGAAGGAGATCTCTTCTTCTTCTTTTTTTGTGTTACCCTGACTATCGCTGCAGGGACTGAGCCTCCTTAGATCTTGATTATTCTATCGGATGAAGCCCCACCATTGTTGGTAATTCCCCTCCTCTGGTTAATTTCGAACAATAAAGGGAGTGGAGCTCTGCTGATTTGCTGGGCTTCGATTTTGGGCAGAGAAACGCCTCCTGGGGGCGGAAACAGAGGAAGGAGGAGGAGAAAGGAGCGATGTATGAACCAGAAGATCGATCGGGTGATGCTCGATTATGGATGCAAAAAAAATGGATGCTCGATATGAAGAAGTGGATGCGGGAGACAGAGAATGGATGCTTGATGAAGGGAAGTCGATGAAGGTGGATTACAATGGATGCCGAGCCCTTCCTCTTCACGCCTCTCTTAAAGAAGGGGAGGAAGCTTCAGGAACTCGTTCGTTGAAGATGGATGGGCGTGAAGAGGATGGGTTGCTTTGAGATCTGATGATGCATGAAATGCACATCATGTAAACAAGTTTTTCATGCATTTTGTATCAAGTTTAAGGTTTTAAACCCATGTTTAGATGTGTTTTTATAGTAAGGGGCTATGGTTCGAATTTCAGAAAAATCGGAGTTAAAATGAGAGAGTTATGGCTATTTCAGTGTTTGGGCACGGATTTCGAGATGGATCGGATCCATATCCGACCCATTTAGGTTAAGTGGACCTTGGATCAACTCTTAGAAAGCCCAAAACCCAACCCACACGCCTATCCATATCCATTTCAAAAAGATTTTCTGAAAACCCCCCAGATAGAGGCGCCTAGAAAATATATTTTTTATAACAGTGTTTTTGCAAATTCCAAAAAGTATAAATATACTTTTTAGAGAAGCCCTAGGCGTCTTTGGCTGTGTTTGGACGCCCCTTGCAGTGAATCTACTCCAGCAACTCCTTCCTCTCCATCTCCTCCACGTGTTGGCCATTGAAGACCGGTCTATGCTTGATTTTCAAGCATATTTTCGATCTTTCTTTGTGTTCTTTTCATTTCTTTCTTGTTCCTTGCTGTAGTATTCACCATTTTTCTGTATTTTTGCAGGTGTAGCAGAGGTGGAGACCATTAACCTTGGGCGGGAGTGCGAAACACACCACCAAGGTGAGCCGGCCCTACCTCCATTCGGCTTTCTACACCCTCCGATCGAGAATCGGCTCACATTCCATCGTCGGTGGATCTCCAACGTGTAGCAGCTGCAAAGATGCCATTTTTTGGTGAAGTACAGCATTCTCAAACTGCGTAGGACGTCCATCTCCAGCCACGGTCCGCTCTTCTTCATCCCCCCGGTCGTCGGATCTTCCAAAAGGTAGGTCTTCTTCTTCCTTCTCTTCTAGATAAAACCGAATTGGGTGTTGGTTTTCTTTTTATTTTATTTTCTGTGTGTTTCTTAATTTTCTTTTTGTTTCAACCTTAGATTAGATTTCGTGCATAGGCCAGCACGTTAGATTAGGTTTATGTGTTTGTTTGATTCATTGAAATCGATATTTTTTAGATTTTTCATTCTCTTCATTAAAATCGGCTAGATCTTCTTCTAGCCGATCCTTCAAATTTCTCATAGGGGTTCTTGGGTCTGTTCTACTGAAAAACCATTTAGAAAAAAATTCATTTTGATTCATCTTAGTCGGTTTTTGTGTGGGTTGCATTTGATTTTGATTGAAAAGCAAAATCCAAAAATCGGCTAGACTCATTCTAGCCGATTCTTGATTTTCACAAAAAAATAAATTTTTTGTTTTGATATTTTTGTTTTGTCCAGCATGTGTACTGTGTTGTTTTGCTGCAAATCTCATTAGAAAATTTCATTTTAGTTTATTTTATTCGTGGGTTGTGCTTGTGTCTTGTGTTGATTTTATTTTTGAAAAAGAAAAAAATCGGCTAGGATTATTCTAGCCGATCTTTGTGTTTTTGTTAAATGTATGCGTTGATGTGGGTAAACGGTGTAGTTGCTGTGTGTTTTAGGTGTTAACAGCAGTATATAGTTGTGTTAGTTCATTTCATTCGTTTAGGATAGTTCTAAATAATCGTTTTTAGCATTTTGCGTTTTTGGTGTTTTGGATCTATTGAAAAACAAAAATTACAAAAGTCGATTTTTCAATTCTTTATGTTCTTAATAAATTCCAGTATAGGGCTGTTCATGTTGGCATTTGTGGAGTTAGGAGTTCTTTTCATTATATTTTAATTTAGTTTTATCAAAATATTGGTTCCTTAGTAAGTAGTTTTTTTTTTTAGTTTAAGTTTTTATTCTTTTTTTTTTTTTTAGTCTTCTTCTTCCCCAAAGAGGGGCGGCAGCCATTAGAGCTCCCCTTGAGCTCTTCGTCGAATTTTTTAGCAAGTCTTAATTGTCATTAATTGAGTTAGGAAGGTGTCTAGGTTCAATGCATTAGGGTTTTCTTTCCTAGCCGTTTTTAGGGGTTAATTAAGTAGGTTTTGGGAATTAGGTTAGTATTAACTCCTAGGAAATCGTTTTTTTTTTTCATTTAATTCCTTTTATTCCCTAGGTAGATTTAATTCTTTTAGTTTAGAAAGTAGCCTTTATTGAAGTTGGCGATTTTGGAAAAAGGAGGCCCTTCAAAAGTCGTGTGAAGCATTTAAGGAAAATTTGGAATTTTGAATGGGCATTAAAGAAGGAGTTATTCCTTAACTTTGGAAAGTGTTTTGGGCATTAAACAAAAATTCCAATCTAGGCTCCACGATTTCCATAGAGCATTAAAAACACTTTAATTCCATCTTGAAAAGCAAAAATCGTGGATTTCTAGATTGGCCTTTTCATTTTTCCAAAAGGAGCTTTAAAAGCAATTAAGGAGTGTAACCCCCTCTTTAAATGGGGCGATTTTTTAGAATCCAAAACATTTCAAAGTTTGGAATTTGGTAATTATTACATTCCTTTTCCAACCCTCTCCATTAAAATCGTTAACTTTGAATTAATTGTAGGAATTAGGAGGTTACTACTTTAGTCTAGACCTAACCTAGTCAAACCGAGCCTAGGTCGAGTCAAACCCTAGTCTACACCCCCTATGAGTCTAGTCAAAACCTAGCCTAGCCTAAGTCAAAGCCTAGACCACACCTAGGTCGAGTCTAAGACCAAAGCCCAACCTTAGTCAAGCTTAGTGGAGTCAACCCTAACCTAAGTTTAGGTCAACCTAGTCTACCTAACCTATCTAAGTCAAACCTAGTTGATTCAAACTTAGTCCAAGCCCACCTAAACCCAACCAACCCTAGTTGACTAGGTCAACCCTAAACCGAGTTCAACCTAGTCTTAATAAGCCTAAGTCCAAGACCAAGACCTAACCCGAGTCAAGTTCTAGTCTAACCCAGGGTGAGTCCAAACCGAGCCTAGGTCGAGTCAACTCTAGTCTAAGTCAAACCTAACCTAGGTTAAACCAAGTTGAGTCAACCTAAGCCAAGTTAACCCAACCCTATCCAAGGAAAACCGAGTCCACCTAAACCCAACCAAACCTAGTTGACTAAGTCAACTCAAAACTGAACCCAACTAGTTAGGTCAAATCTAAACCAAGTCCATACTAGTCCTAGTCGAGTCAAACATAGTTCGAACCTACCTAATCCAAACCGAGTTCTCCCAAACCAACCCGAACCTATCTAAGTCAAAATCGAGCTTAGTTGAGTCAATCGAGTGAACCATAACCCTAGCCTTCATTCTTTAGTGAATTAATTTCATTTAGTATTATTTATTTTGATTTTTATACTAATTAGTTTATTTATCTACTTTAATTTTAGTGTAGAAGTATGTGTGTGTATATCGTATTTGTTTCGTATGTGTGAAATGTGTTTTGTGAGTGTTTGAATTGGTAATTAGATATTATTTAACTTAGTAGTCAGATTGCATTTTATTGTTTAGCATAGTTGCATTTGCATTGTTAGTTAACGTAGTTCTAGTCATAAATTGCTTATCGTGTTTTGTTCGTCGTGCATTTAGTGTATTCATAATAATCATCTGCATATACACTGTTATACAGTGTCATTTAGATTGCATTAGGTTTGATTTGTCTTTTAGAGTGTTAAAATAGATTCATAAAGTGAATAGTGCACTCAAATAAAAACCAGATTTTTGCCCTGTCGCATTAGCATTACTTTCTGTGCAAAAATTCTGTGTTTTCCAAATTTTTTTCTTCTATTCACTTTATTGACGTGTTATTTAACTGCAGACCAAATTTCAGCTCATTCGGAGTTGATTTGGTCTGATTTTTAAGCGTTTTGCAAAAACCGCTTTTTCTGGATTTCAAATTACAGGACTTGCGATATCCTGATTTTTCCCAGATTTGAAACGCTTATATCTGGAGTTTCAGATACTGTTTTTCAATTCTGTAAAAACTGTCAGTTTGTTTAATCTGTCAGTTGCAGAACAAAATAAATTTTGGGAAAATCGGACCTCGTTTTCCCTGTCAAACTGTGGTTTTCCGATAACCTATCAGAATGCTACTTTACACTAGTTAGGGGCAGTTTCGTAATTTTCTTAGTTTCGGCAATTTAGACTTGTTTTCAGTAGTTTCTGCATTTTAGGAGTTGCATAATCATCATCCAGCATTAGTAGAATTAATTTGGTTAATTTTAGAATTAATTTAGTATTTTATTTAATTTTTGTTTGATAAATAGCATTTGTTTTATTATTTTCGTAAAAGTAGAATTAGTTTTAGTTATTGTTTGCATTATTAGAATAGAATACTAACTTTGTATTTTTATGCATTTTTAGGTTGAAAAGCATATTAGTTTCCAGGGTTATTGTCCAAGTGCGAAGATTCTCTAATTGGCGAAAAGACGGAAATACCCTTGGTGTGGAGCAGAAGACTGAATGCTTGTTTATTTTGATTTTAGTGATTAATTATGGTTGTATTAACTTTATAATTGTAGATTGACATTTGTTATTAATAAATTAAATTTTCTAGAAATATCGTGAGTAATTCCTGTTCCCTGAGGATTCGACCCGCACTTACCACTTTATGGAAAGTCGGTTTTTATATTTTTGGTTGACGATTTTCCAAAGTTTTATTGAAAATAATTGTTTTTAAAAGATCATTCCAAAATATCAACCAAATTTTGCCGCCGTTGCCGGGGAACGGTGAATTAATTACTTTATTTTTTAGAGTTTAATTTATTAATTTGTTTTAGTTAGTTAATTAGTTATTTTCTTTTTAGTTAGTAGGATTAGTAAGTGAATATAGGATTAACATAGTTAGTAAATATAGGATTCACGTTCTGTTCTTTCTAGGATTCACTTGAAATTCATTCTGCAAGGAGCGATTAGACAGGTGGGTTTTAGAAAAACATAGTTTGTGATTTCCTGTATTTATCTTTTCAGTACTTTAGAGTAGTTTAAGTTGTTATTTCATTTACTTAGTTATATCATTCTGACATAATTAGTTGGCATATTTGTTTAATAGTTGTTATTTTGTGTTATTTACATTTTAATATCTGTGTTAGTTTATTTTGTTTTTATTTTTAGATTTAGGTCGTTTGCTTACATCTGGTCTTAGTACCAGTGTATGCAGGGGCGACGAGGTCTAGGAACCCCATTACACCCATTTGTTGACAACCCAGAGAGAATTTTACATTCTCATCAAAGTTCGGCAACAATGGCTGACATGGATCCTCCACCTCCACTCCCAGTTCTTTCACGCCCTCTGCGGGAATACTTCATTCCCACAGACTATGTTCAGGCATCCTGCATTCGGAGACCCGATGTAGGAGCGCCGCATTATGAGATTAAGGCCAACATTATTCAGATGCTTCCATCCTTTTATGGCCTTAGTCATGAGGATCCCTACCGACATTTAGATGAATTCCTCGAAATCTGTTCTACTGTTAAGATACAGAATTTCGATGATGATGCTTTAAGGTTGACTCTATTCCCCTTTTCATTGAAGGACAAAGCCAAGTATTGGCTAAAGTCCTTAGATTCTGTAGAAATAGAGTCATGGGATCAATTGCAGCAGGAGTTTCTTCGGAAATATTTTCCCATTGGTCGTACGAACCAATATCGTAGAGCCATCACTAGCTTTTCAGAGCTAGATGGTGAGCGCTTTCATGAGACCTGGGAGAGAATGAAGGATCTCCTAAGGAAATGTCCCCATCATCAGGTGCCAAAATGGCAACTGGTGCAGAGCTTCTATGATGGATTGTCTGACAAGAATCGTCAGATGATCGACTCTTCATGTGGAGGGACATTCATGCTGAAGAGCGAGGACGAAGCGTGGAGGCTATTTGATACATTGGCCGAGAATTCACTCCACCACGCTTCGAGCTCTCATTCGGATAGAGCCACACCCAGCATTCAGAAGAAAGCTGGTGTTCTTGAGATTGGTCCATCTACTGCATTACAGTGCAAGGTAGACATGATTGCTTAGAAGCTGGACCAGCTTCTCTCAGGACCATCCACTACACAGCAGGTGTGTACTCTTTGTGCCAGTCCGGCATACGAGATCACTGAGTGCCCTTCGGCAGCTCAGTACCTTGAATTTGTTCAAGAACAAGTTCAGGCAGCTCAGGGTTACGTCAGACCGCCGAATAACCCATTTTCATCGACATATAATCCGGGTTGGCGTAACCATCCAAATTTTTCATGGAAGAATCCACAATCTTCCATGCAGATGCCTGCATCCTCTCAGCCAGTTCGGCAGCCATCTTTTACTCAGTCATTTCAAAGACCGAACTATTCTCAGTCTTCTTCTTTTTCGGTCACACCCCCGATTCAGCAAGAGTCTGCCTCGCAGACATCTTTTGAGGAAAGACTTCTCCAGGCATTCCAAGAGGTGAAAACCTCTAATCAGAACCCCTTCGAGAAGTGTAGCCAGATTTTAAGCTCGCATACGCAGTCCATTGCGAAGTTAGAATCACAAATGGGACAGTTAGCTGAGGCTATTAGTAGGAGACCCGAGGGTACATTGCCGAGTCAGGCTGTCATGAACCCGAAGGGTAAGGACCAGATGACTGGAGGCCTATTTCATACCGAGACACAGCAGCATACTAAATCAGTTATGGCCTTGAGGAGTGGACGTGAGTATCACGTCGAGAGCAGAGAGCGAGAAAGTAGAGAGAGGATAGAGGAGCCAAAGACCATTTTTTCACCTACGTCGGCTCAACCATCATCCCCATCCCCATATTCATCTTCATCATCATCATCTTCATCCTCAGAGAAGAAGAAGGATAGGAGTGAGCCTTCTCACAAAGAGGAGGAGCCAGCAGAGTATATTCCCCCACCACCCTATCCCAAAGCATTAGAGTCTCCTGGTTATAGAGGGAAGCAAGGTGCGAAGATCCAGGACATGCTTGACATCTTCAAGCATGTGCAGATCAACCTACCTTTGCTCGATGCGATTCAGCAGGTGCCGGCATATGCCAAATTCCTGAAGGAACTATGTACGCAGAAGCGTAAATCTAGAGAGAGAGTTCCTAACAGGGTCCATTTGACCGAGCAGGTGAGTTCAGTACTTTAGCATCAGACACCACCAAAGCTCAAGGACCCTGGAGCCCCTATCATTGCGTGTACCATAGGGAATATCCGGATAGAACGCGCATTGCTCGATCTTGGAGCAAGCGTGAACATTCTGCCCGAGTATTTCTTTGATTCTTTCGGGCTAGGAGAGATGAGATCGACTCCGATTACACTTCAACTGGCAGATCGTTCTGTCAAGGTACCGAGAGGTGTCTTGGAGGACGTGCTAGTTAAGGTGGATGATTTTTATTTTCTAGTCGATTTCATTATTCTCAATATGGAAGGAGTAGATAGCTAGCACTAGACTCCGATTATTTTAGGCAGACCATTATTGGCGACTGCCAATGCATGCATCAACTGTAGGACCGGAGCCATGGATCTCTCATTCGGCAATAGGAAGGTAAAGCTGAATATTTTCAATGCCGCGATGGGACCAGCAGGAGACATGGACTGCTTTCATGTAGACATTGCACAGGAGTTAGTGGAGGAGCAGCCCAAGTTGTACATTACTGAGGATTCTTTAGATTTGTACCATATAGAGAAGAATAGCGGTGTAGATAGTGTAGATGTGTCTAGAGTGTCGTCAGAGAGACCACCTTGGGGAGCTGTCAGGGAGCCTCTTCCACCGCTTGCGGAGACCCCCGCCAAGTCTTCAATCGAGTCACCTCCGAAACTTGAGCTGAAACCCTTACCGGATTCACTCAAGTATGCATACCTCGGAGATGAGGAGACTCTGCCTGTGATCATCTCGTCTTTGCTCACTGAGGAGCAGGAACAAAGATTGCTGACTATTCTTCGAGAGCACAAGGCAGCGATTGGCTGGAGAGTTGCTGATTTGAAGGGGATTGATCCTTCATTCTGCATGCATAGAATCCATTGTGATGAGGAAGTCAAGCCATTTAGGGATATGCAGAGAAGGCTAAATCCCAACATGAAGGAAGTGGTGAAGAAAGAGGTGGTGAAGTGGTTGGATGCCGGAATCATTTACCCTATTTCTGATAGCCAGTGGGTCAGTCCGATTCAGGTTGTGCCGAAGAAGTCAGGACTCACTGTGGTTGAGAATGAGAAGGGTGAGAGAATTCCGATGAGGACCACTACAGGATGGTGAGTCTGCATCGATTATAGGAAGCTGAATGTGGCAACTAGGAAAGATCATTTCCCATTGCCATTCATTGATCAGATCTTAGAAAAACTCGCAGGGCAGAGCTACTACTGCTTTCTAGATGGATATTCAGGATACAATCAGGTAGTTGTCCATCCTGATGACCAAGAGAAGACCACATTTACATGTCCTTATGGCACCTTCGCGTTTACACGTATGCGTTTTGGGCTCTGTAATGCCCCGACTACTTTTCAGAGGTGCATGCTTGCTATCTTCTCGGACATGATTGATGATGTGATGGAAGTTTTTATGGACGACTTTTCAGTGTATGGCTCTTCTTTTGAAGATTGCCTTCAAAAACTTGCTCGAGTACTGAGTAGGTGTGCGGAGACCAATCTCGTCCTGAGTTGGGAAAACAACCATTTTATGGTCCAGGAGGGGATTGTGCTAGGACACATTGTGTCCAAGCGTGGTATTGAGGTTGACAGAGCGAAGGTGGAATCCATTTCCCGTTTGACTCCACCCACCTCTGTGAGGCAGATTTGATCATTTTTAGGGCATGCGGGATTTACAGGCGGTTCATAAAAGATTTCAGCAAAATCTCTCGACCGCTCTGCACTTTATTGGAGAAAGACCAGCCCTTTGATTTCGGTGAGGATTGTATGAAGGCCTTTGAGATTCTCAAAGAGGCCTTGATTACTGCACCTATTTTGAGACCTCCAGATTGGACTCTCCCATTTGAGATTATGTGCGATGCATCTGATTACGCTATGGGGGCTATTTTAGGACAACGCATTGATAAGAAACCCTATGTGATCTATTATGCGAGTAGAACTCTGTCTGATGCCCAGATGAATTATACTACGACAGAGAAGGAACTACTTGCGGTAGTTTTCGCATTGGATAAATTTAGGTCCTATTTACTCGGTTCGAAGGTGGTTGTCTATTCTGACCATTCTGCATTGAAATATTTGTTGAATAAGAAAGACACCAAACCGAGATTGATTCGTTGGGTCCTACTACTACAGGAGTTTGATCTCGAGATTCGAGATAAGAAGGGAAGTGAGAATGTAGTAGCAGACCATCTTTCCAGACTGATCGTGGAGACCACGCAGGATCAGAAGCCAATCAGTGATTCTTTCCCCGACGAGCAGATCATGTCAGTCAGTACATCGCAGTTACCCTGGTTTGCAGATATTGTGAACTATTTGGTTTCGAGGCAGATACCTGAGCATTGGAACAAGAATGAGCGTGAGAGATTCCTATCTCAGGTAAGGCACTATTATTGGGATGAACCAGAGTTGTTCAAATACTGTGCTGACCAGATCATTAGGAGATGTGTTCCGGAGGAGGAGTACCAGTCCATTTTGAATTTTTCCCATTCATTAGTCTGTGGAGGGCATTTTAGCAGTAGGAAAACGGCTGCAAAGGTTTTGCAGTCAAGATTTTATTGGCCCACACTCCACAGGGATGCTCATGAGTTCTGTAGGCGATGCCTGCGATGCCAGTAGATTGGGAACATGTCCAAGAGGGACATGATGCCCTTGCTTTCGATTTTGATAGTCGAGATTTTTGATGTTTGGGGCATTGATTTCATGGGACCATTTCCGCCCTCATACGGAAATTTATACATTCTGGTGGTGGTTGATTATGTGTCCAAGTGGGTCGAGGCTGTGGCAACCAAGACCAATGATCACAGAGTAGTGCTTAAGTTCATTAAGCACAACATTTTCAGTCATTTTGGGGTGCCACGTGCGATGATTAGCGATGGTGGCAAACATTTTAGGAATGTACAGATAGCTTCTCTTCTGAGAAGATATTCTGTCAATCATAGATTCACCACTCCATATCATCCGCAAACTAGTGGATAGGTTGAAGTGTCCAATAGGGAGATTAAGCGAATTTTAGAAAAGACAGTTCGTCTGGACCGCAAGGATTGGTCCCAGCGCTTAGATGATGCACTTTGGGCATATAGAACTGCATTCAAGACTCCCATTGGCATGTCCCCGTATCGCCTTGTATTCGGGAAAGCATGCCATCTTCCTGTCGAGCTAGAGCATAGAGCATATTGGGCTATCAAGAAATTAAATTTTGACCTCACCCAGGCTGGCAAAGAGAGAGCACTGCAACTCTCAGAATTAGAGGAACTCAGGAATGATGCATATGAGAATGCCAAATTATACTAAGCTCGCACAAAAGCATTTCATGATAAGCATATTGTCAGAAAAGTGTTTGAGCCAGATCAAAAAGTGTGGCTATACAATTCTCGTTTACATTTATTCCCAGGGAAGTTAAGATCGAGATGGACAGGTCCGTACATTGTGAAAGAAGTATTTCCCCATGGAGCAGTGACATTATTCGATCCTATGACCCAAGGTACATTCAAGGTAAATGGGCAAAGACTGAAGCCATTCATTTCAGATGCCTTGCAGGATGGTAAGTGTGAGATAGTGCATCTCACGAAGGCATGAAGATTCGACCAGAGGGATGTATCATATGTATATTACTTTGTTTTTCATTTCAGTGTTTTTCTATATTCAGCATTTCATTTCATATGTGCTAACAGTTGTTTTGATGTATGCAGGATGAATCTAACACTTAGTGTATCAGTTACCAAGTGCATGGAAAAGCTTTCAAAGAATGCAAAGATCAGATGAAATTCAAATTCAGAAGCTCAGAGCAAATCAGGTTGTATCTATCCTTTCTCCCATATTTTTGTTAGTGTCTTTTAGTGTGCATTTGCATTATATTTTTATTCATGTTGTATGCCACTAGGGACAGTGTCATTCAAGCATGGGGGGGTGGTCTAGATGCATGCACACAAAAATTTCAAATTTTTTTTGTATGACTGGTAATCAAAGTAGGCATTTGAGAACAAGTTGTAGCATATATGATTGTTTTTGGCATAATCTAACAGTTTAAAAATTTTTAAGCCCCATAAAAAATTTATTTTCTGAACTGAGTCAAATAGAGTAGTTGTTTATGAGATAATTCAAAGAAAAGATAGTATTTGATTGTTAGAAAATTTTGAATCACTTTAGTATAAGTATGCACAGTATGTTTTCTGAAAGAAATAAGCAATGGAAAGATGTGGTTGAAAAATGAGTTTAAAAGAATAGAGCTACGTTTAGTTGTTGATGTCTTCATGAATCCTAGTAGTGGAACTCAGACACGAGATGAAGTGTTTGAGTATCTTAACGAAAAGGATAACGAAGGAGATCATCTTCTTGGCTAAGTCGATATCTGTGGCCTTTGTAGTTCGAGTAAGTAGAATCTGAAGGGTGTTTTACACCTGGTGCCCCAAAGCCAGCTAGTTTGGGAGCCACCGGTTCGAAAGCTTGTTACATGGACTGCATAGAAAGCCTAAGAGATAGAGACATTGCACATGACGAGAGGCAGACTTTACGTAAACTATTAGAATAGAAGGTCTATTGACTCGAGCAATTAAGTCCGAGGGATACTTTGTATCTAGTGCCCTAAGGTTGGCCAGCCTGGGAGTCACTGACCCAAAGCTCGCTACACGGGTCACGAAAACTGACTATTTGAAATAGTGCTCATGTAACGCCCCAACTTTTTATAGTAAAAATTTTAGAGTAATTTTTTTTTTTTAAATAGCGGAAGTGCGAAAAACACAAGTCGGGTGCATTACAGGGTAAAACAGAGAAGTACTAAAAGCATACCATTAATATCATTAAAGCATTAAGTACATCTCATTAATGGAAATACAAATCTAACTATTCAGAGTTTAAACAGGAAACACTGAAAAACTGAGATCTCTTGACTACTTCTGAATACGACGCCACGATGCTCCAACTATGCATTACCTGAAAAATTTTAATGCAGAAGGGTCAGACTCCCCTGTCTGCGTAAGAAGTATTATATTTATATGTTGTGCTCAGTGTTCTGTGTACAAATATGTGCAACATTTGCAGATATCATAATTGTAAAGTTCTAGGCAATATAACTTGCTAAGAAGGAAAATTCCACTGAAATAGGCATGCTTTCTACTTTGCTATGAAACAAGAAAATACCAGGTGTGTGTTCATTATTACACGCATTATATGTTTTTAGCATTTACAAGATCCACTACAAGGATTACAGCATAAAATACTCACAAACATCTACGAGAACAATGTAAACTTTTTATGTTTATCTTTCCATTTCCCTATAGATACGCATAGGCATTCGACATCGTATCCGACCCTCTCCAAGGTAGATCATGGGTCCGGTAACATACACCGTTCTCTCAGGCGTACCCAGAGCCTGAAGAATCTAGTAACATACACCTTCTTCCAGGTGTGCCCAGACTCTCAAAGGTTTTTATATTTATGTATACATTTAACATTTCTTTAAAACCAGGTGTGAGTCATCGCACAACGAGGAGTCTGGTAACATACACCATCTTTCAGGTATACCCAGAGCCTCAAAACTTTATGATGTTGCATACACTTTCATTTTTGTTTATTTTCCCGTGTGAGCCATCACACCATAGGGATTTCCCAAAGTCCTGAACCCGCCATTGGATTCACACGACTTGTATGCACTTTCAAGTCAAGGTGCCATAGCACCATCGAAAATTGATATTAAACAGGACTCAGCTCAATCCTAGAGCCATAATCAATAATCTAAACTCTAGCTAGGGTGTACACCTCCGTAACCCATGAGCTATGCCAGTCTTGTGGCTTAATTCACTTATTATTATATATATGTATATTTATATATACATATGTATATGTATATTTCTCGCGTATCTTCGTCTACAATCATAGTGACCTATCACATCATGACGACTTCCCGAGTCCTTACGCAATCACGACCACTTTGTTCCTAATGTCTTCTTTTAAATCGTTGTAATTTTGAAAAGATTTTTAAATGTAAAACATGTGAAAACCAGACATCAAATAATAAAAACCGGTTCTCACTAGTGGATGAGACCGGGTCGAACTCAGGGAACGAGAATATATCGTATTCAAGTACACAAATCTAAATTAATCTTTATTGCCGAATTATTTGAAATGTAAAATATTCAAGAAAAGTAAAGACAACTAACTATTACAACAAATGAATACCCTTCGCAGAGGGCGTAAAGTGCAATATTTACAAACCCAATTAAATTCCTAATTCTAAACTAAAAAGTAAAACGAAGCTTTATTCTTCGTACTTCGTGTCACGTAGTCTCTTCTGCTCCAATCTCGTGCAATCCTACACAAGTCAAAAGGACACGAGCAGTACCACATATAGAAATAGAACTTATATGAAACAAAGTACACTTAAAAAAATTTTATGAAAGATATCATGAAATGAAACTGATGACAATTAAGACTATATTAAACTAATGACAATTAACGAATTACTTCTAAGACTAAAAGTATTATTACAAACTAACTAACATCAAAATTTTATTTTTACTAAGTAAACTAATTACTAATTGGCTAGATATTCTAATTACAAAGTACCTGTCATTGCTAATTAGTTCAAATAAACAAATTAAGCCTAATTTCAAAACATCTAAGTAAAAGTATTAACTAATCAGCTAGTAGCATATGTTCAAAAATCAGAAATCACTAGTTTAATTCAAAACAGACAGTTAACTAATGCCAAAGATCAATCAAACAAACTTTAAACAGTAAACACCAAAGATTAAGAAACAACTACATTTGCTGGAAAACACTTATTTCAAAACAATTCTTTGCCGTGAACGGCGAATTCTTCTATTTGTCGTGTGATTGCAGTAAGCAATTTGCCGTATGATTTCGGTTCCCACCGTGGTTCAGGGAGCTGAACCACCAGAATTTCCAGCGAATCCTCCACCGGAACTCTCAACAGTCTACTGGAACTCTCAACATCTTTCACCGGAACTTTTCATCAGCATCCACCGGAACTCTTCAACAGCATCCACCGGATTTAAACTCAGTTGTGAAATAAATTTCACGGTGGCTCCAGAAGAAAAACACTTGTTTACATCTTCACGATAAATGTGAAATGATATTTTGCTTAAAATAAAGGATTCTAACCAGAAACAGAGCAGTTTGAATTAGCCGATGATCAAATTCAGTTGGTTTGGGAAACTATCACCGCCGGATTCTCAGTTATGGTGATAACTCTGAATGTTAATGGAAGAAACTCAATCCAGCACACCGAACAACACCAGATCTCAGCAGATCAAATGATCGTGTTGATTTTTCACACAAACAAGTACTAATCCGATAATCAAATGATCGCCGGATTCTCACATTTAAATCCACCGGAATTTCAAATTGAAATCTATCGGATTCTCAAATTTTTACCAGAACAGTAACATCATTACTCAGATTTCTGGATTCCAGTAAATGTTTCACCATTATCAACATACACAACATTATCCTTCTGTCAGATGCCAATCGTGACAAGATTTCACGATCTGAATAAGAAAATTCCGGCAACTTGACAAAATTTCACGATAGAAATTTCCGGTGGATAGATGTTGAAATTTTTTTACAGCTGATGATCAGCATTTGAAATCCATGGAATCAATTAATATGTTCAGCAGTCAGATTGCTGGTAGAATCAAAGCCTTTATCAGAATCATTGATCGGATTCAATGATTATCCGATCGATGCCAGCAATTTTCCTCAAATGATCTTAAAAAAAAAAACATAATTGCTGTAAGAAATGCAGATCGATCTAGATTTTAAATGCTTAATCTAATAAATTTTTAACAGATCAAAGAGCAAAGCATGAATTTAATTGATCATATTTTTGATTTTCTGATGATTTGATGCTAATATAGCAAAGAAGACACGATTCCTAATACAGTAAACTAAAAAGAAAAACAATTCAAATACAGTAAAAACACTTCAACGATTCACAGATTTTGAGAATGTTTACAAACTGGAAATTTCTAAATCTAAAACAACATGTTCTTTTTTTTTCTCTAATGGAATTTGAGTTCTAAACATGAAAACAACAATTCAAAGAAGAAAAGGAGAAGAATAGGAAGAAGAAGAAGAAGAGGAAAAGAAGAAGAAGAAGAAGAGAAAGAAGAAGAACTTACCGAATTGGAATGATTAGAAGAGAGGTTGGAATCCTCTATCTTGCTTCAGCCATTGCCGGAATTCTCCACCGGAAAGAGGATGAGAAAAAGAGGGGAAATTAGGGAGAAGAAGAAGAAGAGGTAAGAAGAGGTGGAGAGGAAGGGGAAGAAGAGAGGGCTTGGGCAAAAGAGAGAAGACAAGCCTCTCTTCCCCCTACGTATGATATTTATAATTTTGAAAGTTTTTCCATAAGTCCATCTTATTTCAAAGAATTCCATTTCAAAACCTCTCTTCAAAAAGTATTTACAAAACAACTCAAAGTGACTATGTTCTAGAAATTATAAAACTAAGTCTATTTTAAATCTAATTTTTTTATGATTTTCAAAAACTAAACTACTACAATTATGTCAAACACTAAAATAGGCATTAAAATGTAAAATAAAACTATTTTTCATGCATTTTCTATTTTTAAATCATTTTAGCACATTTACTCGAAACTAACATAAAATTGGGTTTTTAAATAATTTTCTTATGAAATCATGCATATTTTTATATGAAAAATCCCTAAAATATATGCATGATAAAATACCCCCATGCTTATGTTTTGCTAGTCCTCGAGCAAACTAGAAAAATGCACGAAATCAAACTATCACCTAACTCACTTTCGTAGGAATCACGGTTGCATTTAGCTCATGCAACAAGCCCTTTCAACCCCTGGGTTACCCCAGTGGACGAGTAAGGTCTCGTGAGGGTTTGCAGTGATGCTACCCACAAACATCTCTGTCATGTATGCATAATATTACACATCCTCATAAGCAGTAGGTAATTAAAGACTTTGTTTTCACAAATATTTCATGTTATAAAAAAAATCAAGACATAATTAGAGTCTTTTATATACCACCACAGAAAAAGAATTTCTTTCACTTTTCTAAATATCACAATTATTTATGTTTTATTCTTAGAAAATCCAATAAAAACAAGTTATCATTTACTTATCCTCACTCATATGTTTTCTGCACAGGTTTTCTGAATCACACTTCTAAGCACTGAACTTTTCTCTCTTTTTCAGCTCTTTTCTCTCTTTTTCTTTTTTTTTTCTCTTTTCACGTTTTTTCTTTTTGCGCACTTATTTTTCTCATATAGCTTGCGTGTGGTCTGCTTTTATGCCTTGTGCAATGTCAATATCTTCTATACTTTTTCAATGCATACCAAAAGATATCAACTAAGACATAAAAGTGACTTCCTTCATTCACCTTTATAACATGAGAGTCAAATATTTCAACTTGTATCTCTTCTCAGTTACTTAGGATCACAAAGTTTTCCACTCTCCTTTTCGAAAATGGAATTAAAAGTTTCAACTTACATCTAAGTTCCATCTACTAAGGATTGTGGAATTATCCAAACAACCTAACACATGCTATATTTTTTCTTTTGAGCTCATTTTTTTTTTTTTTATTTGCTTAGTTTTTCAAAAATAGAACTATGCATATTCATATTTATGATTCAAAATAAATTCTAACATGTATCTATCATCATTTCTTTGAAATCCGCATAAACAACCATAATTTTTAGATCTATGTCAGAAAAAATTTTTGTGGGGCTTAAAAATCCTCTAAAAACATCAGATTTGAAATAACATTCATATAAGTTCAAACTCTTTCTTTAAAAATCTACTTTTTATGAGAGATGTGTAAACATGTGCAAGAACGTAAACAGAAATATCAAGGTGTGCAAACTACACCCTTAATACCCCCATGCTTGAATGACACTGTCCCAGTGGCACTCCCCCATGCTTGAATAAAACTAAGTGAATGCACATGAGAGAAATAAATTAGGGAAAAGAGTAGAATGACCTGGCATGAATTAAAAATACACGTTCTATGAATGTAATGAATGCAATGTATACATGACAAAACATAAAACTCATAGAAAAAGATAAAAGTGAAAACTAAAACCAAATAAAATCTACAAATCCTAACAACAAATGTAATACTGTACAGAATATGGGTTGCCTCCCATGAAGCGCTAAGTTTCACGTCCCCAGCCAGACGGATCCCTGGAAAAACCTTCATCGTCCATGAGATCAATGGACATGAAGTCAGACTCAACCGGGCTCTATGTAGAAAAGAGTGTCATCTGTGACACTACGCACTGTGTTTCCATCCCTTCTACCTCCAAATGTAGTATCTTGACTCTCTTGACATGAAGAACGGAGATTAGTCTCATCTGAGAGACTGGTCAGGAAATGAGAGTCTAGGACCGACCGAGTATCAATGAATGCTACTTCAGACAAGTGGTGAATATGATCTGGCTTGACTTGGTCAAGCACCTTCTGCATCTGTACCTCTTGCTTACTGAAAACATTCGGTGATCCTAAAGGCTGAGAAAATGGGGCTTTATTTGATGACTATAACAACTGAGGGCCTTGCCCCTTCTGCTGAGGTATAACGGAAATCGACTCGTCAGTAAAAATGATATGGGGCTCATGAGTCGATTCCTGAGTGGGGAGACATACCTTCTCGCTCTGAAGGGATGTAACAGATTCGACTTGCACAGGATATGAAGCAGTGGGTTGCAAGTCAAATGACATGGACTCCTCTCCCTTGGATGTGACAACAGACTCACTATGAAGGTTCCCCTGGCTTTGTCTACTCAACGTCTGAGCTAACTGTCCCATTTGAGTCTCTAGCTTGGTTATCGACTGCGTATGGGAACAAAAAGTGGCCTTGATATCAGAAAAGGCCTCTAACATCTTCTCCTGAAATGATGAACTTGGAATGGGCTCCTGAAGAGAAGGTAGACTAGACTGGGGATGAATCTGTGGAAAAATGGGATGCGAGTAACCTTGTGAAGGGTTACTGGGTCTATACTGTGTTTGAGAGGGCTGATGGAATGGGGAAATGGAATAGTTTCGCCAACCTGGGTTATATGATGGTGTAAATGAATCAGGCATGGGTCTAGCGAAACCTTGGGCAGCATTCACCTGCTCCTGAACGAATTCAGGATATAATGGCGCTGCCGGACATTCAGAAACACAATGTGCAGGGCTAGCACATAGCTCGCACACTCTTCCTATTTGACTTCTCGAAGAATTTGCTAGGAATTGATCTAACTTCCTAGTCAACTGGTCAACCTTGTTATGCAAATCTAACTCAGACCCAACTTCGGAAATCACAACTTTCCTAGGACCACTAGACAGAGATGTAGTCCTATCGAGACGTGAAGACAAAGCATGATGCATCGTGTTTTCACTCAAGGTCTCGAATAGAGACCACGCCTCATCCTCACTCTTGAGCATAAAAGTGCCCCCACAAGACAAATCAACCATTTGACGGTGCTTTTCAGTAAGCCCGTCATAAAAATACTGCACCAACTGCCAACGAGGCACCTGGTGATGGGGACACTTGTGGAGAAGATCTTTCAATCTCTCCCAAGACTCGTGAAATTGTTCTCCCTCAATCTGCGAGAAACTGATTATGGCTTTACGAAACTGCTTCGTCTTACCAATTGGGAAGTATTTTTTAAGGAACTTGCGCTGCATTCCTTCCCAAGTGGTAATTTGAACCGTATCGAGAGCCTTTAGCCAATGTTTAGCTTTATCTTTGAGAGAGAACGGAAACAACGTCAACCTCAATGCGTCATCTCCAAAATTGTTAATCCGCACTGTCGAGCAGATCTCCAAAAAATCATCAATATGACTATATGGGTCTTCGTTGCTAAGGCCATGAAAGGATGGTAGCATTTGAATGATACTGGCCTTTATTTCAAATTGATTGGCTCCTACATCAGGTCTCGTGATGCAGGAGGTGGGAGTGTATATGGTGGGCATGAAGTACTCCTTAAGGGTACGGAACAACGACCGATTTTCGGCCATGGTGATAGGATAAGGAGTTCTCCTAACAAGAAACTCGGGACTCAATTAGCTCAGGTCGAGTGATCGTTGCTTGTGCATACACCTTGAAGTAGACCGATGTAGCACCCGTCTTAATTTTGGGTTTTCTACCTAACTAACGCGCTAGCGGCCAAACCACGCAAACCACAAAGCGAGTAAACTAAAAAAAACTAAACAAACACCACGCAGTTACACATAGCGGAGATTATGCATAAGAAATATCAAATCTATGTGTACGGTACCAATCGTACACAGTCACCTCTAAGGGGATCCTAGTAGGTGGGCTGTGCAGAAAAGTAAGCTCGTCTCTAAGATATGCACATACGTGGTTCTAAACCTAAATGCAACACAAACACTAGGCAATAAAGTGAATACTAATATTACGCCGTTCCCCGGCAACGGCGCCAAAAATTTAATGTCTTCTTTTAAATCGTTGTAATTTTGAAAAGATTTTTAAATGTAAAACATGTGAAAACCAGACATCAAATAATAAAAACCGGTTCTCACTAGTGGATGAGACCGAGTCGAACTCGGGGAACAGGAATATATCGTATTCAAGTACACAAATCTAAACTAATCTTTATTGCCGAATTATTTGAAATGTAAAATATTCAAGAAAAGTAAAGACAACTAACTATTACAACAAATGAATACCCTTCGCAGAGGGCGTAAAGTGCAATATTTACAAACCCAATTAAATTCCTAATTCTAAACTAAAAAGTAAAATGAAGCTTTATTCTTCGTACTTCGTGTCACGTAGTCTCTTCTGCTCCAATCTCGTGCAATCCTACACAAGTCAAAAGGACACGAGCAGTACCACATATAGAAATAGAACTTATATGAAACAAAGTACACTTAAAAATTTTTTATGAAAGATATCATGAAATGAAACTGATGACAATTAAGACTATATTAAACTAATGACAATTAACGAATTACTTCTAAGACTAAAAGTATTATTACAAACTAACTAACATCAAAATTTTATTTTTACTAAGTAAACTAATTACTAATTGGCTAGATATTCTAATTACAAAGTACTTGTCATTGCTAATTAGTTCAAATCAACTAATTAAGCCAAATTTCAAAACAACTAAGTAAAAGTATTAACTAATCAGCTAGTAGCATATGTTCAAAAATCAGAAATCACTAGTTTAATTCAAAACAGACAGTTAACTAATGCCAAAGATCAATCAAACAAACTTTAAACAGTAAACACCAAAGATTAAGAAACAACTACATTTGCTGGAAAACACTTATTTCAAAACAATTCTTTGCTGTGAATGGCGAATTCTTCTGTTTGCCGTGTGATTGCAGTAAGCAGTTTGTCGTGTGATTGCAGTAAGCAATTTGCCGTATGATTTCAGTTCCCACCGTGGTTCAGGGAGCTGAACCACCAGAATTTCCAGCGAATCCTCCACCGGAACTCTCAACAGTCTACCGGAACTCTCAACATCTTTCACCGGAACTTTTCATCAGCATCCACCGGAACTCTTCAACAGCATCCACCGGATTTAAACTCAGTTGTGAAATAAATTTCACGGTGGCTCCAGAAGAAAAACACTTGTTTACATCTTCACGATAAATGTGAAGTGATATTTTGCTTAAAATAAAGGATTCTAACCAGAAACAGAGCAGTTTGAATTAGCCGATGATCAAATTCAGTTGGTTTGGGAAACTATCACCGCCGGATTCTCAGTTACGGTGATAACTCTGAATGTTAATGGAAGAAACTCAATCCAGCACACCGAACAACACCAGATCTCAGCAGATCAAATGATCGTGTTGATTTTTCACACAAACAAGTACTAATCCGATAATCAAATGATCGCCGGATTCTCACATTTAAATCCACCGGAATTTCAAATTGAAATCTATCGGATTCTCAAATTTTTACCAGAACAGTAACATCATTACTCAGATTTCTGGATTCCAGTAAATGTTTCACCATTATCAACATACACAGCATTATCCTTCTGTCAGATGCCAATCGTGACAAGATTTCACGATCTGAATAAGAAAATTCCGGCAACTTGACAAAATTTCACGATAGAAATTTCCGGTGGATAGATGTTGAAATTTTTTTACAGCTGATGATCAGCATTTGAAATCCATGGAATCAATTAATATGTTCAGCAGTCAGATTGCTGGTAGAATCAAAGCCTTTATCAGAATCATTGATCGGATTCAATGATTATCCGATCGATGCCAGCAATTTTCCTCAAATGATCTTAAAAAAAAAACATAATTGCTGTAAGAAATGCAGATCGATCTAGATTTTAAATGCTTAATCTAATAAATTTCTAACAGATCAAAGAGCAAAGCATGAATTTAATTGATCATATTTTTGATTTTCTGATGATTTGATGCTAATATAGCAAAGAAGACACGATTCCTAATACAGTAAACTAAAAAGAAAAACAATTCAAATACAGTAAAAACACTTCAACGATTCACAGATTTTGAGAATGTTTACAAACTGGAAATTTCTAAATCTAAAACATGTTCTTTTTTTTTCTCTAATGGAATTTGAGTTCTAAACATGAAAACAACAATTCAAAGAAGAAAAGGAGAAGAATAGGAAGAAGAAGAAGAAGAGGAAAAGAAGAAGAAGAAGAAGAAGAGAAAGAAGAAGAACTTACCGAATTGGAATGATTAGAAGAGAGGTTGGAATCCTCTATCTTGCTTCAGCCATTGCCGGAATTCTCCACCGGAAAGAGGATGAGAAAAAGAGGGGAAATTAGGGAGAAGAAGAAGAAGAGGTAAGAAGAGGTGGAGAGGAAGGGGAAGAAGAGAGGGCTTGGGCAAAAGAGAGAAGACAAGCCTCTCTTCCCCCTACATATGATATTTATAATTTTGAAAGTTTTTCCATAAGTCCATCTTATTTCAAAGAATTCCATTTCAAAACCTCTCTTCAAAAAGTATTTACAAAACAACTCAAAGTGACTATGTTCTAGAAATTATAAAACTAAGTCTATTTTAAATCTAATTTTTTTATGATTTTCAAAAACTAAACTACTACAATTATGTCAAACACTAAAATAGGCATTAAAATGTAAAATAAAACTATTTTTCATGCATTTTCTATTTTTAAATCATTTTAGCACATTTACTCGAAACTAACATAAAATTGGGTTTTTAAATCATTTTCTCATGAAATCATGCATATTTTTATATGAAAAATCCCTAAAATATATGCATGATCAGTTCCCAATATTGAGTCAGGCCATTAATGTAGTTCTTGTCTTGTCACCGGACTTGACAATTAGAGTCAGGTCACTGGTCCTGCCTGTCGTACCCATGTGAACAAGGACCCACTAGCACCTGAAAAGGGTTTTTTTTTTTTATCGATGCTGAACCCGAGTCAGTGGTACACAGTCACCATCGGGTCCTTCAGGTCATGACAGATCCTATGGGTCCACCATCCGACCCAAAGAGTGGCTTCCACCACCGCTGCAACATCACCAATAACCCGTGACACGTAGTTTAGGTGTGATCGATCCATTAGGAGTTTATCATAATAGAAAAATCAAGTTGGGTCCAGCCGACCCTTGCCCATGCCTTTGCACGTGAAGGTTGGTAACCCAGTTTGGTTGGTCTTCGTTACCTTCAACAACATAAAAACGTCAGCGCGCACACCACTAGCATGTTGTCGAAACTGCGAAGGTCACTCGATTAATTAACAGGCCCTGCCGGCAAACACGCTACGCACCACAACTCCAGCCTAACATAGCCCCGGTGCCCCTGGCACGCGTGATGTCTACAACACCACTGGGAACAGTATATGCTGCCCAGCAAAAAGGTTACAATCCTGGATCTGATATCCGACACCCGAACCCACCAAATCGGGTTAAGACTAGTTGATAACAAGGTCCGCATAGACCTTGTGAATGGCTACTAAGCAACAAATTGGCCCAGCAGAGCCCCATTAGTTTTCCCTTTTTCTTAATTAATATATATATATATATATATATATATTCACAGTACAATCCGTTATGAATTTCCGTTTCAAACGCCACTACTTGTTGTTCACGGTTTGCATACTCACCTAAATATGCTTTATCAAAGTTCTTCCTGTCTGATGAAGAACCTAAGGTAGGCAATGGGTACTAGGTTGAGTACAATTATCAACATTTATTATATCTTACAAGAACATGAGACACGCAATACACGGTTTCCATTTTGTTTCAAATTTTGCATCCTCATTTCAGAATACACAATGAAATCACAGCAAGTAGTAGTTTATATCAGTCACAACATAATTCCAATATTAATTCTGGAATAATCTAAATCTGTCATTAAGGTTTAAACTTCCATTAGACTTAAATTCAAGGTCCCTAGCATACATCTATTTTCAAAATTTGTAAAGAGACACAACAAGTAGCAGTTTATATCAGTCAACATAATTCCAATATTAATTATGGAATAAACTAAACCTGTCAATAAGGTTTACACTTCCATTAGAACGTAAATTCAAGGTCCCACTTTTTTTTTTTGAACTTACCACTAAGATGTAGGTTCACGATTAATAGCATGTACCTATGCAAGACAACCAATATATTAGTTTGTTCTGCAGTTTAATGTTCAACAACCTATGTAGGTGTAACTCCATGTTTAACAATACATGCAAAGGTAGGAAAAAACCAAAAATCTAATTTCTTTAACATCTAGGATATACACCTAATAATAATAAGAACCCCTATCGGTTTGAGGTTCAGTCCAAACTGAACCCGTCAATCCCGATTTTGGTTTCATCCTTCTAGATTTTTTTTTTCACAGTGATTTGAGAAGACAGCTGAACACGTATGTGTAATTAGCAAGCTAACCATACTACATGAACAGAAATTTTAAACTTGCAATCTTAATGTAAGCAACCCATCCGTGCATGCACCATGTAACGTCATTCACTAAAATTTTCCTATGCTTCACTCAATGTACAAATACTTGAAATGTGTATTAACCTCATGCTAAACACTAAAACAATGACTGTAACCTACCATATTTTATACCTACGGGTAGGCACCATCCACTGCGTGTGGTGGGAAAATTTTGGGTGGTTGGCTGGATTCATATTAACATCTGTAGGTTCAAGCCGAAAACCCATTTACGAAAGGTTCCAAATAGGCCACATAATGGGGATTTGACCCAACACTATCAATGGTCGTGACCACCGTAGTAGACAAGTTTTTTTCCACTAGAGTGCAGAAAGTGGGATGCAACATACCCATATCCCAGGGCATTAAACACTCACATATAAAAGCAATACCCCTTACCTCTTCGGAGCTTCTTGCCGGCGATAATGGTGGTTCTCTTTCCTTTACATTGGAGCCCACTTCGTCACAAGGGAGAAGACCGTCGCGTTCGGCTATGGAGGTCGACCACTATGGTGGGAGAGAAGGAGAAAGAGGAAGAACACGTAGAGAGAGAGAGAGAGAGAGAAGAGAGAGGTCCAGCCGTTTTTCCCTTTTTCCCCCATTTAATCTCCTTCCCTATTTAGGGAAGGTTTTGATTTTCAAAAAGAAAACCAACCTCCAGCCCACGTTAGTGTGGTTTGTTTAGAAATTTCCAATATTGCCCCTATTTACCTCTTTAGCAAGGTGATTTTCAATGTTGCTTTATGGGTACCCCTTCATCCCATTTGGTGGGATTCTACTACAAATGTGGAAACGTGGAATGAAGAAGCCTAAGTAGTAGGATTGGTTAAGATCCCACGTTTTTACCCTCTTCTTTATTTATTTATCATTTTTTCCACTAAAGTAAAAATTATCACTTTTCTTGTGCAAAAAAGGAAAAAAAAAACATGCACAGGGGGTTTTGAACTGGGGTCTTCAACCTAAGGGGTAATGAGCCCCACCACTTGTGCTATGTTGTTTTCATTGCAAAGGGTGTGAATTAAATTGTATATAACCCTTTCAATTTTGTTCTGAATTTCATAAAAAAGTAATGTTTTTCACTTCTATGTGAGCGCACCATGAGTTTTGAACTTGAGATGTGACTCCAAACAATCATGTGCCCTACCACTACACCACACTATCACTTGGTGTTTACTTTTGCAGGAAATTTCTTTTTATGTCATATTTGGACGTTTTACCTTGTTGATGGATTTCTTCCATTTTCAAGTGGGTTTTTCACCCGTTGGTTCTAAACTTGCACTCTCTCACCATAAATGTGCTTCGGATCTCACGCTATTATCTCGAAACCATCGGATTTCTCCACTTGGCCTCGTGAACTGGGTCGGATCATCGGATCTCGCTAAAGTTCGGATCCAAGTACCCTTTCTAGTATTCATTACCAGGTTTGCTCTACTGGCCCGCAAGCCTCAAAATCACATTGATTATTTCATAAACCATATTATTTCACATAAACACACGTTTTTATTTCATTGAAAATTCCTTAAAATTCATGGGTTTTACAGCTCATATGAGAAGAATGTGCAAGAGATCAAAAGTTGAAAAAAGAGTGAAAATGAAAAAAAAAAAATTGTGCTGAATGAGAAAATTTTCATTGCTTAGGCATATATGTGTATTACTGTGCAGAAAATATACAAGTGAGAATAAAGGAGTAAAACATGAGAATACTTGACTTTCGGAGAAAAATCATGAACTAGCTACAATATTAGAAAAGTAAAGGAAAATAATTTTTACTGTGGTGGCATGAGATTTTTAAACTTGTTTTGAGAATATCAATTACATGAAATATTTATTACAACTGCATTCTTAAGAGCCTAATATTTTTGAAAGATCATCCTCGCATTTCATTGATGTTTGTGGGTAGCATCGCTGCAAACCCTCACGAGACCTTACTCGTCCACTAGTGTAAGTTAGGGGTTTAAAGGGCTTGTTGCATACGCTAAATGCAACAGTGATTCCTACGAAAGTGAGTTAGTATTATGCATTCATGCTTAGCATTTCTTGTCTTCGTGCATATCATAATTAGGGTTTGTTAAGGGACTAACAAACATTCAAGCATGGGGGTATTTGATGATGCATGAAATGCACATCATGTAAACAAGTTTTTCATGCATTTTGTATCAAGTTTAAGGTTTTAAACCCATGTTTAGATGTGTTTTGATAGTAAGGGGCTATGGTTCGAATTTCAGAAAAATCGGAGTTAAAATGAGAGAGTTATGGCTATTTCAGTGTTTGGGCACGGATTTCGAGATGGATCGGATCCATATCCGACCCATTTAAGTTAAGTGGACCTTGGATCAACTCTTAGAAAGCCCAAAACCCAACCCACACGCCTATCCATATCCATTTCAAAAAGCTTTTTCTGAAAACCCCCCAGAAAGAGGCGCATAGAAAATATATTTTTTATAACAGTGTTTTTGCAAATTCCAAAAAGTATAAATATACTTTTTAGAGAAGCCCTAGGCGTCTTTGGCTATGTTTGGACGCCCCTTGCAGTGAATCTACTCCAGCAACTCCTTCCTCTCCATCTCCTCCACGTGTTGGCCATTGAAGACCGGTCTATGCTTGATTTTCAAGCATATTTTCGATCTTTCTTTGTGTTCTTTTCATTTCTTTCTTGTTCCTTGCTGTAGTATTCACCATTTTTCTGTATTTTTGCAGGTGTAGCAGAGGTGGAGACCATTAACCTTGGGCGGGAGTGCGAAACACACCACCAAGGTGAGCCGGCCCTACCTCCATCCGGCTTTCTACACCCTCCGATCGAGAATCGGCTCACATTCCATCGTCGGTGGATCTCCAACGTGTAGCAGCTGCAAAGATGCCGTTTTTTGGTGAAGTACAGCATTCTCGAACTGCGTAGGACGTCAATCTCCAGCCACGGTCCGCTCTTCTTCATCCCCCTGGTCGTCGGATCTTCCAAAAGGTAGGTCTTCTTCTTCCTTCTCTTCTAGATAAAACCGAATTGGGTGTTGGTTTTCTTTTTATTTTATTTTCTGTGTGTTTCTTATTTTTCTTTTTGTTTCAACCTTAGATTAGATTTCGTGCATAGGCCAGCACGTTAGATTAGGTTTATGTGTTTGTTTGATTCATTGAAATCGATATTTTTTAGATTTTTCATTCTCTTCATTAAAATCGGCTAGATCTTCATCTAGCCGATCCTTCAAATTTCTCATAGGGGTTCTTGGGTCTGTTCTACTGAAAAACCATTTAGAAAATAATTCATTTTCATTCATCTTAGTCGGTTTTTGTGTGGGTTGCATTTGATTTTGATTGAAAAGCAAAATCCAAAAATCGGCTAGACTCATTCTAGCCGATTCTTGATTTTCACAAAAAAATAAATTTTTTGTTTTGATATTTTTGTTTTGTCCAGCATGTGTACTGTGTTGTTTTGCTGAAAATCTCATTAGAAAATTTCATTTTAGTTTATTTTATTCGTGGGTTGTGCTTGTGTCTTGTGTTGATTTTATTTTTGAAAAAGAAAAAAATCGGCTAGGATTATTCTAGCCGATCTTTGTGTTTTTGTTAAATGTATGTGTTGATGTGGGTAAACGGTGTAGTTGCTGTGTGTTTTAGTTGTTAACAACAGTATATAGTTGTGTTAGTTCATTTCATTCGTTTAGGATAGTTCTAAATAATCGTTTTTAGCATTTTGCGTTTTTGGTGTTTTGGATCTATTGAAAAACAAAAATTACAAAAGTCGATTTTTCAATTCTTTATGTTCTTAATAAATTCCAGTATAGGGCTGTTCATGTTGGCATTTGTGGAGTTAGGAGTTCTTTTCATTATATTTTAATTTAGTTTTATCAAAATATTGGTTCCTTAGTAAGTAGTTTTTTTTTTTAGTTTAAGTTTTTATTCTTTTTTTTTTTTTATTCTTCTTCTTCCCCAAAGAGGGGCGGCAGCCATTAGAGCTCCCCTTGAGCTCTTCGTCGAATTTTTTAGCAAGTCTTAATTGTCATTAATTGAGTTAGGAAGGTGTCTAGGTTCAATGCATTAGGGTTTTCTTTCCTAGCCGTTTTTAGGGGTTAATTAAGTAGGTTTTGGGAATTAGGTTAGTATTAACTCCTAGGAAATCATTTTTTTTTTCATTTAATTCCTTTTATTCTCTAGGTAGATTTAATTCTTTTAGTTTAGAAAGTAGCCCCTATTGAAGTTGGCGATTTTGGAAAAAGGAGGCCCTTCAAAAGTCGTGTGAAGCATTTAAGGAAAATTTGGAATTTTGAATGGGCATTAAAGAAGGAGTTATTCTTTAACTTTGGAAAGTGTTTTTGGCATTAAACAAAAATTCCAATCTAGGCTCCACGATTTCCATAGAGCATTAAAAGCACTTTAATTCCATCTTGAAAAGCAAAAATCGTGGATTTCTAGATTGGCGTTTTCATTTTTCCAAAAGGAGCTTTAAAAGCAATTAAGGAGTGTAACCCCCTCTTTAAATGGGGCGATTTTTGAGAATCCAAAGCATTTCAAAGTTTGGAATTTGGTAATTATTACATTCCTTTTCTAACCCTCTCCATTAAAATCGTTAACTTTGAATTAATTGTAGGAATTAGGAGGTTACTACTTTAGTCTAGACCTAACCTAGTCAAACTGAGCCTAGGTCGAGTCAAACCCTAGTCTACACCCCCTATGAGTCTAGTCAAAACCTAGCCTAGCCTAAGTCAAAGCCTAGACCACACCTAGGTCGAGTCTAAGACCAAAGCCCAACCTTAGTCAAGCTTAGTGGAGTCAACCCTAACCTAAGTTTAGGTCAACCTAGTCTACCTAACCTATCTAAGTCAAACCTAGTTGATTCAAACTTAGTCCAAGCCCACCTAAACCCAACCAACCCTAGTTGACTAGGTCAACCCTAAACCGAGTTCAACCTAGTCTTAATAAGCCTAAGTCCAAGACCAAGACCTAACCCGAGTCAAGTTCTAGTCTAACCCAGGGTGAGTCCAAACTGAGCCTAGGTCGAGTCAACTCTAGTCTAAGTCAAACCTAACCTAGGTTAAACCAAGTTGAGTCAACCTAAGCCAAGTTAACCCAACCCTATCCAAGGAAAACTGAGTCCACCTAAACCCAACCAAACCTAGTTGACTAAGTCAACTCAAAACCGAACCCAACTAGTTAGGTCAAATCTAAACCAAGTCCATACTAGTCCTAGTCGAGTCAAACATAGTTCGAACCTACCTAATCCAAACCGAGTTCTCCCAAACCAACCCGAACCTATCTTAGTCAAAATCGAGCCTAGTCGAGTCAACCGAGTGAACCCTAACCCTAGCCTTCATTTTTAGTGAATTAATTTCATTTAGTATTATTTATTTTGATTTTTATACTAATTAGTTTATTTATCTACTTTAGTTTTAGTGTAAAAGTATGTGTGTGTATATCGTATTTGTTTCGTATGTGTGAAATGTGTTTTGTGAGTGTTTGAATTGGTAATTAGATATTATTTAACTTAGCAGTCGGATTGCATTTTATTGTTTAGCATAGTTGCATTTGCATTGTTAGTTAACGTAGTTCTAGTCATAAATTGCTTATCGTGTTTTGTTCGTCGTGCATTTAGTGTATTCATAATAATCATCTGCATATACACTGTTATACAGTGTCATTTAGATTGCATTAGGTTTGATTTGTCTTTTAGAGTGTTAAAATAGATTCATAAAGTGAATAGTGCACTCAAATAAAAACCAGATTTTTGCCCTGTCGCATTAGCATTACTTTCTGTGCAAAAATTCTGTGTTTTCCAAAAAATTTTCTTCTATTCACTTTATTGATGTGTTATTTAACTGCAGACCAAATTTCAGCTCATTCGGAGTTGATTTGGTCTGATTTTTAAGCGTTTTGCGAAAACCGCTTTTTCTGGATTTCAAATTACAGGACTTGCGATATCCTGATTTTTTCCAGATTTGAAACGCTTATATCTGGAGTTCCAGATACTGTTTTTTAATTCTGTAAAAACTGCCAGTTTTTTTAATCTGTCAGTTGCAGAACAGAACAAATTTCGAGAAAATCGGACCTCGTTTTCCTTGTCAAACAGTGGTTTTCCGATAACCTGTCAGAATGCTACTTTACACTAGTTAGGGGCAGTTTCGTAATTTTCTTAGTTTCGGCAATTTAGACTTGTTTTCAGTAGTTTCTGCATTTTAGGAGTTGCATAATCATCATCCAGCATTAGTAGAATTAATTTGGTTAATTTTAGAATTAATTTAGTATTTTATTTAATTTTTGTTTGATAAATAGCATTTGTTTTATTATTTTCGTAAAAGTAGAATTAGTTTTAGTTATTGTTTGCATTATTAGAATAGAATACTAACTTTGTGTTTTTCTGCATTTTTAGGTTGAAAAGCATATTAGTTTCCAGGGTTATTGTCCAAGTGCGAAGATTCTCTAATTGGCGAAAAGACGGAAATACCCTTGGTGTGGAGCAGAAGACTGAATGCTTGTTTATTTTGATTTTAGTGATTAATTGTGGTTGTATTAACTTTATAATTGTAGATTGACATTTGTTATTAATAAATTAAATTTTCTAGAAATATCGTGAGTAATTCCTGTTCCCTGAGGATTCGACCCGCACTTACCATTTTGTGGAAAGTCGGTTTTTATATTTTTGGTTGACGATTTTCCAAAGTTTTATTGAAAATAATTGTTTTTAAAAGATCATTCCAAAATATCAACCAAGATCAACGATGGAGAGGAGATGAGGGAGACGCGGGAAGGAGTCCGTTGTGTCTTTCTTGATTTTCCAAAAAAAGGATCCCTTTCAAAGAAAACTTTATGTAAAATGGTTTTCCAAATGAGTTTTTTTAGCAAAAACAGCTTTTAAAAGCTTGAAACCATTCGTTTTTCTCATAGTTTTTCCAAAAATTTGTTTTTTTGGTTTTTATGTTATTTTTCCATTTTTTGTATTTTCTAGAATAAAATCCTAATGTTTTACGAGAAAACAAAGATTTAAGACTAATTTTTTTGTATTTTTGCAAAATATTTACAAAAGAGAGTTTTTCTGAGAATTCAAGGCTATTTTGGAGAAACTTTCTTTAGAAAATGAGTTTACATCCAGATTTTTAGAAAATATTCGAGGTTTGAAACCTCAAATTGAGAAATACAAGGCTGCGAATCCAACAGGATACCAGATGGACAGTCTGAGCTTTTCAAAATTTATTTTTGATATTTTAAAATATTAATTTGAAACTTTGGACAACGAGGCTCAGATTTAGGTTTAAAACACTGGGTTCAGATTCAGAATTGAATTTTGAGTAAATCAATATGGAATTCATTCCGAAAATCTGAAGAATGATTGAAATTTAGCTTCAAAATCGCTTTGATTTTCTCAGAAGATGGAGTCAGGGGCAAAAGGGTCATTTTGCAAATCTTTGAAAAAGTTCTATACTTGAAGCATCTATTCTTCCTTTGTAATCTTCCTATTTCCTTCAATAAGGATCAAACTTTCTTTTCTCAATTACACTGAGGGATTTTTAAATTTCGGTTCTGTATGCAAACAAGATAAACAAATCTCTCATTTTACACATTTGTGCATCCATGGGCATCAATTTGTATTCATTTGCATTCATTTGCATTCAACTGCATTAATATCAATTTGGTCATTATTGAGATTTCAACAAAAAGTCCCATCACAATTCCTAATTGTTATTCAAAATTGAAAGACAATCAATAGCATTGAACCAAAATCCAGTGCTCAAACTGGTATTATTTCAAAATCCAGTGCTCGAACTGGTATTATTTCTAAATCCAGTGTTTAAACTGGTAAATTTCCAAAATCTAGTACTCGAACTGGCACATTTTCAAAATCCAGTGCTCGAACTGGTATATTTCAAAATTCAGGGCTTGTACTGGCATACTTCCCAAAAGCCAATACTCGAACTAGTACTATTTCAAAACCCAGTGCTAGAACTGGTATATTTTGAAAAATCCAATGTTCATACTAGCATAATTCCAAAATTCAGTACCTGTGCTGGTACATTTTGTAAAACCTAGTGCTTATACTGGTATTCTTCCAAAATCTAACCTCGTGGTAGTATTCTATCAATCATATCAGTCGATCTTCTAGGTTTAGTCATCGTACGAACCTCTCATCAAAATCCAATTTCCAATCTTAACCTTCGGGTCATTCAATTCTCAATTTCGACCGTCAGGTCATCCAATTTCCAATCTCGACCTCTGGGTCATCTCAATTCTCATTTTCGACCGTCAGGTCATCCAATTTCCAATTTTGACCTCCGGGTCACCCAATCCCCAATTCTCAATTCCAATTACCAAATTTCCAATTTCAACCTTCGGGTCACTCAATTGTCAATTTTGACCTCCGGGTCACACAACCTCGACCTTTGAGTCAATCAATTCTCAATTTCGACCGTTAGGTCATCCAATTTCAAACCTTCGGGTTACCAATTATAACTCAATCATTTTCGACCTGCGGGTCACTTTTGCCAATCATGGTCGTATTCATTACGCCTATTGGCTCAATATCCAAATTTCAATCATTTTCTCTTTCAAAAGACCTTTTTTAGGGAGAGTTCAAGGGAGCTCGTTCTTTTCGCATGCTATCCAATTCGTTCACTTAGCCCCATTTCAGGGAGAGTTTGAAGGGACTCGTGTCTTTGTGAACCATTTGCAAAACAATTTCCAATTTCACACAAGGAACCCCTTTATAGGGAGAGGCTCGACGGAGACTCGATTTTCTTGTGGCCTCCCAATTTTCATACTAGGCCATTTTCGTCATGGAGGACCCTCTTTTCAGGGAGAGTGTGATGGACTCGTTCCTTTCATGACCCAATTTTCCGACCTCACTATTATCGGCCCCCTTTCTATAAGAGAAGCCTAATATTAGGGAGCTTTGACGAAAGCTCAAATTCTCTTCGAAAGTTCATTTTGCAAACACCTCATCTTCAGGGAAGAGAGGAGTAATTTCCATTTCCCATTCAGGTAATAGCTAAGCCTGAGTCTTCTCCTTTGGGAAAAGGAGAGGATAATTTTCGTCACGGATGTGTTGAGCCGGACCTTAAATGCTCTCTTTCACCAAGGATTTCAAGAACATTTTGTCAATTCGTCAATCAATTACTTGTTGATTTCAAAATCTTCATTGCACAAATCTTTACCTCAGTTTACCTTCAACATTACTTCCAAAAGAGTGAAGCTTTTGCGAAGAGAGATTCCAAAATCCAAATTCTCTCCATTGGCCAACCAAAGAGATGAAGGATAAGTCCTTGATATGGCCAGCAAAGAAAATTCAATGTTATTGCAAAGCCATAAATGATTGATATTGATCGCAGTTATGGCACATCTCTAAAGACTATTCTTGTAAAAATGAGGCAGTGGAAATATCCTGAGCACTAGAAAAAGAGACAATTCACCCAAGCCATGTCTCCTCAAAATCACCTAAGCTGTAATTAAATATCCGCAAAAGGGATCTCTCAATTGTCGTCAAGATGAAAGTGAATTAAGCGAGTAGACCCAGGGCCAAAGAAGATTTGAAACATCTCCAAGATGACGGAGTTTGTGATGAATCCTTTTAGGGAAAGTCCAAAGCACTGTTGAGATGAAGGCAGATGCGATGAACCTCTCGACAATCCCTAAAAGATATTTAATTTCAGCTATCATCCAAAGATCTCCAACCCATGAGCTAACATCATCAAACATAACCCCTGACGCAAAGAAGGATCAAAACATCTCCAAGTTGAAAGAGTTTGTGACGTACCCCTCCAAAGAGAGAGAGTGAGAGAGAAAAGAAAAAAGATAAGTCAGGTGATCTCCAAAATGAAGGATGATGTAACCGAAACCCAAGAGAGCTCAAAAAGAGTGCAGAAAAATTATCATGAGAGAAGCATCCCAGGATATCATACTGCCAAATCTATCAAGAATCTTCTTTAAACTTGTGAAATTCTATTATCAATATTCTTTCATTAATTGCTTTCATAATATTGAATTCTCACTTTCCTGTTCATATCAAGAAAATTGATAGCTTCCTTGAAGAAGGTCAATCGCAAGCAATTTGAATTCCAAATCTTGATTCTATGAAGCCAATCTCGTTTGGAGGTAATACTTCAGGTAGAAAAGAAGGAATATTTTGCAACAATGTGCACCATTTTCAAATACTTTAAATCAACAACAGAATTCTCAACATTTTGACAATATCTTCTAGCTATCTGGACGTGGAGTGAGAGCTTGATGTCCATTTGTGACACATCCTGACACCAATTTTCAATCCCTCTTTAGGACTTGATTACGAGAGTTTTCAAGATTCCTTCTCTTCTTTTTATAATCCGAGCGCCTCAGCTCTCAGATTCGCACACTTCCCTGTGTCCCCACTGTCCAACCACAGACAGTCCAATTTCGGTTCAAGGTCAAACCACCAATCATTTTCTTGCAAAAGGCAATTTTAAAATCTATTTAGTCTCAGCAATGAGACGCCCAAGATCAATCTCTTTTCAAGCTTTAGGGACCCCATTTTCCTTTTGCAAAACCCCTGTCGGATTTATTGTGTAAAATTCGAAGGTTCCATCATGGTCTCTTCCTTCGAGGATTTCATTCATTCCCCGCCCAATCAGGATAAGGGTACAAAACCTGAGCCTCATTTGATGAGGTATTTCATTTTTTCCGCCCGATCAGGTTAAGGGTATAAACTTGAGCCTCATTTGATGAGGTATTTCATTTTTTCGCCCAATCAGGATAAGGGTACAAACCTGAGTCTCATTTGATGAGGTATTTTATTCTCCACCCGATCAGGTTAAGGGTACAAACCTGAGCCTCAGTTGATGAGGTATTTCATTCCCTAATCAGGATAAGGGTACAAACCTGAGCATTATTTGATGAGGTATTTCATTCTCCACCCGATCAGGTTAAGGGTACAAACCTGAGCCTCAGTTGATGAAGTATTTCATTCCCCAATCAGGTTAAGGGTAAAACCTGAGCTTTTTCCCATACGAAGCACTTTCTGTCCCATTCAGGTTAAGGGCAAAACCCTGAACTTCACCACCACAGAGCAAATCTTTCATCTTCGTTCTCCATTTCATATCTACCATCTTCACCAAGCTAATACTTCTATACCAAGTCAGATCCTTCTAATTGGGGATTTTTTTTAGCCCAAATTTGGTGTGTTTTTCTTTGCCACTAAGCTCGGCCCCAAGCCGGCTTAGTAGCAAAGAGGGGCATCTGTAAACACCCCAAATTTTCACTCACCTCCCCGACACTTCCACTAGTCATCATGATCTATCCTCTCAAATCATCAGAAGGGCAAAATGGTCATTTTCTGAGATATGATCTTGCAGAAAGTCCAAAATGAATTCTTAATTCCTAAAATTTCTCTATTTTGGCTCAAAAATATCTTCAAACTGCAAATTTTCAAAATCCTATTCTTGACAAGAAGCTAAAATTTCTAATTCCTGATTCAGAGTGGCATTTCATGAGACATGTCTTTGCATATCATTGCATGAGCATTTCATATCATTTCAATACACAGCATGTCATTTTGAGATCCAGAATTCTTGATTTTCAAAATTATCAATCCAAATTCGGATTTTAACTCTTTCAAAATTGATTTCAAATCCCTGGGTTTTTCAAAATTGTCAGTTTCCCTCATCTTAACCCCCAGAACTCCAAATTACAAAAGTTTTCTCAGGAAAACAATCTGGATATTTTGATATTGATTTTAAAGTTTCGTCAGTTGGAAAGAAGGGGACACAATTTTAAATTTAGAAGATTTTATTTCAAAACTTTTGCAAAAAGACTCTGAGTTTCTTTACAAAATCTCTGCATTTTCTTTATATATATTTTTGCCCTGAAGGACCATTTTCCTTCCAAATTCTTGAAATGAGACCAAATTTTATTTTGTATTATAAAAATCCCATAAAGAAGTTATTTTTTTGCTTTTATTTTTAAATAAATGGCATGGGACCCACCTTGAACTGGCATCACACTCAAGGTCTCAGGTATTTCTCTCATTTTCAAGCAGAGCCCACCCCAGGGTGGCACAAATTTACAAATTCCGTTTCCTTATTTTTAAGAAAGTGTGCCCACGCGTAGGTGGCGCCACACTAGAATTTCCTATAAAGAAAAACATTTTTTTTTATGTTTATTCCAAAAAGTTTTCTTAATCTGGCTGAGGTGGCATCACCTTAAAAAGAAAAAAAAGGAAAAATCCATTTACCCACTTTTTTTTACTTTTTTTTTCCCAAATGGAGCCATCGTAAAGCCATAAAAGGGGTTCACTTTACCTAATCTGGAGGTAAATGAACCGAGATTTCAGAACAAGCCAGCCGTCCCCTTTACAAAGATTGGCGAGTTTCAAAAATTTTCAAAAATTTGTTTGAAGATTTTCGAATGCTTTCAAAATTCGGTTTGGAAAATTTCAAAATGGCCGATTTTTCTGAAAAACCTCCTGAAGATCTTTAAAAGGAAATCACGTTGGGGGTGTGAACACCCCAATTTTTTCAAAATCTTTTAAATATTCCCTTTTTGCCCCTAATTTCATTTTCTGAGCAAATGAGTCGCTTTTAAATCTAAATTCCAGTTCATTTCTCAAGTTTTACTGAAATTAAATTCATTTTATATATCTGACTCGATTTCGGATCCGGATCCATTGTCAAGATCCAAATCTGAGCCTCGTTGCCCAACTTTTAAATTAAAATTACAAAAATACCAAAAATAGTTTTTAAATAGCTCGGACAGTCCATCCGGCATCCGTTTGGATCCATCGTGTTGTATTTCTCTATTCGAGTTTCAAAACTTGAACATTTTCTCAAAACCTGGATCCAAGCCCATTCTTTTGAAGAAATTTCCCCAAAATAACCCTGACTTTTCAGAAAAACTCTTCTTTTGTAAATATTTTGAAATTTTGTAAAAAGTAGTCAAATTCCTTAGTTTTTAGAATTTTGTCTTCAAAAAATACAAAAAAATATTGAAATTCAAGAAAAGAACAAAAAAAATAAGAAAATAAAAAATCCAAAAATTTCTGAAACTATGCAATTTACCCTCCTTTTTAAACTTTTTGTTAAAGACCCTCTCTTAAAAACCCCTTTTTGAAAATCAAAAACCATTTTTTAGAAAAATCCTGAAAAGAGCCCCCTCTTTTGGAATTTGAGGAAAATGGCAACGACCATCCTCCCGCGCACCCTCCATCGCCTTCTTCCCCACTGGGTGGCCCTCCATCTCCAACGACTCCCCTCTCTCGAACTCTCCTTTTGGTCTTTAAAAGGGGAGCACGCAGGAGGGAGAAGGCCATCCATTCTTCACCTCTCCACTGTGCACCCTCTGATCCATTACAATCCACCATCATCCATTAACCACTTCATCTGGCATCCATCAATCGATTCCATCCTTCTTCCTCCGATTTTTTTTTCCATCCTCGATCGAGCGGAGAAAACACTGCAGCAAAGAGAAGCGGGCCAGCCTTCCTCTTCATTTGGTCTGAACAGAATTCTGCAGCCGAACTCCTCTTTCATCCAGAACTCTGCAATTACAGGTAAGCAACTGCCTCACTTTCTTTTCTTATTTTCTATAAATACCTCATTCCTCTCATTTTCTAGCGTTTTCTAGTTCGATCCTCCTTGTTCTTCTTTATTTCTTTTTCTTTTATTTGCATTTTAAGGCACAAAAGGTGGGAATCGATCTGCATACAGCAGGATCGATCCACCCATGCTAAAACAATGGAATATATAGATTTCCAACAAATTTTTTTTAGTTTCTTTAGCTAAGGCAATCTGAACCTTTGCCCATTCGTTTTTCCCCTTTGGGTTTCCTCTGAATTTTCTTTTTAATCTCTTTCTTTTTCTTTCATTTTAACCAACATCAATATACCAGAGATAATGTTGAGTTGTATATAGCTATCTCAATGCATTATCGTATGGAATTAATGGAGTGACTCGATTCCAGCATTTATTTTATTTATTTATTTATTTATTTATTTATTTATTTTTATTTTTATTTTTATTTTTTTCTCTTTTCCCTCTTCCTTCTGATAATCAGCCTATATTTTGCTTTCTGTCTACATTTCATTTTAAGGAATTAATATGCTAATTGCTCATCTGTCAATCCTAACTACACATCGTGTTTTGATTATACTTTTTTTTTTTACACTTATTGTTGTATAGTAATGTTGATCAAGTTTTAAGTTCGATAGTATGGCCCATCGGTAGGGTTCTCATCCCTGGCACTCATTTCTCTTTGATCTTTTCAGTTCTCTGTTACCTTTTTGCTATTCTGTTCGTTTGAGGTAGTGGTATATATATTTCCTGTTTTCTATGTTACTACACACTTTCTGTTTCTATGATGAAAATTGCTGACATTTTTGTGGATTTTGCATCTTCTGTGAATACATCATTGACTTTTTACTATTTTCATCCATTCCATATCCCTGCTACTAGAGGTTCTTAAGAGCATAAATGTGAGATAGTAGGGATCTTCTTATGATGAACCAAGAAGATGGTGTGTTCAGGTATAAAATACATATCCTTACAGCTAGGATGCTGTGGAAAGGATTCAATAGGAGTTTGTGTGAGGCTATAGACGACAGATCGATTCATGCACAACAAGAACTTGTTTCTGCTGGTTTATACCCTTAGCAATCTCACGTATTAAGGAATTTGGATGTTCGGTAAGATCATTGGCACCCGATCTTGTTTATTTGCAAAGGGACATGATCTAACAAGGAGAAGGAAGAGATACTGCTGTGAGTTTTGCAGAGTCATATCAGTCACGTCTGGGAGGTGTTTCAGTTTGCTCCTACACCCTTCATACCTACTATGTTCATAGTGGCCGCAGACCATCCAGCGACCAAAAGAATTTGTGATGATATAGTGACCATGAGAGCTCTTGTCTGGGGAATTCCACATGCATTAGATGTGTGTTCGTTGGGATCCCTGGAAAATGGCTTCAAGGTTATATTGAGTATTGAGATATGTGGGAGCAAGCTCCATCACAGAGTCAATGTTGTGCCCCTCCCCTTTTCCGCACCAAAATCGTCAAAAGCTTCATCTTCTTACAGAAGGGGCAAGGTTTGGCCCTATAAGGTGAACATAAAGGTCGTTTTCCCTTGCAGTAAGAGGTTCAGACCTCACATCATGTGTGTGTTCGTTGTCAATGGCAAGATATAGGCAAAACTGAGCATCTCTAGAAGGATCTATGTGCAGAAAGATGACAATCCATTCACAGGAAATACTCTCACTGCCATCTTCAATCTCCATCAGCATGTACTCACTACAACAACATTACTTTCATCTCACCTGTTTTATGTCTTGCATTTGCACAACACCTAGCCTATGATGTTGCACTCCACTTCATACATACCTAACTGCCTGTAGCTTCTTCCATGGGTTATCAGTTAATACATGGTGACCACACTGAGGAGAAGAAACATCTTTTTTTTTCTCAACCAGCTGGGTTACCTGCATAAATGTTACAACGATTGTAACTTCCCCTGTTAGGCACAGCTGGGAACATGGAGTAAGCTTATTGTGCAGAAAATTCTGGGCTCATTACTAAGATTGTAGTAAAGTTGGCCTCTGCAGCTGTTGCAATAGCAACTGCTATTCCAGATGCTAAAGCAATGGCTGCAGTAGCTAAGGCTGCTTCTGATGTTGCATCACAAGAAAAAAATTGATGGTTGATGGAGTCTTAGCAGTAAATAGGGTAGCCACTGATGGTCGTGGTTATGAAGTTGGCACTTCTAAAGATTAAGAAAATTCTGGAAAGGTTCCTTCCCTCCCTTCTTTAGTGTATTTTTTGTAGCTTTTTGATCAATATATTTTTTTCAATTCTGTACAAAATATGCTTCGTAGATCTTTACATAGAATCGCTCATTATGTTTTCTGTAAGTGTTGTATAAAATTTTGTGAGATGTCACCATAGGAATCCATAGCAGATGGCATTCTAATCTATGCTTGATCCCCAACAGCATCCACTCCAACCCACTTTCACTGTTGTCTCTGTGCCTCCAACTCCACTTATACATAGCCACATCATTCTCTACATCCACCCACCAATGGGCTGTTTAAATTCTGGTACATGCATGGCATCCCCATCTTGCATCATGCCCCATATTTGATATCGTTATACCTGTTATGAATATATCAACAAGCCATTATGCACAACCTGTTATATAAACTTTACCTGTCAAAATATATAATACCCATGTCTTCTTTTGGTAAGTAAACTCCATGTGTGACAATAAACACCCAGTATGGTGTATTGTTACCCCAATCACCTAGAAACACTTATATCCTTGGCACTTAGGTACACACCACCTTGTCTTTGCATCATTAAGCACTAGGGCATCATCAGTCACATTTCTTCCCCTTGCCACTCCCGTAGCATATATCCTCATCACTTCATCAACAATCACTCTCATCCACCTATGTTACATCAGATGTAACACACACACACACACACACATATATATATATATATATATATATATATCACTTCTCACATCTTGAGTCACAAAAATCATGGCATAGGAGCATCTCATTTTGCATCTTTGAAATCAAGGTAATATTCTCTTCTATTTTTCATACTGACCAAGTTTTTTTTTTTTTGCAGGAATCTTTGGAAAATGTTGATTTCCCACTTAGATTAGGATTCTATCATTGTAATAAGCTAGCCATTAATGAGAATTCTTTACATTTTCAATCTTAGATTAGAATGAATGAGCATTGTTAATATCATAAATTGCTTATTCTCATGCTTTTCGCCTTTATTTTCCAAAATCTCACAATGGTGAAGCATGAATGGTACACCATTTTTATAAAAGGTGATTAATCCTAAGTTGATGATTTATATCAATGGCTATAGTCAGGATGTAAACAAGACTTAGAATTTTCATCTTTTAAAGAATAACACTGGATTCACACTGATCCTTTTCAAAATTCATCATATTTTCTTTAAAATATTTTCCTCTTTTAACAGAGTTTAGTCTAAAATTGATTCAATACATATATCAATGGCCATAGTCAGGATATATTGAGAATTAATTTCATTTTAAACTCTGTAAAAGCACCAACATGTATTTTATTCTTCACTTGAATTTAGATATGATTGTTATATAATACATTCAATGACCATAGTCAGGAGTGTATTATATCATTAATCTTATTTACATTCATTTAAAGAATGAAATATGATCTTCAAATCCAATCTCAAATTCTTTAAATCCATTCATCATTCAGGATAGAATTACATCATGTTTTCAAAAATACTTTTTTCAAAAATCCAAGTGATTTCCTTCAAATATCTTCTTCACTTCTGAAGTCAATTTCCAACTCTTGTAAATTCAAATACCATCTTCAGATTCTAACTTTAAATTCGAAGTCCAATTTGACATTGAAATTCATTTATCCAAAATTCAAATTCTAAATTCAAATCAAATTACGATTCATCTTTTGATTCCAAATCCAAAACTTCAAATTCAAAGTCCAATTTGACTTTGAAATTCATTTGTATATGCAAAATTCAAATTTCAAATCAAAACTCCAAGATCATTTCCCAAAAATTCAAATTCAAATTCAAATTCAAATTCAAATTCAATTCAATATCTCAAAATTCAATTTCAAGGTTCAAGTTAACTTTGAAATTTCTGATTCATCTTCTGATTTCAAATTCAAAATCAAGTTTATTTTCTTATCTTCAAATTCAAAATCAAGTTTATTTCCTTATCTTCAAATTCAAAATCAAGTTTGTTTCCTTATCTTCAGATTAAAAAAAAATCAAAGTTTGAGATTGATTTTGAACTTGACACTTCTTGAATTTTAAATTCAATCTGGGTTTTCAAAACCCAGAGCCATCTTCAAAAGTCCCATTCGGACTTTCGGAATCCAAATCCAAAATTAGAACCCAATTTCACTTTGGATCTCAGACTTTAGATCCAATTCCATTTTAGGATCCAGAATTCAACTTCCACTTTGGATCTCAAACTTCAGATCCAAATCCATTTTAGGATCCAGAACCCAATTTCACTTTGGATCTCAGACCTCAGATCAAATTCCATTTTAGGATCCAGAATCCAATTCCACCTTGGATATCAGACTTCAGATCCAAATTCCATTCTAGGATCCAGAACCCAATTCCACTTTGGATCTCAGACTTCAGATCCAATTCCATTTAGGATCCAGAATCCAATTCCATCACGAACCTCAGATTTCAGATCCAATTCCCATTTAGGATTCTAAATCCAGAACTCAACCTCAGCTTGGATCTCAGACTTCAGATCCAAACTCCATTTAAAAATTCAGACTTTGGATTCAAGTTCCATCTTGAATTCCAGATTTCAAATCCAATTCCACTTTCAAATCTCATCTGAACTTCTTAAATCCATTTCTATTTAGATTTCTCAAATCCATCTTGATTTCAAACTCTAAATCTAGAATTCAATATCACTTCAAATTTCATCTCCTTCTCTTAAATCCAGATTCAAAATTCAAATTCAAAGTTCATTTATGACTTTGAAACTTCATCCTTTTCTCATCTCCAAAACCATTCTCCCAACTCTGATTATTTCAAAGACTTAGAACCTCAAGTATCCTTCTTGATCTATCTCAAGTTCTAAGTTAGATTCAACCATTCAAAAACCATTTCTTCACTCCATTATCAAGTTTATCTCAGAATACTTGGAGATTTCCAAAACTATTTTTTTTGAAAAGAGCATTCATCCTTGCATTGCACAAGCATGATTCTTTGTGCATTTAGACTTAGAATAAATTCTTAGATAATATTTATGCAAATCAAAAAGGCATAAATTTAATCCTTGGTTCGATTACCCCTGGTAAAGGCGCCAGGAACGGTCGAACCTCGTACCGACGAGCGAATTCCGTCTCTCCATTTTCCCAGAAAATATTTCAAAACAGAGGTGAGTTATTTTCTAAATATTTTCAAATCAAGGTCAAGTGAGACCCCGCAAAAGAGTTCCTCTCTCTTTTCTTTTCTTTCTTTTCTCTTCTTTCTTCTTTTTCTGTTTTTTATTTTTCCGTTCAAAAAGGAGATATAGAGGTCAGAAAGGAAAAAGAGAAGGAAGAGAGAGAAACCACAAGAGAGGAAAAATTTTGCGATGATCACAGTTTTGGCGACCATGATGGGACTCGTCTTCGTCCGGTTGAATCTATGCCTTTGCTTTGCTTTAATATTATCTAAGTCTTTATTTTAACATATGTCAGCTTCATTTTCATGTAAACCTTAGGAGCCTAGACTTTGTCCTAAGCTGTCATCATTGCATATAGGATCTAAGTATGGTTTGGTAGGACCATATTGAGGAGATTATTCCATGTTCACATTAGACTTAGGTCTGAAATACAATCCTCCCCAATTTTAGGGATTGAATGCAAACAATGTATGCAAGTGTATGCTTTTTTTCATTTAAATCTATCCCTTTCAGACTTGCATTAGAGCTTTCTGGTTTTATTGCATGTTGAGCATATTTTGAAAACATCCCTACCTATATTGTCCCAGTCTTCACGTTGATGGGTTGTCTCACTGAACCATAGTTCAGAAGAGAGCCTCACAACTGGACCACTTATTTGGGTTTGCGCCCCCCTACCACGTTCCTAAGGGCCATAGTCCGAGGTATATCGGTAGGTGCTCAAGGATGTTGGGAAGCCATTACCTTAGAACTGGAGAAATATTTTTATGCCACGTACTTCGAGCTTCGGCTTGAGTATATCGACATACCTTGATTGGAATCAGATGATCTAAATCTTAGAGTTAGGATTAAGATCCTATTTGCCATTTCAAATATTGCATATAGAGTCAACTTTAGGGAGTGCTGTTTGTGCATCCTTGTTTGTATATCTGTGATTGTATGATATTTTATATATATCTTCCTTATATTTTCCAAAACCCTGGGTATATATTATTCAAAATTTCCTCTTTGTTTTTAAAACCCAGGTGTATTTTCTCTTCTCTTCTTCTAAATTTCTTCAAAATTCTTCTAATCCTGTCTGCAAGTTCTTCAAATTTTAAATCTTTACCATTTATTCTCAAATTTCATTTTTCCTCTTATTTTTCTTCTGATTTTATATTCTTGTTTATATTTTTCATAAATAAAATCTCTTTTCATCAAGAGATATCCTTTTCAAAATAGCATTTTCTTTGTATTTTAGTTGGTTACTCTCCCTCGTAGAGTGAAACAACGCAATTGTCACAAATTGTGTGGCGACTCAATCCCTAGTAATGGGATAAAATTTTTTAAACAAATTTCAACCTAATCCTTCCTTTTGTCAAAACTTCTCCAAAAGTTTCTTCGGTCTAAAAACCTCCACTTTCCTCTACTGAGGGAGCACTGATATCCGAAAATGGTTTAGACAAGAGCTGAAAAAGAAACAGTTCCTCAACACAGCGACAGTGAGACGGAAGGGATGAACTCTCCTAAGTCGATCAAGGGACAGGGTGAGAACAAAGGAGATGACATTGACCCCGCTATGTATGGTCTGTTCCAAAAGATGATGACGAGAATGATGTCGGAACAAGTCGAGGCCAATCTGAAAGAGGCAGTTCCTAAAAGTAAACTGAGGAAGAAGCCTGTAAAAAAGCAAGTCAGAATCATAAGAAAGAAGGTACAACCAAACACTACTTCTGAGGAATCAGAGTCAGTCGAGGAAGAATCAAAAGAAGAAGAGCAGATTGTCTACAAATAGAATCCTCCAAGACAGTCCGCTGCAGAAGAGCCTGAATCCATCAACAAGGCCAAGTCTGGGACTCCAACAGAGGACCCGATGAGTAAGCAAATGAAGGAGATGAATCAAGCAATCAAGGACATTCAAGTCAAGGGTAAGAGCAAGCAGACCTACATTGGCGAAGATTTTTACGATGGCCTAGATGGGGATGATAACCTGGAGAATCTTCCTCGCAAGTTTCTTAAGTTTGACAGGACGGGCAACCCTAAAGCCCACTTAGCCACCTTTTATGCAGAATGTTGCCATTTCAGAAAAGACAATAGGGCTCTATTCATCTATTTTCCCCGCAGTCTAGAGGGTGTAGCAGCCAGGTGGTATGCCGACCACATCAATCCTATCGAACTACAAGAGTTCGATAAGGTAGTAAATTTGTTCATTGAGCGCTTCCTATTCAACACTGAAGCTTCACCTACATTAAATCATCTTTACAACCTGAAGCAAGGTGAGACTAAAAGAGCTGGAGATTTCATTCACAGGTGGAGAAGCACCTGTAATAAGATGAAAGTACCCATTCCAAAGGAGCATGCATTGCAGATAATCCTCAACAATTTCTCTCAGCCCATAAGGAGCCTCATCGCCACTTCCCCAGCGAAATCCTTCATCAAGTTGATTGAGCGAGCCAAATGGCTCGAGGCAGGAATAGAAAGCGAGCTTTATGAGGGCACACCTCTGGTCAAGAATATCCAAGATCAGAAGAAGAAGGTGCAGTTCGCTCATTCAGTTGATGCTTCCAGCAATAGTCTTGGCAGTAGCAGTAAATGAAACAAAAAACAGTGGCAGTGGCCCAAGAATAGATCAGAGCAAGGGGCAGAAGGAAAGATCCTATAAGAACAATGACAAACCACTTCCAATTGGCTTCCAGCAAAAGGGTGGTATTCAAGAGAAGCCCAAGTACATTAAATGGGAGAAAGATCGAGTCTTCACTCCATTAGATCAACCTTTGGAAGCAGTTCTGGATTACCTTTTAAAGCACGGGATGATCAAACTCCCTAAAATAGCAGATCCTCTCGTAATCTTGGGAAAATTTAAAGACCAGTTCTGCAAGTACCATAGGGCAACGGGGTATGATACAGAGCACTGCGTCATGCTCAAACATATGATACAAGACTGCATTGACAGAAGTGAGCTGATAGAGGACGAGGACGAAGAGCGTCCAACAGTCTTGACAGAGCCATTTCCGGATCACTGAAAGAATTGAGGATGCCCAAGTTTTTTCTGCACTGTAATTTTCCTTTTGTTAGTCATCTTGTAGGGGCAAGTCAGCCCAGTCTTCTATGAATCCTTTTCCTTTCGAAGTTCTTGTAAATATTTAGTTTTGTTATCAGACCTCTACTTATCAATGAAATGTCAATTTCCTTTATATATCTTTTATATCCAATACTTCTTTTTCCTTTGCCATGCTGGGGCATTTAAATTCCTGTTCTTTTCAAAATGCGGGACAATTCTGACATCATTCATGAGAGAAATGATATTACCTATGAGGGTTTTTCAAAAATCATGAAATTTTGAAAGTCTTCGTTATGATAATCAAAGAATTCAAATATTCTTTGGTCCAACCTTTGTCAAAGATCAACCCTCGTGTTGATCATATTTTCAAAAAACAGGTTTTCGAACCATTGCATTGAAAAATCAACCCTCGTGTTGATCATGTTTTCAAAGACAGGTTTTTGAACCATTGCATTGAAAAAATCAACCCTCGTGTTGATTATGTTTTCAAAGATAGGTTTTCGAACCATTGCATTGAAGGATCAACCCTCGTGTTGGCCATATTTTCCAAAAATGAGTTTCAAATCTTTATATTCAAAGATCAACCCTTGTGTTGGTCTTATCTCCAAAGATTGGTTTTTTAAACATTGTATTCAAAGATCAACCCTTGTATTGATCTTATTATCAGTTTCAAACTGTTATTTTCAGAAATCAAAGCTATTGTCGATCTTTTTTTTTCAAAAATTAGATTTCAGACCATTACCTTCAAAAATTGACCCTCATGATGATCTCTCATGTTTGATTTGAAGGAACAGATCCTCGCACTGATCATTCTTCTTGCAGTTGATTTTCTTCCAAAAAAAAAGAATTCTCACTTGTCTTTCAAAAAGAACATTTTTTCTTTCATATTGAAGATCCCATATGCAGGTAGGATCAGAAAAACTCTTTTTTCTCAAATCTTATAAATTTTCAGTTAATTTTGATATCTTTATCAGTTTCCTTCATTTTATTCATGTTTTTATCAAGTTTTATCAATTTTATCAAGTTTTATCAATTTTTTCTCAATTTTATTAAATTCTATCAAATCTTTACCCCTTCAGATTAAGGGGATAAACCTGATGCCTCTTTCCCATAAGGTATTCTTTTATCCTTTTCCAGCTCAGGTTAAGGGATAAACCTGACCCTCATTGTCTGAGGTGTTCCCATTCAGGATAAGGGATAATCCTGAAACCCCTCGTAGGAACAATAAGACTACCTACGAGAATTCTTTTACAACACAAGTTTCCTCAATCCTTATTTTCTAAATTTATATCAAATTTTCTTCATTATTTTTTCTTAAAATCCTATTTTTTTTGCCATTCAGGATAAGGGATAATCTTGAGACCCCTCACAGAAGCAACAAGGATATCTGTGAGAATTCTTTTCAAAAAAAATTCATAAATTTTTCCCCACTTTTTATAAATTTTATTCTTTTCCCCTTTCAGGTTAAGGGATAAACCTGAACCTCGACATTTGAGGTATTCTTTTCCCACTCAGGATAAGGGATAATCCTGAGATCACTCATAGGAGCAACAATGCTACTTGTGAGAATTCTTTTACAAAATAAATCAATTTTCTCAAATTTTCTCCATTTTTATCAATCTTCCATCAAATTCTATATCCTTCTATCTTCTCAAGTTTTATTATTTCTTCTCCCCGTTCAGGATAAGGGCTTAATCCTGAAAATTGGACCGTATACCTGGTCCATCTAAATCATAGATCATAAATTCTAAATCTTGTCATATCCCTTCTAAATTCAAGTCTCAGGTTATCTCTTCACAAAATCTTCTATTTCCCCTTCAGGTTAAGGGATAAAACCTAAATCATTTTTTCCTAAATTATCTTCCAATGTCCATTTTATTCCCCCTTCAGGTTAAGAGATAAACCTGAATCATTTTCCTAAATTCTCATCAAATGTCTATTCTATTTCTCCTTCAGGTTAAGGGATAAACCTGAATCATTTATCCTAAATTCTCATCAAATGTCTATTCTATTTTCCCTTCAGAATAGGGATAATCCTGAAATCCCAGCAATCATTCCTGCTTCAATCTCTAAATATCTTAAAAATGCTGGTCTCCTTCCCGACTCTCAGTTGGAAAACCTAGTGCTCGCACTGGTTATTTTGCTAAATTTTCAAATCTAAAAGATCAAATTCAGTCACAAAACTCAGTCCTCGTGCTGTTTTGTCTCTCAGAAAGTCCCAATCTTGGATCAAATCATTAAATCAAAGGTCGTTAAATGAAAGGTTCCAGCTACTTTGCTGGTCGTTAAATGAAATGTCCCAGTTTGTCACTGGTCGTTAAATGAAATATCCCAGTTTGTCGCTGGTCGTTAAATGAAATGTCCCAGCTACTTCGTTGGTCGTTAAATGAAATGTCTCAGCTACTTCGTTGTTCGTTAAATGAAAGGTCCCAGCTACTTCGCTGGTCGTTAAATGAAATGTCCCAGTTTTCACTAATCATTAAATGAAAAGTCCCAGCTACTTCGTTGGTCGTTAAATGAAATGTCCCAGCTACTTCGCTGGTCGTTAAATGAAATGTCCCAGCTACTTCGCTGGTCATTAAATGAAATGTCCTAGTTTTCACTGGTCATTAAATGAAAAGTCCCAGCTACTTCGTTGGTCGTTAAATGAAAGGTTTCAGCTACTTCGCTGGTCGTTAAATGAAATGTCCAGCTACTTCGCTGGTCGTTAAATGAAATGTCCCAGCTACTTCGCTGGTCGTTAAATGAAATGTCCCAGCTCCTTCACTGGTCGTTAAATGAAAGGTCCCAGTTTTCACTGGTCATTAAATGAAAAGTTCCTGCTCCTTCGCTGGTGGTTAAATGAAATGTCCCAGTTTCCACTGGTCGTTAAATGAAAGGTTCCAGCTACTTCGCTGCTCGTTAAATGAAAGGTCCCAGTTTTCGCTGGTCATTAAATGAAAAGTTCCAGCTCCTTCGCTAGTCGTTAAATGAAATGTCCCAGTTTCCATTGGTCGTTAAATGAAAGGTTCCAGCTACTTTGCTGGTCGTTAAATGAAAGGTCCCAATTTTCACTGGCCATTAAATGAAAAGTTCCAGTTCCTTCGCTGGTCGTTAAATGAAATGTCCCAGTTTCCACTGGTCGTTAAATGAAAGGTTCTAGCTACGTCGCTGGTCGTTAAATGAAAGGTCCCAGTTTCCACTGGTCATTAAATGAAAAGTTCCAGCTCCTTCGCTGGTCATTAAATAAAAGGTCTCAGTTTTCACTGGTCATTAAATGAAAAGTTACAACTCCTTCGCTAGTCGTTAAATGAAACGCCCCAGTTTTTACTGGTTGTTAAATGAAAGGTTTCAGCTCCTTCGTTGGTCGTTAAATGAAAGGTCTGTAAACACCCCAAATTTTCACTCACCTCCCCGACGGTTCCACCAAGCATCATCATTCAACCTCTGGGATCGCCAGAGGGCAAAATGGTCATTTTCTGAGCAGGGAACCTGCAAAATTTCAGATTGCATCTACAACTCTCAATTTTTCTCTATTTTTATCTCAGATGTTCAAAATTTTACTCCTGACAGGAGACAGACATCTCCAAAGTCTTGGTTCAAGATTCTATTGATAAGACATGACATTGCATATCAGTGCATGAGCATTTCAAATCACTGCACTGCACAGCATGTCATTTCGAGGTCCAGAACTCTTGATTTCAAAATTTTCAATCCAGATTAGAATTTCAACTCTTTTTAAAATTGATTTCAAAACCTTGGGTCTTCAAAATTATCAATTCTTCCCATTTTACCCCCAGGACTCTGAATTTCAAAATAGTTTCTCAGGAAAACGATCTGGATAGTTTTCAATATGGATTTCAGCCACTTCACCTTAGATTTTGCCCTTTTGACAATTTCAAATATCTCCCTTTTACAAAATTGCCCTACAGGGACCAACTCTTTCCAAAAATTCTTGTTTTACCAATTAGTCCAGATTTTATGAAAATTCCAAAAAGTTGTTGTTTTATCCTTATTTCAGTAAAGAAGCAATGTGGGACCCACACTAAGGTGGTGTCACACAAGCTTTTCTTTTGAAAATTTGAATTTTGAAAAACCCAAAAATATAGGAGCCTTGTCCCCTGGATTGGTGCCACTTGTCTTTTCTCTCTCCTCCCATTTCCATGCCAAGTGTCAGTGTGGGGCTACCCTAAGAAGCCGCCACATGTCATCCCATTTATCTGCCATGTGTCACCCTATCCATCCTGTGCCATGTGTCATTCCAAGATTACCAGGAGATGCCAAGTGTCATTGGTTGTCCTGTCTAGAAAAAGTGGAGCTTGTCTCTTCTGAGGTGGCGCCACTTGAAGTGTGTCTCCTGCAGGGGACACGTGTCAACCTCTCCCTCCTTCTAGAAAAGTAGCCTGACACATGTCTCTCCCTACTTTTCTCAGAAAAGCAGGAGACACGTGTCACTCCTAAATTCCTCTAGAAAAGGTAGGCTTGTCTCCTCATAGGTGGCGCAGATCCTGAACTTCACCTTTTCCATGTTGTCTGAGATGGCGCCACATGGCTTGGCCCTCCTTCTCTCCGCTCTGCCACGTGTCATTCTCTGCTTCTTTAGAAAAAGCAAGTGACACATGTCTCCTTCTACCTCCTTCAGAAAAAGTAGAGGACACATGTCTTCTCCCTACTCTTTTCAGAAAAGTAGGAGACACATGTCACTCCTGGCTTTCTTCAGAAAAAGCAAACCATTCAAATATTCAAATCTCCTCCTAGGTGGCGCAAATCCAGAGCTCTGATTTTTCCAGATGGCCTATGAGGGCGCCACATGTCCCTTGCCTATCCCTCCTGCCACATGGCATTGTAGGAGCCACCTTGAGGTGGCGCCACATGTCCACCCTCCATTCCTCCAGGGCCAACCTCCATTTAAAATTTAAATCCCCCATGAGGTGGCGCCATCTGAAGAACCTCCTCCAACAGGCTAACACTTGTCAGGTATGGAACCATCCTGGACTGCCACATGTCCAGATCTCCTTTCATCAGAAAAAGTAGAATTCAAACTCCTCTGAGGTGGCGCCTTCTGAGCTCACTGCCCTATTCTTCTGACATGTGTCAAACACCTTTTGAGGTGGCACCAATCCAGAGTCCCACTTGGCTTCAAATTTTATTTTTTATTTTATTTTTAATAAAAGTAGCCCACCATGAGGTGGTGCCACCGGAGGACTCCCTACAAAAGGTGAGTTTGAATTTCAAATTCCAAGAGAGCACCCTCTGAGGTGGCGCCATCTGGGAGCTTCCTGCAGAGAAAATCAAGCAAACCAAATTTTGAAAAATTTCAAATCCTGCTGAGGTGTCTCACCCACAAAATTCTCATTTTTTATTTTCTCAAAAATCAAAATAAGCACCCCTGAGATGGCGCCACATGGTGGGCTCAGATTGAGCCTGTTTGAAATTCAAAATTTTTTTAGAAAGTTTATAAAAACAAGGCTCCACGCCCAGCAGAGGAGGATTCTTTTTGGAGAGAAGACCATTTTGTGAACTTGAAAATTCGACCTATCCTCTTGAGGGTCCGAATTTGCATTTTGGAATTCACGCCCCCTGTGGCTCAGTGAAGAAGACGGTGGGTCGATTTTGGTGAACCATCCGAAGCCCGGAGTGAAGGACGAATGAAGCTCGTGATAGCCGCCCCTTTCAAGAGCTTCAACGCTGCCTAACGAAGCAAGGTGCACTTCTTTTCCTCTTGATTTGATTTCATAATTCGATTCGGGAGTCGTTTGAAGAAAGAGCTCATCCGAGATATGGATTGAGCTATTCTCATAAAACGACATACATAAAAATATTCAATTATGCTTCCTTGATGATTTTTAACATTCATGCATTTAGCTAGGTTTAATTTGCATTTTATTTCATTCATTTAGCACATTTCATGAATTAATTAGGATTAATTTAGCATTTATTTCAATTCTGCTCATTTTCAGTAGGTCTCTGTTTTTGTCAGTCAGTCCACACATCATTTCATGCATTTATTTTTATTTAAAAATCCCAAAAAAATCACGAAACGCGTCCTTAGATGTCCCTAGAATTGTTCTAAAAATTCAGAGGCATTTGAATTTGTTTACTGCGGTAAACGTTCAAAATGGCAAGTCGGGTTTTGTTACCCGGGATGCGTTTTGAAAATCATTTTCCGATTTGTAAAATCGAGATCGCCCTCATGGGATATTCGATTTTCGATCCGAAATATGTCCTGAACTCGGGAGAATGTCTAGTTTTTAACATGAGTTTCTCAGATTTTTCTAATTTTTTTTATGTCTGACAAAAAATCCGAGAGTTCGGGATACGTGTCAGAGCCTGATTTGGGCCTCTGAGATCTTGGAACAACTTAGGGCTATGGTTTCTCTTTGTGTGTTGCTCCAAATCCAAAACTGTAAAAAGTGAAAGTTATGTCCGTGGTGTTCTCTGTTTGCATCTGAATGCCTGTGAGTTTTAGAATAGTGTTGATACCTGCTTCGGATTTTTCTTGTGAGTCCCCTGTTTGGTCACATTGGTCTGTTCTGTCAACTTAGGAACAAAAAGTTATATTTTTATCCATGTTTATGTGGATCAAATGCCGAAGTCATAAACATGAAAGTTGTTCATATAGGTGTCGTGAGTATCTATGATTAATTTCATAAATTTCCATGGCTGTTTTATAGTTTTTTAGCATTTTACATCAGATTAGGGTGATTTTTACCTCTGTCAAAACTAAATCTCTGTTATTGAACTCACCATGGCTCAAATCCCGAGGCTGTAAAAACCAAAAATGTTCCATTTCGGGTCCTTTAACAGTTTGCAAAATATCAGAAGTTTTCATGGTGTAAATCTTGCATTATCATATTAAGCATTGCATTTGGTTCGGATCCATAGGCAAAATCCATCATTTTAGGACTTTCTTTAAATTTTAGCATTTAAATCATATCATTTCGTGATTTTTATCATTCTAGGCTGTTTATCAGAGTAAGTAGATACTTCATACCGAATTTTGTGCAATTTGGAATCCATTTAAGGTTCGGATTAGCCATAATACCAAAACAGGGTCCCGCAGGACCCGGATCCAAGTGAAAAACAAGCGAAATTCGTTATTTTGGATAAATTGCAAAATGTCAAATTCTGATTTTACAGTCCTAATGTGTTTAGCAGCATGTCATCATGCCTCATACTGCATGTCATCATCATTGGATTCAATTTGAATTTCGAAATCTCAATTTTACCAAGTTTTCCTTTAAAAACCCTGATTTTAAAGGTATAACTTTAATTTTAGGGGTATTTTGGTCATTTTGACCCCAATTCCGAATTTCAAACTATTTGCCACTGAATTTCTTGCATTTACATCATTTCAAATATCAAAGAAGCATGAGAATAGGGTTTATATCCAATTAAATCCAATAATTTCATAATATTATTGGAAAATCTTGGAAAAACCCACATATTTGAGCTAACCTTATTTCAAGTTTGGCAGGGACATTCAAAAGAAGGAGCTAAAGTCTTCAAGTTGTTTTTATTTCATTTATTTAGTGATGTAATAATGTAAATTTTGGAATAAGATATTTAATTTCCTGCTTAGACTAGGATGCATATCATATAGTTTAAATTCCTGCAATATCATGTTTATGTGATTCATGCATTTTATTTCAAAGGCACTATGGATGTTCACGAATGGCACATGCACCAACTCTTAGGGAGTTGATGAACTCGATGGAATCCATATTTACGGCCCTAGTCGGAATATGGACGAGACCTAGATCCATCATCTTTCTACTAGTCACATTGAGCCTACACCCTTAGGCTATCTTAAAATGCATATCATATTTCCAAAGTTTTCAAAATCATGTGCATTAAATCAAATAAACTCTGAACATATTCATGGCCACAGTCAGAATATGTGAAGGATTTATTTTGACTTAATACACATTTTTCCAACAAATTCCTTAAAAAATCTTTTCAAAGTGCATTCATTCATTCATTTGCATCATGAAATCCTTGGTTTTCCCATGATTTTCTTAAGAAAACTTCATTCTCAAGAAATCAATTTCTCAAGAAACTCTGAGAATTTTTCAAAATCGGTTTTCTCAAGTCAAGTTTTTTTCACAGTTTTCCATGGAAAAGGTTATTTTCTTAAGATTTTCAAAAAGAATTTTCCAATCTTCTCCAAAGATCAAAATCGATTTCCAAGTATTTCAAGGTTAAGATTCTCAGGTTTTCAACTTCCCAAGTTTCAATTTTCCTTTTCCACAAGGGATTTCCAATGAATTTCCATCACTTTCCTAAGAAAACTCTCAAAGTCCAAGTTTTCCTAAGAAGTGTTTCCCTTTTCAAAGGTTCACCCTTTTCTCAAGAATCACTTCCATTTTCCCAGGATTTTCAACCATTCATGATTTTCCCACAACTTTATGAACTTTCTCGAGATTTCAAATTTTTTCATCTGAGTTTCCTGAGAAATTGATTTTCATCTTTTCCCTGAGAAATAACTTTCAACTCCAAATATTTTCCAAGCATACATCATGTTTTTCCAACTTACATTTTCCAAGATCTCATAGCACATGCCTGAATTCTCTATGCATTTAGGATAGAACACAATTTTCATGATTTAACTAAGTCAAGCACAATTTTGGTTCTTGGTCGATTACCCCTGTTAAAGGCGGCAGGAACGGTCGAACCTCGTACCGACAGGTCGAGCCCCATCCCATGGATTTTCCCGCAATTTTCAAAACGGAGGCGAGTATTTCAAAACATTTTCCCAAAATCCGGTCAAGTTTGAAGCGCGGAAGCGTTTTCCCTCTCTCTCTTCCGCAAGGAAGGGAAGACGGGGGAAAAATTTCGCGACGAAAACAGGTTTGGCGACCGTGATGGGACCTGTCCTTGTCTGATTAAAATTATGCTTGACTTAGTTCAATTATCAAAACTGTGTTCACAAAATGTCGGCTCTTTTACTTTCAATATCATGTGAGCCTAGGAGCCTAGATTCTGACCTAGCTGACATTGATTGCATATAGCTTAGGCATGGTTTGGTAGGACCATATTGAAGAAAAATTTTCATGCTCACATAGACTTAGGTCTAAACACAACTCTCCTCAATTTAGGATCTGAATGCAAACAATGTATGCTTCTTCAAAGTTTTCAAAAGCTATCTCTCTAGGATTTAGAGCCCTCTATTTCTTGCATGTGATCATTTTTCAAAATCTCCATTACATATCATTACCCGGTCTCCACGTTGCTGGGCTCTCTTCCAGAACCATAGTTCGGGACAGAGCCTCACAACTGGGCCAACTATTTGGGTTAACACCCCCCTACCACGTACCGCGGGCCACAGTCCAAAGTATATCGGTAGGCGCTCAAGGATGTTGGAAAACCTTACCCCAGAACCGGAGTTGAAACTCTATGCCACGTACCTCAGATTTCGGTTCGAGTATATCGGCATAACTGGATTGGACAAAGATGATCTGAACCTAGAGTTAGGATTAAGGTCCTACAACTGTTTTCAAAATTGATGCATCTAGAGTCAGCCTTTTAGGGAGTGCTGAATGTACATAAATGTTTGTGCAGGATGTGATTGTATGTATGATTTTCTCAATTCTTTATATTTCCCAATGTTTTTCAACTCATTAGGTCTTTTTCCAAACATCCTTATTTTCCACAAGATGTTTTTCTCAAACCCTGGATGATTTTCTCAAATATCCAATTTCTTTCAAAACCCCAGGCGATTTTTCATTCTACCATTCTATTGGATCTCGAATTTCCAGTTGCACTTTTATCCTGCCTGCAAAATTTTTCAAAATTTCTCACATTTTCCTAAGTCTCATTCTGAGTCTTTCTCTGTTTTCAGTTAGATGGCGTCCAATCAAGTCGATCCTATCTTTCCTGAAGGTCACATCTCCTACGAGGTGCGGCAAGGTCGTCCTGAATTTCGAGCCCTTAGCACCAGAACTTTCATTCCCCGGTGGTATTATTCCTGGCTAAAGAGCTTTTCCCGAATGTTCCCGGACCATTTGAGCGAGTGCAGATTAGAACTGGCGTCAGCAGTCGGAAAGCATACCATCAATGGCAACCTGATCCATGCAATGGCGGAGCGATGGAATCCTCGGACGTGCACCTTTTGGTTCCCATGGGGAGAAATGACCGTTTTAATGGATGAATTTTCAGAAATCATGGGGTTGCCAGAACCAGCCGATCAACCAGGAGACCCATTAGAGCATCAATTCCTTATCAAGGTCAAGGGTTTGGACCCCCAAGACTCCTTAGCTCGTATGACAGGCCGCCGATCCTGGCCCCTGATCCAGTTGGAAGGAAATGAATATGTTGACCTACTTGAATTGTACCGCCAGTACGGGACCTTCGTCGAAGTCAGCTCGCTATCAAGAGCAGCCAAAGAAAGGATTCAGAATGCAATGGTTCTATGCACTGTAGGATTATCCCTCTTCCCAGATGGACAAAACTACATGGACATCAGAATAATTCAGCTTATGAGAAGATGGGGAAATCGGCAAACCAATCACCTCTCTATAGCCATGGCAGCGCTCGCCTTCCAATATCGAGGTCTGACTCGATTCTCACTTGGAGAATCCATTTTAGTTGAAGGATGCATCTACGCACTTCAATCCTGGTTTTTCCAACATGTTCCAACCCGAGCAAGCTCTTTCAGATACAATGGTCAAGAACTCCTTCCAGTGGCGCAGTACCGGTCTATGATCAACAACATTCAAGAGGATGATGTAGTCTGGGACTATTTTGATCGGCAGCTGTCTCCTCCCCGATATACCTACGCTTATGGCAAACGGTTCAAGTTGCTGGGACCTTTCTTCTGCACTTATTACCAACCAGAGAGATGTGTTCGGCAGTTCTCTCAAAGGCAGCAGTACGTTGAAGCCCGCTTGTTATCAGGAGTTATGGCAGAGTTTGATCTCACTTCCGCACAATGGTCCGGAGCATATCATTCTGCCCGCTACAGCTGGGATTCCTTTGTTTCTCTTAAAATCTTTCCTGGTCCTAGAGTGTCTGCCAACTATTATGAATGGTGGCAAATTGTTTGTCCCCCACCTCTTTGTCAAGATCAATAAAGTCATGTTTTCTCATTTCTATAAAATTGTCTCTCTTTCCATTGTGGTTTGACGACCTCGCCTAGGTAACAAGGCATATTTTCGTTGTTTATTTCTTTTGCAGAAGGAATGACAACATAATTGTCGTGATTCCCACGACGACTCAGTCCCTAGTAATGGGACATCTTTTCCAAATTGTCTACCATATTTTCAGCAAATATTTCTTCCAAAAGCTAATTCCTTCATAATCTAATCAGGTCTTTGCCCTGCAGAGAGCATCCATATCATTTGATGGTTGAGACAAGATCAGGCAAAAGAACCACGGCATCCCAGTACTCGTCAGCCTCGGAAGAAGAAATGGGTTCCCCTCAATCCGAGAAGAGTCAAGAGCAGCAGCAAGAAGATGACGACATAGACCCTCAAATGTATGCCATGTTCAGAAAAATGATGAATAAGATGATGAGTGAACAGCCCAGGACCAGCTCAGAAAGGGATCCATTTAGAGAAAAGTTCCATGGTCGCAGGAGTAAGAAGGCTCCTAAGAAGCGGATCCAGCCAGATGTAATCTCAGATGAATCAGACTCCATTGAGGATACTGATGAAGAATATGAGGTGCCCCCGGCATTTCAGAAGCGTGGCCAAAGTAAAAGTCGCAGATCAAAGAGCAGAGATAAAGAAGAGCCTTTGCAAGTGCAGTTTAAAGAAATGGCCCGAGTTGTCAAGGATCTGCAAGCCCGCGACAAGGGCAAGAAAGTCTTCACCAGTGAGGACTTTTATGACGGCTTAGAAGGGGATGATGATCTGGAGAATCTCCCCTGTAAATTCATCAAGTTCGATGGTTCTGGCGACCCAAAAGCGCACCTCGCTACGTTCTTTGCTGAATGCTCTCGGTTCAAAAGGGATAACCGAGCATTGTTTCTATGCTTCCCCCGCAGCTTGGAAGGAGTTGCAGCCAAGTGGTATGCTGAGCATATCAACCCCACCGAGCTCAAGGAGTTCGACAAAGTTGTGAATCTCTTTATTGAACGCTTCTTGTTCAACACAGAAGCGCTGCCTACACTGAGTCATCTCTGCAATTTAAGGCAGAATGAGAATGAAAAAGCACGGGACTTCATTCACAGATGGAGATCAGCCTGTAATAAGATGAGAGATCCTATCTCGGAAAGGCATGCATTGTCCCTAATCCTCAACAATTTTTCGCAGCCGTTAAGAGGATTGATCTCCACAGCACCATCCAGGACCTTCATTGAGTTAACTGAACGAGCCGAATGGCTCGAACTAAGTGTGGAAAATGGAGTCTATGAAGGCTTCACCTTTTCCAAGAACAACTCCCACGGTGAGCAGAAAAAGAAAGCTCACTTCACTTATTCTGCCAACAACAGCAACAAAGGCCAAAATTGATACAAAGGGCATAAGAAAGATTACTGCTGCGGCACAGGCATTTCAAACAACAATGATCAGAAAGCAAAGCCTGCTCCTCAGTACAGCAAGCCTCCTCAGCAGGATCGAGGGCCAAAACTGCGTGAGAAGACCAAACATGAAGGATGGAGCTACGACAGAAAGTTTACTCCTCTTGACCAAACACTTGAGGATGTAGTCGAGTACATGCTATCAAAAGAGATGGTTAAGTTGCCCAGATTGGCCGATCTCCCTGTGCCCATGGGGAAATGGAAAGATCAGTTCTGCAAGTTCCACAGGACAGTGGGGCACAACACCGAGAACTGCTTTGTTCTCAAAAACATCGTGCAAGACCTCATTGAAAAAAATCTTTTAGTGGAAGGAGAAGAAGAAGAGAAGATGGATATTCTCAATCAGCCATTTCCTCCACACACCACAGCAGTAGTGTCGGCACAGCCATTCTTACCGCACGAGCACATCAAGCCGTGTTCTGCGCAAGATCTCCAGGTTCAACATCAGGTGTCGGTGCTACGACAGGCAGCTCCAGCTTCTAAGAAGATGGACCTAATCTCAGCATTCGGCAAGATGAAAGTCTCTGAAGCGCCTATAAAGCCAGACCCCAAATCAAAAGGAACTCCTGACTTCTTCAAGCAAATCGTTAGACCAAGGCCAGAGAATTCAAGTCAGAAGCCTCTGACCGCTCTATCCAATGTCTCCATCTTTGATTTGGCCAAAAATTCTAGCAAGCACCGACAAGTACTGGAGGATCTGCTCAGAAAAATCAAAGTTAAGCCCAGTACCACTCCTGAAGACATGGCACAAATTGTAAACTCCGCCATGACCAATGCACCAATCACTTTTTCGGATGAGGACCTTCCAAAGCCTCATTCCTTTCACAATAATGCTCTTTACATCATCGTTCGAGTCAGAGGAATGACAGTACCGCATGTGCTGGTCGATGGAGACAGTAGCCTCAATATTTGCCCTGAGATGACTGCAAAAGCGTTAGGGATCAAAGATGAAGAATATATTCCAGATCCCATCACTATCTATGGATTTGACAACCATGGTCAAACGGCAAAAGGGAAGATATTCCTGGAGGTGTTCATCAACTATTCAGTGCATTCAGTGCTTTTCCATGTGGTTAACGTACCACCCACCTACAACTTGCTGCTCAGAAGGACATGGATTCACAATGCAAATGCAGTGCCTTCCACCCTACATTAATGTGTGAAGTGGTCAAAAGGTGGAATGATTACCACAATACTGGGAGAAGACCCAGAAGAAAGGCTCCCGCAGCCCATGATTCCCCGGCCATCATTCAATGCAGATATTCCCAGCATCAGGGAAAGTGAAGAGATCAGTCACGGAGAAAATCGAGAAATACTCCCGACATCATCAGAACCATCTCTGCACACAGTAGCCACGACCTGATGGAAGGGTCCTCAATTCTTCAAGGTTGGAGGCCGAATCGACTACAGCACCATTAAGGATCACCCATTGTTTCCACAATTCATGAAGTCAAAAAAGGTATTTGAGTTACTCCTGAAGCATGGCTATCAACCCTTCAAGGGACTCGGCAAGAACGAAGATGGCCGCATCGAGCCAATGATCCAGAAACATCGTCCCCACAGAGCAGGACTAGGGTTTGCCGGCGGAAGCTCGTCAAAGGAGACTGTTTTTGTCAAAGGGGCACAATGAAGACCATTTGTTATTGTCTTTCTATTCTTTTCCAAATAAATGTCTCATTTTATTGATGTCATTGATAAATCAATAAAATTCCAAGTTTCTTTGTCTATCCGGATGCCATCTACTCCCTTTCTGTCTGTCTCATCATTTTATAATTCAATGCCATTTCACGCATGGTTCTTTTCAAATGATTGCTTGTCTTACTATAGGCCGATTTGTCTGAACCAGATTTCTTCTCCAAAATTTCAGAATGACTTCTCGTACAATCAAGAAGCTCGTTCTCAATCTCAAGGCCTTTCAGAAGTCGACAGCAATTCACAGAATCAAAGCAAGAACCGGAAATGATAAGATTGCAAAGCAGTCAGATGATTGTGCAGAATACGATCAGTCTCTTCAGGAATTACCAGAGTTCGCCGCTGTTCAGAAGCAAGATGAACCATCTCCTCTAGTACAAGATCCAACTGAAGGTGTCAATATCGGTTCAGAGGAAGATCCCAAAATTCTCCAGATCGGAACCAGTCTGAGTCCGGAAGAAAAGAAAAGGCTTACAGATTTTCTCAAGTGGCATGAAGAAGTGTTCGCATGGACATATGAAGACATGCCGGGCTTAGACCCCAAATTGGTCAAACACCGTCTTGTCTTAAAGGACGTATGCAGTCAATCCGGTGATTCATTTCCAATTTGGCGATGAGATGTGAGCCCTTCAACCACTTACTCAGAAAATGAGTGAAGTTCGAATGGGGGCCAGAATGCCAGCAATCGTTCGATCGAATCAAGAAGTATCTTCTTAATCCTCCCATCCTGAAGCCGCCAGAATTGGGAAAACCTCTTTTATTATACATCTCAGTTAATCAAGTCGCATGCGGTGGATTCTTGGCGCAATACAAAGAAGGCAGCCTGATAGAACACGCCATTTATTACGTGAGTAAGACTTTCATAGATTATGAAAAGAGATACTCTCAAATAGAGAAGACCTGCCTAGCTCTGGTATGTTTGTGTCAGAAGCTGAGACACTACCTGTTGGCATCAGAGGTCAAAAGCCTGTCTAAACTCAATCCCCTCAAATACATCTTAGAGCAGCCTTTCCTCATCTAACGAGTCACAAAATGGCAAGTCTTACTCATGCAATATGACTTAGAATATGTCTCGCAGCAATCAATAAAAGGCCAAGCAATTGCAGATCAATTGGCGGATTTTCCTCTGGCCGAAGAAGTGAAAGCCGAAGATGACTTCTTTGATGAGCAAATTTGCAATATCCAGCAATTTCCAGTCTGGAATTTATTTTTCGATGGTTCTAAGAATATGGCGGGAATAGGCATCGGAATCCTATTAATCACTCCAGAAAAAGAGATGATTCTGTTTTCTCTCAAGTTAGATTTTCAATGTACCCACAATATGGCTGAATATGAAGCCCTGATTCAAGGTCTAAAGATTCTACTAGACTTCAATGTTAAGAGAGTGCATGCCTATGGAGACTCATTACTCGTTGTTAATCAAGTTCGAGCCGAATGGCAGGTCAAAGATCAGAAGTTATTTCCCTATCAGAAAATTGTTTCAGCTCTTGTCAGCAAGTTTGAAGAATTTCAGCTCTTCCATATCAAGAGAGATTTCAATCAAGTGGCCGATAGTCTAGCCAGTTTAGGCTTCATTATGGCATTCAGAAATGGAGAATCTTGTCGCTCTTTTGAAATTGGCAAACTTGACCAACCTGCTTTCATTCTAGCAGAACAGGTAAACCAGGCTGAGCAAAGGAAGAAGCCTTGGTATTACAATATCAAAACTTTCATAGAAACTGGTGAATTTCCTCCAGAACTCTCAAAGAAAGAGCAATAAGCAATCCAGCGTATGTCTACTCGATACTTCATTTTGGCCAATGTCCTCTATCGTCGTGGATTCAGTTCAGAGTATTCCAGATGTTTAGATGAAGACGAAGCCAAAGAAGTCGTGCGAGAAGCACACGAAGGCATTTGTGGTGGCCACGTCGGCTACCAAACCCTTGTCAAGCAAATCATAAGAGCAGGGTACTACTGGAAGACTATGCAACAAGACTGTTATCATTATGTGAAGAAGTGTGTACAATGTCAGATACACGCACCTTCTATCCATGCGCCAGCAACAAATTTACAATCCGTTGTTTCTCCATGGCCGTTCTCCATGTGGGCCTTCGATGTCGTAGGTCCCATCACTCCTTCAGCTTCAAATGGCCACAAATACTTCCTTGCCACAACAGAATATTTCACCAAGTGGGTAGAAGCCATCAGTCTCCGCACAGTAGAAGGCCGACACGTGGTCTCTTTTATTCACAAGAACATCCTTTGCCGTCTCGGCATCCCACATGACATTGTGTCAGACAATGGCAGTCATTTCAAGAATGAAAAGATGAAGACATTCTGCTCAAAATTCAAGATCTATCACCATTTTTCCGCTCCATATTATCCTCAAGGGAATGGTCAGGCAGAGGCCACCAACAAGATTTTAATTCGTATCTTGGAGCGAACTGTGGAAACAGGTCGTGACTGGCATGAGAAGATCCACGATGCACTATGGGCCTATCGGACCACCATTCGTACACCAACGAATGCTACCCCATCAGAACTGGTCTATGGAACAGAAGTAGTATTGCCGCTACATGTTCAGAAGCCCGCTTTGAAATTTGCTTCACTTCTGCAATTACCTCTTGATCAATACCAGCAGCAGCGACTAGTGCAGCTAGACTTACTCGACGAGAAAAGGCTAAAAGCAGCAGAGCATGCTCAATCCTATCGCCAGAGAGTAGCCAGGCAATATGCGAAGTTTATTATCGAAAGAAGATTCAAAGTCAATGATTTAGTACTTCGATCCACAGCTTATCTCAAGCATCATCCCGGCGGCAAATGGTCGCCAAATTGGGAAGGTCCCTATGTTGTCAAAGAAGCATTACCCCGCAACTCATATCGGCTCATCAATGCCGATGGGGTAGAATTGCCAGATCCTATTAATGCTCGACACTTGAAAAAGTTTTATACTTGAAACATTTATCCTCCTATTGTAATCCTTCCTATTTTCTTCAAATAATGATCAAACTTTCTTTCTCAGTTACACTGGGGCATTTTAAAATTTTGCTCTGTATGTAGGCAGGATAAACAAATTCCTCATTTCACGCACTTGTGCATTCATGTGCATCAATTCATATTCAGTTGCATTCAACTGCATGAACAACAATCTGGTCAGTATTGGGATTTCAACAAGCAGTCCCATCACAATTCCTAATGATTCAAAATTGAAAGGTCATCATCCATACTGAACCAAAACCCAGCACTCGAACTGGTATTATTTCAAAATCCAGTATTCAAACTGGTACATTTTCAAAATCCCAAAACCGAGTTCCGACTCGGGTTTTTTATTCAAATCCTTTTCTTTTGTTGATCCGTGTTCCGACTCGTGATCTCTCTACCTCACTCGAGCTTTGATTTGAGCTCTTTATTTTCTTTATTGATCCGGGTTCCGACTCGAGATCTCTCTATTCATTCGAACTCTGACTCGAGCTCTTCATTTTCTTTTGTTGATCCAGGTTCCGACTCGTGATCTCTCTATTCATTCAAGCTCTGATTTGAGCTCTTTAGTTTTTTCTTGTTGATCCGGGTTTCGATTCGAGATCTCTTTACTCAAGCCTTGACTCGAGCTCTTCATTTTCTTTATCGATCCGGGTTACGACTCGAGATCTCTCTATTCACTCGAGCTCTGATTCGAGCTCTTCATTTTCTTTTGTTAATCCGGGTTTTGACTCGAGATCTCTTTATTCAGTCAAGCTCAGATTCGAGCTTGTCATTTCTCTGTTGATCAGGGTTCCGACTCGTGATCTCATTACATCATTCGAGCTCTTCATTTTCTTTTGTTGATCTGGGTTCCGACTCGTGATCTCTGTATTTTATTCGAGCTCTGACTCGAACTCATCATTCTCCTTTGTTGAGCCTCAGGGTCTGTCTATTGCTCAAATTTGATATTTTGCTCTCCAAATTCCAATTTAAATCTTCAAATCAGGCAATTCTCCAATTTCGACCTCTGGGTCACCCAATTTTCAATTCTCAATTTCAATTACCAATCTCAATTTCGACCTTCGGGTCAATCAATTTCCAATTCTCGACCTTCGGGTCTATTAATTTCCAATTCTCGACCTTCGGGTCAACCAATTTCCAATTTTCGACCTTCGGGTCAATCAATTTCCAATTTTCGACCTTCGGGTCAATCAATTTCCAATCTTTGACCTTCATTTCTCAATTTCGACCTTTAGGTCACTCAATTCTCAATTTCGACTTTCGAGTCACACAATTTCGACCTTTTTGGTCAAATCAATTCTCAATTTTGACCTTCGGGTCACACAATTTCGACCTTTCGGTCAACCAATTCTCAATTTCGACCTTTTTGGTCAAATCAATTCTCAATTTCGACCATCAGGTCATCCAATTTTGACCTTCGGGTCATTCAATTTCCAGCAACCAATTTTCCAATTTTCAATTTCGACCTTTGGGTCAATCAATCTCAATATCCAATTTCAATCATTTTCTCTTGCGAGAGACCCTTTTTAGGGAGAGTTCGAGGGAGCTCGTTCTTTTCGCATGCTATCCAATTCGTTCACTTAGCCCCTTTTCAAGAAGAGTTTGAAGGGACTCGCGTCTTTGTGAACCGTTTGCAAAACAATTTCCAATTTCACACGAGGAACCCTTTCAAAGGGAGAGGCTCGACAGAGACTCGCTTTTCTTGTGACCCCCCAATTTCATACTAGGCCATTTTTCGTCATGAAAGACCCTCTTTGCAGGGAGAGTGTGATGGACTCGTTCCTTTCATGACCCAATTTTCAGACCTCACTATTACCGGCCCCCTTTCCATAAGAGAAGCCTAACACTAGGGAGCTTTGACGAAAGCTTAATTTCTCTTCGAAAGTTCATTTTGCAAACACCCCCTCTTCAGGGAAGAGAGGAGTATTTCCCATTTCCCATTCAGGTAAGGGCTAAGCCTGAGTCTCTCTTTTTGGGGAAAAAGAGAGGAGAATTTTCGTCACGGATGTGTTGAGCCGGATTTCAAATACTCACTTTCACTAGGGATCTCAAGAAAATTTTGTCAAATTGTCAATCAATCTATTTGTTGATTTCAGAATATTTATTGCACTAATCTCTATCTCAATTTACCTTCAGCATCACTTCCAAAAGAGTGAAGCTTTTGCGAAAAGAGATTCAAAACTCAAATTCTTCCTATTGGCCAACCAAAAGGATGAAGGATAAATCCTCAATATGGCCAGAAAAGAAGATTCAATGTTATTGAAAAGCCGTAGATGATCGATATTGATCGCAGTCAATGGCGCATCTTTAAAGGCTATTCTTGTAAGGACGAGGCAGTGGAAATATCCTGAGTGCTAGAAAAGAGAGAATTCACCCAAACCCTGTCTCCTCAGAATCACCTAAGTTGCAATTAAATATCCGCAAAAGGGATCTCTCACCTGTCGTCAAGATGAAGGCGAATTAGGTGAGTAGACCCCCGGGGCCAAAGAAGATTCAAAACATCTCCAAGATGACGGAGTTTGTGACGGATCCTTCCAAGGAAGGTCCAAAGCACTGTCAAGATGAAGGCAGATGCGATGAATCCCTCGACAATCCCTAAAAGGTATTTAATTTCAGCTAAAGATCTTCCAGCCAATGAGCCAATATCATCAAAATAACCCATAAACCAATATCATTAAAGGAGGATCGAAACATCTCCAAGTTGAAGGAGTTTGTGACGTACCCTTTTCCTAAAAGAGAGAAAGAGAGGAAAAAGAAAGAGAGAAAAAGTCAAAACATCTCCAAAATGAAGGAGAATGCAGCCAAAACACAAGAGAGCCAAAAGAGTGCAGAAAGACTATCATGAGAGAAGCCCTCAGGATATCAAACTGCCAGATTTATCAAGAATCCTCTTTAAATTTGTGAAATTCTATTATCAATACTCTTTCATCAACTGCTTTCACAATATCAAATTCTCTTTCCTGCTCATATCAAGGAAATTGATAACTTCCTTGGAGAAGGTCAATTGCAAGCAATTTGGGTTTCCAATTTCGATTCTACAAAGTGAACCTTGTTTGGAGGTAATGCTTCAGGTAGAAAAGAAAGAACATCTTTGCAACAATATGCAATATTTTCAAAAAATTTGAATCAACAGCAGAATTCTCAATATTTTGACAATATTTTCTAGTCATCCTAACGTGAAGTGAGAGCTTGATGTCCATTTTCGATGCATCCTGACACCAATTTTAAATCCCTCCTAAGGACTTGATTCCTTCCCTTCTTTGAGAGCATGAACTCTCAGATTTGCACACTTCCCTGTGTCTCCACTGTCCCACCATAGACAGTCCCATTTCGGTTCGAGGTCGAACCACCAATCATTTCCTGCAAAAGGCAATTTCAAAAGCTGATTTTAGTCTCAGCAATGAGACGCCCAAAATCAATCCCTTCTCAAGCTTTAGGGACCCCATTTTCCTTCCTTTTGCAAAAACCCTATTGGATTTATTGTGCAAAATCCAAAGGTTCCATCATGGTCTCTTCCTTCGAGGATTCCATCCATTTTCCGCCCGATCAGGATAAGGGTACAAACCTGAGCCTCAATCAAAGAGGTATTTCATTTTCCGCCCGATCAGGATAAGGGTACAAACCTGAGCCTCAATCAAAGAAGTATTTCATTTTCCGCCCGATCAGGATAAGGGTACAAACCTGAGCCTCAATCAAAGAGGTATTCCATTTTCCGCCCGATCAGGATAAGGGTACAAACCTGAGCCACATTCAAAGAGGTATTCCATTTTCCGCCCGATCAGGATAAGGGTACAAACCTGAGCCTCAATCAAAGAGGTATTTCATTTTCCGCCCGATCAGGTTAAGGGTACAAACCTGAGTCTCATGTTATGAGATATTCCATCCCCAATCAGGTTAAGGGCCAAACCTGAGCTTTGTTCCATACGAGGTATTTCTGTCCCATCCAGGGTAAGGGCATAAAACCTGAATTTCACTCTCACAGAGTGAGTCTTTCCTCTCCATTCTTCGCTTCATATCTACCATCTTCCTCGGGCTAATTTCTTCACACCCAGTCAGATCCTTCTAACTGGGGCATTTTTTTATGTATAGCCCAAATTTGGTGTGTTTTTCTTTGCCACTAAGCTCGGCCATGAGCCGACTTAGTAGCAAAGAGGGGCATCTGTAAACACCCCAAATTTTCACTCACCTCCCCGACAGTTCCACCAAACATCATCATTCAACCTCTGGGATCGCCAGAGGGCAAAATGGTCATTTTCTAAGCAAGGAACTTGCAAAATTTCAGATTGCATCTACAACTCTCAATTTTTCTCTATTTTTATCTCAGATGTTCAAAATTTTACTTCTGACAGGAGACAGACATCTCCAAAGTCTTGGTTCAAGATTCTATTGCATAAGACATGACATTGCATATCAGTGCATGAGCATTTCAAATCACTGCACTGCACAGCATGTCATTTCGAGGTCCAGAACTCTTGATTTCAAAATTTTTAATCCAGATTAGAATTTCAACTCTTTTCAAAATTGATTTCAAAACCCTGGGTCTTCAAAATTATCAATTCTTCTTATTTTACCCCCAGGACTCTGAATTTCAAAATAGTTTCTCAGGAAAACGATCTGGATAGTTTTCAATATGGATTTCAGCCACTTCACCTCAGATTTTGCCCTTTTGACAATTTCAAATATCTCCCTTTTACAAAATTGCCCTACAGGGACCAACTCTTTCCAAAAATTCCTGTTTTACCAATTAGTCCAGATTTTATGAAAATTCCAAAAAAAAATTGTTGTTTTATCCTTATTTCAGTAAAGAAGCAATGTGGGACCCACACTGAGGTGGTGTCACACAAGCTTTTCTTTTGAAAATTTGAATTTTGAAAAACCCAAAAATATAGGAGCCTTGTCCCCTGGATTGGTGCCACTTGTCTTTTCTCTCTCCTCCCATTTCCATGCCAAGTGTCAGTGTGGGGTTCCCTTAAGAAGCCGCCACATGTCATCCCATTTATCTGCCATGTGTCACCCTATCCATCCTGTGCCATGTGTCATTCCAAGATTACCAGGAGATGCCAAGTGTCATAGGTTGTCCTGTCTAGAAAAAGTGGAGCTTGTCTCCTCTGAGGTGGCGCCACTTGAAGTGTGTCTCCTGCAGGGGACACGTGTCAACCTCTCCCTCCTTCTAGAAAAGTAGTCAGACACATGTCTCTCCCTACTTTTCTCAAAAAAGTAGGAGACACGTGTCACTCCTAAATTCCTCCAGAAAAGGTAGGCTTGTCTCCTCATAGGTGGCGCAGATCCTGAACTTCACCTTTTCCATGTTGTCTGAGATGGCGCCACATGGCTTGGCCCTCCTTCTCTCTCCTCTGCCACGTGTCATTCTCTGCTTCTTTAGAAAAAGCAAGTGACACATGTCTCCTTCTACCTCCTTCAGAAAAAGTAGAGGACACATGTCTTCTCCCTACTCTTTTCAGAAAAGTAGGAGACACATGTCACTCCTGGCTTTCTTCAGAAAAAGCAAACCATTCAAATATTCAAATCTCCTCCTAGGTGGCGCAAATCCAGAGCTCTGATTTTTCCAGATGGCCTATGAGGGCGCCACATGTCCCTTGCCTATCCCTCCTGCCACATGGCATTGTAGGAGCCACCCTGAGGTGGCGCCACATGTCCACCCTCCATTCCTCCAGGGCTAACCTCCATTTAAAATTCAAATCCCCCATGAGGTGGCGCCATCTGAAGAACCTCCTCCAGCAGGCTGACACTTGTCAGGTATGGAACCATCCTGGACTGCCACATGTCCAGATCTCCTTTCATCAGAAAAAGTAGAATTCAAACTCCTCTGAGGTGGCGCCTTCTGAGCCCACTGCCCTATTCTTCTGACATGTGTCAAACACCTTTTGAGGTGGCACCAATCCAGAGTCCCACTTGGCTTCAAATTTTATTTTTTATTTTATTTTTAATAAAAGTAGCCCACCATGAGGTGGAGCCACCGGAGGACTCCCTACAAAAGGTGAGTTTGAATTTCAAATTCCAAGAGAGCACCCTCTGAGGTGGCGCCATCTGGGAGCTTCCTGCAGAGAAAATCAAGCAAACCAAATTTTGAAAAATTTCAAATCCTGCTGAGGTGTCTCACCCACAAAATTCTCATTTTTTATTTTCTCAAAAATCAAAATAAGCACCCCTGAGATGGTGCCACATGGAGGGCTCAGATTGAGCCTGTTTGAAATTCAAATTTTTTTTAGAAAGTTTATAAAAACAAGGCTCCACGCCCAGCAGAGGAGGATTCTTTTTGGAGAGAAGACCATTTTGTGAACTTGAAAATTCGACCTATCCTCTTGAGGGTCCGAATTTGCATTTTGGAATTCACGCCCCCTGTGGCTCAGTGAAGAAGACGGTGGGTCGATTTTGGTGAACCATCTGAAGCCCGGAGCGAAGGACGAACGAAGCTCGTGATAGCCGCCCCTTTCAAGAGCTTCAACGCTGCCTAACGAAGCAAGGTGCACTTCTTTTCCTCTTGATTTGATTTCATAATTCGATTCAGGAGTCGTTTGAAGAAAGAGCTCATCCAAGATATAGATTGAGTTATTCTCATAAAACGACAAACATAAAAATATTCAATTATGCTTCCTTGATGATTTTTAACATTCATGCATTTAGCTAGGTTTAATTTGCATTTTATTTCATTCATTTAGCACATTTCATGAATTAATTAGGATTAATTTAGCATTTATTTCAATTCTGCTCATTTTCAGTAGGTCTCTGTTTTTCTCAGTCAGTCCACACGTCATTTTATGCATTTATTTTTATTTAAAAATCCCAAAAAAATCACTGAACGCGCCCTTAGATGTCCCTAGAAATGTTCCAAAAATTCGGAGGCATTTGAATTTGTTTACTGCAGTAAACGTTCAAAATGGCAAGTCGGGTTTTGTTACCCGGGATGCGTTTTGAAAATCATTTGCTGATTTGTAAAATCGAGATCTCCCTCATGGGATATCCGATTTTCGATCAGAAAGATTTCCTGAACTCGAGAGAATGTCTATTTTTTAACCTGAGTTTCTTAGATTTTTCTGATTTTGTTTATGTCTAACAAAAAATCCGAGAGTTTGGGACACGTGTCAGAGCCTGATTTGGGCCTCTGAGATCTTGGATCGACTTAGGGCTATGGTTTCTCTTTGTGTGTTGCTCCAAATCCAAAACTGTAAAAAGTGAAAGTTATGTCCGAGGTGTCCTCTGTTTGCATCTGAACGCCTGTGAGTTTTAGAACAGTGTTGATACCTGCTTCGGATTTTTCTTGTCAGTCCTCTGTTTGGTCACATTGGTCTGTTCTGTCAACTTAGGAACACAAAGTTATATTTTTATCCATGTTTATGTTGATCCAATGCCGAATTCATGAACATAAAAGTTGTTCATGTAGGTGTCGTGAGTAGCTCTGATTAATTTCATAAATTTCCATGGTGTTTTATATTTTTTTAGCATTTTACATCAGATTAGGGCGATTTTTACCTCTGTCAAAACTAAATCTCTGTTATTGAACACACCATGGCTCAAATCCTGAGGCTGTAAAAACCAAAAATGTTCCATTTCGGGTCCTTTAACAGTCTGCAAAATATCAGAAGTTTTCATGGTGTAAATCTTGCATTATCATATTAAGCATTGCATTTGGTTCGGATCCATAGGCAAAATCCATCATTTTAGGACTTTCTTTAAATTTTAGCATTTAAATCATATCATTTCGTGATTTTTAGCATTCTAGGCTGTTTATCAGAGTAATTAGATACTTCATACCGAATTTGGTGCAATTTGGAATCCATTTAAGGTTCGGATTAGCCATAATACCAAAACAAGGTCCCGCAGGACCCGGATCCAAGTGAAAAACAAGCGAAATTCGTTATTTTGGATAAATTGCAAAATGTCAAATTCTGATTTTACAGTCCTAATGTGTTTAGCAGCATGTCATCATGCCTCATACTGCATTTCATCATCATTGGATTCAATTTGAATTTCGAAATCTCAATTTTACCCAGTTTTCCTTCAAAAACCCTGATTTTAAAGGTATAACTTTAATTTTAGGGGTATTTTGGTCATTTTGACCCCAATTCCGAATTTCAAACTATTTTCCACTGAATTTCTTGCATTTACATCATTTCAAATATCAAGGAAGCATGAGAATAGGGTTTATATCCAATTAAATCCAATAATTTCATAATATTATTGGAAAATCTTGGAAAAACCCACATATTTGAGCTAACCTTATTTCAAGTTTGGCAGGGACATTCAAAAGAAGGAGCTGAAGTCTTCAAGTTGTTTTTAATTCATTTATTTAGTGATGTAATAATGTAAATTTTGGAATAAGATATTTAATTTCCTGCTTAGACTAGGATGAATATCATATAGTTTAAATTCCTGCAATATCATGTTTATGTGATTCATGCATTTTATTTCAAAGGCACTATGGATGTTCACGAATGGCACGTGCACCAACTCTTAGGGAGTTGATGAACTCGGTGGAATCCATATTTACGGTCCTAGTCAGAATATGGACGAGACCCAGATCCATCATCTTTCTACTAATCACATTGAGCCTACACCCTTAGGCTATCTTAAAATGCACATCATATTTCCAAAGTTTTCAAAATCATGTGCATTAAATCAAATAAACTCTGAACATATTCATGGCCACAGTCAGAATATGTGAAGGATTTATTTTGACTTAATACACATTTTTCCAACAAATTCCTTAGAAAATCTTTTCAAAGTGCATTCATTCATTCATTTGCATCATGAAATCCTTGGTTTTCCCATGATTTTCTTAAGAAAACTTCATTCTCAAGAAATCAATTTCTCAAGAAACTCTGAGAATTTTTCAAAATCGGTTTTCTCAAGTCAAGTTTTTTTCACAGTTTTCCATGGAAAAGGTTATTTTCTTAAGATTTTCAAAAAGAATTTTTCAATCTTCTCCAAAGATCAAAATCGATTTCCAAGTATTTCAAGGTTAAGATTCTCAGGTTTTCAACTTCCAAAGTTTCAATTTTCCTTTTCCACAAGGGATTTCCAATGAATTTCCATCACTTTCCTAAGAAAACTCTCAAAGTCCAAGTTTTCCTAAGAAGCGTTTCCCTTTTCAAAGGTTCACCCTTTTCTCAAGAATCACTTCCATTTTCCCAGGATTTTCAACCATTCATGATTTTCCCACAACTTTATGAACTTTCTCGAGATTTCAAATCTTTTTCATCTGAGTTTCCTGAGAAATTGATTTTCATCTTTTCCTTGAGAAATAACTTTCAACTCCAAATATTTTCCAAGCATACATCATGTTTTTCCAACTTACATTTTCCAAGATCTCATAGCACATGCCTGAATTCTCTATGCATTTAGGATAGAACACAGTTTTGATGATTTAACTAAGTCAAGCACAATTTTGGTCCTTGGTTCGATTACCCCTGTTAAAGGCGGCAGGAACGGTCGAACCTCGTACCGACAGGTCGAGCCCCATCCCATGGATTTTCCCGCAATTTTCAAAACGGAGGCGAGTATTTCAAAACATTTTCCCAAAATCCGGTCAAGTTTGAAGCGCGGAAGCGTTTTCCCTCTCTCTCTTCCGCAAGGAAGGGAAGACGGGGGAAAAATTTCGGGACGAAAACAAGGTCCCAGTTTTTACTGGTCGTTAAATGAAAGGTTCCAGCTCCTTCGCTGGTCGTTAAAAGAAAGGTCCTAGTTTTCACTGGTCGTTAAATGAAAAGTCCCAGCTCCTTCACTGGCCGTTAAATAAAAGGTCCGAGTTTTACTGGTTAGAATGTCCAAAATCATAATTGCAACTCAAGGCCTCATCAAAATCTATATTGAATGATTATTTCACAAAGAATTTTCAAAAACTTTGCCAATTTGCTAAAAATATTGTTGATTCCAATATCCTTACTGCACGAAAGAATCACCTTAGATTACCTCTAGTATTCCCTCCAAAAAGGTGAAACTCTTTGCACAAAAGGAATAAAATTCAGAACTTTTCTCTGTTGATCAACCAAAAGGATGGAAGAAATATCCTCAGTATGATTAGAGAAAGAAATATTCAATGATGTTGAAAAATCAGAAGCGAATTGATATTGATCATGGCTATGGCACATGTTTAAAGACGGCTTTTTGGCAATTACGCAGTGAAAATATCCTGAGCGATAAAAAGAATCCACTCAATCCATATCTTCACATTCATCTAAAGTTGCAATCAAATATCTGCAAAAAAGGATCTCTCAATTATCGCCGAGATGAAGACGAATATGCGAGCAGACACCCCGGGGCTAAAGAAGATTTGGATCATCTCCGAGATCAAAGAGTTTGTGACGGATCCTTCCAGGGAAAGTTCAGATCACCGTTGAGACGATGGCGAGTGTGATGAACCTACCGACAAACCCTAAAAGATATTTGATTTCTGCTATCCTCATAAGACCTTTTGAGCCAATATCATCAATATAATTCCTGAGATAAAAGAAGGATCAGATCATCTCCAAGATGAAGGAGTTTGTGACGTACCCTTCCCTGAAAAAGAAAGAAAAGTCAGGAAATCTCCCAAAATAAAGGATGATGTAAAAGCCCGAAAAGCCCAATGACTCAAAAAGAGTGCAAAAAGATCATCATGGGAAAACACCCAGATATCAAACTGCCAAAGTTGCCAGAAGTCATCTTTTCTCATGCAAAATTCTTTTATCAAATATCTTTTCGCTACTTGCTTTTATGAAATTAAGAATATTTCTTCTCTTTTCATATCAGGGAAATGGATAGCTTCCTTGAAGAAAGTCATCAGCGCTAAAATTTTGAATTTGACTCTTAACACCGAGAAATTAACCTCATTGGGGGAAATACTCTATGTAAAAGAGAGAATATCTTTGCACACATGTGCACATTTTCAAGCGTTGAAGTCAACTATAAATTTATCTTATTGGCAAAATTTTCTAGATATTCCAAGAATGAAATAAATATTCAATATCCATTTTGATGCAAGCTAGCGTTGTTTATATCTTTCAAAAGAGTTACCCCATTCAGTTGAAGTATCTCTCATGTCCCATCACGGTTTCGAGAATTCTGTATGGTTGTTCCCACTCAGGTTAAGGGTCAAAACCTGTATTTTCTGCGAGAGGTCATTAAATTCAAAAGCTATTTCAGTCTCAACCATGAGACGTCCAAGATCATCTCCTTTTCAAAGCTTTAGGGAACCCCATTTTCTCCTTTCGCAAACCCCTTTCGGATTTGTTCGTCCAAATTCCGAATGTCCTATCATGGTTTCTTCACTCGAGGATCCCATTTGGTCGTCCCCTTCAGGTTAAGGGTTAAGCCTGAACCTCGTGCCTCGAGGTATCTTCCTTTTTCAGGTTTTAGTTCAAACCTGAGTCTCGTTCCGACGAGGTTCCTTATTTTGACGAGGTGTTTTCTTCCAGTACCATCATGGTTCTTCCCACAAAGAAAATCCATGCTTTGTATATCCATCTAGAAAGGATCATGCTTGAGCTTCATCTCACGAGGCATTTTCTCAAAAAATGTCCCATCGAGGTCTGCTTATATTCCTTTCTCAATTTTGAATTATCTTGATATATCTTCGTCCCATCCAGGTTAAGGGCTAAACCTGAGTCATTTCAAAAAGCTGCTCTTGTCTCACCCATGAGACTTGATCAAAACTCTTATCTTTCATCATTTCGGGATCTTCGCCCAAAGTCCCATCACAATTTTCTCATTTCTATTATTCAATGATATCATTGTCGAGGATTTCGCCCCCCCCCCCCCCCCCCCCAAGCCATTCAGGATAAGGTTTTAAGCCTAAAAAGCCATGTCTTTCAAATAAATTCTCCCACACCCAGTTCAGAGCTGCTGACTGGGGTATTTTCAAAATTTGGAGTGTTTTCTTTGCCACTAAGCCCGGCTTAGTAGCAAAGAGGGGCATCTGTGAACACCCCAAAATTTTCAAAATCTTTTAAATATTCCATTTTTGCGTCTGATTTCATTTTCTGAGCAAATGAGTCGCTTTTAAATCTAAATTCCAGTTCATTTCTCAAGTTTTACTGAAATTAAATTCATTTTATATATCTGACTCGATTTCGGATCCGAATCCATTGTCAAGATCCAAATCTTAGCCTCGTTGCCCAACTTCTAAATTAAAATTACAGAAAATACCAAAAATAATTTTTAAATAGCTCAGACAGTCCATCCGGCATCCGTTTGGATCTATCATGTTGTATTTCTCGATTCGAGTTTCAAAACTCGAACATTTTCTCAAAACCTGGATCCAAACCCATTCTTCTGAAGAAATTTCCCCAAAATAACCCTGCTTTTCAGAAAAACTCTTCTTTTGTAAATATTTTGAAATTTTGTAAAAAGTAATCAAATTCCTTAGTTTTTAGAATTTTGTCTTCAAAAAATACAAAAAAATATTGAAATTCAAGAAAAGAACAAAAAAAATAAAAAAATCAAAAATCCAAAAATTTCAGAAACTATGCAGTTTACCCTCCTTTTTAAACTTTTTGTTAAAGACCCTCTCTTAAAACCCCCTTTTTGAAAATCAAAAACCATTTTTTAGAAAAATCCTGAAAAGAGCCTCCTCAATGGAATTTGAGGAAAATGGCAACGACCATCCTCCCGCGCACCCTCCATCGCCTTCTTCCCCACTGGGTGGCCCTCCATCTCTAATGACTCCCCTCTCTCGAACTCTCCTTTTGGTCTTTAAAAGGGGAGCACGCAGGAGGGAGAAGGCCATCCATTCTTCACCTCTCCATTGTGCAACCTCTGATCCATTACAATCCACCATCATCCATTAACCACTTCATCTGGCATCCATCAATCGATTCCATCCTTCTTCCTCCAATTTTTTTTTCCATCCTCGATCGAGCGGGGAAAACGCTACAGCAAAGAGAAGCGGGCCAGCCTTCCTCTTCATTTGGTCTGAACAGAATTCTGCAGCCGAACTCCTCTTTCATCCAGAACTCTGCAATTACAGGTAAGCAACTGCCTCACTTTCTTTTCTTATTTTCTATAAATACCTCATTCCTCTCATTTTCCAGCATTTTCTGGTTCGATCCTCCTTGTTCTTCTTTATTTCTTTTTCTTTTATTTGCATTTTAAGGCACAAAAGGTGGGAATCGATCTGCATACAGCAGGATCGATCCATCGTGCTACAACAATGGAATATACAGATTTCCAACAATTTTTTTTTAGTTTCTTTAGCTTAGGCAATCTGAACCTTTGCTCGTTCATTTTTCCCCTTTGGGTTTCCTCTGAATTTTCTTTTTAATCTCTTTCTTTTTCTTTCGTTTTAACCTCCATCAATATACCAGAGATAATGTTGAGTTGTATATGGCTATCTCAATGCATTATCGTATGGAATTAATGGAGTGACTCGATTCCAGCATTTATTTTATTTATTTATTTATTTACTTTTTCTCTTTTCCCTCTTCCTTCTGATAATCAGCCTATCTTTTGCTTTCTGTCTATATTTCATTTTAAGGAATTAATATGCTAATTGCTCATCTGTCAATCCTAACTACACATCGTGTTTTGATTATACTTTTTTTTTTTTACACTTATTGCTGTATAGTAATGTCGATCAAGTTTTAAGTTCGATAGTATGGCCCGTTGGTAGGGTTCTCATCCCTCGCACTCATTTCTTTTTTATATTTTCAGTTCTCTGTTACCTTTTTGCTATTCTGTTCGTTTGAGGTAGTGGTATATATATTTCCTGTTTTCTATGTTACTACACACTTTCTGTTTCTATGATGAAAATTGCTGACATCTTTGTGGATTTTGCATCTTCTGTGAATACATCATTGACTTTTTACTATTTTCATCCATTCCATATCCCTGCTACTAGAGGTTCTTAAGAGCATAAATGTGAGATAGTAGGGATCTTCTTATGATGAACCAAGAAGATGGTGTGTTTAGGTATAAAATACATATCCTTACAGCTAGGATGCTGTGGGAAGGATTCAATAGGAGTTTGTGTGAGGCTATAGACGACAGATCGATTCATGCACAACAAGAACTTGTTTATGCTGGTTTATACCCTTAGCAATCTCACGTATTAAGGAATTTGGATGTTCGGTAAGATCATTGGCACCCGATCTTGTTTATTTGCAAAGGGACATGATCTAACAAGGAGAAGGAAGAGATACTGCTATGTGTTTTGCAGAGTCATATCAGTCACGTCTGGGAGGTGTTTGAGTTTGCTCCTACACCCTTCATACCTACTATGTTCATAGTGGCCGCAGGCCATCCAGTGACCAAAAGAATTCGTGATGATATAGTGACCATGAGAGCTCTTGTCTAAGGAATTCCACATGCATTGGAAGTGTGTTCATTGGGATCCCTGGAAAATGGCTTCAAGGTTATATTGAGTATTGAGATATGTGGGAGCAAGCTCCATCACAAAGTCAATGTTGTGCCCCTCCCCTTTTCCCCACCAAAATCGTCAAAAGCTTCATCTTCTTACAGAAGGGGCAAGGTTTGGCGCTATAAGGTGAACATAAAGGTCGTTTTCCCTTGCAGTAAAAGGTTCAGACCTCACATCATGTATGTGTCCGTTGTCAATGGCAATATATGGGCAAAAATGAGCATCTCTGAAAGGATCTGCGTGCAGAAAGATGACCATCCATTGACAGGAAATACTTTCACTGCCTTCTTCAATCTCCATCAGCATGTACTCACTACAGCAACATTACTTTCATCTCACATGTTTTATGTCTTGCATTCGCACAACACCTAGCCTATGATTCTGCACTCCACTTCATACATACCTAACTGCCTGTAGCTTCCTCCATGGGTTATCAGTTAATACATGGTGACCACACTGAGGAGAAGAGTCATCTTTTTTTTTCTCAACCAACTGGGTTACCTGTATAAATGTTACAACGATTGTAACTTCCCCTGTTAGGCATAGTTGGGAACATGGAGTAAGCTTACTGTGCAGAAAATTCTGGGCTCATTACTAAGATTGCAGTAAAGTTGGCCTCTGCAGCTGTTGCAATAGCAACTGCTATTCCAGCTGCTAAAGCAATGGCTGCAGTAGCTAAGGCTGCTTCCGATGTTGTATCACAAGCAAAAAATTGATGGTTGATGGAGTCTAAGCAGTAAATAGGCTAGCCACTGATGGTCGTGGTTATGAAGCTGGCACTTCTAAAGATTAAGAAAATTCTAGAAAGGTTCCTTCCCTCCCTTCTTTAGTGTGTTTTCTGTAGCTTTTTTATCAATATATTTTTCTGTAATTCTGTACATAATATGCTTCGTAGCTCTTTACATAGAATCGCTCATTATGTTTTCTGTAAGTGTTGTATAAAATTTTGTGAGATGTCACCACAGGAATCCACAACAGATGGCATTCTAATCTATGCTTGATCCCCAACAGCATCCACTCCAACCCACTTTCACTGTTGTCTCTGTGCCTCCAACTCCACTTATACATAGCCACATCATTCTCTACATCCAGCCACCAATGAGCTGTTTAAATTCTGGTACATGCATGGCATCCCCATCTTGCTTCATGCCCCATATTTGATATCGTTATACGTGTTATGAATATATCAACAAGCCATTATGCACAACCTGTTATATAAACTTTACCTGTCAAAATATATAATACCCATGTCTTCTTTTAGTAAGTAAACTCCATGTGTGCCAACAAACACCCAGTATGGTGTATTGTTACCCCAATCACCTACAAACACTTATATCCTTGGCACTTAGGTACACACCACCTTGTCTTTGCATCATTAAGCACTAGGGCATTATCAGTCACATTTCTTCCCCTTGCCACTCCCGTAGCATATATCCTCATCACTTCATCAACAATCACTCTCATCCACCTATGTTACCTGTACATCAGATGTAACATATATATACATATATATATATATAAAAGTATATATAGGTATACACACATACTTATATATATATATATATATATATATGCATGAATATAGGTATGTATATATCACTTCTCACATCTTGAGTCGCAAAAATCATGGCATAGGAGCATCTCATTTTGCATCTTTGAAATCAAGGTAATATTCTCTTCTATTTTTCATACTGACCAAGTTTTTTTTTTTTGCAGGAATCTTTGGAAAATGTTGATTTCCCACTTAGATTAGGATTCTATCATTGTAATAAGCTAGCCATTAATGAGAATTCTTTACATTTTCAATCTTAGATTAGAATGAATGAGCATTGTTAATATCATAAATTGCTTATTCTCATGCTTTTCGCCTTTATTTTCCAAAATCTCACAATGGTGAAGCATGAATGGCAAGTACACCATTTTATAAAAGGTGATTAATCCTAAGTTGATGATTTATATCAATGGCTATAGTCAGGATGTAAACAAGACTTAGGATTTTCATCTTTTAAAGAATAACACTAGATTCACACTGATCCTTTTCAAAATTCATCATATTTTCTTTAAAATATTTTCCTCTTTTATCAGAGTTTAGTCTAAAATTGATTCAATACATATATCAATGGTCATAGTCAGGATATATTGAGAATTAATTTCATTTTAAACTCTGTAAAAGCACCAACATGTATTTTATTCTTCACTTGAATTTAGATATGATTGTTATATAATACATTCAATGACCATAGTCAGAAGTGTATTATATCATTAATCTTATTTACATTCATTTAAAGAATAAAATATGATCTTCAAATCCAATCTCAAATTCTTTAAATCCCTTCATCACTCAGGATAGAATTACATCATGTTTTCAAAAATACTTTTTTCAAAAATCCAAGTGATTTCCTTCAAATATATTCTTCACTTCTGAAGTCAATTTCCAACTCTTGTAAACTCAAATACCATCTTCAGATTCTAACTTTAAATTCGAAGTCCAATTTGACATTGAAATTCATTTATCCAAAATTCAAATTCTAAATTCAAATCAAATTACGATTCATCTTTTGATTCCAAATCCAAAACTTCAAATTCAAAGTCCAATTTGACTTTGAAATTCATTTGTATATGCAAAATTCAAATTTCAAATCAAAACTCCAAGATCATTTCCCAAAAATTCAAATTCAAATTCAATTCAATATCTCAAAATTCAATTTCAAGGTTCAAGTTAACTTTGAAATTTCTGATTCATCTTCTGATTTCAAATTCAAAATCAAGTTTATTTTCTTATCTTCAAATTCAAAATCAAGTCTATTTCCTTATCTTCAAATTCAAAATCAAGTTTGTTTCCTTATCTTCAGATTAAAAAAAATCAAAGTTTGAGATTGATTCTGAACTTGACCCTTCTTGAATTTTAAATTCAAACTGGGTTTTCAAAGCCCAGAGCCATCTTTAAAAGTCCCATTCGGACTTTCAGAATCCAAATCCAAAATTAGAACCCAATTTCACTTTGGATCTCAGACTTCAGATCCAATTCCATTTTAGGATCCAGAATTCAACTTCCACTTCGGATCTCAGACTTCAGATCCAAATCCATTTTAGGATTCTGAACCCAATTTCACTTTGGATCTCAGACCTCAGATCAAATTCCATTTTAGGATTCAGAATCCAATTCCACCTTGGATATCAGACTTCAGATCCAAATTTCATTCTAGGATCCAGAACCCAATTCCACTTTGGATCTCAGACTTCAGATCCAATTCCATTTAGGATCCAGAATCCAATTCCATCCTAGACCTCAGATTTCAGATCCAATTCCCATTTAGGATTCTAAATCCAGAACTCAACCTCATCTTGGATCTCAGACTTCAGATCCAAACTCCATTTAAAAATTCAGACTTTGGATTCAAGTTCCATCTTGAATTCCAGATTTCAAATCCAATTCCACTTTCAAATCTCATCTGAACTTCTTAAATCCATTTCTATTTAGATTTCTCAAATCTATCTTGATTTCAAACTCTAAATCTAGAATTCAATATCACTTCAAATTTCATCTCCTTCTCTTAAATCCAGATTCAAAATTCAAATTCAAAGTTCATTTCTGACTTTGAAACTTCATCCTTTTCTTATGTCCAAAACCATTCTCCCAACTCTGATTATTTCAAAGACTTAGAACTTCAAGTATCCTTCCTGATCTATCTCAAGTTCTAAGTTAGATTCAACCATTCAAAAATCATTTCTTCACTCCATTATCAAGTTCATCTCAGGATACTTGGAAATTTCCAAAACTATTTTTTTCGAAAAGAGCATACATCCTTGCATTGCACAAGCATGATTCTTTGTGCATTTATACTTAGAATAAATTCTCAGATAATATTTAGGCAAATCAAAAAGGCATAAATTCGATCCTTGGTTCGATTACCCCTGGTAAAGGCATCAGGAATGGTCGAACCTCGTACCGACGAGCGAATCCCATCTCTCCATTTTCTTGCAAAATATTTCAAAACGGAGGTGAGTTATTTTCTAAATATTTTCAAATCAAGGTCAAGTGAGACCCCGCAAAAGAGTTCCTCTCTCTCTTCTTTCTCTTCTTTTTCTGTCTTTTATTTTTCCCTTCAAAAAGGCTAAATAGAGGTCAGAAAGGAAAAAGAGAAGGAAGAGAGAGAAACTACAAGAGAGGAAAAATTTTGCGATGATCATAGGGGGGCAGAAGGGGATCTGATTTTTGAAGGTCGACTTCTCCTATCTCTCGGAGTCTCTTCTCATGGTTTTTGCCCCATTCTTCTCCAACCGAAAGAGAAAGGAACTCCAGTAATTTTGTAGAGGGGACTCCAACTCTGCATATCTTTTAGATCTCTTTGGACTCCTGCTTACATCCTCCTTCAACCGAATAGTCAAGGAAGATCGAGTGAACCTGCAAGAGAAATACCACCTCCTTTTAATCAATCTTGAATATTGTATTTCTCGCTTACACGAAACAAGTTTCTAAGAATCATCATCCAGAAGGAGTCTGTCTCAAAGCAATTAGGTGAGGAGCTACCTTCTTTATTTTTTTGTCTCCTGAAGAGTCGTATCCCATTGATTTCATTAAAGTTGGCATACGCTTAATCCTGTTTATTATGCATTTTGTCTAACCTAATGGTTGTATCGCATCATGGGATCATCTCATTACATATGTTCGCATTTTTGGTAAGTATACATCATACTCACATCATAGGCACTGCAAATCTGTTGCATATGTTGATATGGTTTGCATCCATGGTTGTCTCATACATTGATGATCGATGATGCCTCACAATGGCATCATTGGTTCCTCTGAAGATCATATTTTACGAAATCAGCATCTTTTCCATGATATTTTTCAGCATTATAAATGTCATGGAATGACTTTCTGTTTCAATTTATGGTTTTTTAGATTCACATTTATACCATCCCATATTGCATATCGTCGAATTCATCCATGTTATTGTAAGTAATTTTTTGCAAGAAATCTCCATTTCATTAATGTTTCAGTCTCTGTAAGTGCAGTGAATGAGATCTCAAAGGGTATCGCATTCATTCTAATCTTTTGCCATCCTGTCATTTCCGTATATTTTTCCTTGTTTTCTTACATGTTTTCCTATTTGATATTAACCGTAACTCTTCTACATCACATTAGTTCCTATCTACCCGTATGGATTCTGATGAGGGCGCTTGCATGTCATTGCATCAAACGATACCCAAGAGGAGTTATCGTATAGTAAAGGATGCCCTTAACCAAGGCATCACACTTTTTTTTTCTTTTGATTGTTTTATCTATTTCAGATTTTCTGCATTCTGTATGTTTCCATCTCATCCTATGTCATGTTGCAGATGAACAATCATACCTTGTTATTGTTTCTTTTACCTTTGCTAATCGTTACATCACCCATCTCTGGCTTTCAATTAGCATAAATTTGTGGTTATATACTAACCGTTAGCAGGGGAATCAATTTTCCTCTTGATAGTGATGAATTCAGCAGATAAGGATTTGTATTGTCGCTGTAGAACTGGTACAAGCAAATGATACACTAATGCATTGATGTTATGACCATCAGTTTGCTGAAAGGTAACAGGATGACGATAAGTCTAAAGGTCCAGTTTGTTTCGATAAAGCTGGGATACTACCTATATGTAAAAAAATAAAATAAAATATGTGTATGTGATCAACTTACAGGGATTAATCTGTAGTAGCGGTTTCTTAGGGCTATTAGCTACCTAATCACTCATTACATTACTATATAGTTGTGAATCAAATTAAAACCTCATCATTGACTAGTTCTCATCATTGAATCACAATCTCTTTCTATTGTTGAGAAACTATGTTTTGATGATACATGATAAATATGATATGCTTTCATGATGCATATATATGATACATGATAAATACATGATATGCTTTCATGAGATATGATAAATATGATATGCTTTCATATGTGAAACTGAATATGTTATATTATGACTTGATATGATGTGCTATGTATTTAACGAGTATTTGATGCAAGGTTATTTCACTTAAGAAGAGTGAAGACAACTTGATCAAGTGCAACTATTTGATGCAATCATACTACTTTGAAGAAAAAGCTTGATGGGCCATACATTCATAAAGATTATTCAAGAAGATCGGCTACCTCAAGATGAAGATTTTTTCTTCTTTAGAGTCATATGTAACAGAACCTTCAGAAGCATGCATATTTCATATTAGACTATATGCTTTGAAATCATACAAGCCATTTATTTACAAAAAGTTAAGCTTTCATAAAAGGATACGTTATGTATATTGTAGCATTTCAAAATCACCTTTTTGAAACAAATCATTGTACTTCCTATAAGCATTTATGAAAAAGACATTTTGACAAGATATAATAGCTCATGATTTCAAAAGCATTAATTGTACTTTCTTACAAGCATTTATGAAAAAGACATTTTGACATGATATAATAGCTCATGATTTCAAAAGCATTAATTGTACCTTCTAACATGCATTTATGAAAAAGACAACTTGAAAAGATATAAAAGCTAATGATTTCAAATATGAAAGAAAAAGACAAAATGAATTAATTCATAATAAACATTTACCTAAGAAATTTTGGTTCATAATACATAAACATTTATGTAAGAAAAGACAGATTATGAAAAGATAATACACAAACATTTATTTGAGAAATGACTATTTGTAATATAAGTATTACTCAAGCATTTAGTGTACTTCACAACCATTCATTTTAGAATTGACGATTTGAAAATAAATATTATTTTATTAAAATAAGAAATGACCATTTATTTCTTTAAGCATTAAATGCCACCTCAAAAAGCATTTGAGAAATGTCTATTTATTTATAAATAAAACCCACACTCAAGAATGTCGACTTACTCATAAACATTAAATACAAATATAATATATGTTGAAAAGACTTTAGTTACTTTTTTACAAACCCATAGAATGTCGACTTACTCATAAACATAAAATACAAATATAATATGTTTTGAAAAGACTCTAGTTACCTTTTTACAAAACCATAGAATGTCGACTTACTTGAAGTCATCATTCTCTTTGTACAAGCATTAAATACCTCCTGTAAGAAATCCTTGTTAATATCCTTCTCAAAGAATGTCGACTTTCTTGTAGTCCTCATTCTCTCTGAAGACTTTGAAAACCACAACATAAAGAAAACACTTGACATGACTATGTACAAATAAATATCTCAAAGCACTCATTGTACTTACACTCATTTAAAGTAAAGAAGTACTTATGTACCTCAAATCATTAATTAGAATAAAGACAAAACTACACTTCAATGTTCAAAAATACTACAGAACATTTATTATGAGAAAAGACCTAATACAAAGAATAACTCATTTTAAAATACACCAACGAATAGTGTATTCCAAAAATGCTTCGTATGGAAAGAAGACTTTTTGAAAAAGCAATATAGTACACTTATCTTTTCACACTAAGTTGTTTTTGAAATGACCTGACTTCTCATATCCCAAAAGGACAATCATTTCAAAAAGACAACGACTAGTTTTCTAAAGACTATATATACAAACAGAACAGTGTGAAAATACAAGCAAGCTTTCAACGAGAAAAATTCCTGCTTGACACTCTGAGAAAAGAGCTTAGAAAAAGAAAGAGAAAAAGAAAGAGAAAAAGTCAAGAAAAGCTCTCAGAAAAATACAAGAGTGTGTAAGAAAAGAAAAAGATCATTCTGAGAATCTTCATACGTGCATTCATACTCTGCATATCATTCTGAAGGTTCTATAGGAAAGTGTTGTAACTTTCTGATCTCTGTTGTATCCCTTCTCTGTTGAGAGAAGTAGACCTCTGTGAAAGAGGGTGTTTCCCTTCTCTGTTGAGAGAAGTAGACCTCTTGGGAAGAGGGTGTTTCCCTTCTCTGTTGAGAGAAGTAGACCTCTGAGGAAGAGGGTGTTTCCCTTCTCTGTTGAGAGAAGTAGACCTCTGAGGAAGAGGGTGTTGTACTATTTATCCGGTGACTCGGATGTTATAGTGGAAGGCTCAAGTGTTTTACTTGGGGACTGGATGTAGGTCAGTAACTCGGCCGAACCAGTATAAATCCTGTGTTTATTGTGTTGTGCCTTATTGCCTTATTTTTTATTTTATCGATTTGCATCGTATTTCACTATTCACCCCCCCTCTAGTGGAATTTCATTTGGTATCAGAGCAGGTTCTGCTGGTTTCGACATAACAAGTCTTCCGGCACAAAAATGGCATCAACTTCTTATGCTCGTGATATTGAAGGTCAACACTCATCTCGCCCTCCTTTTTTTAATGGCACTAACTATGGCTACTGGAAATGTAGAATGACCATTTTTCTTAAGTCTGTAGATTTTGCTGTATGGAAAATTGTAGAATGTCCATATTCTTCTCCTACATCAGACTACTCTTCATGGACTGATGAAGAAAGAAAAATGGCAAACTTAAATGCAAAAGCCATGAATGCTCTATACTGTGCCATAGACCAAAATGAATTTAACAGAATATCCATTTGTGATTCTGCTCATGATATTTGGCATTCTCTGGAAGTTATTCATGAGGGAACAAACAGAGTAAAAGAAGCTAAGATCTCATCATTGGTTCGAAAATACAAACTTTTCAAGATGATCAAAGATGAAACCATTACTGAAATGTTCACTAGATTCACCAATATCACCAATGATCTTAAATCTCTGGGAGAAACTCATTCCCAGACTGATAAAGTAAAAAAGATCTTGAGATCTCTCACAACTGACTGGGATAAAAAGACTACAGCTATAGAAGAAGCCCAAGATCTTTCCAAGCTTACTCTGGATGACTTAATAGGCAATCTTATGGCCTATGAAGTTCATATGAAGGAAAGAAGGGAAGAAGAACAACCTACACAGAAAAATCTTGCCTTCCCAACTCTCTCAGAGGATGATGATTCAGAAAAAGATTCTGAAATTGCTCTTCTTACCCGAAGTTTCCAACGCTTCATGAGAAAGGACAGGTTTTCCAAAATGCTCAAAGAAAAGCAGGATTCTAAAGAAGACACCATGTGCTATCAATGCAATAAGCCAGGTCACGTAAAACATGACTGTCCTCTACTAATGAGAAGATCTAAAGTCGAGGAACCAAAGAAAAGGTTCTTCAAGAAGAAGACTCTCCATGCTCAATGGGATGATTCAGAACCATCCACCAGTGAAGAGTCAAGTGATGATGAAGCCGAAACTGCAAACATGTGCTTCATGGTAAATGAAAGCTCTGTAAGTGAAATTTCTGACTTTTCCTTTGAAGAACTTCTAGATGCTTTTCAAGAACTATTTGAAGAATCTAGAAAAATGAGTCTCAAAAATAAAGTTTTAAAATCTGAAAATTTAGAGCTTTCCCAGAAAAATGAAAAACTCAGTATTGAAAATTCTGAGTTGAAAAAGAAAAATTTTATGCTTACTTCTGAAATCTCTTCTACTAGTTACATGACTAAAAATCTTCAAGTAGAAATTTCAGAATTAAAAAGTAAAACTGAAAACCTTATGAAAACGGTTTTCAAATTTACCAAGGGAAAAGAGAACTTGGATAAACTCCTATCCTCTCAAAAATTCTCTTTTTACAAGAATGGTATTGGTTACTCTCATTTCAGCAAACCTTCTTGTATGAATCAAAAGACCACTTTTGTCAAATGTTCTTCTGAACCTAAAAAGGAGTATTATAATCTTAATTTTAATTCCTTGTACTCCTCTAAGATTATAGATAAACCCAAATCAAAATGGATATGGGTTCCAAAATCTAACAAAAAAGGACCCGATCGGGTACCAAAAAGAGTTTCTACTTGATCTATTGCAGGTATTGAAAAAGAAGAACAGATGGATATTAGATAGTGGATGTTCAAAACATATGATAGGACATCCAGATCTTTTTGCTGTTCTTCATCAAAAAGAAGGAGGAACCGTCACCTTTGGAGATAACAACAAAGGTTTGATAATTGGTACTGGCAATATTGGTAATATCGATAAACCTCTTATCAAAGACGTTCTCCTTGTTAAAGGTTTAAAACATAATCTCTTAAGCATCAGTCAAATGTGTGACATAGGATATAATGTATGTTTTAAACATGATGCATGCCTCATAGTGGACACAAACGGAAATATTGTTTTAAAAGGTATAAAGAAAAATAATGTATATGAATAATATTATTGAACATTGTCTCATAAGCAAATAATGACTCTCAAAATTTATGGCATATGAGAATGAGTCATGTTAACTTTAAATATATCTCTAAAATGGCTAAAAATAACTTGGTTCGTGGGTTACCTAAAATACCATTTAAAAGAGACTATTTTTTTTGTGATGCTTGTCAATTAGGAAAATTGTCAAATCAAAGAATGTTGTGTCAAGTAAAAGACCTTTAGAGGTTATCCACCTGGATATTTTTGTCCTTCTAGGGTAGCTTGTCTTAATCATAATAAATATGCTTTTGTCATTATTGATGATTACTCAAGATTCACTTGGGTAATATTTTTGAAAAACAAAAGTAATACGTTTTGTGAAATTGAAATTTTATGAAAAAATTACAATATGAAAAATCCTCTTCAATTGTTAAAATTCGTAGTGACCATGGAGGAGAATTTGATAATGACCTTTTTTTGTAACTTGCATGGTATTTCACATAACTTTGCCTTTCCTAGAGCTGCACCTCAAAATGGTGTAGTAAAAAGAAAGAATAGAATCCCTCAAGAATCTACCAGAACTATGCTTCAACATAACAATCTTGCTAAATATTTTTGGGCTGAAGCTGTTAATACTGCATGCTATATTTCAATAAGAGTACTAATACTATTGAAGAATCTATGCATGTCAGTTTTAATGAGTCTATTGGTCAATCTGTTCATAATAAGACTAATGATGATGATCTTGAAAGTACAGATTTTCTTTTAGATAACTCAGCTGAATCTAATAAAGATGATCATCAAAGAACATTTGCTCCTGTTGCTAGACTTGAATCTATAAGAATGTTTTTAGCATATGCAAGCTATATGGATTTTAAACTATATCAAATGAATGTTAAAAGTACTTTTCTAAATGGTTTTATAAATGAACAAGTTTATATAAAACAACCTTCAGGTTTTAAAAATAAAAAATTTCCTGATCATGTTTTTAAACTAAAATATGCTTTATATGGATTAAAACAAGCACCTCGTGCGTGGTACGAGACTTAAAACTTTTCTATTTTACACTCGAACTAAACACATTCAAATTAGACACCACTTTTTAAGAGAACAAGTCTTAAACAACATAATTAAACTCGAATTCATACCCACTAATCAACAATTAGCAGTCATCTTCACTAAACCTTTGAAACATGAAGACTTTACACGAATTAGAAGAGAATTAGGAATATGCAAACTAAGTGACTTATAATCAATCACATTTATTAAGACTAAAACTTCTTATGAGTTCTATTAAAATCTTATTATCAATGTTTTTTTTTATGTATTTTTTTTCACTATTCAAAGTCAAACTATATTCACGTATACTCTAAACACTCATAAAAACACATTCATCATGACACATTCTTCATGTCTTTCAACTTGTCATCTTTCAAGTACACATCAATAAAAACTCCTTGTCCTATTTCCTTTTCACTCATATCCATAAAAAAAAAAAAAATAATATTAAGTAAAGCTATCATGACTCTGTTCACATCACTCATCTCATAACACCTTTTATCACTTTTGTCTTCTTGTGAAAACCTCTCTTACGATAAGCTATCCGAGATTCAACATGATATTGTGTTCCTCACTTATGTTATTTTTTCAAGTGATATATCCCTTTTCATGACTTCCTTTCCTCCTATCAAGACACTTCACTAAACTTTATGTTAAATAAATCGAGTGTTTATCCTTCTTATTTTCTTCACCACCTTTTTCAAAATCAAGCTGTCATATTTCACGTAAAATCTTACTACATCATCTGTTATATCATATCCTCAGTACAATCTATTATCGTCCTTTCATCCTTCACACCTTTTATGAAAAATTATTCGAAAAACTTGTCTTTCATTTTTTTTATTCTCATAAGTACTATTAGTACCACTTTTTTTTCTCTCTCTATCTCATACGAAGTGAGACTCCATATGTGATCTTTGACCTCTTACAATTTATCTTTTTCAAAAACTATGTCCTTCAAGCAAAACATCAATTCCTATCAATCATAACTTTACTTTATGTCATACATCCAGTGTTTGTTGTACATTATGACCACTCTTATCTCTCTACAAATTCATATCACCCTTCTTTATGTCTACTTTTACTCCTTCCACGTATATCCATAAAAACACTTCTTATATAAGCAATTATTACTCTTCAGTCATGAATATCTTTTTGTCTCATCATCTCTCTTACCACTATTCAAAGTCAAAGTGTGTCCTTCTCATATTTACGTATACTCACAAAAATTACAAATATGAAAACACATTAATCATGACACATTTTTTTTTAAGTCATTCTTTTCTTTCAAAAATGTCATATGTTTCAAAGTACACATCACATGATCACCCTATGACCTATTTTCATAAAAACTATTTCTATATTAAATAAGCAATCATGACATTTCTTTATCTCTTTCATCTCATATCACTCATTAATTATTTTTGTCCCTATCCATGTCTTATTTGAAAATCCATGTCTGTCATCACTCTCTTCATACGCCCAATTTAAACTTGAGCTTGACTTTATCTCTATTCATCTCTCTCACATGAATTGAGCTCACTTCCTTCTTTACTCTGTCTCAAAACAATGGATCACCCCATGTATTATTTGAAATCCATTTCTTGACTTGTTGTCTTCAACTTACTTCAACCTGGTCTATAATATTAACTCTTCGACTCTGATCCCTCCTTTTTGTCAATGACAAAGGGGGAGAGAAAACTTACCTCTCCTATGTAGGAGAAAAACGTTTAACACTTTATCTCATACACATGAAGCATACACAAACTTTTTTATGTTAATTCTGGTATTTTTTTATGATTACTATTTCTATGCATTTTTTATTTCTGATATCATATTTAAATCATCATAATATATATGGCTTAGTGACAGGGGGAGCATATATTGTCATCATCAAAAAGGGGGAGAATGTTGAGAAAATATGTTTTGATGATACATGATAAATATGATATGCTTTCATGATGCATATATATGATACATGATAAATACATGATATGCTTTCATGAGATATGATAAATATGATATGCTTTCATATGTGAAACTGAATATGTTATATTATGACTGGATATGATGTGCTATGTATTTAACGAGTATTTGATGCAAGGTTATTTCACTTAAGAAGAGTGAAGACAACTTGATCAAGTGCAACTATTTGATGCAATCATACTACTTTGAAGAAAAAGCTTGATGGGCCATACATTCATAAAGATTATTCAAGAAGATCAGCTACCTCAAGATGAAGATTTTTTCTTCTTTAGAGTCATATGTAACAGAACCTTCAGAAGCATGCATATTTCATATTAGACTATATGCTTTGAAATCATACAAGCCATTTATTTACAAAAAGTTAAGCTTTCATAAAAGGATACGTTATGTATATTGTAGCATTTCAAAATCACCTTTTTGAAACAAATCATTGTACTTCCTATAAGCATTTATGAAAAAGACATTTTGACAAGATATAATAGCTCATGATTTCAAAAGCATTAATTGTACTTTCTTACAAGCATTTATGAAAAAGACATTTTGACATGATATAATAGCTCATGATTTCAAAAGCATTAATTGTACCTTCTAACATGCAATTATGAAAAAGACAACTTGAAAAGATATAAAAGCTAATGATTTCAAATATGAAAGAAAAAGACAAAATGAATTAATTCATAATAAACATTTACGTAAGAAATTTTGGTTCATAATACATAAACATTTATGTAAGAAAAGACAGATTATGAAAAGATAATACACAAGCATTTATTTGAGAAATGACTATTTGTAATATAAGTATTACTCAAGCATTTAGTGTACTTCACAACCATTCATTTTAGAATTGACGATTTGAAAATAAATATTATTTTATTAAAATAAGAAATGACCATTTATTTCCTTAAGCATTAAATGCCACCTCAAAAAGCATTTGAGAAATGTCTATTTATTTATAAATAAAACCCACACTCAAGAATGTCGACTTACTCATAAACATTAAATACAAATATAATATATGTTGAAAAGACTTTAGTTACTTTTTTACAAACCCATAGAATGTCGACTTACTCATAAACATAAAATACAAATATAATATGTTTTGAAAAGACTCTAGTTACCTTTTTACAAAACCATAGAATGTCGACTTACTTGAAGTCATCATTCTCTTTGTACAAGCATTAAATACCTCCTGTAAGAAATCCTTGTTAATATCCTTCTCAAAGAATGTCGACTTTCTTGTAGTCCTCATTCTCTCTGAAGACTTTGAAAACCACAACATAAAGAAAACACTTGACATGACTATGTACAAATAAATATCTCAAAGCACTCATTGTACTTACACTCATTTAAAGTAAAGAAGTACTTATGTACCTCAAATCATTAATTAGAATAAAGACAAAACTACACTTCAACGTTCAAAAATACTACAGAACATTTATTATCAGAAAAGACCTACTACAAAGAATAACTCATTTTAAAATACACCAACGAATAGTGTATTCCAAAAATGCTTCGTATGGAAAGAAGACTTTTTGAAAAAGCAATATAGTACACTTATTTTTTCACACTAAGTTGTTTTTGAAATGACCTGACTTCTCATATCCCAAAAGGACAATCATTTCAAAAAGACAACGACTAGTTTTCTAAAGACTATATATACAAACAGAACAGTGTGAAAATACAAGCAAGCTTTCAACGAGAAAAATTTCTGCTTGACACTCTGAGAAAAGAGCTTAGAAAAAGAAAGAGAAAAAGAAAGAGAAAAAGTCAAGAAAAGCTCTCAGAAAAATACAAGAGTGTGTAAGAAAAGAAAAAGATCATTCTGAGAATCTTCATACGTGCATTCATACTCTGCATATCATTCTGAAGGTTCTATAGGAAAGTGTTGTAACTTTCTGATCTCTGTTGTATCCCTTCTCTGTTGAGAGAAGTAGACCTCTGTGAAAGATGGTGTTTCCCTTCTCTGTTGAGAGAAGTAGACCTCTTGGGAAGAGGGTGTTTCCCTTCTCTGTTGAGAGAAGTAGACCTCTGAGGAAGAGGGTGTTTCCCTTCTCTGTTGAGAGAAGTAGACCTCTGAGGAAGAGGGTGTTGTACTATTTATCCGGTGACTCGGATGTTATAGTGGAAGGCTCAAGTGTTTTACTTGGGGACTGGATGTAGGTCAGTAACTCGGCCGAACCAGTATAAATCCTGTGTTTATTGTGTTGTGCCTTATTGCCTTATTTTTTATTTTATCGATCTGCATCGTATTTCACTATTCACCCACCTCTAGTGGAATTTCATCTATATGAGTAACCATCTGCAATATATTGGTATAGAAAGTATTTATTATGCTCATAATCAGATCAAGTGGCCCTTACTTTCACCATTTATTTCTGCACAGCAGCCTCTCCTCCATCCTTGCACAGTGCCTTGGGCACTTTGCTATCATTTTCTGTATAATAACTACCTGCTAAATACCTGTGCATTTCATTCAAGCATGTCCAGCCACCTCAAAACACTGTATCCTCTGGGCACAACACATGCACACTACTGCCATGTTATTCACCCATTACTACGTTGTTGCCACTACACTCACTGTCCATCACTCACAACCTTCACCTAGTCACTGAAGGTAGGTTCAGCACTTCCAAATCTGTGTATCTATATTCAGCATTCCATTATAGTATTCAACATTCATTATCATTTAGCCCCTGTTTTAGTAATATTCAGTGTCATTTGGGCCATATCCACCAGCCCTTTATGCATTCCATGATAATCCACTGCTCCATTATTGCTTATTAGCTATTATCTCTTCCTCTTACCATAATCTTAGTAATTTTCATGTCAATGTACATAAGTCTTAATGACATATGCCTACTGCTATGACACCTAGATGTTGTCAGCCACCTTTGCATACATAATTTATTTGTTGAAGCCATTGAGAATGAATAGCATTCCCCATATATCATATATTAGTACCATTCTTGTCCTTTCATGAATATTTTATATCATTTACACATGTACAACCACCAAAATGCTTCTCTTCACCATATGTGTATAAACTATCATCTATATATTATCATTTCCTGCATATGTGTTCTCTTATTAATCGAAATATTATACTTAAGCATGTTATATATACATTCATCTTGTAGCTTGGATATGGCATTTAGATGTTTTCTGTTCATATTCTAAACATTGCAATTCAAGCATTATCACCGACTCATTGTCATTAGTAGGAGACCTTCAATCCTTTTTTTGTATATTGTATTTTTGTGTCAATTCTCATTTGCAGGAACATTTGGAAGATGTGACTCCTTTGAACTATATATCTATATATCTATCTATCTATCTATCTATCTATATATATATATATATATATATATATATATATATTGCTTTATGTCAGAGATGCAATAATCAAATTTGGAATAATAGTTACTTTCATTGCTTAGATTAGGATGCATATCATATAGTTTGAATTTTTGCAATATCATGATTGTGTGATGCATGCATTGTATTTCAAAATCAATATGGATGAACACGAATGGCACGTGCACCAACTCTTAGGGAGTTGATGAACTCACTGGAGTCCATATTTACGGCCCTAGTCGGAATATGGACGAGACCCAGATTCAACATCTTTCTACTAGTCACACCGAGCCTACACTCTTAGGCTATCTTCCAAAATTCATTGCATATCTTCAATTTTTACAAAAATATTTTGGAATTAACTAAGTAAATTACAAGAATATTTACGGCCATAGTCGGAATATGTGGTAATCTTACCTTAGTTTAATTTTAAAATTGTATATTTTCCTGAAATAGGTTTTCACAAAAAGACATTCATCCATTCAAATAATTTGCATCATGAAATCACCTGCATTTCTCAAACTTTTTCTCAAGAAAAATTCCATTCCATGGAAATAAATTCCTCAAGAGACTCTGAAAATTTTCAAAGTAGGATTTCCCAAGTCAAGTTTTTCCACTATTTTCCCTGGAAAATGTTCTTTTCTTAAGATTCATTTTCAAAAAGAGTTCTCATCATTCTCAAGAATCAAAATCGATTTTCAAATATTTCAAAGCTAAGATTCTCAGAATTTCAATTTCTTGAGTTTTGATTTTCCTTTTCCAAAGAGTTTTCCAATGAATTTCAATAATTTTCCAAAGAAAATTTTCAAAGTTAGAGTTCTCCTGATAAGCATTTTCAATTCAAGTGTTTGTCATTTTCTCAAGAATTCTCTCTATTTTTCCAAGATTCTCATTTCTTCATAATTTTCCCAAATCTTTATAAACTTTCTTGAGATTTCAAAGCTTTTTATCAGAGTTTTCTGAGAAATTGATTTCCATCATCTGCCTTAGAAACATTTTCCAACTCCAAAGCATTTTCTGAGTATACATCATGTTTTCCAACTTGTATTTTATAAAATTTCATAGCACATGCCTGAATTCTCTGTGCATTTAGGATAGAATACGATTTTGATAATTCAGCTAAGTCAAGCATATATTTGGTCCTTGGTTTGATTACCCCTGTTAAAGGCGGCAGGAACGGTCGAACCTCATACCGACAGGTAGAGCCCCATCTTATGGATTTTCCCGCTATTTTAAAAAACGAAGGTGAGTATTTCAATACAATTTTCAAAACTCTGGTCAAGTTTGACTCGCAGGATCGTTTCCCCTCTCTCCCGCAGGGAAGGAAAACTTTTTGCGACGATAACACCTTCCCAATTCAGTGACCATTTGCTACATGGGTGTAAACACCCCAAATTTTCCTCCTCATTCAGTATTCATCCATTTCATGAGTCATTGCTTATCATTGCATGAATTCAGCATATCATTTCATTGCATTGCATAGCATTGCATGTCATCATATCTCATTTTCGAGATCCAGCACTCATGTTTTCAAAACATTCAATCCAGATTTGGGTTTTAAAGCTCTTCTTTCAAAAATCAATTTTAAAACCTGGGTTTTATTCAATATTCTGTCATTTTCCAACCCCAGGACCTTGTATTTCGAAATGTTTTCTCAGAAAACAATCTGGATTCACTTCAAATTCAAATCTCAACTGATTTTAATTCTCAGATGAGACCCATTTAGGTGGTGTCACTTCTGAATTCCTTTGTTTATCAAATTTCTCCGAAATCTAGAGTTTTAGTCCGATCAGGACTCTGTCCCAGAGTCTTAGTCCAATCAGGAGTCTGTTCTAAAGTCTATTTTACTTTCATTTTCAATCCTTTCTGTTTGTTTTCGAAATTTAGGTCATTTTACAAAGTCCAGTTAGTTCAGGACTCTATTTTAGAGTTCGGTCGAGTTAGGAGTCTAACCCTGACTGTATTTTCCAACTTGTTTTACCAATTTTTGATGAAATCTTTTAAAGACTATTTCATTTGGCTTTTTAAATTTCAAAATCTCAGAGTCCTAAGAGTTCAGGACTCTACCTCAGAGTTCCAGTTCGCTTGAGACCCTATTTTCAAAAATCTTGAATTTCAGTTATTGATTTTAACCCATTTTTTTTTAAGTGTTTTCAGTGTTTATTCCAAAATTTTCAAAATTCGATGTGGGCCCACTCAGTTGGCACCATATCCAGAGGAGCTCTGACTCAGTTAGAACCCTATGCTATTTCAAAAATTTCAATTTCAATTTTTCTTTCAAAAATCTTTTGAAAATGCTTTCAATTTCAAGCTTTCAAATCATCTTTTTTGAAAAACTCAAGTAGGGCCCACTGGGGGTGGTGCCATATTCGAGTAAGTCAGGGCTAGACTAAAGTTAGTCAGTGTCTTGGTTAGTGTTAGGGGTTTAGAAGAGTCAAAAATCATTTTGAAAACTCATTTTGAAGTTTAGTTTCTAAAACTAATGTTTTTAAAGGTTTTTAAAGAGCTTTAAAAACCCAAATGTGAAAAATGCCACTTGGCAATACATTTGAGGATTTTCTAGGATAGACTAGGGGTTAATTAGGCATTAGTTAGGATAATTTAGGTTAGGGGTAGGATAGTAACTACACCCCAAAATCGCCCCCCCCCCTTTAGAGTCCAAATTTTTCAAAATTGCTTTTTTCTTAAAAAACCTAATTTAATGTTATAAATAGTCCTCATAGGGGGACAATTTGAGGAGTTCTCTCCCTTTGCATCTTGGAGCTTCTCTCTCCTCTTCAGACTTGCTCCATTGCTGCAACTCCAAGGTAATAATTTCTTCACTTTTATTTATTTTATTTAGTGTTTTTTATGATTTAAACCTAGATTTAGCCTTGGACACCCCTCCTTATATGGATTCAACCAAGATTCAACCTCAAGAACCATCAAGAATGGTCCAAGAAGGTAATCTAACACTGTTTTATGTGTTTTACAGGGATTCTAATCCATTAGAATCGATTTTAGTATTATTCTTTTCATTATTAACCAATAAAACATGTGATTTACCCTTTTAATGGGTTAAATCCATGTATTTAAAGGTAACATCAAATTCCAGCCATTGATTCCCTGATTTTTATTGATTTATTTGTTTATTTATGTTTATTACACGTTTTTCAGCATAGAAATAATTTTTATTTACTGTTTTATGGTTTGTTTTATTGTTTTTCAATAGTTAATGCATGATTTCTTAAGTTTCATAGATTTCTGTGTATTTTTAGTTTAGAACATAAAAGAGCATGCTATTTCAGACTGAAATACTTACTTTTAATGTTTGATTTTTCTATATGTGATACATGCATATGCAATTGAACTACTGTAAAAAAATAAGAGTTTTTGGGATTCGGGAACCCTGTCAGAAAAATCAGACATCAAATCGGGTTTTTAAAACTTTAAAATCGTTGTTAAAATCAAAAGGGTAACTTGCTGTTATGATATTTTTCTCATCTTATACTTTATTTGAGATTTGCAAAATGCCATGGATTCATATTGATTAGATCTATCTACTGTGAAATTTTGAGATTTTTTTATATCTTTTCAGTATTTTTCCTCTGACAGAAAGTATGATTTTAAATTTAAAACTCGTTAGGGTTTACCAAAACCCTAATCAGACTTGTGTTATTCATAGATCCCAAACCACAGATCCAATTCATGATCTGTAAAAAATGAGTATTGTTATTTTTCGAATCACTGTTTACTGCTAAAATCTCAGATATTTTAGAATAGTATTGCTATTTATCCCAGAATTTTCGATTGGAAGTGTCTGTTTTAACTCATGTTAGGTTTGTTAGAATTTAGTTCAGATTGCCGGAAGGGTTTCTCCCTAACCGGAGATGCTTTTTATGATATTTAAATTGGTAAATCTCTGTTTTTTTTCCTAGTTTATCTCTGTAAAAATTCCGAAGTTTTCATGGAGAATTGACCCCTGATTCGGGTCCAACTCTGAAACTGGTTTGTGACCTAGGTTAAAAATAGCTTATTTTAGGTTGTTAATGCAATTTTCGGATTAAAATAATGTCATTTTTTTTTTTTGCAATTTCAGTCTGATTTTAGGGTTATAAAAAGTGCAAGTACTAATTTTTATGAGTTTTGGAATCCGTTTGATGCCTGAATTAATAAAATTGCAAAACAGGGTACCTGAAAGATCCAAAAACACTGCCAATATCATAATTTTTGTGATATTTCTTGATTTTCGTGCATAAGTGCATGTTTTTAGGGTTTTTTTCATGTTTAGAATCATATTAGGATGTTTCATGTTTGATTTTATGCTTATTTCAATCATAAATCTCAAATTTTTATCAAAATCTCTTTCAGAAAACCCTGATTTCAAGGCCATAGTCTTGCTATCAGGGGCAATTTGGTCATTTGACCTCAATTTCGAAATCCCTAACCCTAATTTTCTCATTTTAATCATGTCATACCATATTTGAGTTAATTTATCATTATTTGTATTTCAAAACTTGCATTTTACAAAATATCTTTCTGAAAACCTTGATTTCAAGGCCTTAGTCTTGCTATCAGGGGTATCTTGGTCATTTTGACCCCAATTTCGAAATTTCATATCTTATCTTCCTTATTTATTCAATCTTATTTCATATTTTATCAATTTTGATTTAAGAGAATCATGGAAAAGGCTTATATCTAGCAAAATCCAGTAATTTCTAGATATTACTGGATAAACCTAGAAAAGCCAACATATCATCACTAACAAAGTTTTCTAGTTTTGCAGGGACATTGAAGACTTTATTTTCCTTTAATTTCTTGTATTTAAATTCAATAGTGATGTAAATTAAATTAAATTTGGAATAAGAATTTAAATTTCAGCTTAGACTAGGATTGCGTTGCATATAGTTTAATTCTGCAAATATTAAATGTCTGATGAATGTATCATTCATGCATATTTTCAGAAATTCACTATGGTCTACACGAATGGCACGTGCACTAGCTCTTATGGAGTTGACAAACTTGGTGGAATTTGTATTTATGGCCATAGTCAGAATACGAATGATACCGAGATTTGTAATCTTCGTATTAGCCACATTCAACCTACAATCTTAGGCTAACTTCAAAAATGCACTGCATTTTTCAAAAATACAAAAAGGATTTCCTCAATTCCTCAAAACCAAGTCTTTAAAATCCATATTCATTCAATTCATGCATTTGCAAATTCCAATTTCAATTCAGAAAAATCAATTTTCTCAAAAATTTCCTAAGTCTTATTCAAAAATCGATTTTCTCAAAATCTGGATTTGCCAATGATATTTCAAGTATTTCCCAAGTTCCAAATTCGGTTTTCTAAGTTATATTTTCAATTTCAAAATTTGAATTCAAAGAAATCAAGTTCTCCAAAGTTATTTCATATTTCTTAAAATCGATTTTCACAAAATCCTTACATTTCTTCAAAAATCGATTTTCACTTTCTCAAATACAGTATCTCAATCATGATTCACGATTTTCAAAGAGTTTATTTTCCAAATATTTTCCAATCTTTGAAGCAAACATCATGTTTTCAAATATGCATTTTCAAAAATTCATAGCACATGCCTGATTCTTTGTGCATTTAGGAATTAGAATATGGTTTAGACAAGTTTTACAAAGCAAAGCAGTAGATTGATCCTTGGTTCAATTACCCCTAGTAAAGGCGCCAGGAACGGTTGAACCTCGTACCGACAAGCGAGTCCCATTCTTCGGAATTATCCCGCATTTTAAAACGAAGGCGAGTTATTTTCAAAAAACTTTTTCAAAGGTCAGTTTGACTCGCAAAAAGTTAACAATTTTTCGATGATAACAGTGGGCGATGCTTGAGATGAGTCATTGATCTGAGGACCAGATCATTAACTCAAAATCTTCTTTCAATGATTGACTTGGCATATTGTCTGGCTATCCTCTGACGATAAGATTGAGCGTGCTTCGCTGCCTTCAGTCTTCTCTTATCGAGTATATCAAGTTGTATCAACCTTTGTTGCTGATATTGATCAAGTGGTAGCTCTAATAGTGATGCAAACTTGAGAGCGGACTTTTGAACATGAAGATGTAGTACCACCTCGGTTTCGTAAATGAGCTTTAAAGGAGTGGCATTGATTGGAGTTTGGATGATGGTTCGATACGCCTAGAGTGCATCATGAATTTTCTCGTGCTAATCACGACCCATCTCAATGGTTCTTTTCACGATGCAAATCAGGATTTTATTAGTAGCTTCCGCCTGACCATTCTCTTGAGGATAATAGGGAGCCGAAAAATGATGATGAATCCTGAATTTTGACTAAAAGATCTTTATTCTCTCATTCTTGAAATCACTGACATTTTTTGAAACAATATCGTGTGGTATGCCAAAACGACAAAGGATATTCTTGTGGATAAATGAGACCACATGTGGGCCTTCCACTGTTTGCAAAGTAACAACTTCAACCCATTTGGTAAAATATTCTGTTGCAACAAGAAAATACTTGTGGTCATTAGAAGCAGAAGGAGTATCTGGGCCTACAATGTTAAAAGCCCACATGGAAAATGGCCATGGAAATATGACCGATTGTAAATATATGGTTGGCGCATGAATGGAAGGTGTGTGCATCTGATATTAGACACACTTTTTCACAAACGATAGCAGTCTTGTTGCATGGTTTTTCAATGGTACCCTACTCAAATGATCTGCTTAATAAGGGTCTGATAACCAACGTGGCCACCATAAATGCCTTTTTGCGCTTCTCGAATGACTTCCTTTGCTTCATCTTTGTTCAAGCATCTGGAATACTCGACATTGAACCCACAACGATAAAGGACATTGACAAGAATGAAATATCGGGCAGACATATGATGAATCGCTCATTGTTCCCTCTTTGATAATTCTGGTGGAAGCTCACCAATTTCAATGAAATTTTTGATATCTTGCTACCAAGGCTTCTTCTTTTGCTTCGCCTGGTTGATTTGCATAACTGGAATGAAGGTAGATTGATCGAGTGTACCAATTTCAAAAGAACGACAGGATTCGCTGTCTTTAAATGACATAATGGAGCCTAGGTTGGCTAAGCCATCAGCTATTTGATTGAAATCCCTTTTGATATGATAAAGTTGGAACTCTGTAAACACCCTAAATTTTCACCCTCATCCAGTATTTATATATTTCATGTGTCATTACATATCATTGTATCTCATTTTCGAGATCCAGCACTTTTGTTTTCAAAATATTTAATCCAGATTCAGGTTTTAAAACTTTTCTTTCAAAAACAATTTTAAAACCTGGGTTTTTAATCAACATTCTATCATTTGCCAACCCCCAGGACCTTATATTTTGAAATATTTTTCTCATAAAACAATATGGATTCGTTTTAAACCCAATTTTCAACTGATTTCAATTCTCAGATGAGACCCATTTAGGTGGTGTCGCTTTTGGATTCCTTCATTTATCAAATTTTTCAAAAATTTGAGAGTCCTAGTTGGATCATGACTCTATCTTTTTATTTTTTTAAAACATTTTCAAAACTTCATTTTGATTTTAAACCAGTTATGGTCATATCCCTTGTCCATTTCCTCCATTTTGGCCAAAATCTAAGAGTCCTAGTTCAATTAGGACTCTGTCCCCAGAGTCTCAGTTGAATCAGAACTCTGGTTTATTTCAATATTTGTTATTGTTTTCGCTGTTTTCACAAGTTATTTAATCTGTTTTTCAGAAAAATACCAAAAAAAATCTAGAGTTTCAATCCGATCAGGACTCTGTCCCGGAGTCCTAATCCAGTCAGGAGTCTGTTTTAAAGTTTGTTTTTACTTCCATTTTCATTTATTTCTGTTTGTTATAAAAAATTAGGTCATTTTGTAGAGTCTAGTTAATCCAGGACTCTATTTCAGAGTTCTAATTGAGTTAGGAGTCTAACCCTGTCTGTATTTTCTTACTCGTTTCACCATTTTTGGTAAAATCTTTTCAAAAGCTCCTTCATTTGGCTTTTAAAACACAAAATCTCAGAGTCCTAAAAATCCAGGACTCTAACCCGGAGTCCCAGTTCGATTGAGACTCTATTTTCAAAGATTCTGAATTTTAACTGTTGATTTTAACCCATTTTTAAACCCATTTTTAGTATTTATTTCAAGTTTTTCAAAACTTCGATGTGGGGCCCTCTCAGTTGGCGCCATATCTAGAGGAGTTCTGACTCAGTCAAGACTCTGTATCATTTCAATCTCAAAGTCTACTTTTGAATCTCTTTTGAAAAACCTCTCATTTTCAAGTTTTAAAATCGTTTTGAAAATTCAAGTGGGGCCCACTCGGGGTGGTGCCACATTTGAAGAAGTCAAGGTTAGACTAGGGTTAGTCATTGTCCTAGTTAGTCTAGGGGTTTAGAGGAGTCAAAAGCAATTTTAAAAATCCATTTTATTTAAGTTTTAAACCATTGGTTTTTAAAGGTTTTAAATTCAAGTTTTAAAAACCAAATGTAGGTCCATACTAGGTGGTGCCACATTTGGACTTTCTAAGGTTTAATTAGGTGTTAATTAGGGGTTAATTAGAGTCCATTTAGGTTAGAATTCTCCAAAAAAATCGTCCTCCCCATGTGGTTTATCAAAAACAATTAAAAAGAGTCAAAAAAATCAAAACTCTTCCTAAACAAATCCAAAAAAAAAAAAACTATAAATAGGGGACCTAAAGGGGGTCAAAGGGAGATCTTTTCTCTCTCATATTTTCGTGGCTTCTCTCTCCTCTCCAGCACCTCCACCTTTCTCCATTGCAGCTGCAGCCCCAAGGTGAGTTATTTAATATTATTTTATTATTTTTTATTAGTTTTTTATGATTTTTTAATAGATTTCACCATGGATTTCATCCAAGAACCCAAACATCGACCCAAAAAGGTGATCTAACCCTATTTTACTATTTTTCCAGGGATTCTAATTCGTTAGAATCGATTCACTGTAAATTTCTGATTTTTTAATATGTGCTACGTGCATATGTCAGTGAACTATTATAAAAATTTCGGAGATTTTTGATATCGGGAACCCTGTCAAAAAAATAAAAGATTAAACCGTGATTTTCAGTCGTTTAGAATCGATATTGAAATTCATAGGTAATTTCCAGTTGTGATATTTCTCTCATCTGATATCTGATTCGAGATTCGTAAAGTGCAGTGGATTCCTATTGATGTGATATTTTTACTGTGAAATTTTGATAATTTTTATCATCTGTTTAGTATTTTTCCTCTGTCAGAGAATCAAATTTGAGATTTAAAACTCGTTAGGGTTTACCAAAACCATAATCTCTCTTGTGTTGATCATAGATCTCAGAACGTAGATCCGATTCATGATCTGTAAAAAAGGAGTTTCATTATTTTTAGATATACTATTTACTGCTGAAATTTCAGAAATTTTTGATTAAGTTTGATATTTATTTTTGTATTTTCAATCCAAAGTATCTATTTTAACCAATGCTAGACTCATTAAATTTTAGTTCAGATTGCCGGATAGGTTTCTCCCTAACCGGAGATGCTTTTTCCGATCTGTAAAAAGGGAAATATATGTTTTTTGTCTAGTTTACCTTTGTGAAATTTTAGAAATTTTTATGGTGATTTGACTCTTGATTCGGGTCTAACATTGAAACTGGTCTGTGACCATGGGTTAAAATAGCTTATTTTAGAGTTTTAATGTAATTTTTGAATTAAAATAATGTCAAAAATATATTTTTATGACTCCAACCTGATTTTAGGGTTATAATAAATACAGGTGTCATTTTTTATTAAATTTGGAATTCATTTGATGCTAGAATAGATCAAATTGCAAAATAGGGTCCCTGAAAGATCCAAAAACACTGCCAAAATTGTGATATTAATGATATTTCTTGATTTTTGAGTGAAAGTTCATAGTTGTAGGGTTTGTTCATGTTTAGAATCATATTAGGATGTTTCATGCTCAATTTTGTGCTTATTTGACTTCATTTAAACCCTAAACCCAAAGTTTTTACCAAAATTTATTTCAGAAAACCCTGATTTCAAGGCCATAGTCTTGCTATCAGGGGTAATTTGGTCATTTAACCTCAATTTCGAAATTCAAAACCCTAATTTTCACATTTTTAATCTTGTCATGTCATATTTGGGTTAACTTATCATTATTTGTATTTCGAAAGTTGTGTTTTACAAAATATCTTTCTAAAAACCCTAATTTCAAGGCCATAGTCTTGTTATCAGGGGTATTTTGGTCATTTTGACCCCAATTTCGAAATTCCAAATTCCATTTTCATATTTATTCCATCTTATTTCATATTTTATTAAGTTTATATAAGGGAATCATATGGAAAATGGCTTATATCTAGCAAAATCCAGCAATTTCTAGATATTACTGGATAAATCTAGAAAAGCCAACATATTTTCACTAACCAGTTTTCTAGTTTTGCAGGGATATTGAAGACTTTACTTTCCTTTTTTTCTGTATTTAAATTCAATTAGTGATGTAAATTAAATGTAAATTTGGAATAAGAATTTTAATTCCTGCATAGAATAGGATGCATTGCATATAGTTTAAACTTTGATATATAACTGCTATGAATGCATTATTCATGCACATATTACAAATTCACTATGGTCTATACGAATGGCACGTGCACTAGCTCTTATGGAGTTGACAAACTTGGTGGAATTTGTATTTATGGCCATAGTCAGAATACGAATGAGACCCAGATTTATAATCTTCGTATTAGCCACATTCAACCTACACTCTTAGGCTAACTTCAAAAATACACTGCATTTCTCAAAAATACAAAAAGGATTTTCTCAATTCCTCAAAATCGAGTCTTTCAAATCCATATTCATTCAATTCATTCATTTACAAATTTCAATTTCAATTCAGAGAAATCAATTTTCTCAAAAAATTTCTAAGTCTTATTCTAAAATCGATTTTCTCAAAACTCTAAGTTTTCAAATGATATTTGAAGTATTTTTCAAAGTTCAAAATTCGATTTTCCAAGTTATAGCTTCAATTTCCAAGTTCTAATTCAAAGAAATCAAGTTTTTCCAAGTTATTTAAAATTCCTCAGAAATCGATTTTCATAAAACCTCTGGATTCTTCAGAAATCAATTTTCATTTTCCTCAGAAATATTCTCTCACTAAGTTCATGATTTTCAAAGGACTTCTTTTCCAAGAATCTCCAAATATTTTCCAATATTCAAAGCAAACATCATGTTTTCAACTGCATTTTCAGAAAATTCATAGCACATGCCTGATTCTTTGTGCATTTAGGAAATAGAATATGATTTAGACAAGTTGAGCAAAGCTAAGCACACAATTAATCCTTGGTTCAATTACCCCTGGTAAAGGCGCCAGGAACGGTTGAACCAAGTACCGACAGGCGAGTCCCATTCTTCGGAATTATCCTGCATTTTAAAACGGAGGCGAGTTATTTTCAAAAACTTTTTCAAAGGTCAGTTTGATTTGCAAAAGTAAAAATTTTGCGATGATAACAGGTTTGGCGACCAAGATGGGACCTGTTTTCGCCTCATCAATTGTGTACTTGACTTAGTTCAAATTGTTAAAATCATGTTCCATGGAATGTCAGCTTTTATTTCATGATATCAGGTGAACCTAGGAGCCTAGACTCAAACCCAACTGACATGGATTGCATATAGACTAAGTATGGTTTGGTAGGACCATATTGAGGAGATATTTATCATGCTCACATAGACTTAGGTCTAATACAACCCTCCTCAATCTAGGTTTGATTGAAAACAATGTTTGCTCCTTCAAATATTTCAAAATCTCTATCTCTTTAGGTCTTAGAGCCTTCTGATTTTCTTGCATGTGCCCATGTTTTCAAAAACCACCCCAGCTATCTCTACCCAGTCTTCACGTTGCTGGGCTTTCTTCCAGAACCATAGTTCGAGACAAAGCCTCACAACTGGGCCACCTATTTGGGTGAAAACCCCCCTGTCATGTACCAAGGGACATAATCCAACGTATATCGGCAGGTGCTCAAGGATGTTGGAAAACTTGAACCTAGAACCGGAGAAATTGATTTTATGCCACGTACATCGAGCCTTGGCTTGAGTATATAGGCATAGCATGATTGGACACAGATGATCTGAACCTTAGAGTTAGGATTAACATCCAACAGCTATTTTAAAACTTGTGCATCTAGAGTCAGCTTTTAGGGAATGCTATATGTGCATACTTGTTTGTATAGGATGTGATTGAATGTCAGTTTCTTTTACTATATTTTTCCATAAGTTTTCTAAAATACTGGACAATTTTAAAAATCTCCAATTTTTCCATCTGTTTCCATATACTATCTAAAAATCCTGTTTTATTCAAACCCTGGACGATTTTTCAAATTCCCCTTTATTTTCCTCAAAACTCCAGGTAATTTTCCATCCTTTTGTTCTTCTGGATCTCGAATTTCCTGCTTCATTTTTATCCTGCCTACATTCTTTTCAAAATTCCTATATTTTCCCAAGTCTTATTCCAATTCTCCATGTTTTCCAGTCTGATGGCATTCAGTTAACTCGATTCGGTCTTTTCAAAAGGTTCACATCTCCTACGAGGTGCGACAAGGTCTTCCAGAACACTGAGTCCTCAACACCGGATCCTTCCTTCCCCGGTGGTATTATTCATGGCTCAAGAACTTCTCTCGTATGTTTCTGGACCATTTGGACGATTGTGGATTGGAACTGACATCCGCAGTGGGAAAGCAAACAATCAACGACAATTTGATCCATGCACTGGCAGAGCGGTGGAACCCAAGCACTAGTACCTTCTGGTTTCCATGGGGGGAAATGACATTGTTGATGGACGAATTCTCAGAGATTATGGGATTACCTGAACCAGTTGGTCAACCTGGAGACCCATTGGAGAAGCAATTTTTTATCAATGTCAAGGGTCTGGACCGCCGCAACGCTTTAGCCCGCATGACAGGACGCAAGTCTTGGCCCTTGATCGAGGAGAATGAAAAAGAATAAGTGGATCTGCTCAAAATTTACAGACAGTACGGAGCATTTGTTGAAGTCAGTTCCTTATCTCGAACAACTCCAGAGAGAATCCAGCACGCGATGGTCCTATGCACTGTGGGATTAGCTCTCTTTCCCGATGGACGGAATTACATGGATATCAGGATAGTTCAACTTCTGCGAAGATGGGGAAGTCGACAGACCAACCGCCTCTCCATAGCCATGGCTGCACTTGCTTTTCTATACCGAGAGTTGACTCATTTCACACTCGGAGAATCAATTCTAGTCAAAGGGTGCACCTATGCATTGCAATCTTGGTTCCTCCGGCATGTGCCAGCTCGAGCCAGTTCATTCAAATACAATGGTGAAAAGCTCCTTCCAGTTACACGATACCGGTTCTTGATCGACAACCTTCAGGAGGAAGAAGTCATGTGGGATTACTTTGACCGTCAGGAATCACCTCCCAGATATACTTATGCATATGGCAAGCGATTCAAGATACTTGGCCCATTCTTCTGCGCATACTACCATCCAGAGTGTTGTGTCAGGCAGTTCTCTCAGAGACCTAGAAATTCATCTACTATCAGGGATCTTGCCAGAGTTCGATCTCACATCAGATCAGTGGTCCGGAGCGTACCATTCTGTCAGACATGGCTGGGATTCTTTTATTACTCTCACTATTTTCCCTGGTCCTCGAGTGTCCTCTGATTATCAGGAGTGGTGGAAAATTGTTCGACCCCCTCCCCTTTGTCAAGTTTATTATTAATAAAATCATGTCTTTTTCCTTCAATAAAATTCCCTTAATTTTCATCCTATCTTAGTTTGACGACTTCGCCTAGGTAACAAGGCATATTTTCAGTTGTTTATTTTGCAAAGAATAGCAACACAATTGTCGTAAACCCAGGGACGACTCAGTCCCTAGTAATGAGACATCCTTCAAATTGTCTACCAGATATCCAACAAATATTTCTTATTCAAAAATCATTTCCAGCAGCTAATCCTCAGTTTACCCTGCAGAGAGCACTTGCATCCTTACATGGTTCGGACGAGGTCCGGAAAGAAAACCGTGCCAGTCCAGATTACCAGTTCCCCATCAGATTCAGTACAAGAAATGACCTCTTCACAGTCTGCCAGAAATGGAAATCAGCAAGCTAATGATGACATCGACCCACAGATGTATTCATTGTTCCAGAGAATGCTGAGTAAGTTATTGTCTGAGGAAACAAAGGCCAGCTTAGGAAAGGCCCAGAATAAAAAAAAAAGTCAAAGGCCAAACAGTGAAGAAGAATGCGAAGATCACTAGAAAGCAGAATCGTCATGAAGAAACATCTGATGAATCATCAGGAGATACTGATGATGAATATGAAACTCAACAAGCATCTAGAAGGTCTACTCAAAAGCAGGGGTTAGTTTATAAATCTGGGAATCAGTCTGTCAATGACCGTACTCAGCCACAACTCCGAGATGTGATGAAGATGGTCAAGGATCTACAGGCTCGTGACAAGGGCAAAAAGGTCTTCACAAGTGAATATTTTTATGACGGACTGGATGGGGATGATGATCTTGACAATCTCCCCAAGAAATTTATCAAATTCGATGGTTCGGGTGACCCAAAGGCACACCTCGCCCTTTTCTTTGCAGAATGTTCCAAGTTCAGGAGGAATAACCGAGCCTTATTTCTTTGTTTCCCTCGCAGTCTCGAGGGTATTGCAGCAAAATGGTATTCAGAACATATTAATCCTATAGAGCTGAAAGAGTTTGACAAAGTGGTCAATTTGTTTATTGAACACTTTTTATTCAATGCTGAGGCCCTCCCGACTCTCAGTTATCTCTGTAGTCTAAAGCAGAAGGAAAACGAGAAAGCCAAAGATTTTATTCATAGGTAGAGATACGCTTGTAACAAGATGTGTGATCCGATATCGGAGGGGCATGCACTATTTTGATCTTGAGTAACTTCTCGCAACCCCTAAGGGGACTGATTTCCACCTCTCCATCCAAGACCTTTATAGAATTGACAGAAAAAGCTGAATGGCTCGAGTTGAGTATGGAAAATGGATCTTATGAGGGTTTCATCTTCACCAAGAATAGCAATCAACAAGAATTGAAAAAGAAAATCAATTTCACCTTCTCTTCCAACGCCGACCACAGTGACTGCAAAAATAGCAAGGGCAACCATACAAGCCAAAAAGAAAAGTCTTCAAAGCAAAGTAAAAAGTTGGATCAACAGAAAGAAAAGATAAAGCGAGATGGTTGGGGTAGTGTAAACACCCCAAATTTTCACTTACTTCCCTGACATAGCCCTCAATCATCATATTTCAGCTCTTTAGAAGCAATAAAGGGCAAAATGGTCATTTTCCAAGATTGAACCTTGCAGAAGGTCCTAAATTTCATTCTTGAGCCTCAAAATTTCTATATTTAGGTTCAGAGACATCTTCAAATTGCAAAATTTCAAAATCCTTTTTCTGGACAAAAAGCTAGAATTTCCAAGTCCAAGCTCAGAGTGACATTTCATAGAACATGTCTTTGCATAGCATTGTATCATTTCACTGCATAGCATGTCAGTTTGAGATCCAGAACTCCTGATTTTCAAAATTGTCCATCCAGATTTGATTTTTAAACTTTTTCAAATTGATTTTTAAAAACCCTAGGTACTCAAAATTACCAAATTTTCCCATTTTACCCCCAGGACTTTGAATTACAAAAATTTTCTCAAGAAAAATAATCTGGATATTTGGATATTGATTTTAAAGATTTTATCTCAAAACTTTTTGCAAAAGATTTTAAATCTCTTTATAAATTTTGTTCTTACATTTATCCATATTTTTTCCCTAAAAACCCAATTTTTCCAAATTCTTGAAAAACAAATAATATTTTATCTTGTATCTTAAAAAAAAAATGGAGCGGGACCCGCCTTTGAACTAGCATCATACTCAGACTCCTAGGTAAGTTGTTTATTCTCAAGCGGGACCCACCCGAAGTCCATACCAATTTGCAAATTCTTCTTTTTAATTTCTTAATGTATTTATTTAGTTTTTTTAGTTAGTGGGCCCACACACATGTGGCACCCCACTTGAAAATAAAAGATTTGCAAAAACATAATAAAGCTTTATTTTCAAAAGGATTTTAAAAGTGGATTGAGGTGGCATTTCCATAAAAGCCTCTCATTTATTTCCTTTTTATTTTATTTGTTTTAATAAATTTTTTTTTTTTAGAAAGAGGCAGCCTTAATGGCACAGCCGAATTTCCCTAAAGTAAAAAATTTCATTTTTACCTAAAACTTAGGTAAATGAAACAAAATTTTGGAAAAAAAGATGCGCCCCTTTTGATTTTCAAATATCGGTTTCAAAAGAATTTCAAAAACCATAACGGTGCTCTTAAAAGAAGATACGTTTTTGTAGAAAGGGGCTGAAGGTCTTTAAAGGACCCAGCCATGGATCGATGAATGAGGAGAGCAATTGAATTTTCTTTTTTTTTTCGGTGGTGCAGGGGTCTTCTTCTCAAGGGAGAGGCTGCCCAGCTGTTGGAGCTGGCCTTCAACCCAACCACAGGGAGGCTATCATCCACAGGCGCAGGGAGGTCCATCACAGCATGCTGCCCATCATTTCTTGCACCTACACAGCAGGAGCCCATCATTGTCCACCTCCAACAGCCAACGTGATCTTCAACTTCTTCAGCTTGCAGCCATCTCTGCTGCCCAGCGCCCAGCCATCTCAGCATGCCCACAGCCCAGCCGCACATCCTTCAGCCGCAGGAGAACCAGCTGCCCCCTTTCTCTCAGTCCAGCCGTAAAGGATCCAGCGGGCTCCATCTTCCTTCAGTCCAGCAAGCAGGAGGTCCATCGTGAAACACCATTTTCATCTCCACTTCAGCCAAGTCACCATCTGCATCTCCTTCAAATCCTCCAGTTGCAGAGAATCTCCATCCAGCAGTTTTCCTTTTTTTTTTTAGCCCATCAGCAGAAAACCGACATTTATTTGCCCTCTACAGATCGTTTGGAACAGAGGACTTACAAGGTAACGTATGGCTGTATGTATTTTCATTTCATTCTTTATGTTTTCCTCTTTTGTTATTTTGAAAATTTTTCATTTCATCATAATCTTTTGAATTCCATGATTGTTTCAATGTTATATTTTTCCAGTCTTTTATTACTTGAATTTCATATTTGTTTTGTTTCCTACATTTCTAGTTTTGTTTTTATTTCCTGTTGTGCTTTCGTTTCAAGTCATTCCATTTACAAAATTTTTCTGTCATTCGTTCATTAAATTCCGGTTTCTTCATTCAGTTTTCCTGTTTTGCTTTCTTTCCTGTTTTCTTCATTCAATAAATTTCCTGTTTTACATGTCATTTTCCTGTTTGTTTTCTTTTTCAAGTCATTTTCTGTTTTTGCAAATACAGAACTTCCTGCTGTCTTCAAGTAAAGTTCTTAGTTACTTCATTTTTCAGTCCTTTTAGCCCATTTCTTGTCTTTGATGGTTTGTCATTCAATAAAATTTCATGCCATTTCAGTGGATGTTGTATCTTGATCTCCAGTATATCAAATAAGGTTTTATTCTCCCTGTTTTACATTCATTTTTCTTATACAGTAACTTCATGCCTTCATTACAAGCACTTGTGTTGATTCCATTGCCTACCTAACATCTTGTATACATTATTTGATTGATGCCCATCTTATTATCTCAGATTTTGTATTTAGTTATCCTAAGTCATCAATGACTGTAATTCAGCTGGTTACAGGAAAATGAATAAAGTCTTTATTCATGACTTTCAGCCACATACTTTCAGCCTAAAATTTCTGTAGATTATCATATATTAGCTTTTGCATAGTCATCTACATCATGTATAGCTTATTCATGTAGATATTCTCTATGTAGATATCCACCATCATTCCTATTCATGGGTGTGTCATCCATGTGTGTTCATTCCCCTTTCTGCAGGAGTACCCATTCTTGATAATCGGCTATGTTCATGAACGGATATATCCATATCCTTTCATGATCTCTATGCCATCTTTTGCATAATTCATTATTGATATATAGAGAAGCTCCATACCTATTTTTATTGAAAAGTATCTGGTAGTTTGGAAACTACAGCTGTGCGAAATCACCTACAGAAACTGTATATACATGTATTTTCTGATTTTACCCATTATATGGAATTTTCCTTTATATGTATATTTTCTCATTATAGGTATATATATATATCGATATCCATTGTATATCTACCTGTATATATACGTATATATGTATATATATATGTATATATATATATATACTTATATATATATATCCCTTCATGAGTATTTGTTATTACATATATTTTTCTTTTCTCTTACTCTTATAAATATATCTTCATTATCATATATCATTCATCATAAATTCAAGTATTTTTATATCTACATATATATTTTTGTTGTATATAGTATATATGTCCATTTCCTTGGTTATTTTGTACTAACTCTCATTTTGCAGGAAAATCTAGAAGATGCAGATTCGTTGGCTCCATTTCAATTTTCTTTTACTTTATGTTATGCAATGTAACAATCCAATGTAAACCTTGGAATAAGATTTACTTTTACTGCTTAGATTAGGCCGCATCTCATATAATTTTGATTTCAGTAATATCCTGATTCTATGATGCATATATATCTCAATTTTTCAAAATTCACCGTGGATGAACACGAATGGCACGTGCACCAACTCTTAGAGAGTTGATGAACTCGGTGGAGTCCATATTTACGGCCCTAGTCGGAATATGGACGAGACCCAAATCCATCATCTCTCTACCAGTCACATTGAGCCTACACTCTTAGGCTATCTTGGAAAAGCACCTCATATTTCCAATGTTTTCAAAATATTGTGAATTAATTCAAATAAACCCTGAATATATTCATGGCCACAGTCAGAATATGTGAAGGATTTACTTTGGTTTAATCCACATTTTTTTTAACAAATTTTTCAGAAAGTTTTTCAAAGTGCAATCATTCATTCAAATCATCTGCATCATTTGTTTTTCTCATGATTTTCTCAAAAGATTTTCATTTCATGGAGTCGATTTCTCAAGAAACTATGATGATATTCGAAGTTGGATTTTCCAAATCAAAATTTTTCTATGATTTTCCTTGGAAAAGTTATTTTCTTAAGATTCTTTTCAAGCGGAATTTCTCATCTTTCTCAAGAATCAAAGTTGATTTTCAGACATTTCAAAGACAAGGTTCTCAGGATTTCGATTTCCTAAGTTCTAAATTTCCTTCTCCAACGAATTTTTCCTATAAATTTCCTATCCTTTTCTTAAGAAAATTCTCAAAGTCTGAGTTTTCCCAACAAGTACTTTCCTTTTTCAAATGTTCATATTTTCTCAAGAATTCCTACAGTTTTCCTGAGATTCTTATTTCCTCATGATTTTCCAAGTCTTCCTAAGCTTTCTCAAAATTTTCCTGAGATTCTCATTTCTTCATGGTTTTCTAAGTCTTTATAAACTTTCTCAAGATTTTCTCGAGATTCTCACTTCTTCAAGATTTTCCAACTCTTTGTAAACTTTCTCGAGATTTCAAACCTTCTTCGTCTGAGTTTTTCTGAGTGATTGATTTCCATCTTTTTCCTGAGAAACGCTTTTCAACTCCAAATGTTTTCTAGGCATACATCATATTTTCCAATTTACATTTTCCAAAACTATCACAGCACATGCCTGAATTCTCTGTGCATTTAGGATAGAACGCGATTTCGATAATTTTACTGAGTCAAGCACAATTTTGGTCCTTGGTTCGATTACCCCTGTTAAAGGCAGCAGGAACGGTCAAACCTCGTACCGACAGGTCGAGCCCCATCCCATGGATTTTCCCGCAATTTTTAAAACGGAGGCAAGTATTTAAAATAATTTCCAAAATCCGGTCAAGTTTGAATCGGGAAACCATTTCCCTCTCTCTTCCACAAGGAAGGGAAGAACGGAAAAATTTTGCGACGATAACGTGTTTGGCGACCGAGATGGGACCTGTCCTTGTCTGATTAAAATTGTGCTTGACATAGTTCAATTATCGAAATTATGTTCACAAAATGTCAGCTCTTTTACTTTTGATATCATGCGAACCTAGGAGCCTAGATTCTGACCTAGCTGACATTGACTGCATATAGCTTAGGCATGGTTTGGTAGGACTATATTGAGGAGATATTTTCATGTTCACATAGACTTAGGTCTAAATATAACTCTCCTCAATTTAGGATCTGAATGCAAACAATGTATGCTTCTTCAAAGATTTTCAAAATCTATCTCTCTAGGTTTAGAGCCATCTATTTCTTGCATGTGATCATTTTTTTAAAACCCCAATTACCTATCATTACCCGGTCTTCACGTTGCTGGGCTCTCTTCCAGAACCCTAGTTCGGGACAGAGCCTCACAACTAGGCCACCTATTTGGGTTAACACCCCCCTACCACGTACCGCGGGCCACAGTCCGAAGTATATCGGTAGGCGCTCAAGGATGTTGGAAAACCTTACCTTAGAACCGGAGTTGAAATTATATGCTACGTACCTCGGATTTTGATTCGGGTATATCGGCATAACTAGATTGGACAAAGATGATCTGAACCTAGAGTTAGGATTAGAGTCCTACAGCTGTTTTCAAATTGATGCATTTAGAGTCAGCCTTTTAGGGAGTGTTGAATATGCATAAATGTCTGTGCAGGATGTGATTGTATGTGTGTTATTTCCTCAATTCTTTATATTTCCCAATGTTTTCCAATTTATTAGGCCTTTTTCAAAATATTCTTATTTTCCATGAGATATCTTTCTCAAACCCTAGATGATTTTCTCAAAACATCCTATTTCTTTCAAAACTCCAGGTGGTTTTTCCATTCTACCTTTCCACTGGATCTCAAATTTCCAGCTACATTTTATATCCTGCCTGCAAAATTTTTCAAAATTTCCTACATTTTCCTAAGTCTCATTCTGAGTCTTTTTCTATTTTCAGTTCGATGGCATCCAGTCAAGTCGATCCTATCTTTCCTGAAGGTCACATCTCCTACGAGGTGCGACAAGGTCGTCCTGAACATCGAGCCCTTAGCACCGGAACTTTCATTCCCCGGTGGTACTATTCCTGGCTCAAAAGCTTTTCCCAAATGTTCCCGGACCATTTGAGCGAGTGCGGATTAGAATTAGCGTCAGCAGTTGGAAAGCAGACCATCAACGACAACCTGATCCACGCAATGGCAGAACGATGGAATCCTCGGACATGTACCTTTTGGTTCCCGTGGGGAGAAATGACCGTTTTAATGGATGAACTTTTAGAAATCATGGGATTACCAGAACCAGCTGGTCAGCCAAGCGATCCATTAGAACATCAATTCCTGATCAATGTCAAGGGTTTGAAGCTCCGAGATTCATTAGCTCGTATGACAGGCCGCCGATCCTGGCCCCTGATCCAGTTGGAGGGAAATGAATATGTTGACCTGCTTGAGTTGTATCGCCAGTACGGGACCTTCGTTGAAGTCAGTTCGCTATCCAGGATAGCTAAAGAAAGGATTTAGAATGCAATGGTGTTGTGCACTGTAGGATTATCCCTCTTCGCAGACGGACAAAACTACATGGACATCAGAATAATCCAGCTTATGAGAAGATGGGAAAGTCGGCAAACCAATCGCCTCTCCATTGCCATGGCAGCGCTCGCTTTCCTATATCGTGGTCTGACTCGATTTTCACTTGGAGAATCTATTTTAGTTGAAGGATGCATCTACGCACTTCAATCTTGGTTATTTCAGCATGTTCCAGCCCGAGCAAGCTCTTTCAGATATAATGGTCAAGAACTTCTTCCAATGGCACAATACCGGTCTATGATCAACAACATTCAAGAAGATGATGTAGTCTGGGACTATTTTGATCGGCAATTATCTCCTCCCAGATACACATACGCTTATGGCAAGCGGTTCAAGTTGCTGGGACCATTCTTCTGCACTTACTACCAACCAGAGAGATGTGTTCGACAGTTCTCCCAGAGACAGCAGTACGTCGAAGCCCGATTGTTATCAGGAGTTATGGCAGAGTTTGATCTCACTTCCGCACAATGGTCCGGGGCATATCATTCTGCCCGCTACGGCTGGGATTCCTTTGTCTCTCTTAAATTTTTTCCTGGTCCTAGAGTGTCTGTTGATTATCGTGAATGGTGGCAAATTGTTTGTCCTCCACCTCTTTATCAAGATCAATAAAATCATGTTTTCTCATTTTAATAAAATTCTCTCTTTTTCTATTGTGGTTTGACGACCTCGCCTAGGTAACAAGGCATATTTTCGTTGTTTGTTTCTCGTGCTAAAAGAATTGACAACACAATTGTCGTGATTCTAGCGATGACTCAGTCCCTAGTAATGGGATATCTTCTTCAAATTGTCTACCATATTTTCAATAAATATTTCTTCCAAAAGCCAATTCCTTCATAATCTAATCAGGTCTTTGCCCTGCAGAGAGCATCCACAGCTACATTAGAGCATCCGCAGTATTTTATGGTTCGAACGAGATCAGGAAGAAGAACCACATCATCACAGCACTCCTCAGCCTCAAAAGGAGAAATGGAACATCCCGTGAATCAAGATCAACAACAAGAGGATGATGGCATAGATCCGCAAATGTATGCCATGTTCCGAAAGATGATGAATAAAATGATGAGTGAACAAGCTGGGACTAGTGCAAAAAAAAATCAATTCAGAGAAAAGTTCCACGGGCACAAGAATAAGAAGGCTCCCAAGGAACAGATTCAGCCAGAAGAAATCTCAGATGAATCAGAATCAACGGAAGACACTAAGGAAGAATATAAGGTGCCTCCGGCATTTCAGAAACGTGGGCGAGAACAAAGGAAGAGCCGCAAATCAAAGAATCAGGTCACAGAAGAACCCTTGCAATCACAATTCAGGGAAATGGCCCGAGTTGTTAAGGATCTCCAAGCCCGCGATAAGGGCAAGAAAGTCTTCACCAGTGAGGACTTCTATGACGGCCTCGAAGGGGATGACGATCTCGAAAACCTTCCCCGAAAATTCATCAAGTTCGATGGTTCTGGCGATCCGAAAGCCCATCTCGCCACTTTCTTTGCAGAGTGCTCAAGATTCAAGAGAGATAACAGAGCACTATTCCTGTGTTTCCCTCGCAGCTTGGAAGGAGTTGCAGCTAAATGGTATGCCGAGCATATTAATCCCATCGAGCTCAAGGAGTTCGATAAAGTGGTGAATTTATTTATTGAGCGCTTCTTGTTCAACACAGAAGCACTCCCGACATTAAGTCATCTCTGCAGTCTGAGGCAGAATGAGAATGAAAAAGCACGAGATTTCATTCACAGATGGAGGTCAGTCTGTAACAAAATGAGAGATCCCATATCTGAAAGGCACGCTTTGTCATTGATCCTCAATAACTTTTCTCAGCCATTAAGAGGATTAATCTCTACTGCACCATCCAGGACCTTCATTGAATTAACTGAGCGAGCAGAATGGCTCGAGCTGAACGTAGAGAATGGAGTCTATGAAGGCTTCACCTTTTCCAAGAGTAATCCCCAAGGTGAGCAGAAGAAGAAAGCTCACTTCACCTTCTCTGCCAACAACAACAACCACAATAGCCGGAATCAGTACAAAGGGCAGAAGAAAGATTACTGTTACGGCACAGGCAATTCCAACAATAAAGGAGATCCGAAAATAAAGCCTGCTCCTCAATACAGCAAGCCTTCTCAGCAAGACCAAGGGCCGAAATTGCGTGAAAAAGTTAAACATGAAGGATGGAGTTATGACCGAAAATTTACTCCTCTCGACCAATCACTCGAAGATGTGCTCGAGTATATGTTGTCGAAGGAAATGGTCAAGTTACCGAGGTTGGCTGATCCCCCTGTGCCTATGGGGAAATGGAAAGATCAATTCTGCAAGTTCCACAGAACAGTGGGACACAACACTGAGAACTGTTTCGTTCTCAAGAACATTGTGCATGATCTTATTGACAAGAATTTATTGGTAGAAGGAGAAGAAGAAGAAAAAATGGACATTCTTAAGCAGCCTTTTCCTTCACACACCACAGCAGTAGTGTCTGCACAACCATTCTTACCGCATGAGCATATCAAGCCGTGTTCAGCACAAGATCTTCAGGTTCAGCACCAGGTGTCAGTACTACGACAAGCAACTCCTGATTCTAAGAAGATGGATCTAATCTCAGCATTGGGCAAGATGAAAGTCTCTGAAGCATCTGTAAAGTCAGCCCCCAAGTCAAAGGGACTTCCTGATTTTCTCAATCAAATCATCAAGCCCAAGCCGGAGAATTCAAGTCAGAAGCCTCTGATCGCTCTGTCCAATGTTTCCATTCTTGACTTGGCCAAGAGTTCCTGCAAGCATCAGCAAGTACTGGATGATCTGCTCAGAAAGATCAAAGTTAAGCCCAGTACCACTCCTGAAGACATGGCATAAATTGTGAATTTAGCCATGACTAATGAACCGATTACTTTCTCGGATGAGGACCTTCCAAAGCCTCATTTCTTTCACAATAATGCTCTTTACATCGTCGTTCGGGTAAGGGGAATGACAGTACCCCATGTGCTAGTAGATGGAGGCAACAACCTCAATATATGTCCTGAAATTACCGCAAAGGCGCTAGGTATTAAGGAAGAAGAATACATTCCAAACCCTATCACCATCTATGGGTTTGACAACCATGGCCAAATAGCTAAAGGCAAGATATTCCTGGAAGTGTTCATCAATTATTCTGTGCATTCAGTGCTTTTTCATGTGGTCAATGTGTCACCCACCTACAATTTGCTGCTCGGAAGGACATGAATTCATAATGCAAATGCAGTGCCTTCCACATTGCATCAATGCGTAAAATGGTCCAAAGGTGGAATGATTACAACAGTGCTCGGAGAGGACCCAGAAGAAAGACTCCCACAGCCTATGATTCCTCGACCATCATTCACTGCAGATATTCCTAGCATCAGAGAGAATGAAGAAATCAGTCTCAAAGAAAGTCAGGAAATACTCCAGGCAACGTCAGAACTATCCCTGCAAACTGTAGCCATGACCCGATGGAGAGGTCCCAAGTTCTTCAAGAGTGGAGGTCGTGTCAGCTACGACACTGTCAAAGAACATCCATTGTTTCCACAATTCATGAAAGCAAGAAAGGGATTCGACTTACTTCTGAAGCATGGTTATCAACCCTTTAAAGGACTGGGCAAAAATGAAGATGGTTATGTCGAGCCAAAAATCCAAAAGCATCGTCCCCACAGGGCAGGATTAGGGTTTTCCGGCGGGAGCTCACCAAAGAAGACTGTTTTTGTTAAAGGGGCACATTGAGAATCGTTGTTGCATTTCCTTTCTATTCCTTTCAAAATAAATGTCTCAATGTCTTTTATCAAGTCAAATCAATAAAATGTCAAGTTTCTTTGTCTATCTGGATGCCATCTGTCTCCTTTATCTCTATTTTATAACTAAATGTCATTTTATGCATAGTTCTTTTTAAATGATTGTTTGTCATATGATGGACAATTTTTCCTGAATCTCATTTCTTATCCAAAATTTCAGAAATGTCTTCCCGAACAATCAAGAAACTCGTTATCAATCCAAAGGCTTTCCAAAAATCGGCAGCAATTCACCGAGTCAAAGCAAGCACAGGAGATAGCAAGGTTGCAAAGCAGTTAGATGATTATGCAGAATTTGATCCGTCTCTTCAGGAGTTACCAGAGTTCGCCTCAGTTCAGAAGCAAGATGAACCATCTGCTCTAGTACAAGATCCTACTGAAGATGTCAATATCGGCTCAAAGGAAGATCCCAAGATTCTCAAGATCGGTACCAGTATAAGTCCGGAAGAGAAAGAAAGGCTTACAAATTTTCTCAAGCAACATGAAGAAGTGTTCGCATGGACATATGAAGATATGCCGGGCTTAGATCCCAAATTGGTCGAACACCGACTCGTTTTGAAGCCAGATGTAAAGCCAGTTAAGCAAAAGCTGAGAAAAATGGATCCTAGAATAGAACAACAAGTCAAAGAAGGACTTGAAGATCTGCTCAAAGCAGGATTTATCCGACCTATTGACTATCCAGATTGGTTAGCCAATATCGTTGTTGTCCCAAAGAAAAGTGGCAAAGTCAGGATTTGCATAGACTTCAGAGACCTCAACAAGGCAACTCCGAAGGATGACTATCCACTGCCAAGCATTGATCTTCTGATTGACAGCACAGCAGGACATGCCATGTTCTCCTTCATGGATGGATATCCGGCTACAACCAGATTAAGTTGGCCGCCCGCGACCAATCAAAAACTTCCTTTACTACGCCTTGGGGCACTTTCTGCTATACAGTTATGCCTTTTGGGCTCAAGAACGCTGGAGCAACATATCAACGGGCAATGGTCATTATCTTTCACGATCAAATGCGCAAAATCATGGATGCGTATGTTGATGATATCCTCGTGAAATCTAAAGAGGGAGAAGATCACCTCGAAGCGCTTGATCGAGTCTTTAAGAGACTCATTCTTTATAAGTTAAGACTTAACCCGCAAAAGTGTGTTTTTGGAGTCGAATCAGGCAAATTGTTGGGTTTTCTGGTCAGCAAAAAGGGAATTGAAGTCGACCCATCCAAAGCAAAGGCTATCATTGATATGCCACCCCCGAAAAATCTAAAAGAGTTGCGTAGCCTTCAGGGACGCATGCAATCAATCCGACGATTTATTTCCAACTTGGCGATGAGATGTGAACCTTTCAACCACTTACTCAGAAAAGGAGTGAAGTTCGAATGGGGACCAGAGTGTCAGCAATCGTTCGATAGAATCAAGAAGTATCTTCTCAATCCTCCAATCCTGAAGCCGCCAGAATTGGGAAAACCTCTTTTGTTATACATCTCAGTCAATCAAGTTGCATGCGGCGGATTCTTGGCGCTGTACAAAGAATGAGCCTTGATAGAGCACGCCATCTATTATGTGAGTAAGACTTTCATAGACTATGAAAAGAAATACTCTCACATAGAGAAGACCTGCCTAGCTCTGGTATGGATGTGTCAGAAGCTAAGACACTACCTGCTAGCATCAGAAGTCAAAATTTTGTCTAAACTCAATCCCCTCAAGTATATTTTAGAGCAGCCTTTCCTCAGCGGACGAGTCACAAAATGACAAGTTTTACTCATGCAATATGACTTAGAATATGTCTCGCAGCAATCAATCAAAGGTCAGGCAATTGCAGATCAATTGACGAAATTTCCTCTGGCAGAAGAAATGAAAGTCGAAGATGACTTCCCTGATGAGCAAATTTGCAAAATATCCAGCAATCTCCAGTCTGGAATTTATTTTTCGATGGTTCCAAGAATATGGCTGGAATAGGCATTGGGATCTTATTAATCACTCCTGAGAAAGAGATGATTCCATTTTCCCTCAAGTTAGATTTTCAATGCACCCACAACATGGCTGAATATGAAGCCCTGATTCAAGGTCTAAAGATTCTACTAGACTTCAATGTCAAGAAAGTGCACGCTTACAGAGACTCATTACTCGTTGTCAATCAAGTCCGAGCCGAATGGCAGGTCAAAGATCAGAAGCTATTCCCCTATCAGAAAATTGTTGCAGCTCTTGTCAGCAAGTTTGAAGAATTTCAGCTATTCCATATCAAGAGAGATTTTAATCAGGTGGCCGATAGCCTAGCTAGTTTAGGCTCTATTATGGCATTCAAAAATGGAGAATCTTGTCGCTCTTTTGAAATTGGCAGGCTTGACCAACCTGCTTTCCTTCCAACAGAACATATAAACCAGGCTGAACAAAGGAAGAAGCCTTGGTATTACAACATCAAAACTTTCATAGAAACCGGTGAATTTCCTCCAGAACTCTCAAAGAAAGAGCAGCGAGCAATCCAGCATATGTCTACTCGATACTTCATTTTGGCCAATGTCCTCTATCGTCGAGGATTCAGTTCAGAATATTCCAGATGCTTAGACGAAGACGAAGCCAAAGAAGTCGTGCGGGAAGCACACGAAGGCATTTGTGGTGGCCACGTCGGCTACCAAACCCTGGTCAAGCAGATCATCAGAGCAGGTTATTATTGGAAAACTATGCAACAAGACTGTTATCATTATGTGAAGAAGTGTGTGCAATGCCAGATACACGCACCTTCCATCCATGCTCCAGCAACTTATTTGCAATCTGTTGTCTCTCCATGGCCGTTCTCTATGTGGGCCTTCGATGTCGTAGGTCCCATCACTCCTTCAGCTTCAAATGGCCACAAATACTTCCTTGTCGCAACAGAATATTTTACCAAATGGGTAGAAGCTATCACTCTTCGCACAGTAGAAGGCCGACACGTGGTCTCTTTTATTCACAAAAGCATCCTTTGTCGTTTCGGCATCCCGCATGACATTGTATCAGATAATGGCAGTCATTTCAAGAATGAAAGAATGAAGACATTCTATTCAAAGTTCAAGATTTATCATCATTTCTCTGCCCCATATTATCCTCAAGGGAATGGTCAGGCAGAGGCCACCAACAAGATTTTAATTCGTATCTTGGAGCGAACTGTAGAAACAGGCCGTGACTGGCATGAGAAGATTCACGATGCACTATGGGCCTACCGGACCACTATTCGCACTCCAACGAATGCTACTCCATCAGAACTGATCTATGGAACAGAAGTAGTGTTGCCGCTACATGCTCAGAAGCCCGCTTTGAAATTCGCATCGCTTCTGCAATTACCTCTTGATCAATATCAGCAACAGCGATTGGTACAGTTAGACTTGCTCGATGAGAGAAGGCTGAAAGCAGCAGAACATGCTCAATCCTATCGCCAGAGAGTAGCCAGGCAGTATGCAAAGTCTGTCATCGAAAGAAGATTTAAAGTCAATGATTTAGTACTTCGATCCACAGCTTATCTCAAGCATCATACCGGCGGGAAATGGTTGCCAAATTGGGAAGGCCCATATGTCGTCAAAGAAGCATTCCCCCGCAACTCATATCGGCTCATCAACGCCAATGGGGTAGAATTGCCAGATCCCATTAATGCTCGACACTTGAAAAAGTTCTACACTTGAAACATTTAGTCTCCTCTTGTAATCTTCCCGTTTCCTTCAAATAATGATTCAACTTTCTTTCCTAGTTACACTGGGGCATTTTTAAAATTTTGTTCTGTATGCAGGCAGGATAAACAAATTCCTCATTTCACGCACTTGTGCATTCATGTGCATCAATTCATATTCATTTGCATTCAACTACATTAACAACAATCCAGTCAGTATTGGGATTTCAACAAACAGTCCCATCACAATTCCTAATGATTCAAAATTGGAAGGTAATCACCAATACTGAACCAAAACCCAGTGCTCGAACTGGTATTATTTCAAAATCCAATGTTTAAACTGGTACATTTTCAAAATCCCAAACTTTTCGAAAAACCGAGTTCCAACTCGGGTTTTATTTCACATCATTTTCTTTTGTTGATCCGGGTTCCGACTCGTGATCTCTATATTTTATTCGAGCTCTGACTCGAACTCATCATTCTCCTTTGATCAATCCAAGTCATTTCAACCATCACGGTCTGTCAATTGCTCAAATTTGATATTTTGACCACTAATTTCCAATTTCAATCTTTGGATCATGCAATTCTCCAATTCCGACCCCTGGGTCACCCGATTTCCAATTTCAATTCCAATTCTCAATTCTCAATTTTGACCTCCAGGTCATTTAATTTCTATGTTTTGACCTTCGGGTCACTCAATTCTCAATTCCGACCTTCGGGTCACACAATTTCGACCTTTTGGTCTATCAATTCCCAATTTCGACCGTTAGGTCATTCAATTATCCAATTTCGACCTCCGGGTCATCCAATTTCCAAACAATCAATTTCCCAATTTCCAATTTCGACCTTTGCGTCAATCAATCCAATATCAATCATTTTCTCTTGCGAAAGACTCGTTTAGGGAGAGTTCGAGGGAGCTCGTTCTTTTCGCATGCTATCCAATTTGTTCACTTAGCCCCTTTTCAGGGAGAGTTTTGAAGGGACTCGTGTCTTTGTGAACCGTTTGCAAAACAATTCCCAATTTCACCCAAGGAACCCTTTTAAAGGGAGAGGCTCGACGGAGACTCGCTTTTCTTGTAACCTCCCAATTTCATACTAGGCCATTTCCGTCATGAAGGACCCTCTTGTCAGGGAGAGTGTGATGGACTCGTTCCTTTCATGACTCAAATTTTCAGACCTCACTATTATCGGCCCCCTTTCCATAAGAGATGCCTAATATTAGGGAGCTTTGACGAAAGCTTAATTTCTCTTCGAGAGTCGTTTTGCAAACACCTCCTCTTCAGGGAAGAGAGGAGTATTTTCCAGTTCCCATTCAGGTAAGGGTTAAACCTGAGTCTCTCTTTTTGGGGAAAAAAAGAGGAGAATTTTCGTCACGAATGTATTGAGCCGGACCTCAAATGCTCACTTTCACCAAGGATTTCAAGAAAATTTTGTCAATTTGTCAATCAATTATTTGTTGATTTCAAAAACTTTATTATACAAATCTTTACCTGAGTCTACCTTCAGCATTACTCCCAAGAGAGTGAAGCTTTTGCGAGAAGAGATTCAAACTTCAAATTCTTTCTATTGGCCAACCAAAAGGATGAAGGATAAATCTTCGATATGGCCAGAAAAGAAGATTCAATGTTTTTGCAAAGCCATAGATGATTGATATTGATCGCAGTCAATGGCACATCTTTAAAGATTATTCCTGTAAAACGAGGCAGTGGAAATATCCTGAGCGCTAGAAAAAGAGAGCATTCACCCAAGCCCTGTCTCCTCAAGCTGCAATTAAATATCCGCAAAAGGGATCTCTCACCTGTCGTCAAGATGAAGGCGAATTAGGCGAGTAGACCCCGGGGCCAAAGAAGATTCGAAACATCTCCAAGATGACGGAGTTTGTGACGGATCCTTCCAGGGAAAGTCCAAAGCACTGTCGAGATGAAGGCAGATGCGATGAACCTCCCGACAATCCCCAAAAGATATTTAATTTCAGCTATCATCCAAAGATCTCCCAGCCCATGAGCCAATATCGTTAAAGAAGGATCGAAACATCTCCAAGTTGAAGGAGTTTGTGACGTACCCTTCCTAAAAGAGAGCAAGAGAGAAAAAGTCAGAATATCTCCAAAATGAAGGAGACTGTAGCAAAAAAACCCAAAAGAGCCAAAAGAGTGCAGCAAGATTATCATGAGAGAAGCTCCCAGGATATCAAACTGCCAAATTTATCAAGAATCCTTATTAAATTTGTGAAATTCTATTATCAATATTCTTTCATCAACTGCTTTCATAATATCAAATTCTCTTTCCTGTTCATATCAAGGAAATTGATAGCTTCCTTGAAGAAGGTCAATTGCAAGCAATTTGGATTTCAAGTCTCGATTCTACGAAGTGAACCTTGTTTGGAGGTAATGCTTCAGGTAGAAAAGAAAGAATATTTTGCAACAATGCGTATCCTTTTCAAATACTTTGCATCAATAACAAATTTCTTAACATTTTGACAATATTTTCTAGCTATCCTGACGTGAAGTGAGAGCTTGATATCCGTCTTTGATACATCCTGACACCAATTTTAAATCCCTCTTAAGGACTTGATTCCTTCCCTTCTTTGAGAGCGTAAGCTCTCAGATTTGCACACTTCCCTGTGTCCCCACTGTCCCATCATAGACAGTCCCCATTTCGGTTCGAGGTCGAACCACCAATCATTTTCTCGCAAAAGGCAATTTCAAAAGCCGATTTTAGTCTCAGCAATGAGACGCCCAAGATCAACCCCTTTTCAAAGCTTTAGGGACCCCATTTTTCTTCCTTTTGCAAAACCCCTGTCGGATTTATTATGCAAAATCCGAAGGTTCCATCATGGTCTCTTCAAAGAGGTATTTCATTTTCCGCCCGATCAGGATAAGGGTATAAACCCGAGCCTCCTTCAAAGAGGTATTCCATTTTCTGCCCGACCAGGTTAAGGGTACAAACCTGAGTCTCATTCCTATGAGATATTTCAATCCCCAATCAGGTTAAGGGTCAAACCTGAGCTTCGTTCCATGCGAGGTATTTCTGTCCCATCCAGGTTAAGGGCAAAAACCTGAACTTCGCTCTCTCAGAGCAAATCTATTTTCTCTTTATTCTCCATTTCATATCTATCATATTCCTTGGGCTAATTTCTTCCTACCCAGTCAGATCCTTCTAACTGGGGCATTTTTTTTATATATAGCCCAAATTTGGAGTATTTTTCTTTGCAACTAAGCTCGACCATAAGCCGGCTTAGTAGCAAAGAGGGGCATCTGTAAACACCCCAAATTTTCACTCACTTCTCTGACATCGCCCTCAATCATCAAATTTCAGCTTTTTAGAAGCAATAAAGGGCAAAATAGTTATTTTCCAAGATTGAACCTTGCAGAAGGTCCTAAATTTCATTCTTGAACCTCAAAATTTCTATATTTAGGTTCAGAGACATCTTCAAATTGCAAAATTTCAAAATCCTTTTTCTGGACAAAAAGCTAGAATTTCCAAGTCCAAGCTCAGAGTGACATTTCATAGAACATGTCTTTGCATAGCATTGTATCATTTCACTGCATAGCATGTCAGTTTGAGATCCAGAACTTCTGATTTTCAAAATTGTCCATCCAGATTTGATTTTTAAACTTTTTCAAATTGATTTTTAAAAACCCTGGTACTCAAAATTACCAAATTTTCCAATTTTACCCCCACGACTTTGAATTACAAAAATTTTCTCAAGAAAAACAATCTGGATATTTGGATATTGATTTTAAAGATTTTATCTCAAAACTTTTTGCAAAAGATTTTAAATCTCTTTACAAATTTTGTTCTTACATTTATCCATATTTTTTTCCCTAAAAACCTAATTTTTCCAAATTCTTGAAAAATAAATAATATTTTATCTCGTATCTTCAAAAAAAAAATGGAGCGGGACCCGCCTTTGAACTAGCATCATACTCAGACTCCCAGGTAAGTTGTTTATTCTCAAGCGGGACCCACCCGAAGTCCATACCAATTTGCAAATTCTTCTTTTTAATTTCTTAATGTATTTATTTAGTTTTTTTAGTTAGTGGGCCACACACATGTGGCACCCCACTTGAAAATAAAAGATTTGCAAAAACAAAATAAAGCTTTATTTTCAAAAGGATTTTAAAAGTGGATTGAGGTGGCATTTCTATAAAAGCCTCTCATTTATTTCCTCTTTATTTTATTTGTTTTAATAAATTTTTTTTTTTAGAAAGAGGCAGCCTTAATGGCACAGCCGAATATCCCTAAAGTAAAAAATTTCATTTTTACCTAAAACTTAGGTAAATGAAACAAAATTTTGGAAAAAAAGATGCGCCCCTTTTGATTTTCAAATATCGGTTTCAAAAGAATTTTAAAAACCATAACGGTGCTCTTAAAAGAAGATACGTTTTTGTAGAAAGGGGCTGAAGGTCTTTAAAGGACCCAACCATGGATCGATGAAGGAGGAGAGCAATTGAATTTTCTTTTTTTTTTCGGTGGTGCAGGGGTCTTCTTCTCAAGGGAGAGGCTGCCCAGCTGCTGGAGCTAGCCTTCAACCCAACCACAGGGAGGCTATCATCCACAGGCGCAGGGAGGTCCATCACAGCAAGCTGCCCATCATTTCTTGCAGCTACACAACAGGAGCCCATCATTGTCCACCTCCAACAGCCAACGTGGTCTTCAACTTCTTCAGCTTGCAGCCATTTCTGCTGCCCACCGCCCAGCCATCTCAGCGTGCCCACAGCCCAGCCGCACATCCTTCAGCCGCAGGAGAACCAGCTGCCCCCTTTCTCTCACTCCAGCCGTAAAGGATCCAGCAGGCTCCATCTTCCTTCAGTCCAGCCAGCAGGAGGTCCATCGTGAAACACCATTTTCATCTCCACTTCAGCCCAGTCACCATCTGCATCTCCTTCAAATCCTCCAGTTGCAGAGAATCTCCATCCAGCAGTTTTCCTTTTTTTTTTAGCCCATCAGCAGAAAACTGACATTTATTTGCCCTCTACAGATCGTTTGGAACAGAGGACTTACAAGGTAACGTATGGTTGTATGTATTTTCATTTCATTCTTTATGTTTTCCTGTTTTGTTATTTTGAAAAATTTTCATTTCATCATAATCTCCTGATTTCCATGATTGTTTCAATGTTATATTTTTCCTGTCTTTTATTACTTGAATTTCATATTTGTTTTGTTTCCTGCATTTCTAGTTTTGTTTTTATTTCCTGTTGTGCTTTCGTTTCAAGTCATTCCATTTACAAAAATTTTCTGTCATTCGTTCATTAAATTCCTGTTTCTTCATTCAGTTTTCCTGTTTTGCTTTCTTTCCTGTTTTCTTCATTCAATAAATTTCATGTTTTACATGTCATTTTCCTGTTTGTTTTCTTTTTCAAGTCATTTTCTGTTTTTGCAAATACAGAACTTCCTGCTGTCTTCAAGTAAAGTTCTTAGTTACTTTATTTTTCAGTCCTTTTAGCCCGTTTCTTGTCTTTGATGGTTTGTCATTCAATAAAATTTCATGCCATTTCAGTGGATGTTGTATCTTGATCTCCAGTATATCAAATAAGGTTTTATTCTCCCTGTTTTACATTCATTTTTCTTATACAGTAACTTCATGCCTTCATTACAAGCACTTGTGTTGATTCCATTGCCTACCTAACATCTTGTATACATTATTTGAATGATGCCCATCTTATTATCTCAGATTTTGTATTTAGTTATCCTAAGTCATCAATGACTGTAATTCAGCTGGTTACAGGAAAATGAATAAAGTCTTTATTCATGACTTTCAGCCACATACTTTCAGCCTAAAATTTCTGTAGATTATCATATATTAGCTTTTGCATAGTCATCTACATCATGTATAGCTTATTCATGTAGATATTCTCTATGTAGATATCCACCATCATTCCTATTCATGGGTGTGTCATCCATGTGTGTTCATTCCCCTTTCTGCAGGAGTACCCATTCTTGATAATCGGCTATGTTCATGAACGGATATATCCATATCCGTTCATGATCTCTATGCCATCTTTTGCATACTTCATTATTGATATATAGAGAAGCTCCATACCTATTTTTATTGAAAATTATCTGGTAGTTTGGAAACTACAGCTGTGCGAAATCACCTACAGAAACTGTATATACCTGTATTTTCTGATTTTACCCATTATATGGAATTTTCCTTTATATGTATATTTTCTCATTATAGGTATATATATATATCGATATCCATTGTATATCTACCTGTATATATACGTATATATGTATATATATATGTATATATATATATACTTATATATATATCCCTTCATGAGTATTTGTTATTACATATATTTTTCTTTTCTCTTACTCTTATAAATATATCTTCATTATCATATATTATTCATCATAAATTCAAGTATTTTTATATCTACATGTATATTTTTGTTGTATATAGTATATATGTCCATTTCCTTGGTTATTTTGTACTAACTCTCATTTTGCAGGAAAATCTAGAAGATGCAGATTCCTTGGCTCCATTTCAATTTTCTTTTACTTTATGTTATGCAATGTAACAATCCAATGTAAACCTTGGAATAAGATTTACTTTTACTGCTTAGATTAGGCCGCATCTCATATAGTTTTGATTTCAGTAATATCCTGATTCTATGATGCATATATATCTCAATTTTTCAAAATTCACCGTGGATGAACAGGAATGGCGCGTGCACCAACTCTTAGAGAGTTGATGAACTCGGTGGAGTCCATATTTACGGCCCTAGTCGGAATATGGACGAGACCCAGATTCAACATCTCTCTACTAGTCACATTGAGCCTACACTCTTAGGCTATCTTGAAAATGCACCTCATATTTCCAATGTTTTCAAAATATTGTGAATTAATTCAAATAAACCCTGAATATATTCATGGCCACAGTCAGAATATGTGAAGGATTTACTTTGGTTTAATCCACATTTTTTTTAACAAATTTTTCAGAAAGTTTTTCAAAGTGCAATCATTCATTCAAATCATCTGCAGCATTCATTTTTCTCATGATTTTCTCAAAAGATTTTCATTTCATGGAGTCGATTTCTCAAGAAACTATGATGATATTCGGAGTTGGATTTTCCAAATCAAAATTTTTCTATGATTTTCCAAACCATTTCCCATCACGGTCGCCAAACCTATTATCGTCGCAAAATTTTTCCCGTCTTCCCTTCCTTGCGGAAGAGAGAGGGAAATGGTTTCGCGATTCAAACTTGACCGGATTTTGGAAATTATTTTAAATACTCGCCTCCGTTTTAAAAATTACGGGAAAATCCATGGGATGGGGCTCGACCTGTTGGTACGAGGTTCGACCGTTCCTGCCGCCTTTAACAGGGGTAATCGAACCAAGGACCAAAATTATGCTTGACTCAGTAAAATTATCGAAATCGTGTTCTATCCTAAATGCACAGAGAATTCAGGCATGTGCTGTGATAGTTTTGGAAAATGTAAATTGGAAAATATGATGTATGCCTAGAAAACATTTGGAGTTGAAAAGCGTTTCTCAGGAAAAAGATGGAAATCAATCACTGAGAAAAACTCAGACGAAGAAGGTTTGAAATCTCGAGAAAGTTTATAAAGAGTTGGAAAATCTTGAAGAAGTGAGAATCTCGAGAAAATCTTGAGAAAGTTTATAAAGACTTAGAAAACCATGAAGAAATGAGAATCTCAGGAAAATTTTGAGAAAGCTTAGGAAGACTTGGAAAATCATGAGGAAATAAGAATCTCAGGAAAACTGTAGGAATTCTTGAGAAAATATGAACATTTGAAAAAGGAAAGTACTTGTTGGGAAAACTCAGACTTTGAGAATTTTCTTAAGAAAAGGATAGGAAATTTATAGGAAAAATTCGTTGGAGAAGGAAATTTAGAACTTAGGAAATCGAAATCCTGAGAACCTTGTCTTTGAAATGTCTGAAAATCAACTTTGATTCTTGAGAAAGATGAGAAACTCCTCTTGAAAAGAATCTTAAGAAAATAACATTTCCAAGGAAAATCATAAGAAAATTTTGATTTGGAAAATCCAACTTCGAATATCATCATAGTTTCTTGAGAAATCGACTCCATGAAATGAAAATCTTTTGAGAAAATCATGAGAAAAATGAATGATGCAGATGATTTGAATGAATGATTGCACTTTGAAAAACTTTCTGAAAAATTTGTTAAAAAAAATGTGGATTAAACCAAAGTAAATCCTTCACATATTCTGACTGTGGCCATGAATATATTCAGGGTTTATTTGAATTAATTCACAATATTTTGAAAACATTGGAAATATGAGGTGCATTTTCAAGATAGCCTAAGAGTGTAGGCTCAATGTGACTGGTAGAGAGATGATGGATCTGGGTCTCGTCCATATTCCGACTAGGGCCGTAAATATGGACTCCACCGAGTTCATCAACTCTCTAAGAGTTGGTGCACGCGCCATTCATGTTCATCCACGGTGAATTTTGAAAAATTGAGATATATATGCATCATAGAATCAGGATATTACTGAAATCAAAACTATATGAGATGCGGCCTAATCTAAGCAGTAAAAGTAAATCTTATTCCAAGGTTTACATTGGATTGTTACATTGCATAACATAAAGTAAAAGAAAATTGAAATGGAGCCAAGGAATCTGCATCTTCTAGATTTTCCTGCAAAATGAGAGTTAGTACAAAATAACCAAGGAAATGGACATATATACTATATACAACAAAAATATACATGTAGATATAAAAATACTTGAATTTATGATGAATGATATATGATAATGAAGATATATTTATAAGAGTAAGAGAAAAGAAAAATATATGTAATAACAAATACTCATGAAGGGATATATATATATATATATATATATATATATATAAGTATATATATATACATATATATATATATATATATACATATATACGTATATATACAGGTAGATGTACAATGGATATCGATATATATATATACCTATAATGAGAAAATATACATATAAAGGAAAATTCCATATAATGGGTAAAATCAGAAAATACAGGTATATACAGTTTTTGTAGGTGATTTCGCACAGCTGTAGTTTCCAAACTACCGGATAATTTTCAATAAAAATAGGTATGGAGCTTCTCTATATATCAATAATGAAGTATGCAAAAGATGGCATAGAGATCATGAACGGATATGGATATATTCGTTCATGAACATAGCGATTATCAAGAATGGGTACTCCTGCAGAAAGGGGAATGGACACACATGGATGACACACCCATGAATAGGAATGATGGTGGATATCTACATAGAAAATATCTACATGAATAAGCTATACATGATGTAGATGACTATGCAAAAGCTAATATATGATAATCTACAGAAATTTTAGGCTGAAAGTATGTGGCTGAAAGTCATGAATAAAGACGACGAGCAATCTGTCGCCAAAGACGTGCACTCTCTTGACGTAACTTAGTAACAAAAGGTGCCCTAAGGAATGGTGAAAGATGTCTTGGACTGGTCACGAGCGGCCAACTTGATCTGATTATATCTAGAATATCCATTCATAAAAGAGAACATGGCATGACATGAGATCAATGTTGGGAAGTGGATAATCATCTTTTGGAGTAGCTTTGTTGAGATCTTGAAAGTCAATGCAAATTCGAGCTTTGCCGTTCTTCTTGGGAACTGCCATGATGTTTGCTAGCCAGTCTGGATAGTCTATGTCTCGAATGAATCCGGCTTTGAGTAAGTCCTCAAGTCCTTCTTTGACTTGTTGCTCAATTTGAGGATCCATTTTTCTCAACTTTTGCTTGACCGGCTTAACATTCGACTTCAAAATAAGGTGATGCTCAACCAATTTGGGATCCGAACCCGGCATATCCTCATAAGTCCATGCAAACACCTCTTGGTGTTGCTTGAGAAAATCAATGAGTCTTTGCTTCTCATCTGCGCTTAGACTCGTGCCGATCTTGAGAATCTTTGGACTGTCCTCTGAACCAATATTAATGTCTTCAGTTGGATCTTGAACTAGAGACGATGGCTCGTCTTGCTTCTGAATTGATGCAAACTCTGGCAATTCTTGGAGAGATGAGTAAAACTCTATAGACTCCTCTGACTACTTCGCGACCTTATTGTCCTCTGCTCTTGCTTTGACCTGATAGATCCTCGCGAGCTTCAGAATACTTGGATTGATGATGAGTTTCTTTATTGATTTTGAAGACATTCTGAAAATCTTAGAAAAGAATAGTATTCAGGGAATTTGACCATCATAAGACAGATTGCAAAAATAAAAAAGAATAACAGTGAATTACAGAAAAAAATTGCAATGAGAGAAAAGAAGGATGGCATCCAGACAAATGGGAAAAATTGATAACTTTATTGAAGACTTGAATAAAATTATGACAATGAATGAAAAGAAATGGGACATTATCCCTACAGAACAAAGGAATAAAATGAAAGAAGGTTACGATAGATGCTTTTAATGTGTCCCCTTTATAAAGATGGTGCTTCTACAAGATCCTCTGACTGTGAATCCCAATCCTGCTCTGTGTGGATGATGGATAGGAATTATTGGCTCTAGCTGGCCATCCTCGTTCTTGCCCAAGCCCTTAAAAGGCTGGTAGTCGTGCTTCAGTAAAAGATTAAATCCCTTTTTGACTTTTGCGAACTGAGAGAACAAGGGGTGATCTTTGAAGGAACCGTAGTTGAGATGACCTCCAATCTTGAAGAAGTGTGGTCCTTGCCATCGAAAAATTGCCTCAATATTCTCGGTTGATCGTGCTTCCTCTAGCTTCAGCAATTTTAGGCTTTCACTGAGAATGACTTCATCACTTTCACTGATGCTAAGGATGTCAGCTGTGAAAGTTGGTCGGGGAATCATTGGCTGCGACAGCCTTTCTTCTGGAACTTCACCTAAGACCGTGGTGATCATGCCACCTTTGGACCATTTGATGCATTGATGAAGTGTCGATGGTACTCATTCGCATTGTGAATCCATGTTCATCCCAATAGAAGGTTGTATGTTAGTGGCACATTGATGACATGGAAGAGGACCATATGGACAAAAAAATTCATGAAAATTTCTAGGAAGATCTTTCCTTTCGCTGTCTGCCCATGATTATCGAAATCGTAAATGCAACAAAATCAGAAATAGTGCACTGGTGGGGCTTATTACCCCTTAGGGAGGAGAACCTCAGTTCAAATTTCTTTGTGTGCCAACAAACCTTTTTGCCAAAACAACATTTTAAAAAAAATGAATGAGATTTTGAAATTTGAAGTAAGCTATAAAAACGTAGATACCCGATGTCAGTGAGGAAGAAGAGCACCTTACCTTTGGATTTGTTTCTTCACGAGGTAGGGGTACACTTCTCTATATGTGTGTGTAGTATCATGTGATCTAATACCTACAAAACTAAAAGTTTTAAATAGCATATGTGATTTAATGCATGTTCATTCGTTAACACAAAAAAAAAATGGATTTTTTCTAGTTTTAAAATAAGCATCGTAAACTCATTCTTTTGGAAAAATATACATGTGATGTGAGTTCATGTTTTAAACAGATTATAAATCATCATTCTTGATTTCTCATTTCTCCAGTAATATAGAAGAGTTAAGGGTGCATCCAGTAATAGTTACTTGCCAATTGGAGATTCTCTCTCGGTCGAGCACCGTGCCCCTTTTTGGGTATCTGTACGGCTAGTTATACCGGTTATGATATAATAGACCCCTGTATAATCTCGGTCTGCTACGATGTCGAATGCCTGTGTGTACCCACAAGGTTAATTATGGAATGAAGAACAATAATAATAAACATGGCTATGAAAAATGAAAAAGGTAGAAGCTCAAGCTGAACAAAACTTAGAAATTGAAATCATAGGATCACTTACTCAGAAATCATATTAGATATGATAGAACTAGAAAGAAATGTTTGTTTGCATAGGTAGTGAATTCCTATCGTATCATAGCTTACACATACCTGTTCACATGACACTACACATATGTATTTAGGACTGTATCACTTACTCAAACAGTGGTAGTATAATTTCTTTGTGGTTTACTATTTTCAGGTAAAGCTATAAATGAACTATCAGAGTGAGGGTGGCGGCTTCATCGGGGTGGTCATGGCACTACTACTTTTCTGCTTGATATTTTATGGACATTTGGACATGATGTAATAAACTCTGATGTGTTGAAATAAGATTTAAGTTCTATGTAGCTTCCCATTTATCCAGTTGAATGCTTTTCAAAAAAAAAATTATTAAATTTTCAAGAAAAAATAAATGGGGCATTCCAGTAAATAGTGATCGGATCCGACATGAATTCTTCTTCTTGTATGCCCAAAGCCTTTGCAGTCATTTCAGGGCAAATATTGAGGCTACTGGCTCCACCGACCAACACATGGAGGACCGTCATTCCCCTCGTCCTCACCACTATATATAGGGCATTATTATGGAAAGCGTGAGGTTTCGGTAGATCATCATCAGAGAAGGTTATAAGTGCATTGGTCATTGTCTGATTTACAATTTACGCCATATCCTCTGGAGTTGTGTCAGGCTTCACCTTGATCTTCTATAGTAAATCATCCAGGACTTGTTGGTGCTTGGGAGAGGCATGCGCTAACTCAAGGGCGGTAATTGGCCAATGGACCAGATTAGCGTTTTTATCAGACGCCTTGTCCTTATCGTGAGCCATCTTGATAAATTGCTTAAGAAACCCGAGAATCCTTCTGGCAACTTCGGTGGATGCCATTATAGGCTCACTTGATACATTTAACTTGCTGAGAGCTAAAATAAGATTCATTTTTGGGTGCTGGATTGGGCCTGATGCAGCACTAAGACCTGATGTTGAACACGGATATCCTCACCGGAACACGGCTGAATGTGATCTTATGGCTGAAATGGCTAATCTGAGATTACTGCTGCTGAATGCTGGAGAAATGGCTAATTCAATATGGTCATTTTCTCATCATCGCCACCTTCTACCAGAATATTTTTGTCAATATAGTCCTGAATAATATATTTTAGAATAATACAGTTCTATGTATCATGTCCAATCGTCTGATGAAACTTACAGAATCAATCATTCATCTTTCCCATGATGATGGGTGCATCGGCTACCTTCGGGAGCTTGATCATTTCATTTGTGAGCATATACTCAAGTACAGTCTTGAGTGATTGGTCTAGGGGATGAATTTGCGCTCATAACTCTGAAAATGCAGTAGGATCGAGGCAACGAGCACTAGAGGTGGGGTGAATAGTGCTTTTAAATATCGTCTGCGGAATTTTGACGGATTTTGCAATTCGCAAAGCAATCACACAAAGAACACAATAGTTTATCCCGGTTCGGTCTTTCCCGACCTACATCTAGTCTCCAAGCAAAACCAGCTTGAGATTTCCACTATCAACCTTGTGTAACTACAAGATCATACAGACCAAATCCGGTCCCATTTTCAGTATCACACCTACTGAAAGCAAACAACTCCTTTAAACCAAGGAGTCCTTTCTTTTTACAGAAAAATAAGTAACAACTTACAAACAACCTACAAGCCCTTCTTATGAATGCAAATGAGATGCAATTGGCTTTTGAGGTTGTTGAAATACTCTACTCACGAATTCACTGTCTCTCAAAGGAATTTGGGATGAAAAATTGAAGTGAAAAATATCACGTGAGTGAGAAAATGAATATGAGTGAAAAGCAAAGAGTAATTGATTCAAATTAATTGAATTGCAGTGCTTTTAAGTGTAAAATGCACTCATATTTATAGTTGAAACATTTTATACATTGAGGGTATGAAAAGGTGTCAAAACAGTCCATTTTGAACGATCAAAATGTTTGAAAAATGAAAAGACACGCCTTTTTTAAAGTTTCAGGAAAAACAACAAAATTAGTCGACTGGAATAGTAGTTAGTCGACTGATAATTAGCTATTAGTAGATTGACAGTTATCGTCGGTCGACTGATCTGTTTATCGAGCCGTTTGAAAATCTGAACTTTTGAAACTTAGTCGACTAGAGAAAAAATTAGTCGACTGATAATATCATCAGTAGACTGAAAAACCTTTCAGTCGACTGCTGCTAAATTTTTCTGAAAATACATGTTCTGTTCAGTCGACTGATAAAGTCATTAGTTGACTACTGCTAAATTTCCAGAAAACATACATTCTGTTCAGTGGACTGATAAAACCTTTGGTCGACTAATTTGACAAAAATGACATTTTATTTAGAAAATTTGGCGTGAAAGGATTAATCGACTGGTGAGTCTATTGGTCGACTAATAAACACGAAAATTTAAGAAAAGAGTTTTCTAAAAAGATTTTCATGAAGGGTTCTTTTAGAAAAGTTTTTCAAAAGACTTTTTAGCTGAAATGCAACTGAAATATGCACTCTAAGTAAGGCTCTTACAAGAATCTAAGACATTAAACAAAATTTTACATTTGCACATAAGTCTTCAAAGATTCTTCATCGAGTTCTTTAATGCTTGTCATATTTCTTCATTGCCTTAGCTGAAATGCAGTTGATTCACTTGCTCATCATCAAAACCTTGTACTTGAAATATCATGTACGGCTTCATTGTCGTAACAAACTCCACCCTTCACATTTTGGCTTTCTCTATGGTCTTGGATCCTGCTGGATAATCTGCTGAGGTGGTTTGTCATTCTGCTCATTCTTGTCAGGATTCGAGCTTCCCGAACCATAACTGTAAGCTTTTCTACTATCCATGCAATGGTTCTTGCGGCAATCTGAATCAGCGAAGTAAATGAAATGAGCTTTCTTTTTCTGATCTTGCTGATTACTGTCTTTGGAGAGGGTGATGCCCTCGTAGACTCCATTTTCCATACCTATTTTGAGTCATTTGGCTCACTCTGTTAGCTCAATAAAGGTTCTGGACGGTGAGGTTGAGATAAGACTTCTCAATGGCTGTGAGAAGTTATTCAAGATAATTTGGAGTGCGTGCTCCTCCGAGATCGAATTTCTCATTTTATTGCAGGTACCCCTACACCTGCGGATGAAATCCTTGGCTTTCTCATTATCCTTCTGCTTCATGTTGCAGAGGTGATTCAAGGTTGGCAGTGCTTAAGTATTAAACATAAATTGTTCAATAAATAGATTGACCACCTTGTCGAACTCCTTTAATTCGATGGGGTTGATGTGTTCTGAGTATCATTTGGTAGCGGTACCCTCCAAACCGTGTGGGAAGCACCTGAAGAGAGCCCGATTGTCTATTCTGAACTTGGTGCACTCAGTAAAGAACATTACAATATGGGCCTTGGGATTGCCAATCCCATCAAACTTGATAAATTTTTGGGGAAGGACTTTGAGACTGTCATATCCTTCTAGTCTGTTTGTAAACACCTCAAATTTTCCTTATCAATTTTCATACACATCCCTCGTGCAATGCCAACCCTGGTAGGTGAGTGTAGGAGTCCAACCCCAAGTTTGTTTCAAAAAATTACCATTTTGCGCCTTTTCACTAAGAAAATTACTATTTTACCCCTAGGTCATCCTAAACCCTTGTCAGCTAGAGTCAACCAAGATCATTTGTAAGCTCAGAACAATTAGAATGTCAGTCATTTCTAGCTCACCTAAACTCACATTGAGCAGGTCATGTTCATTTCTGACCATTCTTGCCAAAATGGGATCATTTCTTCATAAATGAGCTCATTTCTCACTCAAATCCAAGCCAATTATCTTTGAGTCAATCATTCTCAATCAATCCTATTTCTCTGAGTCTAGATTGAGCTCACTGTGATCATCGCAAAAATTTTCCTCTCGTATATTCTCTCTCTTTCTTCTATTCTTCTTTTCTAGCCTCTATTTCCTCCTTTTTGAAGGGAGAAAGTAGAAGACAGAAAAGAAGAGAGAAGAGAAAAGAAAGAAAGAGAAGAGAGAGGAACTCTTTTGCGGGGTCTCACTTGACGTTGATTTGAAAATATTTAGAAAATTACTCACCTCCGTTTTTGAAATATTGCGGGAAAAAATAGAGAGACGAGGTTCGACAATTCCTGGCGCCTCTACCAGGGGTAATCGAACCAAGGATCAAATTTATGCCTTTTTGCTTTGCCTAAATATTATCTAAGAATTTATCCTAAGTCTAAATGCACAAAGAATCATGCTTGTGCAATGCAAGAATGTATGTTTTTTTGAGAAAATGTTTTGAAAATTTCTAAGTTTTTTGAGATGAACTTGATAATGGAGTGAAGAAATTATTTCTGAATGATTGAATTTAACTTAGAACTTGAGATAGATTAGGAAGGATGTTTTGAAGTTCTAAGTCTTTGAAATGATCAGAGTTGGAAAAATAAATCTTTGAATTTGAAAATAATGATTTGAAGGTGGGTGAAAAGGAAATGGAACTTCAAAGTCAGAAGCCAGACATATTTTTAGATCCATCGAAGAATAGGTTTCAAACTGGAGGTTGTTGGACATTATAGATTTGCTCATCAGGAAAATCATCCTCTGCTTTTATTTCTTCTGTCAGGGAAAATCTGTCAACTGATCTGCTATAGCTTGGCCTTTGACTGACTTTTGAGAAACATACTCTAAGTCATATTGCATTAGAAGGACTTGCCATTTTGCAATCCGTCCAGTGAGAAATGGTTGCTCAAGAATGTATCTGAGAGGATTAAGCTTTGATAGGAATTTGATTTCAGATGCCAACAAGTAATGTCTTAATTTCTGGTACATCCAAATCAAAGCAAGACAAGTCTTTTCCATCTGAGAATACTTCTTTTCATAATCAATGAAAGTTTTGCTCACATAGTAGATGGCGTGCTCTATCAGACTGCCTTCTTCATACTGTGCAAGGAATCCACCACAGGCATTCTGATTGACAAAAATATATAATAAGAGAGGCTTCCCCAATTTTGGCGGCTTCAAAATTGGTGGGTTAAGGAGATACTGCTTGATGCGCTCAAACGAGAGTTGGCATTCCGATCCCCATTCAAAATTTACTCCTTTTCTTAGCAAATGATTGAAAGGTGAAATTCCACTAGAGGGGGGGTGAATAGTGAAATACGATAAAGATCGATAAAATAAAATAATCAGGCAATAAGGCACAACACATAAAACACAGAATTTATACTGGTTCGGTCAGTACCCAGACCTACATCCAGTCCCCAAGCAAACCACTTGAGCTTTCCACTATAACATCCGAGTCACCGGATAAATAGTACAACACCCTCTTCCTCAGAGGTCTTCTTCTCTCAACAGAGAAGGGGCACACCCTCTTTCACAGAGGTCTTCTTCTCTCAACAGAGAAGGACAACACCCTCTTTCTCAGAGGTCTACTTTTTTCAATAAAGAAGGAATATAGTGAATAACAGAAAGTTACAATACTTCCTATAGAACCTTCAGAATGATATGAATGCACGAATGAAGGATTCTCAGAATGTTCTGTTTGTCACTTAGAGGATACTCTTTGTCAAAGAGCTGGACTTGACTTTTTCTCTTTTCTTTCTTTTCTTTTTCTCTTTCTTTTTCAAGGCTTTCTTTTCAAATAATGAATAGAATTTTTCTCTTTGTAAGCTCACACATCTATTCCATTTCTCTTGTTGAATAGTTTATTTGAGTGTGTTTATATAGCTTTAAAAAAGTAGTCGTTACATTTTGAAATCGTAGCCTTTTTGAAATGTGAAATGTTATGTCATTTCAAAAACATATTTTAGAGAAATTCGAGCCTTTTTTCATAAAAGTAAAATATAGGGTACACTTAGTCGTTGTAATATTTTAGGTAATACATATTTTATGTAAAAAGTCTATTTCTTACAATAGTACATTGAACGTTGGATTTGTAGTTTTGTCCTTATTCTAATTAATGATTTGAGGTACATAAGTACTTCTTTACTTTAAATGAGTGTAAGTACAATGAGTGCTTTGAGATATTTATTTGTACATAGTCATGTCAAGTGTTTTCTTTATGTTGTGTTTTTCAAAGTCTTCAGAGAGAATGAGGACTACAAGAAAGTCGACATTCTTGAAAAGGATATTAACAAGGATTTCTTACAGGAGGTATTTAATGCTTGTACAAAGAGAATGATGACTTCAAGTAAGTCGACATTCTATGGGTTTGTAAAAAGGTAACTAGAGTCTTTATCAAAATAATTTATATTTATTTTCTTTATGTAGCCGATTTTCATGTTTTGTCTTTTACCCATATTTTAAAATTATTTCTTTAAAGAAGGTAACTAGAGTCTTTTCAAAACATATTATATTTGTTTTTTTTATGTAGCCGATTTCATGTTTTTGTCTTTTTCCCATATTTAAAAACATTTCTTTAAAGAAGGTAACTAGAGTCTTTTCAAAAACATATTATATTTGTTTTTCTCTATGTAGCCGATTTCATGTTTTGTCTTTTTCCTACATTTCTTTTCATGTTGTCTTGTATATAGTGTAAGGTACAATTATTACATGTCAAAATATCTTTTTCATAAAGGGTTGTAAGAAGGTACAATTATTAGTTTTCAAAAAGGAGCTTTTTGAAACTATCGTATACTTTTATGATATAGTTTTTATGAATGAGTATGTAATATGCAATATGCATGTTCCTGAAGGTTTTGTTACATATGACTCTAAAGAAGAAAAAAATCTTCATCTTGAGGTAGCCGATCTCTTCAGTTGAACTTTAGGAATGCATGGCTCATCAAGCTTTTTCTTCAAGAAGTATGATTGCACTAGTTGTACTTGAACAGGAAGTCTCCATCCTTTTTGGGTGAGATATCCTTGCATCAAATACTCGTTAGATTTATGGCAAAACATATTCAGTCATAATATAACATTTTTCAAGAGGACATATTATCATATCATATAAAATCAAATACGACAGTGTATCATATTATGTGACATCAAAACAGAGTTTCTCAACAAAAGGTTCACATCTCATGGCCAAATTGGAGATGAAACATCAAATAGACTGAATACGCCCTTGAAGACTTCACAGTTTCCTGAGATTAGTTGGGGGTGGCATATCAATAATTGCTTTTGCTTTTGCTTTAGCCGGATCCACCTCTATTCCTCTTTTGCTGATTATGAATCCGAGCAATTTGCCAAGTGGCTTGAACCAAATTGGGTTCAGTCCAAGTCAATTGGGTCAGGCAGGTTCAGACTTAGCCCAAGTGGGTTGGGTCTAGATCAAGTAAATCAAACTTGGGTTTGAGACCAAAAGTGAATTTGACTTTGACTAGACCCAACTGGGTTCAAGCCAAGTCAAGTGGGTTTGGACCAAGTCAGGTAGGCTCAGACCAGGTCAGGCAGGCTCAGACCAACTTAGGCAGGCTAGGCAAGGTAGGGGAGGTTTTAGAGCGAGGGAGAGAAGAGGAGAGAGAGGAAGGGGCAATTTTATGAGAAGAGAGAGAGAGGAGGGTCATTTATAGCCTAAGCCCACCTCCTCTCTAGCACTTTCCAGAAAAGGCTTTCCCTTTCTTGCCCTTGCCTTTTCAAAAATTCTAAGAGGTTCCTTTGTGTGGGGCCCATATAGAATATTCTTTGGGTCCCACAAGATATTTTTTGAGGAATATTTTTGTGGGTTCCACCGACATTTTTGTGGGTCCCATAAAAATTTTGGGTTTTTGGCGAATTTTTTTTTTTAAATCCTGAGTATGCCACTCTTCGTATTGACGTAACTAAGAAAGTTGGCTCATACAAATCTCTTAATTATACTCAGGGAGAAAGTTATGGCTCTTTGACTGATTGAGCATATATTCACGAAGATACGAATATCCTAAGCATAATTGGTTCATAGAAATCGATTTGATTTGCATTTTGGGTTTAGATGCTATTTTCACTTGAAAATGTCTCATGAATTTATTCAGAACTTTTGCTGAAAATTTGCGGGTCGTACAATTGCCCTTGGTTTTCCTTTTAGAGGGTACCTTCCCTGATCTTGCCCCAGTTTGTTTTGACAGTAGTTTTGTCATCATTTCTGGAACAAAGTATACATGGTGGGATCGATGTCATCTCTACCTTCCTGACCCTGTCCTCTGGATGAATTGGGGGAACTCATTTTCTCTGTGTGGTTGTTGTACTGCTGTGGGACGGTCTTCTTCCCGGACCTTGTCTGAACCATACAACAATGCCAAGGTTTTCTGTAGAATAAAGGTACGGTTAAACCGATAGAAAATTTTGAAAAAGTTTGGTAAGGAGGATAATGTATAAGTAGAAGTTGTAGTCAGGTTGATAATTGAAAGAAATATCCTATTACCAAGGATTGGGTCATCACAGACATTGTGACAATTGTACTATTGTTCCTTGAACAAATAACTAAAAAAGGCCTTGTTACCTAAGCAAGGTCATCAACCACGACAAAAAAAAATAATGAATGAGTAAGAGAACAAAAGATTCAGGCTGACAATTAAGCAGGAGTATTTCGTTATCCAGAACGGGGTCATCACAGGAATGTGACAATTGCGTTGTTACCCTGATAAAGGAAGTAAACATAAAAGTGTGCCTTGTTACCCAAGCAGGGTCGTCAACCATGATGAAGATATCAAAAGAATGTCATAAAGGTCCACATGAGAAAATAATTTTATTGAAAGAATGATATAAAATCATAAACAAAAAGAGGGCGGGTAGACAATCTCCCACCACTTCAGATAATCGAAAGATACGCTGGGTCCAGGAAAGATGAAAAAATTGACAAAAGAACCCCAACTATATTTGGTGGCATGGTATGCTTTGGACCACTAAGCAGACGTTAGATCGAATTCTGGAGGGATGCCTGATAGAAAACGAGTGATGATGTGTCTCTGCCTCTGCGAGAACTGCTTAACACATCTTTTTGGCTGGTAATTGACATAAAACAATGGTCTGAACAATCGGTAGTGCTTGCCATGCACGTAGGTGTAACAAGAAAATGTCTCTCGTCGATTGAAGTAGTCCCAAATGATCTCGTCTTGATGTAGATTCTCAATCAGGGCTCGGTATTAGGGAGTAGGCTATGGTTTTTTGCCATTGTATATGAAAGAAATGTCTCTCGTTGGCACATGTTGGAGAAACTAGGATTACAAGGCATACGTGCACCCTTCCACCAAGATTGCATCACAGAGAGTGAAGCAAGTCAAACCACGATAAAGGAAGTCTAGGGCAGCCATGGCAATAGAGAGGTGACTGGTCTGCTGACTTCCCCACCTTCGCAAAAGCTGGACGGTTTTGACATCGATGTAGTTTTGTCCATCCTGGAAGAAAACTAGGATTACAAGGCATACGTGCACCCTTCCACCAAGATTGCATCACAGAGAGTGAAGCAAGTCAAACCACGATAAAGGAAGGCTAGGGCAGCCATGGCAATAGAGAGGTGACTGGTCTGCTGACTTCCCCACCTTCGCAAAAGCTGGACGGTTTTGACATCCATGTAGTTTTGTCCATCCTGGAAGAAAACTAGCCCTACAGTGCATAGGATCATGGCATGTTGGATTCGATCTTGGGCTGCTCTAGATAGAGTGTTGACTTCTTCATATGCCCCATACTGGTGGTAGAGCTTAAATTGATCGATGTACTAATTTCTAGATTATTCGATAAGTGGCCAAGATCTGTGTCCTGTCATTCGAGCTAGAGCATCTCAGGGGTTAAGTCCTTTGATATTGATAAAAAATTATTGCACTAAGGGATCATCTGGCTGACCAGCTGGCTCTAGTAGGCCCATGATATCAGTGAATTCGTCCAAAAGCAAAGTCATATCTCTCTATGAAAACCAAAAGGTGCAGGTGCATGGATTCCATCATTCTGACAGGGCTTGAACAAGTTTACCATTGATAGTTTGTTTGCCCCCTGCTGACGCTAGTTTCAATCTGCAGTCGTTCAGATGGTTCGAAAACATACAGGAGAAGTTGGTGAGCCAAGAATAGTACTACCAGGGAAGAAAAAAACCGGTGTCGAGGATCCTATGCTCTGGAAGACCCTGCCTTATCTCATATGAGATATGGCCCTCAAGAAAAATATTGTTATTTTGGCTGAATGCCATTGGAACACACTAGCAAATATGAAGAGAGTTAGAATAGGAAGACGACAAGATTTAAAATAGACTGAAGATAATAGATGGCAGGATCAAGATTTGATTGCAGAATCGAGATCTAGGATAACAAGGAGGAGAAAAAGACATACACCTGAGTTTTTAAAAATAAAGGGAGAATTTAGAAAAGACACCTAGAGTTTTGAGAAAATTACGCTGAAAAATACAAGAAAATATAGGAAGCAAATAATAAGGATCACAAAATCAAATTCACATCACCATAAAGCTGCACAAACAAGGATGTGCATACAACACTCCCTAAAGGGTTACTCTATCATGCATATTTTTTGAAAAAGCTTATAGGACCCTACCCTAACTCTAAGGGTTCAGATCATCTATGTTCAATCATGCTATGTATATATACTCGAGCCGAGGCTCAATGTACGTGACATAAAATATCTTCAGGGTTCAAAGGGTATGGCTCTTCGACATCCTTGAGCGTTGTAAACACCCCAAATTTTCCTCATTCATTTTCAGACAACCCCCGCCCCCCTGCAGATGCCAACCCTCGTAGGTCAGTGTAGGAGTCCAACCCCAAGTTTGTCTCAGAAAATTATAATTTTACCCCTTCTACTAGGAAAATTACCATTTTACCCCTAGGTCATTCTAGATCCCTGCTAGTCAGAGTCAACAAAGCTCATTGGTAAGCTCAGAATAGTTAGAATGTCAGTCATTTCTAGCTCACCTGAGCTCACATTGAGAAGGCCATGTTCATTTCTGACCATTCTTGCCAAAATGAGATCATTTCTTCAGAAATTAGCTCATTTTTCACTCAAATCCAAGCCAATTGTCTCCGAGTGAGTCATTCCCAGTCAATCCTATTCCTCTGAGTCTAGCTTGAGCTCAACAGGAGTTCAAGTGCTCCAATTTCATTTTAAATACACTTCCAAGTGTCTAGGAGCCTATTTTAGCCCATTTCAGCTCATTTAGCTAAAATTGAGTTGAGTCCAGTCAGTTGAGCTAGTGTTTGAGCTTTAGTTTTAGTTCATCTCAATATTACTAACCTTTGTTCCAGCTCAAATCCAGTTCTAGTCCACAACTCACTTCACTCCAGTGACCATTTCTCACAATTTCTCTAAAAATAGCAGCATTTCTTGACAATTTAGTCTAGGAGTTTAGTTGAGTCAGTGTCTTGTTAGTCCATCTGAGTTCTGAAACCTTAGAACCCAGCTCAATACAGTTCATTCCAGTTCAAACCAGCTAAAACCCTAATTTTCAGTGTCACTCTCAGCCCGATAGGGACAAAAACCATTTCTTGAACCATTTTGCCCATTTTTATCAATTTTACCACTTTTTGAACTGATACAACTGTCAACCAGGTTTCAATACCTAAAATTCTTCATCCAGGGTTAGCATTTTGCATGGCATTTCATATCATTTCTCATCATTTTTCATCATTTCATAACATTTTATCACATTTCATTTCATTTTCGAGGTCCAGAACTCCAGTTTTGAAAATTCTAATCCAGATTCGAGTTTCAAAAGCTTTTTGAAATCAATTTCAAACCCTAGGTTTCCAAAATTTATATTTTTACCCCCAGGACTCTAAATTTAGAAATATTTTCTCGAGAAAACAATCTGGATTCTTTTCAAACTTGATTTTTCAAATTTCAAACTGGATCTACTCTGCAAAGGGGTATAGAATTTAAAATTCTGAATTTTATTTCAGAGTTGCCAAAAATAGCTCATTTCATTCGAAATTTTTTCTGAGAAACCATTTCACCCCTTTGTTTTTCAAAATGAATTTCAAAATGATATGTGTCCCCACTCCAAGGTGGCGCCACCACTGATTTTATTTCCTTTCAATGAATAAAAAAAAAGTTTCTTTTATTCCCTTTTCATTTTTATTTTTTTATTTATTTTATTTTCATTTCATTTTAGAGAGGTGGGGCTCACAAGGGGGTCTACCCCCCCCCCCCCCCCCCCCCCCCCCCCTCCTCCTTCTCTTTCTTTCCATTTTTCCCCCCTTTTTTCTTTCCTTTCTTCTTTCCCCTTCTCTTCTTTTCCTTCCTTTCTTCTTCCTTCTTCTTCCTTTCTTTCTTTTTTTTTTTCTTCTTCCTTTCCTTTTCTTTCCTTTCTTCTTCCTCCCTCTTCCCTTTTTTTTCTTCTCTTTTTCCCTTCTTCCCTCTCTTCTTTCTTTCCTTTTCCCTTTCCTCCTTTTCTTTCCTTCTTCCTTTCCTCCGTCTTTCCTTTCCCTCCTTGGTCCAACCCACATCATATAACCCCATCTCCTTTCTATTTTCCTCAAGACCCATACGGCTGAAGCAAAAACTCCTCACCCAATCTCATTAAGGCACAACCCATTCTCTTTTTCTATCTCTCCCTTAGCCTCTCTCATTCAGCTCCCTCTACCTCTCTTACATCTCTTCACGCCCAACAAGGTCTCCAAGCCTCCTTCCTCCAGCCACACCTCCAACAAGCAACCACTCCAACCGTTGCAGCTTTATTTCATCCTCCAGCTTGTAGCAGCAAACCATCTCCTTCATGCCCAACAAGCAGCTTCATCCCCTCCTTGCTGTCGCCCTTCAATCCTCCACTTGCTGCAGCCGACGCCCAGCCATCCTCACCTTCACCTCCAACCTTCAAGATCTCTAGTTTTCACCATCTCCTCCACTTGTTGAAACAAGGCCCCAAGGTGAGCCATTATCCTCTTACTTCATGCTTTTCACTAGTTTTCATTAAAGCCCCTATGGTGTTTACCCTTGTCACCCATTGACTTAAGGCCTTTAGGCTTCATTTTCATATGGATGCCATGAAATCAAATCAATAACTGGATTTATAGTTGCATGAATGCCTTTTTCATGGTTTTAAAATTGATAAATACGATAAGATTTTCATCTTACGTATTAAGGCTATATGAATGACGAGATTCATCCACCTATTGGATTGAATCTCTCGTTTAGGAGAGCCAACATCAAATAAACTGTGTACCTCCCTGTTTTCCTTTGTTTTAAGCATTACTTTCATATAAATCAAATATTTTAGGTGATTGATTTAATTTATTTTAATGCTTTACATGTATTTCAATAGAGTCATTAATTTTTGCCTAGTAGTTTGTTGGTTTTGATATTTCATGTCCAGTCCAGTCATCATTTCATGTTTAAATTCCCATTAGTAAAACTAGATTTTTTTTGTGGTAGAAGCATATATGTGTTTGTGATTCCCTGTAAAAAATCCAGAATGATTTGATGTCTGCAACCCTATTTTAAAAATCCAAAACCAAACTGGGTTTTAAACACTGTGGAAATTCTAAATCTCCCTGTAGCAGACTTGTGGATTTGAGATCTCCTTCATGAGAGATTCAATTAACTCTCTAAAAAATACAATAGATTTGTGAAGGAACCTACTATTTTACTGCATTTTATGGGATTTTTATGAAAAAGTTTGTTATCTTTCAAAATTCTGGTTTTGCAGACCTTTGTGAAAAAACTGTTACAAGCTTGTCAGGGTCTAGACCGACCTTAATCCACCATGGCTTCCCAATACGTAGGTTGGATGCTCTAACTATTGAATAAGGAATTGTTCCTTAGAACATCTTCTGTCATTTTCCAAAATTTCAGGATTTTAGGACTTAAATTTTTATTTTTTCTAGATTTTAGAAGTCTTCTTGTCAATTCCCTGTTATTTCAATTTTATCAGAATTAGAAGTCTAATAATCCCATGTGTCCTCTGTAACCATGAGTCGGATGCCAAAACTGTAAAAAGTGAATCTAATTATCTGTTTGTTAGCAACATCCTCCTAAAAGTTCAGAAATTTTGGCCACTGTTTTCTATTTTTCCTGATTTTTTGTGAAACCCTGTTAGTCTGCCCGCAATCCTAGAGTCACCGGATTCTGATCCATCTTGTCAGAGCTATAATTCTCTGATCATAGGTCGAATCTTAAATGTGTAAAAGGAAAAAATCCTTGCCTAACTGTCCTCTGTCACTCCATAAAATTTGATGAATTTCTATGGTAGGTTAGTACCCAAAATTTGGTTGTCATTAGGCTAAGTTTAGGCTAAAAGGCAAAATCATGCATTTTTTAGGATTTTTATTAATTTTCATATTAGAAAAATACTAAAAAAATTAAATTTTGGATTCCATTCCATTCTTAGGGTTGATATAAGTGTCCATGCCAAATTGTGTGCATTTTCAAGTTCATTTGCCATATGAGCTAGTTAAAATGTTAAAATCAAAAGCGAAATTGAGGCAAAATTTAGAGCTTTCATGATATTTTTGCATTTTTAAAGTTTTAGCATGCGTATAATCATATTATATCATATTATGTTTGATTTTCATCTCATTTGCATTCATTGGAATTTCTAAATTCTTATTTTACAAAAATTATTTCTAAAAACCCTGATTTCAAGGCCAGTCTTGTTATCAAGGGCATTTTAATCATTTTCACCTCAATTTTAAATTTCTAAACTTTCATTTTTCGTATTTTTATGCATACAATCATGTCATCTTGTGTTTAATTTCATTTGGATTTTAAAATTCTCATTTTTATAAAACTACTTTCTGAAAACCCTGATTTCAAGGCCATAGTCTTGTTATCAGGGGCATTTTGGTTATTTTGGTCCAAATTGCGAATTTCCAAATCTTATTTTCATATTTTCAATCCATTTTAATTATATATTTCTCATGTTTATATCAGAGAGGTATGAATCAGGGTTTATATCTGGATAAAATTTGATAATTTCTCGATATTTTTGGATAAATCCAGATAAACCTAAATTTCTGTGCTAACCCCATTTTCTAGTTTTGCAGGGATATTCAAGAAGAAGATTTCATTTATTTTTCTTTTATTCAATTCAATGTAAATTTGGAATAAGAGTTACATTTTCTGCATAGAATAGGATTGCATTGCATATAGTTTGCTTTCATACAATTTCAATATCTGATGTATAATTCATGCATATTTTCTAAATCCACTATGGTTAACACGAATGGCACATGCACAAGCTCTTAGAGAGTTGATAAACTTGGTAGAATTCGTATTTATGGCCATAGTCAGAATACGAATGAAACATAGATTTGTCATCTTCGTGTTAGCCACATTCAGCCTACACTCTTAGGCTATTTTCAAAATGCATTGCATTTCTTAAAAACAAAAAAAAAAATTCTCTAGTTTCCTCAGAAAATATTCTTTGAAATTCAATTCATTCATTCACATTGGCAAATTTGCATCATTTTCCAATTCCATTTCAAAGAAATCGATTTTCTCAAAATTTCCCAAGTATTTCTCAGAAAACAATTTTCTTAAAATTTTGAGTTTTTCAAATGATGTTTCAAGTATTTTCCCACTTCAAATCATGATTTTCCAATATTCCAACATCCTCAATTTCAAGATTCAAATCTCAGAAATCAATTTTTCTCAAAATCTTTGAATTATTTCTGAAACTGATTTTCTCAGAATTCCCAAATCTTCTTTAGAAATCGATTTCCATTGCAAAAGTAATCCAAATCTCAAAAAAAAATATTTTCTCAAAGATCCAATTTTCCTGAGAATTAATTTTCCCTTAAAAACTTATTTTCCAATGAAATTCCTGATTTCCAATGAAATTCATGATCTCCGAGAACCATCACTTTCCCAAGCATTTTTCCAAGCACATTTCAATGTTCCAAGCACATTTCAATGTTCCATGCAAATATCATATTTCTCAAAATGTGCATCTTTTCAGGAATTTCATAGCACATGCCTGATTTCTCTGTGCATTTAGGAAAAAGAGCATAATTTAGATATTTGAGCCTAGCTAAGCACACATTGATCCTTGGTTCAATTACCCTTGGTAAAGGCGTCAGAAATGGTTGAACCTCATACTGACAGGCGAGTCCCATTCTATAGAATTTTCTCACAAATTTCAAAAATAGAGGCGAGTTATTTTCAAACCAATTTTCAAAACTTTGGTCGAGTTTGACTCGCAAAATCGTTTCTCTCTCATAGAGGGAGGAAAAGTTTTTGCTATGATAACAGGTTTGGCGACCAAGATGGGACCTGTCTTCGTGTAATCAACCATATGCTTTAGCTTAGCTCATTTATCAAAATCGTGTTCTACAAATGTTAGCTTTTACTTTGTGATATCATGTGAACCTAGGAGCCTAGACTCCAACCCAACTGACATGGATTGCATGTAGACTAGGTATGGTTTGGTAGGACCAAATTAAGGAGAATTATTCATGCTCACTTAGACTTATGTCTGAAATACAACACTCCTTAATCTAGGATTTGTATGTAAACAATGCTTGCTTCTTCAAAGTTTTCAAAATTCTGCTTTAGGTTTTAAAGCCTTCTGATTTTCTTGCATGTGATCATATTTCAAAATCACCCCACCTATTTCTACCTGGTCTTCACATTGCTGGGCTTTCTTCCAAAACAACAGTTTGAGACAAAGCCTCACAACTGGGCCACTTATTTGGGTTGACGCCCCCCTACCACATACCAAGGGCCATAGTCCAACGTATATCGGCAGACCCTCAAGGATGTTGGGAAAACACAAGCCTAGAACCAAAGATGAATTTTTTATGCCACGTACTTCGGGCTTCGACTCGAGTATATCGGCATAGCATGATTGGATACAGATGATCTGAACCTAGAGTCAGGATTACGATCCTACAACTATTTCAAAATTGATGCATTTAGAGTCAGCTTCTTAGGGAATGTTGTATGTGCATAATTGTTTGTAGAGGATGTGATGTATTGTATTTATTTTCCATCTTATTTTTCCATATTTTTCTCAATTTTTCCAAATACTGGACGATTTTTCAAATACCTCATTTTCCATATTTTTATGAAATATTTCCTTTTTTCTTAAAATCCTAGACTTTTTTTCCCAAATTCTTTGCTTTTTTTCAAAACTTCAGGTGATTTTCTTACCTTTCCTCTAGATCTTGAATTTCTGGCTTCATTTTGATCCTGCCTGCAATTTTTCAAAATTCTTATATTTTTCTAAGTCTTATTCCAAGTTTCCTCTGTTTTCAGTCTAATGGCATCCAGTCAGCTTAACTCAGTCTTTCCCGAGGGCCACATCTCCTACGAGGTGTGACAAAGTCTTCTCGAGCATCAAACTCTCAGCACCGAATCCTTCATTCCCCGGTGGTACTATTCCTGGCTCAAGAATTTTTCTCGTATGTTTCCGGACCATCTGAGCGATTGTGGGTTAGAACTGGCATCAACAGTGAGAAATCAGACAATCAACGGTAATTTGATCCATACACTGGCAGAGCGGTGAAATCTGTGCACTTGTACCTTCTAGTTCCCATGGGGGGAGATGACCTTGTTGATGGACGAATTTTCAGAGATCATGGGATTACCTGAGCTAGCCGGTCAGCATGGAGATCCATTGAAGCAACAATTTTTTATCAATGTCAATGGTCTGGATCCCCGAGATGCTTTAGCTCGCATGACATGACGTAAGTCTTGGCCACTGATTAAGGAAAATGTGAATGAATATGAGGATTCGCTCAAGATCTATCGACAGTATGGGGCATTTGCAAAAGTCAACTCATTATCCCGGACAGCTCGAGAGAGAATTCAGCATGCGATGGTCTTATGAATTGTGGGACTGGCCTTCTTTCCAGATGGACATAATTATGTGGATGTCAGAATAGCTCAGCTCCTGCGAAGGTGGGGAAGTCGACAGACCAGCCGCCTCTCTATAGCCATGGTCGCGCTTGCTTTATAATACCGAGGGTTGACCCACTTTACACTCGGAGAATCAATTTTGGTCGAAGGGTGCACCTATGTATTACAGTCTTGGTTCCTTCAGCACGTACTGACCAGAGCCAGCTCATTCAAGTACAACGACAAAGAGCTCCTTCCAGTTGCACGATATCGGTTCTTGATTGACAACCTTCAAGAAGAAGAGGTCGTGTGGGGCTACTTTGATCGTCAGCAGTCACATCCTAGATACACTTATGCATATGGCAAGCGGTTCAAACTATTCGGCCCATTCTTCTGCACCTACTACCATCCAGAGCGATGTGTCAGACAATTTTATCAGAGGCAGAAGCATGTAAAAGCTCGACTACTATCAGAGATCATGCCAGAGTTCAATCTCACATGAGCACAGTGGTTCGAAGCATACCATTCTGCCAGATATGGCTGAGATTCTTTTGTTACTCTCACTCTTTTCCTGGGTCCTTGAGTGTCTGTTGATTATCACGAGTGGTGGAAAATTGTTTGTCCCCCTCCTCTTTGTCGAGTTTATTATTGATAAAATCATGTTTTCCTTCAATAAAATCCTTCATTAGTCATTTTATCATGGTTTAATGACCTCGCCTAGGTAACAAGGTATATTTTCAGTTGTTCATTCTTTTTGCAAAGAATAGCAGCGCAATTGTCGTAATTCCAGTGATGACTCATTCCCTAGTAATGGGATATCTTTCCAATTGTCTACCAAATTCCCAATAAATATTTTCTTTCTATTCAAAATCATTCTCAAAACCTAATCCTTAGTTTTGCCTGTGAACACCCCAAAATTTTCAAAATGTTGTAAATATCCCTTTTTTGCCGCTGGCCCCATTTTCTGAGAAAATTGAGTCAATTTCAATATAAATTTCAGTTATTCTTCGGATTTTCTGGAATGAACTCCAGTTTTATATATCTGACTCAATTTTGGATCCGGATCCAGTGTTAAAATCCAAATCTGAGCCTCGTTATCCAATTTTTATATTAAATTTCCAAAAATGCCAAAACTAATTTCTGAAAGGCTCAGACAGTTCATCTGGTATCCAGTCAGATCCCCGATGCTGTACTTTCTCGATTTGAGGTTTAAAACTCAAATATTTCCTCAAAATCTGGATTCGAACCCGTTTTCTAAAAAATTTCCAAAGATCAAATCCGAATTTTCAGGAAACCCCTCTTTTGTAAATATTTCACAAAAATCCAAAAAAAAATATATAGTTTTTAATCTCTTATTTTCCTTTAGTTTTAAAGTTTTATTTATAAAAAAAAATACAGAAAATTCAAAGAAAAAGAACAAAAAATTCAAAACATAAAGAAAATCACAAAAAATGGTTTTAAAAACCCCTTTTGAGAATTTTTTTAAAAAGAGCCTTGTTTTTGAATTTTTGAAGAATTCCTGCAAACGACTTTCTTTTATGAAAGCTGCTTGCCTTCTCCTCCTTCACGAACCTCTCTATGCTTCATCTCCCATGATCGCCCATCGGCAATCGGTTGAGCCCTCGATCCCTAACTACCTTACCAATTCTTCCACCCCCTTCTATAAGATGGGCGCAAGAGGGAAGCCCTAAACACCGCTTCTTCACCTCTCGACCGTTCTCTTTCACGCACCGCGTTTCACCCATCTATCGACGCCCGAATTAGCATCGCCTTCCTTCTCTGAAATCCCTATCTTGTATCCCCCTCTTCTCCCCCTTTGCTTCCTCTTCTTCATCACTTCTTCTTCTTATTTTTCTGGTTTTTCCCTCAGCAACAAGAATGACAGGTAAGTAGTCGTCTTCTTCCCTCTTTTTGGTTTTGTGTGAAACTTTTTATTATTTGATCATCTTTTTTTTTTCTTATTCCTTGTTTTCTTTCTTTTATCCAAAGGCACAAACAGTAGGATCGACCTGCATATAGCAATGTTGACCCACCTGCTGCTACAACAAGGGAACGACCTTGTTCCAACATTTTTTTTAAATATATTTATTTTCTATTTTCTTTTCGATTTACATATGCTCGATTGTCTGTTCATTCGGTGTCCTCATGAAGCAGCAGTTGTCCCGTTCCTTTGGTTGTTTGATTTGTATGCAGTAATCTCATTTACACCACGGTATTTAGAAGTTACCATATTAGATTTCAAAGATCATGTTCATTTTTGTATCAGTTATATTTTGTCTCTAATATCATGATTCTGTATTTTTTTTCTCTTTTTTTTTTCCCAAGTCAATTATGACATCTCATTGTTTGGCAATTTGCTTTCTTATTTTTGTGAAGCTTTCCATTTGTTGTTATCTAACCTCAATAGTTTGTCTGATTTCATCTCCGTTTTAATATCATAAGATATATCCGATTGTAATTTTCGAATTCATTTCCTGTTTTCATTTGAATTTCCTATGGTTGTTTTCCCCTTGATTTTCGGTTTTATTTGAATCCATATTCACATTTATCTTCATCTCCTACTGCTAATCCCTGTATTCATCCCATCCATTGCATTACATGGTGGTTTCTTTATTTAATTACTGATGTATTGCTAAAAAGCATTGGTTCATTATACTTATCCCTTTCCCTGCAATTAAAGTCGTTGAGGTTACCTCCTTCAGTGCCCAGCGTTCTGTTTTGATTCATGACTTGCAAGATCTGAGGAATCATAGGTAAGACGAATATGGTGTGCTTGCTCTGCCTCCTGAAGGAGAATGGCTTAGGCAGTGAGGTATAGAACCTGTGGAGGAAGATGTTTTGGTTATTGTACTCGTTGTCTTGGAACAAATGAATATATGGATATCAGGAGGTCTTACTTCATGAAGATGGTAAGGGATTAGATCAGATACTGATACATCTACAGGTTCCCTTGATTTGCTCACACCAAAGTGGGTCAGCCAGCTCTTTCAGTTGAGATTTGCAGGGGGTGATGATTGACCTGCAACATCCACATAGCAAAACTTTTAAGATGCTTGGCATAAAACCAAATGCTGAAAAAAGTGATCATTCTATCCTCTTTCATCAGGATCACTTAATCCATCATCTGCTAAAACAGGTGAGTTTTTCTATGCTCTTAAAATCACTACTCTTTTACAATGTCAAATAGATGCCACTTCTATTCAATATTGTCTGCTTCATTCTTTTATATATATATATATATATAAAACAACTTCTCTCTGATTAAGTGGTCATTCATGAGGCGCCTCAGTAGGCTTGTCATTTGGGTTATTAATTATCTGTTATGGCATATAAGGATGTTAGATCTGACTTTAAAAATCATATTTCTATCTACTATGGTCATTCAAATGAGTTGTGTTATCATACCTGAAGGATGGGATTGGTCCAGGACATGAAAATCATATACCTAGGAAGGAGGCTGCTGATGAAACATATTCAGTAAATCACATCACATTTTAGAGTTCAAAGCTTTGGACCACTTTTTGAATTTTTAAAACCCTTCCTTGTTGTGGGCGTCCCAAATCATGTGCAAGACTTCAGTCCTTTTTCTGGAAGTGGATCTCCAGAAGGCTCTCTAAAATCTGAGGCTATCCGTCTTGAAACATAGGGCTGATGCTGAGATTAAATACATCCCTTGCATTACTGGTCGTTAAGCAATCACCAGTGCCTATGACTATCAAAAAGTCAGGATTCAACTTTTGTCAGTTCAGGAATTCAATTTTTTTTTTTAGCAGCTTGACTCAGCTGCAATCGTTGATGAATGGTTCAAGTATTGTAAAGACAGATGAATCGATTCTAAGCAACTAAAAATCATAAAGAACGACAATAGGTATGTATGTTCTTGGTGACCTTGAAAAATCATCTTCAATTGCCTAGGTTGGAGGCACATTGTTCAAAATGGGTCATTGCAAAAATCCAGACCAAAAACCTGCTGCTATGTAGTTTGAGGAATTCAGGTATAACCATCAATCAAAAGCATGGGCATTTGTGGCCTATCACAGCATGAGATAAAAAACTCAGTTAAATCTTAATCTTCAGCAAAAGAGATGGGTTTATCTCATCTGAGAGTAGGTTAACTGGGAATAGTTATCGTTACATGGTACTGGAGGGTTAATTTCTTTTGAAGAATCAAAAGCTGATGCAAAGCCTAGAGTTTGATTTCGACCTCCTTCTTTCTCTTAATGCATCACTCACCCATGGTTATCATTTTTTCACTTGCTTATATATCTTTTTACATTACAATACCGCCTATGTGGATATGATTTCCCATTTCATACAGCAATACTAGCTGCATATTCTGTCACCATTGCTATATATTCATTTGCCATTGAATAACCCCTTTATGATTCCAGCCATTCCACTACATTCCCATCTCCGCCATTCCATCTCTTGCATGCACAAGTTTAACATTTCCCCACCTACAGCAGGTTCACCCCATCCATCCCAGCCCTTCCATCTTTACATTATTCACTGCTACACTCACATTACGTTTTCACCATGTGTTCACAGCTACCCACCACCCTGTATGTCTCACCTCAGCATTATTCCATTCACAGCGTATACCACTGCTGCACTCACCTGAACAGAATCCACTCCATCCATAGTTGTCACCTTTCTCAAACAGCATTACAACATCATTTGCTGTAATTTTTCACAGTCTTTCCCATCACACTTTAATCTCCAGCACGTAACCCAACTCTTGATGCTGTTCCGACATAGATCATAGCAATTACCTCCTTTCCTATAGATATCTTAGTTGCATTAGATATAATACTTTAGGCCAATATACATAAATTTGCATTCAGCCTATGGTACTACTATATACATCTTCCTCATATAAGACATTCATGTATTTATCCTCTTACGATATTGCCAATGTATTTTTACTTCTTCATTAGCTTAATACATTATATATATCTATTTTCTCACCAAATATGATGTATTGAGCCTTCATTAATGTAAAGTACATGTAGGAGAATTATATCAGTTGTCTTCTAGATTCAAAATGACACTTGGCAAACTTCTTTCTATATGCAGTTTTTGTCTTGTGCTAACCTGATTTTTGCAGGAAATATGTAAAATTGTTAAATTCCTTCCTAGATTAGAAATTTATCATTTTAATTTCAGTTTGAAGGTTATAATAGTTAGATTATAATGAGATTTTTTTTTTCGCTTCCAGTATTAGATTAGAATGTATGAGCATGCGTATTTTCTAGAAATGCTTGTTTTCATATCGTTTTCTCTTTTATTTAAAAAATTCACGAATGCGAAACGCGAATAGCACGTGCACTATTCTAATAAGAGGTAATTAATCCTAAGCAAATGACCCACATTGATGGCCATAGTCAAAATGTAGACAATGCTTAAGGTTTTTATCTTTTATGAAACAACATTGGATCCTAATCATGCATATATGTTAGGGATATTTCATATTAAAATATGCATGATTTCATGAGAAAATGAATTAAAAACCCAATTTTATGCTAGTTTTCAGTAAATGAGCTAAAATGATTTCATAATAGAAAATACATGAAAAATAGCTTTATTTTTATATTTTAAGGCATATTTTAGTTTTTGGCTTAAATATAGTAGTTTAGTTTTTTTGAAAAAATAAATAAAATAAAATAAAATAAAATAAAAATAACAAAAATTAGAATAGAGTTAGTTAGTTTTAAAACATAAGTCGAAATGAGTTTTCTTGTAAATAATTTTTTAGGAAGTAGTTTTTAGAATTTTTAGAATTTCAAAACAACCCAGCCGAGTGTTTTAAAAACCAAAGAAAGGGGAAAACTCAATCGTCTCCCCCTTGTGCGCTTTCTCCCTCTTTCTTAACCCTTCCCCTCCACCTCTTCTTGCCCTTCCTTCCCCTTCTCCCTATTTCTCTCTTCTTCACTTTTCCGGTGGAGGTTCTTGTTATCGTCGCAAAATTTTCCCGTCTTCCCTTCCTTGCGGAAGCGAGAGGGAAATGTTTTCGCGTTTCAAACTTGACCGGAATTTGGAAATTATTTTGAAATACTCGCCTCCGTTTTGAAAATTGCAGGAAAATCCATAGGATGGGGCTCAACCTGTCGGTACGAGGTTCGACCGTTCCTGCCGCCTTTAACAGGGGTAATCGAACCAAGGACCAAAATTATGCTTGACTTAGTAAAATCATTGAAATTGGGTTCTATCCTAAATGCACAGAGAATTCATGCATGTGCTATGCAATTTTGTAAAAATGCAAGTTGGAAAATATGATGTATGCTTGGAAAATATTTGGAATTGAAAAATTTTCAGGAAAAGATGAAAATCAATCTCTCAGGAATCTCAGACGAAGAAGGTTTGAAAATCTCGGGAAAGTTTATAAAGACTTAGAAAATCTTGAAGAGATGAGAATCTCGAGAAAATCTTGAGAAAAGTTTATAAAGACTTAGAAAACCATGAAGAAATAAGAGTCTCAGGAAAATTTTAAGAAAGCTTAGAAAGAATTGGAAAATCATGAAGAAATGAGAATCTCAGGAAAACTGAAGTAATTCTTGAGAAAAGATGAATATTTGAAAAGGAAAACACTTGTCAAGAAAACTCGGACTTTGAGAATTTTTCTTAGGAAAATGAGGGAAAATCTATAGGAAAATTCACTGGAGAAGGAAATTCAGAACTTAGGAAATTGAAATCCTAAAAATGTTGTCTTTGAAATATCTGAAAATCAGCTTTTGATTCTTGAGAAAGAGAAAAAAATCCTTTTGAAAAGAATCTTAAGAAAATAACATTTTCAGGGAAAATCACGGGAAAACTTTGATTTGGGAAATCCAACTCCGAATATCATCATAGTTTCTTGAGAAATCGATTCCATGAAGTGAAAATCTCTTGAGAAAATCATGAGAAAAACAAATGATGCAGATGATTTGAATGAATGAATGCACTTTTGAAAAGATTTCTGAAAATTTTGTTGGAAAAATGTGGATTAAGCCAAAGTAAATCCTTTACACATTCTGACTGTGGCCATGAATATGTTCAGAGCTTACTTGAGTTAATTCACAATATTTTGAAAATTTAGAAGTACGATGTGCATTTTTAAGATAGCCTAAAAGTGTAGGCTCAATGTGACTAGTAGAAAGATGATGGATCTGGGTCTCGTCCATATTCCGACTAGGGCCGTAAATATGGATTCCATCGAGTTCATCAACTCTCTAAGAGTTGGTGCACGTGCCATTCGTGTTCATCCACGGTGAATTTTGAAAGATTGAGATGTATGCATCATATAATCAGGATATTACTGAAATCAAACTATATGAGATGCGGCCTAATCTAAGCAGTAAAAGTAAATCTTATTCCAAGGTTTACATTGGGTTGTTACATTGCATAACATAAAGTAAAAGAAAATTGAAATGGAGCCAAGGAATCAACATCTTCTAGATTTTCCTGCAAAATGAGAGTTAGTACAAGATAACCAAGGGAATGGACATATATATATATATATATTATATACAACAAAGAGACATATACATATATCAAAATGCTAAAATAGATGTTAAATGTCATGTAACAATGGAGATGTAACTATATGAGAAAATATATGGATGTTCATATATGGAAATAAGGGCACATGAAGGGATATATATATATAAGTATATATATATATATATATATATATACATATATATATACATATATATGTATACATATAGGTAGATATACATAGATATACATATATATATAAATATATATATACATATAATGAGAAAATATGTACATACTAATGGAAATTACATATAATGGGTAAAACCAGAAATTACAGGTATATACAGTTTCTGTAGGCAATTTCAAGAGGCTGTAATTTCCAAATTACAATGTAAATTTCGATAAAACTGGGTATGGAGCTTCCCTATATATCAATAACAAAGCATACAAAAGATGGTTCATAGATCATGAATGGATATAAAAATATCCATCCGTGAACATGACCGATTATCAAGACTGCACATCTGCAGAAAATGGATATGTGCAGGAAATGGGTTGTGGAAGCACCATGGACTATTTCAAGGATATCATGAAAATGATATGAAAAGCTTAGTGAAAAGGTGAAGATGTTGTGGAAAATGATGAAACAATATGTGTAATTGATGCTGCAAATGGGGTGATATCATAACAATACAACACACAAGAATTTAGCATTAAGCTAAATAAAATCTCATAAATCAAATGATGATGTTCCAGCCATAGCTTCATAAAACAGGAATTTTAGCATCAAGTTAAACAAAATCTTATAAAACAAATGGTGATATTCCAGCCCATAGCTTCATAAAACAGGAATTATAGCATTAAGCTTAAATAAAACATGATCACCTAAATCAAATGGTGAAATTCCAGCCCATAGCTTCATAAAACAGAAATTTGAACATCAAGCTAAACAAAATCTCATAAATCAAATGATGATGTTCCAACATAACTTCATAAAACAGGAATTTGACCATCAAGCTAAACAAAATTTCATAAATCAAATGATGAAGTTCCAGCCATAGCTTCATAAAACAGAAATTTGAACATCAAGCTAAACAAAATCTCATAAATCAAATGATGATGTTCCAACATAACTTCATAAAACAGGAATTTGACCATCAAGCTAAACAAAATTTCATAAATCAAATGATGAAGTTCCAGCCATAACTTCATAAAACAAGAATTTTAGCATCAAGCTAAACAAAATTTCATAAATCAAATGATGAAGTTTCAGCCATAGCTTCATAAAACAGAAATTGTAGCATTAAGCTTTAAACAAAACATGGTCACCTAAATCAAATGGTGACGTAGCTGGACGAAATGGAGAACACGTTGAATCATCTGCTGGATTGGGGATGGACAACAATCAGCTTCTTGTGTGGCTGGACTGAAGATGATGCAGATTGAAAACTCTGCACTTTTGTAGCAAAAGGAAAAGGGAAGAACCACCTGGTATGTAAAGATCTGCAACTTGACAAAGAGGAAATAGCAGTTGTTGGAGGTGGAAGAACTCCACACTCAGCCTCTTGCTGGCTAGGCTGAAAGCAAAGGATAAAGAAGTGTTGCTTCACGCTGAGCTTCCTGCTGTGGTGCTGGAATGAAGAAGGTAGACGTGGGCTGGCTGAAGGCAAATGGGGAGATGAAGAAAGGGGCAGTTTTACTACTTCAAGCTGGATGTAGGAAAAGGATGGCTGAAGTGGAGATGGCAATCGGCTGGGATGAAGAAGGTGGACAACTGCTGTTTGGAGGTTTTGGGGTGGATGGAATGAAGAAGGGGACAACTGCTGTTTGGAGGTTTTGGGGTGGCTGGAATGAAGAAGGGGACCTCCTGTTAGTGGGTTGAAGAAAGATGGTAGCCGTTGGAGGTAGAGCTTCCTGTTGGATGACCTACGGCTGGGCTGAAGGAAGGTGGGTAGCAGTCGTTGGAGGTGGAAGATGGCTCCACGCTCAGCAGGAAACACCTGCAAAACAGAAAAAAATAATCACCAATTGGCTCTCCCCTCTCTTCAGCCTCAATCGGCTAGCCCCTTTTGGTGAATCCCCTCTGTCTCAAACCCCAAAAGCTTCCTCCTCTCCTCAATCAGTCCATAGCCTCCCTTCTTAAAAAAAAACTTTGAATCCCCCCTGTCTCAAACCCCAAAAGCTTCCTCCTCTCCTCAATCGGTCCATAGCCTCCCTTCTTAAAAAAAAATTTGAATCCCCCCTGTCTCAAACCCCAAAAGCTTCCTCCTCTCCTCAATCGGTCCATAGCCTCCCTTCTTAAAAAAATTTTGAATCCCCCTCATGAAGAAAACCGCAGCCCTCCATTTATGAGGTTCCGTTACCTCTCTTTTGAAAAAAAAAATTTGAGATGGCCGTTTCAAGAGGGGCTCATTCCCTTTTTTTTTCAAAAATCGGTTTTATTTCCCAAAGTTTTAGGCAAAATCAAATCTATGACTTTAGGGAAATTCGGTTGTTCCATTAAGGCTGCCTCCTTCTAAAAAAAAAAAAAAAATTTATTTAAACAAATCAATAAAAAGAAATAAAATAAAAAGTGAGTATTGAAATAAATGAGAGGCTTTTATGGAAATGCCATCTCTACCCACTTTTAAAATCCTTTTGAAAATAAAGTTTTTGTTTTGTTTTTGAAAGTCTTTTATTTTCAATTGGGGTGCCACATGTGTGTGGGCCCACTAACTAAAAAAAACAAAATAAGTATTGAGAAATTAAAAAAAAAAAATTGCAAATTGGTACGAACTCCGGGTCGGTCCCGCTTGAGAAGAAACAACTTACCTGAGAGTCTGAGTATGATGCTAGTTCAAAGGTGGGTCCCGCTCCATTTATTTGAAAATATGAGATAAAACATTATTTATTTTCAAGAATTTGGAAAAATTGGTTTTTCAGGGCAAAAATATGGATAAAATAAATGTAAAAAAATTTGTAAGGAGATTTAAAATCTTTTTGCAAAAAGTTTTGAGATAAAATCTTTAAAATCAATATCCAAATATCCAGATTGTTTTCCTTGAGGAAAATTTTTGTAATTCAAAGTCCTGGGGGTAAAATGGGAAAAATCAGTAATTTTGAATACCCAGGGTTTTAAAAATCAAATTGAAAAAGTTTAAAAATCAAATTTGGATGGACAATTTTGAAAATCAGGAGTTCTGGATCTCAAACTGACATGCTATACAGTAAAATGATGCAAAGTGTTCATGCAATGCGATGCAAAGACATGTTTCAGTGAAATGTCACTCTGAGCTTTGACTTGGAAATTCTAACTTTTTGTCCAGAAAGAGGATTTTGAAATTTTGCAATTTGAAGATGTCTCTGAACCTAAATATAGAAATTTTGAGGCTCAAGAGTGAAATTTAGGACTTTCTGCAAGGTTTAATCTTAGAAAATGACCATTTTGCCCTTCATTGCTTCTGAAGAGCTGAAATATGATGATTGAGGGCGATGTCAAGAAGGTGAGTGAAAATTTGGGGTGTTTACAGATGCCCCTCTTTGCTGCTAAGCCGGCTTATGGTCGAGCTTAGTGGCAAAGAAAAACACACCAAATTTGGGCTATATAAAAAAAATGCCCCAGTTGGAAGGATCCGACCGGGTGTGAAGAAATTAGCCCGAGAAAGATGGTAGATATGAAATGGAGAATGAAGAGGAAAGATTCACTCTATGAGAGTGAAGTTCAGGTTTTTGCCCTTAACCTGGATGGGACAGAAATACCTCGTATGGGACGAAACTCAGGTTTGACCCTTAACCTGATTGGGGAATGGAACATCTCATTGGAATGAGACTCAGGTTTGTACCCTTAACCTGATCGGGCGGAAAATGAAATACCTCTTCGAATGAGGCTCAGGTTTATACCCTTATCCTGATTGGGTGGAAAATGGAATACCTCATCAAAGGAGGCTCAGGTTTATACCCTTATCCTGATCGGGCGGAAAATGGAATACCTCATCAAAGGAGGCTCAGGTTTATACCCTTATCCTGATCGGGCGGAAAATGGGATGGAATCCTCGAAGGAAGAGACCATGATAGAACCTTCGGGTTTTGCACAATAAATCCGACAGGGGTTTTGCAAAAGGAAGGAAAATGGGGTCCCTAAAGCTTGAAAAGGGGTGATCTTGGCCGTCACATTGCTGAGACTAAATAGCTTTTGAAATTGCCTTTTGCGAGAAAATGATTGTTGGTTCGACCTCAAACCGAAATGGGACTGTCTATGGTGGGACAGTGGGGACATAGGGAAGTGTGCGAATTTGAGAGCTCACACTCTCAAAGAAGGGAAGGAATCAAGTCCTTCAGAGGGATTTAAAATTGGTGTCAGGATGTATCAAAATAGACATCAAGCTTTCACTTCACGTCAGGATAGCTAGAAAATATTGTCAAAATGTTAAGAATTTTGATGCAAAGTATTTGAAAAGGATACGCATTGTTGCAAAATATTCTTTCTTTTCTACCTGAAGCATTACCTCCAAAAGAGATTCACTTCGTAGAATCGAGATTTAGCGTCCAAGTTGCTTGCGATTAACCTTCTTTCAGGAGGTTATCAATTTCCTTGATATGGATAAGAAAGAGAATTTGATATTATGAAAGCAGTTGATGAAAGAGTATTGATAATAGAATTTCACAAATTTAAAGAGGATTCTTGATAAATTTGGCAGTTTGATATCCTAAGAGCTTCTCTCATGATAATCTTGCTGCACTCTTTTGGGTTTTTGCTACAGTCTCCTTTATTTTGGAGATGTTCTAACTTTTTTCCTCTCTCTGTTTCCTCTCTTGCTCTCTCTTTTGGGAAGGGTACGTCACAAACTCCTTCAACTTGGAGATGTTTCGATCCTTATTTGACGATATTGGCTCATGGTGTGGAAGATCTTTGGATGATAGCTGAAATTAAATATCTTTTGGGGATTGTAGAGAGGCTCATCGCATCTGCCTTCATCTCGACAATGCTTTTGACTTTCCCTGGAAGGATCCGTCACAAACTCCGTCATCTTGGAGATGTTTCAAATCTTCTTTGGCCCCGGGGGTCTACTCGCTTAATTCGCCTTCATCTTGACGACAAGTGAGAGATCCCTTTTGCGGATATTTAATTGCAGCTTAGGTGATTCTGAGGAGACAGGACTTGGGTGAATGCTCTCTTTTCTAGCGCTCAGGATATTTTCACTGCCTCGTCTTTACAAGAATAGTTTTTAAAGATGCGTCATTGACTGCGATCAATATCGATTATCTATGGCTTTTTAATAATATTGAATCTTCTTTTCTGGCCATATCGAAGATTTATCCTTCATCCTTTTGGTTGGCCAATAGAAAGCATTTAAATTCTGAATCTCTTTTCACAAAAGCTTCAATCTTTTGGAAGTAATGTTGAAGGTAAATAGAGATTTGTGCAATAAAGATTATGAAATCAACAAATAATTTGACAAATTGACAAAATTTTCTTGAAATCTTGGTGAAAGAGAGCATTTGAGGTCCGGCTCAACACATCCGTGACAAAAATTCTCCTCTCTTTTTCCCCAAAAAGAGAGACTCAGGCTTAGCCCTTACCTGAATGGGAAATGGGAAATACTCCTCTCTTCCCTGAAGAGGAGGTGTTTGCAAAACGACCTTTCGAAGAGAAATTAAGCTTTCGTCAAAGCTCCCTAATATTAGGCTTCTCTTATGGAAAGGGGGTCGGTAATAGTGAGGTCAGAAAATTTGAGTCATGAAAGGAACGAGTCCATCACATTCTCCCTGACAAGAGGGTCCTTCATGACGGAAATGGCCTAGTATGAAATTGGGAGGTTACAAGAAAAGCGAGTCTTCGTCGAGCCTCTCCCTTTAAAAGGGTTCCTTGGGTGAAATTGGGAATTGTTTTGCAAACGGTTCACGAAGACACGAGTCCCTTCAAAACTCTCCCCTGAAAAGGGGCTAAGTGAACAAATTGGATAGCATCCGAAAAGAACGAGCTCCCTCGAACTCTCCCTAAACGGGTCTCTCGCAAGAGAAAATGATTGAAATTGGATATTGAAATTGATTGACGCAAAGGTCGAAATTGGAAATTGGAAAATTGATTGTTTGGAAATTGGATAACCCGAAGGTCGAAATTGGATAATTGAATGACCTAACGGTCGAAATTGGGAATTGATAAACCAAAAGGTCGAAATTGTGTGACCCGAAGGTCGGAATTGAGAATTGAGTGACCCGAAGATCGAAAATTAGAAATTAAATGACCTGGAGGTCAAAATTGAGAATTGGAATTGAAATTGGAAATTGGGTGACCCAGGGGTCGGAATTGGAGAATTGCATGATCCAAAGATTGAAATTAGAAATTAGTGGGCAAAATATCAAATTTGAGCAATTGACAGACCGTGATGGTTGAAATGACTTGGATTGATCAAAGGAGAATGATGAATTCGAGTCAGAGCTCGAATAAAATATAGAGATCACGAGTCGGAACCCGGATCAACAAAAGAAAATGAAGAGCTCGAATCAGGACTCGAGTAAATAAAGAGATCTCGAGTCAGAACTCGGATCAACAAAAGAAAATGACAAGCTCGGGTTTCAGCTTGAGTAAAGTATAAAGATCTCGAGTCGGAACCCGAATCAACAAAGTAGGATAATTTGAATAAAACCCCGAGTCGGAACTCGGTTTTCCAAACAGTTGGGATTTTGAAAATGTACCAGTTTAAGTACTGGGTTTTGAAATAATACCAGTTCGAGCACTGGGTTTCGGTTCAATATTGGTGATTACCCTTCAATTTTGAATCATTTATGAATTGTGATGGGACTGTTTGTTGAAGTCCCAATACTGGTTGAATTTTTGTTAATGCGGTTGAATGCAAATGAATGCAAATTGATGCGTATGAGTGCACACATGCGTGAAATGAGGAATTTGTTTATCCTGCCTGCATACAGAATAAAATTTTAAAGATGCCCTAGTGTAACTGAGAAAAGAAAGTTTGATCATTATTTGGAAAGAATTAGGAGGATTACAAAGGAGGAATAATTGTTTTACGTATAAAACTTTTTCAAGTGTCGAGCATTAATGGGATCCGGCAATTCCACCCCATCGGAGTTGATGAGCCGATATGAGTTGCGGGGTAACGCTTCTTTGACGACATATGGACCTTCCCAATTTGGTGACCATTTACCGCCAGGATGATGCTTGAGATAAGCTGTGGATCAAAGCACTAACTCATTGACTTTGAATCTTCTTTCGATGACTGACTTTGCGTATTGCCTGGCTACTCTCTGGCGATATGATTGAGCATGTTCTGCTGCTTTTAGCCTTCTCTCGTCGAGTAAGTCTAATTGTACCAGTCGCTGCTGTTGGTATTGATCAAGAGGTAATTCTAGCAGTGACGCGAATTTCAAAGCAGGCTTTTGAACATGTAGTGGCAATACTACTTCCGTTCCATAGACCAATTCTGATGGAGTAGCATTCGTTGGAGTACGAATAGTGGTCCGGTAGGCCCATAATGCATCATGGATCTTCTCATGCCAGTCACGACCTGTTTTCACAGTTCGTTCCAAGATGCGAATTAAAATCTTATTGGTAGCTTCTGCCTGACCATTCCCTTGAGGATAATACGGAGCGGAGAAATGATGATAGATCTTGAACTTTGAGCAAAATGTCTTCATCTTTTCATTCTTAAAATGACTGCTATTATCTGACACGATGTCATGCGGGATGCCGAAACGGCAAAGGATGCTCTTGTGAATGAAAGAGACCATGTGTCGGCCTTCAATTGTGCGAAGAGTGATGGTTTCTACCCACTTGGTGAAATATTCTGTTGCGGCAAGGAAGTATTTTTGGCCATTTGAAGCTGAGGGAGTGATGGGACCTACGACATCGAAGGCCCACATAGAAAATGGCCATGGAGAGACAACAGACTGTAAATAAGTTGCCGGAGCATGAATAGAGGGTGCGTGTATTTTGCATTGCACACACTTCTTCACATAATGATAACAGTCTTGCTGCATAGTTTTCCAATAATAACCTGCTCTGATGATCTGCTTGACAAGAGTTTGGTAGCCGACGTAACCACCACAGATACCTTCGTGTGCTTCTCGCACAACCTCTTTGGCTTCGTCTTCATCTAAACATCTGGAATACTCTGAACTGAATCCACGACGATAGAGGACATTTGCCAAAATGAAATATCGAGTAGACATACGCTGGATTGCTCGTTGCTCTTTCTTCGAGAGTTCTGGGGGAAATTCTCCAGTTTCTATGAAAGTTTTGATGTTGTAATACCAAGGCTTCTTCCTTTGTTCAGCCTGGTTTATATGTTCTGTTGGAAGGAAAGCAGGTTGGTCAAGCCTGTCAATTTCGAAGGAGCGAAAAGATTCTCCATTTCTGAATGCCATAATGGAGCCTAAACTGGCTAGGCTATCAGCCACTTGATTAAAATCTCTCTTGATATGAAAGAGCTGAAATTCTTCAAAATTGCTGACAAGAGCTGAAACAATTTTCTGATAGGGGAATAACTTCTGATCTTTCACTTTCCATTCGGCTCGGACTTGATTGACAACGAGTAATGAGTCGCCGTAAGCGTGCACTCTCTTGACATTGAAGTCTAGTAGAAATTTTAGACCTTGAATCAGGGCTTCATACTCGGCCATATTGTGGGTGCATTGAAAATCTAACTTGAGAGAAAATGGAATCATCTCCTTCTCAGGAGTGATTAATAAGATTCCAATGCCTATTCCAGCCATATTCTTAGAACCATCGAAAAATAAATTCCAGACTGGAGATTGCTGGATATTGCAAATTTTCTCATCAGGGAAGTCATCTTCGGCAATCACTTCTTCTGCCAGATGAAAGTCCGTCAATTGATCTGCAATTGCCTGACCTTTGATTGATTGTTGCGAGACATATTCTAAGTCATGCTGCATCAGTAAGACTTGCCATTTTGCGACTCATCCGCTGAGGAAAGGCTGCTCTAAAATGTACTTGACGGGATTGAGTTTAGACAAAATTTTGACTTCTGATGCTAGCAGGTAGTGTCTTAGCTTCTGACACATCCATACCAGAGCTAGGCAGGTCTTCTCTATGTGAGAGTATTTCTTTTCATAGTCTATGAAAGTCTTACTCACATAATAAATGGCGTGCTCTATCAAGCTGCCTTCTTTGTACTGCGCCAAGAATCCACCGCATGCAACTTGATTGACTGAGATGTATAATAAAAGAGGTTTTCCTAATTCTGGCGGCTTCAGGATTGGAGGATTGAGAAGATACTTCTTGATTCTATCAAACGATTGCTGACACTCTGGTCCCCATTCGAACTTCACTCCTTTTCTGAGTAAGTGGTTGAAAGGTTCACATCTCATCGCCAAGTTGAAAATAAATCGCCGGATTGATTGCATGCGTCCCTGAAGGCTGCGCAACTCTTTGAGATTTTTCGGGGGTGGCATATCAATGATAGCCTTTGCTTTGGCTGGGTCGTCTTCAATTCCCTTTTTGCTGACCAGAAAACCCAACAATTTGCCTGATTCGACTCCAAAAACACACTTTTGTGGGTTAAGTCTTAACTTGTAAAGAATAAGTCGCTTAAAGACTTGATCAAGGGCTTCGAGATGATCTTCTCCCTCTTTAGATTTCACGAGAATATCGTCAACATACATATCCATGATTTTGCGCATTTGATCATGAAAGATAACGGCCATTTCTCTTTGGTACGTTGCTCCAGCGTTCTTGAGCCCAAAAGGCATAACTGTATAGCAGAAAGTGCCTCAAGGCATAGTAAAGGAAGTTTTTGATTGGTCGCGGGCGGCCAACTTAATCTGGTTGTAGCCGGAATATCCATCCATGGAGGAGAACATGGCATGTCCTGCCGTGCTGTCAATCAGAAGATCAATGCTTGGAAGTGGATAATCATCCTTTGGAGTTGCCTTGTTGAGGTCTCTGAAGTCTATGCAAATCCTGACTTTGCCACTTTTCTTTGGGACAACGACGATATTGGCTAACCAGTCTGGGTAGTCAATAGTTCGAATAAATCCTGCTTTGAGCAGATCTTCGAGTCCTTCTTTGACTTGTTGTTCTATTCTGGGATCCATTTTTCTCAGCTTTTGCTTAACAGGTTTTACATCTGGCTTCAAAACGAGTCGGTGTTCGACCAGTTTGGGATCTAAGCCCGGCATATCTTCATATGTCCATGCGAACATTTCTTCATGTTGCTTGAGAAAATTTGTAAGCCTTTCTTTCTCTTCCGGACTTAGACTGGTACCGATCTTGAGAATCTTGGGATCTTCCTTTGAGCGGATATTGACATCTTCAGTAGGATCTTGTTCTAGAGCAGATGGTTCATCTTGCTTCTGAACTGAGGCGAACTCTGGTAATTCCTGAAGAGACGGATCAAATTCTGCATAATCATCTAACTGTTCTGCAACCTTGCTATCTCCTGTGCTTGCTTTGACTCAGTGAATTGCTGCCGATTTCTTGAAAGCCTTGGGATTGATAACGAGTTTCTTGATTGCTCGGGAAAATATTTCTGAAATTTTGGATTAGAAATGGGATTCAGGAAAAATCGTTCATCATATGACAAACAATCATTTAAAAAGAACTATGCCTGAAATGACATCTAGTTATAAAATAGAGATAAAGGAGACAGATGGCATCCAGATAGACAAAGAAACTTGACATTTTATTGATTTGACTTTGATAAAAGACATTGAGACATTTATTTTGAAAGGAATAGAAAGGAAATGCAACAACAATTCTCAATGTGCCCCTTTAACAAAAACAGTCTTCTTTGGTGAGCTCCCGCCAGAAAACCCTAATCCTGCCCTGTGGGGACGATGTTTTTGGATTATTGGCTCGACATGACCATCTTCATTTTTGCCCAGTCCTTTAAAGGGTTGATAACCATGCTTTAGAAGTAAATCAAATCCCTTTCTTGCTTTCATGAATTGTGGAAACAATGGATGATCTTTGACAGTGTCGTAGCTGACACGACCTCCAATCTTGAAGAACTTGGGACCTCTCCATCGGGTCATGGCTACAGTGTGCAGGGATAGTTCTGACGTTGCCTGGAGTATTTCCTAACTTTCTCCGAGACTGATTTCTTCATTCTCTCTGATGCTAGGAATATCTGTAGTGAATGATGGTCGAGGAATCATAGGCTGTGGGAGTCTTTCTTCTGGGTCCTCTCCGAGCACTGTTGTAATCATTCCACCTTTGGACCATTTTACGCATTGATGCAATATGGAAGGCACTGCATTTGCATTATGAATCCATGTCCTTCCGAGCAACAAATTGTAGGTGGGTGGCACATTGACCACATGAAAAAGCACTGAATGCACAGAATAATTGATGAACACATCCAGGAATATCTTGCCTTTAGCTGTTTGACCATGGTTGTCAAACCCGTGGATGGTGATAGGGTCTGGAATGTATTCTTCTTCCTTAATACCTAGCGCCTTTGCGGTCATTTCAGGACATATATTAGGTTGCTGCCTCCATCTACTAGCATATGGGGTACTGTCATTCCCCTTACCCGAACGACGATGTAAAGAGCATTATTGTGAAAGGAATGAGGCTTTAGAAGGTCCTCATCCGAGAAAGTAATCGGCGCATTAGTCATGGTTGAATTCACAATTTGTGCCATGTCTTCAGGAGTGGTACTGGGCTTAACTTTGATCTTTCTGAGCAGATCATCCAGTACTTGCTGATGCTTGCAGGAACTCTTGGCCAAGTCAAGAATGAAAACATTGGACAGAGTGGTCAGAGGCTTCTGACTTGAATTCTCTGGCTTGGGCTTGATGATTTGATTGAGAAAATTTGGAAGTCCCTTTGACTTGGGGGCTGACTTTACAGATGCTTCAGAGACTTTCATCTTGCCCAATGCTGAGATTAGATCCATCTTCTTGGAATCAAGAGTTGCTTGTCATAGTACTGACACCTGGTGCTGAACCTGGAGATCTTGTGCAGAACACGGCTTGATATGCTCATGCGGTAAGAATGGCTGTGCAGACACTACTGCTGTGGTGTGTGAAGGAAAAGGCTGCTTAAGAATGTCCATTTTTTCTTCTTCTTCTTCTACCAATAAATTCTTGTCAATAAGATCCTGCACAATGTTCTTGAGAACGAAACAGTTCTCAGTGTTGTGTCCCACTGTTCTGTGGAACTTGCAGAATTGATCTTTCTATTTCCCCATAGGCACAGGGGGATCAGCCAACCTCGGTAACTTGACCATTTCCTTCGACAACATATACTCGAGCACATCTTCGAGTGATTGGTCGAGAGGAGTAAATTTTCGGTCATAACTCCATCCTTCATGTTTAACTTTTTCACGCAATTTCGGCCCTTGGTCTTGCTGAGAAGGCTTGCTGTATTGAAGAGCAGGCTTCATTTTCTGATCTCCTTTATTGTTGGAATTGCCTGCGCCGTAACAGTAATCTTTCTTCTGCCCTTTGTACTGATTTCGGCTATTGTGGTTGTTGGCAGAGAAGGTGAAGTGAGCTTTCTTCTTCTGCTCACTGATGTCTTCTTTTAAATCGTTGTAATTTTGAAAAGATTTTTATATGAAAAACATGTGAAAACCAGACATCAAATAATAAAAACCGGTTCTCACTAGTGGATGAGACCGGGTCGAACTCAGGGAACGGGAATATATCGTATTCAAGCACACAAATCTAAACTAATCTTTATTGCCGAATTATTGAAATGTAAAATGTTTCAAAAGAGTAAAACAACTAACTATTACAACAAATGAATACCCTTCGCAGAGGGCGTAAAGTGCAATATTTACAAACCCAATTAAATGCCTAATTCTAAACTACAAAGTAAAAAAAAACTTTATTCTTCGTACTTCGTGTCACTTAATCTCTTCCGCTCCAGTCCCGTGCTATCCTGCACAATTCAAACGAACACGAGCAGTACCAAATATAGAAATATACTTTCTAAATGATCTAATGAAATCACAATTCACTAAGAATTGCTAAACAAGTAACTACTTAAGCTAATAACAAAGTAATTAACAACAACTAATTAAATCTAGCTAATTACTTACTAACATCTAACAATTTAACTAATATTCACTTAACTAATGTTTAATAACAACAAGGAAGGGACAAAATAAAAGATTTATGTAAGGAAAAACAAAACAGCAATTGAAACAAGAGTAAAATAGTGAAAGTAAACAACAAATTAGAAAATACTAACCAGGGAAAATGATTGAACTAAGTAATTTGAAAAAGAAAAAAAAATTTAAAAACAAAGAATACAAACAATCAGAGAAAACAATAGTCACCAGAGATTAGGAAACAGCTACACTTGCTGGAAAACATTTTTTTTTCAAAATAATTCTTTGCCGTGCAAATAAAAAAAATAAGCAATCAGGACAATTGTGTTTTAAAAACAAACTCTGAACATTATTATATTTTCTTCAAAACACATTATAGTAGAAGTGGATTTTTACGATTGAATCCCAATACACGACCTCACACAGGTGATTTCGGTTCCCACCGTGGTTCAGGGAGCTGAACCACCAGAATTTCCGGCGAATCCTCCTGTTTCACAACATCCGATCGATCTGTGGTTCAGGTAACTCAAATGAAATCTCAATATCCTCCACCGGAACTCTCAACAGCCTACCGGAACTCTCAACATCTTCCACCGGAAACAACAACCGTTCAAAAACTCTTCACGCTGATTGTGAAATTTCCGGCTGACACAGTGAATTCTGACCAGCTATCCACGGCAATCTATGGCAGATTCAACGAATTCAGGCAGAAGAACGTCGGCCTGATAACACTCCATACCTCCGATCAGTGCTAAAGATCAATTTAATAAGCTTTGAAAACAATGATCGCCGGAAAAATTGAGAATCGATCCAGATGATCGATCAAGCTTCTGTAGAAATTTGTTGAAATCCTGCAGTAGATTTCAGATTAGTTCCTGTAGAAATATTGAAATCCACCGATTGCTGAAACAAAATTTTTTTTTTTGTTTTTAATGTTTTAAATCTGATGTTTTATCAAGACTTCAGATCTAAGAAAACCAGAAAGGCTACAGGAGTTCTGAGTTTCATCGGCAATTTTTTTCTTCTTTTTTTTTATTTATTTATTTATGCAGAACCGATTCATGTAACTATAAATTAAAAATTTTATGAAACAAAAACCGTAAATCAAAACATATTTCTTTTAGTATGAGCTATGAATGCTTAACAAAAATCAAAATGAAAATTCATAAAGAAGAAGAAGAAGAAGAAGAAAAGAAGAAGAAGAAGAACTTACCGAATTGGAATGGTTAGAAGAGAGGTTGGAATCCTCTCTCTTGCTTCAGCCGTTGTCGGAATTCTCCACCGGAAAGAGGATGAGAAAAAGAGGGGAAAATAGGGAGAAGAAGAAGAAGAGGTAAGAAGAGGTGGAGAGGAAGGGGAAGAAGAGAGGGCTTGGGCAAAAGAGAGAAGACAAGCCTCTCTTCCCCCTACGTATGATATTTATAATTTTTAACTTTTCTCCATAAGTCCCTCTTCTTTGTAAAATTGCATTTCAAAAACCTCTCTTCAAAAAGTTATTTACAAAACAACTCAAAATGACTATGTTTTAGAAAATACAAAACTAAGTCTATTTTAACTCTAATTTTTTTATGATTTTCAAAAACTAAACTACTACAATTATGTCAAATACTAAAATAGGCATTAAAATGTAAAATAAAACTATTTTTCATGCATTTTCTATTTTTAAATCATTTTAGCACATTTACTCGAAACTAACATAAAATTGGGTTTTTAAATCATTTTCTCATGAAATCATGCATATTTTTATATGAAATATCCCTAAAATATATGCATGATCAAATACCCCCATGCTTATGTTTTGCTAGTCCTCGAGCAAACTAGAAAAATGCACGAAATCAAACTATCACCTAACTCACTTTCGTAGGAATCACGGTTGCATTTAGCTCATGCAACAAGCCCTTTCAACCCCTGGGTTACCCCAGTGGACGAGTAAGGTCTCGTGAGGGTTTGCAGTGATGCTACCCACAAACATCTCTGTCATGTATGCATTAATATTACACATCCTCACAATCAGTAGGTAATCAAAGACTTTATTTTCACAAATATTTCCTGTTATTTCAAAATCACAATATAATTAGAATCTTTTATATACCACCACAGAAAAAGAATTTCTTTCACTTTTCTAAATATCACAGTTATTTATGTTTTATTCTTAGAAAATCCAATAAAAACATATTATTATTTACTTATCCTCACTCATATGTTTTCTGCACAGGTTTTCTCAATCACACTTCTAAGCACTGAACTTTTCTCTCTTTTTCAGCTCTTTTCTCGATTTTTTCATTTTTTTCACACTTTTTCTTTTTGCGTATTCATTCTTCTCTTATAGCTTGCGTGTGGTCTGCTTTTATGCCTTGTGCAATGTCAATATCTTCTATACTTTTTCAATGCATACCAAAAGATATCAACTAAGACATAAAAGTGACTTCCTTCATTCACCTTTATAACATGAGAATCAAATATTTCAACTTGTATCTGTTCTCAGTTACTCAGGATCACAAAGTTTTCCACTCTCCTTTTCGAAATGGAATTAAAAGTTTCAACTTATATCTAAGTTCCATCTACTAAGGATTGTGGAATTATCCAAACAACCTAACGCATGCTATTTTTTTCTTTTGAGCTTATTTTTTTACGCTTTTGTTCATTTGCTTATTTTTTCAAATATAGAACTGTGCATATTCATATTTATGATTCAAAATAAATTCTAACATGTATTTATCCTCATTTCTTTGAAATCCACATAAACAACCATAATTTTTAGATCTATGTCAGAAAATTTTTTCGTGGGGCTTAAAAAATCCTCTAAAAACATCAGATTTGAAATAACATTCATATAAGTTCAAACTCTTTCTTTAAAAATCTACTTTTCATGAGAGATGTGTAAACATGTGCAAGAACGTAAACAGAAATATCAAGGTTTGCACTCTACACCCACCCCCATGCTTGAATGACACTGTCTCAGTGGCACTCCCCCATGCTTATATGAAACTACGTGAATGCACATGAGAGAAATAAATGAGAGAAAAGAGTAGAATGACCTGACATGAATTAAAAATACACGTTCTATGAATGTAATAAATGCAATGTATACATAACACAACATGAAACCATGAATGAAACAAAAAGAATATGAAAAACTCATGAAGAAAACTAAAAAGTAAAAACAAAATAAAATCTATAAATTCTAAGTAAACCTAATAATGTACAAGATATGGGTTGCCTCCCATAAAGCGCTAAGTTTCACGTCCCCAGCCAGACGGATCCCTGGAAAAATCCTTCATCATCCAAGAGATCAATGGACATGAAGTCAGACTCAACCGGGCTCTATATAGAAAAGAGTGTCATCTGTGACACTACGCACTGTGTTTCCATCCCATCTACCTCTAACTGTAGTATCAAAACTCTCTCGATATGAAGAACGAAGATTAGTCTCATCTGAGAGACTGGTCAGGAAATGAGAGTCTAGGACCGACCGACTATCAATGAATGCAACTTCAGACAAGTGGTGAATATGATCAGGCTTGACTTGGTCAAGCACCTTCTGCATTTGCACCTCTTGCTTAGTAAAAATTGGTGATCCTAAAGGCTGAGAAAATGGGGCTCTATATGATGATAATGTATGCTGTGAGTAAGGCCCCTTTTGTTGAGGTATTATGGAGATCGACTCGTCAGCAGAAATAATATGAGGCTCATGAGTCGATTCCGGAGTGGGTTGACATGCCTCCCCATACTGAAGGGATGTAACAGATTTAACTTGCTCATGATGTGAATCAGTGGGTTGGAAGTCAAATGACATGGAATCCTCTCCCTTTGAGACAACAGACTGACTGTGAAGGTTTCCCTGGCTTTGCTTACTAAAAGTCTCAACCAATTGTCCCATTTGAGTCTCTAGCTTGGCTATTGACTGCGTATGGGAGCTCAAAACTTGTAATATCCTATCTTGGAAGGATTGACTAAATGAAGGCTCGTGAGAATGGGGTTGAGTATAAGCAGGTTGGGCTGGAGGATGAACCTGTGGAAAAATGGGATGCGAGTAAGCTTTTGAAGGGTTACTGGGTCTATACTATGTCTGGGAGGGCTGATGGGATAGGGGAATGGATTGGTTTCGCCAACCTGGGGTATATGATGGTGTAAATGAATCAGGCATGGGTCTAGCGAAACCTTGGGCAGCATTCACCTGCTCCTGAACGAATTCAGGATATACTGGCGCTGCCGGACAATCTGAAACACAATGTGCAGGGCTAGCACATAGCTCGCACACTCTTTCTACTGGATTTCTCGAGGAATTGGCTAGGAATTGATCTAACTTCCTACTCAACTGGTCAACCTCGGTACGCAATTCTAACTCAGACCCAACTTCGGAAATCCCAACTTTCCTAGGACCACTAGACAGAGATGTAGTCCTATCGAGCCGTGAAGACAAGGTATGATGCATCGTGTTTTCACTCAAGGTCTCAAATAAAGACCACGCTTCGTCCTCACTCTTGAGCATAAAAGTGCCCCCACAAGACGAATCAACCATTTGACGATGCTTTTCAGTAAGCCCGTCATAAAAATACTGCACCAATTGCCAACGAGGCACCTGGTGATGGGGACACTTGTGGAGAAGATCTTTCAATCTCTCCCAAGACTCGTGAAATTGTTCTCCCTCAATTTGAGAAAAACTGGTTATAGCTTTACGAAACTGGTTCGTTTTACCAATTGGGAAATATTTTTTTAAAAATTCTTTTTGCATTCCTTCCCAAGTAGTAATACAAACCGTCTCAAGAGATTTTAGCCAGTGCTTGGCTTTATCTTTGAGAGAGAACGAAAATAAAGTCAACCGCATAGCATCATCTCCAAAGTTATTGATTCGCACAGTCGAGCAAATCTCAAGGAATTCGTCGAGATGACGATATGGGTCCTCATTGCTAAGGCCATAAAACGAAGGTAACATTTGAATCACATTGGCCTTAATCTCAAAATGGCTCACTCCTACATCAGGTCTCGTGATGCAGGAGGTGGGAGTATACGTATTTGGCATGAAGTACTCCCTCAAAGGACGGATCAATTGATGATCGTCAGCCATTGCGTACACCTTGGCGTAGACCGATGTAGCACACGTCCTAACTTTGGGTTTTCTACCTAACTAACGCACTAAGCGGCCAAACCACGCAAACCACAAACCGAGTAAACTAAAAACAACAAAAACTAAACAAACACCACGCAGTTACACATAACAGAGATTATGCAAAGAAATATTAAATCTATGTGTACGGTACCAATCGTACACAATCACCTCTAAGGGGATCCTAATAGGTGGGCTGTGCAGAAAAGTAAGCTCTTCTATAAGATATGCACATACGTGGTTCTAAACCTAAATGCAACAAACACTAGGCAATAAAGCGAATACTAATATTACACCGTTCCCCGGCAACGGCGCCAAAAATTTGATGTCTTCTTTTAAATCGTTGTAATTTTGAAAAGATTTTTATATGAAAAACATGTGAAAACCAAACATCAAATAATAAAAACCGGTTCTCACTAGTGGATGAGACCGGGTCGAACTCAGGGAACGGGAATATATCGTATTCAAGCACACAAATCTAAACTAATCTTTATTGTCGAATTATTGAAATGTAAATTGTTTCAAAAGAGTAAAACAACTAACTATTACAACAAATGAATACCCTTCGCAGAGGGCGTAAAGTGCAATATTTACAAACCCAATTAAATGCCTAATTCTAAACTACAAAGTAAAAAAAAACTTTATTCTTCGTACTTCGTGTCACTTAATCTCTTCCGCTCCAGTCCCGTGCTATCCTGCACAATTCAAATGAACACGAGCAGTACCAAATATAGAAATATACTTTCTAAATGATCTAATGAAATCACAATTCACTAAGAATTGCTAAACACGTAACTACTTAAGCTAATAACAAAGTAATTAACAACAACTAATTAAATCTAGCTAATTACTTACTAACATCTAACAATTTAACTAATATTCACTTAACTAATGTTTAATAACAACAAGGAAGGGACAAAATAAAAGATTTATGTAAGGAAAAACAAAACAGCAATTGAAACAAGAGTAAAATAGTGAAAGTAAACAACAAATTAGAAAATACTAACCAGGGAAAATGATTGAACTAAGTAATTTGAAAAAGAAAAAAAAATTTAAAAACAAAGAATACAAACAATCAGAGAAAACAATAGTCACCAGAGATTAGGAAACAGCTACACTTGCTGGAAAACATTTTTTTTTCAAAATAATTCTTTGCCGTGCAAATAAAAAAAATAAGCAATCAGGACAATTGTGTTTTAAAAACAAACTCTGAACATTATTATATTTTCTTCAAAACACATTATAGTAGAAGTGGATTTTTACGATTGAATCCCAATACACGACCTCACACAGGTGATTTCGGTTCCCACCGTGGTTCAGGGAGCTGAACCACCAGAATTTCCGGCGAATCCTCCTGTTTCACAACATCCGATCGATCTGTGGTTCAGGTAACTCAAATGAAATCTCAATATCCTCCACCGGAACTCTCAACAGCCTACCGGAACTCTCAACATCTTGCACCGGAAACAACAACCGTTCAAAAACTCTTCACGCTGATTGTGAAATTTCCGGCTGACACAGTGAATTCTGACCAGCTATCCACGGCAATCTATGGCAGATTCAACGAATTCAGGCAGAAGAACGTCGGCCTGATAACACTCCATACCTCCGATCAGTGCTAAAGATCAATTTAATAAGCTTTGAAAACAATGATCGCCGGAAAAATTGAGAATCGATCCAGATGATCGATCAAGCTTCTGTAGAAATTTGTTGAAATCCGGCAGTAGATTTCAGATTAGTTCCTGTAGAAATATTGAAATCCACCGATTGCTGAAACAAATTTTTTTTTTTTTTTTAATGTTTTAAATCTGATGTTTTATCAAGACTTCAGATCTAAGAAAACCAGAAAGGCTACAGGAGTTCTGAGTTTCATCGGCAATTTTTTTCTTCTTTTTTATTTATTTATTTATTTATGCAGAACCGATTCATGTAACTACAAATTAAAAATTTTATGAAACAAAAATCGTAAATCAAAACATATTTCTTTTAATTTGAGCTATG